>NC_136432.1:288690111-291090111 GCF_052849685.1 Lactuca virosa | reverse complement strand
GGAGGTTAGTTCCCAGTTACCGGTTGAAAGATACCGAAGAGGAGTCGAGCTCCTAGTTATGCTCGACAGTTACCGGTTGAAAGATACCGAGGATTTTTCATTATTTGGTATGGGTATGATGAGGGAACTCACTAAGCTTTGTGCTTACAGTTTTAGTTTTGGTTTCAGGTACCTCTTTATCCAAGGGGAAGGAGCCGGTGGGGTAGCAACGTATCACACATACACACATGACTTTCCGCATTTGAGAAACCTGGGATTGTACTCTGGCATTTTACCATTTGAAGTCATCGTTTTCAATACTTGTGATTTTACTTGATGTTTTGAAACGATAACATGATGTTTTCTGTGAACCATTTTATTAAGTAACTTGAAATATTTAAAAAAAATTGGGTATTGATTTTGGGATGTTACACGTCGAATTCTGATCTTCCAAGGACTCTTCAAAAGGTTTTTTGTCGCGGTCGATTGCAGTTCTCTCCGCCAGTCTAAATTTCGACCTAATTATTAGTTTATATAGTTTCCTAAAATTGGTCACCACGTCGTGACAATATGAGTGTCACGACACGAGAAACGTAGAAATCTTGTATGTGCCAAGGAATCTATGCATGTCCGTGGAGGATTATTTGTTGGCACGTGGTCACGTCGTGACCAAGAGATAGTTACGTCGTGAGAGACATTTTTGCATGAATCAAGAAGGTCCAAAAAGACACATTGTGGAATGTTGATGTCTATGTCGGCGGAACTTCAATATGATCTATTTTATTTTCTTCTTTTCCTCTCAAGGCACAATTCATCCTCCAAGTCTCTAGCTTTCTTCGCTTTCGATCCTTTTTCTTCGAGAATATAGTTTTTGGCTGCAAGATAGAATTTAAAGATTTCAAGTACCAAATATCTTTGCATTTTACCAAATTAGAGCTTAAATGTATTAAAATAATGCATATATATATATATATATATATATATATATATATATATATATATATATATATATATATATATATAGCATTTTAGATAAAAACTTCATCGTCCAACACTGTAGCTTTATAATCCTCATGTCCCTCAATGCTTCAAATGTTGCTTTCATTATATTATCTTTTGATTTCATCAAGTCATATTGAAGCTTTTTTTTTCTTCCTATAATCTTCCTAGTAGAACATTAGCCAATAACACAGGTATACCTAATGAAGCAACTATAGAGATCCTTAGATTCTTTCGTAAAAGTGTTAAAACCACACCCACTTGTACTGAAATTTGTCAAATATCGTGCAGGTACCAAAAAGTGGCGGATCCAGAATTTGAAATGGTTGGGTCACAAAAAATATCAAATAATTTTTTTCGGATGTGGGGTTTATAAGCTTAAAATAGAAACATTAAAGGGAAATTTAGTAATCTAACCTTTATAAATGACATCTTGGACAAAAATAACCAATTTTGTTTTTTTGAAAACTAACTACATTTTCTGGAACACATTGTTCCGGAGCGGTCTCTGGAATACTGAAGTACGATACTAGACCACGGTTTCGGAAAAAAAATTACTTGTTTTTTTTTGTTTTCTGTGTACCATGTGGTTTTATATAATGTATAGGTTTTGCTTTTATAAAATGTATAAGTTTTGGTTTTATAATATGTAAAATGCAATTGAAATCAACAAACAACTAATAAATACATAAACTAAAGGGATTTGTCTTTAAGTAATATTACAAATACAATGTTCAAATAACTTTAGACCATGTACCTCAAAATATTTCCGCTAGTCGTTTTCAATAATCTATTGCCCATGGACCGGTTTTACCTTCTACAAAAATCGATGTCCCGATGATCAACGCCTCCAGGAACCAACACACAAACACCCCACAATCCCCTCACATGTCAATGTGTTATGGTATGTTTAGGGCCTTCTCGAGGGTCATGTTGAAGCTCTCAAGTGGGATTGAATCAGTTGGTTCGACACCCTAGTAGTTGACACCCACTAGTAGTCTGTGGATGCGGGCTCTCATACCTATAAACCAATCCTCATTTTCTGAATAGTAGTCGCCCTTCCAGTGACTATCGTATATAGTCATTTTGAATGTCTTAAAATCCAAAGCACCCCAAAACCAATAAGTATGTGGTATATTCATTGGGATGTAAAGCTACAAAAAAAAGGTTAGAAATATTTAATTAGTATATAAATACTTAGGTAATATAATCCAAAAACAATTATACCGTATCACAGTCTGCCCAAGCTGGGTAAACGGATCCGTCATCCATGTCACTCCAGTCATATGCATCAACGTTGAAAGCTAACGGCACAACCTTCCACCAAGCATCATCCGCTCTACGCTCTAGCAGTAATGAGATCCACATCATGATGTATTGCCAATAAAATTGTTTGCAGTAAAGTAAGTATTGTTATTAGAAGTGCAGACTATAATGAACACATAATTATATTACTTACATCACATGACAACCATCTTCCATGACTATCCGCATATAACAGCGTCCAAAACTCAAGCATAGACAAACCGGTCAAATAAGTGTGACCAAACAACAGCGAACCATCATGTTGTTTATATACATTATGTATGGTAGGCTCTAAAAGATTTTCCAACGGTGTTGGTTGTTGTCGTGCAACACCTTTCCTCTTCATTTGTATCCATGGGGACTTATACCATATGGACATAACTTTTTCGCTCTTAGAACGCCTAAGAGGTGCTGGTGACATTGTTTTGTATTCATCCTGCAGAATCTCTTTTACATCCGTCGATTGAATACATGCAGACGACTGCTCAGGGTCGTCATCAACCGGCTGTACGGGTGTGCCTAAATCATAATCATGCTCCCATAAGTCATCGTCATTGTACTATGTGGTACCAACATCTTGCATGATGAGTCTTTGTATGGTCGAATAATGTTTAATTATAAACGATGCAAAAACATAAGGACCATAAACGATGGAATAATTAACAATGTACATCCACCCCCTTCGAGGTACCAACATCATCTCCAGGGGTCTTACTGATAACTTTTAGAACCATGGCTAAAGTGGCGTTAAGCTCTGCTAAACTCTTATCTTGTGACATTTAACTGCTTGCGACATTCACCGAGCTCGTTTTTCATGGACCTCCTTTTGCAAGTCACTAATAATTTGGTCCTTGTCAATTGATGGTTCAGTGGCCGACGGTGGTAGTGGTAGTGGTGGTGGTGGATGATATGTAACATGTATCTGTGCCTTCTTTTGTTGAGGCGCATGGGTAGGAGAGTTTTTCGGTGATGACATTAGGGAAGGTGTCCGGTGAACTTCTATGTTTGGCAAATCAGGAGGATCAATCCATGTCGAGCTAGCTATCCCCAATTTAGCACGGCTCCCAGCTTCTGTCGGCTCCAATTTCTATACAAGTCTATTATCCTGCTAACAAAATTATAAACTAATTATTAAACATAAATTATACATAAAAAAGTAAAAATAAGATCTTAAAATTTATAAGTAACCATCCGTCGTCGATTTTTAGAAACTGCTTGCACTGAGTCTTTTGTAAAGGCTTCAGTTTGGACCATGCAAAGCCCGAGAGATCACATTCTCTTGTCGGTTAGCAAACAAACTGCTCACAAGAAAAGTCTCAAGAACCCATATATGAAAGAATCATGTATTAAACTGTTATCAAACAAAAATATTAATAAATTGTTCATCATGTACTTACCTTAAAAACGTATACAAACCTGTTTAGGGTATATGTCTTTTTTTGATGTTGTTTCTCTTTCGGTTCGACTGTATGTATATGTTTGTCAACCTTATTGAATACAGTCAATAGTTGTGAGTACAATTGATCCCAAATTATACTCCCCCATGGATATCTGCCATATAAAAAATTATCAATTAAGTTTGTAAAAATATTAGTAATGACATAATTAATTATAACTAGAAAAAAACTCGGGCGTTGCCTCGGATCAGTTCTTGTTTGATAATATGGTTTCTCTACTTTGTTATAATGGATCTCAGTAGACCAAAAGAAGGGACACTGGTGGACAAAATCCAAAAATGTTGTGACAATAGTGTGAAAGTTGCCAAAGTTGAGAAAATATGCTGGCAAAAGTCTAAAGGAGGTTTTTTGTGTTTTTTATGTCAAAATGTAGAAGTTTTGACTGCAAGGATGAAAAGTGTCAAAATCACTAAAAATTTGTGGCAAAAACACCAAAATGTAAAAGTTTTTACTGCAAGGACAAAAAGTGTCAAATTCGCTAAAGATTTGTGGCAAAAACCTAAAGGCACAAAAATTTAATCAAAACACAAAAATGTAAAAGTTTTCACTTCAAGGATGAAAAGTGTCAAATTCATCAAAAATTTGTGGCAAAAACCTAATGGAAAAAACGCCAAAATGTAAAAGTTTTTATTGCAAGAACGAAAAATGTCAATGTCGCTATAGATTTGTGGCAAAAACCTAAAAACACAAAAAGTTAATCAAAACACAAAAATGTAAAAGTTTTTACTTCAAGGATGAAAAGTGTCAAATTCAATAAACATTTGTGGCAAAATCCTAAAGTCATAAAATTCACTATTCATAAGCTATGGCCAATACGTAATTATAAATTAACGACATGATACCTGTTAAATTCATCAAGGTTGGATAGCAAACCAAAATACTCTTCTATCACAGGTTGTTTAGGCAACTACCCATTAAAACCCTTTTCTAACAAATATAAAAGACATACACGGACCACATCCTCGTCCGATAACTCGTTAAGTGAGCGATTAAACACCGTAATCACATCATCTAATTTGACGGATACATTCATCGGGACCATAGGAAAGGCACACGAATGGAAGGCGGCACCCGATTTAGAAGCAAGAAAATAGTTACCAAACTGGAAGCCAGTGATGAGACAAAATTCTTTCTTCCCGAAAGACAGCTCTTAACCCATATCTTAAAAACCATTTCCTATTCTTCACTTCGGGGGTCCGTGATAACTTCGTGGCAAAAGACGTAATGTAGAAGAAAATGATCCCCTTCTACATTATCAATGTCTAATCACCTCCCAAAACATGTATTCTGAAACATATCTACGCATGTCGGTCTGTCCATGAATTTTGCAAGAATTTCCCGACCGATTTTGGGTTTACATGACAGTGTAATGGATGCATCAAAAAGCATGTCGTGTTGCATAAATAAAAAGTTGTTATGTTGATATTCTAGAATAAAAACTTACCAATATTTCGGACCTGTTCCAGACCAATTCATCGTGTTCTGGACCGGTTCATCGGGTCCGAACCAGTTCATCATGTTCTAGAGGCTTCCATAATGAAATTTTATGCACCGAAACACTACATTTCAATATAAACTAACAATACCTAAACATCTAAACTACTTTTGGGTTGTTTGTTTTTAGTTACTTGTAGATGAAGTGAAGAACGTACCCATAAAATAACGGGGCCGTAGTGCTCGTCTTCCATGTCGGAGATTGGAGTTGCATGTTGGAGATGGGTGTCGGAGATCGAAGTTGCGTGTCGGGGGTGAGTCAGAACATCGGAATCAAAATCGTCTTTCCGGAATGAAGTTGTCGCCTCAAATTATATTCCAGATTTTGAAATTCAAAATCCCGACTCGGAACATATACGGTTGATCCAGAATAGGCAATCCGGATCCAATGAAATGGGTCTGGCTACCCGAAAAATAGTCTGAAATATGTTCTGAAACGACCCATTCCGGAATATGTGGTTATTATGCAAAAAAAAATAGATTATATTTTAAAAAAACCGAAATAAAGGTACTCAATTTCCCAACATTAAAATTAGGCTAACAAAATTACCTAAAAAAACAAACAAGAGGTGAAAGAGGACAATTTTTTTTGGATGTTGCAGGGGAGTTGAAAGGATAGTAAAGAGCAGTAGCTTTTTTTTTCAAACACATCGGTGTTACGTGTTATTTGTTGTTAAAAAAGTCAAAAAAAAAAAAAAAAAAAAAAAACAATTGATTGTTGGCTTGCTCAAACTTTTAGCCCAATGCCCCCCATTACTTTTAATCCAACAACTTAAACTTATATTGGGTTGAAGCACCTTACCATATAAAATTAGTTTAGTTTACAATTAATCCTAGTCTAATATAAAAAAAAATTAATCCATTAGAGGAATGTCCCCCCTATCTTACACTTGCGTCCGCCCTGGTAACAAACGCAATCACCTACCTTTTCAGCATCAACAACCACACAATTAATGATCCGACCAGAGTTTGCATGCCTTGAGTGGATGGAAAGTGTCAAGGCCTTTCTACCCAATGTTTTAAAAATCGGTTTGAACCGGCCGGTCAAAACAAAAATCGGGAAAGGGAGCAGTTCAAGTAGCACTGATTTTATGTATATTTCTGAATTAGAACGAACGGGCCGATTTTTACAAAAACTCAGTTGAACCGGTTAAATTGAATAAAAACACATGGATTGATGTAAAACTTATGGTTATATGTTTTTTTAATGTATTTGGATTAATCTACAAGTTGTTTTATGTATATTTTTAATGTTTGATCTTATAGATGTCAAATTTTTATTTATTTATGTATGTATGTATATAGTATGTATATGTGTAGGAAAATTGGAAAAAATATAAAAATTATAGAAACCGGTTGGCCCGACGGTCAAACCTGAAACCGATCGTCATACCGGTTCAACTAAAAAACCAGCTTTTAAAACATTGATAACTACGACTTGTGTCCACACTAGGTAACTTAAAGATTCTGTGAGATCAAATGTAGTGTGATTTGATCTTTTCCATTACTTGAAGACTCTATC
This sequence comes from Lactuca virosa, assembly GCF_052849685.1. Lineage (NCBI taxonomy): Eukaryota > Viridiplantae > Streptophyta > Magnoliopsida > Asterales > Asteraceae > Lactuca > Lactuca virosa. The sequence continues at coordinate 291,083,355 of NC_136432.1, read as the reverse complement.
TTGTTCCTCAAAACAGCAAGATCAAGAACATCCTCAAGGTCTAATGTGTTTTTTTTATTGACTTTTGGTATTAAAGAGGAAGTAAGCATAGTCTATCACGTGACAGTAGCAAGAAACTGTGAATAAAAACACCCACCAAAACCTTAGGACAAATGGGTACTTAGATGACACAATATGAAACTTGTGTATGCAAGTAAATAGAAAAACAGACCATACGATTGTTCCTAGAAACGCACGCACCACCAAAATATATCCATTAGTCCACTCCTTAGTGTTTGAAAGTAATTGATTGTACAAACACAATAGAAGATCAAAGAGTGAAAGAAGTTTACCAGATTACAAAGTTTTCTTATAGGACACCAAAGGATTCTTCATTCTTTTGTAGAACCATATTTTGAACACACCTAAATATCTTGGAAAACCAAGAGATCAAGATAACAAATGTTTTATGAAATTGGGATGAGTAATAAATAAATAAATAATATATATATATATATATATATATATATATATATATATATATATATATATATATATAAAGTTTTAAATTGTTGGAATTGCAAAAATAAATAAAGACAAAAAACATTGTTAAAATGAATAAAGACAATAAACATTGTTAGAAGTAACAATAACAATATTAAAACAAATAAAGACAAAAACCATTGTTAAAATCCAATTCCAGGTTGTACAATATCCTCCTATCTAGTCCTATTGAGAAGGAGAAGGAGAATTACACAGTTAAAAAAGAGTTTTACAAAGCTGAAAAGAAGAGAAACATATATATATATATATATATATATATATATATATATATATATATATATATATATAACCTTAGTAAACAGGAGGAGGATAACAGTAACAGAGTGTTGGAATAAGATTAAGAACACTTTTCCTTTTAACAGTTGCACCAAAAGCTTCAGTCATGTCAAGATCTTCATTCTTCCTGCAGCTGTCTGCTAATTTCCAGTCAAAGTGGTAGAGTAGAGAGGCGAGTGGAAGCTCGAGGTTAGCCAATCCAAAAGTGATACCTGGACATATTCTCCTTCCGGAACCAAATGGAATGTACTCAAAGTCAACACCTCTGTAATCTATTGAACTGTTTAGAAATCTTTCTGGATGAAACCTTTCAGGATCTTTCCAATACTTTGGATCTCTACCAATCGCCCACACATTCACAATCACTTTTGTCCTCACTGGAATCTCATACCCATTGATCTCACATTTCTCCCTGTTTTCCATGGGCAACATCAAAGGTGCTGGAGGGTGTAATCTCAGAGTTTCTTTGATTATTAACTTGAGAAACTCCAATGATTGGATGCCACTTTCATCGACTCTTGTTTTTGTGCTGAAAGCTTTTCTAACCTCATTTTGTGCCTTTCCCATTATTTCAGGGTTCTTCAGCAGCTCTGACATCGCCCATTCTATCACTGTTGAAGATGTGTCGCTACCAGCAGATATTATATCCTGACAGATGATGAACAGTCAATTATCATAAATATAATTTGGGTATGAATTTACTTATTTACTCACCAAGATGATTGCTTTGATATTGTCCATGGTCAATGGAAGCTCAAGGTTGCCATGCTCCTGGAGTTTGAGAAGGACATCAAATAGCAGATGATGATTCAAGTCTACTTTTCCATTTCCTACTTGTTGTGCTTTGTGTTCTTCGATGATGTCATCTAGCATCTTATCGAATCTTTCATGAATCTTTTCAAGTTTTGGCTTGAGCCCACTAAGAAAGGAGATCACTTTAGAAGAAGGATACAGGTCTGTAAGACTAAACCCTCCAGAGATGCCTAAAGCTTCATCAATAAGTGATATCAATGCTTCTTGTTGTTTTAACTTCTTTCCAAAGACTGATCTTGTAAGGATCCCATACGTGAGTGCATAGATATGCTCACTGAGATTGATTGGGGATCCTGAATGTTTGGAGACAGTGGTGATGAGATGAGAGACCTCTTCTTCCCTTATTGGTCCAAGTGATTGAACATGCTTTGCACTTAAAAGCTCTGAATTGCAAATCCTGCGCAGCTGTCTCCAATAGTCTCCATATGGTGAAAACATGATGTTTGTGGATTTGTAGGATATGATATGTGCAGCAAGAAGAAAAGGGCGATTGGCAAAGTTTATATCATTGGTTTTCATAACCTCTTTTGCAGTTTCTGCTGAAGAGGCAATGATGGTTGAATTCTCTCCGAGTTGTAAGTGCATCAATGGTCCATATTTCTGAGCCAAGTCTCTTAAAATATGATGTGGGAGTGGTCCCGCAACATCAAGAATGTTTCCTATGATGGGAAGTTTCCTTGGTCCAGGTGGTAGATTGGGGGGTGTTTTGGATCCCCTCAACACTTTGATTACCATAAGCATGAAGAGTAATGTAAAAAGGGTTTGGAAATAGAAAGCAAACTCCATTCAGGATTTGTATTAGAGATCACTTCAGTTCGGTATCCTTCCTTAATATATATATATATATATATATATATATATATATATATATGTTCATTTGGAAATGGAAAGTCAGTGATTAACACTATGAGCATGCTTCATAAAGAACAAAAATGTGCAAGCTAAGATGCTCTTGTTCATGTCAATACCAATACTAAAAGATAGGTACAACTATGATTATAGATGAAACATGAAACACGCCAAAAAATGCAGCCTAAGATGCTCTTGAACATGTCGATACAGATACTATAAGACAGGAAATTGTGATTTAAGGACAAACCAGAGTATAATATCATAAGGATCTCAGAGTCAAATCATTGACCCTTTCAAGGATCAGATTTCTTGTTCCAACTTCCACAAAACTTGTAGTACAACAAACCAAAACAGAGATGGATTAGAACTAATTACTAAAAAAACATTTACAAACTTTTCAAGACCTCAAAGTCTCTTTTTATTTATTAATCATAGACATAACCTGCATTAAACTCAGAGATATACTGATATACAATATGCCAAACAAACAAGAAGTCAACTCAACAGATATCCCCTGAACCCTAGAATATAATCCCACCTCCTGTTTGTTTAAAAGTTAAAACTTTAAATAACATAATCAGACCACTCACTTATATCTGAAGTATGATCCATTGTAAGACCAGGAATCTTATCAAGCTTAACTGGATTCTGTTTCCCACCAATGAGTTTTGCAGGATTCCCAACAGCAGTAGTTCTAGCAGGAACATCCCTTAACACCACCGATCCTGCCCCTATCTTTGCCCCATCTCCAATTCTAACATTACCCAAAACACAAGTTCCTGCCCCAATCAAAACCCCATCTCCAATTTTAGGATGCCTATCACCACTAATCTTCCCAGTTCCACCCAATGTGACGTTATGCAAAATTGAAACGTTGTTCCCAATTACAGCAGTCTCCCCGATGACTACTCCGGTGGCATGATCAAGCAATATCCCCCGCCCAATCTTTGCTCCGGGGTGTATATCCAATGCACACACCTCCGACACCCTGTTTTGTATCACAAGTGCTACCACCTTTCTATCTTGTGACCATAGCTTGTGTGCTATTCTGTGAGCCTGACACCCAAGAAAACCCTTGAAATTCAAGAAACATTGCACATAACTGATACAAGCGGGGTCCCTTTCCTTTACAGCCCTCAAATCATCTTTAACGGCTGTAACAATCTCTGAATCATCTGTAAGCACACTCATGAAAAGATCGTATAGGGTCCCACTAGGGAGACTTGAATCGCTAAGCTTCACGGAAAGATGATCAGCTAGAGCGCTCTCGATAACATCATGAGACAAGATTGCGCTGAAATAATAGTTTGACAAAATGGGCTCTTGATGAACGTTTGATCGAGCTTCGTCTTTCATTGTCACCCACAGATCCTCATCTTCTTCGTCTTCTCCATCTTTGTGTACAGGGACGGGTTGTGTTTGAATCTCTGAGATGGGTACGCAGGAAAACTGGTCAGGGTAATCGGGTCTGCAGAATTTGGCATTATTGTTATTACATTCAAGAACTTGTGTTCTTGAATTGTGAATACCAACAGACCTCTTCTTGTCTTGTTTTTTGGAGGAATCGACAAAATTTTTCAGTGGGTTTGCTAAGAAAGAATGAGATAGTAGTAATGATCCGAGAAAATGGACAGACATGGAATGAAGATTATTATGGAAAACTGAGGAGATTGTGGAAGGAGAGGGTGTACCGCTATAATGTGCAGTTTTTGAGGCGTGGATAGGGCAAAGACCAGAGCTTTCATGGGAGAAAAAGAAAAAAAGAATCAGAAAAAGTAAACACGTTTGTAAAATATAAAAAAAGTGGAACTTCTGCTTTTGCAAACGTTACGCTTACTAGTAGCGGCGGCTGTGGATGTGTCCAGTAGTGTCGATATTATACAAGATCATCGATGGTCTAAACTAGGTTTAGGTTTATCTTGCAACTACAATATACAATCGAAAAAATTGCAAAAATGGTCATTGAAAATTTGTTATTTTGATCCAAAAAATTCTAAATCAGCATCACACATATAAAATAGGTTTTTTTTGTTGCATTTTAAAATTAAATGGGTTTGAAATGATATTTTTGTCTTTTTTTTATTTGTCTATCCTTTTATTTTTATTTATTTTACCATTTATTAAAATAAAACAAAATAAAATATAAACCTATCCTTTAATAACCTCCCAAACTCCATCCCACCCAAATCCCTATTATATGACTCTCTCTTTTTCTTTATTGTTTCGTCGAAAACTCCTATTTAGACCGAATTTTACCTTTAGCCAGTGGCGGGTCCAGGGAGTTTCGGGCCACTACTCGATTTTAGCTTATAAGTGTAAAACAATGTAAAAAAACTTATTATTTTTTGATACTAAGGTGCAACCACTAAAAAAATATGTACAACTACTAGTATGTGTTGAGTGAAAAAATAAATTAGTGCCACTATTGTTGTAAATTCCTGAATCATGCCCCCGCCTCTGCCTCTATCGTAGGAAACCAACGAAGATGTCCCTACCTAAACCACCACATTCGTCACCTACCAAAACCGCCTTCGTCGACGTCGTCCTTCGTGTTTCTTGACTCCATTATTGATGGAGACAACTGTTAGGGTTCCGTCGTTGCTGCCTCGCTCGCTCTTTCTCCTTTAACGACCAAGGTGGTTTAGGGTTTGCAAACTCTAACTTCGTTCGGCAACGGCTTCTAGATTTGAAGGACGACAAGGAAGAAAAAGATGACATGTGTAACAACCGTCTTCAGGTATTAATTCTTTGACATCAACTTGTTGGGTTTTATTAAAAAACTAGGCGAATACCCGCGCGTTGCGCAAAATACATAATATATTTGAAATCTTTACAAATATATTTTTTTTAAATATATCAATGACGTTGTTGTTAGCTCTTATATAATAAATCTTATAATAAGTTGGTATAAACATTGTTTGTTTTGAGTTATGTGGTAATGTACACATCTTTTAAAATTCTATAATCTCAACTGTTTCATTTGTCTCTACCTGCGAGTTACTCACGTATAAAATTAAATATAATATATGGTTTAATGATATGTGTAGTTGTTGTTATGATTAGTTAATTTTAAAAATTTATTTGCGTAAGATTTTAATTTCTATCATTGTATTTATTTAAAACATCAAACATTGTTTTTTTAAAAGTAACAATATAATTTTTTTTTATATAATGTTACTTTTAACTATTGTTGTTATAAGTATTTTAAAATAACGTATATATAATTTGGTTTCAGAAATTTAACTTTTTTTAAGATTTATTTGATGAATATTGTTAGTTTCTTTGATTGTAATTATTTAAAACAACAAACATTGTTTTTGTTTTTAAAGATAACATTATAATTTTTTTTATATAATTTTACTTTTAACTATTCTTATTGTAAGTTATTTTTAAGTTACTTATTTGAAAATTCTTAATGATTATAAAAAATATTTTCATGGTTTTTTTGTTAATTTAGGATTGCAATTTAGGTTAACACTATAATTTAAAACTTTTAATTATTTATAAAATAGTCTCTCGATTTTTTTCAAGTTTAACTGAAATTTTGATTTAAGTTAACTGTTCAACATTATGTTGAAACTAATAATTTAACTATTTTGCATAAAATCATAAAATTATACAAAAGTTGTGACTTTAAAATGACAAATTCTCACATACAACATATCTAAACTAATAAGTTAACTATAATATGTTAAAAAGTTAGTTATAATTTTATAAATAGAAGTAAAATATGATATTTTAATATTGTAGTTTAGTTAATTTATGATTTGAATTTAGTTTTTGCATTAATTAAACATTATTAACCAATTTGTAATAATTATTAGAAAGAAATTGAAAATCTATGGTGGTTTCAAATGCATGTGGTACAAGTAAAAATGTCTCTTTTATAAGTATACTAGATGAATTCGCGCGCGTTGCGCAGCGTAGGTTAAAAATATATTGTTAAAATATTGAAAAATATATGTTTAAAATGGTTATGTTATTGACATTAACTTTGATATAATAGTTTGAACAATATTAATGATTGACATCAACCCACATTCCTCATTAATAAAATTAAATATAATTATCTATTTAATATTATTTTTAACAATTGTTATGATTGATTAATTTAAATTTTTATTTATCCGATTATTTTCTAATTTCAATAATGATGTTCATTTAAAAGACAATTTATTTGTTGTTAACGTTATGTAATTTATAAATTGATGTTATTGTCTTTTAAAATTATTGTTCTTTAGTTTTAAACCACTTATTATTATTAATAAGTTAAAAAAGACTTTTAAGAAACACTTAATATTACTATTAAAATGTGAAACATATACTAAATAATAAACTGATAAGATAGACAATTTGCATTTGAAATGAGACTTGCATGGATAATATGACATATCCATGATTTTTATAATTTGATTTTATTATTTATAATTATGGTTCATTAGTTTTAAAACCACTTATTATTATTAATAAACGAAAAAAAAAACTTTTAAAATATACTTATTATTATAATTAAAATATTAAACATATACTAAAATATAAAGTGATAAAATAGACAATTTGCATTTTAAAAGAGACTTACATGGATATTATGGATAATATTGCATATCCATGATTTTTAATTAATTATTACTTTGAAGCAACACAAACATACAAACATATATACAATATTTAATTAAATATTATCAATATCACTTTCCATAACATATGATCAATAACGTGAATCTAATATACTTTACATTAAAGTTTCAACCACAACATACAATAATTGTCTTAAAAGAATACTTAAACTAAGAAGAATATAAAAAATAATTAGTATATAACAAACTTACAAATTAAAAACTTTAGCATAATAACATGGCTAGAAAAATGGTCCAACGCCCTCAAACCAACACAAAACCATTAAACTTGTTTTCTTTGTGAATTTTGTATGTGATTTGTATTTGTGTGTCTACTCAAAGAGAAAGGAATTTTTATAGTAGTCTATCCATTAATTGCTTATTAAACATATTATATAAGTTATAAAACCTTTCATGATATGTGATTAATTACTTTGAAGGTGAAAATATGTGGGGGTTTCCAATGCATGAGGTGCTTGAAAATTTATGTGGGGGCTTCAAATGCATGAAGTGATAGGGAAAATGTCTCCTTTATAAGTATAGTATGACTAGGCGAATACCCGCGCGTTGCGCAAAATACAACAATATATTTGAAATCTTTACAAATATATGTTTTTTAAATATATCAATGACGTTGTTGTTAGCTCATATATAATAAATCTTATAGTAAGCTTGTATAAACATTGTTTATTTTGAAATATATGATAATATAGATATCCTTTAAATTCTATAATCTTAATTGTCTCATTAGCTTCTACCTGCGGGTTACTCAACAATAAAATTAAATATAATATATAGTTAAATGATATTTATAGTTGTTATGATTAAATAATTTTAAGAAGTTTATTTGGTTATGATTTTAATTTATATCATTGTAATTATTTTAAACATCAAAAATTGTTTTGTTTTTAAAGGTAACAATATAATTTTTGTATATAATGTTACTTTTAATTATTATTGTTGTAAGTTATTTAAAATAACGTATTTGGAAACTCTTAATTACTTTAATTTGGTATCAGAAATTTAACTTTTTTAAAATTTATTTGATGAATATTATTAGTTTCTTTTATTGTAGTTATTTTAAACAACAAACATTGTTTTTGTTTTTAAAGATAACAATATAATTTTTTATAAAATATTACTTTTAATTATTCTTATTATAAGTTATTTTTAAGCAACTTATTTGAAAATTCTTAATGATTATAGAAAATAGTTTCATGGTTTTTTTGTTAATTTAGGATTACAATTTAGGTTTAACACTATAATCTATAACTTTTAACTATTTATAAAGCAATCTCTCGATTTTTTCAAGTTTAACTGAAATTTTGATATATATATATATATATATATATATATATATATATATATATATATATATATATATATTAGTTTCAAAAACAAATGATTTAGCAACGGAAGACTTTGATTTTTGAACAACATAAAACAAATTTATAACCAACCATGGATCTTCTTGCAAAGTTTGAAAAGAAAACAAGCACCAAAGAAGAAGATGAAGAAATAACAAGCTTTGTAGTTCTTTGCGTCCTCTTAGGAGGCTTGGAAGTTGATGGAGAATATGAAACCTTTTAGACACCAACAAGTTACCAACTTGATGTAGGTGGTAGTCCATAAACGCTTATACTCTTGAGCTTGAAGTTCATAACCAATATGAACTTCAAGAGAGGAAGAGAAAGATGCAAGTAATCTCTAAGGAATGAACAAAATAGAGAGAACTCTTTTCCCTCTAGATGTTACGGTTTTGGTACACCAAAGAAGAAACAAAATGAAAGCCTTTGATGCTAGTATTTAAAGTAAGAACAAAGTTCATAAGTCTTTAAGCATATAACACTTTATCATTTTAGACAAACATGCCCCCCATGCTTGTAAGACTAGCCATGCTTTTCATTAAGACAATAAAAAAGTCATTCCTTCTTTTGTCTGCCTATTTTTCAAAAATAAAAACAAAGAAGAAGACAAAGTTTATAACTTTTATAAACTAGTTTATAAAATATAAACTTTAACTTTTTGGTAAAAGACAAAATGATTTATCTAGTCCAAAAAGTTGTGCATGACTTATAAATCATACCATATGATATATTATATTACTTGTTAATGAAAATTAATTATTTTCTAGAAATAAATAATTTCTAATTTAATCATAAGAGTTTATTGAGAATTTATTAAAATCAATTTCAAATAAATAATCAATTGTATCAAGTTGTTAGTGTGACCCATTATTATCATATGTTAATTAGCAATATCACTTTAATATGATTCTTAAGCATAGTAGATCTTTTAATATGCTACTTGCGTAAGATTCATATTAGACTGATATAGATAGTGGTGAACGTCTAGCAACATTTCACTGCCCCCGTCAACATACGACTTTGTGTCATTCTATCAATGCCCAATTCCCAAAAAGCTCAAAGCTACAATTGGTGTAGTGGGTAAGGTTATCAGTTATCCCTTTGTCCCAGACATCATGTTGAACATGAGATACGGATCGCAGTCAATCTCATATGGTGTTCAACTTTTGGTACGACGCCTTAGACGTCTAACTCTCAACACATAAGAGGAATAAATCCCATCTTGACTATATAAACCTCTTACATAGTTCACACCATACCTGAAAATGGCTTTTATAACTGCCCGGTTAAGGATCAACATTTAGCCATATCAAAGCACAACAATCCCTACACTTATGTCCCACTATATATCTCATGTGTTAAGGATACAAAGATATTACCTTTTAATCAAGTATCATTCATGATATCGATCCATGAGGTGATCTTGATGTAGGTCAGTTCAATACTAGTTCTCTAACAAGTACCTATAAAACTTAGTTACAACCACTTACATGCTTTCACCCGCTGAGAGTTAGCCAATCCAATTCATATTAGTCTTACTTCATAATTTTCCCACAATTATAACCGACTATGAACTTTTAGAATAATAAGATTATTCATGGGCTAAACATGTTAATATGTAACACAACATATATTGATGTTATGATCATATCACAGTATATTAAAACATTATATAGTAGTTGTTGTCACGATGTTCCTGTTGGATTAGGTGTCTAATCCCATAACTATAATTGGTATAAACTTGAATTGATCGTAGCACAATCCTTTTGGGTTGCACTCAAACCTAGCAATGGAAAGGATATTTTTGGAGAGAGAGAGAGAGAGAGAGAGAGAGAGAATGATTTATTATTTGATTAATAAATTGAAATGAATAATTTGTTAATATATTAATTAGAAATAGTAATATTTAATTAATATTTAATCAGAAATTAATTGGAATTAATTTGGTGATTAAAAGAACTAATTGAAAGTGCAGGGACTGAAGTGCAATTGTTTAATAGTTGAGCAAGAAGAATTTTAGAACCCTCCATGAGGCTATAGATGGTTTTAAGGAGCCTTAGGGTTTCTAGAATTATCCTTGGTGGATAATTAGGAAGTTGGCTAATTACCCGGTTCAAGATAATAGTATTATATTGGGTTTGGGCTTATCTAGGATTTCCTGACTGCACTATATGAAGGCCCCTAGGGCTATGATTTTCGGCCACTCATACCTTTGAAGAGTTAGGCCGAAAATTCTAATCTCCTTCCCTTCTCTCCTCAATATTCTTCTTGCTTGTGTTGGGTGCGAACCACTAGAGGCACGACGCTTGTGGTGTTAGTTTCCAAAAGATCAACAAAAGGGTTTCTTGATTGTTTACTTACACAATCAATAAGGTATGTATCTCATCTCGTGAATTCAGATTTAGACAAGAAGTTTTGTAGTTTGGATAGTTCATAGTATGTTGCCTTTACGTGAAAGACGGATATCCTTCATAGGTTTCATGTGCCCTAATCATTTAATTGTTAAATGTTTTTCCGCTTAGTGCATAGAATTTTTGTAGCCTATGTTTTCCATCAGTGGTATCAGAGACTTATGGCTATCTTTCATGTATTTGCACATTGGTGAATTGATCAATCAAGAGAAACTAAAATTTTTGAAAAATTCACTGCTCACGACATGAGCTCGGTCCAGATCCGAAATTTTGGAACTTATCTGCCTAATATGCTTATATGTGATAATTATCTGCCATATTTATTTACCAAATCTGATTTTACTGAATATATCATGATAAAATAAAGCCTAGAAGTTACGAGATAAGTATTTGACTTGATTAATTATTTTTTGATTAATATGAATAATTTTTAAGTGTATAAATAATTAATTTGGATATTAATTTAACTTAATAGTTAATGTCAAATATTATTTGGCTTAATTTTAATTATAAATTTAATGTTTAATTTTCAAAATTTAAAATATAAACTAGTATTTTTGTAAAGTAAAAAAATACACCTTATACTATATGTATAATTGAATGTTTAATTATTACTATACGTATAAGTTTGAGTCAGTCAAACCGCTAGTATACCTTATTCACGAAGCCGAACTATAAGGGGGGGTATAATGAAACTGTTTATAAAATGGTAGTTGAATGGGTGTTGTAACACCCCGTTTATTAAATAAATAAATAAAATTAATGGATGAATAGTAGCCCTAAAACCCATAATATTTATCGGGGTGTTGATTTCGGGGAGTTGAATGGCATGATTTAGAGTTTTGGGGGCTAAAGTGTAATTTCGGGATTTAATTTGTAAAGATTTTTAGAAGACATGGGGTGTTTGGTAAGTATTGGACTTATTATGAAAGGATTTTTAGATTTGGGGGCTGTTGGGTAAATTTCGGATTTGATTTGAAAGGGAATTCAGAAGGCAAGGTTTAAATGGTAAATATTGGATTGAGTTTGAAAGAAAAAGGGAAAGGAGGGACTATTTTTGGCATTATGGAACTAGTTAAGGGCATCCGGTATATAAGCATCACCCTTCGTAACCCTAACCATAAATGAGTTAGCAACCGTCACCCTCCCTATACCTCCCACCCCCTTCCGGCCGCCGCCACCATTGACCTCGTTCGTTCTCCGGCCACCAAGCACCATCAAGTCGTCCTTGTCACCGGCAACATCGAAGACCGACGATGAGTGGAGGGCAGCCCCCAGGCGTTGTTGCTTCGTTACTTGCCATTAGCGACCGCCGCTGCCGGATCTTGCCGCCTTGCTGCTGCCGCTGCTGTCATTTCCGACGAGTGGAGAAGCCGAGAATCGGACTTGGATGATAAGGAGGTTCTATGGCATTCATTCCATCGGAGAAGGCGACTATTTCTCTTCCTTTCGTTGTTGTGGTTCCGATGAATCCAACTGTCGCCTTTAGCCACCGTTGTGGCCGTTAGGGCTACCGTTGCCGTCGTCACGCACCACCAAGTGGTGGTTGCGTCCAGATTTCCAAGCACGGGCTTACCGGTGTCGTTGCTGCTTGACTGGGAAACAAAAGGAACCACCGCCACCACCATGAGGTGGTGGCTGCCATCGTAAAATCATCACTGTCACCGCCGTGAGCCACCAAGTGGGTGGCTGGAGTAACACCCCCGAACCAGACGACGGAAACGTCCGGGGGATCGTGTGACTATAAATTGAAATATCATCACAATGAATATACATGAAACATAACACAATTGTCACCAATATTACATATTACAACTAGCATTGTTCAGATCAAGTACATTGTTTAACATTACATAATTCGAAAACATAAATTGTACGATAATTGACACGTGCATAAAAGACATCCCAAAATATTCTTGATGGTTCTTCAGCTTAACGATTACCTGAGAATACAAGTTATTTTGAAAACGGTCAACATATATAATGTTGGTGAGTTCATAAGCATGTTTGATTGAAAAACTTTGTATTGGGTGCATAACCCAGAAAATCCGATATTTTCTGTAAAATTCTTTGAAAAAGATGTAACGACTAAGTATAAATGTATGTATGATTTTCATTGTAAAATCATGTGTAAGTGAAAAGTCCAAATTCCTTGTATTATATCTGTTATGAGAAAAGGTAATGATTAATAGTGTTTCCCCCAGAAAATCCGATATTTTCTGATTTATAAAAGTGTTATAGTTCTTGCATCATCGTATAAGTTGTTTTGTATCGACACGATCGAAGGGTTTAACTTCCGAAATGTTAAGATAGTATTGGATCTCTATGTGAGCCGTTATAACCATGCATGATAATGACTAAATTGCCTGTCTTGGCATTTTTTTCCAAACGCCGTATTTGATCAAGGTTTCGTCGCCCTAGACTGGCCTAGTCTAGCTGTAGCGAACAACTAAGGTGTGGGGGGTCACCCCGTATAGATCTATACACAAACTCTCGCTCTCCCTCCAGGAGACTCTAATTATAACAACAGGCTACGGTCATACACTCAGTGATGTCAACCGGCAAGTCCCACTATTTCCTAAATGTTTCCGCGTGAATATGTATAACGTTATATGTATTTAGTTTTACAAACACCCGATGATATATGAATGTGAAATGGTAAAGCCCAACAAACATGAAAAAAGACAACTGTGGCCCATTAGACGTATAAATTGTTTTAAGGCTTTTTAGATATGCAAAAAAGACACTTAAGGTCCATCAAGCACATAATGATTAGTCCAGGCCCAATTATCATGTAAATAGGCCACTAAGGCCCAACAAACATGCAAAAGATAATTTAAGGCCCATTAAGCATGTAATTGGACCACTAAGGCCCAATAGACATGAAATTAATATATTGGGCCCAATAAACATGCAAATGGATCACGAAGGCCCATTAAGCATGTATTACAAGTACCAGGCCCAACATTTGTACCATTGTTTTATTTTTATATATTTGATGTGGTGTAGTGTTTTTATACGAAGCATTTTCTTATGATGTTAAGATGTCCAATGTTTGATTTATAATGATATTATTAGTTTATAAAAGAAAATATACAACATTTTTAAATCCTTATAAAAATTTATATCCTTGGCTCCATGGTTTAATAATTGACACTTTCGATTCAAAATGATTATTTGACCAATTCAACCCCTTTTTCACGTGAAATGACATTTTTAGCCCCTTCTTAGTATAAAATGACATTGTTAGTCCTTTTTGATGAAAAATGACATTTTTAGTCCCTTAGGTCATTTTGCTTGGCATTTCCGGCCCAATTATAATTTAAATTAAAATTTCAGCTCAAAACGCAATTATTGACATTTCCAGCCCTTATTTGGCAAAAGTTTACATTTTTGGCCCATTTTCCATAAATTTTACATTTTCGGCTCAAATTCCAAAAACTTTGCATTTTGAACCCAATTTTCGAAATAATGTCATTTTTAAACCTGATTTTGGTTTATTTACATTTTTGGCTCACACTTTTGATCAATTAACATTTTTAATCCTAAATGTCTCATTTTTTTCGCAAATTGGGCCCAAAACTGTAAGGCCCAAACTTCTAGGCCTAAGATGCTAAAATTTACATTTTTGGTCCTTTAAAAAGAGTAATCATCATACATTTTTCTGTTTTATCCAATGTAACATCTTTGATCCTTACAAAACAAAAAACATCACTTTTAACCTCAAACTTTACTTTATTCGTCAAAGATTCTTATATAAGGCTTTTGTTTTGTTTTACACATTTTTGACATGCAATATACTATTGTCCTTGTAGTATGATGTATAAAAAAATTTTAGTTTATGAAATTCTACTTATTTTTGTCAAGGATCTCGAGATTTGTCAAGATCTAACACATTTTCACAACATAATTCAAGAAATCACATATATTATGCATAAGACACATAGATCTACACATTTTACTTGTATTCTCCCCAAAACAAGTAGAAAGCCGGAAAAAAAGGGGGTATGAACTCACCTTTTCTTTGATGTTTCGGTTTTGAAGAAGAAATGGAAGAAGTTGATGTGATTTTTGGCTCTAGCAAGCTCCTTGAGTGGTTTTCGAACTTAGGAGGTTCTAGGATGTTAGATCACGAAATGAAACTCTATAAGGAAGTGTACTTTGCTTAAGGATGAAAATCAAAGACTTAAGTATGACAACACTTACCAAAGATGATGATCTAGATGAAGACCTCTTTGAAGGAAGATGTAGGGGTTCTTGAGAGTGTTTGAAAGATTTTTAAGAGAATGAGGGTGGTGTGAGGTGTTTCGGCCGAGAAGAAGAAGAGAGAAGAGAGTGGGAGTGAGGTGATTTGCATGGAGATCCACCATGCAATAAGGAGGTGGCTAACTCTCATTAATCCTCCTAATTCCCTTTTATTTTTCTTTTCTTTTAATCATTGGGCCGAGAATGGGCCTAGTGTGATGAAAAAATGGTGTTGGGCCCAAACTCTTGGCTTGATCGAATTTTTATAGGCCCACTATTATTTTTCGGCCCATTGGGCTCATTAGATGGTTCACGACCCAAATGACATATAAGAATGGGTTTTATGGTCCATTAGGGTTAATTGGATCAATTATGGGCTAATAAGGCCCATTAAGGGTAAACCAGTTCATTTTAGACCCATCACGACCCAAAATGTTAAGTGTTATGAATATGGGTTCAATTAGAGCCCATTTAAGGGTCCTGAGCCCAAAATAGTCAAATTGGAAGCTTGTTAGTCCATTAGGCCCAATAAGTAAATCCTAGTCCATAATGGACTTAAACCGGGATTCTTAGGGTTTCCAATCCTTAATTGACTATTTGAAGTGTTTTGTATAGAGTTTTGATCTTTACTTGGTGTTATTGAAAGAACATAGTGCATGGTGTCAAGTTAGGGTTACAAGTATTATCATAGATGATGTTTACATGATCACATAATTTCCTGGCTAAAAATGCCGGTTGTGACATCATCCCCCCGTTAGAGGGAATTTCGTCCCGAAATTCTTTCGAAAACTAGGATTATGAAGGAGAGAATAAGTGAGGGTACTTCTGCTTCATTTGATCTTCGGGTTCCCATGTGAATTCCGGTCCACGCTTGGCGTTCCATAGAACCTTCACAATCGAAAGTCGGCTTTGCTTTGTACGCTTTACATCCCTATCCAATATTTTGACTGGTTCTTCGACGAACAGGAGATTCTCGTTGATCTCGATCTCCTCTATAGGAATGACAAGAGTTTAATCTGATAGGCACTTTTTCAGATTTGAGATGTGAAACACGGGATGTACGTTGCTGAGCTCGGCAGGTAGCTGCAGCTTGTAAACCACTGGACCAATCCGGGCAAGAATCTCGAACGGTCCAGTGTATCGCGGGTTCAGTTTTCTCCGTTTCCCAAAACGGATCATTCCTTTCCAAGGAGATACCTTTAATAACACGCGATCCCCGACTTGAAATTCTAAGGGCTTTCGCCGCTTGTCAGCATAGCTCTTCTATCGGTCTTGCGATGCTTGGAGTCGAGCTTTGATTTGGATTATCTTTTCGGTTGTTTCACGGATGATTTCGGGTCCTGTAAGAGCACTGGCTGGCGATTGCCCTTTTGCTAGCTGGGTGTCACCCACCTCGGCCCAGCACAGAGGCGATCTGCATTTACGACCATAGAGAGCCTCGAAAGGAGCAACCTTGATGCTCGTGTCATAACTGTTGTTATAGGAGAATTCTATCAGAGGCAAGTGGGCATCCCATGATTTGCCGAAGTCAATCACGCAAGCTCGGAGCATATCCTCGAGTGTTTGGATGGTACGCTCGCTCTGACCATCTGTCTGTGGGTGGTAGGCAGTGCTCATATCTAGCTGTGTTCCTATTGCCTTTTGAAGAGATTGCCAGAATCTCGAAGTGAATCTGCTATCTCGATCTGAGATAATAGACATTGGCACTCCATGGAGTCTCACGACCTCCTTGATGTAGATTCGGGTCACCTTTTCCATCTTGTAGGATTCTTTTATTGGTAGGAAATGAGCGGATTTTGTTAATCTATCGACGATTACCCTGATAGCATCCAATCTGTCTGCTGTCTTTGGCAATTTGGTCACGAAGTCCATAGTAATCCTTTCCCATTTCCACTCGGGTATCACTGGTTGTTGCAATAATCCCGAGGGCTTTTGGTATTCCACTTTCACTTTGGCGCAAGTATGACACTTGCCCACGAAAGTGGCTATCTCTGCCTTCATATTAGGCCACCAATAATGTTGCTTGATATCCAGATACATCTTGTCTGACCCCGGATGAATAGAATATCGCGTCTTGTGGGCTTCATGCATGACTACTTCTCTGAATCCCCCAATCTTAGGAACCCAGATTCTGCTCATGAAGTAGTGAGTTCCGTTCCGTCCTCTTTAACTTCGAATTCCTTATTCCCCGCAGTGATTCATTAGCGACATTCTCCGGTTTCAATGCGTCCAATTGGGCTTCCTTGATCTGTGAGGTTAGGTGAGATTGAATGGTGATTGATAGAGTCTTCACACGACGACTTGAATACTCCTTTCGGCTCAGGGCATCGGCTACCACGTTAGCCTTGCCTGGATGGTACTTGATCTCACACTCGTAATCATTTAGCAGCTCAACCCATCTCCGTTGCCTCATGTTTAGTTCCTTTTGATTTAAAATGTGCTGGAGGCTTTTATGATCGGTGAAAATGGTGCACTTGGTACCATAAAGTTAGTGCCTCCAAATCTTCAAGGCAAAGACCACCACTCCCAACTCGAGATCATGGGTGGTGTAATTCACTTCATGGGTTTTTAGTTGCCTGGACGCATATTCAATTACCTTCCCGCATTGCATCAGGGCACAACCTAAACATTGATTCGAAGCATCACAGTAAACTACGAAGTCTTCGGTTCCCTCCGGTAAGGATAGCACTGGTGCACTATAAAGGGCTTGCTTCAAGGTTTGGAAGGCAATCTCTTGCTTCTCGGTCCAGTTGAAGGGTACGCCTTTTTGTGTCAATGTGGTGAGAGGTTTGGCTACCTTGGAGAAGTTCTGAATGAATCTTCGGTAGTAGCTTGCAAGACCCAAGAATTGGCGAATTTCTGTTGGTGTTGTCGGAATTGCCCAACCTTCAATGGCTTTGACCTTGGAGGGATCTACATGAATTCCTTCCTTGCTGACAACATGACCCAAGAAATTTACACTGCGGAGCCAAAACTCACACTTAGAGAGTTTTGCATACAACTTTTCAGCCTGTAGGGTCTCTAAGATCTGTCGGAGGTGTTGGTTATGCTCTTCCTTGCTTCGAGAGTATACGAGAATATCATCGATGAAAATGATCACGAAATTGTCAAGGAATGGGCGGCAGACTCGATTCATGAGGTCCATAAATGCAGCGGGGGCATTTGTTAGACCAAAGGGCATCACGACGAATTCGTAATGACCGTAACGAGTTCAGAAAGCAGTCTTAGGAATGTCCTCATCTCGGACTTTGAGTTGATGATAACCGGATCTCAGATCTATCTTTGAAAAGTAACTAGCCCCTTGAAGCTGGTCAAATAGATCATCGATTCGGGGAAGTGGATACCGGTTTTTGATGGTGAGCTTATTTAGTTCCCTATAGTCAATGCACATCCTGAAGGATCCGTCTTTCTTTTTAACGAAGAGAACCGGAGCTCCCCATGGAGAGAAGCTTGGTCTTATGAATCCTTTATCCAAGAGTTCACTCAGTTGGCTTGATAATTCTTGCATTTCGGCAGGAGCCAACCTGTAGGGTGATTTGGCGATCGGAGTGGCTCCAGGCACTAGGTCGATTCGGAACTCGACTTGCCTTTTTGGGGGTATTCCCGGAAGATCTTCTGGAAACACATTCGGGAAGTCACATGCCACTGGAATATTTTGAATGTTCACTTCGTCTTTGGTTTTATCCACCACATGAGCAAGGAATGTGTAGTTCCTTTTATGTAGACACTTTTGTGCCTTGATACACGAGATAAGGCGGAGGTTTGTGCCGGGTTTATCTCCGTAGATTATTAGGGTTTCGTGATTAGGAAGATGAAGGCGAACAACCTTCTCGTGACACATAATATCGGCATGATGGGGGCTTAACCAATCCATGCCAATTATCACATCAAAACTCCTAATGTTTACAGGCATCAAATCTATTTGGAAAGAGTGTTCGTTTAGTGTTAACGTGCATCCTATATAGATATCTTTGGTTGTTTCAGTTTTCCCATTAGCCATTTCCACCGTGAAGGCTTCGTTGAGCTTCTGGGGTTGTTGATTTAGCAAGTATTTGAATTTATTACTAACGAAACTTCGCTCCGCCCCACTATCAAATAAGATGCATGCATACGAGTTGTTAAGTAGGAACGTACCGGTGACAACGGTTGGGTCCTGCACTGCTTCACCCTGACCCATTGTCAGCACTCTCCCTGCTGCTCCTGCCCCTTGATTGTTTGCGTTGGGGCAATTACGCCTAAAATTCATGGTTCTCCCACATCCGTAACAGGTATGACTGGCCCCGACATTGGTGTTGTTGTTATTGCTGTTGTGGTTGTTATTGTTGTTGTTGTTGTTTGTTGTTGTTGTTGTTGTTGTTGTTTTTGTTGTTGTTTGGCATCTGGTTTTGTTGAAGCTGAGCCATACAATACTTTGCTGTATGGCCTTTCCGGTTGCACCTTGTGCAAATCCTCTCTCTGCATTCCCCATGATGGTGGAAGTTGCATTTGTTACATTTGGGGAGATTTCCTGAATACTGCTTTGGGGCATTTGGCGTGGATGAGGCTGGAGCATGTGGTGTGGTGGTAGCTTGAGTTGCAGCATGGACAGTCACAGTTTGTTGTTTCTTTGATGACTCGAAGTTATGTTTTCCCTTTCGCTTGTTGTTCTTCCCTTTCTTGCTCTCAACTTCTTTCTTAACCTCCGCTTCTAATGTTTTGGCACCGTTTTTGTTGCCATGGTCATACAATTTCTTAGCCAGTCTCTTGGCGCTGTCAAACGTCTCAGGGTTTGCCGCAATGACATTTCCTTGGATCGGTGCAGTCAATCCCCAGATAAACCTCTCAATCTTTTTCCCTTCGGAGGCGATCATTCCGGGACACAAGAGGGATAGTTCGCTAAACTTGGATATGTACGCATTGATATCGGAGTTTTGAACCGTGAGGTTCCACAACTCTTGTTCCATTTTATGAATTTCGCCTCTTGGACAGTATTCAGCCAGCATCATTTCTTTAAGCTCTTCCCATGGCAACGCGTTCTCCACCAGGAGTGTCATGGCCTTTATGTGGTCATTCCACCAGGAGAGCTTGATCAGTAAATGTGCAGGCTGCGAACTTGACCTTGCACCCATCTGGACACCCGCAGATTTCAAAAACTGATTCTACTTTCTCAATCCATCGCTTCATGGCTATTACGCTTCCTGTTCCATTAAAGGTTCGAGGTTTGGCGTTGGTGAAATCCTTGTAGGTGCAGGTTCGTGTGGTTCCGTGGGTTTTTCCTTGATTAGTGCTCCCGGCTCCCTGCCCGTTGCCTTCTCTGTTGCTTCCGTTACGAATCTGCGCAAGTGCTGCAGTGACCGCAGCAGACACTGCTGCCTGGAATGCAGCCGAGTTTATTTCAGGCGGGGTTGGTGTTGTGTTGTTTCCACGGTTGGGTCTTTGAGGCATCTTTCTGTCACAGAACAAAAAGATGTTGAGTGCATATTGTTTTGCGAGTTTATAATTCCATAGACTCGGCGTATCGAGTGTGCATTTAAGTAATTCCATGCATTAACATAAAACAAGAAAATAAAACACATAGCAGATAACAACATCATGATAAAAACATAAAGCATTTGTTGGGATTTGGTATAATACAACATCCTATGGTGCACATACAACCCTAAATACCTTGGATCTATGTTTTCACTAATTATACATGCAAATGGTTTCCAAGGTATTAATCTTAC
Source organism: Lactuca virosa (assembly GCF_052849685.1). Taxonomy (NCBI): domain Eukaryota; kingdom Viridiplantae; phylum Streptophyta; class Magnoliopsida; order Asterales; family Asteraceae; genus Lactuca; species Lactuca virosa. Next base: position 291,062,527 of record NC_136432.1, on the reverse strand, counting down.
AACTAGCATGCATTTAACATAAAATTATAATATACTAGTTAGCATGACATACCTTTTGATGGAGCTTGAATTCTTAATGTATTTGGCCTTAAAGAGCTTAGCCCCAATAGTGTGGAAGCCTCAAATGGAATCACAACACACCATGGACAAAGGATGAACTTGAGAGAGAATTCCATGCACACAAAAGACACCATGAACTCTAAAAAGATACAAGTGGCGATTTTGGGCAATGAAGTATCTATTTATATGTGGGATTTCTAGGGTCATGGATATAACCCAAATCCATACCCATGGGTTTTATGATCCATGGTTCATGTGGCCCAACTCTTTATGTATCCATACATAAACTTGGTCCAACATGGATCATAAGCCCAACACATATAAATATAACTAATTATCATAATTAGTCCCCATAGATTTAATTAGTCTCTTTCGACCACTAAATTAATTGCAAATTAATTCTTGATCACTACTAATTAAAACATATGATTTCATATTAATATATTATTACTTATAATATATTAATAAACCATAAATAACCTTCTCTCAAAAGTCCATCCTAACAAATTGTCCTGATGATATGCAACCCAAATGGACCATGCTACTCTCGGGTCGAATACATACCAATAATAGTTATGGGCTTAGACACCTAATCCAACAGTCTCCCACTTGGATAAGTCTAAAACTATTATTCAAGTATGACTCCAGGATCCCGACTAGCAATCGTAGCTCTTAAAGCCGCTGTCAAACTCTGAACAAATCAAATGACATGTCCATTAGATAAGGGATCATATATTCCTCCATTCTAGATATCATATGGACTGAGACATGGATTATAATCATTCTCTCTGTCCATTTGTTGTTTCCCGATTTCCGATTTATGACGACTGACTAATTGAACAAATCAAATCAGTCCAGGCCCGGCCGAGCACTTACGTTTGTCATCACCAAATCATCGAGGGGCCCACAGATATCGCTTTTATCCCGAAGGTAAAAGGAATGGATAAACTTCGACTCATATGGCTTGTTCTACTACTTGTTGAATCATACACAAAGGCACGTTTTATAACATCGAGTTACCAATGCGTTTTCGTGCAATCAATGTATAACCAACTCATAGTAACAACTCATATCTCTAGGTTTGAAGAATATAAGATATTATCGTCTCATGATCACTCGTGATAAAATCCATGAAGTGATTCCAATGAGCGCGGGTTGAATCCAATACTCAGAACTTATGAGCACTCATGAGTGTTGTAGCCCTTTGTCCAACATCTTAGACCTCTACAAGCCAACCCATGACAGTCTTAATTCATATCTACTTCCAACATATGACCGACTGTGGATGGTTTGAATAACTTAGTCATCCAGAATAATGACCTAGTTTATTATGGAAGTCAAAACATGCAAAATGAAACACAAGAATAATTGAATCGAATATGGTATCAAAACCTATGAACATAAATAAAACACCTTTTATTTATCACCATATGATTACACATTATTCATTATATACTGTTTCAGCTATCAACTTTATTCTTGAATTTAAAACAATAGTTGTCCCATGCTCCAAGCATGTACACTATGTTTTCTAAACACTAGTCATGCCATACACCAAGTATGCATACTATGTTTGTCTATGATCTTTACTTTGTGAAATAGATCAATTGAACATAACTCCAATGATCCTCTTTTCATAGTCCCAAATCCTTACTGCAAATGCAAGAATTCCAAATTCATGCCATTTACTGAAATCTGTTAGATTCTAAACTTATATGCATTGATCCTCTTGTAATGATTATGCACAAAGTCAGATAGACTTGAAAACAAACATTACAGAGCATTCCAAAGGAGATCAACTCCTTGGAAACATCCTTCTTGCATTAAGTTTCCTAATCTTACACAGATTGAATAATTTCTAACTTTGAAACATTTCCATATTCCATTTTGACTATCACTTCTGAACAAGAGTTTCCTCCTTACAGATTATGTCAATATGGTCCTTCCAGAATTATCATTATACTTCCAACTGTCCTTGAGCAACCAATCTTTGGTAAACCTTAGATTGTCCTCGACAATTGTTTAATCCTTTTAGTCATATCCAATTCTAGACCTTTTCCCTTCTTAATGCCCCAGGCATTTGGAAAATTTTAGAAAGGATGAATATAGCACATGCAATCGATCCTATATCCGAAGCATATGGGACACGATTCATGATGTATCACATAAAGACTAAACCAGTCTTTTGCTATAATATTTCCATTTCAATTTGCCAAGTTCTCATAATTCAGATTATGAAAAGGGATGTCGTAATCATAATCGAATTTTAGAACGCAAATAATGGACCCTATATTAGAATTTTCTTATGTTGAGTCATTCCAACATAACATTCATATATACACTTGACTAAATACGATTAAAACCTCAATCTAAGCTTTTAGATTTGAGATGAAGTATAATTTCCTCTCCCTTAATTATAGCAAAACAACTTTTTCCCAATTGAAACCTTTTTGTTTTCTATAATTAACATTGCTAACTTGCAACCTTTATCATAATTATCATGCTCCCACTAACATGATGATTATTAGCATAACACTTATGCTCCCACTAGCTTTGACATGTACTCAGAAATCAGTTGAACTTCTAGAAAAAACAATACTTTATTGAGTTTCTTACCAAAGTTCAGATTTCTGATACTAGATTGCTTTGATAAAACTTTATCAATATCATACACCTTATCTTAGATAGCTCACAGGTGTGTCTAAACAATTTCAGAACTATGAAAAGGGATGTCGTAATCATAGTCTTAATTGTTTAGACCTTTGCCACTTCTCACAAGTCCATGTTAGTGTGCCGGTTAACCACACAGCTCCACTAACGACTTTGAGAATGCAAATATCACAATTGCTATCTACTTCAAATCTACTTGGTGGAAGTGTTTCCTCACCATCATTTTCATGAATCGGAGAGAAACGTTAGGACCCTTAGATTTAATGGTGTATGTGTTCTTATCCATGTGAATTGTCAAAACCATAGTCACAAGACAAGGATAATGACAAATCCAAACTCATATGGACTGAACTCAATCTTAATTTCTTGCCACCTGGCAGCTCAAGGGCCTGCCATTGCTTCCAAGTTGTTGTGCAACCAATTGAGAACTCTAAGAACTCATATGCAAAGCCAACTTTAACTGGAATGGGCACAGAATATGTCAACACGATAGGTTATAAACCTCAAGTCATGTGCTAGTGAAGAACTTCAGGTTTTATTCTTGATTAGTTCTTGAGACTTTCAAGACCTTTAAGACTCCCACTCTCCTCTTGACATATAATACTTTCTTGTCAGATATTCAAGAGATAGTGTGGATTCTAATCAAAACAAACACTTCACACAATTGGCCTTAGTTGGTCTTTGTTTTATCCAAAACATCACAACTTACCAATTTCAAATGTACAAGAATAGAAAACTTTTACTCTTACATTTGATAAGTGTTTTAAACCTTCTTTAAGACATGTCACTCAAGTTACAATCTTAGAGTATAACTCTAAGAATTGTTTTTGGAACGAAGTATGAATCATCTTCTTGATTTAACCACTTCAATAATTCATAACTCCTCTTCTTAACTATCAAAATGCACTTAGAGGATGAATTGTGATAAGGTCTCAAAATCATTAAGATGGTCTTAAAACATGATACTAAAGTACTCTCCCATCTTTTCAGATTTGAGAAACTTTTATCTTTCTGCCTAAATTGATTCTTCTTATTCGCTCTGCCATACATTGGAACCTTTTCCAATGTCTCAGAATTACACTTAAGCTTGTAAGTATAACCATATTTACTGAGCTATAGTAAATTATGACGAATAGTCTTATCGATCTTTTGTGGTGGACTCTGACCAGTGCACAAGAATGTGTACCCGATCCCTTAGTCCTTCACTTGACTCACACACCCATGTGAACAAGTAGTTAGTCTTAATTTTTCCAATGCTCGAAAGTTCTCATTCATCATGCTATACAACTTGCATGATTCCAAATTTCTATCCAACTGAAACTTGGGTGATGAGAATCTTTCCTTATTTGGTAAATTTAGACACTACCACAAATGAAAGAATCAAATTCATATTTCCACTCTTGCTCTTAATGGAATCTTATAAGCAACACAGATTTTCACAAATGCCATTGTAAGGATATTTTAAAATAAATAAAATCAAAAGATTTACCTTTTATTTTAAAACTTTGCGGAAAAACTTATCCTTACAATCCATATGAAAACTTGTTGTTATCTATTCCTAAGCAAAATATCATAACTCCTAAGAAGTAGCTCAAAAATCCGATCTTCAAACTATGCGATAGAAATCCATCTACGCGATCAGATTCAGCATATTCTTTCTTTAAGTTTCTTCACTTTTCTTTGATTCTTAAAACATCAACATGTGACCCAGTCACATCATGTATCAAGAATCTCATAATAGAAACTTAGCAGAGTTAGATAGTGGACTTTACCTGAAGTAGAGTCAAACTTATTGACTTTAACATCCTTAGGTAAATTTGGCAGCTTCGCAACCAATGCCCCTTTCTTTGGCAATATAAACATATGGACCCTTTGGTAATGGGACTATCTCAGACTTAGCTTTTCTCTTTACCATTTGGTCAACCGAGTTGACTATGGCCGATCCATTTCCATTGGGAAGAGAATGCTTTTTTGGATTCCCAGTGTCATCATTGTCAATGTCCATAAAGTTTTTAGGAAGTTGATCTTAGCAAATAGATAAGATCATTAAGGGTCTTGTCATAGTCTGTTTCATAGGTGTTCCAAAAGAACTCACTATGTGACTTAGAAAGTAGTTGAGCCACCAACTTTCTCAAGACTTTGACACCCAACTCTCCCGGCTTGTCAATATGTGACTACATCTCCAAGATGTGATCACACATAGACCTTTGCTTGCCAATAGGGCTTGAGTGACCTTAAACTTTTCAGGAACTTGTGGGTTAGGGAGAATAATTGGAGGAGGTGAAAGAAGTATGATTTCCATGGGACATCATCTTCATTTAGGAAAGCTTGTTTCAAGAGATTTGGGAAGATCATAAATGTCTAAACCAGACATCTTTTGGGAGATACTCAAGATAGTTGATTTAAAGTCCTTAATATAACACCCAATATGAAATATTAAGGCTAGGACCCAACACAATACTTTTATAACTTGGAAGAGGGATGCCGTAATCCAAGCTATAAAATATTTGAAGGTAGACGAATGACGATTCACCAATTTCCACCATGAAAACGAAATATATATTATTAGGTTTTAATTGGTTTTTGAAACTCCTAGATCTTTGAGATTCATTGAACTGTTCAATGGCATGTTTCAATCTCGAGTGTGCCCTTCAGGTTTTGTGACTGGGATGCCGAGGATCACAAAACAAGGTGTGAAGTAACCATGCAAATTACTTGGTACCCTTAAGTGTTTACCCCTCAATCGATGTGCCGGTTAACCACACACACTCCATCGATACTATGATAAACATTAGGTTACCCTTTGCCTACCTTGTTATATACGAGTTAGTGTGCCGGTTAACCACACACGCTCCACTAACCGACTTAAACAAAGTGCAAAGTGTAATTTCATGGATTAGCACCTTATTCACTTTTTCCTAAGTAACTAAGATTGGGTATTTATAAAAGGTTTAGTTACTTAGTATTTATCATTAATACTTTTAATGAAGGGAGAATTATAGTCCTTGTCCTACCCGTTCGGCTAAAGACCCTCCACCGGTCAAGGAAGCGGTGGGTGAGAGTGGACACCCATTAAACTGCCATTTTATAGGCAGTAACCTTATACCCCCCTTATAGACCGACTTCGTGAATGAGGCCTACTAACGGTAAGACTGACTTTGTTCTTATACATATATATATATATATATATATATATATATATATATATATATATATATATATATATATATATAAGTATTAACTATTAATATTATAATAGTATAAGGGTGTATTTTAAACATTTAAAATACTTGGTGGTTTAATCTATTAATTAAACTATACTCTTAATTTAATTAAACTTAAACCATGTCTTTATGGAATTATTAACTTTTTTAATTAGACACTTTAATTAATTTAATGAAGTCCATAAAGTTTGAACTTTAACTTTTAAAATTCTTGGGTTTGGAATTAAAGTGTATATGGGGTTTGACTTTACAAATTCCAAAACTTGAGGACAAGTTTTGAACAATTCAAAAAACTTATGGTTTCCATAACTTATGAATTTTAAAGTGGTTTAATGGAAAAAACCCTTCAAGTTCCATAACTTGTAGACAAGTTATGGAAGACTTTAAAAGCATTAAAAATGTGACTCTTCATTTTTTCATAACTTATGGAATTTTTATCGGTTTTAAAATTCATAAATGTGACTTTTCATGTAACTTGAGGACAAGTTACAAAAACACATATTATGAACAACTTCAAGATTAATTTGGATTGAAAACAACTATCTCATAATTTTTCCTATTAATCTAAACAAACTCATAAACATGAACATTCATAATCAACATTTTTCAAGCATCATATAAACATGTATAAAACTTGAAACTTTGATTATTATCCTTTATTTGGATGAGAATAAACATTACCATAGTATCAAAAAACAAATTTTATGAACAAAAACACTTTGCGGTAATGATTCTAATCCAAAACAGGCCAAAAAAAACTCGAAGATAAGCTGTCAGGGGGTCCAACTCGTCGAGTGCATGAACCAACTCGACGAGTTGGATGAATTTGTTCATGGACTCGTCGAGTCCATCACTGGACTCGTCGAGTCTGCTGTCCCGACAGCAAAAAATTCGATTTTTTTCATTTTTTTTTCCAGCAACTTGCATCAAGTATAATTAAAAACAACCCATGGCTCTGACACCACTGTTGGGATTTGGTATAATACAACATCCTATGGTGCACATACAACCCTAAATACCCTGGATCTATGTTTTCACTAATTATACATGCAAATGGTTTCCAAGGTATTAATCTTACAACTAGCATGCATTTAACATAAAATTATAATATACTAGTTAGCATGACATACCTTTTGATGGAGCTTGAATTCTTGGTGTATTTGGCCTTAAAGAGCTTAGCCCCAATAGTGTGGAAGCCTCAAATGGAATCACAACACACCATGGACAAAGGATGAACTTGAGAGAGAATTCCATGCACACAAAAGACACTATGAACTCTAAAAAGATACAAGTGGCGATTTTGGGCAATGAAGTATCTATTTATATGTGGGATTTCTAGGGTCATGGATATAACCCAAATCCATACCCATGGGTTTTATGATCCATGGTTCATGTGGCCCAACTCTTTATGTATCCATACATAAACTTGGTCCAACATGGATCATAAGCCCAACACATATAAATATAACTAATTATCATAATTAGTCCCCATAGATTTAATTAGTCTCTTTCGACCACTAAATTAATTCCAAATTAATTCTTGATCACTACTAATTAAAACATATGATTTCATATTAATATATTATTACTTATAATATATTAATAAACCATAAATAACCTTCTCTCAAAAGTCCATCCTAACAAATTGTCCTGATGATATGCAACCCAAATGGACCATGCTACTCTCGGGTCGAATACATACTAATAATAGTTATGGGCTTAGACACCTAATCCAACAGCATTTTCATTAATACTAATTGTTTTGATACATGAAATTTGCCAGAAGGCATACAATACATGGAGAAATATAAAATCCGGTAGCATGACGACCCTATGAGTAGTGTGATCACTTAAACATAAGGTCGATAGTACATCAAGTAGCATACATACAAAGGAAACATGGCAATACTAGTAAGCAAGGGGCGAATCCTAATCGTGACGGGATGCATCTAATGAACTCATCCCTTTCCTGTTCTGCTTGCACAACTCGTGTCTCCATTGCCAGCAAATGTTGTCGAAGAGCGGCAATTTTCCTTCCGAAGAGCGAGTTCCACTAGCGGAGTCCCTCGGTGGTATAGGGTGGTCCTGCTGCACTCCTGCGGTAGGGGGCTCGTCGAGAACTTCCTCAGCGTCTTTATCGTCCTCCTTGTCGTCATCAGCCTCATCAAACTCATAGTCCATATCAATATACTCCTCATCCTCATGGTCAGAGACTGCCTCTTGCCCTACTACGGGGTCTTCTTCAATCTCTTCGTGAGCCACTAGGTTATGATAGAATTGAATGCCCTGGTGTGCTTCGTCCATGGTGGCTGTGCGAGAAACTAGGGGTGAGAAGCGTGTAAGAGGGTGGGAGACGTTGTAAAAATTTTAATCACGTATGCATATAGTATTTCCAAAAATACTCCTATAGTATTTTAATTATTTATGTTTGAATTCTTGAGAAGTTTTGAATATGTGGTGAGTTTCTAGGTTAACTTCCCGCCATAATTACCCCCAAACACATGTCGGTCATATTTTGGATAAATATAGTTGATCAGGCTATATTTACCCCCAATATGACTACATAACTGTCTGGGTTTAATCACAACGTTCCATTTCCCTTAGTGACTTTTATTGTTAAGGTTTTAATGTATGCACTTTATACAAAGTGTTTTAGTCCCATTGTATTTATAGTTGCATATCATGTATGGTTAGATATGCTAGTTCACTATAAACAATGTTCTGATACCAATCTGTTACACCCCCGAACTAGACGGCGGAAACGTCCGGGGGATCGTGTGACTATAAATTGAAATATCATCACAATGAATATACATGAAACACAACACAATTGTCACCAACATTACATATTACAACTGGCATTGTTCAGATCAAGTACATTGTTTAACATTACATAATTCGAAAACATAAATTGTACGATAATTGACACGTGCATAAAAGACATCCCAAAATATTCTTGATGGTTCTTCAGCTTAACGATTACCTAAGAATACAAGTTATTTTGAAAACGGTCAACATATATAATTTTGGTGAGTTCATAAGCATGTTTGATTGAAAAACTTTGTATTGGGTGCATAACCCAGAAAATCCGATATTTTCTGTAAAATTCTTTGAAAAAGATGTAACGACTAAGTATAAATGTATGTGTGATTTTCATTGTAAAATCATGTGTAAGTGAAAAGTCCAAATTCCTTGTATTATATCTGTTATGAGAAAAGGTAATGATTAATAGTGTTTCCCACAGAACATCCGATATTTTCTTATTTATAAAAGTATTATAGTTCTTGCATCATCGTATAAGTTGTTTTGTATCGACACGATCGAAGGGTTTAACTTCCGAAATGTTAAGATAGTATTGGATCTCTATGTGAGCCGTTATAACCATGCATGATACTGACTAAATTGCCTGTCTTGGCATTTTTTTCCAAACGCCGTATTAGATCAAGATTTCATCGCCCTAGACTGGCCTAGTCTAGCTGTAGCGAACAACTAAGGTGTGGGGGGGTCACCCCGTATAGATCTATACACAAACTCTCGCTCTCCCTCCAGGAGACTCTGATTATAACAACAGGCTACGGTCATACACTCAGTGATGTCAATCGGCAAGTCCCACTAGATCCCAAATGTTTCCGCGTGAATATGTATAACGTTATATGCATTTAGTTTTACAAACACCCGATGATATATGAATGTGAAATGGTAAAGCCCAACAAACATGAAAAAGGACAACTGTGGCCCATTAGACGTGTAAATTGTTTTAAGGCTTGTTAGATATGCAGAAAGGACACTTAAGGTCCATCAAGCACATAATGATTAGTCCAGGCCCAATTATCATGTAAATAGGCCACTAAGGCCCAACAAACATGCAAAAGATAATTTAAAGCTCGTTAAGCATGTAAATGGATCACTAAGGCCCAATAGACATGAAATGAATATATTGGGCCCAATAAACATGCAAATGGATCACGAAGGCCCATTAAGCATGTATTACAAGTACCAGGCCCAACATTCGTACCATTGTTTTATTTTTATATATTTGATGTGGTGTAGTGTTTTTATACGAAGCATTTTCTTATGATGTTAAGATGTCCAACGTTTGATTTATAACGATATTATTAGTTTATAAAAGAAAATATACACCATTTTTAAATCCTTATAAAAATTTATATCCTTGGCTCCATGGTTTAATAATTGACACATTCGATTCAAAATGAAAATTTGACCAATTCAGCCCCTTTTTCAAGTGAAATGACATTTTTAGCCCCTTCGTAGTGTAAAATGACATTGTTAGTCCTTTTTGATGAAAAATGACATTTTTAGTTCCTTAGGTCATTTTGCTTGGCATTTCCGGCCCAATTATAATTCAAATTACAATTTCAGCTCAAAACGCAATAATTGACATTTCCAGCCCTTATTTGGCAAAAGTTTACATTTTTGGCCCATTTTCCGTAAATTTTACATTTTCGGCCCTAATTCCAAAAACTTTGCATTTTTAACCCAATTTTAGAAATAATGTCATTTTTAAACCTGATTTTGGTTTATTTACATTTTTGGCTCACACTTTTGATCAGTTAACATTTTTAATCCTAAATGTCTCATTTTTTTCGCAAATTGGGCCCAAAACCGTAAGGCCCAAACTTCTAGGCCTAAGATGCTAAAATTTACATTTTTGGTCCTTTAAAAAGAGTAATCATCATACATTTTTCTGTTTTATCCAATGTAACATCTTTGATCCTTACAAAACCAAAAACATCACTTTTAACCCCAAACTTTACTTTATTTGTCAAAGATTCTTATATAAGGCTTTTGTTTTGTTTTACACATTTTTGACATGCAATATACTATTGTCCTTGTAGTATGATGTATAAAATGTTTTAGTTTATGAAATTCTACTTATTTTTGTCAAGGATCTCGAGATTTGTCAAGATCTAACACATTTTCACAACATAATTCAAGAAATCACACATATCATGCATAAGACACATAGATCTACACATTTTACTTGTATTCTCCCCCAAACAAGTAGAAAACCAAAAACAATGGGGTATGAACTCACCTTTTCTTTGATGTTTCAGTTTTGAAGAAGAAATGGAAGAAGTTGATGTGATTTTTGGCTCTAGCAAGCTCCTTGAGTGGTTTTCGAACTTAGGAGGTTCTAGGATGTTAGATCACGAAATGAAACTCTATAAGGAAGTGTACTTTGCTTAAGGATGAAAATCAAAGACTTAAGTATGACAACACTTACCAAAGATGATGATCTAGATGAAGACCTCTTTGAAGGAAGATGTAGGGGTTCTTGAGAGTGTTTGAAAGATTTTTAAGAGAATGAGGGTGGTGTGAGGTGTTTCGGCCGAGAAGAAGAAGAGAGAAGAGAGTGGGAGTGAGGTGATTTGCATGGAGATCCACCATGCAATAAGGAGGTGGCTAACTCTCATTAATCCTCCTAATTCCCTTTTATTTTTCTTTTCTTTTAATCATTGGGCCGAGAATGGGCCTAGTGTGATGAAAAAATGGTGTTGGGCCCAAACTCTTGGCTTGATCGAATTTTTATAGGCCCACTATTATTTTTCGGCCCATTGGGCTCATTAGATGGTTCACGACCCAAATGACATATAAGAATGGGTTTTATGGTCCATTAGGGTTAATTGGATCAATTATGGGCTAATAAGGCCCATTAAGGGTAAACCAGTTCATTTTAGACCCATCACGACCCAAAATGTTAAGTGTTATGAATATGGGTTCAATTAGAGCCCATTTAAGGGTCCTGAGCCCAAAATAGTCAAATTGGAAGCTTATTAGTCCATTAGGCCCAATAAGTAAATCCTAGTCCATAATGGACTTAAACCGGGATTCTTAGGGTTTCCAATCCTTAATTGACTATTTGAAGTGTTTTGTATAGAGTTTTGATCTTTACTTTGTGTTATTGAAAGAACATAGTGCATGGTGTCAAGTTAGGGTTACAAGTATTATCATAGATGATGTTTACATGATCACATAATTTTCTGGCTAAAAATGCCAGTTGTGACAGCTGGAGTGTAGTTTGCAACTTGGAGTGTGTGTATGCGTGTTTTGTGTGGCTGGAAAACCAAGAAGTCACCACCACCACCGTGAGGTGGTGGCTGCCACCATGTGCCACCGCCGGCCACCACAAGGGTGGTTGTGTGTGTTTATTTTAGTGAGTGTGTGTGTGTCCATTTGGTATTTTTCATTGTAATATTGTACCCGAAGCTAGAATAAAAAAATGAAACTCAAAACCACCACCGTAGGGTGGTGGCTGCCGCCTCCTGCCGCTGTGTTGGGTGGCGGTGTGCTTGTTGTGGTTGATTCTTTTGGGATGTTTGGACAATGGACTAAAACCCTAATGGGCCTAATAAACCCTAATTGATCTAAGGACTTGGTTTTGGGCCTATTAGTTGTGAATTGGTTCGAAACCCTAATTAGGGTTTAGAAAACCCTAATATTGGATATATGGGTTTTGGACTGTCGGGACTTACATTTTGGAGGGGATTGCGTATTAAGCCCGACTACACTACATGATTGACCCAATAGATTGATGGACTTAATGGATTAAGTCCTTAATGGGTTAAGTGAGAAACACTTAACCCTAATCGTCATTTTATGTGAAAACCCTAATTTCACTTGGGCCTTGGTGATTGGGCTGTTGATGGGCCATCCAAGCACAATCAAATGGACTAGAATATTTAGATGGGATTTAGGGTAAGGCCCATATGAGGGTTTGGGCCCAATTTGGAAAATTTGGCCATAGATAGGCCATAGTTTTGGCCTTGATGATTATATGATATTGGGCCATTAGAATGCCAAATGTTTGGACTGGAATAAATGGTTGAGCCTCAGGGTAAGACCATGTAAAGGTTTGGGCCCAATTTGGAAAATTAGGCCATATGTTGGGCTTTAATTCCTAGTTTGACTTTTGGGCCTTTGGATTGGGCCTTAGGCTTGAATCAATCTAAGATAGGGGTAAAGCAGTCTATTACCCCAAGCATGGACTTATGGATATGTGTTGGAACCCAATTATTAATTGGGTGTTATTTTGATGTTGACAGTTCGGGAATCTGTCATCCAGCAGCTGGAGTTTTGTCTACGGGACTTCAACAGTGTGAGGTGAGTTACCTTCCAGTAGAAGTGGGTCTAAGGCCACAATGTCGACCCACTAACAGGAAATGTTTGTTAGATGATTGTCTTTGTGATAATTATTTGGTTTGCTACTATCTGATATGCTAGGGTGTTTTGTTATATATGTTAGTAGTAGTAGGGGTAAAATAGTCCCCAGTTACCGGTTGAAAGATACCGAAGGGGTAGTCAGAACCCATGCATGCCTAGCTGTACGTTTATGTTATGTTATTATGTAGTAGTGGTAGGGGTGAAATAGTCCCCAGTTACCGGTTGAAAGATACCGAAGGGGAGGTTAGCTCCCGGGTACCGGTTGAAAAATACCGAAGGGGAGGTTAGCTCCCGGTTACCGGTTGAAAGATATCGAAGGGGAGCTTAGCTCTCGGTTATCGGTTTAAAGATACCGAAGGGGAGCTTAGCTCTCGGTTATCGGTTGAAAGATACCGAAGGGGAGGTTAGTTCCCGATTACCTGTTGAAAGATACCGAAGGGGAACCCAGCTCCCAGTATGCCAGCCAGCTACCGGTTGAAAGATACCGAGGGATAGGCATTATGTGGTATGTGGTATGATGAGGGGAACTCACTAAGATTCGTGCTTACGGTTTTCAGTTTTGGTTTCAGGTACTTCGTTTTCAAAGGAAAGGAGCCTGCTCGATCACAACGCATCACACTATGCTTTGCGCACATGAGATCTTTGGGATTACACTCTGATATTATTTTATATTACTTTATGATAACATGTTTGACTATTGGTACTTTGGTTCTGACATGAGAGGTTATTATGGATGGTTTTACACTTATGGTTTTATAATAACTTATTTATAAATGAAATTTTTGGCCTTGAATTTTGGGATGTTACAGGTGTCCACTCTCATCCACAGCTTCCTTGATTGGTGGAGGGTCGTTAGCCGAACGGGTTTGATAGGACAAATTAATTCTCATTAATAAGTATAATGTGATTAAAAGTAACTAAATATTTTATTTTAAATCCCAATCTTAGTTAATTAGGGAAAAATGTGAATTTTTATGCTAACCATGAAATTGCACATTGCACTTTATTAGTCGTTAGTGGAGCGTGTGTGGTTAACCGCCACATTAATAGGGACTAATAAAGAGTGGCAATGGGTGTCTCGAAAATTATCATTGATTAATGGAATGCTTGTGGTTAACCGACACATTAAAAGGAAATGATAAATGACATCGAGAGTACCAAGCTAATTTGCATGCTTATTCACATCTTGTTTGTGATACTCGGTATCCCAGTCACAAATGGAAGAGCATAATCAAGATTAAACATGCCATTGAAGAGTTTCAATGAATCTAAAAAGATATAGGAATTTCATCAAAACCTAATTTGTTTTTAAAATTATGTTTTCTTCTAGTAGAATTGGTAAATCGTCATTTACCCACCTTTACATAATTTACAATTAGATTAAGACATCCATTCTCTAAGTTGTGAATTATTTAGTTGGATCTTAGCCTTAATATTTCATTTTGGGTGTTATATTGAGGATTATTCTTATCTAACTAAAAACTATCTTTCTTTTATAGATGTCTACTCCAACCGATGCTTCTGGTTCCTCCTCCTCCTCCAACAACAACTTCTCCTTGTTGAACATCTGCTCCAAGGTGCAATTGGATGGAACCAACTATAATGACTGGATGCGCAACATAAAAATGGCCATTTGTTTCTAGGACAAGGAGTATATCCGTGAGAGACCATTAGATGAGGTCGACAAAGAGAAGGCTACTCCTGAATAGATTTTTGAATTCAAGAAACACTACAATGATGCAACAAAAGTTGCTTGCATCATGGTGGCCACAATGACTCCTTAATTGCAGAGACACTAAGAGGATTACTGGCCGTACAAGATGAACAAGGACCTTATGGATAAATATCATAAGCGAGCTCGTCATGAAAAGTACGAGGTGGTAAAGTCCCTCATAGCTATCAAGATGAAAGAGGGAGATTTTGTTTGCAACCACGTTCATAGAATGAAACGATACGTGGATAGGCTTGTCAAGCTTAATGTGAATTTTGATGAAGAGTTGGCAATCGACATAGTGTTGAACTCTTTTCCAAGTTGTTATGATCAGTTCATTTTGACCTATCATTTGAACAACAATGAAACTATTTTTCTCAATGGTACAACCTCCTCCGAATAGTTGAAGCAGGAATGAAGGGAAAAAGTGTTGCCTCCACTCCTACTGCTACTCCCCTTCTGGCCATAGGTCAAGGAAAGGGGAAAAAGAGTGTAACACTGTAAATTTTCGGACAAAATTTTCATTTTCAAAACCACATAAATCTCAATATCATATTCCAAAAACCACAATTGTCAAATTGCCAAAAACACAAATCCATAATTATTTGATAAAATCCAAGATCCTCAAAACATAATCTCCATCTCGTGTGTACAATCAAGCCGGTGCATTCCCGCGATCCTGAGAAGTACCTAAAACACATATCACACAACACGGTAAGCATGAAGCTTAGTGAGTTCCTCAAAATACCACACACAAATAATTAGCCTCTCATGGCTATATATCGATAAGGACCCTCCGGTCATGTGTCTCAGTGAGAACCCTCCGGTTCTCATAGCTCGGGTTGGACCCTCCAGTCCGGTATCTCAGTGAAGACCATTCGGTCTCACAACTTGGGTTGGACCCTCCGGTCCTAGCTCAATAGGGCTCAGAAATAATATACAACATAAATCACAAAGACAAAATGCATGATATCACATAACTCAGTATAAACACATAAGACCCTCTGGTCGGCAACACAAATAAGTACCCTCCGGTCACATAGTAAATACCACTCAGGTATGTATAGTGAGAAGACTCACCTCGTAAGTAAGCAAATAGATCTAGTACCCCTCGAACAGTCTAGACTCCGCCTACATAATATAATCATCTCTAATAAGTACCTTAATATAACTACTCTGACATGTTAGGCTAACTCCTCCACTAAATCTCAAAAAGGGTGAAAATACTATTTTACCCCTCCATGGTCTCCAAAATTCACAGCTGACCAAACCCTAAAAGTCAACGCGAGTCAACGCCTGAGTCAACAGTCCATGTTAACCCAACTCGTCAAGTTCATCTATGCGACTCGTCGAATTCCTTCGTCTCTTCTGAAATATCGGGAAAATCCAACTCAACTCGTCGAGTTGTCTCATCAACTCGCCGAGTTACAACGCGTCTAGTCCATCGGGGAAAACCCTAACCAACTCGTCGAGTTGGCTCATCAACTCGACAAGTCCCTCTAGACAAATTCTCATTTAGACGATTCTAAGCAGAAATAATGTCCCAAACTCTATATCTAGCATCCCAAGACTGAAATACCACGTAAACCTGCAAGCTTTACTTCCATGCATGGCATCTAGGGCTTGAAATGCCATAATAAGCTCTATATGGGGGTTTAATGCATAGAGGCTTGATAAAGCTTGGACCTTTGGGCTTAAAGGACCTCCTTTAGTCCAGATATGATGTTTTCAACTTCATTTCATGCTCAAATGACTCAATAACCAAAAGATGGATGGGAGAATGCCCTAAAACTCTCTAGAAAGAGATCTAACAAAAGAAATGATGAATGTGTTAGCTTTTTACCTCCAAACAGAAGCTAACACAAACACTGGATCCAAAAGTACGTCTTCGTTCCAAGCCTTGTTGCTCTCCAACCTCCTTCCAAAAGTGCACTAAAACACACAAAATTAGCCCCTCTTTCTCTCACACAAGGTTATAGCTCGATTAGGGTTTCTCACAGAATTCTAGAGTGATGTGGGAGGCAGAAATGAGGGCTTAAGGTCCTTTAAATAAGACACAAACCCGGGAAATTAGGGTTTCATCAAACAGCTCCAACTCGTCGAGTTGGTCTCTCCGACTCGTCGAGTTGGTCATTAAACCCACGCGGCCCAATAAATCTCTACTCGGCGAGTTGGGGCATCTAACTCGTCGAGTTGCTCTGACATGATGAATATACTTTAATTAAATATGATACCTGGGAGTCGGGATGTTACAATTCTCCCCCACTAAAATCATACTTTGCCCTCGAAGTCATCCTCTAGAAATAACTCTGGGTAATGCTCCCGCATCTCGGACTCCGACTCCCAAGTCCACTCGGATCCCTTCCGATGCCGCCACTGAACCTGAACCAAGGGCACTTCTTTATTACTCAAAACCTTCACCTTCCTATCCAAGATGGATATCGGCCTCTCAATGTAGTTCAGGCGCCCATCAACCTGAATGTCCTCTAAAGGGACCACTGCCGCCTCTTCGACTACACACTTCCTCCTCTGAGATACGTGAAATGTGGTATGAATCTGGCTCAACTCCTCGGGCAGCTCCAACCGATAAGCTACCTTACCCACTCGAGCAATCACCCTGAAAGGACTAATGTATCTAGGGCCCAACTTGCCCCGTTTCCTGAATCGGATCACCCCTTTCCATGGGGATACCTTCAGGAGGACAAAATCTCCGACGTGGAACTCTAGCTCGGATCGTCGCCGGTCTGCGTAACTCTTCTGACGACTCTGGGCCATCAGTAACCTCTGTCTGACCTGCTGAATTTGTCGGTCGTCTTGAGTACTATCTCAGTGCTCCCCATCACCCTCTGCCCTACCTTTCCCCAACAAATGGGACTTCGGCATCTCCTCTCATACAAAAGCTCGAAGGGAGGCATACCGATGCTGGAGTGATGATTGTTGTAACATGTCCATAACACATGCGCGTAACATGTCCTTGAGCATTTGAATCGTCCGCTCGTTCTGCCCGTTTGTCTGTGGGTGATATGCGGTACTGAAATGCAATCGGGTACCCAACTCCTCATGAAATTTCTTCCAGAACCTGGAAGTAAAATGCACATCTCGATCTGACACTATCGAGGTTGGCACCCCATGCCGTGCCACCACCTCCCGTATGTAGATCTCGGCCAGCTTCTCCGCAGAAGAGCTCTCACTAATAGCTAGAATGTGAGCACTCTTCGTAAAACGATCTAGAATCACCCATATCACATCAAATCCTCGCGTAGTCCTCGGTAACTTGGTGATAAAATCCATGGAAATCTGCTCCCACTTCCATAGAGGAACCTCCATAGGCTGCAACTTGCTATGCGGGCGCTGGTGCTCTGCTTTGACCTTACGGCAGGTCAAACACCTCTCAACCACCCAAGCCACGTCTCTCTTCATACAAGGCCACCAATAATCTCCTTTCAAATCCAAGTACATCTTATTGGCCCCGGGGTGAATGGAAAACCTCGAATTATGGGCCTCCGCCATAAAAACCTGTCGAGCTCCACCTGTATACGGTACCCATACTCGCCCTTGAAAAGTCATGAGTCCCCGACCATCGGTCTCAAACTCAGAAATCTGTCCAATCACCCACTCTCTCTTACGGTTCTCTGGTCTCATGGCCACCGCTTAGGCCTATCGGATGGTATCTAAAACTGGAGTCATCACCGTTATCCTCATGCACACATCTCGGATCGGAGCACTCTCTGCTCTACGACTCAGGGCATCGGCTACCACATTATCCTTGCCAGGGTTATATAAAATCTCACAGTCATAGTCTTTCACTACATCCAACCACCTCCTATGTCTCATATTCAAGTTGGGCTGATCCATGAGGTACATCAGGCTCTTATGGTCTGTGTATATAGTACACCGGACACCAAAAAGGTAGTGGCGCCAAATCTTGAGGGCGAACACCACCACCCCGAACTCCAAATCGTGGGTAGGATACCTCGTCTCATGAGGCTTCAACTGCCTTGATGCATATGCTATCACGTGTCCCCTCTACATCAACACAACACCCATCCATGATATAGATGCATCACAGTAAACTACGAAGTCCTCCACTCCCTCAGGAATAGCTAACATTGGAGCATCACACAAACTCTGGCGAAGAGTCTCGAATGAGGCCTACTGCTCGGGCCCCCAAGTAAAAGTAATGCCCTTCTTGGTCAATCTAGTGAGAGGAACGACAATCTTGGAGAAATCCCTAATAAATCTCTGATAGTAGCCTGCCAGGGCAAGAAAACTCCTGATCTCAGATGGGGACCTCAGCACCTCCCATCGCATAACTACCTCAATCTTGGTCGGGTCGACCAAAATCCCATTCTGGTTAACGAGGTATCCCAAGAACTGGATCTCTCGTAACCAGAAATCACACTTGGAGAATTTGGCATAAAGCCTCTCCATCCCTAATACCCCAAGAATCTCTCGAAGGTGCTCCTCGAGCTGCTCCCTCGACCTCGAGTACACTAGGATATCGTCAATGAACACGATCACCGACCTGTCCAACATGGGCCTGCACACCCGGTTCATGAGGTCCAAGAATGCTGCCGGTACATTGGTGAGTCCGAAAGGCATCACCACAAACTCGTAGGGCCCATAACGAGTCCTAAACTCCGTCTTCTGGATATCCTCCTCGCAAACTCTCATCTGATGATATCCAGATCTCAAATCAATCTTGGAAAACCAAGATGCTTCCTACAACTGATTGAATAAATCGTCGATCCTCGGTAGTGGATAAAGGTTCTTGACCGTCAGCTTGTTCAACTCCTAATAGTCGATGCACATCCGGTGGGAACCATCCTTTTTCTTGACAAAAAGGATCGGCGCTCCCCACGGTGAGCTACTCGGCCTGATAAAACCCTTCCCCAACAGCTCCTGGAGCTACGATGATAACTCCTGCATCTCGAGCGATGAAAGGCGATAAGGTGCCTTGGCAATAGGCGCCACACCCGGAACCAAATCGATCCGAAACTCCACCTGCCTATCGGGAGGCACCCCCGGTAACTCCTCAGGAAAAACATCCGGGAATTCACACACGACCAGAACATCGGAAATGGAACTCGGCCTCTTAATGCCAACTATCGTATCCATCACATATGCTAAAAAGCCCATATATCCCTGCTGTAAGCTCTGCCTCGCCCTGGCGGCAGAACAAAAAGCTGATCTAGATCTGGTCCCCTCGCCATACACAGTAAGCACTCCCCCACTAGGGTCTCGTATGGTCACCATCTGATGATCACAATCTATCACAACTCCAAACCGGCTCAACCAGTCCATGCCCACTATGACACAAACATCACCCATCGCTATCGGCACCAGATCTATCGGGAACTCAACGCGAAAATCTCCAATACACATCCCCGGAATACATTGGTGGCAAAAACCGCATGCTCGTTGGCTATAGAAACCCTCAGTGGTCGACTCAACGCCTCGTGTCTGACACTAATGTAACGACTAAAGGATAAAGACGAAAGAGATCAACTCGCACCCTAGTCAAATAACACCAAAGCAGGCACAAAACTCACAAGAAAAGTACCTATATACAGCACGATATAAGCATACACAAATCTCAAAATAATAAAATAAGGAGATACGTACCAGCAACAACATTAGGCACTGCGCGGACTTCCTCTGCAGTCAACTAAAATTATCTCCCACGAGCTCTCGGGGGTTCGGCCTTCCTCGGCCGGCCATCAGTAACACGCAAGGCAGCAGGAGCATTAGCCTGAGCTGATCCCTGAGTGAGCCGGGGACACTCGGCCTTCCGATGACCCGTCTGGTTGCAGTGAAAACAAACTAAGAATCCCTTGAGGCAGTCCTTCGCTATATGCCCCTCCTTGCCACATTTGTAGCAAATCCCTGCTCGGCAAGACCCCTCATGGCTCTTGCCGCACTTGCTACAAGTGCGGCTCTTTTGGCCTCCAGCTCTCGAAACAACGAGCTTAGCCCGCTTAGCCGCTGGCTGCGATTGTACCGGTCTCCTGTCTCTCCCTTGAGACTCCCTCTCCTCTCTGGTATGAACCTCCAGCTTAATTTCCCTCCTCATGGGCAAAACTGAAGGGTTTTGAGCATTCTAACACTCTTATGGTGTACATGCAACCTTAGATACCTTGGATCTATGTTTTCTCTATTATACATGCAAACTTTCAATTTTCCAAGGCATCATCCTAACTAGCATATTATGGAGTATATACAATACACAAATCTAGTTGAATGACATACCTTTTGTTGTAGCTTGTAGAACTTCTTGAGTTTGGCCTTTAAGAACTTAGCGACCCAAGTGTTGCACCTCAGATGGAATCACACAACACCACCAACAATGGAGGACTTGAGAGAAGAATGTCTTGCACACCCAAAAACGGCTATAGCTCTCCAATAACACTTAGGTGCCGATTTTGGTGGCCTAGGGACTTCTTATATAGTGTGGCAAAACTAGGGTTACACCATGCAAACCCTAATGTGCATGACCTTCCATATTCTTCATGCTCCATGGGTTTAAACGTCCATGGACCATCCATGGGTTATGACATTGGTTTAGCCCAACTTGAAGAACTATGGATCACTGGCCCACTTTATAAGAATCAATGATTTACCAAATCAATCCCCATATATTTAATTAGTCTCTTATGATCACAGAAATAATTCCAAACTAATTCTTGATCAATACTAATTAAATAATATGATTTCATATTAATATATTAGAACTTATAATATATTAATAAATCATAAATAACCTTTTCTCAAAAGTCCATCCTTCAGATTGTTCCGGTGCCATGCAACCCAAATGGACCATTCTACTCTCGGGTCAAGTACATACCAATTATAGTTATGGGCTTAGACACCTAATCCAACAATCTCCCACTTGGATAAGTCTAATAACTATTATTGCAAGTACGACTCCACAACCCGACTAGCAATCGTAGCTCTTAAAAGCCGCAGTCGACCTCTGACCTAGTCAATGACGCGTCCATTAGATAAGGGATCATATATTCCTCCATTCTAGATATCATATGGACTGAGACATTGATTATAATCATTCTCTCTGTCCATCTGTTGTTTCCCGATTTCCGATTTATGACAACTGACTAATTGAACAAATCAAATCAGTCCAGGCTTGGCCAAACACTTAGGTTTGTCATAACTAAATCATCGAGGGGCCCACAAATATCGCTTTTATCCACATGGGGTAAAAGGAACGGATAAACTTTGACTCAAATGCTTGCTTGTACTTACTCATCAAATCTCACACAACGATATGTTTTATAACACCAAGTTACTGGTGCGTTTACATATGTCAATGTGCAACCGACTTGGAACTACAACTCACACGTCTTGGTTTCAAGAATATAAGATATTATCGTCTCACAATCACTCGTGATAAAATCCATGAAGTGATCCATATGAGCGTGGGTTGAATCCAATATTCGAATCTTATTCCAGGAGTACTCATGAACACTGCAGCTAACTTGTGCTATGACTAAAACACCTCTACAGACCCATTCATGACAGTCTTGCTTCAATACCTACTTCTAAAGTATGATCGACTGTAGATGGTTTTGAATAACCTAGTTATTTGGGAAGTCAAAACATTCAAAGTGAAATACAAGAATAATACCAATCCTATATGGCCCCAAAACTTTTGAGCCATACTGATTACTCATTATTCATTG
Organism: Lactuca virosa; assembly: GCF_052849685.1. Taxonomy (NCBI): domain Eukaryota; kingdom Viridiplantae; phylum Streptophyta; class Magnoliopsida; order Asterales; family Asteraceae; genus Lactuca; species Lactuca virosa. The sequence goes on along the minus strand of NC_136432.1, from coordinate 291,039,983 downwards.
TATAATGTTTCGAATAATCAACTTAACACTCGAATTAAAACAATAGTTATGCCATGCTCCAAGCATGCATACTATGTTTGTCTAAACAATAGTTATGCCATGCCCCAATCATGCACACTATGTTTGTCTATGGTCCTTAATTTGTGAAATAGATCAATTGACAACATTTCAATGATGCTCATTTCACAATTCCAATTCCTTATTGCAAGTGTAAGAATTCCAAATTCTTTTCACTGCTAGAAAGTGTTAGATTCTAAACTATCATGCAATGATTTTTTTGTAATGTCTAGGTACCAAAAGTCACAGAGACTTGACCAATGATATTACAAAATATTCCACTGGAGATTGACAACAAAACAATTCCAAGGAAGCAAAATTTCAAATTCAAAGTACATTCCTTTGAACATCCTTCTTGCATAAAAGTTTCTAACTTTCTCATGTATTCTTAATCTCCAACTCCCAATATGGAAACATTCCATATCTTGCCATACGACAACTCATTATTAATAAAATCCTGTCTATTCATAATAGTGTCAATATGGTCCATTCATTACCATACTTCCAACTGTCCTTAAGCGGCCAATCCTTGGGGAACCTTAGATTGTCCTTAACAGTTGTTTAACCACTTTAGTCAAATCCGGTTTTAGTCCTTTTTCCCGCTTAATGCCCTAGGCATTTGGAAAAATTAGAACGGATGAAAAATTATAGCACATGTAATCGATCCTATACCCGAAGCATATTGGACACGATTCATGATGTCTTTTGCTACAATATTTCTATTTTCCATGTTCTCATAATTCGAATTATGAAAAGGGTTTCCATAATCATAATCAAATTTTGAGAACGCAATTAACATTTCCATATATAGAATTTCCATATGTTGAATTCTATTTGCCATGTTCTCACAATTCGAACTATGAAGAGGGATGTCGAAATTATAATCGAATTTGAGAACACAATTAACATTTCCAACATAGCATTCATATATATCCTTGAATAAATTTGATTAAAATCTCAATCTAAGCTTTTAGATTTGAAATGAAGTATGAATTCCTCTCCCTTAATTATAGCAAAAAAAACTTTTCAAACCCTGCAACTTTGCGATTTAAAATTTTGTTTTCTATAATTAACATTGCTAACTTGCAACACTTTCCATAATAATTGTGCTCCCACTAACATAATAATTATTATCTTACTAGCATAACATTTATGCTCCCACTAGCTTTGACATGTTTTCAGAAATCAGTTGGACTTCTAGAAATCAATACTTATTGACTTTCTTACCAAAGTTCAGATTTCCGATACAAGATGCTTCGATAAGACTTTATCTAGGCTTCTCAAAATCATACACCTTTCCTTAGATAGCTCACATGTGTGTCTTAACAATTTTAGAGCTTACAACAATAAGTCTCAAATGTTTAGACCTTTTGCCATTTCTCACAATTCGAACTATGAAGAGGGATGTCGTAATCATAATCGAATTTGAAAAATGCAAATATCACAATTGCTAACTATTTAAAATCTACTTAGTGAAAGCGTTTCCTCACCATCATTTTAATGAAGCGGAGAGAAACCTTATGACACTTAGATTTTTTATGGTGTATGTGTCCCTATCCATGTGAATTTGTCAAAACCATAATCATAAGACAAGGTTAGTGACAAATCCAAACTCATATGGACTGAACTTGTTTAACCTTAATTTCTTGCCACCTGGCAGCACAAGGGCCTACCATTGCTTCCTGGTTGTTATGCAAACAATTGAGAACTCATAGAACTCACATACATAGTCAACCAACTGGAATGGCACAGAAACAAGAATATGTCAACACGATTGGTTACAAACCTCAAGTCGTGTGCTAGTGATAGACAATAGGTTTTATTCTTGACTAGTTCTGGAACCTTTTCAAGATCTTTAAGACGCCCACTGACCTCTTGACATATAAGATTCACTTTGTCAAGGAACTTTACTTGAAAAACAAATATTCAAGAGTTAGTGCGGATTTTATCAAGATAAACACTTCACACAATTGGTTTTAGTTGGTCTTTGTCCTATCCAAGACATCACAACTTACCAATTTCAAATGTACAAGAGTAAGAAACATATTACTCTACATTTGATGAGTGTTATAAACCTTTCTTAAGATATTGAAACATCCCAAAAATACAACCCAAAAATTTCGTTTTTAAAACATTATTAAAACCATCAACCATCCAAAATCATAAGTAAAATCATAATCATGTATCATAAAACATCATAGTATCTGTCTCAAATCAAAATCTCATATCAAATCATCAGAGTGAACTCCCAGGCTGTGACTGTGGTGTGTTCCATGCGATCAACCCGATCCCTTCCCTTTGCTAGTGGAAGTACCTATAACCAAAACTGAAAACTGTAAGCATAAAGCTTAGTGAGCTCCCCCAAACTACCACATACCATACAATAACACAAATAACACATACTGGGCCTTTCCCACTGCATCGGGCCCCGCCCGGCATCGGATCGAAGTCTGGCATAATCTGGGCCCCGCCTACTGCATCGGGCCCCGCCCGGCATCGGACCGAAGTCCGGAATAACTTGGGCTCCGCCCACTGCATCGGGCCCCTCCCGGCATCAGACCGACGTCCGGAATAAACTGAACATAACATAGCATGAACATATAGCATAATCACATAAACTGCATCGGGCTTGCCCGGCATCGGACCGAATTCCGGATCATATAAGACATATCACAAACATGCATGAATCACGAAGACATCAAGCATACATACTAGTGCATCGGGCCCCGCCCGACGTCGGACAGAAGTCCGGAACTACTATCATCTAAACGGGTCGGCATTGTGGCCGTAGACCCGTTCCTACTGGAAGGAAACTCACCTCGTATGGCTGACTGCTGAAAAACTGGGCGAGGGATTCCTATCTGCTGCTCCGGCGACTCTCCGGCTATAATTCCATAACAACACTTAATCAAAAACTGATAATCTCTCTTAGGGTAAAATGACCATTTTACCCTTCTGATCAAAGTCAACGCTAAGGTCAAAGTCAAATCTCAGTCAACCCAACTCGCCGAGTCCCTCTACCGACTCGTCGAGTTCAAACGGTCATAACATCGGGACATCTCGATTCTACTCGTCGAGTCTCACCATGGGCTCGTCGAGTTCTTTTGTTTCCGAGTCTCACTCCTGTCCAACTCGCTGAGTCATCTCCTTAACTCAGTGGTATCACTCATAATCGAAGAAGGGTTTGGGGACATCGATCCGACTCGTCGAGTCCCAAGAACAACTCGGCGAGTCCATTGCATGTTCAGACTATACAGTTGTTCCTAGGTGATTCCACTGCCTCCAATTCATAGATCTGGACTCCTTAGGATAGAATAACACGTAAAGTTGCTAACTTTACGTGCATGCATGATGCTATGAAGCTAAATCACCCAAAACAAGCTAGAAATGAGAGTCTAGGGAATAGAATGGGATCTTGGCTGAATAAAGGTGGTAACTTTGAGCTTCTGGAGCTCAAGAGTGCCTAGATCTAAAGCCCTTATAGTCCCAAAAGCTCTCTACCTGAAATTATCTTGGAAGGGACTCCAAAAGTGGCAACAAACAAGCTTTCAAGAAGATCTAACTGAAAATAAGCCAAGGTACAAACTTTATACCTTCAAGAGCTCTGAAATGCAACTAAAACTCTAGATCTTCTGCCTCTTCTTGAATCACCAATGGAACTCTTCCTTCTTCTAACTTCAAATCACACGAAAATGGCAAGAAAGACTTTAAGACACTCAATGGTTGCTAGGGTTTCAAGAATGGACTGTGGAGGTGATGGAGGCTAGGGTGAGGACTCATAATGATGCTTAAATAGGGTGCAAACCCTAAGGATTAGGGTTTCCTCCTGATGGACCTACTCGCCGAGTCCATTTCCGACTCGTCGAGTAGTCCACTTAAACCCCGCGGTCCAACTCGCACCTACTCGACGAGTTAGGGCTACCAACTCGTCGAGTAGCTCTTATAAAATGAACATTTAGGAGAATTACTTCCGTACCAGGAATGGGGCGTTAAATATATGTCACTCAAGTTACAATCTTGGAGAATAACTCTAAGATTAGATTTTGGAACGAAGTATGATTCACCTTTTGATTTAACCATTTTAACAATTCACGATCCCTCTTGTTATCCATACAAATTCACTAAGATATCCTTAGAGGATCAATTATTATATGGTTTCATAGTCATTAAGATGATCATAAAACACGATACTAAAGTGCTCTCCCATCTTTTCAGACTGGAGAAACTTTTATCTTTTTGCCTAATTTGATTCTTCTCATTCGTTCTGCCATACATTGAAACTTTTCCAATGTTCAGAATTATACTTAAACTTGTAAGCATAACCATATTTACTAAACTTTAGTAAATCATGAAGAATAGTCTTATCGTTGTTTGTGGTGGACCTGACCAGCATACACCTAGTGTACCGAATCCCCTAGTCCTTCACTTGACTCACATATACATGTGAACAAGGAATTAGTCTTAATTTCCCAAAGATGAAGGTTCTCATTCATCACATAATACAAGTTGCATGATTCCAAGTTTCTATCCCACTGAAACTTGGATGATTAGAATCTTTCCATATTTGGCAAATTCTCGACACTACCACAAACGAAAGAATCAAATTCATATTGCTAACATAGAAACATACAAACATCAATTCTGACAAATGCCATTGCAAGGAGATATAATAAAATAAAAAACAAAATTTTATTTATTTATAAAATGCAGAAAAAACTTTTCCTTATAATGCAATTACATATGAAAACTATGTTATTACAAATTTCTAAGCAATCTATCATAACTCTTAAGCAGTAGCTCAAAAATCCGATCATCGAACCATGTGATAGAAATCCATTCTCGCGACCAGATTCAGCATACTCTTCCTTTAAGCTTCTTTCCTTTTGCATGATCCTACAAAACATCAAAATGCAACCTTGTCACATCATGTATTAAGAATCAACAATTAGGAACTTAATAGAGTTAGATAGTTGACTTACTTGAAGCAGAACCATACAATCTGACTAAAGTTCTCAGGTAGTCATGGCAGCTTCGATTCCAATGTCCCTTTCCTTGGCAATAGAAACAAACAAACTCATTGGGAATGACATATGGAACAATCACAGATTTGGCCTTTCCCTTATGATCAAAACTTTTGATCATGGCCAATTCCTTTCCTTTAGGAGAATGAATCATTTCTGGGATGTCCATGTCAGCTTGAGAGGCAGATCTTCCAACCAAATTTGTTTGACCACTGCGCCAAATCATTGTTGATTCAGCATCAATTAGCAAATAGGTAAGATCTATTAGGGTCATGTCGTGATCTGTCACATAGTAGTCTTTAACGAACTCACTATATGACTCGGGAAGTGACTGAAGAACCCAGTCAATAGCCAACTTCCTTGGGAAAACGACACCCAACATTCTCAGCCTGTCAGTGTGTGACTTCATATCCAAGACATGTGCACACATAAACTTTCCATCCTTATGTTTGCTATCCAAGACATGTGCACACATAAACTTTCCATCCTTATGTTTGCTATCCAATAGGGCTTGAGTGATCTTGAACTTTTCAAGTCTTAGAACTTGTGGGTTAGGGATAATAATTGGAGGAGGTGGAGGAAGTGAAGCATGATATTGTGGAACATCATCTTCATGTGGAAAGCTTGTTCCAAAAGATTTGGGGAGACCATAGTTGTCTGAACTAGACATCTACAATGGGAGAAATTCAAGTTAGTTGATTTAAGTCTTTAATATAACACCCAAATGAAATATTAAGGCTAGGACCAAAACACAATATTTTACAATTCGGAAGAGGGATGCCGTAATCCGAATGCAAAATATTTGAAGGTAGGTAAATGACAATTTACCAATTTCCACCATGAAAAACGAAATTGATCATTAGGTTTTAAATGGATTGAAATTCCTAGATCCTTTGAGATTCATTGAACTTTTCAATGGCATGTTTAAATCTCGATTGTGCCCTTTAATTTTGTGACTGGGATACCGAGGATCACAAACAAGGTGTGAATAACCTTGCAAATTAGCTTGGTACACTCAATGTTAGAACCACCTAATCAATGTGGCGGTTAACTACACACGCTCCATTGATCTATGATTAACATCAAGCTACCCTTTGCCACGCACTGTCAATCCCATATTAGTGTTCCGGTTAACCACACACGCTCCACTAACGACTTAACAAGGTGCAAAGTGCAATTTCATGGGTTACACCAAATTCACATTTTCCTAAGTAACTAAGATTGGGAATTTGTAAGTGTTTAGTTACTTAGTATTTCATTATACTTTTAATGAGAATTTAAATGTCCTGTCAAACACGTTTGGCTAACGACCCTCCGCCAGTCAAAGAAGCGGTGGGTGAGAGTGGACACCCATTAAACTGCCATTTTATAGGCAGTAACCTTATACCCCCTTATAGACCAGCTTCGTGAATGAGGCCTACTAACGGTAAGACTGACTTTACTCTTATACATATATATAAATATTAAACCTATAATATTATAATAGTATAAGGCTTGAATTTTAAACTTTTAAAATTCTAGGGTTTGGAACTAAATGTTTCAAAGTGAGACTTTGCATTTACAAATTCAAAAACTTGATGGCAAGTTTTGAACTATTCAAAATCTTTTGGTTTTTCATAACGTATGAGTTTAATAAAGGTTTTATGAAAAGGACTTTTGAATTCCATAACTTGAGGACAAGTTATGAAGTTCATAAAAACATTTATGAAAAACCTTTCAAGTTCCATAACTTGAGGACAAGTTATGGAAGACTTAAAACCATTTTATGTTGACATTTAAAAATGAGACCTTTCATTTTCCATAACTTGAGGACAAGTTATGGATTTCACCAAAAACAATTAGATCCAAAATTCCAACTAACAAAATCAAACAATTTGCCTATGATCTAATTAAACTCATAAGTTAAGATAATTCATATCAAACAAGTTTCAAGAAATTAGCCTAATCATATAAACTAATACAAATCATGGAACTTTGACAATTATATTTTATTTGGATGAGAATAATCATTACCATATCAACAAATTCAGATTTTATGAACTAAAACATTTTGTGGTAATGATTCTAATCCAAAACAGACCAAAAAACTCGAAAAACTACATTTAGGAGCACCAACTCGTCGAGTTCATGAACTGACTTGGCGAGTTGGTCAGTTTTTAGGGTGGACTCGGCGAGTCTGTCAGTGGACTCGGTGATTCACTGTCCAGACAGCAGAAAAATGATTTTTTTCAAGCTTTGAAAGCAAGTAGCATCAAGTATAATTGAAAACAAGCCTAGGCTCTGATACCACTGAAGGGTTTTGAGCATTCTAACACTCCTATGGTGTACATGCAACCCTAGATACCTTGGATCTATGTTTTCTCTATTATACATGCAAACTTTCAATTTTCCAAGGCATCATCCTAACTAGCATATTATGGAGTATATACAATACACAAATCTAGTTGAATGACACACCTTTTGTTGTAGCTTGTAGAACTTCTTGAGTTTGGCCTTTAAGAACTTAGTTCCCCAAGTGTTGCACCTCAAATGGAATCACACAACACCACCAACAATGGAGGACTTGAGAGAAGAATGTCTTGCACACCCAAAATCGGCTATAGCTCTCCAAGAACACTTAGGTGCCGATTTTGGTGGCCCAGGGACTTCTTATATAGTATGGCAAAACAAGGGTTACACCATGCAAACCCTAATGTGCATGACCTTCCATATTATTCATGCTCCATGGGTTTAAACCTCCATGGACCATCCATGGGTTATGACATTGGTTTAGCCCAACTTGAAGAACTATGGATCACTAGCCCACTTTATAAGAATCAATGATTTACCAAATCAATCCCCATATATTTAATTAGTCTCTTATGATCACAGAATTAATTCCAAACTAATTCTTGATCAATACTAATTAAATAATATGATTTCATATTAATATATTAGAACTTATAATATATTAATAAATCATAAATAACCTCTTCTCAAAAGTCCATCCTTCAGATTGTTCCGGTGCCATGCAACCCAAATGGACCATTATACTCTCGGGTCAAGTACATACCAATTATAGTTATGGGCTTAGACACCTAATCCAACAAAAACAACGCCCTCTCATGAAACATCCTCGTAATCTCTGTCACTAACTTTGTCTTCGGCCTGAGAGACAGAAACTCCTGTGCCAAACGTTCCCTCTCCACCTGTGGAACATACTCATCTTTGAATAACTGGGTGAACCTCTCCCAAGTCACTGCAACATGATCTGCAGGAGTAAAGTCAGTCGTCACAAATTTCCACCAGCCCGTTGCTCCCAAGCGAAGCTGGTTCAACGCGAACCGAACTCTCAAATGCTATTGACATGAACACGTATAGAAACATCCCTCAATGTCGGAGATTCATCTCATGGCAACAATCAGATCATGTGGCCCATCAAACTCTGGTGGCTCCATGTTGCTGAACTATCCGAACAGTAACGAGTCACCCCCCTGTGGCCTTGCAGCAGCTACGGCTGCGGTCGCTGCGGCAGCAGCAGCCTCCGTGACAGCAACATATCGCTCATCAAACGTCTCAATCAGTGTGGTCTTAATAGACCCGAACATCTCTGGTATGGCCTCTCTTGTAACACCCAAAAATTTCATGCCAATTTAAAACTTTTTCAAAACATTTTAAAACCAATCATCATTACAAAGTTGTTTTAAAAATATCTAACATCAGAGTTTTCCCAGAAACATAAACAAATCATGAGGAGCTGTAAGATCATGCCTTCGCCTTGCCGCGATCCCCTGATGTACCTGAAACAATAAACTGAAACTGTAAGCCCGAAAGCTTAGTGAGCTCCCCCAAAATACCAAATCCATACCAAAATAACCACAACAAATAACAATTTCAGATCAGCATGCATAATGAGCCTTCAGCCTGACTGGACCGCCTCACAGGGCCTACAGCCTATCTGGACCGCTCCCGAGCATTCGGCATGACTGGACCGCCTCGCAGGGCCTACAACCTATCTGGACCGCTCCCCGGGTATGTTGGCCTACAGCACAAAGCAGGACCGCCTCAACCCAACCCCCAACCAACGAACATGTGCACATAAATACCATACTCTAGCTCAGATCATATAACAGTCAAACCGATCTAACATATCACTAATCATAGCAACATCCCAATAACCAGGATACAGACCTAACCGGTCACTAACATAGTATTCTCCTATAACCAGGACGTTGAACTAACCAGGTCGCTAAGCATAAGCATAACATTATCCTAACTACCAGGATGTAATCAATAAACATATCATGCCATAATCCCGATACAATATATAAAGGGCCGGCCTTGGTGCCTTAGACCCTGTTGATATAGTGAGGATAACTCACCTCACAATGTCGCACTGAAAATTATAGGCTCAAACTCTCGAATCACCAACACGAACTCCACCACCTATAGTTACCATAAAACCCTTTTTCCATAAATCTCCAAATTACCAAAATACCGCTAGAGGTCAACTGGTCAACCCTAGGTCAAGGTCAAAGTCAACAGTCAAGGTCAACATTCCATGTTGACCCAACTCGTCGAGTGCAGTTCACCGAATCGTTGAGTTCTTCCTGAACTCGAGAAGTCGTGAAATCCTAGGTTGACTCGTCGAGTTCCCTTATAACTCGTCGAGTTCATACGTGTCCAAAGGTTGAGAGAAACCCTAGCCGACTCGCCGAGTCTTCGACTGACTCGCCGAGGCCAAGGCAATCTTCAACGGACTCGCCGAGTTGTTCATCAACTCGTCGAGTTCATGCCCTACTTCATATGACTCGCCGAGTCGACCTTGCGACTCGCCGAGTCCCTTCAATCCCTCATCCATACATATGCTTTTTAAGCCATGCTAAGGCTCCACATTGTAGATCCAGCTTCCCAAGGCATGTATATCACGTAAAGTTGCAAACTTTACGTGCATGCAAGGCTCTAAAGGCTCCAAATGACAAATCTAAGATTATAATGGAGTTTTACACTCAAGGAGGGCTTCATGCAGGACCAAGCTCGAAACTTTATGAACCTAGAACCCAAGAAAGGTCCAGATCTGAAGTTGCAACTTCAGATCTAGCTCGTACACCACAATATCATCATAACCAAGCCAAAAATACCCTAAACTCCACCCAAATGAGATCTAGAAAGAAATGAGGTAAAGGTGACGACTTGATACCTTCAAATGATGCTAACTGAGGTAGATTTATGATCCCCACAAGTTCCTTGCTTCTAGCCACTTGTTTCTCCAAGCTTTAAGATTCACCTCCCAAAACTTATAACACACAAAATGAAGCACACACATGAATTAGGGTTGGTTTGGTTCTCAAAAGACTGCAAGGGGGGGGGGGGTAAAGGGAGGCTGTTGATCCTTTAAATAGGGTGCAAAACCCCGGGATTTAGGGTTTCATCTACCAGCTCCTACTCGTCGAGTCCCTTCTTGGAATCGGCGAGTAGGTCATTAAAACGCGTGGACTAACCCACTTCTACTCGACGAGTAGGGCAACCAACTCATCGAGTAGCCCTTGAAACCAAGAAATTTATATTAAATCAATACCTGAAAAATCGGAGCGTTACAATTCTACCCAGTTGAACTAGACTTCGTCCTCGAAGTCTGTCGCGGTGAACAGTTCCGGATAATGCTCCCGCATCTCTGCCTCTGGCTCCCACGTCCACTCGGACCTCCTATGATGTTCCCACTGTACCTTCACTAAAGTTATCTCATTGTTCCTCAGAATCTTCATCTTTCTTTCCAGTATGGCCACATGCCTCTCCTCGTAATTCAGGCGCTCATCGACCTGAATATCATCCAGCGATACCACCGCCTCCTGGTCCATAGCGCACTTTCGCAATTGCGAAATGTGGAAGGTGCTGTGAATCCGACTAAGCTCCTCCGGAAGCTCTAACATGTATGCCACCTTGCCAATCCTGGCAATGATCCTGAACGGCCCAATATACCGGGGACCCAATTTTCCCCTCTTCCTGAAGCGGATCACACCTTTCCAGGGCGAGACCTTCAGGAGTACCATATCACCGACCTGAAACTCTATCTCGGATCGGCACCGGTCGGCGTAACTCTTCTGCCGACTCTGAGCGGTCTGCAGCCGCTGCCTAATCTGCTGAATCTTCTCGGTAGTCTACAAGACCACCTCTGTCCGACCCATCACCCTGTGTCCAACCTCACCCCAACAAACCAGGGTGCGACATCTCCTCCCGTACAACAGCTCGAAAGGCGGGGCGCCAATGCTGGAATGATAGCTGTTGTTGTAGGCGAACTCTACAAGCGGTAGGTGGGAATCCTAGCTCCCACCAAAGTCAATGACACATGCCCTCAACATATCCTAGAGGGTCTAAATGGTCCGCTCGCTCTGGCCGTCTGTCTGGGGGTGAAATGATGTGCTGAAGTGCAACCGCGTGCCCAGTTCCTCGTGGAACTTCTGCCAGAAGCGAAAGGTAAATCTAACATCCCGGTCAGAGACAATGGAGACCAGAACCCCATGGCGAGCAACGATCTCGCGGACATATATGTCGGCCAATTTCTCGGCCGACGAACTCTCCCGTATGGCCAAGAAATGGGCACTCTTGGTCAATCGATCCACGACGACCCATATAGCATCAAACCCCTTTGCCGTTCTTGGCAGCTTGGTAATAAAATCCATCGTGATCTGTTCCCATTTCCACATGGGAATCTCCAGGGGCTGCAGCTTGCCATGCGGCCTCTGATGCTCGACCTTGACCATCCTACAGGTCAAGCACATCTCGACGTACCAAGCGATTTCTCGCTTCATGCACGGCCACCAGTAGCTCAAACTCAAATCCCTGTACATCTTGGTGGCCCCCGGGTGAATAGAGAAGTGAGACTTATGAGCCTCCTCCAAGAATGTCTGTCTGACTCCACCAGACATCGGAACCCATACCCGACCGCACCGGGTCAATAATCCTCGACTATCCTACACAAACCGGGTGTTCTCACCCTTGATCCTTTCCAACCTCCAGTTCTCCGGTCGCATACCCTCAACCTGGGCATCTCTGATCAAACTCACAAGCGGAGAATCCACCGCTATCCTCATACATACCGCTGGAATGGAAGACCCAGCTGACTTGCGGCTCAAAGCGTCCGCAACCACATTTGCTTTACTGGGGTGGTAAAGGATCTCGCAGTCGTAATCTTTGACTACATCCAGCCACCTACGCCACCTCATGTTCACGTTTGGCTGATCCATGATGTGTCTCAAACTCTTGTGATCCGTATATATGGTACAACGAACCCCATATAAGTAATGTCTCCATATCTTGAGAGCGAACACCACCGCTCCCAGCTCCAGATCATGAGTAGGATATCTCGTCTCATGCGGCTTCAACTGCCGCGATGCATAAGCTATCACCCGTCCCCTCTGCATGAGGACCGCCCCTAAACCTGTGATGGATGCATCACAGAACACCACGAAATCCTCAATTCCCTCCGGGATTGTCAAAACTGGAGCATCACACAACCGCTGACGGAGGGTCTCAAACGCCCTCTGCTGCTCGGAACCCCACCGGAAATCCACCCCCTTCCTCGTCAGACGAGTGAGGGGTACTGCAATCTTAGAGAAATCATGTATGAATCTCCGGTAGTACCCTGCCAATCCCAGAAAGCTCATGATGTCTGAGGGAGATTTTGGAACCTCCCACTGCATGACTGCCTCGATTTTGGCCGGGTCAACCAAAATCCCATCTTGGTTAACGAGGTGCCCGAGGAATCGAACCTCTCGTAACCAAAACTCGCACTTCGAGAACTTGGCGTATAGCCGTTCTCGTCTCAGAACTCCCAACAACTCCCTGAGATGCTCCTCGTGCTGCTCTCGAGTCTTTGAATACACCAAGATATCATCTATAAACACGATGACCAAGCGATCCAGCATCGGTCTGTAGACCCGATTCATCAGGTCCATAAATACTGTCGGCGCGTTGGTGAGCCCAAACGGAATCACCACGAACTCGTAATGACCATAACGAGTCCGAAACGCGGTCTTCTCCACGTCCTCCTCTCTGACCCAGACCTGATGATACCCCGACCTCAAATCTATCTTGGAGAACAAAGATGCCCCCTGCAACTGATCAAATAGACCATCTATCCTCGGGAGTGGATAACGGTTCTTCACCGTCAACTTGTTCAACTCCCTATAATCAATGCACATCCGGTGCGAGCCGTCCTTCTTCCTGACGAAGAGGATCGGTGCGCCCCATGGAGAACTACTCGGTCGAATGAACTGCTTGCCCAGTAGTTCCTGCAGCTGCGAAAACAGCTCCTGCATCTCGGGTGGCGCCAATCGGTACGGCGCCTTAGCGATAGGAGTCGCACCTGGTACCAGGTCGATTCGGAACTCAACCTGCCTCTACAGAGGTATCCCTGGCAACTCCTTCGGGAACACGTCAGCAAACTCCCTAACCACTAGAACCTCTGAAACTGAAATCTGATCCTTGACCCGCGTATCCACCACATACGCTAGATAACCCGCACAGCCGTGCTAAATACACTGCCGAGCCCTGGCGGCTGAACAAAACCTTGATCCCACTCTGGTGCCCTCACCATATACAACCAGTTCTCCCCCACTTGGGGTTCGAACTACCAACCGCTGGCCCTCACAGTCAATCATAGCACCGAACCGACTGAGCTAATCCATGCCTACAATCACACACACCTCCCCCATGGGGATTGGAATCAAATCTATCAGAAAGGACACCCCGAAAATATCAAACTCACACCCTCGATGAACCGAAGAAGCAGAAACCCCGTGTTCGTTGGCGATAGAGACTCGCAACAGACACTCTAACTCGCCCACTCACTGAACTCCCTACTGAATGACTGGGATACGAAGGAACCACTCGCCCCCGAGTCAAATAAAACCAAGGCAGGCAAAGAGTTCACTAAAAACGTACCTAATCATAGGTACAATAGATAAGCATAATACAATTATAATAATGAAAATAAAAGAGAGAAACATACCAGTAACCACATCTGGTGCTGCCCTGGCCTCCTCTGTGGTCAACTGGAAAGCACGCTCATGAGCCTTCGGAGGCTCTGTCTTGACTGGCCTCCCATCCGGTATCCTCAATGTAGCCGGCGCTGGAGCCTGCGCCGGCCTGGCTGCGAGCTGTGGACAGTTGATCTTCATGTGACCAACCTGATGACAGTGATAGCATAACCTCATATCCGATGCAGGGGCTGTCTGGCGACAATCCCTAGCATAGTGCCCCTCCTTGCCACACTTGTGGCACCCACTACCCGTCCGACAAACTCCGGGATGACTCTTGCCGGACTTTCCACAAGTGTGGCTCTGCTGGCCCCCAATCCTAGCATCAGCGGTCTTAGACCGCTTAGGCTCCGGTTGCGACTGCGCCGAGGCCTGCCGCTGCTCCCTCATCTGCAGCTCAATCTCCAACTCACGCCGCCTAGCGGCTTCCTGCAACTCCAAAAGAGTATCACATCGCTGGGTAGACACAAACTGACGAATGTCAGTCTTGAGCATGCTCAGATAACGAGTTATCTGAGCCTGCTCAGAAGCAAACTCCGGGCAGAACATCGCCCTCTCTGTGAACATGCAGGTGATCTTCGTCACCGACTCCCCCTCCTGTCTCAAACTCAAAAACTCCTGCGACAGCCGTTCCTGCTCGACCCGTGGAATGTATCGGGCGCGGAACGTATCCCTGAACTGCTCCCAAGTAACAGCAGCTCTCTGATCATCAGTGTACGACCCAATCGCCAATCTCCACCAGTCCTTGGCCCCGGACCTTAGCAGGTTCAGAGCACACCTGACCTTTTGGTCAGTAGGACACGAGCAGGTAAAGAAACACCCCTCCGCATCTGAAATCCACCTCATCGCCTTATTGGGGTCCTGTGTCCCATCAAAAGTAGGGGGCTTCGTGTTATCGAAGTCCCTGTACTGGAAGCCTCGAGTGGCTCCTCCTCCTCCCCCTGCCGCTGTTACAGCTGATGCAGCTGCAGCGGCAGCCGTCTCCGCAAGGGCTGCGCATCGCTCGTCGAAGTACTCGACCATGGCGGTCTTAATAGACCCGAACATCTCCGGTAGCTGTGCCCGGAACGCAGCAGCAACCTCATCATGCAGGATCTCCCAAATCCTGGCATCCAACTCCTCAGTACCCATTTGCACCACGGGCTCAGGTGTTGTCGGCCCCTCCTGGTCTCCGTCTCCTGATCCTGATCTTGAACCGTATCCAGTCACAAAGTGTCCCGTCATCACCATTCTGAAACATACCACAAGATAGCAGACAATCCACAAAAATAACTGGAAACCAACTCCCGACTAAACCCTAGGGGTTGTGACTTCCTTTCTACGCGTATGGGTCCTGTGCTTTCAATAGTATGGCCCCCTACTACCTTCCACACCTACCCATATTTGTCTCAAGTATCACCACAACGCCCTAACTGAATACACAACATGGCGAGCGCTCAATCCTCACTCCTAGAGGAATGCTAATTATCTCATAACTGGCCTCCCGACCTCTCACAACCCACCCATCCATGAAACTTCCACCAGCCCTGCAGCACTAGTGTATGCTAATCATACATAACGCTGGACCCTATATACTTTCGAATACCTGATCCTACCCTAAGCCCTTCATCAAACAAGAACAGGAAATAAGGCCAAACCAAACATTCTCAGGATATAAGATCTTAGTTACGTACGACTGTGATGCATACACTAAGCAACTACAGTAATGATGTCAATTTCATATAAGGAAAAACCTAGGCTACCAGGCATCATGTAATCATGCAATTCTATCATGAAATTCCTGAAGATCCCTAGCCTAGCACTAACATGCTTTTCTAACATATCACATAATCAAATAACTGTGTGGTATTTTGGGGTCACTTACTGGCTCCGGCTGATCGTACACCCTGCATCCTCCTTTACTCATTTTGAAAATCATTTGAAAATCATTTTGAAAATCCTTTCCTTGGTTTGAGACTGGAGTCACACGAGTGTTCTTCCAATTCACTCAAACCAAGGCTCTGATACCAACTTGTAACACCCAAAAATTTCATGCCAATTTAAAACCTTTTCAAAACATTTTAAAACCAATCATCATTACAAAGTTGTTTTCAAAATATCTAACATCAGAGTTTTCCCAGAAACATAAACAAATCATGAGGAGTTGTACGATCATGCCTTCGCCTTGCCGCGATCCCCTGATGTACCTGAAACAATAAACTGAAACTTTAAGCCTGAAAGCTTAGTGAGCTCCCCCAAATTACCAAATCCATACCAAAATAACCACAACAAATAACAATTTCAGATCAGCATGCATAATGAGCCTTCAGCCTGACTGGACCGCCTCACAGGGCCTACAGCCTATCTGGACCGCTCCCGAGCATTCGGCATGACTGGACCGCCTCGCAGGGCCTACAGCCTATCCGGACCGCTCCCTGGGTATGTTGGCCTACAGCACAAAGCAGGACCGCCTCAACCCAACCCCCAATCAACGAACATGTGCACATAAATACCATACGCTAGCTCAGATCATATAACAGTCAAACCGATCTAACATATCACTAATCATAGCAACATCCCAATAACCAGGATACAGACCTAACCGGTCACTAACATAGTATTCTCCTATAACCAGGACGTTGAACTAACCAGGTCGCTAAGCATAAGCATAACATTATCCTAACTACCAGGATGTAATCAATAAACATATCATGCCATAATCCCGATACAATATATAAAGGGCCGGCCTTGGTGCCTTAGACCCTGTTGATATAGTGAGGATAACTCACCTCACAATGTCGCACTGAAAATTATAGGCTCAAACTCTCGAATCACCAACACGAACTCCACCACCTATAGTTACCATAAAACCCTTTTTCCATAAATCTCTAAATTACCAAAATACCCCCAGAGGTCAACTGGTCAACCCTGGGTCAAGGTCAAAGTCAACAGTCAAGGTCAACAGTCCATGTTGACCCAACTCGTCGAGTGCAGTTCACCGACTCGTCGAGTTCTTCCTGAACTCGAGAAGTCGTGAAATCCTAGGTTGACTCGTCGATTTCCCTTATAACTCGTCGAGTTCATACATGTCCAAAGGTTGAGAGAAACCCTAGCCGACTCGCCGAGTCTTCGACTGACTCGCCGAGTCCAAGGCAATCTTCAACGGACTCGCCGAGTTGTTCATCAACTCGTCAAGTTTCTCAAGGTTTCCGTACATATAAAGAACTCCGAAATCCGAGTTATAACGAAGAAGTTATGGCCCGTCGAAGTTTTACGGCAAAACCGGCATGACACCGGGAAGCGTAAATAGTGAATTTACGATGGAGCGAATTTTAGCCTTAGTGATCTAAACAAAAGTCGTAGAAAACGTTAAACCGAGAGCGTCCATAAGAAGAACGCCCAAATCTGACTTCGTATGAGGAAGTTATGATTTTTCGAAGTTTCGGCTTAGCAGTGTACAGCCCGAAACTCGAATTTTAGTTCGAGCGGTTTTTGGCTTACGCGATCTAAATGAGAGTTGAAGATCTCATTAATAGGAACTCAACGGTAAAAAGACAGACAAAAACGGAGCTCGTATGCGAAAGTTATGGACTAAGCTTAGTCTCTACTTTTCGAGCGCGGCGAATTCGATACAGTTTTGTAAATCCGAGATAGAATGAGAATTAGCCAACGAGGTCTAAATGAGAGTTGAAGATCTCATTAATAGGAACTCAACGGTAAAAAGACAGACACAAACGGAGCTCGTATGCGAAAGTTATGGACGAAGCTTAGTCTCTACTTTTCGAGCGCGGCGAATTCGATACAGTTTTGTAAATCCGAGATAGAATGAGAATTAGCCAACGAGGTCTAAATGAGAGTTGAAGATCTCATTAATAGGAACTCAACGGTAAAAAGACAGACAAAAACGGAGCTCGTATGCGAAAGTTACGGACGAAGCTTGGAGACTACTTTACTATACAATTCCTATAAATAAGAGATGAACTCTTCATAATTTCCTCACACCTTCAAACCTTTCTTTCTCTCTCTAACTTCTCTCTAACCTCCCTAAACCCCTCCCAAGTCTAGGGAACCTCCCTAGCACGAGAAGAAAGCCCCGGAGCGCCCGACGGCTCCGAGAAGAAAAGCTTTCGGCTCGGAAACGCTGCTCCAGCGAAGCCCGGTTTTTAATAAAAACTCGCTGTAAGTGAGCTACGCCTACGCTATTTTTAATATAACTTCTAATTAATTATAGTAACATTATTAGGACCTTAAAACAATTATTTGGGATATTATTATGAGTTATATAAGAGTGTTGTTTAACGCTTATATAATAATAATAATAATAATAATAATAATAATAATAATAATAATAATAATAATAGCTAGACTATTAATTAGTCGCGGTTAACGTTAGACTAAACCCTAGTGGTATTGATACTAGGTTTTGTCGAAGGAAATTGTTTTAAGAGTAACGAAGCGCTGTCTGAGTTTGGAATCATCACTTTAACAGGTGAGTGCATGGTCCCTTTCATCTTACACATAGATATGAAGTATTTTATATAAATTACGTGCTATGTGTGCATATTATCTGAATACTTGCTGTCTATGATGGATGAATGATTTTATACATGTTTTAAATGTTTTAAATATATATTTATTTTATATCTACAAATACGTTGGGATAAAACATGAGTAGATGAAATAGTTGGTGTGTGATGAAATAAAATGATGAGAGATAGGTGATGATAGGAAGGTGATGATAATTAGGTGATGGATAGGTGATGATGAATCGGTGATGTAGGATGAAAGATACTATAACCTTGTCCGACAATTTGGAGATGTAGTCATCTACTAGAGTATAGATGGCGACCACGGAATATTCTAGACAACCCGTGGAAACACCAGCAGACTTATAACCTGTAGATGATGAATTACGAGTCCAGGTGATGTGGTGACTGTATATTCATGCGATGATACTCTAACCCTTACTATGAATTACGAGTTCAGGCGACGTTGTAACTACGTATTCATGCCTTAGGAACGAGCATATAAGGAAATGTGAGGTAGAAAGATGAGAGGTAAATATGATATAGGAGATGACCCTTAAGATAATTCTTTAAGGAATATTAAAGAAGATAACGGGGATGGGTAATCGGGTTGATTGTTTGATGTTTAAATATAATAATTATATTATTGTGGGTTGAAAACCCTATGTACTCACCAGGTTTCCCAACCTGACCCACTCCAGCTTATTTGTATCACAGGTGTCGATACGAAGCTACTTTGCACTGAGAGATTTAAAAGAGATGTAGATCACTAGTGTAAATGAATGTAAGTTCTGTTTATGCTTATGTTTCTGTATTGACGATGACATCCCAAATGTTTTAACTGAATAAAAATACATTTCTTCGGAAATGCTTTGATAACATATTTTTCATGTTTTACTGGGAACAAATTCCGCAACATTTTTATTAAAAGAAGTACTCTGATTTTTATATAGCATAAACAAAAATCGGTCTTTTCTGGCCGTGAAAATGGGGATGTCACACTCGCCGAGTCGACATTGCGACTCGCCGAGTCCCTTCAATCCCTCATCCATACAGATGCTTTTTAAGCCATGCTAAGGCTCCACATTGTAGATCCAGCTTCCCAAGGCATGTTTATCACGTAAAGTTGCAAACTTTACGTGCATGCAAGTCTCTAAAGGCTCTAAATGACAAATCTAAGATTATAATGGAGTTTTACACTCAAGGAGGGCTTCATGCAGGACCAAGCTCGAAACTTTATGAACCTAGAACCCAAGAAGGGTCCAGATCTGAAGTTGCAACTTCAGATCTAGCTCATACACCACAATATCATCATAACCAAGCCAAAAATACCCTAAACTCCACCCAAATGAGATCTAGAAAGAAATGAGGTAAAGGTGACGACTTGATACCTTCAAATGATGCTAACTGAGGTAGATTTCTGATCCCCACAAGTTCCTTGCTTCTAGCCACTTGTTTCTCCAAGCTTTCCTCACTAAGATTCACCTCCCAAAACTTATAACACACAAAATGAAGCACACACACGAATTAGGGTTGGTTTGGTTCTCAAAAGACTGCAAGGGGGGTAAAGGGAGGCTGTTGATCCTTTAAATAGGGTGCAAAACCCCGGGATTTAGGGTTTCATCTGCCAGCTCCTACTCGTCGAGTCCCTTCTTGGACTCGGCGAGTAGGTCAGTAAAACGCGTGGACTAACCCACTGCTACTCGACGAGTAGGGCAACCAACTCGTCGAGTAGCCCTTGAAACCAAGAACTTTATATTAAATCAATACCTAAAAAATCGGGGCATTACATCTCTGATAGCTGCGTCCACCTCACTCGCAATGATCCTACGGATCTCCTCGTCAGTGGTATTCCCCCTCTCGGGGTTGTCGGATCCTGAACCTATGGTAGTCACCATAGTCTCTCTCTGAAACATAAACATAGAAAACATCAGGAACATGCTATAGCGCACACTCATTACACATGTATACTTGTCTGTTAGTACCCCGAGATTCCTACTTGGGTCGCATACAGATCTGGTGCTTCTAGTAGTACGGGCCCAATACTACCTTCCACACCAGCCCATAGTCGTCCCAAACTCTCCTCTCGAAGTCCTAACTCGCAAGTACCCTATCCCTCACGGATATCAAACTAATCTCTCTCAAAAGATCTTTCAATGGATATCTAGGTATCTCTCCTAGATTACTCATCAACTCAAGGCTTCCTCTAGAAGGTCCCTGCTAGGTACTCCTACTCAACACATACACAGAGCAAATAGCAGATAATATCAATCAAGGGCATCCCCTAGGCTAAGGCATCATGAATCAAGCAACTCTAGCTCTAAATTCTGAAATACCTAGCCTATCCTCTAGCATGCAGCTCTAATATCTCATAAGTATCTTATAATATAAAAAAGTAATAATATTTTGGGAAATCACCGTTCGGGCTCTGGCTGATTGTACACACCGCTCCGTCTAGTTTTCTCTTTAAAACTCTTAGTCGTTTTAGAAAAATCATTTCTTTATAGAAAATTTTCTCAAATCCTCAGTTTGAGTCCAGACATACCCGAAAGTACATCCGAATCCATCAAACCATGGCTCTGATACCAACTTGTAACACTGTAAATTTTCGGATAAATTTTTTATTTTCAAAACCGCATAAATCTCAATATCATATTCCAAAAACCACAATTGTCAAATTGCCAAAAACACAAATCCATAATTATTTGATAAAATCCAGGATCCTCAAAACATAATATCCATCTCGTGTGTACAATGAAGCCGGTGCCTTCCCGCGATCTTGATAAATACCTAAAACACATATCACACAAGTCGGTAAGCATGAAGCTTAGTGAGTTCCCCAAAATACCACACACAAATAATTAGCCTCTCATGACTATATCTCTGTAACGATGTAAATTTTCAAACCAAAATTTTCATTTTTAAATCACATAAAACTCATATATTATATTTCACAAAAACCACAATTGTCTCAAATGTCAACACAATCCACAGATAAAAGTCAAATCCCAGAATCCTCAACATAGTCTCGAACAGGTGTGTACAATCACGCCGGCCCCTTCCCGCGGTCCTGAGAAGTACCTGAAACACATATCACACTACACGGTAAGCACGAAGCTTAGTGAGTTCCCCAAAATACCACATTCACAAATGATGAGCCTCTCATGGCTATAACTCAGCATTGACCCTCCGGTCATGTGTCTCAGTGAGGACCCTCCGGTCTCACAGCTCGGTTTGGACCCTCCGGTCCTGTCTCAATGGAAACCCTCCGGTCCCACAACTCGGGATTGGACCCTCCGGTCCTATCTCAATAAACATAGAATATAGCATATATATCACATAGACAAAATGCATAATATCACGTAACTCAAATAAACACATAAGACCCACCGGTCATACATAGATACCACTCATGATAAGTATAGTGAGAAGACTCACCTTGTAAGCAAGCAACTAATAACCTCGTACACGAATCTCGAACTAGCCTCCGCCTAACACATATGATAGGTATCTGTAATTAATACTCTATTCACAACTCTAAATAAACCAAAGGTTATTCTCTCTCTCTCTCTCTCTCTCTCTCTGTGTGTGTGTGTTAGAACAACGTTCAATTAGGATCGTTAGATTCTAAGCAGGCAAACAATCAAGAACGTAATTATGAACACGAGAATGGCTTTGAATGTGTCGTATGATTAAAACTTCAACACCTCAGAAGAGCTCGATTAAGAACTTCGACTGTAGAGGTGTTTAGGGTTACAAAACAATAAACGTAATAATCAACCTTAACTAATGCATACATGCATGCATATTTATAGTATAACCCTACTAGATAATCACGGATGGACAGGCCCAATCCGGATACAAAACATAAAGCCCATGACGCAACACAATTAAACTCAACAATCTCCCCCTTTGCGTTAATGGAACCGAAAGCTCACTTCGGTTGAGCTGCAGAAGAATTCTTTATTGTTTTGAACACCTTCGGTATGATAGACAGCAAATGATGACGGAACGTTATGTACCACCGAAGCATGTCCGTGAAGTTCTTTTTGTCTGCTTCTGAATTCTGCTTGTACCGATGAATAATGTTGATGATGTGCTCCAAGCAGTCAGTTGAAAATAAATGTTTATCAACAAGAGCGAATAAAAATCTGTGAGCTTCGCCTTTTGTAAACATCACAGTAAGATGTGTTGAATCTATTTGCCCCATCTTCATTTTATTCACATCTCCTGGTTTCGGCGTTCGCTTAACCGTCGGTTTCTTGTTCATGACTTTTGCAATCTCTTGATCCATAGCTGCAACCTCATGGATGTAAGAAGCCAACATCCTCTTCAAGTGCTCCAATATCGGTTCATATTCCCTTGGATTTGTGAGCAGAATATTAAACAAAAGAATCCAATCATGAGGATTTAGATTTGGAAGGTCTGCTAGAGAAATAATCGACACCAAGTTTGCAGATCCTCGTGTGATTTTAAAATTGACATTTATAAATTTCCCAGCAGGCGAAGGTTTCAGCACCTTGACAGTAATTATCTTCTGTGCGCTCCATGTCAAGTACTGAGGTTGCCCATACTTCAGATAGAAATCAATAAGCTCTCGGTCAACCTTTGGATGAGGAAAAGGAACCTCAGCAGTCGAATCAAAGCAGTGAAATGTGAATGCCTTTCGAGTTATCGGCATGTCGAACTGCGAGTCCTTAGAATTGTCACAGTCAAACGAAGCAACAGGTTCCAACCAATAAACACTTGGAAACTCTATAGCTTGATTGATAAGTGCCTCTTTTGTCCATAAGGGAAACAAGGCCTTCTTGCAGTTCAAGGCTTCTTCTTCTTCCTTGTTTCTCCTTTCCCTCTCCTCTGCGTCCCTTGCAACCTTCAAGGTTTCATCAAGCTCTTTATCCCTCTTCTTTCGCTTAAGAGCCTCAGCAATAGTTTCCCCAGATTCATCATCGCTATCATCACCAATCTCCTTTCACTTTACTTGTGAACCAGAACCTGAAGCTACATTATCCTTCAGTTCGGTTGTAACAATGACCTTCGGTTGATGAGCACCCTCTCCCCCTTGTTTTGGAGCAATAAATCTCTCCGAAACACCCTTCATCTCGTGTAACAATGCAAGGGCAGGAAGAAGTTTGGTAGTGAGGTGATTCCGAATGGTCAAAGTGAGGATAGGATCATGAGCACCAAGAATGTTGGCGAGCATATTCAGCACATCCCCTGCACAGCTGCGAAAAACAACTCTCTCTGTCTTCAACAAACCAATTTCTTTTTCAGCGTGAGCTAGCTGAACCTTCTGAACTTCAATCGTGGATGCTTGTCGAGCAAGTTCTTCCTTCAAAGCACGTTCTTTTGCCAAATCAGCGTGAAGAGATTCAAGGCGAGAACTCACCGAACAGATAAGTGAAGAGTTCTCGGCTTGGAGAGAGGAACGCACAGCCTCAAACTTTGTTTGCTCTTCTTGAAGAGACTTGGAGAAAGAATCCACAGAAGCATTCACCTTTGCTGCATTAGTATCAGCATGCCCTTTAAGTGACTGAAGAAAGATCTGAGTACTATGAACAATTTCATTAATATCAGTGGTGGCCTTTTGGCAAGAGGAGGTAGACTCATTAACAGCTTTGGTGGATTTTTCAATTGACTCTGTATATTGTTCAAGAGCAGTGTCCAAAAAGGCTTTAAGCACAACACCACTATAGGACTTGCTGTCTTCAATCAATTTATCCAATTTCTCATGAATGCTTTGCAAGTGTTGACGTGTGACAGGAGCATCATCATCCTCATCAGTAGGAAGCCGATAGGGACTGAAGTATGTAGAATCGTACTCATCATTAGCACCACCGAGAGTGGCACCAGAATTGGTTGAATGGGAGGGTGAAAGAGGTTTAGTGATGACTGGAGGTTCGGTTTCAGTAGTTGCCCCCGTATCAGATACGTTGACTCCCACTGTCGGTTCAGGAATTGTAGTGGTAGTGGATTGGGAAATTACAGGAGGGGGTAAGGGAATTGTAGAAATAGGAACAGAAGAAACTGGTGGTGGTGGTGGTATAGAAGTTGTTGTTTGAGATATGGTAGGTGGGGGAATAGGAGCAACCGAAACTGGAACTGACTGCTTCGGTGATGGAGGTGGGGTTGGAAGCTTGTTGTGAGGAGATTCGGTTGGAGTAGGAGATCGGGGAGGAGTGTTACCTCTCGGTGATGCATGACGAATTTCCTCTTCTTCACCTTCCTCGTCATTTTCTGAACTGGGAGGAGTGGGACTCTTGGATCTTTTAGCCATTTTCTTAATCTTCTTCGGTTTAGAAGAATCCCCTTTATCAGACTTTCGCTTCTTGGACTTGGTAGGCTTAGACTTATCCTCCTCTGTTGTCTCCTTCTTGGTAGAGGCCCGTTTCCCTCGGTTACTAGGCTTGTCCACAGCATCTAGGGCAGCCTGCTGTTCAGGAGATAGGACTCTCGGTTCCTTGGGAGGAAGTTTTCGATAATCAGCCATGAGTTTACTTTCGGCTGTAACACATCTATACATTGTCTCAGGGATAGAGCCAATGTGAGGGAACTTCAGAGGATCAGAAATTATGATTTTCTTGGTGTGAAACGTAGCAATAGACGCAACTAGGGCATCCTTCATCACCGGAATTTCCAAAGAATTTATCGCCCTTCTGGTAATGAGAGTCCAGAATCGTGCACATGAGATTTCAGAATGCCTCGTTGTAGTGTTGAGGCTTTGCACCACTTGAGACCAGATGATCGTCCCATAATCAAGATTGAGACCATTGTAAAGGCCGTAGAGAAGGGTCAGGAAACCCTTGCTGGTGCCATCAGATCCAACACTTCTTTCCGCCAAACTCTTGATGAGAAGAGTAAGCATTCCATTCCATGGGGACGGTAGGCATGACTTCTTAACCTTCGTTATTGTGGTAAGCACGTCAGTGTATCCCATTTCGTACAGCATCGAGAAAAGTTGAGTAGTGGTGATGAAGTCTGGTGAAATAACAGAGGAATCCACAGCTAGGTGCAACAGGGAACAAAATCTCCCTTTCAAAATTGAAGTTTTATGAGAGTGGATTTGGAAGTAGATTCGTTCCTTGTTCTTGTCATAAGAGGCAGTAGAGTAAACCTGTGATAAAAGAGACATTGGGACGGCTTCCACCTGTGTTAGGGCTAGCACAAGTGGAGAATACTTCAAACACTCAACCACCTGCAGCATATACGAATCGTACAGAAACGGATTGAGTTCGATAATCATGTTCTGATTTGGCTTGATCGAAAGCAATGTGGACGAAGCAGTCTGATCGTGAACAGATGAAGAAGTTGCCATTGTTGATCGAAGAAGGAAGATGAACAGTTTGAAACTTGCCTTGTAATTTTGAGAGAATTTGTTGCTGGTAAAAGACAAATAAGATTAGAAACCCTTTATATACCGTTGCAAGGAGAGAGAAAGAATCGTCATCATACTGATGATATCACTGAAACGTCTCCTGAAAAAGCGCGATGTGACAGGTTGGTTACTCCCAGGTATACGTCAGCACGCGTGGGTATAGAGACTGTTCAAATTCACGCGCCTAAATTCTTATCCTCAATCGTCGTTTGAAATTCAGTTGCAATAGAATGTTTGAAAATTAAAATTTTCGTGGAATAGAGTGACAAAAGATAAAGAAATAAAGCAAATGTGTATTAGATGTGAGTGATGTCTATTATAAGACAGAAAGCAGATGATTCCGGGCAAGAATCGCTTTCTTCAAAGTCAAGAGAGACTTGAAGTGCTTGTGTGGGTTCCCGAGAAAATAACGATCAAATGTTTGTAGAGAAACATTGAAAGGCTTCTTTTAAAGTCATTGGCTTAAGGTGGCTTATCTTCAACTGAACGTCGATTCTTAACATAAGACCGACCATTGGAAGAAGTACTTGTGAGACCGATGTGGTCTGTTGAACAAGTAGGTAGGATATATTTTAAAGTGGCTAATGAAGATATAGAAATCTCAAAAACAAAAAATAAACTGGATCTCTATGGGAAGAAAAGCCTTGGTGATAGACAAATTGTGACAACCGTCAAATTTCGGTCAAGTCAAAGTCAAACAAAGTCAACAAGTCAAACCGGTCAACTCCAATAACCCTTGTATGTTAGGGTTTACGTTATGTAATCACTATACAATTCGCTATTTTAATGAGAAATCATCATTTGGAAAGTTCATGTGTTTGATTTTCCTTAGCCTTAACAGTGCTAAACAACGAACCAAAGCGATAAAACACTATTGCACAATCATCGGGATTATGTATGACACTAAAACACGGTTTAACGGGGTTTACGAACCTTGCGTTGTGAAGCCGGACACTCAAATTAATCACAAACGAAACCTCTCTAAATCGTTTTCACTCTATCTCTTTCTATTTGAAATCTCTCCCAAATCTCTCTCAAAAGTTACTTTAACTTTTTGTAATCATTTGGGTCATATCGACCCTTAACCGGGTCAAAAATCGCTTGAAACGGGGTAAAAACGGGTAAAATAGCCTTAAGGACCTGGAACTGAAGCTTCAGGACCGAAGCCTCTCATCCGAGGCCTCGGATCCGAAGCCTCTCATCAGGACCGAAGCTGAAGCCTCTCAGGAGACCGAATCCGAAGCCATCAGACAGCAGCCTCGCATGCGAGGGTCCGAATCCGGCCTCCATGCGAGGGGTCTCGCAGACGGCCCCTTTTTACCGGTTTTTCGACTACGACTTCGTTTTAACTCCGTTTTTCATTATTTTAACGTGGGATTTTCACCCAAAACTTTATTTTATAAACTAAGGCCCCAAAATATATAAATCTCCAGGGTTTTTATAAAAATATATTAAAAGAATTAGTGGTTGAACTAATTATTGAGGGAATATTTGCTTTTCCTTAATTTATGGCAAAAGCAAACCACCACCACCTCACTCTATGATCAGCCACTCTTTCCCACTACCCTTTGTCTCCTTAGTGGATCTTTACACCCAATCTCCAGCTCTTCCCACGTTCTAAGAGCTGGAGGATTGATCCTCTCTCCTCATTCTCCATAAAGTTCTTTCATTCTACACTTAGCAACCAAAGGACACTCTCCAAAATTCTCTCATCTTTTCTCTCAACTTCAAGAACTTCAAGGCTTTCTTCAGGGATTTCTTTCTTCAATTAGTAAGTATCTTCATCATTCATATAATTATTACACTCCATTCTACTCAAATTATTGATATCTTACACAAATTCCATCTTATTCGATGTTAGATTCTCGAATCATCAAGACATCTTCTTAGTGTCCTTGGGTTGAACACTTCATCTCTCTCACTTTCATCTACTGAAACCACATAGGGTGAGTTCATACCCCTACATTTACATGTTTTTCTTAAGTTTTAAGGGGGGAATACAAGTAAAATCATCAAGAACACAATTAAACTTTTTCTATCAGATTACATCAGAAAAGATGAACTTCGATCACGGACTGTTTTGGTCAACTTAAATATTTTAGTTTTCAAAACAGTTCCAGGTGCAAGTAGTTCAAACTCTTAGCTTTAAAATGGCTACTTGCACATCTCCATATGATTTTTCTACAATTTATGGTGATTTTTACAAAACTGCCTGTCATTTCAGAGGCAAACCCGGACCAGTCTGTGATTATGAACATTTTCACCTCTGTTAGAGATCACTAAAAATCATGATAAAATTTACGAACAAACTAGACTCATATTCCAAACTCTCAGAATTTGCGGATTTGGATTTAGAGCTTTGATGATTTTTCTATAAATTTTCTAAGAACAGTAACAGAAACTGTATTCAACAAAAAGTTGCTGTCAATTTCATTTCACCTTGTAACATGTTGAGCAAGGTGTATATCTTTATGTGATTATATGTTATTGCAATATATGACATTTTATCTTAATATTTAGACACACATCAGTTTACAAATGGATTTGGACATATAAAATATAAAGAATAACAAGTGATTATAATCAAAGTACAACCGATACATTCAAACATTTAATAAACTATTTTGAATATAGTTTGCATACATTACTACGTACTACCCTTGGTTGATAAACTATAATTGGTATAGTTTATGATACATTACATAACACATACATTTAAAAAGGGTACATTTATACAAAGGATATTTTCATTAAGCAAGGTACGGCCATACGGTACCAAGTTTTCATAACACGTAATTCCGTTAATGACTTTGTGAGACATTTACTTCAAATTACCATTAAGTCCTGTATTGTAACCAGAGTCTCCTTGAGGGAGAGCGTGATAGTTGTGTATAGATCTATATTGGGTTTGACAAACCCACACCTAAACTGCATGCAACAGTTAGACCGATAGGTCTGGGGTGACAAATGTCATAACATTTCCGACGCCTGAAGAACGTCGTTTTAGGCAACCTTGGTCATAGTATGGTTATAATAAACTCACATAAAGTATTAATAAACATTGGAATTTACGGGAACTTCATTAAAATTTAACGAGTTTATGTCGATTTAAACTTGCATTGTTTTACTATAAATATGACAAATTACTTGTACATTTCGGTCTTTAGGTTTTAAGACTACATTTACACATTAAGGAAAATATTGGATTTTCTAACACAAATACTACTTTTACAAACGAAAGGCTTTTAATAATACCAAACAAAATCTTATGAACTCACCAACCTTTGTGTTGACACTTTTTCAAACAACTTGTATTCTCAGGAAATCATTAAACAGGTAACCAAGAGCTTTTGAGGATGGGGCGCTAAGGCGTCTACTATTTCATATTTTGTCAACATATTGTAATTGATTCGTAAACATGTAATTCATACAATGATATAACTTTTTCAATTATATATATGTTGGTTGTGTTTGCTTCAATTACTATTACAATTGTTGTTATGATACTATACATGAAGTCCTCCACCCCCGGACGTTTCCGCCATCCTTGGTTTGGGGGTGTGACACAAATTCATAAAAGCTCACTCAAAAATAAAAATGAGATTTCATTTGGTAACCAGTAAGATCTTGAATATTACAATTCACCGTCAATTCGTTGTTGGTATTGGATTTTGGGCTTCACTCAGCACGTGGTATACGTATCTAAGATCACAAACACAGATTTTGTGCAACCATAAACCTCAGTGGTAAAGACTGAGAGTCTCAAGGGTTACTGTGGTGAACCGAAAGTTGATGGAGAATGTAAGGAGGGTGGCTAAAGAACCGAAAGTACCTTCTGCTATAAAGACGTGACTAAGCAGAAAAACTCTTATCTCATATGAGAAGAGTAAGGTAGCTCTAGACCGAGTTGATTTTAACAACCTGATTGAGAAGAAACGATAGGTAGAGATCGAATCATTAAGGCCTTGCTCTAAGTCATAGAGGCGTTGGTCAACATGCAGCAGCATGCTTCTAGGGACCCTTAACTAGTTCTTATGGAAATGATTATACCTGCCTTAGCTCCAAATTCTGCTGTACTGGTACACTTGTGACCTAATTAAAAGAACAAACAAACAAACAAACACACCACACAAAAAAAAAAAATTTGAAGTTTTGAAATTTTCTGAAAAATAATAAAAACAGAAAAAGAAAATATTTTTGGATTTTTGAAGTTTTCTGAAAAATAAAAAAAACAGAAAAAGAAAATATTTTTGGATTTTTTAAGTTTTCTGAAAAATAATAAAAACAGAAAAAGAAAATATTTTTGGATTTACTAAGTGAACAAAGTGTACAACCGAAACTTTATCTTAAAAGAATGAAGCGAAATAGACCGAGCGATCGGTTCATTTCGGTTCCTTAAAATTCCAGAGCCGAAATAGACCGAGCGGTCGGTTCATTTCGGTTCCCGAAAAATATGGAGCTGAAATAGACCGAGCGTTCGGTTCATTTCGGTTCCTTAAAATTCCAGAGCCGAAATAGACCGAGCGGTCGGTTCATTTCGGTTCCCGAAAAATATGGAGCCGAAATAGACCGAGCGTTCGCTCCATTTCGCTTGTCTAATTTTTAGTAAGAGATTTGAGGATTCGGTACCGACTCTGCTTCCATCATTCCCAGACCTTGTAAAATTTTATTGAAACTCGCTTCAGGTAAGGCTTTAGTGAATATGTCAGCCAGTTGATCAGAGGACCGAATGAAATGTACTTCCACGTTCCCATCTTCTACGCGGTCCTTGATAAAATGATATCTAAGTGCAATATGCTTAGTCTTAGAGTGTTTCACAGGATTGTGACAAATCCTTATTGCACTTTCTGAGTCACAATAGAGAGGAATCTTCTTCATACTCAGCCCGTAATCTCTTAGTTGACTTTGAATCCATATTACTTGTGAAGTACAAGATGCTGCAGCTATATACTCAACTTCGGCTGTTGAAAGTGATACACAGGTTTGCTTCTTGGACTGCCAGCTAACAAGTTTTCCGTCAAGAAATTGGCATCCGCCTGTAGTGCTCTTTCGGTCCAGACCACATCCTCCAAGATCGGCATCAGAAAAAGCTTGAATGAAGAATCCAGATCTTGCAGGATACCAGAGACCGAGAGATGAAGTTCGCTTAAGGTAACGGAAAATATTCTTCACTGCTACCATGTGAGGTTCTCTTGGATTAGCTTGAAATCTAGCATAATAACAAACAGAAAACATAATGTCCGGTCTACTAGCTGTTAGATACATTAGGGACCCTATCATTTGTCGATATAGTGTTATGTCAACAGCAGGTTTTTCCAGAGATGGTGTTAACTTAGTGCCAAATGCCATAGGAACCTTCACTTTTGAATCACCCGTCATACCGAATTTCGTCAGTAAGTTCTTTGTGTAGGCTTCCTGGTTGATAAAGATACCTTCTGGTCCCTGTCTAATATTCAAACCAAGGAAAAAGTTAATCGGACCCATTGCGCTCATTTCAAACTTAGTCTCCATCAATTTCCTGAATTCAGCCGTTAAGCTAGGATTCGTGGAGCCGAAGATGATGTCATCGACATAAATCTGAACAATCATTAGATGTTCGCCTTCTTTCTTTCGGAAGAAGGTTGGGTCAACCGAACCTTGCTTAAATTTCGACATTTTCAGAAAGCGAGTTAAAGTTTCATACCAGGCCCTCGGTGCTTGCTTTAAACCATAGACAGCTTTGTCCAGCACATAGCAATGATCAGGGAATTTATCGTTCACAAACCCGGGAGGTTGCTCAACATACACTGTTTCTTCTAGTTCTCCAATCAAGAAAGCGCATTTGACATCCATTTGGAAAACTTCGAAGTTTTTATGAGCAACATATGCCAGGAAGATTCTAACTGATTCCAACCTAGCTACTGGAGCGAAGGTTTCCTTATAATCTATCCCTTCCTCTTGGCAATATCCTTTCACCACCAACCGAGCCTTGTTGCGAATGACATTCCCCTATTTATCTAACTTATTTCTGAAGACCCATTTTAAGCCGACCACTGAAGCATCCTTTGGTATGGGAATCAGCCTCCAAACTCGGTTGCGTTCAAACTCATGGAGCTCATCTTGCATTGCTTGAACCCAATCAGAATGATCAAGTGCAGCATTTACTGTTTTCGGCTCGACCTTGGTGATAAACGAATTAAACATACAGAATTCAACTTTTGGAGAATAATGCAGTTTGTTTCGCTTTCAACTGTGAACGAGTGAGAACTTTCTCAGATGATTCTCCAATAATTTGAGCTTTGGGATGGTCCTTGGTCCATTTTACTAATGGAGGATAATTTGGGTCATATGCTGGATCCAATTCAGCATTCACTTCCTCTTCGAATTCTGATTGATCACCATCACCTTCGTCAGTTGCATTCTCCTTCTCCCCCTCGACTGGACTACTATTGGGTGGGTTTGGAGCAGTATGTTCCCTCTCGCCTGGACCTTTATGAGTTGGGGACAGAATTGGATTCTCCCCCTCGAAAGATACTTCGGTTGTCTTTGGTGTAGATGAACTCTCCCCCATGAACGATGAGCCTCTGTTTGGAGAGTCAGTGGAGGGTTGACCACCTGTCGGTTTAGGCGGTTCAGTTTCTATTTCTTTGGCAGCTTCATCTATGATCTTTTTGAGATGATCGATTTTGTTGTCTGCCGCTTTCGCTTCGGAGTGTACTGCTTTCTATGGTTCATCGAATAACCGAATGTACTCTTCGAACAAGTTGGATATAGGAACCGAGACTTGTCCTGATGCAGGAAAAATTTCCCCTAAGTCACTTTCGCTCCTTTGAACTTTCTTCATGTAATTATCGTCAAAGGTTACATAATATGTTTCTTCAATTCGTTTGGAACATTTGTTCAACACTCTGTATGCTTTGGATGTTAGCGAATAACCCATAAAGATTCCCTCATCAGCTTTGACGTCAAACTTATTTCGGTTCTCTTTAGAATTGAAAATAAAGCACCTTGAACCGAATATGTGGAAAAATTTGACGTTTGACTTTCGATTGTTTAAGATCTCATATGGAGTGATTGAGAATCTTTTGTTGAGGAAGGACCGATTCTGAGTGTAGCACGCGGTTGCAACAGCATCAGCCCAGAAGTATAACGAAAGAGAGGCGAAACTGAGCATGGTTCTGGCTGCCTCACATAAAGAACGGTTTATTCTTTCAACAATCCCATTCTGTTGTGGTGTATAAGGGGCCGAAAAATTGTGTGTTATCCCCTTGTCAGCCAGAAAGTCCTCAAAATCGTTATTCTTGAATTCCAGACCGTTGTCACTTCTGATATTTCTTACTGTCTTTCTCAGCTGCACTTCTACTTGCTTGATAAATGTCTTCAACTTGGGAGTTGCATCTGATTTCTGCTTAAGAAAGAAAACCCAGGTGAAGCGTGAAAAATCATCTACAATAACAAGAATGTACTTACTACCACCGATGCTCTCGATAGCCGAAGGTCCACATAAGTCAATGTGCAATAGTTCAAGAGCTTCAACAATCTTTGTATTGCTTCGTGTAGGGTGACTCTTTCTGCTTTGTTTGCCCATCTCACACGTTGCACACAGATGTTCCTTATCAAACTTGAGAAGAGGGAGTCCTCGAACGTGATCACCAAACACCAACTTATTAATGTCTTTGAAGTTCAGGTGTGATAGACGTCGATGCCACAACCAGCTTTCATCAGTGTTTGCCTTTGACAGCAGACATATTGCTGGTTTTCCTCGTATTGGGTTGAGATTTAAAGGATACATATATCCCTTGCGTTCAGACTTTA
Organism: Lactuca virosa; assembly: GCF_052849685.1. NCBI lineage: Eukaryota > Viridiplantae > Streptophyta > Magnoliopsida > Asterales > Asteraceae > Lactuca > Lactuca virosa. The sequence goes on along the minus strand of NC_136432.1, from coordinate 291,006,214 downwards.
GCAGAACCTTCTTCGATTGCTTTTCAATGATTTCAAAGCCTTCATCATCAAAAGATACTTTCAGACCTGTTCCCACAACTAATTGTGACACGCTGATGAGGTTATGCTGCAATCCTTCCATATACGCCACTTTTCGAATCAAGAAATCTCCATTGGTTATCATACCATACCCCTTGATTGTTCCATAGGAGTTATTTCCATACTTTACACACCCACCATCTTTTAGGGACCGAAACTCCCTCAGTTCTTCCTTCCTTCCTGTCATGTGACGCGAGCAGCCACTGTCTATATACCATTCATCATCGAACTGCTCGTCACTAATTACCTGCAAATTCAAGCAGATTTAGGAACTCAAAGTTTCTTGGGTCCTGGTGAGTCTTTCACAGAAAAAGGAATTACAGAAGAAATATCAGCCAAATATGTTCTTTTTACTAGAGTGGTTTGATCTTTTCTTTTAATGGTATACACCTTGATTTTAGTTTTATCTTGTGTAAGTTTTGGTGCATTAGTTGGTGTGTTGTTAGATTGTTTAGGATTTTTCTTTTGAATCCTAGGGTTAGCTGACTTTTTCTTATTATGGAATTCAGATTTTGATTTAAGCTTTCCCTTTCCTTTGATTCCCTTCATTGAATTTGTTTTGCTATGGGAGTTAGAAGGACCAAAACTAGACTTGGGACCGAAACTTGTCTTTCGGTTCTGTGAGTCGGTGTGGGGACCGAAACTTGACTTTCGGTTTGGTACGCTAGTTTGGGAACCGAAAGTAGATGTTCGGTTCTGAGATTTGGAATAGTAGGAATTTGGGCTGCACTTTTCTTTTCCTTTCTGTTTCTCCTTTCCTTTATCCATTGATTCTTTCTTAGGAGGTACGTAGTTGGGATTTTGGGATTCCCAGTGACGTTTTCGCTCATTCAGATTCTTTGCGTATCTTTGATTTCTTAAGCGTTTCTGTTCAGCTAACTCCTTCTGCGATTTGTGAATATTGAAGCTAGCCTTTGGCTTCTCCTTTTGACTTTCGGTTGTATTGGTTGGAACATTCGGTTCTGTCATCGGTTCTTCAGGGATTTCTTTAGTTCCACTTGTGCTTGGTTTGTCGAAACTTGAGGGTTTGTTGATGGGTTCAGCAACATATCTTCCTTTGACCCTCCATGAAGTTTGCTCAGACAAGCCTATGGTTTCGTCTGCGTTGTCAATAGGAGCAGACCAGAAGTAATCGTCGCATCCTTCAGTATTGTCTTTGTCGACCAAGATCTTTAATTATGCCGTTTGTTTAGCAGTGACCCCTGTAATTGCATATACCTGATTCAGCACAGTTTGAACCTTTTGATAGACCATAGCTTTTTCTTTGAGTTTCTGTGGCTTTTCTTTCGACAAGCGAGCGAATTCAACCGAATTTTCAGAAATGAGTGGTTTCTCATTTTCGGTTTCGCTCTTCATAAACTCAGAGCAATCAACGACGTCTTCTACTGAGATTTCGCTCATCTCACTTTCCTCATCAAATTCAGACGTATTATCTAAGTTCATTTTATTTTCTGAAGTTAATTTGGCATTTGACGAGTCAAGGGATTGAATAGTTTCAGACTTAATTTTTAACCTATCATTTTCATCTAAAATATTTTTGAGTATACATTTGTGTTCCTTAGAATCAATGAAGGTTTCTATCTTGTCCAGTCCTATTTTGTAAGACATGGATGTCTCTTCTGATGATACTACTGATTCACATTCTGCTATGACCGCATCCTCCTTAAATTCAAGGAAGGGTAACATCATCTTATGAATCTTCTTTCCTATCTCACAACTTAAATGCAATTGAGCAATATTAAAGTATAAACGCTTAGCAATTAAACAAAAAACATTCCTTTGTTTTAAAAACTTTAAGTTGTCTCTTTGAAAATAAATACTTTCATCCCTAGCCCTAATTAACTCCGCCTCCTTCAGCTCAATCCACATCCTTCTCTCCTCACTTTTTGAAGACACCCTGCTGAGTTGGTCAGTTAGGTTAGAATTCGCTAAGCGAGTTTGCGTGAGACTACCACTTAAGTTAGAAAACTTAAATCTTAATTCATTTAATTCTTCTTCGTAATGTGTTATTGGAACTTTAAGTGATTCAAGGATGGATTGTACCTTTTTGATCAACCGATCGCAGTCGTTGATCTTCTCACTCACAGGTTTGGCCGCAAAACACTTGTCCTCAGTCAGGTTCAGTTCCTCACTTGCACTTTCGGTTGATGAACCAGCTGTGACAATTAAACACCTTCCAGTCGAACCTACTTCCTTTGCCACATAAGCCTTTCCATGAGTGGGCTTTCTCACCTCTTCATCTTCAAAGTCGGTTGACCAAACTTCAATGCCACCGAACTCATCTTTATCTGCATTTTCCTGCACAATTAAGGCATTCATAGAACTATTAGTCACCTTCTTTTTCTTGATCTCTTCCAACTTGCGCATATAGTACGCCTCATCATCTTCACCATCTCTTTTCTCAGCCATTTTCCTAAGCATGCAATCTTTGGCAAAGTGGTTCTTGCCGTGACAGTAATTGCAGCCAAACCCAGAGTCTCCCGCAAGCTTGCTCTCCTTCTTGTCTTCATCCTTTTGAGAAGAGACTTTTGCTTCATCCTTCACCTTCTCAGAACTGTAACTTCCTTGCCAGTTTCGGTTCTTGTTGACACGAAATTTTTTTCGTGCAAACTTCTTTGGATTGGTGACCATAATAGCATACTCTTCGCTTGTAAGATCACACTCATACATATCAGACTCTTCTTCTTCTTCTGCAATGCTTTTTCCTTTTGAGACAAGCGCTAACGATCCCACACCCGAAACTACCTTCGCTTCTTTGGTTACTACACTCTCATGGGACTTAAGTATTCCCACAAGTTTCGCTAGCGAGTAAGTTTTAAACTGTTCATGCGCTTTCACGGTTGAAACCACAGCCATCCATTCTGGTCTTAGACCGTTCATGAAGGTCACCTTCTGCTCGATCAACTTTCTTTCTATTCCATGCTTGATCATCTTACTTAGGAGATGATTGAACCGATCGAAAGTTTGTATGAGTTTTTCTTCTGGTTTCTGTTCGAAAACTCCAAATTCTGACAGCAGCAAGGTTTGAATGGAGTGTTCCGGATCTTCATCAGTTTAATAAAGTTCTTTCAACCTATCCCAGATTTCTTTGGCCGTCGTGCATGAACCAACCAATCAAAAAGTGTCAGATTTCAAGGCGAATCTGATCATTCTCATGGCCTTCACGTTACACAGCAACTTGTCTTTCTCATCCTGTGGCATCTTCTCTACATCCGCCACCAGCTTGTTATATTCCTTTTGGGACTTAACTGTCGTGTTCGTTCCTGAATGAACAAACGACCCAAGTGTGATAGCTTCCTAGATGAGATAGCCATTATCTTCAGATCTAACCACGTAGTCTTCAAAGTGATGCGCCCATACTTCATAGTCTTGAGTGTAGAGTATGGGTATCCTGGTTGTTGATCCAATCCTGTTTGAGATGTTGATGGGATTTGTTTGCGAATCTTTGTGAGACATGGTGAGCTGCTAGAATCAAACCTGTAAACTTGAGATTAGGGTTTTATCTGAAACAGAGTTTCCGTCGAAACGAAGAAGACGACATCTATTTATACGATAAAAGCAGAAACCCTAAAGAATTCTGAATACAGAAGGAATGTGTATTGATCACACAGTCTCCTGCTCTGATACCAATTGTTAGAACAACGTTCAATTAGGATCGTTAGATTCTAAGCAGGCAAACAATCAAGAACGTAATTATGAACACGAGAATGGCTTTGAATGTGTCGTATGATTAAAACTTCAACACCTCAGAAGAGCTCGATTAAGAACTTCGACTGTAGAGGTGTTTAGGGTTACAAAACAATAAACGTAATAATCAACCTTAACTAATGCATACATGCATGCATATTTATAGTATAACCCTACTAGATAATCACGGATGGACAGGCCCAATCCGGATACAAAACATAAAGCCCATGACGCAACACAATTAAACTCAACACTCTCTAACTCTTGGGATGGGTAAAAGACCATTTTACCCCTCCATGGTCCCCATATCCCCTATCTTGACCAAACCCTAAAGTCAACAGAAGTCAACCCTCAAGTCAACAATCCATGTTGACCCAACTCGTGGAGTGCATTCATACAACTCGTCGAGTCCCTTTGATTCCTCAGAACCCTCATGAAATCCCAGCTCAAATCGTCGAGTTGACCCGCCAACTCGCCGAGTCACAGCGCATCCAATACATCGGGATAAACCCTAACCAACTCGTCGAGTCGGCTCATCGACTCGTCGAGTTCCTATAGTCCAAATTTCATCCAGACGTTTTAAGGCAGATCTACTTCTCCAAATTCTAGACTTAGCCTTCCAAGGTTCGAATGTCACGTAAAGCTTCGCTCTTTACGTTTATGCATGGCATATTTGCTCCATAATGCCAATACAAGCCCTAACTAAGGTGTTAAGCACAATAACTCTTTTGTGGCTGAATAAAGCTAAGACCTTTGGACTCTAGGGACCTCACAAGGTCCAGATCTGAAGTCCAGACCTCTAGATGAGCTTAATACACTCAAATTCCCAATAATGGATGGAAAAAGCCCTAACTCCATAAGCATGAGATCTCACCAACATAATGATAAAGGTGTAGACTTTTTACCTTCCACAGAAGCTCTGGACGAAATAGCAACAGATCCAACAATTCCCTTCTCGTTCCTTTCTTGAAATCCTTATCTTCTCTTCAAATTATGCACTAAAACACTCAAAGATTAGCTCTATCTCTCTCTTAGCTCACTACAACGATTAGGGTTTCACACAGGGAGGTTGGGCAGCTGGTGAGGCGGAAATGAGGATATAAGTCTCCTTAAATAGGCCCCAAACTCGGGGATTAGGGTTTCCTCACACAGCGCCAACTAGGCGAGTCGGCTCTATGACTCGTTGAGTTGGTTACTTAACCCACGTGGTCAATTCGCCTCTACTCGACGAGTTGAGGCACCAAATCGTCGAGTCACTCAATAGATCTCAAAAATAAATATATAAATATTATACCTGGGTGTCCAGATGTTACAATCTAGATAAGGACCCTCCGGTCATGTGTCTCAGTGAGAACCCTCCGGTTCTCACAGCTCGGGTCGGACCCTCCAGTCCGGTATCTCAGTGAAGACCCTCCGGTCTCATAACTCGGGTTGGAAGCTCAATAAGGCACATAAATAATATACAACATAAATCACAAAGACAAAATGCATGATATCACATAACTCAGTATAAACACATAAGACCCTCTAGTCGGAAACACAGATAAGTACCCTTCGGTCACACAGTAAATACCACTCAGGTATGTATAATGAGAAGACTCACCTCGTAAGTAAGCAAGTAGATCTAGTACCCCTCGAACAGTCTAGACTCCGCCTACATAATATAATCATCTATAATAAGTACCTTGATATAACCACTCCGACATGTTAGGCTAACTCCTCCACTAAATCTCAAAAAGGGTGAAAAGACCATTTTACCCCTCAATGGTCTCCAAAATTCACAGCTGACAAAACCCTAAAAGTCAACGCGATTCAACGCCTGAGTCAACAGTCCATGTTAACCCAACTCGTCGAGTGCATCTATGCGATTCGTCGAGTTCCTTCGTCTCTTCTGAAATATCGGGAAAATCCAACTCAACTCGTCGAGTTGTCTCATCAACTCGCCGAGTTGGAGCGCGTCCAGTCCATCGGGGAAAACCTAACCAACTCGCCGAGTTGGATCATCAACTCGACAAGTCCCTCTAGACAAATTCTCATTTAGACGATTCTAAGCAGAAATAATGTCCCAAACTCTAGATCTAGCATCCCAAGACTGAAATACCACGTAAAGTTGCATGCTTTACGTCCATGCATAGAGGCTTGATAAAGCTTGGACCTTTGGGCTCAAAGGACCTCCTTCAGTCAAAACCCTAATATGGTTGCTTAGTCCCCAAGCAGCCCATAAGATCCTTCCAGAAGAACCTTTGGACAAACTGTATCTGGACTCTCTCATATATTTCGTCCATCCCTTCCTTAGGGATCCATAAGCCCAACTATGCAATTATCGTATAATTACAATATCAGTCCCCCTAAATTTAATCAGTCTGTTTTGATCACCAAATTAATTCCAAATTAATTTCTGATCACTACTAATTAATTAATATGATTTCTCAATTAATATATTATTCATATAATATATTAATAAATCACAATTAACATATTTTCTCATAATTCATCTGGTCAAGTTGCTATGGTGAAGGCAACCCAAAAGGACCATGCTACTATCGGGTCAAGTACATACCAATTATAGTTATGGGCCACTTAATCCAACAATAATGACACAACATGAACATACTAGGCATACATGGGTACTGTCTACCCCTTCGGTGTCTTTGAACCGGTATCCGGGGGACTATTTCACCCCTACTATCACTAATACATAATATCATGGCATCCTAGCACATAACGCATATCAGATAGTGGCATACCAGACAATTATCACAAAGACAATCATCTCAAATATAATTACCTACTGGCGGGCCAATATTAGTGCCTTAGACCCACCTCTACATGAAGGTAACTCACCTCGCAAAGCTGAATGCAGAATCTCACGGTAATAAATCTCTAATGGCTGCCCCGACGACTCCCTGAGCAATCATTACCAAATAACACTTAGTCAAAATCCAATAATCATTCTTAGGGTAAAATGACCATTTTACCCATGATTTAATTTGGTCCATGACCTAGGCCCAAATCCATAACATGAAGGGCCCAATTCTATATAGCTTTTCCCAAACCCACTAAAGGCCCACATATGGCCCAGTTTTCTAAATTGGGCCCAACCCCATATGGGCCTTACCCAAAAGCCCAAAAATTCCTAGTCCAATAATAATTCTCTCATGGCCCAAGGACCAAGCCCATTGGGCCCACTAAAGTCCAAAACCATTAGGCCCACCAAGGCCGAATAAAAAATCTTGGCCCAACAAGAAATGTCCAAATAAAAGTCCAAACTCTAAGAAATTTTGACCACATAGTCCTGTTGGATTAATGTCTAAGTCCATAACTATAATTGGTAAGACTTGACCCGACCCGGCATGGTCCATTTGGGTTGCATGGCATCATGTATTTGGATAGACTATAATGAGAGAAATAACACTTAAGGTTGGTTAATATATTATAAGTTATAATATATTAATAAGGTTATTTAATTAGTAGTGATCAAGAATTAATTTGGAATTAATTAAGTGATCAAAAGGAGACTAATTAAATATATGGGTTGATTGTGTAAATCATTCATTCTTATATATGTGGGCTTGTGATCCAAGATTCCTTATGTTGGACTAAGTCCATGGGGTGACCCATGGATACTCCATGGAGGTTAAAATCCATGGAGCATAAGGAATGGGTAAAGTTATGATTTACATGGTGTAACCCTAATAGCCACCATATAAAAGAATCCCATGGCTCAAGAAATCATGCACTAATGTGTGAGTGTGAGGGCTAGACGATTTCAAGGAGTGTTTAAGTTTCTCTCAAGTTATTCCAAGTGTATTTGGTGTTGTGTGAACCATTTGAGGTGTCACACTTGGGGCACTAGGCACTCAAGCTTCATGAAGACATTCTACATCAAAGAGGTATGTATTCTATCTTGTTATATTTATTATTTTGTATGCTAGATTAGGATAATACCTTGGATGTTCATAATTGTATGTATAATAGAGAAAACATAGATCCAAGGTATTTAGGGTTGCATGTACACTTAGGAGTGTTAGAATGCTCATAACCCAACAATGGTGTCAGAGCCTAGGCTTGTTTTCTTGTTATACTTGCAAAAGTAGCTGAAAAATCGAGTTGGATGCATATATTCGTTTGTTTTGGCTGGAATTGGACTAGGAACATTACCCTAAGATGTTTTTGGACTTATAAACTTGTTTTTGATGTGGTAATGTTCATGCTAATCCAATTTCTAAGATAATTGTCATAATTTCAAGATTTGTATTAGTTTGTATGTTCATGCTAATTTCTTGAAGATTGATGATTTGAATTATCTTGTTCTTATGAGGTTCTTAGATTAATAGAAAAGTTGTGTGAAATAGTTGTTTTCAATCCATTTTAATCTAAGAGTTGATTCCAAAGTGTGTTTTTGTAACTTGTCCTCAAGTTATATGAAAAGTCACATTTAAGAATCATAAAACTCATAAAAGTTGGCAAAGGTTACAAAATGAAGAGTCTAGTTCTAATTAAATGGTTTTATGACTCCATAACTTGTCCTCAAGTTATGGAGGTTCAAGAGTCTCTTCATTAAATTAATTAAAAAAAAAAGTGTAACCTTAATTAGTTCCATAAGTTACAATAAAAAAAAAGTTATTTTTTTTTATTAATTAGTTTAAAGTCTTCCATAACTTGTCCTCAAGATATGGAACTTGAAGATTTTTTTTTATTTTTTATTTTTTTAATTAAAACTACTTTAAACTCATAAGTTATGGAATTAATTAGTTTTGAATAGTTTCAAAACTTGCCCTCAAGTTTTGGAATTTGAAAAGTTTTCACTTATGAATACTTTAATTCCAAGTTAGCCCTTAGAATTTTAAAAGTTAAAATTCAACCCTTATACTTTATAATATTATAAGTTAATAATATTTATATATATGTATAAGAGTAAAGTCAGTCTTACCGTTAGTAGGCCTCATTCACGAAGCCGGTCTATAAGGGGGGTATAAGGTTACTGCCTATAAAATGGCAGTTTAATGGGTGTCCACTCTCACCCACCGCTTCCTTGACTGGTGGAGGGTCGTTAGCCGAACGGGTAGGACAAGGACTATAATTCTCCTTTCATTAAAAGTATTAATGATAAATACTAAGTAACTAAACTCTTATTAATACCCAATCTTAGTTACTTAGGAAAATGTGAATTTGGTGCTAACCCATGAAATTACACTTTGTACTTTGCTTAAGTCGTTAGTGGAGCGTGTGTGGTTAACCGGCACACTAACCTGGACTTAACAAGGTAGGCAAAGGGTAACTTAATATTTATCATAGTATCGGTGGAGCGTGTGTGGTTAACCGGCACACTGATTAAGGGGTAAATATTAAGGGTACCAAGTATATTTGCATGGTTATTCACACCTTGTTTTGTGATCCTCGGCATCCCAGTCACAAAACCTGAAGGGCACACTCGAGATTGAAACATGCCTTTGAACAGTTCAATGAATCTCAAAGATCTAGGACTTTCAAATCCAATTAAAACCTAATAAATTATTTCGTTTTTCATGGTGGAACTTGGTGAATCGTCATTCACCTACCTTCAAATATTTTATAGCTTGGATTACAGCATCCCTCTTCTAAGTTATAAAATAGTTTGTTGGGTCCTAGCCTTAATATTTCATATTGGGTGTCATATTAAGGACTTTAAATCAACTATCCTGAATATCTCCCAAAAAGATGTCTGGTCTAGACATTTATGATCTTCCCAAATCTCTTGAAACAAGCTTTCCTAAATGAAGATGATGTCCCATGGATATCATACTTCTTTCACCTCCTCCAATTATTCTCCCAAACCCACAAGTTCCTAAAAAGTTTAAGGTCACTCAAGCCCTATTGGCAAGGCAAGGTCTAGGTGTGATCACATCTTGGAGATGTAGTCACATATTGACAAGCCGGGAGAGTTGGGTGTCAAAGTCTTGAGAAAGTTGGTGGCTCAACTACTTTCTAAGTCACATAGTGAGTTCTTTTGGGAATCCTATGAAACAGACTAAGACAAGACCCTTAATGATCTTATCTATTTGCTAAGATCAACTTCCTAAAACGCTATGGACATTGACAATGATGACATTGGATATCCAGTAAAGCTCTCTCTTCCCAATGGAAAGGGATCGGCCATAGTCAACTCGGTTGACCCAATGGTAAAGAGAGAGGCGAAGTCTGAGATAGTCCCATTATCAAGGGTCCATAGGTAACTATTGCCAAAGGAAGGGGCATTGGTTACGAAGCTGCCAAATTTACCTAAGGATGTTAAAGTCAATAAGTTTGACTCTACTTCAGGTAAAGTCCATTGTCTAACTCTATTAAGTACATGCTGATTCTGATCGCGAAGATGGATTTCAATCGCATGGTTCGGTGATCAGAATTTTGGGCTATTACTTAAGAGTTATGATATTTATATTGCTTAGGAATAGATAACAACAAGGTTTTCATATGGATTGTAAGGATAAGTTTTTCCGCAAAGTTTTAAAATAAAAGAAAAAGGTTTTGATTTTATTTATTTTAAGTACCCTTACAATGGCATTTGTGAAAAGTTGTTGCTTATAAGATTCCATTGATAGCAATATTGGAAAAATGGATTTGATTCTTTCGGTTGTGGTAGTGTCTAATATTACCAAATAAGGAAAGATTCTCATCACCCAAGGTTCAATTGGACCGAAACTTGGAATCATGCAAGTTGTATAGTATGATGAATGAGAACTTTCAGCTTGGAAAATTAAGACTGATTCCTTATGTGGATAAGGAAAGGACTAAGGGATCGAGTACACATTCTTGTGCACTGGTCAAGTCTATCACAAAAGATCAAGAAGACTATTCGTCATGATTTACTTAAGTTCAGTAAATATGGTTACACTTATAAGTTTAAGTATAAGTCTGTAGCATTGGAGAAGTTTCAATGTGAGACAGAACGAATAAGAAGAATCAAAGTATGGTAGAAAGATAAAAGTTTCTCAAATCTGAAAAGATGGGAGAGTACTTTAGTATCATGTTTATGATCATCTTAATGATTAAGATACCATATCACAATTGGTCCTCTAAAGTCATCTTAGTGCATTCTTATGACTAAGAAGAGGAGTCATGAATTGTTGAAATGGTTAAATCAAAAAGATGAGTCATACTTCGTTCCAAAACAATTCTTAGAGTCATACTCCAAGATTGTAACTTGAGTGACATATCTTAAAGAGGGTTTGTTAACACTAGTCAAATGTAAGAGTAAAAGGTTATCTACTCTTGTACATTTGAAATTGGTAAGTTGTGATGTTTTGGATAAAACAGAGACCAACTTAGGCCAATTGTGTAAAGTGTTAGTCTTGATAAAGAATCCGCACTATCTCTTGAATATTTGACAAGGGAGTCTTATATGTCAAGAGGACAGTGGGAGTCTTAAAGCTCTTGAAAGTTTCAAGACTTAATCAAGAATAAAACCTAAAGTCCTTCACTAGCACACGACTTGAGGTTTATAACCTATCGTGTTGAAATTTTGTGCCTATTCAAGTTGGCTTTGCATAGGAGTTCTGAGAGTTCTCAATTGGTTGCACAACTACTTGGAAGCAATGGCAGGCACCTGAGTTGCCAAATGGCAAGAATTTAAGATTGCACAAGTTTAATCAATATGAGTTTGGATTTGTCACTAACCTTGTCTTGTGATTATGGTTTTGACAAATTCACATGGATAAGAACACATACACTATTAAATCTAAGTGTCATAAGGTTTCTCTCCGATTCATGAAAATGATGGTGAGGAAACACTTTCACTAAGTAGATTTTAGCTAGATAGCAATTGTGATATTTGCATTCTCAAAGCCGTTAGTGGAGCGTGTGTGGTTTACCGGCACACTAACATGGACTTGTGAGAAGTGGCAAAGGTCTAAACAATTGAGACTATGATTACGACATCCCTTTTCATAGTTCTAAAATTGTTTAGACACACATGTGAGCTATCTAAGAGAGGTGTATGATTTTGATAAAGTTTTATCAAAACAATCTAGTATCAGAAATCTGAACTTTGGTAAGAAAGTCAGCTGATTTCTGAGTACATGTCAAAGCTAGTGGGAGCATAAGTGTTATGCTAATAATCATCATGTTAGTGGGAGCATGATAATTATGACAAAGGTTGCAAGTTAGCAATGTTAATTATAGAAAACAAAAGTTTCAATTCGTGAGGTTGCAGGGGTTGAAAAAGTTGTTTTGCTATAATTAAGGGAGAGGAAATTATACTTCATTTCAATTCTAAAAGCTTAGATTGAGATTTTAATCGTATTTAATCAAGGATATATATATATGAATTTCATGTTGGAATGGCTCAACATAAGGAAATTCTATATATAGGTCCATTATTTGCATTTTAAAATTCGATTATGATTACAGCATCCCTTTTCATAATCTGAATTTTGAGAACTTGGCAAATTGAAATGGAAATATTATAGCAAAAGACTGGTTTAGTCTTTATGTGAGATATCATGAATCGTGTCCCATATGCTTCGGATATAGGATCGATTACATGTGTTATATTCATCCTTTCTAAAATTTTCCAAAAGCCTGGGGCATTATGAAGGGAAAAGGTTTAGAATTGGATATGACTAAAATGATTAAGCAATTGTCGAGGACAATCTAAGGTTTACCAAAGATTGGTTGCTCAAGGACAGTTGGAAGTATAATGTTAATTCTGGAAGGACCATATTGACATAATCTGTAAGGAGGCAACTCTTGTTCAGAAGTGATAGTCAAAATGGAATATGGAAATGTTTCAAAGTTAGAAATTATTCAATCTGTGTAAGATTAGGAAACTTAATGAAAGAAGGATGTTTCTAAGGAGCTGATCTCCTTTGGAATGCTCTGTAATGATTGTTGTCAAGTCTTTCTGACTTCGTGCATAATCATTAAGAGGATCAATGCATATAAGTTTAGAATCTAACAGATTTCAGTAAATGGCATGAATTTGGAATTCTTGCATTTGCAGTAAGGATTTGGGACTGTGAAAAGAGGATCATTGGAGTGATGTTCAATTGATCTATTTTACAAAGTAAAGATCATAGACAAACATAGTATGCATACTTGGTGTATGGCATGACTAGTGTTTAGAAAACATAGTGTACATGCTTGGAGCATGGGACAAATATTGTTTTAAATTCAAGTATAAAGTTGATAAAACCGAAACAATGAATAATGAGTAATCAGTATGGTGATAAATAAAAGTGTTTATTTATATTCATAGGGTTTGATACCATATTTGATTCATTTATTCTTGTGTTTCACTTTGCATGTGTTGACTTCCAGAATAAGTAAGTCGCTCTTCCTGAATGATTAAGTTATTCAAACCATCCACAGTTGGTCATATGTTGGAAGTAGATATGAATCAAGACTTTCATGGGTTGGTTTGTAGAGGTCCAAGTTGGTGGACAAAGTGGTGCTACAACACTCATGAGTGCTCATAAGTTCTGAGTATTGGATTCAACCCGCGCTCATTTGAATCACTTCATGGATTTTATCACGAGTGATCATGAGACGATAATATCTTATATTCTTCAAACCTAGAGATATGAGTTGTTACTATGAGTTGGTTATACATTGATTGCACGAAAACGCATTGGTAACTCGATGTTATAAAACGTGCCTTTGTGTATGATTCAACAAGTTGTAGAACAAGCCATATGAGTCGAAGTTTATCCATTCCTTTTACCTTCGGGATAAAAGCGATATCCGTGGGCCCCTCGATGATTTAAAGATGATACATGTGAGTGCTTGGCCAAGCCATGACTGATTTGATTTGTTCAATCAGTCAGTCATCATGAATCGGAAATCGGGAAACAACAAATGGACAGAGAGAATGATTGATAATCCATGTCTCAGTCCATATGATATCTAGAATGGAGGAATATATGATCCCTTATCTAATGGACAAGTCATTGACAAAGGTCAGAGTTCATCGACAAGGTCAGAGTTCGACAGAAGCTTTTGAGAGCTACGATTGCTGATCGGTTCCTGAAGTCATACGCAATGATAGTTTTAGACTTATCCAAGTGGGAGACTGTTGGGTTAATGTCTAAGTCCATAACTATAACTGGTAAGACTTGACCCGACCCGGCATGGTCCATTTGGGTTGCATGGCATCATGCATTTGGATAGACTATAATGAGAGAAATAACACTTAAGGTTGGTTAATATATTATAAGTTCTAATATATTAATAAGGTTATTTAATTAGTATTGATCAAGAATTAATTTGGAATTAATTAAGTGATCAAAAGGAGACTAATTAAATATATGGGTTGATTGTGTAAATCATTCATTCTTATATATGTGGGCTTGTGATCCAAGATTCCTTATGTTGGACTAAGTCCATGGGGTGACCCATGGATACTCCATGGAGGTTAAAATCCATGGAGCATAAGGAATGGGTAAAGTTATGAGTTACATGGTGTAACCCTAATAGCCACCATATAAAAGAATCCCATGGCTCAAGAAATCGTGCACTAATGTGTGAGTGTGAGGGCTAGACGATTTCAAGGAGTGTTCAAGTTTCTCTCAAGTTATTCCAAGTGTATTTGGTGTTGTGTGAACCATTTGAGGTGTCACACTTGGGGCACTAGGCACTCAAGCTTCATGAAGACATTCTACATCAAAGAGGTATGTATTCTATCTTGTTATATTTATTAGTTTGTATGCTAGATTAGGATAATACCTTGGATGTTCATAATTGTATGTATAATAGAGAAAACATAGATCCAAGGTATTTAGGGTTGCATGTACACTTAGGAGTGTTAGAATGCTCATAACCCAACAAGTCCAACATGCGTAAACTCCAATCCAAGTCCAAAGTCCAACATGAACGAGCCCAAGAAGCCCACTGTTGGACCGAGCGTTGGGCGTTCCCCTGTGGAACGATGGGCATTTGTAACTTGACCGTTAAACGTGACTTGACGCCGGAACGTACGACGTTCCCAAGATGAACGCGTCGCGTTCCTGACCAGGGACCAAAGTCATATATGTGTCTTAATACCTTAAGTCCAAAGCTCAAATCTTCAAAATAGATTCCTATCAGAGTCTTAATCCATAAAGTCACTAACTTGGTGACTTTACATGACCCAGATGAACCCAATCTCAAAGTATAGCAATCTACTTCCATGAAAATTGTCGCACCCCCAAACCAGAACGGCGGAAACGTTCGGGGGCGGAGGACTTAAGGTAAGTATCACAACACATGTAACATAGTAATTAAAGTACAAACAACCATTGCATTAATAAGTATAATTTTTACATAAGTGTTTAAACATTACATATTCAAACACTAAAGTAGGTACAGCAGAAGACAAGAGTCGCGATACGGTACTAGGTAGTCTTCTCAAAAGCTTCGGGAGTGTACCTGTCTACTGGATTCCTGAGAATACAAGTTATTTGAAAAGAGTAGATAAGCATTTAAGCTGGTGAGTTCATAAGTATTTTAGTCTTTATTAAGTATACCCTAAGCTCTTTGAATAAGTTCACTGGTTTCTCCAGGAAATCCTATATTTCCTGAGGTGATTAACTGATAACCTCAATAGTTTCCCTCTGTAATTACCTAGTTTATACTGATTATACATAACATAATATTGAATTAACAGTTAAATGGGTGTATCTGCCCTAAGCCCAGAACCAAACAAGGACCAGGAAGTAAGCCGGAAGTCACACATTTCACTGTCAATCGGACATTACTTATGTACAACTCTGATGTAATATCTAAGGAATTATAGAATTAACCACTAGTTTACAAAGATTGAATGACTAAGTTTCATTTGATTAGTGGTTTAAACCCATAAACCGTTTCCTTTGTATAAGTGGTTTAATCCCATAAACCGTTTCATTTGTAAAAGTGGTTTAATCCCATAAACCGTTTCATTGGTAAAAGTGTTCTTAGTTATATCTGTTCTACAGTAACAACCTTAGTATTAATCATGGAGAGTATTCTATTATCCATAATACTGCCTTGTGGTTTTAAATGTTCAAAACCAGAAGTACAATACTTGATTTCATGATATATAGCTCTTACTGTAAGTAAAAGCTACTGAAGGTATATCTGGTCGGGATGTAATTAACTTTTCTTACTGTTATAAGAGAAGTATATTACTTTGTAATTCACTCTTTGTTTTATCCATGTGAGTCCTATTAACCATACTAATATGACGGAAATGCCTGCGGCGACGTTCTTCAGGCATTGGAACGGTATGATATTTGACACCCTAGGCCTGCCGGCCAAACTGTAGCGAACAGTAAAGGTGTGGGATTGTCAGTCCCATATAGATCTATACACAAATTCACGCTCTCCCTACAAGAGATTATGGCTAATAGTTCAGGACTTAAAAAGGTCGTACTTAGATAAGCACACCGTGAAGGGTCTCACAAATTTATTGTTTCAACGAGATTTCCGATGTATTATTGTTATTACCCGATGAATGCTAACTCTGGTACTTTGTATCGTACCCTTGGTTAATGCAAACCCGGTAAGATGTATTATTACCTCGAGTTTGCTAACTCGGGTACTCTGTATAGTACCTTTGCTAATGCCAACCCGGCAGAATGTATTATTACCCGTGATTGCTAACTCTGGTACTCTGTATATCGTACCTTTGTTAATGCAAACCCGGTATGATGTATTATTACTCATGATTGCTAACTCTGGTACTCTGTATATCGTACCTTTGTTAATGCAAACCCGGCATTACCACGTGTTTGCTAACCCTGGTACTCTGTATCGTACCTTTGTTAATGCAAACTAGGTATGATGTATCTTTACTTCTTTAATATGTTATTCGTATATTAAAGGTATTATACATATCTTGGTATAGTTGAATGAATTTTGGGAATTTCCTTGGAAAGTATACAGTTGTAATTCATACTTGTATCTTTAGTTTTGAATGATAAATTATACCTATTATAATTTATATGTTCTATCTGATTAGCATGGTTTCTCATGGATGAACACCTTTGCTCAGCCTGATACAAAGGTGAAGATACCAAAAGGAGTAACCTTTGGTACTCATATATGTATAATATATATATAATTAAGAAGGAAACGACCTTCGGACAAACAATATAACCCTAATTCCACATCCAAACAAGGAAAAGGATATAGGATAATTCATTTGTCCTAAGCCCTTCAAATCTTATTTATATATTTATACATATATAAACATGATTTTGGCATTTATACTTTGAAATAGCTTATAAAAGATTTTTCAAAGAATTTAACGGAGTTTTTACATGACTTTAAAGATTTAACATGGCTTCACGTTATTTCGGAAGTATTTGATAATTCTTAAAAGCATACGAAATCATTTTGTGTGATTATTATCACATACAGTTATTAACATAATTTAATATTGTGTTAAACTTGTATTCCCCCCTAAAAAGTATTTAAAAACCATTGAAAAGGTAAATTATAGGGGTATGAACTCACTTTGATAAGCGGTGATTTGGGCAGCGTTTCGTTTCCCGTAAAGAGTTTATTAACGAGAAACCGGCTCAAACCGGGCAGAGTTTCGACAGGAGAGAGGATGAATTCTCGAGAATTTCGGGGCTCCAGCCGAGGAGGACAGGTGGCGAAGCGAGAGTGAGTCAGTAGCCACGCGTCGGTCAACAGCGAAACCACGTGTGAGGGTTCGGACAGCAGGCTCGCAGTGGCAGTCTCGGATTGGACCATTCTTCGGTCCAGTAGAAAGAGGCCACATATGCGAAGGAGGGTGTCCGAGGGGTGTCTCCGGGGCATCTCATGCGAAGCTGTTCGCTTCTAAGTGGATCTCGGCTGCGGTCCAATCAGGAGGTGCCACGCATGGGTTCGGTCCACTCAGCAGCTGCCACGTGCGAGGATGACGTGGCATGCGAAATTGCCCGGTTTTTCCCATTTTTTCTTTATTTTTGTGCCAAACTTGCAAAAATCATAACTTTCGCATACGAGTTCCGTTCTTGGCGTTCTTTATATGCACGCGTAGGTAAAATCATACTCTACGACTTTCGCTTAGACTTCGTCGGCTAGTTTTGAATTTATTTTTAATATTATTATTTTAAACAGACCGGGACGGGAATCCGTTATAAATTCATAACTTCTTCATACGACGTCCGTTTTTGTCTGTCTTTTTACCGTTGTACTACTACCGACGAGATCTTCAATTCTCGTTTAGGTTGTGTCGGCTAAAAATCGCTCGATCTTTATTTCGAGTTTTTAGCTGTACATTGCTATACCGAAACTTAGAAAAATCATAACTTCCTCATACGAAGTCAGATTTTTCCGTTCTTTTTATGAAAGTTTTCGGTTTAACATAAACTACAACTTTCATTTAGATTGTTAAGGCTAAAAGGACTTTTATCGAAAATTCAGTTTTTACACTGAACAGTGTTTTGCCGGTTTTGTCGCGGATTTTCGATTGGTCATAACTTCTTCGTTATAACTCGGATTTTAGTGTTCTTTATGTTTTTGGAAACCTTGTTACAAACTCTACCACTTGGTTTATCCCAATTACGATTATTGATCAATTTATTTTTGACCAAAATTTGACTGGTGTCACATTATCCCCCCGTTAGAGGGAATTTCGTCCCGAAATTAAGTCTAAAGTGATACTCATGGACTAGGTCTAATCTTTCCTTCCCAAGTGAATCCAGGTCCCAGGTTTATAATCCAGCGAACCTTCACTAACGGGATAAGACTTAGCGTGGTTCTTCAGATTTCCCTATCCATGGTTTATTGTTTCTTCTATAGAGCGTAGACTTTTATTTAACTTGATTTCATCGAGTGAAATAACAAGTGTTTTATCGGATAGGCACCTCTTTAGATTTGATATGTGAAAGATGGGATGAATGTTATTAATTTTTTGTGGTAGTCTAAGTTTAAAAGTACAAGACCGATTCTAGTAATAACCTCAAATGGTCCTATGTACCTTGAGTTTTGTATTTCACGCTTTCCCAAGCGCATCTTGTCCTTTCAGGGTGAGACCTTCATATGACAAGGTCATCAATCCTGGAATTCCAAGGGTTTTCTTTTATCGAATCTGTAGCTTCTCTGGTTAACTCTGGAAGCTTTATGGCGCTTCCCGATTCGTATTTTGTTTTTTTTTTTTGGTAGTTTCTCGGATGAATTCCAGATCAGCGAGGGTGCTGTGTGGAAATTGGATTTCTAGCTAGTTGCGTATTACCTACTTTAGTCCAGTGCAGATAGAATCTGTACTTGTGACCACAGAAGGTTTCGAATGGAGCAACTTGAATGCTAGTGTGATAAAGGACTCGACTAATCGGTAAATGGATATCCCATTCTTTACCATAGTCGATCCCATAGAATCATGACTACTCTGGTTCCTAGAGATTTTTGAGTGACGGTCTGAACTGGGAGATGATTCTATTATCTCTATGGAGATAACAGGTATTGGCATACCGTGCACTCACACGTTCTAGTTATCTTCTCTACTTGCCAGATTTTCAGGTTTCAAGGCTTCCTGTTAAGCCTCCTTACTTTATGTGGAGAGATTTGAAAGGGTTATCATAGTTAGTGATTGGCACTATGACCTGGGTACTCTTTCCGACTTAGGGTGTCAGCTACTATATTGGCCTTGTCGAGATGATAACGAATTTCAAATTCGTCGTCATTTAGTAGCTCGACCCACTGTCGTGGTCTCATGGTGAATTCTACCTGGTAGAATATCTGATACTGGATTTTGCTCCGAAGTTCATGATCAGATTCATACTTGGCTCATCCACCATAACGTCGTGTATACAAGTCGTATATACTTTATATTTCACAAAACGTTCGGATGGGTGACTCTGCCCCAGGTCCACAACCAAACAAGGAACAAGAGATAGGGCGGAATCACACATCCTTAATCTTGTTAAGTCTAACTTATATACCACTCTCGTGTATACACTTAGCAGCGATAGATTAACTTAATGAGTTCTTAGTCTCTATTCTTGAACTTGACCTGCGGTACAATGATTTTCCTATGAGATTTATTGAGGTACTTCGGTAGTTACTGACTTCTATGACTACTTCGGTGCTTTTCGTTTGAAGTTTCATGTCTACTGAGTAGGCTAGAATGGAGGGGTACTCTTCGCATGGGTACTTCTGAAGTTTTGAAATGAGAGACAACCTAAGGGTTTTGCGTTATGGATTGAAAGAATTTCATCTTACGGCTGATTAAGGAAAAATTCTCTTATACAGCATAAGAATTTTCACATGGTAAGGGCCAGGCCAAACCATGTCGAATGAGGATGTCAGAATTTTCTCGATGAAATAGATATTAAGTCGTTCTGATAATTTGAAATTATGAACTTTCATGAAACGATCCTTACTAGGTCTCTCTATAATCGCTTGGTGTATACAAGTCATGTATAATTAAGATTGGTAAGAGCTTTGACTGAGCAACCCTGCCCTAAATCCACAACCAAACAAGGATAAGGAAATGAGGCGGGATTACTCACTCTAAGTCTACAAATCTTAATTATAAATGACCCTTATGTATACACTAAGTCATCATAGCTTACCTGTTAGGGTTTCAAATTTTTATATAAGTGTTATGATTTAATTTGAACGGAAGAGTAATCATAATTATAGATAATTATCGGGGTTGGGAAACGTACCAAAATATAGCAGGGTTCTTTGATGCTTTCCCATGTATTGGGATCAAAATCCTCCTGCTCCCCCGTCGTTCTTCTCTGTTGGACAATCCCTTTTGTAATGTCCTATTTCGCCACAAAGGTGACATATAGGAATGGTTCCAACATTGGCAGTTGAAGTGATGAACTCGACCGGAGTTCTACAGATGCGGGCGGTATGCCCGTTCATGTTGCATCTATTGCAATGCAGCTCTCGGAAAACTCCATGATGATGGTAGTTGCACTTGCTGCAGTGTGGGAGGTTTCCTAAGTACGGCTTGGTTGGTGCTAGAATAACAGGGCTGATGGGGGTATCGACTGCCCCAGTTCGTTGCCCTATGCTAGGTTCTTGAGTTGAACAACTCCCTTTCATGTTCTCGAACTTTCGTTTAAGGATATTAGGCTTAAGGTTCGAGGTGTTCTTACAAGTAGGTGCCCGTTGCTGTACTTGGCCATCACCACGATCGGGGTTACCGATAGCATTATTACTAACATTTGTATTGTTAGCATTAAGGTGTGCCATGACAGCTGCTACAGCTGCTGTGACCGCAGCTTGAAACGTAGCCGCATCTATCTGAAGGATTGGTGTTTTGCTGGTGGGTTGGTTACACTTCTTTGGAGGCATGATTCTGTTACATGATAAGAAAATGAGTTCGTGAGCGACTATCGTGTCTCTAGATGTATTCTAACCATTTGTATCTATGTATTAATCTTTCGTTTTGTTATATTGTTCTTAATGATTCGACCTGCATCCCTATGATGCAGTCCTGGTAAGGAACATAGTTAAGTTTCTAGAATGGTTAGGAACCGAGTATCATCCGAACTAAGTTACCTTCGTTTGGTGGATATTGTTTCCCAATTTTCGAAAATATTCGAAAATAATTCATAACAGTGTCTACATAAAATAGACTTATGAATTTGAGAGGTAATCACTATCAATTAAGATTCTGTGATCTGATTTATTGTTATTAGCCGTGATAGGAAAAGAGGATAAGCTCCAAACCTAATGTGAGTAATGAAATCACTAACTCACTAGGTTGAACCGATTTACTAGTTATTACTTAGATGAAAAGGTGCTCGAACACTTCACATGAATCATGCGTGATTTTCCTTTGTTCTTTGTTCTATTCTGGATGGTAATGATTTGTTCTCTCCTGGTATCTATAGAGTGTCCTTCTCCTCTGTAGGTATATTGAATTCCCGAGCTATCTTACTTCCGATTCTGACACTGACCCCCATTACTTCGTAATGAAGATTTTGAATCTTGGAAGTTCATGTGAATATCTCATTGGTGTCCTTAATAGGGTAAAGGCACTAAATGATTTCTATAGTTTATGTACTTCTCATATGTTTCTTTCTTGGGATTACCCTAATGAAATTCTGTTGGATCCTCCTTGACTCTTCTATTGATTGCTGGAGTAACTATGTTTATCTAACAGGTTTATACGAGAATGGGAATGTCTAAAGAATCTATGAGAAAATTTTTACGAAGGTGATTCTTTCTGGTCCTTCTATAATCACATGGTGTGTATCGATTATATATAATCCAGATCAAATAGACCTTTGAATAAGTAATCCTACTCTAAAACCACATCCAAACAAGGAAAAGGAAGTAGAGTGAAAATCACATATTCTAAGTCTATAAAATCTCGGCTATATATAACCTTAACGTATCCACTTAGTAATTATAGACCTATCAGAACAGATCTTTTTAACATTTTCCCAAAGGTATGAAACATACCTCCATGTTATTTTAGTTATGAGTTTGATTCTTGGACTCCTAGATACAAGAACTTAACAAGTTCTCAGTTTTCTTGTTATAGCATCCTAAAATACTCCCATAGTATTTTAGTCTTTATGTTTGGTTCTAGAATTCTTCTGGTATTGAGGTCAGTTTTAGACCAGTTGCAACACTACAATCACTCCCCTAAACACCTGGTGGTCATATCTCGGATAAATATAGTTGATCAGGCTATATTGATCCCAGATATGATTATATCACTGTCTAGGTTTAACTGCAATGTCCAACATCTAAATACTTTTAGTTTTGTTCTTCCTGTGATACTCATTCTGGTATATGTACTCTGCATGTACTTATACTTTTATAAAATATTGATATATTTTTAAAGAATAACTCTTGGTCAGAGTGTTTTTATCCCAATGGGTTTATAGTTGTATATCTTTTATGAGTGATACACTGAGTTCACTATAAACACTGCTCTGATACCAATCTGTCGCACCCCCAAACCAGAACGGCGGAAACGTTCGGGGGCGGAGGACTTAAGGTAAGTATCACAACACATGTAACATAGTAATCAAAGTACAAACAACCATTGAATTAATAAGTATAAGTTTTACATAAGTGTTTAAACATTACATATTCAAACACTAAAGTAGGTACAGCAGAAGACAAGAGTCGCGGTACGGTACTAGGTAGTCTTCTCAAAAGCTTCGGGAGTGTACCTGTCTACTGGATTCCTGAGAATACAAGTTATTTGAAAAGAGTATATCAGCATTTAAGCTGGTGAGTTCATAAGTATTTTAGTCTTTATTAAGTATACCCTAAGCTCTTTGAATAAGTTCACTGGTTTCTCCAGGAAATCCTGTATTTCCTGAGGTGATTAACTGATAACCTCAATAGTTTCCCTCTGTAATTACCTAGTTTATATTGATTATACATAACATAATATTGAATTGACAGTTAAATGGGTGTATCTGCCCTAAGCCCACAACCAAACAAGGAACAGGAAGTAAGGCGGAAGTCACACATTTCACTGTCAATCGGACATTACTTATGTACAACTCTGATGTAATATCTAAGGAATTATAGAATTAACCACTAGTTTACAAAGATTGAATGACTAAGTTTCATTTGATTAGTGGTTTAAACCCATAAACCGTTTCCTTTGTATAAGTGGTTTAATCCCATAAACCGTTTCATTTGTAAAAGTGGTTTAATCCCATAAACCGTTTCATTGGTAAAAGTGTTCTTAGTTATATCTGTTCTACAGTAACAACCTTAGTATTAATCATGGAGAGTATTCTATTATCCATAATACTGCCTTGTGGTTTTAAATGTTCAAAACCAGAAGTACAATACTTGATTTCATGATATATAGCTCTTACTGTAAGTAAAAGCTACTGAAGGTATATCTGGTCGGGATGTAATTAACTTTTCTTACTGTTATACGAGAAGTATATTACTTTGTAATTCACTCGTTGTTTTATCCATGTGAGTCCTATTAACCATACTAATATGACGGAAATGCCTGCGGCGACGTTCTTCAGGCGTCGGAACGGTATGATATTTGACACCCTAGGCCTGCCGGCCAAACTGTAGCGAACAGTAAAGGTGCGGGATTGTCAGTCCCATACAGATCTATACACAAATTCACGCTCTCCCTATAAGAGATTATGGCTAATAGTTCAGGACTTAAAAAGGTCGTACTTAGATAAGCACACCGTGAAGGGTCTCACAAATTTATTGTTTCAACGAGATTTCCGATGTATTATTGTTATTACCCGATGAATGCTAACTCTGGTACTTTGTATCGTACCCTTGGTTAATGCAAACCCGGTAAGATGTATTATTACCTCGAGTTTGCTAACTCGGGTACTCTGTATAGTACCTTTGCTAATGCCAACCCGGCAGAATGTATTATTACCCGTGATTGCTAACTCTGGTACTCTGTATATCGTACCTTTGTTAATGCAAACCCGGTATGATGTATTATTACTCGTGATTGCTAACTCTGGTACTCTGTATATCGTACCTTTGTTAATGCAAACCCGGCATTACCACGTGTTTGCTAACCCTGGTACTCTGTATCGTACCTTTGTTAATGCAAACTAGGTATGATGTATCTTTACTTCTTTAATATGTTATTCGTATATTAAAGGTATTATACATATCTTGGTATAGTTGAATGAATTTTGGGAATTTCCTTGGAAAGTATACAGTTGTAATTCATACTTGTATCTTTAGTTTTGAATGATAAATTATACCTATTATAATTTATATGTTCTATCTGATTAGCATGGTTTCTCATGGATGAACACCTTTGCTCAGCCTGATACAAAGGTGAAGATACCAAAAGGAGTAACCTTTGGTACTCATATATGTATAATATATATATAATTAAGAAGGAAACGACCTTCGGACAAACAATACAACCCTAATTCCACATCCAAACAAGGAAAAGGATATAGGATAATCATTAGTCCTAAGCCCTTCAAATCTTATTTATATATTTGTACATATATAAACATGATTTTGGCATTTATACTTTGAAATAGCTTATAAAAGATTTTTCAAAGAATTTAACGGAGTTTTTACATGACTTTAAAGATTTAACATGGCTTCACGTTATTTTGGAAGTATTTGATAATTCTTAAAAGCATACGGAATCATTTTGTGTGATTATTATCACATACAGTTATTAACACAATTTAATATTGTGTTAAACTTGTATTCCCCCCTAAAAAGTATTTAAAAACCATTGAAAAGGTAAATTATAGGGGTATGAACTCACTTTGATAAGCGGTGATTTGGGCAGCGTTTCGTTTCCCGTAAAGAGTTTATTTAACGAGAAACCGGCTCAAACCGGGCAGAGTTTCGACAGGAGAGAGGATGAATTCTCGAGAATTCCGGGGCTCCGGCCGAGGAGGACAGGTGGCGAAGCGAGGGTGAGTCAGCAGACACGCGTCGGTCAGCAGCGAAACCACGTGTGAGGGTTCGGACAGCAGGCTCGCAGTGGCAGTCTCGGATTGGACCATTCTTCGGTCCAGTAGAAAGAGGCCACGTATGCGAAGGAGGGTGTCCGAGGGGTGTCTCCGGGGCATCTCATGCGAAGCTGTTCGCTTCTAAGTGGATCTCGGCTGCGGTCCAATCAGGAGGTGCCACGCATGGGTTCGGTCCACTCAGCAGCTGCCACGTGCGAGGATGACGTGGCATGCGAAATTGCCCGGTTTTTCCCATTTTTTCTTTATTTTTGTGCCAAACTTGCAAAAATCATAACTTTCGCATACGAGCTCCGTTCTTGGCGTTTTTTATATGCACGCGTAGGTAAAATCATACTCTACGACTTTCGTTTAGACTTCGTCGGCTAATTTTGACTTTATTTTTAATATTATTATTTTAAACAGACCGGGACGGGAATCCGTTATAAACTCATAACTTCTTCATACGACGTCCGTTTTTGTCTGTCTTTTTATCGTTGTACTACTACCGACGAGATCTTCAATTCTCGTTTAGGTTGTGTCGGCTAAAAATCGCTCGATCTTTATTTCGAGTTTTTAGTTGTACACTGCTATACCGAAACTTAGAAAAATCATAACTTCCTCATACGAAGTCAGATTTTTCCGTTCTTTTTATGAAAGTTTTCGGTTTAACATAAACTACAACTTTCATTTAGATTGTTAAGGCTAAAAAGCCTTTTATCGAAAATTCAGTTTTTACACTGAACAATGTTTTGCCGGTTTTGTCGCGGATTTTCGATTGGTCATAACTTCTTCGTTATAACTCGGATTTTAGTGTTCTTTATGTTTTTGGAAACCTTGTTACAAACTCTACCACTTGGTTTATCCCAATTACGATTATTGATCAATTTATTTTTGACCAAAATTTGACTGGTGTCATAAAAATGGACATAACTCTTGCATGAACCCATTAAGACCTTCAAGATGGCAACTTTCTGAATTAGGGACTCAAATAGCATCTAGGGTGGCAACCCTCAGCCTAGAAACGGGCTTGAAACCAAAAAGCTCCATTCTTGGGACCAAAAAGGTCCAAAAACCCAACATAAGATATCTAAGGAAACAATCACCAAGTTCATGACTTGATACCTCAAATGAGAGCCAAAAACTGGTGCAATTCTAGATCTAAAAGCTCTATCTTCTCCAATAAGTCTTCAAGAATGAGCACCTTCTTCAAAAACACCAAAATACTCTTCTAATGACCTTCTAATCTCCAAAATCACTTAAGTAAGGATTAGGGTTTCGTTCTTAGGGTTAGAGAGGATAGAGGCTGAAGAATGGAAGAGGTTTGGGTCCATAATGATGCTTATAAAGGGACCAAACCCTAAAAATGAGCTTTTGAATCTGCCCCGCGAACGCCCTGCGTTCCCAATCTGTCTCGCGTCCATTTTCCTTTTGACGCCATGCGTACCCGGTTGACCCAAAACCCCTCTAACTTCAAATGGTCATAGCTTTTGCGTCCTTTATCCGTTTTCGGTGCTCTTTATATCCACAGAAAGGTAACGAGAAGCCCTACACTTCTATCAACTTTATTTAGCCTGAAAACCAACCGAAGTAAAATCCAAAATTCATAAAAGGCCCGAACCAACGCCTTTACCGATACCCATGGGCTCCAAAACACAAACCGAAAACCCAGATCATCCAAACTACATCATCCACATACTAATGAGCCCAAACTCACTTCTTCAAGGGTTCTAAGTCTGATAATACCCACTCCTTGATCACCACCCTGCAATGACAACGATTCGAAACAGGGCGTTACAACTCTCCCCCACTTAAATTAGATTTCATCCTCGAAATCACTCCTTACTAACACTCATAACAAGGAAATAAAACTGATCATCGAGATTGGAAATTTTGCGCATATAATAGCCTTCCCAAGGTAATCCGAACCTGAACCGTAGCTTCTACCCCGAAAATAACACCCGAACCTTCAACCCTTGCAAACCATCTCTACCTTCAAAGACCTGAAATCCAAACTGGTCTGACTTCCTGACAGACCGCCCATGCTGAGAGATCTTATGCCAACTCTCAATGGATAACAACCAATCACAGCCCTTCCACTATGGTCATACACCGTCCTATCCAGATCTGCTGAAATCATCCTCAAAATAGCTCTTTATGCCCAGTGAAGAATGAATTCCTCAACCCTTTGAATAAACCCAATCCTATCTCGCCTGAATTCCGAAATCTACAGTCTCGATGGTCTGACTCCCTGTCAGACCTCCCACACGGAACCACCACCAAGCCAAACCCCACAGAGTCTCTCACCCATAGTTTGCTTCCAATTCCTGATCACATTGCCATCTCGCAAGGAGAAAATTCACTGGCCATATACCATTACATAACACTTATATTCGACGGAGGCTCGGATAATCCTTCGAGTTGCAAATTCATCCCTGCAACGGTTAGACTCATACGAGAACTGTACAACAGGATCAATTTGACTACTCTGAGATTATTTAATCCCAATGACTTATAATTTCCCAAACAATCAGTTACTCATCCATACATGAATTCCTAAAACACTAATAATGCCCGAAGCACTGGAACTGTCCGAAACAGCATGCTGCCTCGTGGCTACTTTCCAAAATCCACCGGGAGCTCCTTGGTCTCAATTCGTTTGCTAGTCATCTGAAATACCGGGTTCCGACCCAGTTGCTGAGCCAAAAGATTCCCACACAGTCGCCCTACACGACTCATCTGTCAATAGTTGCCATTAGTTATTTTGCCATTGTGGCTCTAACGACCTTCTGATCCAAACGATCGAGTCCACACGTCGAATCCAGACGTCACCAAATCCAAGGCTATAAGTGAATGCTACACGACCAAAGGTAGCCTTATACCACAAACGACCTTATGCGATCCATTTCTCCCTTAATCCCATGAATGCAGTGGCATTCCTACGGTCTTATCACTGGCTCAACTAGGTCTAAAACATCTTGGGAAATCCGTAAATCAATCCGTGGATTTGCCACGCCCTCACTGCTACACCCAAACTGGTGGGTACTATTGTTCCTTCCACGTTCTAACAACACACTCATGCTATCTACCAACCTAGTGAATACTATGGCTACAACCACAGTCTCACAACACTCTAGCACTATCTGCCAAACTTATGAATGCTACGACTACACCTGTAGACTTACAACACCTAAGCACTATCTGCCAACCTCATGAATGCCACGGCTACACCCGCAGACTTACAACATCCTAGCACTATTTTCCAGCCTTGTGAATGCTACGGCTACACCCGCAGACTTACAACACTTCCCACACTACCTGACCGCTAGTGAATGCTACGACTACCTCCACAATCTTACAACACTTTCCATACTATCTGACCGCCAGTGAATGCTATGGCTACCCCCGCAGTCTTACAACACTTTCCATACCGGGTCGAACATGCACTCGACCTAACACTCAGCTGAACTTGAGTACTAACTGGAGCTCTAACCTGGTTCCCGAAACCTGCTATCCGATGCCAAGGAAAAGTGTGAACCAAATGTTGGAACGTTTTTCGAACTCCCAACTCACCCAATCCTCAACCTAGACGGCCACTTGACCGCCTTCCTCCTTGATGGGGATGCGAAACTCATCCTAGTTTCACTCCTATTTCTGCTCCTGAATACCTGATCGATTCTCCCCCACTTAGATTCGACTAAGTCTTCACGGAACATGAGAATTGAAGGATTCCCAATCCTTCTTGCTTTCTAATAATTCGTTGTTGACAACCTATGCTTACCAATGCTAGCGATCAATTACCAGTCAAACCCTAAGATCGCCCATCCTATGAAATCTTCAACAGTACTCTTGAAATATGGTCCAGTCCGACACCTCAATCCACCTCCCATGTTGGCGACTGGAGGCCTTAATCTTTACCCTGGCTGATGAATCCTTGTTCCTGTTGGATTAATGTCTAAGTCCATAACTATAATTGGTAAGACTTGACCCAA
The DNA here is from genome assembly GCF_052849685.1 of Lactuca virosa. Taxonomy (NCBI): domain Eukaryota; kingdom Viridiplantae; phylum Streptophyta; class Magnoliopsida; order Asterales; family Asteraceae; genus Lactuca; species Lactuca virosa. Next base: position 290,977,107 of record NC_136432.1, on the reverse strand, counting down.
CCCGGCATGGTCCATTTGGGTTGCATGACATCATGCATTTGGATAGACTATAATGAGAGAAATAACACTTAAGGTTGGTTAATATATTATAAGTTCTAATATATTAATAAGGTTATTTAACTAGTAGTGATCAAGAATTAATTTGGAATTAATTAAGTGATCAAAAGGAGACTAATTAAATATATGGGTTGATTGTGTAAATCATTCATTCTTATATATGTGGGCTTGTGATCCAAGATTCCTTATGTTGGACTAAGTCCATGGGGTGACCCATGGATACTCCATGGAGGTTAAAATCCATGGAGCATAAGGAATGGGTAAAGTTATGAGTTACATGGTGTAACCCTAATAGCCACCATATAAAAGAATCCCATGGCTCAAGAAATCGTGCACTAATGTGTGAGTGTGAGGGCTAGACGATTTCAAGGAGTGTTCAAGTTTCTCTCAAGTTATTCCAAGTGTATTTGGTGTTGTGTGAACCATTTGAGGTGTCACACTTGGGGCACTAGGCACTCAAGCTTCATGAAGACATTCTACATCAAAGAGGTATGTATTCTATCTTGTTATATTTATTATTTTGTATGCTAGATTAGGGTAATACCTTGGATGTTCATAATTGTATGTATAATAGAGAAAACATAGATCCAAGGTATTTAGGGTTGCATGTACACTTAGGAGTGTTAGAATGCTCATAACCCAACAGTGGTATCAGAGCCAGGTTTGTTTTCTTGTTATACTTGCAAAAGTAGCTGAAAAATCGAGTTGGATGCATATATTCGATTGTTTTGGCTGGAATTGGACTAGGAACATTACCCTAAGATGTTTTTGGACTTATAAACTTGTTTTTGATGTGGTAATGTTCATGCTAATCCAATTTCTAAGATAATTGTCATAATTTCAAGATTTGTATTAGTTTGTATGTTCATGCTAATTTCTTGAAGATTGATGATTTGAATTATCTTGTTCTTATGAGGTTCTTAGATTAATAGAAAAGTTGTGTGAAATAGTTGTTTTCAATCCATTTTAATCTAAGAGTTGATTTCAAAGTGTGTTTTTGTAACTTGTCCTCAAGTTATATGAAAAGTCACATTTAAGAATCATAAAACTCATAAAAGTGGGCAAAGGTTACAAAATGAAGAGTCTAGTTCTAATTAAATGGTTTTATGACTCCATAACTTGTCCTCAAGTTATGGAGGTTCAAGAGTCTCTTCATTAAATTAAAAAAAAATGTAACCTTAATTAGTTCCATAAGTTACAATAAAAAAAAGTTATTTTTTTTTATTAATTAGTTTAAAGTCTTCCATAACTTGTCCTCAAGTTATGGAACTTGAAGAGTTTTTTTTTTTAATTAAAACTACTTTAAACTCATAAGTTATGGAATTAATTAGTTTTGAATAGTTTCAAAACTTGCCCTCAAGTTTTGGAATTTGAAAAGTTTTCACTTATGAATACTTTAATTCCAAGTTAGCCCTTAGAATTTTAAAAGTTAAAATTCAACCCTTATACTTTATAATATTATAAGTTAATAATATTTATATATATGTATAAGAGTAAAGTCAGTCTTACCGTTAGTAGGCCTCATTCACGAAGCCGGTCTATAAGGGGGGTATAAGGTTACTGCCTATAAAATGGCAGTTTAATGGGTGTCCACTCTCACCCACCGCTTCCTTGACTGGTGGAGGGTCGTTAGCCGAACGGGTAGGACAAGGACTATAATTCTCCTTTCATTAAAAGTATTAATGATAAATACTAAGTAACTAAACTCTTATTAATACCCAATCTTAGTTACTTAGGAAAATGTGAATTTGGTGCTAACCCATGAAATTACACTTTGCACTTTGCTTAAGTCGTTAGTGGAGCGTGTGTGGTTAACCGGCACACTAACCTGGACTTAACAAGGTAGGTAAAGGGTAACTTAATATTTATCATAGTATCGGTGGAGCGTGTGTGGTTAACCGACACACTGATTAAGGGGTAAATATTAAGGGTACTAAGTATATTTGCTTGGTTATTCACACCTTGTTTTGTGATCCTCGGCATCCCAGTCACAAAACCTGAAGGGCACACTCGAGATTGAAACATGCCTTTGAACAGTTCAATGAATCTCAAAGATCTAGGACTTTCAAATCCAATTAAAACCTAATAAATTATTTCGTTTTTCATGGTGGAACTTGGTGAATCGTCATTCACCTACCTTCAAATATTTTATAGCTTGGATTACGGCATCCCTCTTCTAAGTTATAAAATAGTTTGTTGGGTCCTAGCCTTAATATTTCATATTGGGTGTCATATTAAGGACTTTAAATCAACGTCTTGAATATCTCCCAAAAAGATGTCTGGTCTAGACATTTATGATCTTCCCAAATCTCTTGAAACAAGCTTTCCTAAATGAAGATGATGTCCCATGGATATCATACTTCTTTCACCTCCTCCAATTATTCTCCCTAACCCACAAGTTCCTAAAAAGTTTAAGGTCACTCAAGCCCTATTGGCAAGGCAAGGTCTAGGTGTGATCACATCTTGGAGATGTAGTCACATATTGACAAGCCGGGAGAGTTGGGTGTCAAAGTCTTGAGAAAGTTGGTGGCTCAACTACTTTCTAAGTCACATAGTGAGTTCTTTTGGGAATCCTATGAAACAGACTAAGACAAGACCCTTAATGATCTTATCTATTTGCTAAGATCAACTTCCTAAAACGCTATGGACATTGACAATGATGACATTGGATATCCAGTAAAACTCTCTCTTCCCAATGGAAAGGGATCGGCCATAGTCAACTCGGTTGACCCAATGGTAAAGAGAGAGGCGAAGTCTGAGATAGTCCCATTATCAAGGGTCCATAGGTAACTATTGCCAAAGGAAGGGGCATTGGTTACGAAGCTGCCAAATTTACCTAAGGATGTTAAAGTCAATAAGTTTGGCTCTACTTCAGGTAAAGTCCATTGTCTAACTCTATTAAGTACATGCTGATTCTGATCGCGAAGATGGATTTCAATCGCATGGTTCGGTGATCAGAATTTTGGGCTATTACTTAAGAGTTATGATATTTATATTGCTTAGGAATAGATAACAACAAGGTTTTCATATGGATTGTAAGGATAAGTTTTTCCGCAAAGTTTTAAAATAAAAGAAAAAGGTTTTGATTTTATTTATTTTAAGTATCCTTACAATGGCATTTGTGAAAAGTTGTTGCTTATAAGATTCCATTGATAGCAATATTGGAAAAATGGATTTGATTCTTTCGGTTGTGGTAGTGTCTAATATTACCAAATAAGGAAAGATTCTCATCACCCAAGGTTCAATTGGACCGAAACTTGGAATCATGCAAGTTGTATAGTATGATGAATGAGAACTTTCAGCTTGGAAAATTAAGACTAATTCCTTATGTGAATAAGGAAAGGACTAAGGGATCGAGTACACATTCTTGTGCACTGGTCAAGTCCATCACAAAAGATCAAGAAGACTATTCGTCATGATTTACTTAAGTTCAGTAAATATGGTTATACTTATAAGTTTAAGTATAAGTCTGTAGCATTGGAGAAGTTTCAATGTGAGACAGAACGAATAAGAAGAATCAAAGTATGGCAGAAAGATAAAAGTTTCTCAAATCTGAAAAGATGGGAGAGTACTTTAGTATCATGTTTATGATCATCTTAATGATTAAGATACCATATCACAATTGGTCCTCTAAAGTCATCTTAGTGCATTCTTATGACTAAGAAGAGGAGTCATGAATTGTTGAAATGGTTAAATCAAAAAGATGAGTCATACTTCGTTCCAAAACAATTCTTAGAGTCATACTCCAAGATTGTAACTTGAGTGACATATCTTAAAGAGGGTTTGTTAACACTAGTCAAATGTAAGAGTAAAAGGTTATCTACTCTTGTACATTTGAAATTGGTAAGTTGTGATGTTTTGGATAAAACAGAGACCAACTTAGGCCAATTGTGTAAAGTGTTAGTCTTGATAAAGAATCCGCACTATCTCTTGAATATTTGACAAGGGAGTCCTATATGTCAAGAGGACAGTGGGAGTCTTAAAGATCTTGAAAGTTTCAAGACTTAATCAAGAATAAAACCTAAAGTCCTTCACTAGCACACGACTTGAGGTTTATAACCTATCGTGTTGAAATTTTTGTGCCTATTCAAGTTGGCTTTGCATAGGAGTTCTGAGAGTTCTCAATTGGTTGCACAACTACTTGGAAGCAATGGCAGGCACCTGAGCTGCCAAATGGCAAGAATTTAAGATTGCACAAGTTTAATCAATATGAGTTTGGATTTGTCACTAACCTTGTCTTGTGATTATGGTTTTGACAAATTCACATGGATAAGAACACATACACTATTAAATCTAAGTGTCATAAGGTTTCTCTCCGATTCATGAAAATGATGGTGAGGAAACACTTTCACTAAGTAGATTTTAGCTAGATAGCAATTGTGATATTTGCATTCTCAAAGTCGTTAGTGGAGCGTGTGTGGTTTACCGACACACTAACATGGACTTGTGAGAAGTGGCAAAGGTCTAAACAATTGAGACTATGATTACGGCATCCCTTTTCATAGTTCTAAAATTGTTTAGACACACATGTGAGCTATCTAAGAGAGGTGTATGATTTTGATAAAGTTTTATCAAAACAATCTAGTATCAGAAATCTGAACTTTGGTAAGAAAGTCAGCTGATTTCTGAGTACATGTCAAAGCTAGTGGGAGCATAAGTGTTATGCTAATAATCATCATGTTAGTGGGAGCATGATAATTATGACAAAGGTTGCAAGTTAGCAATGTTAATTATAGAAAACAAAAGTTTCAATTCGTGAGGTTGCAGGGGTTGAAAAAGTTGTTTTGCTATAATTAAGGGAGAGGAAATTATACTTCATTTCAATTCTAAAAGCTTAGATTGAGATTTTAATCGTATTTAATCAAGGATATATATATGAATTTCATGTTGGAATGGCTCAACATAAGGAAATTCTATATATGGGTCCATTATTTGCGTTCTAAAATTCGATTATGATTACGGCATCCCTTTTCATAATCTGAATTTTGAGAACTTGGCAAATTGAAATGGAAATATTATAGCAAAAGACTGGTTTAGTCTTTATGTGAGACATCATGAATCGTGTCCCATATGCTTCGGATATAGGATCGATTACATGTGCTATATTCATCCTTTCTAAAATTTTCCAAATGCCTGGGGCATTATGAAGGGAAAAGGTCTAGAATTGGATATGACTAAAATGATTAAGCAATTGTCGAGGACAATCTAAAATTTTCCAAATGCCTGAGCATCCAACTGCTCAGGTTGCTGCTCCAGACCATGATCCCGCTTCCTCTTCCCCAACTTCCTATCCAAACCAATCTCCCACTCCGGAGTTACCCTGGCCACCCCATCAACCGTCTGAATAGCCGCTATCAGACCCTGGAACTTAGCGATCAACCTATCATTGACACACCCAATGATGTCGGGTAACTTCTCTCGTATGGCTCGTGAAACTTCCACAACGATCCAATCATGTAGTGGAATCTCCTGAAGACAAGGCGCATCACCTACCTCCAATCCCAAATGACAAGAGCTAGCAATAGGATCCTCCTTCCTGAAAAATTACAGGAGTTCAAAAGCATTGGGCTCTACATGAGCCTCCAAGTGCCCCATAGAGATCCCGGCCTGAAAGGCCTCGAGGCGACTATCCAAAAGCTCCAAAATCCCCTCCTTGACCGAACCGAAGATCACAGGAGTTTGGTCAATGATGTTGCACGTAACTTCTACTGAAATAAACTCTCTCATCCGATCTTCAGGCTGCCCGACTCCAGAGTCTGAGCCAGGTCCCTTACTGGCACCCGAACTGCCAACTGTCTCTCACGTAGTGTCACCATGCTGAAAACATACCATAACAACCATCTGAATACTCATTGAATATCGAGGGATCACACACTACAAGTTTCCTAGTCTTATCTCAGCTCTCCTTGAATTGAGTACGAATCCTCTACTTTCAGTAGTACGGGTCCATACTACCTTCCACATCATCCTAGGCTTACCCTAGGGAATTCTACCCCACCCCGCCCTCAGCTGCTGAAGGACTTCCACCAATGTCAATTATCCTCCCCATGAATATAGCCACATGCAACAGAGATCAGATAATCCTTCGAGTAAAAGACTCAACCCTAGAATGGTTGGACTCATACAAGAGCTGCGCAATAGGGTCAATTCCATTGCTCTTAGATTATCCAGCATGTGCCACATGCGACTAAACATATTCACTTAGTAGCTAATTCCCATTGCTAAGAGCCCCACAAAGTACAAAGCAAGCAACATTCAGGCAATGGAAAATCTAACCAGCATACACTAACCAAGCAGTTCTAAGGTTCATACAATCAGGCGTAACCTAAACAGGCCATCCTATCACTGACTACTCAGTACTAGCATGCAGCTCAACAAGCACATACAACAGGCATATAAGGCATCTTCCTAGATCCTTAGCCCTAATCTAGCATGCAGTTCTCATAATCATATCATATATCATAACAACTTGTATGGGTATCTTGGGGAAAACTTACTTGAGCTCGGCTGATTACACACATCAAACACCTTGTTCTTTCTCAAAACCCTTAATTTAATTTTGAAAAAATATTTTCTTTGTAAAAACTTTCAAACCCTCGATTTGAGTCCAGACACCCCGAAGGTGTGTCCGAATCCCTCAAACCAAGGATCTGATACCAACTTGTAACATCCCAAAATCCAAGACCAAAAATTTCATTTTTAGTTTAATTATTAATAAAACAGATTATTGAAAACATCATTAAGTTATCTCATATCATAAAAACGCATAAGTCACATGTCTCAAAATAAGCCATAATAATGCCAGAGTACAAATCCCAAGAACATCATAGTGCGGAAAATAGTGGTGTGATGCACTGCAGTCATGCCGACTCCTTTCCCTTTGAAGAAGAAGCACCTGAAACCAAAACTGTAAACCGTAAGCACGAAGCTTAGTGAGTTCCCCCATCATACCACATACCATACAACAAACATACTGTCAAGCATATCTGGGTGCCCGACCTGCCCTGCTGAGCATACCAGGGTGCTCAACCTACCCCTGTTAGGCATACCGGGGTGCCCAACCTACCCCTGTCAGACACACCGGGGTGTCCGACCTACCCCTGTCAGGCGTATCTAGGTGCCCGACCTACCCTCCAGTTTATTTTAACTGGTTACGGGGACTATTTCACCCCTACCACTACCACATAAGAACATAACATGAACATACTGGTAGGCATACACGGGTACTGTCTACCCCTTTGGTCTCTTTCAACCGGTATCCGGGGACTATTTCGCCCCTACTATCACTAACACATAATATCATAGCATCCTAGCACATAAGGCATATCAGATAGTGGCATACCAGACAATTATCACAAAGACAATCATCTCAAATATAATCACCTACTGGTGGGCCGTCATTGGTGCCTTAGACCCGCCTCTACTGGAAGGTAACTCACCTCGCAAAGTTGAGTGAAGAATCTCACGGTAATGAATCTCTAATGGCTGCCCCGACGACTCCCCGAGCTATCATAACCAAATAACACTTAGTCAAAATCCAATAATCCTACTTAGGGTAAAATGACCATTTTACCCCTGATCTAATTTGGTCCATGACCTAGGCCCAAATCCATAACATGAGGGGCCCAATTCTATATAGTTTTTCCCAAACCCACTAACGGCCCACTTATGGCCCAATTTTTTAAATTGGGCCCAACCCCATATGGGCCTTACCCAAAAGCCCAAAAATTCCCAGTCCAATAATAATTCTCCGATGGCCTAAGGACCAAGCCCATTGGGCCCACTAAAGTCCAAAACCATTGGGCCCACCAAAGCCGTATACAAAATCTTGGCCCAACAAGAAATGTCCAAATAAAATTCCAAACTCTAAGAACTTTTGACCAAACAGTCCAACATGCATAAACTCCAATCCACGTCCAAAGCCCAACATGAACGAGCCCAACAAGCCCACTGTTGGACCGAACGTTGGGCGTTCCCCTGTGGAACGTTGGGCATTCATAACCTGACTGTTAATCGTGACTTGACGCCAAAACGCACGACGTTCCCAAGATGAACGCACCGCGTTCCCGACCAGGAACCAAAATCATATATGTGTCTTAATACCTTAAGTCCAAAGCTCAAATCTTCAAAATAGCTTCCTATCAAAGTCTTAATCCATAAAGTCAATAACTTGGTGACTTTACATAACCCACATGAACCCAAACTCAAAGTATAGAAATCTACTTCCAAGAAAATGGCCATAACTCTTACATGAACCCATTAAGACCTTCATGATGGCAACTTTCTGACTTAGGGACTCATATAGCATCTAGGGTGGCAACCCTCAACCTAGAAACGGGTTTGAAACCATAAAGCTCCATTCGTGGGACCAAAAAGGTCCAAAAACCCAACATAAGAGATCTAAGGAAACAACCACCAAGTTCAAGACTTTATACCTCAAATGAGAGCCAAAAACTGGTGCATTTCTAGATTTAAAAGCTCTATCTTCTCCAATAAGTCTTCAAGAATGAGCACCTTCTTCAAAAACACCAAAATACTCTTCTAATGGCCTTCTAAGCTCCAAAATCACTCAAGTATGGATTAGGGTTCGTTCTTAGGGTTAGAGAGGATGGAGGCTGAAGAATGGAAGAGGTTTAGGTCCATAATGATGCTTATAAAGGGACCAAACCCTAAAAATGAGCTTTTGAATCTGCCCAGCGAACGCACTGCGTTCCCTTAGGGAAGGCCCTGCGTTTCCCAATCCGTTCCCTCGTTAGCACATATCAAGGTTTGGGGTTGTGAAGCTTTCGTTAGACGAGAGACTCACAACAAGATTGAACCTCAAAGTGAGAGATTCATTTTCATCGGGTATCCATAGAAGTCCTTTGGATATTTGTTCTTCAAACCTAGTGATAACGTGGTCTTTGTAGCACGAAGGGGAGTCTTTCGCGAGAGAGAGCTCATATGCAAAGAGGACAGTGGGAGTACCATTGACCTTGAAGAGATTCAAGAGTCAAATGATGAAGGAACCTTTTAAGATGCTAGGGTTCAACCAGAGGAAGAGATTCCAGTTGAACCGATTGAAGAATCATTACCTCTTCGGCATTCCACTAGAGTTAGAATACAACCTGAGTTATATGGTTTTCATATTATTATATAAGGTGATATGTTTATCAGTGATAGTACAATGGTAAATTTGGATGAACCCTCTAATGACAAGGAAGCAATGGCAGACCCTAAGGCTTCCAAATGGTAGGAGGCAATGGACAACGAGATCAAGTCCATTTATGACAATCAAGTTTGGACCTTGGTTGACAATGTCCAAGGTCATAAGTCGGTTGGGTGAAAATGGATCTTCAATAAGAAGGCTCGACTGGTTGCGAAGGGCTTTACTCAAACCCTAGGGTTGACTATGGCGAGACCTTCTCACCAGTGGCCAAGATAAAGACTATTAGGATAATGCTAGCCATAGTTGCGTTTCATGATTATGAAATATGCCAGATGGATGTAGAAATCGCTTTCCTTAATGGGAAGTTGGTTGAAGATGTTTACATGAGTCAGCCGGAGGGTTTTGTAGATGCAAAGTATCTGAATAGAGTGTGTAAGCTTGAGAAATCAATCTATGGATTAAAACAAGCTTCTCGCAGATGGAATCTTTGCTTTGACGAAAAGGTCAAGGAGTTTGGCTTCTTTAGAAGTGAAGATGAGACCTGTGTGTATGTCAAAGCTAGTGGGAGTATAGTCACCTTCCTAGTATTGTATGTTAATAACATACTTCTTATAGGAAACAACATTCCAACTTTGCAAGAGGTTAATTCTTGGCTTGGAAAGTGTTTCGATATGAAGGATCTAGGAGAGGCTGCTTATATTCTAGGGATAAGGATTCTGAGAGGCAGGAGTAAAAGACTAATTGGACTTAGTCAAAGTACATACTTGGAAAAGGTACTAAAACGTTTTAGTATGGAAATTTCCAAGAAAGGAGAACTGCCTATACAGAGTAATACCAAACTGAGTAAGACTCAGAGTCCGAGTACTGATGCTGAGATAGCAGAAATGAGTAGAGTTCTATATGCTTTTGTAGTTGGATCTATCATGTATGCTACGACATGTACTCGCCTTGATGTGACTTTTGCTTTGAGCATGGTCAGTCGGTATCAAGGAAATCCAGGTAGAACTCATTGGATACTAGTTAAGAATATTCTTAAATATCTGCGAAGAACTAAGGACTGGGTCCTATTGCTTGGTGGCAGTGATACGTTGAGAGTAACTGGGTATAGTGACGCCAACTTCCAAAAAAACATAGATAACTTTCGTTCTTAATCTGGTTGGGAGTTTACCTTGAATGGAGGAGTGGTAACCTGGAAAATTTGCAAACAAGATAGGGTGGTTGATTCTACATGTGAATCAGAGTACATAGCAGTGAGTGAAGCATTAAAGGAGGCAATTTAGTTGAAGAACCTCATCAGAGACCTTGGAGTTGTGCCAACCATCAAGGAACCAATGGAGATTTTCTATGATAATGAAGGGGCATTTGCCTTAACAAAGGAACCAAGAGATCATGGTAGATCGAGACATATCGACAGAAAATACCATTTCATTATACATAGAGTACAAGAAGGTCACCTTGTTGTAAAGAGGGTGTCATCTGATGAAAATCTTGCAGATCCCCTGGAAAAGCGCCTGAGTTGGATTAAGCACATTTAGCATGCTAGGAGCATTGGTCTGAGATATGATATTAGTTTTAGTAGTTAGATAGTTATTTTGAAACTTGTAACAAAGTAAATGTAATTAAATTTTGGCGCTTAGATAATCAAGAATTATTAATGAGTTTGTTTACTACCTTTTGTCAGTTGTTTATTATTGTGTTTCATTTTGCATGTTTTACTTCCTGAATAATTCAATTATTCAAACGTTCACAGTCGATCGTACTTTTAGAAGTAAGTAGTGAATTAAGACTGTCATGAACTGGATTGTAGATTGTCTAAAGAGTTTTAGACATAGCAATAGTATTGCTGCAATATTCATGAGTACTTTGAAATGGAGATTTAAGTATTCGATTAACCCACGCTCAGAGAATTACTTCATGGAATTTATCACGAGTAATTCTGATACGATAATATCTTATAATCTGTAAACGAAGATATATGAGTAGTGGTTTACAAATCAATGGTGCATTGATAATATGTAAACGCATCAATAACTTGATGTTATAAATCGTATTGTTGTGCATGATTTGGTGAGTAGATAGTACAAGGATATAAGTCAAAGTTTATCTGTTCTTCTTGCCCTAACGGGAAAAGCGATATCTTTGGGCCCCTCGATGATTTGGTGTTGACTTATAGTGTCGAGCCCGACCAGGAGTAAATTGATGTGTTCGATTAGTAGTTCTTTGTCATTGCAAATCAGAAATCAAGAAACAAAGTGTTGGACAATGAGATTGATTTTGTTCCATGTATCATATCCGAATGATATCTTGCAAAACAGAGGATTATATGATCACTTATCTTAGGACACGTAACTGCTTGGGTCAGAGTTCGACAACGACTTTTGAAAGCTACTATTTGCTAATCAGTTTAGAAATTATACTAGCATTTATAGTTACAGACTTATCCAATTGGAAGACTGTTGAATTAGGTGTCTAAGCCTATAAATATAATAGGTATAAACTTGAATTGATAGTAGCACAATACTTTTGGGTTGCCCTCAAACCTAGCAATGGAAATGATATTTTTGGAAAGAGAGAATGATTTATTATTTGATTAATAAATTGAAATGAATAATTTGTTAATATATTATGGAAATAATATATTAATTATAAATAGTAAGATTTAATTAATATTTAAACAGAAATTAATTGGAATTAATTTGGTGATTAAAAGAATTAATTGAAAGTGCAGGGACTGAAGTGCAATTGTTCATTAGTTGAGCAAGAAGCATTCTAGAACCATCCATGAGGTTATGGACGTTTTAAGGAGCCTTAGGGTTTCTAGAATTATCCTTGGTGGATAATTAGGAAGTTGGCTAATTACCCGGTTCAAGATAATATTATTATATTGGGTTTGGGCTTATCTAGGGTTTCCTGGCTGCACTATATGAAGGCCCCTAGGGCTATGATTTTCGGCCACTCATACCTTTTAAGAGTTAGGCCGAAAATTCTAATCTCCTTCCCTTCTCTCCTCAATATTCTTCTTGCTTGTGTTGGGTTTGAACCATTAGAGGCACAACGTTTTTGGTGCTAGTTTCGAAAAGATCAACAAAAGGGTTTCTTGATTGTTTTCTTACACAATCAATAAGGTATGTATCTCATCTTGTGAATTTTTGTAGTTTTGATAGTTCATAGTATGTTGCCTTTACGTGAAAGACATAGATCCTTCATAGGTTGCATGAGCCCTAATCATTTAATTGTTAATTGTTTTTCCGCTTAGTGCACAAAATTTTGTAACCTACGTTTTCCATCAGTTTCAATATCCAAACACTAAAACCAAATCAAAATCCCATTTCTAGAATAATAAAATCTTACAACTGATGTGTGACCATTCATACTTAGCTCAAAACAGGACTTTATTAATGGGTTTAGCTAAACTTAATTTGTGTGAATTCTGCAAATACTTTCATCTCTATATTCGACTTTACTCTAGGTATAGATAAATATATTTGAGAATATGATTGGTATTCTTTCATGACATAGAGTCTCTTAGCTTGATTAGGTATACTCTCGAAGTCACAAATATTTCTATGTGATCTTTGAATGGAAGAAATCAACATAGTTTTTTTTATGAACTTATTCATCCAATCATATTTGATCTCAACTTCTAAAGTGGTGTATTCTTATTTTGTAGTAGATTATGTTTTCAATGGACCTCATTCCAACTAAACTTACTCTTCATTCCATAATGAAGTCATAATCCAATCATAATTCATAATTATATGTATCTGTTAAGAAATCATAATCTTATGTAGCTCTTTACATGAAGATTTTATTCTAAACAAATTATCTCATATACATTCTCTCAGTTCTTCTTAGGTACTATTAGAATGTATTTATAGCCATCAAGTGACTTAGCCATGTATTCAATTGGTATCTTATGATATTCTCATAACATGATCATATACTATGTATTATGCATAATATGGTATAAATGATGGATTCGTTTGCCAAGCAATTTGAATGTAAATCATTTCAACTAGTTCAAACCTATGAGCTAGGTTCTTTTGAGGCTGGCTCAAACTTAATGCCATGTGACAATGCAAAGATTCCTTCAATGGAATTTTACATCTTGGTCTCTTTCAAAATATATATTGTCAATATATACGTAAAGATATTAAAACTTTTAACATTTATTTTATCTACCTCTATAGATTTTACATTCCAAGAATGTATCTTGTCCTTCCCAAGTCTTTCATTTTAGAAACACATTCTGAGTCAAGGTGAAAAGGCTTGGCATGGTCACAATGTAATTTCTCATGATTAATTAGGTCTCATTCATACAAGATTAAGAATGTCACTATGCTCTCACTAGTTCTTAGTAAACACACATGTTCTATTCATTTTGATATAAAAGCATACATTGTGGTTTTATATTGAAAAGATGATTGCAACCTTGAGATGTTTGCTTTATATCCACAAGTGGATCTCAAGCTTTACATATTTTTCTAGGATAACATAGATTAACAAAATCTCCAGGTTAATCTATATAGATATTGTGACACCCCTAAATTTATGGTTAATTTAAAAAAAATTTGTTTATGCTTTAAAACAGAGTTTATTTATGAATTGCGGAATTTGGTCCCGTAAAGTATTTCCGAAGAAATGTTTTTCATTAATATTATAAAATCTTAGGATGTCATAACTAATACAAAAAATAAGCATAAATGTATACCTTACATCATCTTTTATTATATAGCCTATATTTCCTTGAATCTCTCATCAGGTCCGAACATCAATATCTTTATGCTACAACCTGTGATACAAAGAAACTGAGTGGGTCAGGTTGGGAAACTTGGTGAGTACATAGGGTTTTTAACCCACAATATTATAGTTAATATGTTTAATTATCAAAACAATTAGCCCAATTATCCATCCCCATTATCCTATCTATTCTTCCCTTAGGTTCTACCTAAGGGTCATCTTAGTCATTGATGCTGAAAGTATTGTTACAGGGATTTCTCCGTGTTACATGTTAGTAGGTTTCCTATTCCTAAGGATCTGTCCTAAGGATATCTTAACCATCGTTATTGACAGTACTATTACATGGATTTCTCTGCAATACATGTTAGTAGGTTAGAGTACATCAAATGGGCACGAAGTCCATCACCTACAGGTTATAAACCTGCCTGTATTCGACAAGACGGTCATGAATAGTCCGGTTGTTGTCACCTGTGCTCTGCTAAGTGACCACAACCTTGGTACACTAGTACCATTCCTACATCGTTGGCATGCTAACACCATTTCAACATCGTTGACACACTAGTACCATTCCTACATCATTGACATGCTAATACCATTTCCACATCGTTGGCATACTAGTACTATTTATACATCGTTGGCATGCTAATACCATTTCTATATCGTTGGCACACTAGTACCACTGCCAACAACACAAAGCAGGACCGCATCAACCCACTACTACCATATGTCGAAATATAAACAATTAGGATAAAGTAGGCACATAATACAGGAAAACAACAATCATATAGCTCACTACCGCCTACTAGTCCTCACACCATACACTGTCCCGCTACCAACTATCCTTCATGAAATACGTAACCATAAGTAACCAAATGTGAGAGAGAGGGTGCATGGAAATAGAGAGCAGTCCGACGACACGGTGGAGGAGTCTAGCAGCGACAGGGACGTTATTCTTCCGGTCAGTATTGAGATTATGTTTTCTGACGGCCGGAATAAAATTTCTGGGATTTATACTCTTTTCTTAAACTCGAAGTTTGAGTTAAGAAAGTTGTAAATTAGGTTAGATTCTTGCTTTTTTTATAGATTTTTTAAGATTATTTTTCTGATAGATTTAGTTTGCTAACGAAATAAGGATAGATATGATTTTCAGTGACTTTTGGAATTGTATGGTTATATTTTATCTATTCCTTAGTTGATAACTAAATTGTATGGTGGATTACATATCTACTGTAAGCTTAAAATCGTTTAAAACTATGGGCAGTTAGTCATTTTGATGAGATTTCATAGCAAAAATATATATACACATGTATTAGAAATCTAAAAAACGGGGAGGCCATTCCCCCCCCCCCCAAATTTAACGACATGACGGAAATAATATGATTAGGATAGAATTATACATGAATGATGCGTCGGAATGAATTGACGATGGATTGTTTATGATTATATGAATGATTATATGGATATGTTTGGATAGGGCTCTGCTATTCAGAAATAGAAAACTATTTCAACAGAAGAAGATTGAGATCAACTCAAGTCTTAAACACTCAAATTTAGCTTGTTCCTTTCATATGGGCAAAGGCCCTATTTATAGGCTCAAATGAGCCGGGTACATAATTGAATTGCAATCGTTTGATTGCAATATGACAAACCTATTTACATTATAGCCCCCTAAACTATTGAGGGACTTACACACTTTATGTTACATCAAATAATATAATACATACTCAATAATTATTCTATCTAAACTTCTTACCGACACTTTTATTATATAAACAATAACAAATCCTTTCCATATTGAAAGGCCACATGTCTTCAATAATGTGTCTTTAATAATAATGGCTTTTTATGTCATTGCTTACGTCATTCCTCCCGCCTCCGAAAAGACATATTTTTGAATAATGTTTGCTTGTGTCATGGTTGACGTTAATCTTCCATGAATGGTGTCTCTTCTGTATTTTCTGAACAATGACTGCAACTGTGTCTTGGTGCATGCATAATATGTTTACAAAGTTGTTTTTTGATATCAGCAGGTAATTCAGCCAATTGATGAGAAATTTTTTCGAAAGGTTGTTCGAATGTTTCAATTGCTTTTACTACTTCCGGAGTGATTTCACTGTCTGTTAAAGAATAGATGATGAAGGTTTTACTTGCATAATTCACTCTGATTCTTGACTTTTGATCTTTACTGTTGCCTATGCGTGATGATGCTAAATAAACACCGGCGAGTGCAAAAATTAGATGATCATGTGTTGGTGATTCACGGGGTAGATCATCTTTTGTTGGTTTCGAGCCGTTGCTTATTCCCATGTTTGCAAAAGTAATGCTTGGGACAATTAGTTGAGAGTCTTCATCAAAAATTGGGTAACTAGAATGCATTTTAATGAATAATCCTCTTTCTTGTTTTGCAAAGCGTATTTTATAATTTCTGATGATAGTTTGCACAGCAGATGGGAATTCGCTGATGCAGTGTAAATTGGTGCCTTCTAGATAGATGGTGTCGATAAATCCGTGAATAAAATAATCCCATAAGGTCATAGGATCTGATAAGTCGGCTAGGAAAACTGCTTTACGGCCTGGGCGCCTGGCTACTGGGTAAAAGCCCATCAAAGAATGGACTTCGGTGTATGAAACGAGGCTGTTCCATAATTTGGCAAATTTTTGAGCAGATGGTTTTTTCATGGCTTCTTTTTCCTTGGTTGATGGAATGGCTTCAAGGGCAATTTTTGCATTTAATTGGTTAAGAGATCTTGGGATGGATACAGGTTTTTGTGGGGTAAAGCTGGATATAGGTTTTTATGGTGTTAGTAGAACTGTTTTTGAACATTCGACGTTATCTTTTATGACTGCTTTGTATGCTTCGTTGTATGCGGCTTCTGCTTCATTTTTTGTTTTATAACTTTTGTGAATGATATTTTTTCCAAGAATATATGAGTTGGCAATTCCCCAATCGTCATATATTCCTTTGTTTTCTCCGTTGAAAATCACGTACTATTTCTTTATGTTTTTTTTTATCTGCTTGAAGTGGTGGATATTCTTCTGGATTTTGTGTTATAGGTTGTTTTTCTGGCTTGAGTATTGTTTGTGGCTGACTATCATCGGATGAAATTTCTTGAATTTCTTCTTTTGGTTGATTCGTTGTTGAACTGCTAGCTGCTTCTTCTTTAGGTGTTGAATATGATAAAATTTGTAATGTTTGTTGCAGTTGTTCTTCTTCACGTTTGACTACCTCAAGTTGTCTGATTAACGATGCTTTTTGCTCTTGTTTCTGTTTGAGCTGGTGTTGTATTTGCTTCATGATTGCTTCCATTTCAATATTTCGATTGTCTGAATACTTGCGCCTCTTGGGTACCTGAATGATTGCTGAATTTTGTTTGTTTTTAATATTTCAAATGATGATATGAGAATTTTCATATCAATGTATGCTTTTTGGTGATATATTCATATCACTGTATGCTTTTGGTGATATATTCATATCACTGTATACTTTATCATTGTTTACTTCAGATGGTATTTTCATACCATTGTATGCTTTAGCAATGTATATTCCAGATAGGTTAGATATGAGGTTTCCCTCAAGTTCTAATTCTAATAATACTTTTTCCATAGGATTATGTTCCTGCATCTGAATCAGAATCAGTTGTATATGCATAAATATCTATATCTGAATTTATATCTGAATCTTCTATGGGTTCGTATCCAAGATCATATGCAATTTTTAATATATTTGTTTCTTTTTCTTTTTTAATCTTTTTTGGGCATTCATAAGCTTTGTGTCCGTCTTCTTGACATATCCAACATTTACAATCTTTTTTATTTGATGGGCAATAATTAGATTGATATTTTTGTTTATATTGTTTTCTATTTCGGAAATATTTTCTTTCTCCTTGTTTATAATATTCTTTATATTTAGGTTTATAAGTTTGTTTTTTCCAAATTTTCTTTTTATATTGTTGTTTTTTATTATCTTTACAACCATATTGATTAACTTTATTTGAAATGATGTCACAACATAAATCAATTTTTGCGTCTTGTGTTGTTTTTTGTTCTAAACATTTTTTCTGCATCCATGCTTTTAATATACTTATTCATGCTCCTAAGGTATCTGCAACTTTATTTTGTTGTAATGCTTCTTGGAAATCTTTTATTACACTTTGGCTTACTAATGATGGTAATTTTTGATAAAACATATCTAATGCTGCTTTTTTTCTAGTGGAATCTAAATTATAATAATGTTTAGAATATTCGCATATAAATGGATCTAGATAACACATATTACAAATTCGTAGATTAGTTAAATGCCATAATGATTCTAATTGAAAAGCTTCTTTTGATACTTTATCTTCAATTTGTTTTCCTATAAATTCCTGAATAAGACGACTTAATACATTTTTAAATGTTTCCATTGCATCAGTAGTAGCTATCATCATTGTTTCGGTTTCATCAAGAGATGATAGAAAACGATATGCGTTACCTTGTGTTTTATGAATGATATAATTAAGAAAATGTGTTGGGTGTAAATTTCTTAATTCTTCAGTTAACTGAATTTGTACTCCAATTTTATTACTCCATTCTTGAATTTTTGCTTCAGGATTTTGATCACAATCAATAAAAAGGATATCTGAATTTGTTGGAAATGTAAATAATTTAGGTATGTATTGAGGAGGTATTTTTTTCCCATTTATTTTGTTTATTTTTAACCATACCTTGTCTATATAAAAAATTTTCTTCTAATGAAGGTGGTCCATAAATATATTGACTTTGATAATCATCTTCAACGTATGATTGTTTTCGTTTTAATCCAAAATTGTTTTGTGAATTTCTATATGGATTTGAATAAGGATTTTCGTCATCTGAAGAAAAATCATATATTACTTCTGCGTCATTATTATCTAAATTATTTTCTATTTCTATATTATTTTCTTGAGTTTCGGATGGAATTTCTAATGCTGCAAATAATTTAGTTAGTGTTTCTACTTTTTCTTGTAAAGTTTCCATATAAATTGTGTGTATTTTGTAAATGAAATTTTTAGTTTCTTTTTACTAGTGAAATAGTTATTATTAACGATTTTTCTATTTTTTGAAACATATTTAACAAATTAATTTTGTTATCTTATCTTCAAGGTTTTTTATTTGTTCTTGTTTCCAATTTATATTATTATTTATTATATGTATTGCTTCAATATTGGATATACAATTAATTATTGATATATTAGAATCTATTTTTAAATCTAAAAGAAAATTTTTAGATTGTTTCAATGTTTTACGAAAAAAATTTAATTCTTGTTTATTTGTATCTAAACTTGAAAAACTCATGATTATAACTTTATAATAATAGTTTAATTTTGTTTTGGATTAAAATTACGATTAAAATTTATAGCTTTTAAAAATGATAGTGATAGTAGAGTTTATTGTGACTATTAATTTTATGATGATTATGATGATAAGTCATAACGATGAATATTCATATTCATAATAATATTTATGATGATGCATGATAAATAAAGACGAGTATGATAAATGATATGATAACATTTATAATGATATTAAAACCTTCTTACGACAATTATTTCAATTGTTGGTGAGTTGATTTTTTAATAACGATGATTTTTGAATATGTGTATTTAAAAATAATGATTATTCATTATCATGTTTATGATGCTGCATATGCATATATTCTTATGAAAGATTGAATATTCAAAATAATAATAATAACGTTACTTAGCTCTGATACCAAATTTAACGACATGACGGAAATAATATGATTAGGATAGAATTATACCTGAATGATGCGTCGGAATGGATTGACGATAGATTGTTTATGATTATATGAATGATTATATGGATATGTTTGGATAGGGCTCTGCTATTCAGAAATAGAAAACTATTTCAACAGAAGAAGATTGAGATCAACTCAAGTCTTAAACACTCAAATTTAGCTTGTTCCTTTCATATGGGCAAAGGCCCTATTTATAGGCTCAAAGGAGCCGAGTACATAATTGAATTGCAATTGTTTGATTGAAATATGACAAACCTATTTACATTATAGCCCCCTAAACTATTGAGGGACTTACACACTTTATGTTACATCAAATAATATAATACATACTCAATAATTATTCTATCTAAACTTCTTACCGACACTTTTATTATATAAACAATAACAAATCATTTCCATATTGAAAGGCCACATGTCTTCAATAAGAGCCTCCGCCACTGGTGTTTAGACCTCGCCTTTGGAGTTGTTTCTAAGTCAGATTGTTAACATATCACTAGTCACAACCAGTGTTGCATCAACCTAGCTTAAGCTCGCCGAAAACATGGCGCACATCCCCATTCTTCTGCTCTCACCAACCACCTCCAAATGGTTACTCGCCGGAAAACGTAATTAAGCTCATCGAAAAGCATACCCTCTTTCTCTTTTCTTCTCCAACTTCTCTCTTGTGGCGTACAACCTTAACCCTAATGTCCTAATTCGAAAAAATATATAAATGGATAAATGAGATAGGAATCATATGTCTTTTGAAGCTTTCCAGGTTGTTGATCCAAAACAAACAATTGAGACTGTGGTACGTGATACGTCTGATTAAGAGAGAAGGAGACAAACCAAGTTTCGAAAATTGGCAAGTATGTTCCATGGGTTTTGGTATATTGACGCTTCCTGCCCTGAATCGAAATCCCTATGACAAAGAAAGACTCTAAATATCTCAATCTAACCCCTGGACTATTATTCCATATTATTATTATTATTATTATTTATTCTTTCTTTTTAATAAATGACAAATTTGATATAAATCCTTCTTTTATCTTTTCCTTTTATTTTACTCCTTGTAAATTATTAATTCACATAAAATAATAAGTTTAACATTTATTTACTCTTTTATTTAATTATTAATCTCACTTATCTTTCTATATGTATGATTAACGTTTTCATTTGTTACACCCCTTATAAAATAATAAAACGAAAAACAAGATGTTACAAAAACAACTCACTCAAATCCTTGCACTAATTAAAACTGTGAATCGACTAACACCAAATAAAGATCGAATCTCAGTCAACAACCCATTTTTAGAAAATGATAGATTAAATAAAAAAAAATTAACGAATCAAAAATAGTAAATGAATGCAAAGTAGCAAATCATACTGAAATTGAGTTGGAACCTTCAAAATAACCTTTGATGCTTCATTGTAAAAACTGTGAAGAATGTGAACAAATTCATCAGCAAACAAAGGCAGAACTATATAGGATTGGTGTCCACTCAAGCACATCGACGGATTTGCAAGATCAAAGAAGAAATTTGTTAGTCGTAGAAACTTAACTAGGATTGGTTTCCAAAGTTAGTACACTGAACTTGATGTGAAACCATTTTTGGAAGAAAACTGCAAATGGCGGCGTTGGTGCCATAAAAAATGGATGCTAACAGCGGTGCCGATAATGGTGGCGCGAAATCATACGTACGTAAATCATGTAATTTAGAGCTAAATATTTATTGTAACATCCCATTTTCACAACCAAAAATTTCATTTTACTTAAGTAAATCTTCCCAATTATAATTTCATTATGGAGAAAACCGTTTATTCCAAATAAATTTATAAAAATCATACTAATATTAAAGCGCAGAACCTTCATTGTTGATGAATGTGTACAATCACGCCTTCACCTTCCTATGATGACCGATTATACCTGAAACAATAAAAAACTGAGTAGCACAAAGCTTAATGAGTTTCCCGCAAAATACCCCATACGAAAAAAATACAAGCATGCATCGGGTCCACTCAACCATCATGCTGGAATACCCAAGGTTTGTTGGCCTACCGCCTCAACCCAACTGCTCTTCC
The DNA here is from genome assembly GCF_052849685.1 of Lactuca virosa. NCBI lineage: Eukaryota > Viridiplantae > Streptophyta > Magnoliopsida > Asterales > Asteraceae > Lactuca > Lactuca virosa. Next base: position 290,955,325 of record NC_136432.1, on the reverse strand, counting down.
AGAACCTCCGTGCCTACGGCTTACAGCCGAACTGCACCAGGTATCTTGGCCTACAGCACAAAGCAGGACGCCTCAACCCACTACTACCATATGTCGACTTATAACAATTAGGATCAAGTAGGCACATAATACAGGAAAACAACAATCATACGGATCACTACCGCCTACTTGTCCTCACACCGTGCACTGTCCCGCTACCGACTATCCTCCATGAAATGCGTAACCATAAGTAAACAGATGTGAGATAGCCACCCGAACAGATGATCATACTCTAGAGCCACAACCAAACAAGGAATATGCAGGAAAGCCTAGATCAAGAGTTCTTAGGCTATCCTACATGACCACATACAGTCCCTAGGGCACTCCACTAGATAATAACCAGCAAGTACAGATAAACATACAGATCCAACAGTTCACTATAGCATAGCAACGTCCTATATACCAGGATATTGATCTAACATATCACTATAGCATAGCAACATCCTATATAACAGGATACCGATATAACAGATCACTACAACATAGCAACATCCTATATAACAGGATACCGATCTAACAGATCACTACAACATAACAACATCCTAAATACCAGGATACAATCTAACAGATCACTACAACATAGCAACATCCTAAATACTAGGATACAGATCTAACAGATGACTACAACATAGCAACATCCTAAATATCAGCAATCCAAGGAAAGTATAACCAAGTATACTCAAAGGTGAGATAGACACCCGAACATGTGATCCTACTCTAGAACCATAACCAAAATAGGAACAGGTAAAAGAGCCTAGATCAAAAGTCCTCGGTCTATCTTACATGACCACATACAGTCCCTAAGGCACCCCTATACTAACAAATAACCAAAACTAATGGGCCGACATTGGTGCCTTCGACCCACGATACAATGAGGTGAAACTCACTTGAAATGAAGAAACCCGAGAACACTATGATACGCTCCCTGCTACACTGCTTGCTCCCGTGGATCTACTAACATCAGAACCATATAAAATCTTAATCACCAATCAAAACCCTCAAGTTTGACCTAAAGTCAAACTTGGTTAAAAGCCAACGGTCAATGAAGTCTACAAAAGTCAAAGTCCAAGGCTGGTTGAGTACGCCTTGCATGCTCAACTTACGCCCCGCGTACATGGGATGCCTTAGTACACCCAGCGTATGAAAATTACGCCCAGTATACGAGAGCTGGTTCCATCCTTTCCATTAAGCACTTAATCCCTTAAGCGCTTTTCACCCAAACTTAGATCTAGCCTCAAAACATTGTCTTAAGTCATAAATTTTCCACCTTTATGACTTTCCATGGCTTGGGAAGGTCCAAAAGCTAAAACCCTAACTTATTAATCCATTAAGACATCACAACTCGTGCAAGGAAGGGATATAAGGACCAAGATCACATTTTTATGGTTCCTAATAGCTCCATAATGGATAAAGTTTCCAACTTTATCCATTAGAATGGTCCCAACAAACAAGATTCAATATTTAAGTCTCAAAGGGACCCAAAAGTGCATCTTTTTCAACTTAATCCATTAAGTCCAAGTTTCCAACCTTCATATCTGAATCAAAATGATGTTTAGATGGATAAAGTTTCCAACTTTATCCATAACAAGGTCACAAACTTTCAAGATCTAAACTTTATGCACTTAAGGTGACCGAAATCTCATAACACCCAAAACTAGCTAGATCTAACAATTTCATCATCAAGATTTAAACTTTATACCCCTAGAAGAAAGATCAAGGTGGACAAAGTCTGGATCTACAAGCTCCAATGCAACCAAAACTTCTTCAATGAGTTCCTTCTTCTCCAAGGTGCACCAAGAACACTCCAAAACCCTTAAAAACACCTTCTTTTTGCTCACAAGGCTCAATCTAGGGTTAGGGTTTCTAGAGAGAGTGTTGGGGAGGTGGGGGCTGAGAATGGAATGGGTTTGGGGAAGTTAAGGAGCTTAAGTAGGGCTCAAACCATGAAAATAAGGTTTGGGCACTGATCGCATATGCCCTGCGTGCTCCTTGTACGTCGAGCGTAATCCCCGTACCCCTTGCGTACGCGGCTAACCCAAAAATCGTTCTAACTTCAAACGGTCGTAACTTCTTCGTTCCAACTCCGTTTTCGACGTTCTTTATATCCACGGAAATGTATTGAAGAGATCTACAATATTATATGAATATCTTGGACTAAAAACTTCTCGAATAAAAATCCATATTTAATGCAAGAACCCGGCCTATGACTTTTCTTATTCTACCCTTCGGCCCAAAAACACAATTCAAAGGTTTAGATCTCACAACCATCATTGCCCCCTTCCAAAAGGTCTAAACATTACCTCCTTATGGCCCAAAGATTTTACGCAATCGACTTCCGGCCCACGACCCTGAAATAAGAAATGACGGGAAACAGGATGTTACATTTCTGGGGTAATTTATGTAACTTATACCTCAATATATATGAGGTGATTACAGTTATGCCTAAAAAGAAATCAACATATTTATGAAAACACCTTACACTTTATGAAAGACTTTTTTTTATTAATCTAATAATAAAATGTGGTGTTCCATTTCACATTTCATTTAACCGTACTCTAATCTTCATGTATGGTTCGTTTGATAGTTGCTGACTGGGTTAGAAGTTGATGGGGGTTAGGAATTCTGACTGAGCCCACATTTGATTGAGTTTATGTTGTTTGATTATTTCTCTGACTGATTGTGCTGAATGATGAAAATGACCGTATTATCCTTATGTTGTCTCTTGTGCGGGACAAAATAATTATAAAAATACAAATTGTCACATTTAATCAATTAAACATACATCATTTGAAATTCAAATACAAATTGTCATACAAAATCCAAATACATATTGTCATACAAAATCAAAAAGTGCATAATAAATTACATACATATTTAGCGTTAACCATTTGAAAGTAAATGATTAACAATTTGATCACGCAAAATAATCATATAGTTAACGGCTTCTGAACCCCATTTTTATGCCTTGTATGTTTTGGCCCTCACTTCCTCCACCGTCCATATTTTACGCTTTGTATGTTTTGGCCCTCACCTTCTCCACCTTCCACATCAGGAATAACCATAGTGTCATGTTCAAAGTTCGTAAATAAATCATCTTGAATATTGTATTTCCTTGTAAAATTATGGACCGCAACACAAGCAATGACTATGTCTTAATGAGAAAAAAAGGGAAAAGCGCGAGCCAAAATTCTGTTGAGGTCGAATATTATTGTGAGATGTCGAAGGCTGTCTAGGTCAGGAATAGTTTCGAATGTTTGTTTGTTATATTATTATAAGGGCACTTTTGTATCAAAGCTTTTATGGTTCAGTCCCTTATATTTTTTGTACACTTTCCTGATCCCTATAAATATGGGATAAGTACTAGAGTTAGAAAGTAACATTGGTATTCATACTTGTACTCATTGATTTTCTCTGTACTCATCAAAAGCGTAATTGAGCCATCCAAATTATATTTAGATCTTGTGTTCATAATTCATTCATTACTCTAATTACATATTATAAACTCGATTAATTCACAACTACATTTGGTATCAGAGTAGGATTCATCCAGATTTGATCTGATTTTCTAATTTTTCCAAAAGTATTTGAGTCTCGTTCTAGATTTCAAATTTTCCACTCTTCTGATTATGAAAATCGTTGTAGATCATCTGTTTTGATTTGATTCCGCGTTCTATTTGTGAAATCGAGTATTCATTGTTGATTTCTGAAAGTTTTCATCAATTTGATCAAAATTTTTGAAGTTTTTCTCAAAAATCTTCCATACAACAATGGAGAACTTTAACATGAACACCATGACTTCTTATTCTCATCTTCTTGGTTCTTCTACTAAGATTCCTATGTTAATTCCTGAGTTGTATGATCAATGGGTTGATCGTATGGAGGACTACTTGAATGGAATAGATGAGGAACTCTCAAAATGCATTATTTGTGATGTTCGTCCTCCTGTTGCTGTTCAAAGTATTGGAACATCTTCTAATAATCATAATTTTAATGATCAAGATGAGAAACTGTTGAAGAATGAAAAGAAATGTATGCGTGAACTCAGAGGTGCTCTTCCACCAGTTGTATAAAATTATGTTTGTAGTTGGAAAACCTCAAAGGATATTTTGGGATACTCTAAAAGAGAAATATCCTGGTAGCGAGAAAACAAAGATCAGTTTAGTCAAACAATGTCTGTTGGAGTTAGGAGAGTTTAAGCAGAAGGAAGGAGAGTTAATTGAGTCTTATTATGATCGTCTAAATGAGCTCATATTCAAGTGTAATAGATATGGAGTAATAAGGTCAACAGTGGAGTTCAATCTCACGTTTATCATGGGTCTTCAAAAGGAATCGAGAAATGCCAGCCTTATGATAAAGACACAAGAGAGTTTTGAGTACTTTTCGTTGAGTGATCTTTACAATGTGTTAAAAGCACATGAATCTTACGTGAATGAGATTGCTAAGGAATCGAAAATCAGTTTAGGTGGTCCACTTGCTCTTGTTTCGAAGGAAATTGCTGAAAAGGAGAATTCAGAAGATGAAGGTCTAATCGTCAACTCTGATGACGAAGCTGTAGCCTTCTAATCAAATAATCGAGTAAAGAAATTTTTCAAAAATCCTTTTAATGCGATGTCACGAGCAAGTGATGCAAATGGAAGTTTTGCTAGTAAAGCTGTGAGGGAGGAGAAGAAAATTGAAAAGAAGGAAGTTCAAACTGAAGAAGAGAAGAAGGAGAAAAAGCTTAAAGGTGATTCTGGATTCGACTGCCACTATTGTAATGGAGCGAATCATATGGCGAATGATTGTATGTTGCGAAAGTGAGATGAGAAAAAGAATAAGGTTAAGGATGAGGCTTACTATGTCGAAAGGTTGGAAGAGGTTTGCGCTAAGACAAAGGGGATGTCACTTGTGGCCATAGGTATGGATGAAGAGGAAGGAACATATCAAATCTGGTCATCAGGCTCAGACGAGGAAGAAGAAGAGGAGCAAGTCACAGGGAGATGTTTTGTTTCGACGTCTACTCAAAAATCACCCATGACTTCACAGGTACGTTCTCTATTACAATCTTTTAATATTCCTTCTAGTGCATATCAATCGATTCTATCTGAGTTTGATGCAACTATTACTTATGTTAATGATCTGTTATTTCTGCTAGTAATGATGCTAAAAAGTCTAACACACTTCTACTAGAAACTCAGAGGATATTGGAGTCGAAGAAAAATAAAATAGAACATTTAGAATTACAGATAACGAATATCATGTGTGATAGAGATAGCTTGAGTTCAGATGTTAAGATGTTATTAGCACAAAGAAGTATATACTGTAACTCAGCTAAACGTTTATATGGCAAATTAACTGCATTGCATCACTCATCAAACATAAGCAAAGAACAACATAGGAAGCTTCTGCCCTTTTTAGCTTTCGAACGAGAGAAAATTTACACAACTTCCTATGACTGTGAAAAGACAATTTCAGAGTTTGATAAGGTTCCAGATAATAGATATGCATATGGTGTTGTGAAAATTGATGAATACTTGGATGCTAATGATTTAGTAGATATTGTAAATGATACATTAACCAAAAATGAACAAATAAAGATTTTGAAAAGAACCGAGAACTTGAAATTTGACTCTCAAAACAATTTCGCTGATATCAAAGATGATTCTGATGATATTAGTGAAATTGAAGAGGAAGAAATTGTCGATTGTTCTCAGTTATCTGTCATTAATGTCACTTTAATGGCTAAGGGTAAAGAAAATTGTATTAATTCATCGGTTAAAGTTAATATTGACCAACCCTCAACTTCGAAAGATAATGATCTTGACTATGTGATCGTCGAAGATAGCCAAACAGATAGTGATGATGATAATGATGATGTTTTAAAAGAAACAACCATCCCAAGGGTTGTAGTTGATCAAGTTTATGACGAAATTGAGAAATTTGATAAAATAATGAAGGAAAAAGGTTCTCATTATCTCGAGGCAAATTCAGTTGTGTATCCAAACTACAAATGCACAGATGATGTCATCTTTCCAAATCAAGTGTTTGTCACAGCTGGAAATGGTGATAACGTTAAACCAGTGTTTAAAAAAATGGTTAAAGAGGATAACAAGAAAGCTTCGAAAAAAGGATTTTTCTCAAATCAAAGCACAGTCGAAAATAATCTCACCAAGAATTCATACTCTTTTCAAAGACAACAACCACAATGAAAATGGTTAGTTAAAACTGAGAAATCAAAAACCGAAAAACAATCAAATGAAGATGTTTCACAAAAACTTAAATTGAATTATCACATTTTCAAAGATCAAGTTGAAAATATTTCAAAAGAAAATGGAATTTCAAAGTGACAAGCTAGAAAGAAGGTGTTTTGGCAAAGCATTGAATCTCAAAATAAACAAACTGTTTTGATGTCTAAGTTATCTAAAAAGAAAGGGTCTAAACTAGTTCAGACGTCATCAGAATACAAATCTTTTCTTCATAAAACACTTGCTCAGCATCAAAAATATTTGTCCACCAAAACATCACAAAGAAGTTTCTTAAATAATAAATCAAAAGTTTCAAACTCTAACTCAAAACCAAATTTTCAAAGGAAAAGCAATGAGAATTTTCAAAGATTTGTTTCAAATTCTCAATACAATGGAAGTTCAAAACGACATTTACAAAGAAATGATTTACAAAATGTTGGTTATTCTAAAAAGTTTCAATCATGTTTTCATTCACAAACAAAACCACAATTGTCAAAAACAAATTTTGCTAAGGAGAATGACAATAAAAAGCAAAAGGTTGTATATAAAACTAAACAACCAAAATTTCCTAATCCTTCTTTGATGCAAACAATGAAAGCTTCGTATGTCAAAGGCAAAACTGATGTTCAAAACATCAATCACCGGCTAGAAGGAAAAGGGAACAAATTTCAATCAGGAAAATATTCTCAAGAACAAATCAAGAAGGCTTATGAGATGTATTTGAACGAATCTTCGAATGAAATTTCTTCGTCCAAGGAGTCGAATCCTATAGTACAACATTGGAAACCAGTTTCAAAGATTAAAGTCAATGAGAATTCAACTGAGAAGAAAAAGGCTAAAGTCAATGCTAACTCTAAACTGTCGAATGAATATATTTCTGTATCTTTAACAAATGAAGTGGACTTAATTGATAGTTTCAAATCCAAAGTTCGTAATTGGGTTTTAGGTTCATCATTTCACAATGTTTTTCAATCTTATCACCAAGGACCCAAACAGCCTTGGGGACCTAAATTCTTTCACTGATTGCAGGTTTTGAGTGACGAGCAATATGATAACATACGGTAAATTGATAGTGGTTGCTCTCGTTACATGACTATAAGAAAGGAAAACTTGTGAGACTATCGAAGTCTAGAGAATGTTGGTGTAGTTAAATTTGGAAATAATCAAAAGTGTCAAGTCAAAGGATATGGGAATGTTACAAATGGAAAGTTTACAGTAAAAAGGGTTGCATATGTCGAAGGTCTTCAACATAACTTTATAAGTGTTTCGCGACTTGTTGTGGGCACTGGAAATCAAGTGGTGTTTAATGAAGAAGGAAGTGTGATTTTGAATGTAGACACAAAGGAAGTATTGCTCAAATAAAAAAGAAAGGTGATATGTTTACTCTCGACATCAAACCAATTATTGGTGTTGTGACATCCCCATTTTCACGGCCAGAAAAGACCAGTTTTGTTTATGCTTTATAAAAATCAAAGTACCTCTTTTAATAAAAATGTTGCGGAATTTGTTCCCAGAAAAACATGATAAATGTGTTATCAAAGCATTTCCGAAGAAATGTATTTTAGTCATTTTAAAACTTTGGGATGTCATCGTCAATACGAAAACATAAGCATAAACAGAACTTACATTCATTTACACTAGTGATCTACATCTCTTTTAAATCTCTCAGTGTAAAGTAGCTTCATATCGACACCTGTGATACAAATAAGCTTGAGTGGGTCAGGTTGGGAAACCTAGTGAGTACATAGGGTTTTCAACCCATAATAATATAATTATTATGTTTAATCATCAAACAATTAACCCAATTACCCATCCCCATTATCTTCTTTATTCTTAAGGGTCTACCCTAAGAATCAACTATTCCTCGTTTATTCATTCCTAAGGATTATCCTAAGGAATAGGCACGAAGTCCACCGTTTCCAATGACACAATTGTCAATATTATCTATAAAGTACAGCTGCCAATATTATCATTTAGGCGCAACTGCCAGAATTATGACATTCTGTATTAGGCGCAACTGCCAATATTGTCCTTTGGGCGCGGCTGCCAGGGTTATGATGTCCTCTATTAGGCGCAGCTGCCGATACTATCCTTAGAGCGCAATTGCTAGGATGTTTAAAGTAGATCAAAAACATCTACAGATTGTGGCGCAGCTGCCAATGCTCATCTATAGGGTACTAGGTCCATTGCTGCCAATGTTCACCTATAGGGCATTATGTCCATACTGCCAATTTTCCTCTATATCAGCTTTCATCCCTCACCATTCATCTACCCATGTTTTACCCAACATATTTTCTAGATATAAAATACATATACAGTTTAAATCATTTAAAACATGTATAAAATCGTTCATCCAACATAGATAAAAAGTATACAGATAATATGCACACATAACACGTAATTTATATAAAATACTTCATATCTATGGGTAAGATGAAAGTAACTATGCACTCACAACACGTAAAGTATATTAAATACTTCATATTTATGTGTAAGACGAAAGTAACTATGCACTCACAACACGTAATTTATATTAAATACTTTATATCTATGTGTAAGATGAAAGTAACTATGCACTCACAACACATAATTTATATTAAATGCTTCGTATCTATGTGTAAGATGAAAGTAACTATGCACTCACAACACGTAATTTCTATTAAATACTTCATATCAATGTGTAAGATGAAAGTAACTATGCACTCACTTGTTAAAGTGATGATTCCAAACTCGGGCAGCGCTTCGCTTTTAATGATTCTATTTTCCTTCGACGAAACAACGGGTTTTGCTAAAAACCGGGTTCCGCTGGAGCAGAGCTTCTGAGCCGAAAAGCTCTTTTTCTCGGAGCCTTCGGGCGCTCCGGGTCTTTCCTCTAGCAACTTGAGGTTACTAGGGATTTAGGAGGGTTTTGGGAGTCTAGAGAGAAGTTAGAGAGAGAAAGAAAGGCTTATGGTGTGAAGAAAATACGAAGGATTCACCCTTTATTTATAGGGGTTTTATCATAGAGTAGGCCCTATGTTTCGTCCGTATCTTCCGCGTACAAGCTCCGTTTTCTATGTTCTTTATATCCACACATTGGTATTTACGACTACTACAACTTTCATTTAGACGCCGTCGTCTAATTCTCATTCTATCTCGGGTTTACAAAACTGTATCGAATTTATCGCGCTCGAAGAGTAGGGACCAAGTTTCGTCCATATCTTTAACATAAGAGATCTATTCTCAACATTCTTTATATCCACGCGTTGGTATTTATGAGTACTACAATTTTCATTTAGACTCCATTGGCTAATTCTCATTCTATCTCACATTTACAAATCTGTATTGAATTCGCCGTGCTTGAAGAGTAGGGACTAAGTTTCATCCATATTTTTCGCATACGATCTCCGTTTTGGACTGTCTTTTTATCGTTGAGATCCTATTAATGAGATCTTCAATTCTCGTTTATACTGTTTTGGTTAAAAATCGACCGATCTAAAATTCGAATTTCGGGCTGTGCACTACTATACTAAATCTTAGAAAAATCATAACTTCTTCATATGAAGTCAGATTTGGACGTTCTTTTTATGAACACTCTCGGTTTTACATATACTACGACTTTCTTTTAGATCGCATAAATTCAGTTTTTACGATTCCCAGTGTCGTGCCGGTTTTGCCGTAAAACTTCGACGGGTCATAACTTCTTCGTTATAACTCGGATTTCAGCATTCTTTATATGTACGGAACCCTTGTGACATATACTATAACTTGGTCAAGATTATTTATTCTAAATAATATTATATCAAAAAAAAGTTATTTTTGACGCTTATTGTCTCTAAATTGACTCACCTGAATCTGCGTGTGTTACAATTATCTCCCCCTTAGGATGATTACGTCCTGAAATCATCAACAAAATAGGGCTTGTATAATGACTCCATATGTTATCTTTTCATCCTAGGTAATAACCATAACTCCTATGTTCCTTCGAATGAGTATCTAACTCTCGGACTTCTGGACTGCAGGCGGTGCTCGATCTTGCACCCGCTCTCTATCTCACGTTGGACTTTCAATCGTGACCTTCAAGTCACAATCTCAATCCTTATTGGAGACTCCTGCCCCTTAGGAAACAGTCTTTACTTCGATTATCATAACAGACCAATGGGACATGTTCTAATGACATCTCGTCGTATGATGCAACGCTTAGACTCAGGTCTTTTAGAGTCAAATTCCAGAACGGAATATACCTTCCTTCATGTTCTAATGTGATATAATCACATTCTAGCATGTAGTACTTCTAGGTACAAGCTTCTAACCTTAACAACGGTTGCGATACTTCTATTTATCGCTTTGATTATCTTTCACTTCAATCTTCTGAATTAAGTCAGATGCTACATCGATCTTGGTACTTTGAACCACGTAACATATTCATCTTAGTCGGACTCGATTTGATATGACCACTAGGGTCGGATTAACAATCATCTTCTTAGTCATTACCAAAACGATGGTAACGACAGACATGAACAAAACAGAATCAATTACTAGTGCCTTGGTAACCTTGTGACTATCCTTGATCCAAGTGCGAGTCCTGTGCTTCCGGTAGTATAGGCCTCTACTACCATTCACACCTACTCATACTCGTCCCAAGTATTGTCTCGTAGTTCTCCAAGTTATTATCACAAAAACAATTTTAACACATACAAATGTGTCCAAACAATCATATAATTTCCCTAGACTCTACTAGGACTTCTTCCATGCATATCTTCAACAACAATTCTGCTTCAACTCGGTTGGTGATGAAAACACCAGACGATAGGGCAACTTTAGGAATTACACCAATCGTTCTATCATCCCGCCAATCAAATGTGTACATTCGTTCGTACCATACTCCTCTATATGTAACGTTATTTTATCATACGTATTCTAAAAGCAAGATACCACTCTTACGATATCTTCCGATAGGTATCATTCACTATCGTAAGCCTTCTCATTTCCTCTATTTATTCAGTTTCTGCTTGGTCCACTAATAGCAGAGGTACATTCGATTCTTGAACTATTCTTTTTCACCCTAAACTTCTTTCACGATCACACACAAAGACACATGCCCAAGACATCTATGGTCGAAATCAACAAGGTTATAGGTATGTAAACAATCTATGTTCATGATCTGGATTCATGAGACCGTGATGAAAGTGAAACCCAATATTTCGAACCTATAATGGAATTGACGGGGAACTTAGTTCCAGATTGTAACGAAACACTTGTTTCAGTACCATGTTTTGATACTCAAAATCATATTCTTTCTTTATGCGTGGTCTTGCTAAAATGTTCGAAACCTACGACATTTTTTCCCCATCAAGATCCAGGAATTAATTTGGTTATCCATAACTTGAGGACAAGTTATGGACTCCATCATTAGCCATTAAGATCAAGAATTATACTACAAGAAAATTACACATAATTCCTATGATCTTCTAAAACTCATAAGAACATGAACATTCATATCAAAATTTCAAGAAACATACTAACACATATAAAACATGGAATTTTGATATTAGCCATTGTAAATGGATTAGCATAAACATTACACCATCTAAAATAAGTTTTAAAACACCAAAACAGTTCGGGGTAATGTTTCTAGTCCATTTCCAGCAGCAAAACTCGAAAAACTGCATTCTGGGGCTCCTACTCGTCGAGTGCAAGAACCTACTCGACGAGTAGGATGAGTTTTCACATGGAATCGTCGAGTCCCCCCATGGACTCGGCGAGTTCATGCTGCAGAGTGCAAATTTTTGAGCTTTTTCAACAAGTTTGCATCAAGTATCAAGAAAACAAGCCTAGGCTCTGATACCACTGTTGGGTTATGAGCATACTAACACTCCTATGGTGTACATGCAACCCTAAATCGTAGCTCTTTTAAAACTCTGTTGAACTTCAGGAACCAACCAGAAATCATAGCTCTTTTAAAACTCTGTTGAACTATGAAGCGCCATTTTAGATAAGTGATCATATAATCCTCTGTTCTCAAGATATCAGCCGGACAAATACATGGAACAATGTCATACTTATTGTCCAGCAGTTGTTTCTCGATCTCTGATTTGTTTGACATAGAACTAAATTAAACACATCAATTAGGTTCTGACTGGGCCCGGTACATATGTCAAAACCAAATCATCGAGGGGCCCATATATCGCTTCTAATCCTAGAAGGAACAGATAAACTTCGACTCATATGCTTGTACAAACTACCAGTTGAATTATGCACAAAAGCACGTTTTATGACATTGAGTTACCAATGCGTTTTCGTACAATCAATGTATAACCAACTCATAGTCAACAACTCATATCTCTAGGTTTGAAGATATATATGATATTACCGTCTCACGATCACTCGAGATAAATTCTATGAAGTGATACAAGTGAGCGTGGGTTTAATCCAATACTCAGAACTTATGAGCACTCATGAATGTTGTAGCAACCAATGCTATGTCTAATGCACCTTAGACAAATCTTACAAGCCAGATTCATGACAGTCTTGATTCAATACTTACTTCCAACGTATGACCGACTGTGGAGAGTTTGAATAAAATAATTATTCTGGAAGTCAAAACATGCAAAATTGAAACAATAGTAAACGATCAACATAGGATAGTAACACTTTACTCATAAATAAATAACACCTTTTATTTAATCATCAAATGTTAATTACATTTTACAAGTTTCAGAAAACTATCTAATTATTAAAACTAATATCGTCTCTCAGCCCGATGCTTCTCGCATGCTGCAAATGCCTAACCCTAGTCAGTCCCTTCGTGAAGGGATCTGCAGGATTCTCTTCCGACGATACCCTCTTTGCCACGAGGAGTCCTTCTTCTATTTTATGTCTTATGAAGTGATATTTTCTGTCACTGTGTATGGATCTACCATGATCTCTTGGTTCCTTAGATAAGGCAACCGCACTATTGCTGTCACAGAAAATATCCATAGGCTCCTGTATAGCTGGTACAACTCCAAGGTCTCCAATGAAGTTCTTCAGCCATATCGCCTCCTTTGCCGCTTCACTCGCTGCTATGTACTCTGATTCACAAGTAGAATCAGCTACTGTCTCCTTCTTGGAACTTTTCCAAGTAATTGCTCCTCCATTTAGGGTAAAGACCCAGCCTGACTGAGAGCGGAAATTATCCCTATCAGTCTGGAAGCTAGCATCACTATACCCTGCTACTCTCAAGTCATCACTCACACCGAGGGTAAGAATCCAGTCCTTAGTCCTCTGTAGGTACTTGAGAATGTTCTTTACTGCAGTCCAGTGAGCCTTGCCAGGGTTTCCCTAATATCTGCTGACCATGCTCAAAGCAAAGGCCACATCAGGACGAGTACAAGTCATAGCATACATGATCGAGTCAACAGCGGAAGCATATGGTAATCGACTCATCTCAGCTATCTCAGCTTCTGTACTTGGACTCTGAGTTTTACTCAGTCTGGCATTGTGCTGGATAAGTAACTCTCCTTTCTTGGAATTCTCCATGTTGAACCTCTTCAACACTTTATCCAAGTAGGTACTCTGACTAAGTCCAATTAGTCTTTTACTCCTGTCTCTCAGTATCCTTATCCCTAGGATATAGGCAGCTTCTCCAAGGTCCTTCATAGCGAAACACTTCCCAAGCCAGGACTTAACCTCCTACAAAGTCGGGATGTCATTTCCTAGGAGTAGTATGTCATCCACATACAACACCAAAAAGCTAACTATACTCCCACTAGCCCTAACATATACACAGGACTCATCGTCGCTCCTCGAAAAGCCAAACTCTTTGACTTTCTCATCGAAGCAAAGATTCCATCTGCGAGGTGCTTGTTTCAATCCATAAATGGATTTCTCAAGCTTACACACTCTATTAGGGGACTTTGCATCGACAAAACCTTCTGGCTGAGCCATGTAAACATCCTCAGCCAACTTTCCATTAAGGAAAGCGGTTTTGACATCCATTTGCCATATTTCATAATCATGAAATGCAGTAATGGCTAGCATAACCCTAATAGACTTAATCTTTGCCACTGGTGAAAAGTTCTCATCATAATCAACTCCCGGAGTTTGAGAAAAGTCCTTTGCAACCAATCGCGCCTTATAAGTGTGTACATTACCATCCATGTCGGTTTTCTTCTTGAAGATCCATTTGCACCCAACTGTCTTACGACCTGGTACATTTTCAACCAAGTTCCAAACTTAATTGTCATACATGGATTGTATCTCGCTGTCCATAGCCTCTTTCCATTTAGCAGCCTCAGGGCATGCCATGGCTTCCGTGTAGCTGTTAGGTTCATCTAGACTTACCAGTGTACTATCACTGATAAGCGTATCACCTTCCGCAGTAATATGGAAACCATAGTAATGCTCAGGTGCATTCCTAACTCTCATGGAACGCCTTAGAGGTATGGGCTCATCTATTGGATCAACAGGAGTTTCCTCCCCAGGTTGGTCGCTAGGGTTTGAGGTTCCTTCACCGCTTGACTCTTGAAGCTCTTCAAGGTCAATTTGCCTCCCACTGTCTCCTTGGCTTATAAATTCTCTCTAAGGAAAGACTCATCTCCTTGCCACAAAGACCACATTCTCACTGGGTCTGTAGAAGAGGTAACCAAATGATTTCTGTGGGTAGCTGATGAAAATACACCTCTCACTTCGAGGTTCGAGCTTGTCGTGAGACTCGCGCCTCACGAAAGCCTCGCAACCCCAAATCTTGATGTGGTCCAGATTGGGAACCTTTCCGGTCCACATCTCATGAGGTGTTTTGGCAACCTTCTTTGTAGGGACTAGATTAAGGATATGGGCGGCAGTCTCTAAGGCATACCCCCAGAATGATATTAGTAACGAAGCTCGACTCATCATGGAACGAACCATATCCAACAAGTTTCGATTGCGCCTCTCAGCCACACCATTCAGCTGTGGTGTCCTACGAGGTGTCAATTGTGAGACAATCCCACATTCCTTAAGATAGTCAAGGAACTCAATAGTAAGATATTCTCCTCCCCGATCGGATCGGAGCATCTTGATGTTTCTGCCCAGTTGATTCTCCACTTCCTGCTTAAACTCTTTAAATTTCTCAAAGGTCTCTGACTTATGCTTGATTAAGTAGATCTATCCATATCTACAATAATCATCAGTAAAAGTCACATAATAGCGATTAGCATCCCTTGTGGCGGTTTTGAAGGGTCCACACACATCTGTGTGTATGAGGTCCAACAAACCTTCACCCCTCTCACAAGAACCAGTGAAGGGTGACTTTGTCATTTTTCCAAGTAAACAAGACTCGCAACTATCATCTAATTTTAGGTCAAATGATTCCAAAACTCCAGCCTTTTGGAGTTGGACTATGCGCTTCTTGTTGACATGTCCAAGACGACATGCCACAAGGATGCTTTATCCAAGGTAATAGAAGAATCAATGTGAAATACATTATTTCCTAAATTGTCTACAATCGAAACAGTTTCATATACACCATCATAAGGTAATGCTTTAAAATAAAACACATCATTATAAAAAGCATCAATAGCACCAATTTTATTATCAAATGAAAAGGTGAATCCTTGCTTGTATAAACTATGAAAGGAAATAATATTTCTCGCCATTTCTGACGAGTAACAACAATTATTCAAATCTAAAGTTAACCCATTATTAAGCAATAAAGAATAAACTCCAATCTTGGTCACAGGTGATGCTTTCCTATTGCCCATGATTAAGTTTATCTTCCCGTGCTCCACTTCTTCACTACTTCTTAGGCCCTGCAAATCAGTACAAATGTGAATACCACAACCTGTATCGAGCACCCAAGAGTTAGTATGTAATGATTTTTTAGACAATATAGTGTAAATACCTGCATGGGTGGGTTTGACTTTCCCATCCTTTACATCCTGCAAGTACTTAGGGCAGCTTCGCTTCCATTGCCCATTTTCATGGCAGTAGAAGCACTGTGCTTCCTTTGGGTTTGAAGAAGGAGGAATGGAACCTTTCTTGGTTCCACTAGAACAGGAGCCATCAACAGACTTTCCCTTGGTACCCTTTGAAGGGATCTTCCTCTTCTTCCCCTTTCCCTGCCCAATTGCCAAAACAGGAGCAGTAGTAGGAGTAGGAGTAACAGCGGATTTACCTTTAAGGCCACTTTCAGCGGTCCTTAAAAGTCCTTGAAGCTTACTTAGTGTGACTTCCTCCTTGTTCATATGATAAGTCATACGAAACTGATCATAACTTGGAGGTAAGGAATGGAGAATGATGTCAATCGCCATGTCCTCAGGAAAGTCCACATTAAGCTTCAATAACCGGTCAACGAACCTTTGCATCTTCTGCAAGTGATCGGTGAGGGGTTCTCCCTCTTTCATCCTAGCTGTTATCATGGAGGAAATGATTTCATACCTCTCCTGACGAGCACTCTGATGGTACCTATCCATCAGATCCTGGTGCATCTCAAAAGGGTAGAAATCTTCATAGGATTTCTGGAGTTCTGCTGTCATTGTGGCCAACATGATGCAAGACACCTTAGTGGCATCTTTCCCATGGGTAGTGTATTCAGCAATCTCCTCAGGAGTAGCAGTTGACTTATCGATAACCTTTAGCTCCTTATCGAGGATATACTCTTTGCCCTCATAGTGAGTAATCATTCTGATGTTCCTAATCCATTCATTGAAATTGGAACCATCAAAAGTGACTTTCCCACACAAGTTCATTAGGGAAAAGGAGCCTTTAGGGTTTGAGCCAGTAGTAGTGTTGGAAGACATCTGAAAGAAAGAAGGACAAGTTTTATTAGATGAAGAGTCCTTAATAAGTCACCCAAATGAAATATTAAGGCTTGGATCCTATAAACTATTTCATAATTTGGAAGAAGGATGCCGTAATCCAAGCTATAAAATATTTGAAGGTAGGTAAATGACGATTTACCAATTTCCACCATGAAAACGAAATAAATTATTAAGTTTTAATTGGATTTGAAACTCATAGATCTTTTGAGATACATTGAACTTTCAATGGCATGTTTGAATCTCGATTGTGCCCTCTCAAGTTTGTGACTGGGATGCCGAGGATCACAAACAAGGTGTGAATAACCATGCAAATTCACTTGGTACCCTTAATTTTATCACCTAATCGATGTGCCGGTTAACCACACGAGCTCCACCGATCTATGATAAAACTTAAGTCACCCTTTGCCACTCTTACTAGTCCTAGTTAGTGTGTCGGTTACCCACACACGCTCTACTAACGACTTGGTAAGGTACAAAGTGTAATTTCATGGGTTAGCACCTATTTCACATTTTCCTAAAGTAACTAAGATTGAGAATTAATAAAGGTTTAGTTACTTTATAATTTCATTATACTTTTAATGAGGATTAAGGTCCTATCCTACCCGTTCGGCTAACGACCCTCCACCAGTCAAGGAAGCGGTGGGTGAGAGTGGACACCCATTAAGCTGCCATTTTATAGGCAACAAACTTATACCCCCCTTATAGACCGGCTTCGTGAATGAGGCCTACTAACGGTAAGACTGACTTATTCTTATACACATATATAATAATTAAACTTTTAATATTATAGAAGTATAAGGGTTGAATTTTAAACTTTTAAAATTCTAAGGTTCAATTTGGAATTAAAGTATTTAATGTGTGAGACTTTTCAAATTCCAAACTTGAGGGCAAGTTTTGAAACTATTCAAGACTTTTCATTTCATAACTTATGAGTTTTAATGGTCCATTAAAATGAAGACTCTTCATTTTATGTAACCTCTTATTCTTTAATGACACTTTTAAAGAAGTGACTTTTGGTTATCCATAACTTGAGGACAAGTTATGGACTCCATCATTAGCCATTAAGATCAAGAATTATACTACAAGCAAATTACACATAATTCCTACGATCTTCTAAAACTCATAAGAACATGAACATTCATATCAAAATTTCAAGAATCATACTAACACATATAAAACATGGAATTTTGATATTATCCATCGTAAATGGATTAGAATAAACATTACACCATCTAAAATAAGTTTTAAAACACCAAAACAGTTTAGGGTAATGTTTCTAGTCCATTTCCAGCAGCAAAACTCGAAAAAATGCATTCTAGGGCTCCTACTTGTCGAGTGCAAGAACCTACTCGACGAGTAGGATGATTTTTCACATGGACTTGTCGAGTCCCCCCATGGACTCTGCGAGTTCATGCTGCAGAGTGCAGATTTTTGAGCTTTTTCAACAAGTTTGCATCAAGTATCAAGAAAACAAGCCTAGGCTCTGATACCACTGTTGGGTTATGAGCATACTAACACTCCTATGGTGTACATGCAACCCTAGAAACCTTGGATCTATGTTTTCTCTAAAATACATGCAAATTTGATTTCCAAAGTTTACAACCAAACTAACATGTTATGGGGTACTTGTAATACAAAGCTTTGAGTAGAATAACATACCTTTCTTTTGTGGTTGAATGCTTGGAGTTTTAGAGCCTAGCACCAATAGTGTGGATGCCTCAAGTGGTGTCACAAATCACCCAAAACAACTTGGAAATACTTGATAGAATATGATGCTTGCTAGAATCGGCCCACCACTGTTTCTCACACACACTAGTGCCAATTCTAGAACCAAGGACCTCTTTATATACTATGGTGGATTAGGGTTACACCCTAATACCCATGACTCTTCATTTACCTAGGATCCATGGGTTAAAAGCTCCATGGACTATCCATGGACTTCCATATACTCTTAGCCCATCCTAAATAAATCTTAGCCCATTCCATATATATGTAAGAGTCCATATTTAATTAGTTCCATTTGATCATGAATTAATTCCATAAATCAATTCTTGATCAACACTAATTAAATAATATTAATATATTATAACAAATAATATATTAATGGATCATAAACCTCTTATTCTCAAAAATATATCCATACAAATTGTTAGGTGAAGTGCAACCCAAATGGACCATGTCGGGTCGGGTCAAGTCATACCAAATATAGTTACGGACTAAGACACCTTATCCAACAACGGTTTGGTTGGTTTTCGGTTTTCAAGGCAAAAAGTGATAATCACTTTTTCAGATGTGGCTTACTTTACGGCTACATGCCCGGTTTTCATGGTGAAACGTGGCATGTAATTAATGGCAACCGTTTCAAATTCAAATTGAGTGTACGTATAAAAAGGGATTTAGGAATTTTATTCCGACTTTACGCATTCATACTATCCTCAAAATTCTTTGCCCTTGAACAATTTGTTTTATTCAAGTTTTTCAAACCCTAGCAATGTCAGCCAATAATGTTGAGCAATCTCAGACAACTGATGACATTACTTCGCAACCCCTAATAAAGATTCAAAGCACAAATTATCAAGTTCAATCTGATGTTACTGCCTATCCAGAAGAGTTGAAGATGCTTATTGTTGTTGTGCAACACTCTGTCTTGTCAAAGGCTATGTTTTCGTCTTTTTCTGTCCCATTAACTTGGTTGTCTCTTGCTGGTTCTACGGCGGTTTACAGCAAGACGATGAAAGTGATTACCTTCCAGATGACTACTGACAAGAAATTCAAGTTGAACAAGAAATTATTTGCTCAGATCTTGAATATCCCTACTGTCGAACCATTCTATGAGGTGCCGAATGATCAAGTGCTTCACATGTTTAACTAGATGGGCTATCAACCAGTTCTTACAAAGATAAGTGATTTAAAAAAGTCGTGCTTACCTTGTATTTGGAATTTTTTATTTGGTATTTACCTTCGATGCTTGACTGGTCGAAGTGTTGGGTTAGATAAGGCAAAGTTGGAGATTTATGCCTTGGTGGCTGGCATTTATTATGATCTTCCTGTTGACTATGCAACTTAGCTTTGGTAAGAGTTTGTGAAGAGTGTTGGAAAAACGAATGCAGTGAATGGGATGTCGTGTGCTCGTTATTGGAGCTTGATCTTATAGTTTGCTTATGAAAAGGAAGGCATTGCAGTTCCTGAAGATGAAGAAACAACATAATTTTTTGTGTATCACTTTCCAAAGACATTCGAAGATGATTCGGATCTATTTCCCACAGTTGCACGTAGTCCGGATGGTATGCTTCGAAAGGTTGCTCCTTCAAATCCAATTTTGGTGGAATATTTGAAGACAATCAATCCATCAATAGAAACTGGTGTTTTACTGCCAAAGAGCATTATTGGTCCATCGAAGAAGCGTAAAGAGTCGAAGAAAGAGGCTAAGGGCAGTCCTTCGAAACCTAGTCCTAAACCTGTGGAGAAAGTTGTCAAGCCTACTCCAAAGAAAGTTATCAAGGCTGATAAACCTTCGAATGTCGTTACTGAGCCAATTGTTGAAGAAACCTCTACACCTGCCAAAGAGGTTGTGCCTTCGAAATCTAGTGTATTGAATAGATTAAAGAAGATGGCTCACAGGCCTCGTCTTTCACCAGAACGATCAAGCAGTTTTTCACCTAAGCTCACTCACAAGCCTCAACTCAATCGAAAAGGGGTTGTTATTCAAGAAATTCCAACAGCTGTATCTCCTACGTCGAAAAAAATAAGAGCAGAAGATATGGCCAAACGTATTACTAAGAAAAAGAAGAAAAAAATTGTTGAAGAAGAGGAAGTTGTACCTCAATAGCCATTTGGAGATGATATTATGGGCATTCATTAACCTACGAGGGATTCTCCAATCAAATCGAATGTTGAGGTGACTAGAGGTCCTGATGGCTTTGTGAAAGCATCAAATGTGGACACAACCATTAATCATGGTGAACAAGTGAACCAATCCACTCCTGAGAAGATTTCTGTCACACCACCCGAAGTGTCGAATACCGAATCAGTTTCTGAGGAGGTTCTCACTTCAGGCATCCCTGCGAACATATCTCATATGGACGCAAATGTTAACATGGGTGAAGGAGTGTCGAATATCGAAGCCCGAGGTAATCCTACTTTTGTTATTTCCTCATATTTCGACACATCTGGTGTTGAAGCTACTGTTTCTTTACCTCCATTTCATCTTCCTCTTTCTTCTACAATACCTACTTCAACCTATTCACCTACTTTTGATAACATCTTACAACAACCCATCACCTCGTTATTTCCATCACAATCCACTGAAGGTCCCATAACTGTTCATGATGATGACACCACTGAAGATGGTGAATTTATGGGTACTTTTGTTGATATAGAATTCGATCCTGAGGAAGAAAACATACCAGACCATATGTTGATGTCTGGGAAGCAGTTTAAGGTTCTTAACAGGAAGCTTAACTCGCTTTTACACCTTCAAGCTGATGCAGGGGGTCGCAACATGGTTTCTGGGATAGATGTTGATGTCATGATTAAGGCACACAAACATCGTTTACGGACTAAGCTTGATCAGATGGATAAGTGCAATGAGTTGCGAATCAAAGCTCAATCTGAATCGTTTAATGGTGAATTAAAAGAGTTGAAAGTCATTGCGAAAGAACGTCATGTTCTTTTTGTTCAAGATGTAAAAATAGTTCGTGAGAACGTGAATCTCAAGATCGAAGAGCTTCGCAATGATATGGCAAAGGAAGTAGCATATTTGACTCACCATTATTCTTCTCTGCACATGAAGGTCGAAATCATTACTGATGCAGTGACTAAGGTGATTGAGTGGTATAATTCTTTGGTTCCGGAGATTGAGAAGAAAGCAGAGGTTGATGTTCACGCTTTTGAGAAAATGGATAAATTATTAACTGAACTCAAAGATTTAGTTTCGAAGTTTTCTTCATCTTCGTTGTTTATTCCAGAATTCCTGACTCAGAAGTTTCGTTTGTTGGAATCGACAATTCACAATGAATTGGCTCCACTTGCGAAGCTTGCTAACTTGATGCCTACGGATGCCCCACCTGTTTCAACAGGGGTGCAAGGGGGAGAAAGGAAAAGTGTTGGCATGAGTTCAAGAAATGTGAAAGGTGAAGGTGCTTCTGGGAAATCTACTGGTGAAGATGAGAAAGTGGTTGGTTAAGTCAAAACAACTCAAATTCCCTTATCAATTCCTAAGAGTTCTGATCCGATAATTTCTACAACAACAACAACAACAAAGCCTATAGCAAAAGGAATTATTATTGGAGGTTCAAGTTCTTCATCGAAACCAGAACCATCAAAGGCAACTGATAAAATCAAGGGCAAGGTAATTAGTGTTGAGCCCACGAAGGAAGAAAAGAAAGCTGCTATAGACGAAGAGATAGAAAAACAGAGGCGAATACAGAGTATTTTCAGACTTCGAGAAAGTGATCCACCAGGTTTGGAAAAAGGTGATCCAACGAAGTTATTCAACTATGAGAATATTGAAGCAATTGTCGTGTATGGTGAGATACGTGATTTTGAAAAGGTTCCAAAGAAAAGCTTTGCAACAGAAAACACTGATTTTAATCAGTTGGATTTTCCCTTCAACAAGATGATGTTCATGGCAGCTCAATACCAAATTATTGATAAATGTGAAGATAAAGAGGAGTACAAGAGATTAATGATTCGTTTCCATGCAGTCCTTGGCAAAAGGGAAAAGGAGATTTGGTCACTTGTCAAAATTGTTCGAGTTCTTAATATTTCCAAAGATGTTCTATTTGAGGGAGTATTACAGAATTTTCGATATCATGTGGTTAGAGAAAACAATACCACATTCGACTTCTCAATTGCAGACTTCCCACTTATGAATCTTCATGATATGATCTTAATTGCAAGGATTCTTAAAGGTATTGATGCTTTAAAACTTCAAATGACAAGCAAGGAGGATTATTTGCTTGGTTTAGCTCATGTCAAGCTTTTTATCGACAACTATTATGACTGTTTAGCTTTGACTGATGTTGAATTGGCATTAGCAATGGGAAAGCAAATTATTGTGCCTCAGTCATTGTTAAAGAGCCAAGCTGATTTGAAGTCTTATGTTGATGGTGAGATATGTTTGAAGCCTTTGGGAATTGTGTTTGTTGGGAAAAACAAGAAAGGGAAGAATACTAAGTTTTTGTTTCAAACTTATGATGTGGAAAGGTATATAACTGCTCATTATACGAATCTGGTTGTTCATATGAATAGTTGTAAGAAGAACAATGAAGGAGACAAGGCTGAGCTGAAGAAGATAATCTCTTGGCATACTGAAGTTCGAAGGGTTATGCATCAAGCTATTCAAATTTTAATGACTTAGATTCGACATTTCTCACAAAGGGGGATAATGTTGAGGTCGAATATTATTGTGAGACGTCGAAGGTTGTCTAGGTTAGGAATAGTTTCGAATGTTTGTTTGTTATATTATTATAAGGCACTTTTGTATCGAAGCTTTTATAGTCCAGTCCCTTATATTTTTTGTATGCTTTCCCGATCCCTATAAATGTGGGATAAGTACTAGAGTTAGAAAGTAACATTGGTATTCATACTTGTAGTCTCTGATTTTCTTTGTACTCATCGAAAGCGTAATTGAGCCATCCAAATTATATTTAGATCTTGTGTTCATAATTCATTCATTACTCTGATTACATATTATAAACTTGATTAATTCACAACTACAAATTCAGAAATGGTCACAACGGAGGTCACAGGGGCTGTCCGGAGACGGCAGAGAGTTGAAAAAGAGAACACATGGAAATAGCGAGCAGTCCGACAACACGGTGGAATCGTCTAGCAGCGGCGGGGACGTTATTCTTCCGGTCAACATTGAGATTACGTTTTCCAACAGCCTGAATAAAATTTCTGGGATTTATACTCTTTTCTTAAACTCAAAGTTTGAGTTAAGAAAGTTGTAAATTATGTTAGATTCTTGCTTTTTTTATAGATTTTAAGAGTATTTTTCCGATAGATTTAGTTTGCTAACGAAATAAGGTTAAATATGATTTTTAGTGATTTTCGGAATTGTTTGGTTATATTTTATCTCCTTAATTGATAACTAAATTGTATGGTAGACTGCATATGTATTGTAATTTTAAAACCGTTTAAAACTAGGGCCAGTTAGTCATTTTGATGATATTTCATATATATATATATATATATATATATATATATATATATATATATATATATATATATATATATATATATATATATATATATATATAAATCTATAAAATGGGAAGGGCATGGCCCCACGGCCTCTAAGAGCCTCCGACACTGGTGTTAAGACCTCGGCATTGGAATTGCTTCCAAGTCAGACTATTAACACATTACTAGTCGCAACCAGTGTTGCATCAACCTAGCTCAAGCTCGTCGGAAACATGTCGCACATCCCCATAAATTTGCTCTCACCAACCGCCTCCAAATGGTTACTCGCCAGAAAATGTAACCAAACTCATCGAAAAACATACTCTCTTTCTCTTTTCTTCTCCAACTTCTCTCTTGCGGCGTACAACCTTAACCTGAATGTCCTAATTCGAAAACATATATAAATGGATAAATGAGATATGAATCATATGTCTTTTGAAGCTTTCCACTTTGTTGATCCAAAACAAAACAATGGAGACTGTCGTACGTGATGTGTCTGATTAAGAGATAAGGAGACAAACCAAATTCCGATGTATTCTTTTCTTTTCCAATACGAAAGTTGCTAATAACCGTATTCTATTTTCATATTTTTAGGAGTACGTTTAGAAAATAAACATACCGAAATAAGAAAAAATTTCAGGGTTTGTTATAAAATTACATTTTATCCCGCGAGGTATCGGATAAAAAAAAAGAACATTACTACATACAAAAATAAATAAAAAACATTACTATATTCCAACACAAAAAAAAATGATTTTATTGAGTTTCACTCAATGTTTTAAAAACCGGTTTTTTAGTTGAACTGGTATGGTGACTGGTTTCCGGTTCAACCGGTTTAACCGATTCGACCGTTGAGTCAACCGGTTTCTATATTTTTCATATTTTTTCCTATTTTCCTACACATACATACATATATAAATCAAGAATTTGATGTTTACAAGTTCAAACATTAAAAATACACATAAAAATAAGTTGTAGACGAATTCGAATACATTTAAATAACACATAACCATAAGTTTTAATGTTTTACACCAATTCATATACGTCAAAAAGAAAATAAAATATAATACCGAAACAAAATATAGTTTTAGATGAATACAAACACATTAGAAAACTTTATAACATTTACCATATGTTTTTATTTAAAGAAAACTAAATAGATTTGAAAAAAAAATCACCAAAGTTTATTACGTAAATGGTTCTTTTCATATATTTTTATTCAGTTTAACCGGTTTAACCGGTTTATTTTGACTAGATCAATCGGGTTTTTCTAAAAACCGGCCCATCAGCCGATTGAAGGAAGCCCATCAGTCGGTTGTTTGTGTGGGAAGGCCTATACACATTAATTGTGATTACATAGTGGGAGACAAAGCATTTATTGGTTCTGACCCCACCTTTGCCAGCTCTTTCCAGCGCGTGGAGTCCCCTCCTCCTTCTCATGTGCATTCTATTGACTCCCCCAGCCCACATGATCTTTCATATGGGCCCAACAGCCCACGATTTGTTCAAAGATCTTGCTCATTTGCTGAAATTGTTTAGGCGGGCTCTCTAAAGGATGGCCCATCCTTCCAGCCCACTTCGTCTCTTCCTAAGTCGCCTTCCAAAGCTGCCTCTATTGAAAATATTATTAGTAACAAAGAGGTCCTTTTTTCTAATCCTATTACTCTTTATTACATTAGTAATTTTGAAACCTTGGATGATGATCATATCCTTATTCCTTCGGCTATCATGGAAAAAGGAAGTACTCCTTATGAACGAACCCTTTATGGTTATTTTGTGGGCAAAAGACTAGCATTCCCGAGATCGTATTCATGATTTATGGAAGGAACATGGGATTCATGATATTTTTATCAATGATGATGATGTGTTCTTTTTTAAATTTGATAACGATAAGGGCATGAATTATGTCATTCAAAAGGGAATTTGGAAGATTAATGGAATCCCGCTTTTTCTAAGAAAATGGGACCCGAATATTTTCATCGAAAAACCAACACATTATCGGGTCCCTGTTTGGGTTAATATCCTTGGCATCCATCTCTTTTTAACAAAGATGGTCTTAGTCTTATTGCTAGCAAACATGGAAAGCCTTTGGAGGTTGACTCATACACATCCACCATGTGTGAGCGGGCTACGGGTAGAGCAGTTTTTGCCCGCATTCTCATTGAGATGTCGGCTAATGCTCCTTGGGCTAAAGAAATAAAAATCAAAGCAATCACGGCAAAAGGTACTACCTCTGCTTTCCTCCGAGTGGAGTATTCTTGGAACCCTAAAAGATGTGATCATTGTAAAATTTTGGTCACGACCATGTCACTTGCCCCACTCACACGACTAGCACACCCGTCCAAAAGACGGTTACGTCCATTCCAAAAGATGTTGACAACCAAGGTTTTCAACCGGTTAAAAAAAGAACTAGACTTATTCCTATCCCTAAAAAGAATGTTCAAGTCGACAACCGCAAAGATAAAGGGCTCGCACTAAAGATTGCTCAAGTCTATAAGCCAATCACTCGTGATCCGAAGAAAAAGAATGTGTCGTACAACATGTTTGATGCTCTCTCGCATCAAAGAATTGACGACACCGAAGACGACTCTAGCATCACTCCTGTCATCCATCCCAGAGATACCCTCCCAACTTCCGATAGACATCCAAGCTCCTCTCACGGTGGCCATGTCTCTAAGGGTTGATGGTTTTAGGTCTTGTTTAGCTAGATCTTTGCTTTTGCTTTGTTTTTCCTTGCTTTGGGGCATTTCCCTTAGCTTGGTCTTATTTTTATTCTTATTCCTGTAATCCCTTTTGTCTATAAATCAGCATAGAACCGATGATAGTTGAACCGTTCCCTCCTCCAATTCCCGGTCCAACCGGTTTTTAAAACATTTGTTTCACTGTTACAGAGCTGAATTCCCCGATTCCCATTGGTTTCACTGTTACAAAGCCGAAAGGTGAACGTGGATCGTACACGTGACCTTCAGATCTTCAGTGTGACGCTCTCCCAACTGAGGTATCCCCGCACTGGTTTTACTTTTTTCTAACATATATATATATATATATATATATATATATATATATATATATATATATATATATATATATATATATATATATATATATCGTAATTACTAGATGTTATTTTGTGGAGTGGAGTGGTTTTTTTAAATTAAAGTTGGTCATGTCACGGGTCCCACGTCCCTACGTCCTCGGAATCCCATTTTCCATGTCTATAATTTACTAAATAAACCACCTTCATGCATTCCTACCAGCAACAGCAACAAGAAAAAGGATCGAGATGGATAATCAAATATTCAAATTCCATGAGCTCAGCAACCCACAACCGCACTTAATCAACTTAATTTAACTTTTCTACTTCCATAACTACTCCTCAACAGCTCACCTTTGTTTTTTTTTTCCTTTTCGATCTCTCTAGCTATATGCTTATAGATATCCATACACCACAAGAATCCAATCGTAATCTAATTGACATGTAAGAAGAACACACCAACTAATCTTGTTTCTTGCATTCCTTTTAAATCCGAACAACCATATTCCATGCATACATACATACCACGCTTCTCCTGTCATTAAATTAACCTCTCTCTCTCTCTCTCTCTCTCTCTCTCTCTCTATATATATATATATATATATATATATATATATATATATATATATATATATATATATATATATATATATATATATTGCAACGTGTAGTTTTTGATTTGGATATATAGTAGCGGAGCCAGTTATCACATACTCGATCGATCCCGACATCATCAATCACCATGGATTTCAATGGTTTTGGCATTTGGGTTGGTTTCTCATTCCTGATTTATGGTGTTAATCAAGTGAAGAGTAGTTATATCACTTGGGACGATATCAAGATAGAGGAATACTATCACTACAAGGAAACAGAGAACTTAAGTTTTGGTAATGGGAATGGGAGTAAAGTGATCGTGGTTGATCAAAATGGTAAGAGTCATGCCCTTACTGTACAAGCTGCTGTTGATATGGTCCCTTTCAACAATTCCATCAGGGTCAAGATCTACATTCTTCCTGGTACTTACAGGTAGGTATAATTATACATAAATATATGCAAATTAAGCGACATTAATTCATTCATTGTTAATTTATGGATCTCTCAAGTGAATGTGATGTGATGGAGATGCATGGTGCAGAGAAAAAGTGATTGTTCCACCTTCCAAGCCATATATCTCTTTGATTGGAGATGAAAAGAAGGCTTCAGAAACGATATTGCATTGGAATGACAAAGCCTCTGATAAATACAAAGATGGTTCTGAACTCGGAACGTATAGAACCGCTTCTGTTGATGTCCAGTCTGATTACTTTTGTGCTTCGGGGATCACCATTCAGGTATTGTACAATGTACATGCATGATGATTAATGTATGTACTATGTAGTAGTATATATCGATCTACAATGCAATGCAATCCATGCAGAATACGGTTGTTGCAGTAGCAGGAGGGTATAAGCAGCAAGCAGTGGCATTGAGGCTTGCAGGGGACAAGGCGGTGCTTTATAGAGTAAGGATATTGGGGACCCAAGACACTCTATTGGACTCCAATGGATCTCATTACTTTTACCAGTGTTACATACAAGGATCCATCAATTTCAACTTTGGCGAATCCAGATCGCTCTATAGGGTGGGTAAATATATATATATATATATATATATATATATATATATATATATATATATATATATATATAAAATATGAAACTCGCATTCATTCATTAATCATGCTATTAACTGATGTATGCAGGAATGTAATCTGCATTCTGTTGCTGATAAATATGGAGCCATTGCAGCTCATCACAGGAACTCAGAAGAAGAGGACACTGGATTTTCTTTTCTGAATTGTTCAATAACCGGAAGCAGAGGAGGGAAAATCTACTTGGGGAGAGCCTGGGGAAATTATTCAAGGGTGGTCTACTCCTACTGTGATATCGACAACATCATAGACCCTTCCGGCTGGAGCGACTGCAACCACCCATGGAGACAAAGGTATCCACCATCCCACACTTTCATTATCATTATTATCATGGTTGCAGAAATTGCTAATCGGCTGCTAATCGGTGGACTAGCGATTAGGGATTAATCGGCTAGGCGAGGATTAATCGGGAGATTAATCGTGACCATTAATTATTAAGAAAATTATTCAAAAAATTATAAATCTAATATTAATCCTACAAAAAAGCGATTAGGGCCGATTAGGCCCGACTTTGACCTGCGTTGACCAAACCCGATTAGGTCCGATTAAGTCCGATTAGGTCCGGTTAGGCCCGATTAGTTCCGATTAATTCCGACTTTGACCTGTATTGACCAAGCCCGATTATAGTGACCGATTAACAATAAATCTCATTGGTGGAGGTCCGATTAGCAATTAATCGGCCGATTAGACCAATTTCTGCAACACTGATTATTATATATAAAGAAAACAAAGTGATTTATTTGAATGTTGATGGATGTATCTGTGTTCCTAGGACGGCTGTTATAACCACATACAGGGGAAACAGAGAAATTATCGGGACAAAATAGATTAGCAACTTATAAAATACATATACTAACAAATTTAGGGATTTAAAATCCTAATGAAGAAGAAGGAGGAGGAAGAGGATACCACATCTCGGATAGAACTTTAACCCTCCATTTATGCTTGCGCATGATGGCTTGGACCTGTTTAGCGATTTTCTCAAGGAATCTCCTAGCCTCATCTCCTCCGACCTTCCCGTCAACGTTCTGATCTCCCAAATCTTGTGAAGATCGTTAACATTCATCGTAAACCCAACCCTAAATCCGAAATCTGAAAGTGAGCCTGATATTCAGATAATTCCGAATCCAATCGTGTAAAGATAATTGAATCAAACAAGCTTCAATGAGGAACCTCAAAGGGTTCAAAATCAAAACACCCCTAGTCCCAAAAACCCCTTTGTCGTTCCCTCCAATTTTGTACGAAAATTACTTTCAAAAGCTATTTAGTAAAAAAAAATTATATTTTTGAAACTTTTACCATTTTCTAAAGAACTTGTAAATGAATAAAACGTACATTAATTATAATAGTTCAATACATATCGATTGAAGACAAACGGGCAACAAGTTGCGCCGCTAGCCCTTTCTGGATGGCAAAACCAATTCTTTTGAAAACAACATTTGTAGATTTAGGAGATATGACATTAGAATGCATGACCGATGGACTCTAATGAGGAGATTCACCGCCTCTGGTGCGAGAAAACCAAATGTATCGAATGCAAAAGGTACAAACACATGTTGATTTTCTATACATGCATTCTCGTGCTTTACCACTTTGCACGCAGCGGCTTTCAAAGCGGCATGCCCTGCTGTGAAACCCCCGCTCCCCAAACCAACGAGAGGAGAGACCCCAGTAAGATCCACGCACACATGCTTCCCTCCTATCCATCCAAAGACCAAAATGTCAGCCGGTCTAAGTGTGGACCTTCCATCCTGCAGGTCCGTCAAAAAGCTCACTGACGCTTCTTTCTTCACAGAAATACCAGCATGCCGACAAGCATCAAAGAGAACATCCCGAACCACATCATGTCTGTACTTGAAACCAGGGAGCTCTCTACAATGAACCGCATGTTCCCCAAAGGTATCCAAACATGCCTTGCGGCAAACTGGGCATATCTCGTCAATTGGGAATAGGGGAATCATGAGGCGGTAACGAAGGATATTTCAGTACTCCACATGAGACATATGCTGGCCAAGACCATCAATAGGGATAGTTAGCAGAAAATCCTGAGCATGTGGTGCCCGCAGACATTCAAAGACTACATTTGGTTTTCTAAAGAATAAAATGACAAGACCTCATCAATGGTTCTTGTGGTTTTCCAAAATTTGTAATATACTAATATAGTTCATAAGTTTAAAAAATCTCATAGATGGCCCATGTGGACTTAGGGATCTCAGTGGGACCAAATTAGAGCGGAAATAGGTGTCCTGAACCCGCCCCCGAAATAAGTTGTTACCCCCGCCCCCAGAATCCAACGTTTATATAGCCTTGATCCTGCCTCGAAACACATTCAACATTGCTAAAAAGTTCACAGCTAACATCACAGACACATCAAACACACAAAAACAGTGAAATGGTACAAAGATTAAGATTATTGATTTAGAAATCGAAATAAGCATAGTATCAACTCAAAAATCAGAAAACTTCAGTGAAATGGAACAAAGATTAAAATTATTGATTCAGAAATTAGAAAAGTTTAGTGAAATGGAACAAAGATTGAGATTATTGAAAACTTAACAAGCAAAACAGAGGATAAATTACCGGTCGAAGTCGAGCACAATACACGAAGTCGAAGTCTCGAAGACACAATCAAGTAGATTACTCGATTACACGAAGGTATCAATGTAGATCAGCGGAAGGCGTCGGCAGACGGTTGCTTGTTGTCAACAAAGCTGATGATGGGAAATGAGAAATCTACAATTTTGATTTTTGGCGTTGGGTCTGTGGGAGAAGTCGCTGACAGTCGTATGCTGTGAAGTGGAAAGTCAAGATTGAGATTATCAACTCAAAAATCAGAAAACTTCAGTGAAATGGAACAAAGATTGAGATTATTGATTCAGAAATAAGAAAAGTTTAGTGAAATGGAACAAAGATTGAGATTATCGAAAACTTAACAAGCAAAACAGAGGATAAATTACCGGTCGAATTCGAGCACAGTACACGAAGTCGAAGTCTCGAAGACACAGTCGAGTCGATTACTCGATTACACGCAGGTCTCAATGAAGATCGGCGGAAGGCGTCGGCAGGCGGAAGGCAACCGGCAGACGGTTGCTTGTGGTCAACAAAGCTGATACGGGAAATAAGAAATCTACAATTTTGATTTTTGGCGTTGGTTCTGTGGGAGAAGTCGCTGACAGTCGTATGCTGTGAAGTTGAAACTCAAGAAACCTAAAATTAAAAACTGTATTTTCTATATGTATTTATAAATTAAATATATATATATATATATATATATATATATATATATATATATATATATATATATATATATATATATATATATATTTTATATCAATATACAAATGGGGCTCTCGCGGGACTACGGGACGGAAATACCGACTCCTGAACTCGATACCGAAAATAAAACGGGGGTTAATCCCGTCTCTGCCCCCGCTCTCGCTCCTGAATTTTTTAAAAAATTAATATTGTATGGTATCGGGTCCCACATAAGTTTTTGAAATTCATAGATATGGTTTCAAAACTTTTAACAAATAGTCTCTTATCCATATAAAAAGACTTATTTACCATTTTTAATATATTTTTGATATTATTTATTTAAATCTATTTTTTTAAAAGAAAAAATAAATAAATAACTCTCTCTCTCTCTCTCCACCGACACCACATTCCCCTAAACTTCTTCCATTCACTAAATTAAGAAACTGCAACTTCTTTAAATTAGAGAAATTGATCATGGATAAGTCCAATAATCAAATTCCCTTCAATGTCATTCACTTCAAGACTCTTTAACCCCCATATTTCATTAGGCAACTCACCAGGATTCTTAAAAGGAATTGAAAAAGCCTTAAGTTCCAAGATCTTCCCAATTACATTTGACAATTTCCAATCCAAAACTTTTTCCTTTTTTTAGCAGAAGAACAATCCCTTTTAAGGTTAAAATTTTGATTACTCAAACAAGAACTCAAATAAATAAAATTACCTCCTAGTATCGTCAGCTCAAAAATCCTATCATGTGAGTTCACGTGATTGCAAACCAAGAATAGTAATCAGGGTTTGTAGATTTCCAGCTTGAAATCATGTTATGAGGGTTGGTTCTAGACTTTTGGTTTCTACTCATCATATATATGGGTTGTTTTCCAGTGGCGTAGCCAGGATTTTGTTTTAAGGTAGACCAAATAATATACAAAATATGAACGAGTGACAAAATTCTTTAAACGGTAACAAAATGTAACTATATATGCATTCTTAACTAAATTGTTTTTTTAAGTTGCACACGATGTTGTCTTACATCATTAAAATAATCTAAATTAGAGTCTAATCGACATAGACAACAATGTATTCTCTTATACTAATTTCAAGTTTTGAATGGAATAGGCCATATCACAACCCTAATTCCTATTATTTAACAAAAATATATATTGTACATACTATATATAACCTTAATATTATGTGGGTGGGCCAAGGCCCACTCTCGCCCTATATTGGCTACGCCCCTGTTGTTTTCGAAGGTTTGATAAACCATCAAAGATTATAGCGGCGATGGTCGCTGTTGGTTGCAGTAGTGGTTGTCGCTAGTGGTTGTAGTGGCGAAGTATATGAATTAGACGGTGGCGACGTCGATTTCGCTAACCCCCGAAATAAAATAAAAAAACACTCGTGGATGAGAATATGAAGATTAACCTTTAAGATCAAAACCACAACATAAAAAGGGGGCTTGAAACTTGGATTTTCGAGTGTATCTAAGCCCAAAGATATTGGTGCCAGTACGACCACCGATGTGTTTTTTCCGGTGCTTTGGTCTTGTGGATGATGGGGCTCGACGGAGATGTTTGGGTTGGTTTTTTCGGAAATGATGGTTGTTGTTTAGCTTGATGGTTTTCTTTTTCTACCATTTAATATGTGAACATGGTGCTCGACTGGATGAGGTAGATGACTGATGGGTGAGAAAGGAAGAGGGGTTGGGATGGGTTTTGAAGAAGATGATAGTGGTGGATTGTGTTCTGGATATTTAAACGAGAGAGAGAGAGAGAGAGAGAGAGAGAGAGAGAGAGAGAGAGAGAGAGAGAGAGAGAGAGAGAGAGAGAGAGAGAGAGAGAGGAGGGGGAGAGGGAGAGGGAGAGGGAGAGAGAGAGAGAGAGAGAGAGAGAGAGAGAGAGAGAGAGAGATGTGGGCCTAAGTTATTTATTTTCTTTTTCCTTTAAAAAAAATAAAGACAATAAAAAATATATTAAAAAGGGTATATAAGTCTTTTTATGTGGGTGAGGGACTATTTGTTAAAAGTTTTGAAACCACAATAACTATATGTTAAAAGTTTTGAAACCATATTGACCATCTATGAGGTTTTTTAAACTTATAGACTATATCCCAAATTTTAGGAAACCGCAGGAATCATTTATGAGGTGAGTAAACTAAGATTTTTTTTGGCCGTATATTTATTGCATTGGTAATTCAGTTTTTTTTTTATCTCTAACTAGGGAGACGATCTAGAGGTTAAATAAACGCCGTCTCTCTAAATACTATTGTAATTGGATTTGTGAAGATATCCTAATCCTAGAAAACTAAAATTATGAATGGAGATTGTTATACTATTAGAATTATTTTGATGTTTCAAGCACTAAACTCACAAGATGACTTATTAGCGGGGCCGACCCAATAGGGGCTACCGTCTATAGCATAAAGTTACGAGAGACCTTAGAATTTTTAATGAATCTTAAGGAAAATATAAAAATATAAGTTGAACTCTGAAGCGACAAAGGGAAGGGGTGAGGAAGATGTGATCCTCATTAGGGAAGTTCTATTTCCAAAAACACCAACATCATACAAGTTATTGTTTTAGTTATAATCAAATAATTTATTTTCTAAAATATCAAGAATTGCCGCATTTTTTCTTGAATTTCAGTTTTATAAGATTTGTTTTCATAAAAATTACAAAATCCAAATGCTAGTAGAGGTAATTGAGTTCGTAAGATCTTTTGGTGAATTGGTGCTTGCAATTTCTTTGACGTACTTTAAGAAGGAGTACGATTGATAACAATATAGATGCTAACTATACGTGACATATGATGTCTTTTGTTTTTATTATATAAACTAGTGATGTGTCCCATGCTCCGCATGGATCGGGAGGGTTTTTGTGTTTTTTTCAGTCTCAATGTTTTTTTGTTTTTTTTTTGTTTTTTTTTGTAGATATTCACTATATACTTGTATTTTTAAATCAACACTACCAGCACAAATAAATAGAACAAATTCCATCACAAGGCTCAATATATTGATTCTAGTTATTCAAAACAATGTAAACAAAAAACAACACTAATGAAGAAATTACCCCTCCACAACCTCAAATACTTTTTATTTACCATAATTTCCCATAGTACAAAAATGTGAAGATTTAAAAAACTAAATGACCATGTTTGATGTTACCAAAATGATATAAATGGAAGTATGTTGCAATTACTTTCCAGTTCTCTTTTTTTAATGTAGTTTGTAACCTTGTACTCCTTTTTATAATCCCTTTTGAACCTACGATTCAGAAACAATGATGATAAGGAAGAAGATAAGTTACAAAAGAAAACTATTTACAGTGAATTCACACCAAGGGTATTTTAGACATTTTACAAACACTCAAACACTTGTCCACACAAATGCATACTAATTCACATGGAAACAGTTGGAAGGATAGTTTTCCTAGATCACTAGCCACATCCTATTATAAAAAATGCACAAAAACCACCTTAATTATAACTTCATAAAAAGCGTAAAAAATGTAATTTCATAGATAGATATATATTACATGTGGATCCTGGATAGCAAGTAGTGGTCGTCTGTATCGGTGAACTTTGAGAACCAAGGAATGTAAACCCAAAAAATATAGAAAAAATGGAAGATTTTGTTACCCTTTGCTCTTTTTAGAAGAAAAAGGTGCCTCCATAATTGATTACATGGAATAAGAAACAAAAAAACCCCTTTATAATATTTTTATGATTATTGAATTAGAAATTATATTGTTTTATAAGTGAACAGAAACATGGAACACTTGTTAGATGCAAATTCTGCACTTTAACAACACCTTAGCAGGAGAGTGAGATTGCTAAAGGCATTTTATCTATGTCTGCATCATCTTCGTATTCAACAATCCTATTTGTAGCAGCCTCAAGACTTGAGTTACCTACAAAAAAATATGTTAGATGAAAGAAATATGCAAAAGGAAGGCTATATGCTAATCTAACAATGAAAAGCTAAATATATAAATATAAAATACCAAAAACTGATAACTACTTCAGTTTAGACAACAACTATTTAACAAAAGTCCAATTCCATTAAGTACATTAACCATGAGATAAAACCTTCCAGTAGGATCACATGTTCCCATGAGACAAAAATCTTATAGTAATTGGAATTTTGCCTTCACCAAACCGTTTTCTCACTTCTTTTGCAGGTGGAGATAGACATTCCTAAATTGATCAGTTGTTCCCATGAGATAAACGATGCTGAAAGTAAGGTTGATTGAGAGGAATACGGGCACGAAACATGTCAATAGACATTCCAAAATCATTTATATGTTGATAAATATTTTCCACGAAGCAAGTAATGAAAAAGTTAATTGGAAGATGGGAGAACTTACGTACCTGAAAACGAAAACAGGCAATAGGATCCCGTTAAACTAACAATCTTAAACACATTGAATCTTAATTAGAATCAGAATCAAAATCATATCCTAAAAAACAAACCTAAGTTGAAATGTTTCCAGCTGTAACATATATAATAGCATCAATAATACCTTTAAAGAATCTATTGAAAACCTGAACTTGTAAGAGGTCCACGGTGAAGATTGTATCTTTTATGAAAACCAATTTGATATAAATTTTATACATATACAATGAAAACCAGTAACATAACTTTGAATTTTTACTTACCAACCCTTGTTTAGTTGTTTATTGATCAAAATACACAACAGAGGTTCAGAAGCTGTCGTATGTATGAAAGATAGATAAACACTTTCCCATCTTTTTAAATCCAAAAATATGTGTAAAATTCTTTGCAATTAAGTCAGACCATTATTAGATTATCTATTGGCTAAACTTTTAGTATGCTTAAATCCAATACAAACAAATTAAAGTAATAGAGTATGTAAATTGCTTAATAAAAACATATAACCAGAGCACCAGCATACAGTTTGAGGTCTCATTGTGCTTGCACTTTCCCATTTGGAGTTGGAAGGAATGGAAAAAATGGGGAGAAAACCTTCGTAAGAAACCGACAAAAAAGAAAGGTTTAAGAAATCGGATGAGATATTGACGGGTTCGCGTTTTCTAGAGGCGGCAAATATGAATGGCGGTAAAATCACAACCTTTTTACAGGGCTTCAACAAAAATTATGAGCAATCAGACAAATGAAACCCTAAAGTCGAGGGGAAAGGGGAGTAATAAGGTTACCTGAAAGATTTAAGATACATCGATCCGGTGAAGCAATCGTGATTAGGGCTTGAAGAGTCTTCGTTTGGACGACACAGGTGGTACAGAAGAGGACTAACGTTAGCGATTCACGATCGCCGAAGCATGAGCGGTGGAGTAGTCGACGGGAAGTGCGGAGGAATCCATCAGCAAATGTAGAGGAAGATGAAGCAGAGCAAGCAAGCTTTCGTTTAGGCATAACGAAAACAAATAGCGAAGAGAATGGAAGAACAACAAAGACAGACAAAAAAAAGAAACAAAACAAAAAAAAGGAATTACTTGGAACAAGAACAAAATCAGACGAAAGGGAACCTAAGAGAGAACGGTGATGAAGATCAAGAGTGAGAGACAAGTGAAGAGAAGATGATCCTCTAAGTAACACGTTGACATCGGATGAGAGGAGGCAAGCACGTATACAATATCAACAGTGGAAAGCAATAAGGGTTTATCAGACGCAAATTGAAGAAAGAAGCAATGACCGACACAAAACCCCTTTTCAAAAAACTAACAAAAAAAAAAGAAACAAAAGAAAAGAAAAGGAATTACCTGGAACAAGAACAAAATTAGACGAAAGGGAAGTTGAGAGAGAACGGTGATGAAGATCGAGAGTGAGAGACAACAGAAGAGAAGATGATCCTCTAAGTAATACGTCGATATCGGATGAGAGGAGGCAAGTACGTGTACAACATAAACGGTGGAACCAATAAGGGTTTATCAGATGCAAAATGAAGAAAGAATCAATACCGACACAAAAACCTTTTCAAAAAACTAATAAAAAAAATCAACCAATGAAACAAAAACACTATTCTTAAGGGAACAAAGTTTTAATCTTATTATATAATATATGTTTTTTTCCATACAAAATTCATGTGCCAAAAGTGCATGTTAATAGAGTTTTAACCAAGTCATTATATTCCCATAAAATAACCTATGGTCTACCGACTATTATTTGAGAATAGTTGGTTTACATTCTAACTTATGAGTTTTTATTAGAACGGTTAAGACAAACAAGGTTAAGACAAACAAATACTCTCTAACTGATACTCCTAATTTCATCTTATAAGTTAAATGGAATTGAACCCTTTTATTAGGATTCATGCTAATTTTGCATTTGATATCGAGGTATAAAAATTATACTTCGCAGAGATAATGATATTTTTTTTGTAAATTCTGGTTTTAAAACAAATCAAGAGTAAAAGGTTTAAATTTCATAAAGTTTAAGTCTTAAATTCTAGTTGTAAGTTCTCATTGTCATGCTTATTATAATCTTAGGAATTTTATAAGGTAATGAAACTTTGATAATTAGCATTGGTAGACCATTTATAATAGAAGTTATATGCCATAAAGATGATTACCAACACAATCAATTTGACATAATTAGTTGCTAAAGATCAATAATAACTACTTAACAAAAGTAACTAGTGTAAACACACATACATACAAACAAACATACATGCGCGCGCGCATATATATATATATATATATATATATATATATATATATAATGATCAAATGAGAACACCTAAAAGGTTGAGAACGCGAGAACAAGTATATTCATTTGTGATTCCATGTATTCATTTGTGGAGAAATGATAAATTTTTATCAACATGAATATGTTTTTTCTCTTCAATTGAAATTAAAGACATAAAAATTTATCATTTCTCCACAAATGAATACATGGAATCACACATAAATATACTTTGTTCTCGTGTTCTCAACCTTTTTGATGTTCTCATTTGATCCTACTCCTATATATATATATATATATATATATATATATATATATATATATATATATATATATATATATATATATATGTTCTTGTATTATAACTATATATTATGTGGATGTAGGATTTATTATGAACCAATCAAAATTTTTTAAAAAATTAAATAAATAAGAAATTGTTTAAGGGTATTTTGGTAACTTTATACTATCACAATTTATTAATCTAAAAATAAATCCTAGATATATGTATAAATTGCTTGAAGCAAGGAGGTGTTACCATAAAATCGTACTACCGTCGACCACAAAATCCCTCCCTTGCTCCTCCTTTCCCCCAAACGCTGATGGACTGAGGCAAAGATCTATGTCGACAACTCCACCCCTCACCGTCGCTCTCTCTCTCTCTCTCTCTCTCTCTCTCTCTCCCGTTCCAAAAGTCTCGATTTGGATTAAATCAACAGAACAACAAAAGATCACACTTTTATTCTTCTACATTTGAATCGTCAACAGATAGAGGTCGGAGGGATTTAGACTTCGAGGAAGGAAATCGAGAACCGACAGCCATGGAGGCGGTGGTAGTAGGAGGAAAGCATTTAAGTTTTTGGAATCGGGTTTCAAGGTGGGGAAGGGTGATTATCAAAGGTCGAGAAAGAAGAGAGTCTGATTATTATACTCACACAAATTCTATAATTTCGCAACTAATTCAGTATGTTTTTCGATCCCTCAATATAATTCTGCATTTTAGAATGATATTTTGTTATCAATTCGATTGATCAATTTTTTCCTCCTGCAATTATATATTCATTTTTACCTTTGAGTATTTTGGTTAATAATATGTGTAGTTGATTGTTTCATTATTCGTTTTACATGTGATTGAATTTGTAAATAGTATGTTTAGACGATGTTTCAACTTTCATCTGTTGTATTTTATCTGAGTTCTTTTTAATGTCATGTTTAGTATCGTATTTCTCCTTGTAATTGTTTGGTCTGGTGTATATAATTCATTTAGTTTTTCATCATCATCTATGAGATACATAATATAAATCTGTAGATATCATATATGATATCGGTCTTTGTGCTTTTCATTCTAAATCAAGGCACACAACTGTTCAAAATTTTCTTATAGATAGATCTTTTAAACCTTCATAGTTAATTTTCCCTCAAATTTATGAAACATATTGAAGTTTCTAAAAATGTTCCAACCAACCAAAAATCTTTGTCTTTAACCTCAAACCTTTAGATGGAAACAATGAAATTGAAATAGCACCTCCTTTACTCAATGCATTCGATCCTCTCTAGCATTGACAAAATCTTTTCGTCTTTTGTAGTTTTCACAACAGCTAACCCTTTTTCAAAGAAGCTACAACAGGTTATAAATGAGATATGCAGCCAAAGATGTAACTACTAAAGGTATGTGGAGTTTTATTTGTTTATTTATTTTATTATTAAATAAGATAAATAATTGTTTTTTAAACAACTTTCTACTTTTACAGGTTAAAATTATCCAACACCAACAACCACTGTGTGTGTGCCGATGCACACTTTAAAAGGAATTCAGATGATCCTAGAAGGAAGTATGAAACTTTTTGTGATCCTAAAAATAAAGATGTAAGAATCCAAAGAAGAAGGCATAGAATTTGATTTTATGGTTGGCATTCTAACAAAATTTCATTATAACACAATGTCATTATAATAGAATGTCATTGTTTCATAATGTCATTCTCATTTGTTGGGGTCTATTTTCTCTTTTTTGTGAGTTTGAGTCAACCCATTTTAGACAAGGGTGGGATTGTGTCTGAAGTTTATGGATTGGATTGTGACTGAAGTGATACAGACATGAAGAAATAAGATTGAAGATTGAAGAAAGAAGAATATAGATGTTAAAGAAGAAAGAAGAAAGGTCTCGATGAAGGTTTTGATTGGTCTGTGAGTGAAATATTTATTAGTGAATGTGTGTAGCTAAAAGGGATCGGGACCCGATGATACATTGACGATGATGATTGATTTTGCAAAGGCTTCTTTTTTGTTTTTCTTTTTCTGGGCTTAAATATTTTCTTATTTATTCGTTTAAATTTGGGTATTTCCTTTTCTTTTATTCAATTACGGTTATTTCCTTTTCTTGGCTTAAATCGGATTGTAGTAAGTTTACCTATTCTTCATCTAATCCAAATTTGACATCTAATTTGTTGAAAGAAACTAATTTGATTTCTTATATATTGTTTATATTTGTAGCTAGTTCCTTGCTATTTATACAATAAAATCTTGTCTTTGTTCAAAAAATATATAAATAACTAATTATTACATAGATTATTTTAAGGTTTCATGATAACAAAAATGATCAAAGTCGAGTATTTCAAGGTTTCATGACAGCCAAAGATGACAAAGACAGATCATTAGACAGTTGTTGTCCATGCTGATCTAACTACTAAGCTCAACTTAAAAACAACTTCAATCATCCCAATGAAACTTATTCCACATGTTCCAAATTCAATTGAGAGATATACTCCACCTCAATCCAAAAATGATCTCAAATCTATAACAGAAACTGATGGAAACAAGAACAAGTGGTTTTATTCCAAAAAGAAGATATTAAATTATAAAGAATTACTAAAAACGTTTTGTTTCTTCATGGGATTACAGACAAATCTATATTCTTCTTGAAGTCTATCTTTCACAACACACAAAATTACCCAAATTTAAGAGAATCAATAAAAAAAGATTTAACCCCAAAAAAGAAAAACAAAAATGACTTTGCAAAATCAATCATCATCATCAATGTATCATCAGGTCCAGATTCATTTTAGCTACTGTTAAAACCGCTGTCGTGCACGATTTAAAGAAATAAAAATATAAATTAAACTGCTCTATTGCACTAACAGGTAATACAAATAAGAGGGGGGGGGGGGGGTTATTTCTGAAAATTGGACTAATAAAAATCGAAAATGTCAAAAGAATAACTAAATTTAAAGTGATGAAAACTCAATAAGAGAAAGCAATTTCAGTTTCGCAGTGACTCCCCTAATCATATAATTAACCTTCAACACAATATTTGACTGTACACTTTTTCAAACTGGTACTGAAGTTCATTAACAAGCTATAATGACCTCTATTACAGCAATTATTTAATCAAAATAAGTTCTTTGAATTAAACCTAACTTTTTACCCAGTTAACCAAACAAGCTCTTGATTAACAAAGAAAAGTTGCATTAAACACAGTGTAATTTCCCAGTAAAGTTTAATACCTCTCATAAGCTCGGAGGCGTAAAAACTTGTTTGATCAATCCGTATTAGAGTTAACCCTAAATGCAGAATTAATCTAATATTTGTCACTTTTTACCAACTAATCTAGATAATTAAGGATCTAAACAATTAGATGACTAAAATGATTTACAAACAATTTAAGTGGCCAACAGAAATTGAAATTGAAATCAAAATCAAACACTCAATTAAACACAGAAATGATCAAACTAAACAGTAATCACAGTAAAAAATAGTGCCTAATGATTAATCATACGAAAAGGTTATGTCTTGCGAAACTGAAATTTGAGTTTTTAGCCTGACATGGCTAAAAGAGGATTACAAACAGTAGAAAATAGAGTCTAAACGATAAATCTTACTAAACAATAAAAAGAAATTGATTCGTCTCCTTTAGATCCGCGTTCTTCACTTGAAACCCTCTGAAAATCGCCTTAGAATCGCTAGGAATCGCCAATTAGGGTTGCTGGATGAGTATGGGGCTCTTTTTATACGTCTGGCTGTAAAAATGCCGTACCTGCGATCGCATAAGGACAACCTGCGATCGCATGTATTACGGAAAAACGCGTCACGAGCCTTTTAAATGAAGTACGTTACCATTTCGATGCATTTTGGCCAACCTGCGATCGCAAGGGAACAACCTACGATCGCATGTATCTCTTTTCTTCTAGTCTGATGAATTTTTGGCACGAAAAAACCACGAAGCGAGGCTGCGACCCAACCTTCGATCGCAAAGGCATACCTGCGATCGCATAGGGGCAATATGCGATCGCATGTTGTCATTTTCGCGTCTTTTGATCGCCATTCCTCCTTCCAAGCAGTTCTTGATCGTTCCTCGGCATCCTTCCTTAGTCTAGACTCCAGTTAAGCTCCAAAGCATCCATTAACGCATCCCGAACTCGCTTAATCCTCCATGTGCTCCAAGTACCCTGAAAAGCCATAACAAAAGTGAGCAGTACGGGCATTCTACAAAATAATCATGAAACACGAAATACATAAGAATAATCGGGAGTTAGTTAGCTTTTTATAACGAAATAACAAGGAAATTGTTCTAAAAGATGCATATAAAATGCATCTAACAAACCTCCCCAAGCTTAAACTTTACTTGTGCTCGAGTAAGGAAAGGATAAATGTGGTATTCGGAATAGAGGGCAAGGGTAGTAAAGGAATAAACTAGACACACTAACAACCAAAGGAAAAACCTAATTACAAGAACGACAAAAAATAAACAGAACAAAAAATAAAATATGCATGCCAAAAATAAAGAAAATGAACAATGAACGAAAATAACATGTAAAAGAGAAACGAATAACTAAAATTAAACATGCTTCTTTTTTTATTTTGTATATTTATATATATTTTTTATACGATCAGACTTTACATCGAAATAAGGCTCCAATCATTAACACCAAAGCAACCATTATGCTACCTTTCATGTATCACAGACTCCTAAAGTGAGGAAGACCACAAAACGGTGTAACCCAATAATCCAACTCTAGTTTTATTTAAACTTTATACCTTAATTAGCTTTATGAGCGAAAATAACACAGTCCAGATCTCATGTCCTTAATACTAGATGGTTAAGAATCAGAATCGACACATCCTTAAGAACCCGCATGACCAAATCAGCTTTCGCTGAAGCAGCAAGGGCCAACCCCCGTAGGAGCCCGTGATGGGTTTTACACAAAATAACATCCTATGTGCTCATGCAAACCCTAATGCTTGGATCTAGGTTTCTCTATTGAACATGCTTTTCATCCAAGACTTGCAAACCCTAGATCTAGTGTAAACAATTCAAAATTGACATAATAAAACAGATCTAGATGATTACCTTTTTCTTGAAAGCTTGAATCTTGTTATCCTTGGAGCTTAGAGTCACAAATGTCACTCCTCTAATGGCTTACAAACACCAAGAGGCAAGAGGATGATTTGGAGTGAGGTTGAAGGCACAAAATCGGCTCTAGGAACTCCTTAGGGTTTCTGGTCCCGATTTCTGTAGCCCTAGGGGTCTTTAAATACTTGAGCTGCTAGGGTTATAGCCTGAAACCCTAATTGGACAACTTAGGCCTTAAGCAGTCCAAGGATCCTTCTGGAATAAGGCTTAGACGAATTCAAGGAGCCCATACACCTTAATTTCGTCCACCGTATGATCCATAAGGATCCACGGCCCAAAATCAACTATCACACAATTGACAGTTCCAGTCCCTTTTATTTAATTAATCTCTTTTAGCCACAAAATTAATTCTTAATTAATTCTTAATTAATTCTTGTCTAATATTAATTAAACTATATGATTTATCCTTTAATATATTGATCATATAATATATTAATAAACCATAATAACCTCTTTATTTATAAATCATCCTATCATGTTGCTTTGGTGAAGGCAACCCAAAAGGACCATGCACAACCGGGTCAAGTACTTACCAAATATAGTTACGGGCTTAGACACTAATCCAACAGTCTCCCACTTGGATAAGTCTAGTAACTATAAACACAAGCACAATCCGA
This sequence comes from Lactuca virosa, assembly GCF_052849685.1. Classification (NCBI taxonomy): domain Eukaryota; kingdom Viridiplantae; phylum Streptophyta; class Magnoliopsida; order Asterales; family Asteraceae; genus Lactuca; species Lactuca virosa. Next base: position 290,910,454 of record NC_136432.1, on the reverse strand, counting down.
TTAGCAATCGTAGCTCTCAAAGACACTGTCGAATTCTAATCTTATCAGTAACCTGTCCTTTAGATAAGGGATCGTATAGTCCTCCGTTCTAGATATCGTGTGGACAATTACATGGAACATAGTCATACTTATTGTCTAGCAGTTTGTTTCTCGATCTCGGATTTTTTCAACATAGAACTAGGTTGAACACATCAACTTTGTCCTGACCGGGCCCGACACATAAGTCAAACCAAATCATCGAGGGGCCCTGATATCGCTTTTACCCTCTTAGGATAAAAGGAACAGATAAACTTCGACTTATATGCATTTATCATTCACTAACCAAGTCACACACAACAATGCGTTTTATAACATCAAGTTACTGACGCATTTACACATTATCAATGCACAACCAATTAGCAAACAATAAACCATATATCTAGGTTTTAAGACCATATGATATTATCGTCTTGCGATCACTTGTGATAAATTCCATGAAGTGATTCCAGCAAGCGTGGGTTTATTCCAATGCTCAAATCTTATTCATAAACACTCATGAATGTTGTAGCAAACCTTTTCTATGTCTAATACACTTTAGACAATCTACACACCAATTCACGACAGTCTTCATTCATACCTACTTCCAACATATGAACGACTGTGGACTGTTCGAATAATGTTATTATTCAGGAAGTCAAAACATGCAAAATGAAACAACAGTTAAAAGATCAACATAAGATAGTAACTTTACTCATAAATAATACTCTTTTATTTATTCATCAAATGTCGATTACATTTTATCTATTACACGTTTCCAAACTATCTAATCTAAACTAATATCATCCTTCAGCCTAATGCTCCTAGCGTGCTGCAAGTGCTTAATCCTACTCAGTCCCTTCGTAAGGGGATCTGCTGGGTTATCTTCTAATGATACCCTCTTCACCACGAGGAGTCCCTCTTCCACCCGATGTCGAATAAAGTGATATTTTCTGTCGATATGTAGAGATCTACCATGATCTCTCGGTTCCTTGGTTAAGGCAACCGCTCCATCATTATCACAGAAGATTTCCATAGGCTCCTTTTGATGGGTTTTGAGCATTCTAACACTTCCTAAGTGTACATGCAACCCTAATAACCTTGAATCTATGTTTTCTCTATATACATGCAAATTTCTTTTTCAAGGTTATTTCCTAACTAGCATGGCATGGGGATTACATAAAACATAAAACTAGTAGAAATACATACCTTGTTGTTGCTTGGATTCCTTCAAGACTTTGTGAGCCTAGCACCCCAAATGTTGTGCCTCAAATGCTTCACACAACACCACAAGACTTGGAATAACTTGAGAGAATACTTCTAGCACTCAAAATTGGTTATGCCCTCTCTAGTAACACTATGTCCACTAGGTCCACTTTTTGCTAGCCATAGGGTTCCTTTTATAGTGTTGTCACAATTAGGGTTTACACATGAATGCCCTTAATTGTCATGACTCTTGATTTCCCATGACCCATGGATTTGTAACTCCCATGGACTATCCATGGAGCTCTATTTGGTTACATCCATAACCCATAAACCATGGATCATTAATCCACCATAAAAGAATTGATGATTGTCATAATCAACCCTATTAATTAGTCTAACTTTGATCACCAAATTAATCCTAGATTAATACTTGATCAATACTAATTAAATAATACTATTATTAATATATTAGAACTTATAATATATTAATAATCATAAGTGCCTTATTCTCTCATTTAGTCTATCCAAGTATTGCAATGCCATGCAACCCAAATGGACCATGCCGGGTCGGGTCAAGTACATACCAAATAAAGTTATGGACTTAGACACTATATCCAACAGTCTCCCACTTGGATAAGTCTAATAACTATATTTGCAAATATGACTTCAAAATCCGACTAGCAATCGTAGCTCTTTCAAAGTCTCTCGGAACTGAGATGATGATGATACGCCATTTAAGATAAGTGATCATATAATCCTCTGTTCTCATGATATCAGCCGGACAAACACATGGAACATGGTCTTACTTATTGTCCAGCATTTGTTTCTCGATCTCTGATTTGTTTCGACATAGAACTAAATTGAACACATCAATTAGGTTCTGACCAGGCCCGGTACATAAGTCAAAACCAAATCATCGAGGGGCCCAGATATCGCTTCTATTTCTAGAAGGAACAGATAAACTTCGACTGATATGCTTGTACTAACTACTTGTTGAATTATTCACAAAGGCACGTTTTATAACATCGAGTTACCAATGCGTTTTCGTACAATCAATGAATAACCAACTCATAGTCAACAACTCATATCTCTAGGTTTGAAGATTTATATGATATTACCGTCTCACGATCACTCGAGATAAATTCCATGAAGTGATGCAAGTGAGCGTGGGTTGAATCCAATACTCAGCCCTTATGAGTACTCATGAATGTTGTAGCAACCATTGCATTGTCTAAAGCACTTTAGACAAATTCATACAAGCCAAATTCATGACAGTCTTGATTCATATTTACTTCCAACATATGACTGACTGTGGATGGTTTGAATAATATGATATATACCATAACATAATTATTCTGGAAGTCAAAACATGCAAAGTGAAACACATGAATAATACTAATCTTATATGGCCCCAACACTTTGAGTGTAAATAAAACACCTTTTATTTAAGCACCATATTGATTACTCATTATTTATGTTTCGATTAATCAACTTTATGCTTGAATTAAAACATTAGTTGTCCCATGCTCCAAGCATGTACACTATGTTTTTCCAAACAACAATTATGCCATACTCCAAGTATGCATACTATGTTTACATATGGTCATCTCTTTGTGAAATAGATCAATTGACAATATTCCAATGATGCTCATTTCACAATTCCAATCCTCGTTGTAAATGAAAGAATACCAAACTCTTGCCATCTACTGTAATCTGTTAGATTCTAAACTTATATGCAATGATCCCCTTGTAATGACTATGCACAGAAGTCACAAAGACTTGGCAACAGAAATTACAAAGTATTCCAATGGAAAACAATTCCATGGAAATGAAGTCTCAAATTCAAAGTACATTCCTTTGAACATCCTTCTTAGCATTAAGTTCTTTAATCTTACACAGATTCAAAGAATAACTTCCACCTATGGATACAATTCCATATTACCATTTTGACCATCACTTCTGAACAAGAGTTGCCTCTTTTCAAAATATGTCAATATGGTCCTTACTCTATACTTCTAATTGTCCATGAGCAACCAATCTTTGGTAAACCTCAGATTGTCCTCGACAAACTTTGCTTAATCATTTTAGTCATTTCCAGTTCTATTCCTTTTTCCATCTTAATGCCCTAGGCATTTGGAAAATTTAGAATGGATGAATATTATAGCACATGTAATCAAACCTTTACCCAAAGCATATGGGACATGATTTATGCTATAAAATTTTTTATTTGCCATGTTTTCATAATTCTAACTATGAAGAGGGATGTCGTAATCATAATCGAATTTTGAGAACGCAACATATATAGAATTTCCTTATGTTAAACCATTCCAACATAACATTCATATATATTCTTGACTAAAGTAGATTAAATTCTCAATCTAAGCTTGTAGAATTGGAGTGAAGTATAAAATCCTCTCCCTTAATTATAGCAAAACAACTTTTTCAAGGCGAATTGAAACTTTTGTTTTCTATAATTAACATTGCTAACCTGCAATATTTAACATAATCGTCATGCTCCCACTAGCATAATGATTACCAGCATAACACTTTATGCTCCCACTAGCTTTGACATGTACTCAGAAATCAACTGGACTTCTAGAAATCAATACTTTATTGACTTTCTTACCAAAGTTCATATTTCTGATAATAGATTGCTTTGATAAGACTTTATAAAAAACATACACCTTTCCTTAGATAGCTCACATGTTTGTCTAGACCTTTTGCCATTCTCACTAGTTAGTGTGCCGGTTAACCACACACGCTCCACTAACTATATGAGAATGCAAATATCACAACCGCTATCTAATTAAAATCTTCTTAGTGGAAGCGTTTCCTCACCATCATTTTCATGAATCGAAGAGAAACCTTATGACACTTAGATTTTATGGTGTATGTGTTCCTATCCATGTGAATTTGTCATAACCATAATCACAGGACTAGGTTAGTGACACTTCCAAATTCATAGGGACTGAACTTGTGCAATCTTAATTTCTTGCCACCTGGTAGCAGATTGCCCACCATTGCTTCCGGGTTGTTATGCAAACAATTGAGAACTCATAGAACTCACAAGCATAATCAACTTTCAACTGGAACAGACACATAAACAAGAATATGTCAACACGATAGGTTACAAACCTCAAGTCGTGGGCTAGTGATTAACAAAACTCTTGATTTAGTTCTTGAAACTATTTCAGAATCATTTAGACTCCCACTATCCTCTTGACATATAAGACTTCTCTTTGTCAAGAACCATTCCTTGACAAAACAAATATTCAAGATCTAGTGCGGATTCTTATCAAGTTAAACACTTCTCACTATTGGTCTTAGCTGGTCTTTGTTTTATCCAAAACATCACAACTTACCAATCTCAAATGTACAAGAATAGGAAACATCTTACTCTACATTTGACAAGTGTTATGAACTTTCTAAAGACTATGTCACTCAAGTTACAATCTTGGAGTATAACTCCAGGATTTGTTTTTGGCACGAAGTATGAATTATCTTTTGATTTAACCATTTCAACAATTCACGATTCCTCTCCTCAGGCAACAAACACACTAAGGTGTCCTTAGAGGATCAATTGTGATATGGTTCCATAATCACTAAGATAATCATAAAACAAAATACACAAGTACTCTCCCATCTCTTCAGATTGGAGAAAATTTTATCTTTCTGCCTTATTTGATTCTTCTTATTCATTCTGCCATACATTGAAACTTTTCCAATGTTTCAGAATTACACTTAAACTCGTAAGCATAACCATATTTACTAAACTTTAGTAAATCATAACGAATAATCTTATCTATCTTTGTGGTGGACCTGACCAGCACACAACCAAGTGTACCCAATCTTTTAGTCCTTCACTTGACTCACATGTACATGTGAACAAGGAATTAGTCTTAATTTCCCAAAGACGAAAACTTCTCATTCATCATACAATACAAGTTGCATGATTCCAAGTTTCTATCTAACTGAAACTTGGGCGATGAGAATCTTTCCTTATTTGGTAAATTATGATACTACCACAAATGAAAGAATCAAATCCATTTTCAAATATTGCTATTAATGGAAACATATAATCAACAATTTTTCACAAATGCCATTGTAAGGATACTTAAAATAAATAAAATCAAAACTTTTCTTTATTTTAAAACTTTGCGGAAAACTTATCCTTACAACCCATATGAAAACCTTGTTGTTATCTATTCCTAAGCAATATGTCTCAACTCTTAAGTAATAGCTCAAAATTCTGATCACCGAACCATGCGATCAAAATCCCTCTTCGCGATCAGAATCAGCATATACTTCCTTTAAGTTTCTTCACTTTTCTTTGATTCTTAAAACATCAACATGTGACCCAGTCACATCATGCAATAAGAATCTCAGAATAGAAACTTAATAGAGTTAGACAATGGACTTTACCTGAAGTAGAGTCAAACATTTGACTTTACTATCCTTATGGACTTTTAGGTAAATTTGGCAGCTTCGCAACCAATGCCCTTCCTTTGGCAACAGAAACATATGGACTCTTTGGAAACGGTACACGGGACTATCACAGACTTAGCCTTTCTCTTTATCATTTGGTCAACCGAGTTGACTATGGCCAATCCCTTTCAATTGGGTAGAGAAAGTTTTTCTGGACTTCCAATGTTACCATTGTCAATGTCCATGGAAGTTTGGGAAGTTGATCTTCCAATCAAATTTTTCTTTACCAATGCTCCAAATCATTGCTGATTCAGCATCATCAAGCAAATAGGTAAGATCATTAAGGGTCATGTCGTGATCTGTTATCAGGGAGTGACCAAGTCAACAGCCAGCTACCTTGAGACTTCGACACCCTACTCTCCCGGCTTGTCAATATGTGACTTAATCTCCAAGACCTAAGCACATATAGACTTTGTTTGCCAATAGGGATTGAGTGACTTAGAACTTATCATGTCTTGAAACTTGTGGGATAAGAAGATTTATTGGAGGAGGTGGAGGAAGTGAAGTATGATTTCCAGTCCCACTAATGCATAACAAAGGGATTGATCTTTCACCTTGATTGCCATTCGGGATATCATCTTCATTAGAAAGCTTCTTCCTAAAGATTTGGGAAGACCATAGCTGTCTAAACTAGACATCTATAATGGGAGAAATTCAAGTTAGTTGATTTAAAGTCCTTAATATAACACCCAATATGAAATATTAAGGCTAGGACCCAACAACCTATTTATAACTGGAAGAGGGATGCCGTAATCCAAATTATAAAATAGTTGAAGGTAGGTAAATGACGATTTACCAATTTCCTACCATAAAAACGAAATATAATTAAGTTTTTAATTGGATTTGAAACTCCTAGATCTTTTGAGATACATTGAACTTTCAATGGCATGTTTGAATCTCGATTGTGCCCTCTCAAGTTTGTGACTGGGATGCCGAGGATCACAAACAAGGTGTGAATAACCATACAAATTGACTTGGTACCCTCAACAATATTACCTAATCGATGTGCCGGTTAACCACACACGCTCCACCGATCTATAATAAAGTCAAGTTACCCTTTGCCACTCTTACTAGTCCATGTTAGTGTGCCGGTTAACCACACACGCTCCACTAACGACTTGGTAAGGTACTAAGTGTAATTTTATGGGCTAGCACCAATTTCACATTTTCCTAAAGTAACTAAGATTGGGAATTTATAATGTATAGTTACTTTATAATTCATTATACTTTTAACGAGTATTTAAAGTCGTATCCTACCCGTTCGGCTAACGACCCTCCACCGATCAAGGAAGCGGTGGGTGAGAGTGGACACCCATTAAGTCACCATTTTATAGGCAACAACCTTATACCCCCCTTATAGACCGGCTTCGTGAATGAGGCCTACTAACGGTAAGAATGACATATTCTTATACATATCTATATAATTAAAATTATAATAATAGTATAAGGGTGTATTTTAAACATTTAAAATACTTGGTGGTTTAATCTATTAATTAAACTATACTTAATTTAATTAAACTTAAACCATGTCTTTATGGAATTATTAACTCTTTTAATTAAACACTTTAATTAATTTAATGAAGTCCATAAAGCTTGAATTTTACCTTTAAAAAATTCTAAGAGTTCAATTTGGAATAAAAGTGTAAGGCTTTTCAAATTCCAAAACTTGAGGGCAAGAATTGAAACTATTCCAAGTCTCTTCAATTTGTAACTTATGAGTTTTAATGGTTCATAAAAATGAAGACTCTTCATTCTATGAAACCTCTTTAGTTCTTTAATTACAATTTAAAGAAGTGACTTTTGGTTATCCATAACTTGAGGACAAGTTATGGACACCATCATTAGCATTAAGATCATGAATTAAACAAGCATGTAAGTTACACAAAATTCCTATGATCTTCTAAAAACTCATAAGAACAAATATTCATATCAAACAATTTCAAAAAATCATATAAACATATACAATACTTGAAAATTGATAAAAGCCATGTAAAATGGGTTAACATAATCATTATCATTTTGAAAAACAGATTTTACAAGTCCAAAACAGATTGGGATAATGATTTTAATCCATTTCCAACAACAAAACACGAAAAGCTGTCCAGCACGATCCTACTCGCCGAGTGCATTATTCTACTCGGCGAGTAGAATGAATTTGTTCATGGACTCGGCGAGTCCTCCCCATGGACTCGGCGAGTCCAGTCGTCAGAGTGCAGAATTTTCGATTTTTAAGCAGTTTTGCATCAAGTATACAGAAAACAATCCTAGGCTCTGATACCACTGATGGGTTTTTGAGCATTCTAACACTTCCTAAGTGTACATGCAACCCTAATAACCTTGAATCTATGTTTTCTCTATATACATGCAAATTTCTTTTTCAAGGTTATTTCCTAACTAGCATGGCATGGGGATTACATAAAACATAAAACTAGTAGAAATACATACCTTGTTGTTGCTTGGATTCCTTCAAGATTTTGTGAGCCTAGCACCCCAAATGTTGTGCCTCAAATGCTTCACACAACACCACAAGACTTGGAATAACTTGAGAGAATACTTCTAGCACTCAAAATTGGTTATGCCCTCTCTAGTAACACTATGTCCACTAGGTCCACTTTTTGCTAGCCATAGGGTTCCTTTTATAGTGTTGTCACAATTAGGGTTTACACATGAATGCCCTTAATTGTCATGACTCTTGATTTCCCATGACCCATGGATTTGTAACTCCCATGGACTATCCATGGAGCTCTATTTGGTTACATCCATAACCCATAAACCATGGATCATTAATCCACCATAAAAGAATTGATGATTGTCATAATCAACCCTATTAATTAGTCTAACTTTGATCACCAAATTAATCCTAGATTAATACTTGATCAATACTAATTAAATAATACTATTATTAATATATTAGAACTTATAATATATTAATAATCATAAGTGCCTTATTCTCTCATTTAGTCTATCCAAGTATTGCAATGCCATGCAACCCAAATGGACCATGCCGGGTCGGGTCAAGTACATACCAAATAAAGTTATGGACTTAGACACTATATCCAACACCTTTATAGCTGGAACAACTCCAAGGTCTCCGATGAAGTTCTTTCACCATATTGCCTCCTTTGACGCTTCGCTCGCTGCAATGTACTCTGATTCGCACGTTGAATCAGCTACGGTTTCTTGCTTGGAACTTTTCCAAGTCACTACTCCTCCATTAAGGTTAAAGACCTAGCCCGACTGCGAACGGTAGTTGTCCCTGTCGGTCTGAAAACTGGCGTCACTGTACCCTCGCACCTTTAAGTCATCACTCCCACCGAGAACTAGAAACCATTCCTTGTTCCTCCGAAGGTACTTAAGAATGTTCTTGACTGCGGTCCAATGTGCTTTGCCAGGGTTCCCTTGATTTCTGCTGACCATGCTTAAAGCGAAGGCCACATCAGGGCGAGTAAAAGTCATAGCATACATGATCGAGCCAACTGCGAAAGCGTAAGGTACTCGGCTCATCTCTGCTATCTCGACTTCGGTACTCGGACTTTGAGTCTTACTCAACTTGGCATTACTTTGGATTGGTAACTTCCCTTTCTTTGAATTCTCCATACTAAAACGTTTTAGTACTTTGTCCAAGTAAGTATTCTGACTAATTCCTATTAGTCTCTTACTTTTGTTTCTCACTATCCTTATTCCCAAAATATAGGAAGCCTCTCCGAGGTCCTTCATAGCGAAGCACTTCCCGAGCCAGGACTTAACCTCATGTAGTGTCGGGATGTCGTTTCCTATGAGCAGTATGTCATCAACCTACAATACGAGGAAGCTAACTATACTCCTACTGGCTTTGACATACACACATGATTCATCCTCGCTTCGTAGAAAACCAAACTCTTTGACTTTCTCGTCGAAACAAAGATTCCATCTGCGAGACGCTTGCTTAAGCTCATAAATAGACTTCTCAAGCTTGCACACTCTATTGGGGTGATTTGCATTGAAAAAACCCTCTGGCTAAGCCATGTAAACATCCTCAGCCAACTTCCCATTAAGGAAAGCGGTTTTGACATCCATCTGCCATATTTCATAGTCATGAAATGCAGCAATGGCCAGCATTACCCTAATCGACTTTATCTTGGCAACCGGTGAGAAGATTTCATCATAGTCAACTTTGGGAGTTTGAGTGAAACCCTTCGCGACCAATCGTGCCTTATATGTGTGCAAATTCCCATCCATGTCGGTTTTCTTCTTGAAGATCCACTTGCACCCGACCGTCTTACATCCTGGTACATGGTCAACCAAATTCCAAACTTGGTTGTCATACATGGACTGAATCTCGTTGTCCATCGCCTCTTTCCACTTCGTAGACTCCGGGCCTGCCATGGCTTCCTTATAACTGTTAGGTTCGTCCAGATTCACTAGTGTACTATCATTAATAAACGTATCCCCTTCGGTAGTAATATGAAAACCATAAAACTGGGGTTGAACCCTAACTCTATCGGAACGTCTAAGAGGTAAGGATTCGTCAATCGGTTCAACCGGAGTTTCCTTGGCTTATGAGTTCTCGCTAGAGGTTCCTTCATCGATCAACTCTTGAAGTTCTTCAAGATCAATTTGCCTCCCACTGTCCCCTTGGCTTATGAGTTCTCGCTCTCGGAAAACCCATCTCCTCGCAACGAAGACAACATTGTCACTCGGTCTATAGAAGAGATATCCAAAGGACTTCTGCGGGTAGCCGATGAAAATACAACACTCACTACGAGGTTCGAGCTTGTCGTGAGTCTCTCATCTTACGAAAGCCTCGCAACCCCAAACCTTGATATGTGCCAACGAGGGAGCCTTCCCTGTCCACATCTCATGAGGTGTTTTGGCAACCTTCTTTGTAGGGACTAAGTTAAGGATATGGGCGGCAGTCTCTAAGGCATACCCCCAGAATGAGATAGGTAGTGAAGCACGACTCATCATGGAACAAACCATGTCTAATAAGGTTCGATTACGCCTCTCAGCCACACCGTTTAGCTGCGGTGTCCTAGGTGGCGTCAATTGCGAAATGATTCCGCATTCCTTAAGATAGTCGTGGAATTCAAGACTTAGGTACTCTCCTCCTCGATCGGATCGAAGCATCTTGATTTTCCTGCCCAATTGATTCTCCACTTCTTGTTTAAAATCTTTGAACTTTTCAAAGGTTTCCGACTTGTGCTTGATTAAGTAGATATACCCATATCTGCTATAATCATCGGTGAAAGTCACATAGAAGCGGTTTGCATCCCTTGTGGTGGATCTAAATGGCCCACACACATCGGTGTGTATGAGATCCAATAGACCCTCACCCCTTTCACAAGTACCAGTGAAGGGTGACTTGGTCATCTTTCCAAGTAAACAAGATTCACACACGTCATCGTCCCTAAGGTCGAATGACTCCAACACTCCATCCTTTTGGAGTTGGGCTATGCGTTTCTTGTTGACATGTCCTAGACGGCAATGCCACAAACATGCTTTATCCATACTATTGGAAGAATCAATACACAACACATCATTTCCTAAATTATCTACAACCATCACAGTTTCATATATTCCATTACAAGGCAATGCTTCAAAATGTAAAACACCATTAAGATAAGCATAAATAGAACCCTTTTCATTATCAAATGAATATCCAAATCCTTGTCTAAACAAACCATGAAAGGAAATGATGTTTCTTGCCATATCTGGCGAATAGCAACAATTATTTAAATCTAAACTTAATCCATTACTAAGCTCTAAGGAATACACTCCAATCTTGGTGACAGACGACGATCTTCTGTTGCCCATGATTAGATTTATCCTTCCACGCTCCACATCCCTATTTCTTCTTAGTCCCTGCAAATCAAAACATATGTGAAAACCACATCCTGTATCAAGAACCCAAGAAATAACATGCGATGAATCATTAGATTTAATTGTGTAAATACCTGCGAAAGACGACTTGATCTTCCCATCCTTAATAGCTTGTAGGTATTCCGGGCAACTTCTCTTCCAATGCCCTATCTTGTGGCAGTGGTGGCACTCTGCCTCCTTAGGGTTTGAGTTGGGTTTAGCAAAACCAACTTTGGTTCCACTAGAAGAGGTGCCATCTTGGGACTTTCCCTTGTGGTGGCCCTTTGAGGGGGCCTTCCTCTTCTTACCCTTCCCTTGCCCAATAGCCAAGACGGGGGCAGTGGTGGTAGGAGTCGATGCAACAAATTTGTCCTTGAGGTTGCTCTCAGCAGTCCTCAACAGACCTTGCAGCTTGCTCAACGTGACCTCCTCCTTGTTCATGTGATAGGTCATGCGGAATTGGTTGTAGCAAGGTGGCAGTGAGTGAAGGATGATGTCAATCGCTAGCTCCTCATTGAATTTGAAATTCAACTTCTGCAGGCGATCGACATACCTTTGCATTTTCTGGAGATGAGCGGTGACAGACTCTCCGTCCCTCATCTTGGTAGTGATCATCGTAGTGATGATATCGTACCTCTCCTGCCTCGCACTCTGATGGTACCTATCCATCAAATCTTGATGCATCTCGTAGGGGTAGTAGTCCTCGTAGGACTTTTGGAGTTCTGGAGTCATGGTCGCGAGCATGATGCAATGGACTTTCGTAACATCTCGCTCGTGGGCCTCGAAAGCAGCAATCTCCTAGGGAGTGGCAGTGTGAACGTTCACCTCCTTCAGCTCCTTGTCGAGGACATATTCTTTGTCCTCGTAGCGGGTAACCATTCGGATGTTTTTTGTGATCCAATCGTTGAAGTTGGATCCATCAAAGATTACCCTCCCACACAAGTTCATGAGTGAGAACGAGCCTGAAGAGGTTGAGCCTGAAGCGTTGTTGTTGTTTGAGTTCGACATCTGAAAGGAAAAAGAGACAAAGTTGATTAGATAAGTATCCCTAATTAAACACCCAAATGAGAAATTAGGGCTAGGATCCAACAACATTATTTACAAATTAAAAGAGGGATGCCGTAATCCAACATGTAAATAATTTGAAGGTAAGTGAATGACGATTCACTAATTCTCCACCATGAAAAACGAAAAAGAGATTAAGTTTTAAATGTATTGAAAAACTCATAGATCCTTTTGAGATTCATTGAACTTTTCAATGACATGTTTAAATCTCGATATGCCCCTCTAGTTTGTGACTAGGATGCCGAGGATCACAAAGTGGGTGTGACTAACCATGCAAATATACATGGTGCCCTCATTGTTACAGTCACCTATTCGATGTGCCGGTTAACCACACACGCTCCATCGAACTATGACAAACGAGTCACCCTTTGCTACCTTTGCCTAGAACCCAATTAGTGTGCCGGTTAACCACACACGCTCCACTAACGTCTTAGCAAGGGTACAAAGTGTAATTTCATGGAATTGCATCAATTTCACTTTTGCCTAAAGTAACTAAGATTGGGAATTTTTGAAAAAATTTAGTTACTTCTATGATTCATTTTACTTATTAATGAGGAAAGGGTTGCCCTATCTTACCTGTTCGGCTAACGACCCTCCACCAATCAAGGAAGCGGTGGGTGAGAGTGGACACCCATTAAACGGCCATTTTATAGGCCATAACCTTATACCCCCCTTATAGATCGGCTTCGTGAATGAGGCCTACTAACGGTAAGACTAGAATTTTAAGTTTTACATATATATATATATATATATATATATATATATATATATATATATTAATCTTGTAATATAATATAATCGTATAGGGTGAATTTTAAACTTGTAAAATTCTAGGGTTTGAAATTTAAATAATTCAATTAAACTTTTAAGCAAAGAATTTAAATTTCAAAACTTGAGGACAAGTTTTTAACTTTTCAAAACACAAAGGATCAAATAGCAAATAATTTACAATTAAACATTTAATTTAATAATTATCTAAATTTGACCTAATCAATTTTTTTATTTGCAAGATAATTCAACAATTAATTTAAATAATCAAATATTATCAAATAAGGAATTTATTATTCAAACAATTGGTAATTATCTTTTGTTTTGATTAGGATATTGACAAAAACGTAATAAAATTCAGATTTTATTAAACTAAAACGATTTAGGCAAGTATCCTTAAGCAAAACTGCAAGAAATCCCGAAATTCCCTCTGTCTGACGCTCCGACTCGCCGAGTCCCCTTATACATTAATTTCGTCCACCCTATGATCCATAAGGATCCACAGCCCAAAATCAACTATCACACAATTCACAGTTCCAGTCCCTTTTATTTAATTAATCTCTTTTAGCCACAAAATTAATTCTTAATTAATTTTTGTCTAGTATTAATTAAACTATATGATTTCTCCTTTAATATATTAATCATATAATATATTAATAAACCATAATAACCTCTTTATTTATTAATCATCCTATCATGTTGTTTTGGTGAAGGCAACCCAAAAGGACCATGCACAACCGGGTCAAGTACTTACCAAATATAGTTACGGGCTTAGACACTAATCCAACAGCCCGAGCTCTATGCTTTCACTTTTTCGAGAGCCACAAGTATCATATCACACAATTCTTTATTTGTCAGATGTAACTTTGAAACGACTTCTAACTAGATTGAACTTTGATTTGTACTTCGTTTTGAGCTTGAATTCTTCAATCTCTTATATATATATATATATATATATATATATATATATATATATATATATATATATATATTGGAATTTCTTGAAATTTCTTCAATTGAACGCTTGAAATTCTTGATTTGGGCACTGAATATAACGTTGTACCCTTTCTTCTTTCTTGACTGTGTGGGTCTGATACTTAAGCTCTCTGTTACCGCAGGGGTAACGCGTGTCAACAAATAGGGCCATGTTTTGTGGGTTCAGAGTTGCCGATAAAAATTCTTTTTAAACATTCAGAAGCAAATCATCCTAAAGCTGTTATTACCGCCCACAAAACGTTTCAGTACGCCATTTTTTTATTATCTAAGGTTGGGGTATCGAATCACAGTGTCTTGGGTCCTCTAGTTATGACAAATGATTCTACATTTCCAATAACAATCAGGTCGCTTCGTATGTAAAGAATGTCATCATCTCGTATATATATTTTTTTATTTTATTTTATTTTATTTTTTTTTGAAATCATGCAAATGCGAAATGAAGCAAAAAGATTTTTTTTTAGAGAAAACTAGGAAGAAAATAAAATAAAAATTAAGGACATAAATGAAAAGTCTTTTTGGTTTTTTTTAAAAACTTTTTAAAATTTTTTTTATATGAAAAATGACAAATAAAAACTTTTTACAAAAGGATAGTATAGTAAATCCCTTCCCCAAGCTTAAAATTAAGCATTGTCCTCAATGATTAGGGAGAAGTGGAAGACGACTACTCTGGCGAGGATGGAAAGCGACAAAAGAACTCGTCGCGGAAATCGGTAAAGTCCTCACGATAACCTAAGACCTCGTCACGATACCCGGTAACCTAAGTGCTATAAAGCTGATAATCGAGGCGGAGACCAGTCATAGTCTGCTGAAGAGCAGCAATATCCTGATAGAGGTCAAGATAGTGCTGGTAAGTGAAGGGGGAGTTGGGGTCAGGATGAGTTGGCTGAGTATGCTGGGGTCTGTCCTGAAAGTCAGTCTTCTTGGGATCAGGCTGGCTATAGGAGAGTGGTGTGGCGACCGTGTAATCAGGGTGCATAGTGGATGAAGATGGTCTGTCAGAATGCGGACGCGGGGCCTGCTGTGACCTATGTGGGCGAAGAGGTGGTGGAAGGTTTGACGGAAGAAACCACAGAGTCTCGCTAATGGGGTTAGCGAGGGCGATGCCATCAGGACTAGTGACCTTGAAATAAGTGGATCGGCCCTGCATCCAAACATACCCACCCAGGGCAGAACGTAAAATGTGCATGGCCCGAAGGTTCTGCAGGGTCAAACGGAAGGGTTCACCCGTAAAGAAGGTGTATTCCGGGGGAGACTGCTCTACGAAGGTGCGAGCAATGACGGTGATCAGACCACCACAACGAATGGCACCGCCGGTGCGAAGGTTTAAAACTCCATGGAATCTTTTGATGATTAAATCACCAAAATGAGGGTGGTACGATCCGGTGACCATGCACCATAAGATAAAAAGCTGAGCTTTGCCGGCTTTGGTAGTCTCAACCTGCGCGTAAATAATATTGAAAATAATTTTTAAAGCGATTTTTAGGACTGGATGGACAATGATGGTCTGAACGGATTGGGACGAATCGTAAAAGTCCAATCCGGTAATGGAGTGCCAAAAATCGCGCACATCGAAAGCAGGGGCAGGCTGAGATATGTTGGTGGCGGGGGTATGAAAGAAAGTACATAACTGGTCCACGTGAATAGAGTGAGGGGTACTAAAAATGCAAAAAGCAAAGTTTCCCTCATGGTTGACCTCACTCAGTGTAGCTAGGAACTCTCGGGTCAATAACGGACATGTACCAATATCTGCACCTAAAAGACGCTCCCAGCCAATGTTCGCGAAGAGTGCACGAACACCATCATAAATATGGAGTTCCCGCATTAATGTGCGGCTGGAGGACCAGAACTGCGGTAGAATTTCTCGTTCCTGAAGCTGCTGAAAACAGTCTAAGGCAGCCTGGGAGCCTAAATCCAAGGTCACATTGTCCACTTGGATGGTGTATGACGGGTCCGGGGTGTCAACATTTCTGCGTGAACTGGAAGGTCTAGGAGGCATTTTTCAGGTAAAAAACTGGACAAATTTGGCACAATTTCCAAATAATTAATTATCATGCAAAAATAAATTTTCTAACTACTCCCACAGCGGATGCGCAAGCCCACACAAATATACCACAAAAAACAAAAGAGTTAAGTTTCAGAACGAATATACCTGACTGCGCGTTGAGCAGCAATATATTTTTCACATCTGAAAAATTTTTAATTTTTGAAATTCCGTCCGAATGAACCTCTTCTGAATTGCGTCCTGAGCAAACGTTTCAACTTTTTGTGGCCTGCGGAGTGCTAACGGAGCGTAGATCTGAAAAAGAAACTCACAAAAATTCAAATTTCAAAATGAAGAAAAAGAGATTTTTAGAGAATTTCAACCGTTAAAACATGATTTCGTTACCGTAGAGATGTAGAAGTAAAACAGAGGAGATTGATACCTTGTTATCTTGATTTTGATGAAAAATGAGTGATTTGAGTGATTTTTTGGTGAAAGAACTCGGAAATAGATGGAATCCAGAGAGAATTTTTGAGTTGTGGTGGATACAAATGAGGCCTGCGACCCGTATATATAAGAAAAGACCAACCTTCGACTGCATAGTGTGTAACATCCTGTTTCAGATCGTCCTTGATTAGGATTCGTGGGCTGCAAACCGGGCATGAGGAGGTCTCGGGGTTGCGACGAGTTGCTAGAAGCGTAGGGCATCTCGTCACCTTTCCGTAGGTATGAGGCCCTTTGGAATCGAGGTTATGTCGAGGAAGCGATGGAAGTTTGAAGTTGTGGCAGGATAAGTCCCTTAATTAAGAAAGGTGGCAGCTGAGTACGCTGGGCGTACATATGTGTACGCTTAGCGTACTCGTGTGCGTGATTTTCAAGAGGAGCCACCTAGTACGCTGCGCGGACCAGAGGGTACGCTGGGCGTACTAGGAACAAAGTAAAATCCCTAATTTTGGGTGTATTCCTATATAAAGAATGAGATGGCCTCATTCCTAGCCACCATCCTCAGTTTTCAAACCCTCCTAAGCCCTAAGCCGTCGTTAATGGAGTTTTTGGATGCATTTGAGAGCCTTTGAGTGTTTTATGTGTTCTTGGAGTGAAGAAGAAGCTTTGAAGAAGGAGTGAGAGTCCAAGCCCTTGGATCTGAGCATATCTATGTTGGAAGCTTCATATAGAGGTATAAAGCTTCAAGCTTTCTCACTCTTTTGATTTGTGCATCATAGTGGATTATTTTAGGGTTTTTGTCCCATAGTTGGAGACTTTATGAGTTATTGAGCTCCAGAGACTATGACCAACCCCTTTGAGTGTATATAGTGGTGTTGTGTCATAAAAATCAGGTCTTGGATGTTGAAATCGAGCCATGCATGAGTTATGTGCATTTTGAACTAAGAAAGTGAGAGTTTTGTGTGTTTGGGACCTTATCAGCCATGCAAAGGCTTAAAGTCACCGACTTTATGGAGTAAGAGCCATTAAGGAGTCCAGATCTGGGATTTGAGTTAATGTCTTAACGGGTTAAGACCAAAGGAGTAGAAAAAGCAATCCTGGTCGTACGCTGAGCGTAATTCCTGTACGCCCGCGTACTGACCAGATGTCCCCGATAGCTAATCCGAATTCGTGAATACGCTGAGCGTACCAAGAGAGGTACGCCCCGCATAACCTCACTGTGGACTTTTGGGCTAAGTCTCATTTTAGGCCTTGAGTGTTGGGCATGGAGTTTGGGCTTGTTGCAATAGAGTATTGGACCAAAGGAATATATATATATATATATATATATATATATATATATATATATATATATTCGTGCTTGGGCCCTTGAGTTTTGCTTGCCATTTAGTTTTGAGAGTGGCCTCGGGTGAGCCTATTTATTATTGGGTCTTGGTGGGCCCAATGGGTTTTAGGCTATTAATGGGTTGGTTAGTGGTCTTCCTTTAGACCTAATGAGTGAGAGTCTGGACTTAGTTCCTAATTGGGTTAATTGTGGTTTTGGCTAAGAGATTAGAGGCCGGTGCGTAGCAACAACGTTTATAGGGGCTGTTCATCATCCGAGGTGAGTCTTTTCACTATACTTTACCTAGAGTGGTATTTATGTGTGACCAGAGGGTCGTATGTGCTTACTTGAGTTATGCATTTGTCTGTGTGATATATATGCTATATTATGTGTTACTGAGACCGGACCTGAGGGTCCAATGAGCTGTGAGACCGGAGGGTCCTCACTTAGACCAGACCAGAGCGTCCAACGAGCCATGGGAATGGAGGGTTCCACTGAGACACATAGACCGGAGGGTCTTATAGAGTTATAGCCTCGAGTGGCTAATGTGTTGTATGTGGTATTTTAGGGAACTCACTAAGCTTCGTGCTTACCGTGTTCTGTGTTATGTGTTTCTGGTTTTTCTTAGGATCGCGGAAAGGCACCGGCTCGATTGTGCACACCAGAGAAAGAGTTATGTTTGAGGATCCTGGATTACTAATTAAACAATATGCAGATGCGTTTTGTAAATTAACTAAATGAGATTTTGTGAAATGCGTTATGAGAATTTTATGATTTTAAAAAGAAAAATTTGTTTGGAAATTTACGGTGTTACATAGGGAGGACCTGCGATCGCAGGTTTTTAAATTTATAGCTGTTCGGGTGTTTTACGAAGCAGGTAACGTCTAAATGCAAGAGAAGTGATACATGCGATCACATGTATAGAACCTGCGATCGCAGGTTTTAATAAAGAGGTTGGATTCGATCCTTTAACGCTCAAGGTATGGAAGAGGTGGTAAAAACCGATACATACGATCCCATGTATAGAACCTGCGATCGTAGGTTTTCTTTTTTCGTCAAAATTGTTCCAAAAAACCTCGATGACCTTCTGCGACCCCAAAATGCATAACCTACGATCGCGTGGACTGGACCTGCGATCGCATGGACCACCAAAACTGATTTTTTCAACATTTTTCAAATTCTCTCTGTTCCTTTTTGTATTAAATACATGATCCTCAAACAAACTATTAGTGTATGAATAAGTAACTAAAAACACACAAAAAGTGAAAAGAAGTTGCAAAAACGAAAACGAAAACAAACGCCCGGGTTGCCTCCGGGTAAGCTGCCCGTTTTTACTGTCTTTGGCTCGACATTGTTTCTTGGTTTCCTCAATTGCGGTATGTCGGGGCCTCGACTACCTCCACTTCCTCATTCGTAACTAGAAACCCTTCATAAAATGGTTTGAGACGACGACCATTTACTTTAAAAATCTTTCCTGTTTGTTTACTCTTAATTTCTATGGCACCATGATCAAACACGTTAGTAACAACAAAAGGTCCCACCCAACGAGACCTCAATTTACCATAAATAAGTTTGAAACGAGAATGATATAAGAGTACCTTTTGACCGGTAGTGAATACCTTTCGCAAGATCATCTTGTCGTGAAAAGCTTTTACATAGTAGAAAATAAAGGATTTTCTGGGAAAAACATGTTTACTTTATCAATGAACAAGGAAAAACAGATTTCAGTTACAAACATACTTATGAACTCACCAACTTAATTGTTGACACATTTCAAAATCTACTTGTATTCTCAGGGAAACAGTTATACAGGTACAACCACATATTTTTGAGAAGACGGAGATCTATAAACTCATGTCTTTTAAAACTTGTACTTTTGAGTTCATATACATTAAGTTTTGAACACACTTGTAAAACTTATAACTTTGTAAATACAATGGTTGTTGTTGTACTTTGATTACTATTATGCATTGTTGTGATACTATATATGAAGTCCTCCACCCCCGAATGTTTCCGCCGTTCTCGTTTGGGGGTGTGACATATGTCCTCCAAAGACATGCTGGAACTACTAGCTTGTGACTGAACAGGTGGTTGCTGAAAGTTGCTTTGGTGCTGATTTTGATGGAAAGGTTGCTGAAATCCAGGTGGAGCTTGGTATTGGTTTCTTTGCTGGAAGTTCTGCTGAGGCCTTGGCTGGAAATTGTTATTTTGAGGCCCTCCCCAAGCTTGGTTGTTGCGATGCTGATCAAATGTCCTTTGCTGAAATCCTCTCATAGCTTGCATAGATTCATTATCTTCTTGAAGTAGTGGGCACATATCAGTTGGGTGCCAGGTTTTGCAGCAGATCCCATAAGGTTTGACCTTTGGCTCAATACCTTTTTCTTTTGTCAACAAAAGGACAGGCTTAGTCAATTCTGAAATCTGGCATTCCAGGTGGGCGTTACTCATCTCATTGACTCCTCTTGGATGGTATGGGTACCACTCTTCCTCAATTGCTGAATGTTTTGATTCATTTGCCAACTTCTCGATTATTACCTTGATCTCTGTTGGTGTCATGTCTGAAAATGACCCTCCACTTGATGCATTTATAAGTCGCCTCTCCATGGGTATCAATCCTTCGCAGAAACACTGATATAACTGATAATCACTAATGCCATGTTGCGGGAATCGGACTAGCAGCTTCTTGAATCGCTCCCAATAAGTGTGGAGAGCTTCTCTTTTACCTTGCTTTACACCTAGAATCTCTCTGCGCAGATTTGACACTTTCGCCTCGGGAAAATATTTTTCTAGAAAAAGTTTGGCGAGTTCATTCCAACTTGTTATTGAACCAGACGGGAGGTCATATAACCACTCCTTTGCTGCATCTTGAACTGAGAAGGGAAATGCCCTTAGTTTGATCTGATCTTTAATGACTGTATGGGGCTTCATTCCAGAACAAATGACATGGAATTCCTTGAGAAATTTATGAGGATCTTCATTCTCAAGGCCTCGGAATGGGGGCAACAAATGGATCAAACCGGATTTTAGCTCAAAATTTTGAGCCTCTGGAAAAGTGATACACAAGGGTTGCTGGGTAACCTCTTGTGTTGCTCATTCGCGGAGAGTCTTTTCGGCTTCGTCTCCGTTCTCGCTCATGGTGAGTTCTGTTTCAGTTTCAAAAGAGTCTGTGAGTTCGGGTTTGTCTGAAGATGATGAGGAGTATGTTTTGAACGGGTTGTTAACGGGTGAGGCAGGTGGTGCTTTTGGAAAAGGTTGAAATGAGGCTTCGGTTTCGTTCCACAAGGGAGTGCCTTGTGGTGTGGGTATTTTATAATGTGAGGGGGGGGGGGGGGGCTGAGGTTCCTGCTTGTTGCTTATGAAGTTTTGCCTCCTTCTTTAGCTTCCTAGTTGTCTTCTCAATCTCTGGGTCAAAAATTAGATCACATGTACGTGAAGATCTTGGCATAAAACTATTAGTGTTTACCGTGTCCCCAGCAACGACGCCAATTTGTTAAAATCGTTGTCATGCACGATTTAAACAAATAAAAATATAAATTAAACTGCTCTATTTCACTAACAGGTGGTACAGGTAAGCATGGTCGGATCCTCAGGGACACGTTCTAAAGTTTACACCTCTTTGCGTAAGACGTGAACTAACTCTTGATGAGTGCAATAAACATAAAGAGGGGGGGGGGTTATTTCTTAAAATCGGACTAATAAAGATCGAAAATGTCAAAAGAATAACTAAATTTAAAGTGATGAAAATTCAAATACGAGAAAGCAATTCCAGTTTCGCGGTGATTCCCCTAATCATATAATTAACCTTCAACACAATATTTGACTGTACACTTATTCAACTGGTATTGAAGTTCATTAACAAGCTCTAATGACCTCTATTACATAAATTATTTAATCAAAATAAGTTCTTTGAATTAAACCTAACTTTTTACCCAATTAACCAAACAAGCTCTGGATTAACAAAGAAAAGTTGCATTAAACACAGTGTAATTTCCCAGTAAAGTTCAATACCTCTCATATGCTCGGAGGCGTAAAAACTTGTTTGATCAATCCATATTAGAGTTAACCCTAAATGCAGAATTAATCTAATATTTGTCACTTTTTACTAACTAATCGAGACAGTTATGGATCTAAACAATTAGATGACTAGAATGATTCACAAACAATTTAAGTGGCCAACAGAAATTGAAATCAAAATCAAACACTCAATTAAACATAGAATTGATCAAACTAAACAGTAATCACAGTCAAACATAGTGCCTAATGATTAATCATACGAAAAGGTTCTGTCTTGCGAAACTGAAATCTGAGTATTTAGCTTGACATGGCTAAAAACAGATTACAAACAGTAGAAAATAGAGTCTAAACAATAAATCTTACTAAACAATGAAAATAAATTGATTCGTCTCCTTTAGATCTGCATTCTTCACTTGAAACCCTCTGAAAATCGCCTTAGAATCGCCAGGAATCGCCAATTAGGGTTGTTGGATGAGTATGGGGCTGTATTTATACGTTTGGCTGTAAAAACGCCGTAGCTGCGATCACATAGGGACAACCTGCGATCGCATCTATTACGGAAAAGCACGTTACGAGCCTTTTAAATGAAGTACGTTACCATTTCGATGCATTTTGGCCAACCTGCGATCGCAAGGGCACAACCTGCGATCGCATGTATCTCTTTTCTTCTAGTCTGATGACTTTTTGGCACGAAAAAACCACGAAGCAAGGCTGCGACCCAACCTGCGATCGCAAAGGCATACCTGTGATCGCATAGGGGCAACATGCGATCACATGTTGTCATTTTCGCGTCTTTTGATCGCCATTCATCCTTCCAAGCAGTTCTTGATCGTTTCTCAGCATCCTTCCTTAGTCTAGACTCCAGTTAAGCTCCAAAGCTCCATTAACGCATCCCGAACTCGTGTAATCCTCCATGTGCTCTAAGTACCCTGAAAAGCCATAATAAAAGTGAGTAGTATAGGCATTCTACAAAATAATCACGAAACACGAAATACATAAGAATAATAAGGAGTTAGTTAGCTTTTTATAACGAAATAACAAGGAAATTGTGCTAAAAGATGCATATAAAATGCATCTAACAGCTACACTCATTCACTGATAGATATTTCACTCACAGACCAATCAAAACCTTCATACAGACCTTTCTTCCATATTATGTAACATCTCTATTCTTCTTTCTTCAATCTTCAATCTTCTTTCTGTTGGATTAGGTGTCTAAGCCCATAACTATTTTTGGTATGTACTTGATTTGATTATGAACATGGTCCTTTTGGGTTGCCTTCACTCATGCAACTTGATAGGATGATAAAAGGAGATAGAGTAGGATTTATTATATGAATAATAAATTGGTACTCAAAATGGTTTTATTAATATATTATAAGATTAATATATTATTCGGAAATCATGTTATTAATTAGTAATTAATCAGAAATTAATCTAGTATTAATTTTGGGATTAAAGAAACTGATTAATATTGGAGGGACTGATTATGTAAATCAATAGAAGTTATAGTTTGGGCTAATGGACCTTACTGATAAGGTGTGGACGAAAATCTATGGGAAGCCCATAGAGTTTTCGTCCAAGGCCTGTCATATGGGGGTCCATGGATTGCTTAAGGCCCAAGCAAGGGAATTAGGGTTTCCACCTGAAAACCCTAATAGCCTCAACTATATAAACCCTCCTAACATAAGGATTTTCGCCCCCTAAGAGTTTGAGAGAACCCTAGCCGATTTTCCTTCCCTCTCCAAGTCATCTTGTTGCATTGGGTGTTTGTGACTCCATTAGAGGTGCAACACTTGGGGCACTAGACTTTCAGAAGTCAAGATCAAGAAGGAATATTCCTTTTATTGCTACATAACAAGTAAGGTAAGCTTCAAACCCTAATTTACATAAGAATTTTGAATTGTGTATGCTAGTCTTAGGTTTTATGCTTTGGATATGAATTTGTATGTATAACTTGAGAAAAAACTAGATCCAAAGTATTAGGGTTGCATGTACACCATATGAATGTTGTAGTGCTCAAAACCCATCAGTGGTATCAGAGCCTAGATCGTTTTTCTGTTGTATATGATGCATTGGTTAACTGTTCAAAGCTGAAAGCAAGTCGAAATCTGGAATCTGCCAGATGAACTCAACGAGTCCATAGCAGGACTCGACGAGTTGGGGCAACTCGACGAGTCCATTGCCTGACTCGACGAGTTGACTCGTCTGTTGGCAGGATTTTCTGGATTTTGACCAGAATTAAATTAGGATCATTACCATAAGTTGTTTTTACTGATCCAAAACGTGTTTTCTGATATGGTAATGATTATCCTCATCTAATTGCAAGATAATTGTCAAATTTTAAGATAATTACTAGATTATATGGTAGATTAATTATTTGTAGAATTTGATTTGAATTATCATACCATTAATAATGGATTAGGTCAAATTATGTGATAAAGATAAATTATATGATTAATATAAATGTCTTCAAGTTTGATTTAAAGAGTTTTGAAAAGTTTCAAAATTTGCCCTCAAGTTTTGGAATTTAAAATTTGAATAAGAGTTTTAATTTTGAAATATTTAAATTCTAAACCCTAGTATTTTAATAGTTTAAAATACACCCTCATGGATTGTATTAATTAATTAATTAATTAATTAAGTGTTTTAATTAAAGGACAATTAATAAGTCCATAGATAGTTTAGTTTTAATTAAGTTAAAAGTATACTTTATCAAAAGATTAAACCTTAGTATTTTAAATGTATAAAATACACCCTTATACTATATATAGAATTAAAAGTTTAATATTATATATGTATAAGTTAAAAGTCAGTCTTGCCGTTAGTAGGACTCATTCACGAAGCTGGTCTATAAGAGGTGTTTAAGGAACCAACCTGTAAAATGATCGTCATTGGGTATCCACTATTACCCACCGCACCCTTGACCAGTGGAGGGTCGTTAGCCGAACGAGTTTGATAGGACACCTCATTATAAGTAATAATGAATATATAAAGTAACTAAATGTTTTTATAAATTCTCAATCTTAGTTACTTTAGGAAAAATGTGAATTTGGTGCTAATCCATGAAATTGCACATTGCACCTTATTGGTCGTTAGAGGAGCGTGTGTGGTTAACCGACACACTAATATGGGACTAATGAAGGACGGAAATGGGTAGCTCGTTAATTATCATAGATCAATGGAGCGTGTGTGGTTAACCGACACATTGATTAGGTGATAAATGTTATCGAGAGTACCAAGCTAATTTGCATGGTTATTCACACCTTGTTTGCGATCCTTGGTATCCGAGTGACAAACTTGCAGGGCATAATCGAGATAAAACAAGATTTCACGCTAACTCTTGAATATATGGTTGTTAAGAAATGTTTCTTGACAATATAGAACCTTATATGTCAAGAGGTCAGTAAGAGTCTTAAATGGTCTTGAATAGTTTCAAGTACTAATCAGGAATAAACCTAAAGTTATCACTAGCACACGATCTGAGGTTTACAACCTATCGTGGTGACATATTCTTGTATCTGTGCCATTCCAGTTAGTTTGACTATGCGTGTGAGTTCTATGAGTTCTCAATTGATTGCATAAGAAAAAGCACCTTGATCAATGAAAAGTACATTGATCTTTAGGGGTGAGCTTCTCAATAACTTGGAAGCAATGGTAGGACCCTTGTGCTACCAGATGACAAGAAATTAAGATTAAGCAAGTTTAGTCCATATGAGTTTGAATTTGTCATAGACCTTATCGTAAGATAGTGGTTGGAAATGACAGATTTATATGGATAGGAATACATATACCATAAAATCTAAGTGGCATAAGGTTTCTCTCCACTTCATGAAAATGATTGTGAGGAAACGCTTTCACTAAGTAGATTTTAGAGGATTAGAGTTTGCAATTATCATAATTGAGTTCTCAAATTCGAGTATGATTACGGCATCCCTTTTCATAGTTCGAATTATGAGAAAATGGCTATAGTTTGAACATTCGAGACTTATTGCTATAAGTTTCTGAAAGGTTCAAACACACACTTGTGCTATTTAATCTAAAAGGTGTATGAGCTTGATAAGTCTAGGCAAAGACTTGTTGAAGCATCATGTATTAGAAATCCGAAATTTGGTATGAAAGTCAATAAGTATTGATTTCTAGAAGTCCAGCTGATTTCTGGGTACATGTCAAGGCTAGTGGGAGCATAAGGGTTGTGTTAAAGTAAGCAAAATTGTTATGCTGGCAAGGGTATAATTGTTAAGCTAGTGGGAGCGCAACTATTATACTAAGTATTGCAAGGTTGTAATACTATTTATAGGAAACAAAGGTTACAAGTTTGCAAAGTTGTAAGTTTAGATATTGTTTCGCTATAGAAGATTATAGGGACTAAATACTCATACTTCATTTCGAATCTAAAAGCTTAGATTGAAATTTTAATTGAACTTAGTCATGGACATATATGAATGTTACGTTGAAATGATTCAACATAAGGAAATTATATATATGGAAATATTATAGCAAGAGACCGATAAAGTATCATGTCTTTATGCAAGACATTATGTATCAAATCCCATATACTTGGTATATAGGATGGATTACGTATGCTATAATATTAATCTGTTCTAATTTTCCAAATGCCTAGGGCATTAAGTGGGGAAAAGGACTAGGACGAGATGTGACTAAAATGGTTAAGCAACTGTCGAGGACATTCTGAGGCTTACCAAAGATTGGCTGCTTGTGGACAGTTGGAAGTATAGTATGATTTTGGAAGGACCATATTGACATGTTCTGATAAGAGGCAACTCTTGTTCAGAAGTGATGGTCAAAATGGAAATATGGAAATGTTTCCATAAGTGGAAGTTAATCATAAAATCTATGTAAGATTAGAAACCTTAATGCAAGAAGGATGTTCAAAGGAATGTACTTTGAATATGAGACTTCGTTTCCATGGAATTGTTCTCCATTGGAATACTTTGTAATATCTTTTACCAAGTCTCTGTGACTTTTGTGCATAGTCATTCCAAAAGGATCATTGCATAAAAGTTTAGAATCTAACAGATTACAGTAAATGGGAAGAATTTGGTATTCTAACACTTACGATAAGGATTTGGAATTGTGAAATGAGTATCATTGAAAATGTGTTCAATTGATCTATTTCACAAAGTAATGACCATAGATAAACATAGTGTGCATGCTTGGAGCATATGAAAACTATTGTTTTAATTCAAGTATTGAGTTGATTAGTCGAAATAGTATACAATGAATAAAGTCAAATTAATATGGTGATTAAATAATATGTGTTTTATTTATATTCAAAAGTTTTGAGACCATAGTTATTTGGATTATTCTTGTGTTTCACTTCGCATGTTTTACTTTCCGAATAACTAGGTTATGTGTCACACCCCCGAACCAGACGGCGGAAACGTCCGGGGGCTTGGTGTGACTTTCAACATTGTAGTATCATTACAGAGTATATAATTGAAACATAACATCATCATCATCACACATGTAATATAACAACATTCATTGTTTACATCGAGTATTGTATTTGAATGTTACATGCCAAAATAGTCAGAGTATGATGAAACAAAATATAACACAATATCCATTAGTTTGTTTCGTTCATCCTGCTTCAACGGTTTCATGATAATACAAGTTAATTTAAAAAGGTCAACATAAAAATGTTGGTGAGTTCATAAGCATGTTTGTGAAAATGATTTGTATAACTTTGAAACCACCAGAAAATCCTATATTTTCTGAAAACTGTTTAGTATGTTCGTGTCAGATCTTGTATTAATGCATGTATGTTATTGTTTATTTGACTAAAAGGGTAAAGAGAATGTAAAGAGCATGTATAGAGAATGTTCCCAGACAACCTGATGTTGTCTGTAAAAGAGAAAGCTGCCATACCAACCCCCGAGGTTGAGTACCAGTACGAGTATGTTTCCGAGTAATCCAAAAGAAAAGAGAATGGTCTTCCGTAAACTTCATAACGTTAATTCCTCTAAGTGAGCCGTCATAACCATACTAAATAATGACAATTTCACCTGTCATGGCGTTGTTGGACGCCGGTTTTGATTATAAGGTTTTCGTCACCCTAGACTGAGTTAATCTAACTGTAGCGAACAGCTCAGGTGTGGGGTGTCATCCCCGTATAGATCTATACACAAATCCCCGCTCTCCCTCCAAGAGACTCTGGTTATAACTACAGGCTACGATCGAACACTTAATAGGTGTCAACCGATAAAACTCACTAGATCCTTAATCGAATTTACGCGAAGAAAGGTATAATCTCATTCCAGACCCAATGAACCATGTAAGTGAACCACTAAGGCATCGCTAAACATGTAAATCATTTCAAGGCCCAATTGGAATGAGATTATATAACATGGGCCCGAAATATATATGAAAGGACAACTAAGGCCCATTTCACATGTAAGGTATTTACAGGCCCAAATAGCACACAAATAGTATCCAAGGTCCGTCGCACATGTTAATGGGTCAATGAGGCCCAATAAACATATAAATAGTATACAGGGCCTATCACACATAAAAATGGGCCACTAAGGCCCAATAACCTAGAAACTGATAAAATTAATCCGTTTGTTAGTTTATCGTTGGTTTTGGTTCAAGTATTCACTAAAATAGCATAAAAGCCCACTTTTTGTAAAAATGACGTTCTTGGCCCAATAAGCCAAAAATTTACAATTAAGGCCCAATTTTTGTAAGAATAACACTTTAGTCTCCATTTTGTTAAAAACTTGTGTTGATGACTAGTTTGTGGTAAAAATAACATTTTAAACCCATTTTTGTGAAAAATATCATTTTTGGCTTGATTTTTATGAAAATACACATTTTTCTGGTTTTGGGATTTTCCGACCTAGTTTTTGGAAAATTTGTAGAAAAATCATCGTAAGTCGAAATTTGGATCCGTAAATTCTGGAAGTTTGGAAATTTTGTCTACTTTGTTTAAAATGTTTCTCATAATTTTTAATGGCTTCTAACAAGTGTGAAATTGCTCACCTTCACAGGCTGATCCGAAATTATTTCAAATCTGATAGACAGTTTTGTAAAATTCGCCAAAAATTGTAGAAAAATCGTATGAAAACGTGAGAGTAGTCATTTTAAAGGTAGAAACCTGAACTTGTTGCATGTAAAGCAGTTTTGAAAAATATTCTCGTTTAGGTGGTCAAAACAGTTCGAGATTGGACCAAAACTTTCCTGTAAAAGGCTGATTTTTTTAGTTTAGTTTATAGATCTTGGAACACAACACTCATTTTTACTATTTTAAGTGTATAAATCCCAGATCTATTAGTTTACATGTGTTATATGTGATAACACATACTTTTCTCAAGGTTTTCATGTAGATCCAAGTGATAAACTTAATATTCTTAACATATTTTTAGATTTATGAAGTAAATAGCACATAATCAACAAATAAGTCATGAAAAACACACATATTCATGCATATACACATAGATCTACATAAAGCAACTTGTATTCTCTCCCAAAACCAAGTAAAAATAAAAAATAGGGGGTATGAACTCACCTTGGGGGTTTTTGAGATGTAGATGAAGAAGAAGAAGAATCTTTGAACCTAGCTTGAGTTCTTTGAGATAATATCGAAATGGTGGTAGATCAAAGAGTTTTTAACACAATCAAAGGATGTAAACAAGAGTTTTAGCTTGAAAGATGGGGAGTAGATGTTTATACATAATAACAACTTACCAAGAGGTTGAAAAACTTGATGAAGACTCTTGAAACCCCACCCAAAATCTCAAAATTTTGAGGAGATGAGGGGATTGCTTGAGAGAGTTTTTGGAGAGTTTGAATGTGAGAATGTGTGTGTGTGTGTTCTTTGGCCGAGAATAGGGAAGAAAAAGAGAGAGGGTGAGAAGAGTGGTTCTTGAAGTATGTTAGACAAATCTTGATTTCCTTGATACATGTTAGACAATTGTATCAAAGTATGGTAAATAATAATGAGGTGGCACTCATAATATCTACCATCATTCTCTTTTTTTTTGTTCAATAAATGGGCCGAGATTTTTGGGCCAATAAGGTCGGAATTGGA
Source organism: Lactuca virosa (assembly GCF_052849685.1). NCBI lineage: Eukaryota > Viridiplantae > Streptophyta > Magnoliopsida > Asterales > Asteraceae > Lactuca > Lactuca virosa. Next base: position 290,880,265 of record NC_136432.1, on the reverse strand, counting down.
ATAGCTTGAGCCCATTAGACTTTAGTTATGATTTTTGGAGCCTAATCATAAAATCTTTCGACCCATTGGGCCTTTAGGGTATCTCACGGCCCAATAGTATAAAAGAATGGATTTATGGCTTACTAGGGTTAATTGGATTAGTTATGGCCCAATAAGGCCCATTAGGGTTAAAATGAACCATTTTAGGTTCACATGGCCCAAAATGTTAAGTTTTATGAGTGTGGGTCCAATTAGAACCCAATTAGGGTTTCTAGGCCCAAAGTAGTTCAAGTTGAAGGTTTGTTGGTCCATTAGGCCCAATAAGAGAATCCTAGTCCATAGTGAACTTGAACCGGGATGTCTAGGGTTTTCAACTCATAGTTGAACATATGAGATGTATTGTATTAGGTTTTGACCTTCATTCAAGAGTTTGGATTCAAATGGATGACGTTGATTGAACATAGGGTATGATATTCACTTAGAGTATAAGCCTTACAATAGATGATGTTTCCATGAGAATAGAATTCCCTAGCTAAAATTGCTAGTTGTGACATCATCCCCCCGTTAGAGGGAATTTCGTCCCGAAATTCTTTCGAAAGATAGGATCACGAATGAGAGAATAGGTGAGGGTATTTCTGCTTCATTTGGTTTTCGCATTCCCATGTGAATTTCAGTCCATGCTTAGCGTTTCATCGAGCCTTCATAATCGGAATGCGGCTCTACTTCGTACGCTTCACTTCCCTATCCACTACTTCGACTGGTTCTTCGACGAACAAGAGATTCTCATTTATTTCGATCTCTTCTAAAGGAATGATAAGAGTTTTTTTTTTCTGGTAGGCACTTTTCTAAATTTGAGACATGGAACACGGGGTGTACGTTGCTGAGCTCCGAAGGTAGCTGCAGCTTATAAGCAACTGGACCAATCCGGGCAAGGATCTCGAACGGTCCAATGTATCGCTGATTCAATTTTTCCTTGTTTCCCAAGGCAAACCATTCCTTTCCAGGGAAAGACTTTCAATAGCACCCAGCCTCCGATTTGGATTTCCAGAGGTTTTCATCATTTGTCAGCACAACTCTGCTGTCTATCTCATGATGCTCGAAGTCGAATTCTGATTTGGATTTATCTTCTCTGTCGTTTTGCGAATGGTTTCTGGTCTCGTGAGAGTACTGGTGAGTGATCTGCATTTATGACCATAAAGATCCTCGAAAGGAGCAACCTTGATGCTCGTGCGATAGCTGTTATTGCATGAGAATTCAATCAAGGGAAACCGGGTATCCCATGACTTGCTGAATTCAAACACCCAGGCTCGGAGCATGACTAAGTGTGGTTGAATAGTCCGTTCGCTTTGGCTATTGGTTTGAGGGTGGTAATCAACGCTCATATCTAGCTATTTTCCCATAGCCTTCTGAAGTGACTTTTAAAGTCTTGAAGTAATCCCGTTATCTCGATCCGAGATAGTAGATACCGATATTTCATGGAGTTTCACGATCTCCTTGATATAGATCCCAGCTAATCTTTCCGTCTTGTTTGATTTCTGTATTAGCAAGAAATGGGCAGATTGGGTTAACCTATCGACGATCACCCAGAAAACGCCCAACTCAACTCTTACAACAATAAGCTTCGTCCTTCGACTTCGAGAGTTTTATCCATCCATGTAGTGCTTTCTTCGTGATATTCTCTGGCTTTGATGCTTTCAAGGCTGGTCGTAGATGTTGACAGTGTTTTGTTCTTGCTTGGTGAGCAGATGAGTATGTTATCGATTTACTGAAAAGGCTGACTACGAATGGTTGGGAAAACTCAGTTCGTAGGGCCCATGAATACCGTGGGGGGCATTCGTTAGACCGAAGGGTATCGCAACAAATTTGAAATGGCCGTATCGAGTTTGAAAGGTAGTTTTTGGAATGTCCTCTTCTCGGACTCTGAGCTGATGATATACGAATATTAGCTCTATTTGGAGAAGTAACTAGCTCCTTAAAGCTTGGTCAAATAGGACGTCAATCCGAGAAAGTGGTATTCGGTTTTTGATAGTTAGCTTATTCAATTCCCTAAAATCGCTGCACATTCTGAAGGATCCGTCTTCTTGACGAACAAGACCGGAGCTTCCCAGGGTGAGAAGCTTGGTCTGATGGATCCTTTGCTCAAAAATTTTCTTGATTGACTGGATAACTTCTGAATTTCGGCGGGAGTCAACCTATAGGGTGAATTGGCAATTGATGTGGTTCCCAGTATGAGGTCGATTCAAAATTCGACCTGTCTCTCTGGGATATTCCTGGAAGTTCTTCGGGAAAGATATCCGGAAAATCGCATGCTACTGGAATACCTTGTATGCTTACTTCTTCCTTGGTCTTGTCCACAACATGAGCGAGGGAAACGTAGTTCTTCTGGTGCAGGCACTTCTGTGCCTTGATGCACGAGATAGGACGAGGATTGGCGCCAGGTTTATCACCATGGATTATTAGAGTTTCGTGATTGGGAAGGTGAAGGCAAACGGCCCTCTCGCGACACATAGTATCAGCACGGTGGGGGCTTAACCCAACCATGCCGATTATCACATCAAAACTCCTAATATTTACTGGAATTAAATTTATTTGAAATGAATGGTTGTTTAGTGTTAAGGTGTACTCTACATAAATATCCTAGGTTAATTCGGGTTTTCCCATTAGCCATCTCCACCTTGAAGGCTTCGTTTAGCTTCTGGGGTTGTTGTCTTAGTAAGTGCTCGAATTTGTTATTAACGAAGCTTTGCTCAGCTCCACTATCAAGTAAGACGCAAGCAAAAGAGTTGTTAAGTGGTAACGTACCAGTAACAACTGTCGGGTCTTGGATTGCTTCGCCTTGACCCAAGGTCAGGACCCTTCCTGATCCTTCTGCTCCTTGATTGTTAGCCTTGGGGCAATTGCGCCTGAAGTGACCGGTTCCTCTACACCCGTAGCAGGTGTGACTGGTCTCTTCATTGGTGTTGTTGTTAAGGTTGTTGCAATTGTTGTTGTTTTTGTTTGGCTGACGATTCTGTCGTGGATAAGTTCTACAGTATTTGGTGGTGTGATTCTTTCGGTTGCATTTCTTACAATGCAGCTCCCGGCAGGCTCCCTTATGATGGAAATTGCACTGGTTGCATTTTGGAAGGCTTCCAGCATATGGTCTCGTTGATGTTGATGTAATAGGGGTCATGGTCGCATGAACAGCAACAACATGTTGCTTCTTTGAGAACCCTTGAGTTGGTTGTCCCTTTCTCTTACTTCCAGACTTTCGCTTCCTGCTCTTAAGCTTGGGGTTTAGTGTGCCTTGATAAGCTATCACTTGTTGGTTTCCGTGCTCGTTCCTTCGGCTGGAGTTGTCAATACTGTTTCCACCTCTATTGGTGTTATTTGCGTTGAGTTGTGACATAGCAGCGGTTACTGCAGCTGTTACAGCAGCTTGGAATATAGCAGAGTCCATCTGTAGGAGCGGTGTCTCGTGGGTGTGCTTGTTATTTCTGTGGGATGACATTTTCCTGCTGCATGATGATAAGCCAGATGGTAAGTAGTGATCGTTATTCCTGGTTGTACTCTATAAATTTCGCGTCTTGTCGCATGATTCACAATGTTTCAATCTACATTCCTATGATGTATTTATGGTAGTAGGTAATCGTGGATTTGGCATGAATATTAAGTCTATCCCTAGAGTTCATAGATTATTTTGGTTTCGAGATCCTTGAGTATCTAGCGGTTTCAGGGCTTCGGTTGTGCATATAAGTGAATTCGTGCAATAACATGAAATAAGGAAAACACATTATTGCTTCATTAGTAAATACCATCTTAGCACGCGAAAGAGAATCATAACAAATGGTAGTGGGGGAGGGGGATTTGATCCTAATCGTGACGAAAAGTGTCTGGTGGTGGTTCTGATGAAGTGGATGCACCCTGAAGATGATCTACTTGTCGCTCGGTGTCTCGTAGTCGTGCCTCCCGAACTAACTTCCTCGTTTGGGAGTCCCCGATTACTTCCTCAGTTTGTCTCTCAGTTCTCTCAACAACAGCCTGCATTTGGTCCATTTGATTGTGGGTGTCCTGAGTTTGGTTGCCAATGTCTCGGGTGCGCCGGACCATGACTGGGAGGGACCGGTCAGCTGGTCCTCTATGACTAAGATCGAAGAGACCTCGGTTCCTACCGTAGGGCGGTTGCATCCCCTGTTGGCGACTCCATATCCAATATCGTGTGCTCATGGGGCGTAGGGCCATCGGGGCCCATACGATAAGCCGATACTCTGGCCACGTAAGGATGATTGATGACCTCAGACTTTACATCCGAGTCATCATCGTCATTGCCCTCGAGCTCTTCCTCTACGAGGTCCACCACTAGCTCAGCGGGTCCATTTGCAAGTTCTACTTCATGTTCCTACTTTGGTTCTTCCTCCGAGTCTCCTTCTGGGTCTTCCTCTGGGTCATCCACTCTGCCTTCCCCTGACTAGGGAGATAGGGTCTCCTGGCTAATGGTACCCGACCATAGTGTCTGCACGAAGTTGTATAAATACTAGAAACAAATAGCACACCAAATACTCTTATTGTATTTTAATTTTGTTTAGGTTTGGTTCTATAAGCTCTTTGGATAATTAAATGGTAAGTTTTTGATTCATTGTCCATCACAATTACTCCCGAACACATGTTGGTCGTATTTTGAATGAATGTAGTTGATCAAGTTACATTCACCCCCAATACGACTACATAACTGTCCGGGTTTAATAGCGATGTTTAAATCCTCCAAAGACTTTTACTGTTCTTGTTGTGTTATTACTCTAAAATGCACACATAAGTATGTATTTTAATTATTATGTTCAGAGTAGTTTAGTCTCATTGTATTTATAGTTGCATATCCTGTATGATTAGATATGCTAGTTCACTATAAACAATGCTCTGATACCAATCTGTCACACCCCCGAACCAGACGGCGGAAACGTCCGGGGGCTTGGTCTGACTTTCAACATTGTAGTATCATTACAGAGTATATAATTGAAACATAACATCATCATCATCACACATGTAATATAACAACATTCATTGTTTACATCGAGTATTATATTTGAATATTACATGCCAAAATAGTCAGAGTATGATGAAACAAAATATAACACATTATCCATTAGTTAGTTTCGTTCATCCTGCTTCAATGGTTTCTTGAGAATACAAGTTAATTTAAAAAGGTCAACATAAATATGTTGGTGAGTTCATAAGCATGTTTGTGAAAATGATTTGTATAACTTTGAAACAACCAGAAAATCCTATATTTTCTAAAAACTGTTTAGTATGTTCGTGTCAGATCTTGTATTAATGCATGTATGTTATTGTTTATTTGACTAAAAGGGTAAAGAGAATGTAGAGAGAATGTAAAGAGCATGTATAGAGAATGTTCCCAGACAACCCGATGTTGTCTGTAAAAGAGAAAGCTGCCATACCAACCCCCGAGGTTGAGTACCAGTACGAGTATGTTTCCGAGTAATCCAAAAGAAAAGAGAATGGTCTTCCGTAAACTTCATAACGTTAATTCCTCTAAGTGAGCCGTCATAACCATACTAAATAATGACAATTTCGCCTGTCTTGGCGTTGTTGGACGCCGGTTTTGATTATAAGGTTTTCGTCACCCTAGACTGAGTTAGTCTAACTGTAGCGAACAACTCAGGTGTGGGGTGTCATCCCCGTATAGATCTATACACAAATCCCCGCTCTCCCTCCACGAGACTCTGGTTATAACTACAGGTTACGATCGAACACTTAATAGGTGTCAACCGATAAAACTCACTAGATCCTTAATCGAATTTATGCGAAGAAAGGTATAATCTCATTCCAGACCCAATGAACCATGTAAGTGAACCACTAAGGCATCGCTAAACATGTAAATCATTTCAAGGCCCAATTGGAATGAGATTATATAACATGGGCCCGAAATATATATGAAAGGACAACTAAGGCCCATTTTGATGGGTTTTGAGCATTCTAACACTCCTATGGTGTACATGCAACCCTAGAAACCTTGGATCTATGTTTGACTAAGATACATGCAAATAATTATTTTTCCAAGGTTCTTATCCTAACTAGCATGGCATGGGATACTTGAATCAAATAAAACTAGTAGAATTACTTACCTTGTAGTAGTAGTTGATTGCTTGGAGTTTGAAAGCCTAGCACCAATAATGTGGATGCCTCAAATGGAAGTCACAAATCACCACAAACTTGGAAACTTGAGAGAATAGTCACAAACTTCTTGAAATCGGCCCTCTTGGTTTACACACATCAACTAGTACAATTTCAAGAACCAAAGCCTCCTTTATATAGTGTGGTGGATTAGGGTTACATCCATGTAAACCCTAATACCCATGTCTTTTCATTTCCATGAGATCCATGGGTTAAAGCTCCATGGAGTATCCATGGACTTTCCATGCAAGCCTAGCCCATTCCAAATAAGCATTAGCCCACACTATATAAATACAAGAGCTCATATTTAATTAGTCATACTTTTGATCTCTAAATTAATTCTAAATTAATTATAGATCAATACTAATTAAATAATATGATTTTATATTAATATATTAGGACTTATAATATATTAATAAATCATAACTTATACGATTCTCAAACGATTATCCATAAATTGTTCGGGTGAAGTGCAACCCAAATGGACCATGCTGGGTCGGGTCAAGTACATACCAAATATAGTTATGGACTTAGACACTATATCCAACACATTTCACATGTAAGGTATTTACAGGTCCAAATAGCACACAAATAGTATCCAAGGTCCGTCGCACATGTTAATGGGTCAATGAGGCCCAATAAACATATAAATAGTATAGAGGACCTGTCACATATAAAAATGGGCCACTAAGGCCCAATAACCTAGAAAATGATCAAATTAATCCATTTGTTAGTTTATCGTTGGTTTTGGTTCAAGTATTTACTAAAATAGCATAAAAGCCCACTTTTTGTAAAAATGACGTTCTTGGCCCAATAAGCCAAAAATTTACAATTAAGGCCCAATTTTTGTAAGAATAACACTTTAGTCTCCATTTTGTTAAAGACTTGTGTTGATGACTAGTTTGTGGTAAAAATAACATTTTAAACCCATTTTTGTCAAAAATATCATTTTTGGCTTGATTTTTGTGAAAATACACATTTTTCTTGTTTTGGGATTTTCCGACCTAGTTTTTGGAAAATTTGTAGAAAAATCATCGTAAGTCGAAATTTGGATCCGTAAATTCTGGAAGTTTGGAAATTTTGTCTACTTTGTTCACAATTTTTTTCATAATTTTTAATGGCTTCTAACAAGTGTGAAATTGCTCACCTTCGTGAATGAGGCGTACTAGCGGTAAGACGACTTGATCTTATACATATATAAATATTATTAAACTTATAAATTCTAGGGGTTGGAACTAAAGTTTTTAAACTTATAAAGTATAAGGGTTGAATTTTAACTTTTAAAATTCTAGGGGTTGGAACTAAAGTTTTTAATATGACTTTACATGTTCCAAAACTTGAGGGTAAGTTTTGTAAATTTTCAAAACTTTTCATTTCTCATAACTTATGAGTTAATGGTTATTAAAAATGAAGACTCTTCATTTTTTGTAACCTATGTGTTCTTTTAATGGTTATTTATAAATGTGACTTTTGGTTATCCATAACTTAAGAACTAGTTATGGACTCCATTAAAACACATAAAGATCAAGAATTAATCTAATCAATTATTAGCACATAATTTCTATGATCTTCTAAACTCATATGTTTATGAATGTTCATATCAAAAATTTCAAGAATCGTAAGTACATATACAAAACTTGAAATTTTGATACGAGCTTTCGAACAAAACTTCGATTTTCAAGTTTTTTTTTTTTTTTTTATTTTTTTATTTTTTTTTTTTGCATCAAGTATCAAATAAACAAACCAGGCTCTGATACCACTGATGGGTTTTGTGCATTCTAACACTCCTATGGTGTACATGCAACCCTAGAAACCTTGGATCTATGTTTGACTAAGATACATGCAAATAATTATTTTTCCAAGGTTCTTATCCTAACTAGCATGGCATGGGATACTTGAATCAAATAAAACTAGTAGAATTACTTACCTTGTAGTAGTAGTTGATTGCTTGGAGTTTGAAAGCCTAGCACCAATAATGTGGATGCCTCAAATGGAAGTCACAAATCACCACAAACTTGGAAACTTGAGAGAATAGTCACAAACTTCTTGAAATCGGCCCTCTTGGTTTACACACATCAACTAGTACAATTTCAAGAACCAAAGCCTCCTTTATATAGTGTGGTGGATCAGGGTTACATCCATGTAAACCCTAATACCTATGTCTTTTCATTTCCATGAGATCCATGGGTTAAAGCTTCATGGAGTATCCATGGACTTTCCATGCAAGCCTAGCCCATTCCAAATAAGCATTAGCCCACACTATATAAATACAAGAGCCCATATTTAATTAGTCATACTTTTGATCTCTAAATTAATTCTAAATTAATTATAGATCAATACTAATTAAATAATATGATTTTATATTAATATATTAGGACTTATAACATATTAATAAATCATAACTTATACTATTCTCAAACGATTATCCATAAATTGTTCGGGTGAAGTGCAACCCAAATGGACCATGCCGGGTCGGGTCAAGTACATACCAAATATAGTTATGGACTTAGACACTATATCCAACAGTCTCCCACTTGGATAAGTCTAATAACTATAGTTGCAAGTATGACTTCAGGAACCGATCAGCAATCGTAGCTCTTTAAACTCTGTTGAACTATGAAGCGCCATTTTAGATAAGTGATCATATAATCCTCTGTTCTAGATATCAGCCGGACAAATACATGGAACATGGTCTTGCTTATTGTCCAACATTTGTTTCCCGATTTCCGATTTGTTTGACATAGAACTTAACTGAACACATCAATTTAGTTCTGACCGGGCCCGGTACATAGGTCAAAACAAAATCATCGAGGGGCCCAGATATCGCTTCTAATTCTAGAAGGAACATATAAACTTCGACTCATATGTTTGCTCTACTACTTGTTAAATTACACACAAAAGCACGGTTTATAACATCGAGTTACCAATGCGTTTTCGTGCAATCAATGCATAACCAACTCATAGGCAACAAATCATATCTCTAGGTTTGAAGACTTATATGATATTACCGTCTCACGATAACTCGAGATAAATTCCATGAAGTGATACAAGTGAGCGTGGGTTGAATCCAATACTCAGAACTTATGAGCACTCATGAGTGTTGTAGCCCCGCTTTGTCTAACATCTTAGACCTCTACAAGCCAACCCATAACAGTCTTGATTCATATCTACTTCCAACATATGACCGACTGTGGAGAGTTTGAATAATATGATATAAACCATAACATAATTATTCTGGAAGTCAAAACATGCAAAAAGAAATAATAGTAAACGATTGACAAGAGATAGCAACACTTTACTCATAAATAACAGCTTTTATTTATCTTCAAATGTCAATTACATTTTACAAATTTCAAGATTATCTAACTACTAAAACTAATATCATCCTTCAGCCCTATGCTCCGAGCATGCTGGAGATGCTTAGCCCGAGTCAGTCCCTTCGTGAGGGGATCTGCTAGGTTCTCATCTGATGATACCCTCTTTGCCACGAGGATTCCTTCTTCTATTCGATGTCTGATGAAGTGATATTTTCTGTCAATGTGTCTGGATCTCCCATGATCTCTTGGTTCCTTGGCTAAGGCAACCGCACTATTGCTGTCACAGAAAATCTCCATTGGCTCCTTTATAGCTGGTACAACTCCAAGGTCTCCGGTGAAGTTCTTTAGCCATATAGCCTCCTTTGCTGCCTCGCTTGCTGCTATATACTCTGATTCACAAGTGGAATCAGCCACTGTCTCCTGCTTGGAACTTTTCCAAGTAATTGCCCCTCCGTTTAGAGTAAAGACCCAGCCCGACTGAGAGCGGAAATTATCCCTGTCAGTCTGAAAGCTAGCATCACTGTACCCTACAACTCTCAAGTCCTCACTGCCACCGAGGGTAAGGACCCAGTCCTTAGTCCTCCGTAGGTACTTGAGGATATTCTTTACCGCAGTCCAGTGTGCCTTGCCAGGGTTCCCCTGATACCTGCTAACCATGCTCAAAGAAAATGCTACATCAGGTCGAGTACACGTCATAGCATACATGATCGATCCTACAGCTGAAGCATAAGGTATTCGACTCATTTCTGCTATCTCAACCTCAGTACTAGGGCTTTGTGTCTTACTCAATCTGGCGTTACTCTGGATGGGTAACTCTCCTTTCTTGGAGTTATGCATGTTGAACCTTTTCAACACTTTGTCCACATAGGTGCTTTGACTAAGTCCAATTAGTCTTTTACTCCTGTTTCTCAAAATCCTTATCCCTAGGATATAGGCAGCTTCTCCAAGGTCCTTCATAGCGAAACACTTCCCAAGCCAGGACTTTACTTCCTGCAGGGTTGGGATATCATTTCCTATGAGTAGTATGTCATCCACATACAGTACCAAAAAGCTGACTATACTCCCACTAACCTTGATATAGACACAAGATTCATCTTCACTCCTTGAAAAGCCAAATTCTTTGATTTTCTCATAAAAGCAAAGATTCCATCTGCGAGGTGCCTGTTTTAATCCATAAATGGATTTCTCGAGCTTACACACTCTACTGGGGTACTCTGTACTGACAAAACCCTCTGGCTGAACCATGTAAACATCTTCAGCCAACTTTCCATTAAGGAAAGCGGTTTTGACATCCATTTGCCATATTTCATAATCATGAAATGCAGCAATGGCTAACAGAACCCTAATAGACTTAATCTTGGCCACTGGTGAAAAGGTCTCATCATAATCAACTCCCGGAGTTTGAGAATAACCCTTTGCAACCAGTCGTGCCTTATAAGTGTGTACATTACCATCCATGTCGGTCTTCTTCTTGAAGATCCATTTGCACCCAACTATCTTACGATCAGGTACATTGTCAACCAAGTTCCAAACTTGATTGTCATACATGGACTGTATCTCGCTACCCATAGCCTCTTTCCATTTAGCAGCCTCAGGGCCTGCCATGGCTTCCGTATAGCTGTTAGGCTCATCCAGATTTACCAGTGTGTTATCACTGATAAGTGTCTCACCTTCTGCAGTAATATGAAAACCATAATAATGCTCAGGTGCATTCCTAACTCTGGTGGAACGCCTCAGAGGTATAGATTCTTCAGTCGGCTCAACAGGAGTTTCCTCCTCAGGTTGAGGGCTAGGGTTTGAGGTTCCTTCCCCACTTGACTCTTGAATTTCCTCAAGGTCAATTTGCCTCCCACTGTCTCCTTGGCTCATGAATTCTCTCTCTCGAAAGAATCCTCTTCTTGCTACAAAGACCACATTATCACTGGGTCTGTAGAAGATGTAACCAAAGGATTTCTGTGGGTAGCCGATGAAAATACACCTTTCGCTTCGGGGTTCGAGCTTATCGTGAGTCTCGCGTCTCACGAAAGCCTCGCAACCCCAAATCTTGATATGGTCTAGATTGGGAACTTTTCCAGTCCACACCTCGTGAGGTGTTTTGGCAACCTTCTTTGTAGGGACTAGATTAAGGATATGGGCGGCAGTCTCTAAGGCATACCCCCAAAATAAGATTGGTAGCGAAGCTCGACTCATCATGGAACGAACCATGTCCAACAAGGTCCGATTGTGCCTCTCAGCTACACCATTCAACTGTGGTGTCCTAGGAGGTGTCAATTGTGAGACAATCCCACATTCCTTAAGATAGTCAAGGAACTCAGTACTAAGATACTCACCACCACGATCGGATCGAAGCATCTTAAGTTCCTGCCCAACTGATTCTCCACTTCTTGCTTAAACTCTTTGAATTTCTCAAAGGTTTCTGACTTATGCTTGATTAGGTAGACATATCCATATCTACTAAAATCATCAATAAAAGTCACATATAACCGATTAGCATATCTTGTGGCGGTTCTGAAGGGTCCACACACATCCGTGTGTATGAGGTCCAACAAACCTTCACCCCTAGCACAAGTGCCAGTAAAAGGTGACTTTGTCATTTTACCAAGCAAACAAGATTCACAACTATCATCTGACTTTAGGTCAAATGACTCCAAGACTCCATCCTTTTGGAGTTGGCCTATGCGTTTCTTGCTTACATGTCCAAGACGACAATGCCATAAGGATGCTTTATCTAAGCTAGTGGAAGAGTTAATACACAATACATTATTTCCTAGATTATCTACAACAGATACAGTTTCATACACGCCATCGCAAGGTAATGCTTTAAAATAAAGAACATTATTAAAGAAAGCATCAATACTACCATTATTATTATCAAAATAAAAGGTAAAACCTTGTTTATACAATGCATGAAAGGAAATAACATTTCTTGCCATTTCTGGCGAATAATAACATTTATTCAAATCTAATGTAAACCCACTATTTAGCACTAAGGAATAAACTCCTATCTTGGTGACAGGTGAAGCTTTCCTGTTTCCCATGATCAAGTTTATCTTTCCCTGCTCCACATTCTCACTTCTTTTTAGTCCCTGCAAATCAGAACATATGTGAATACCACAACCTGTATCAAGGACCCAAGACTTAGAATGAGGTGAGTTATTAGACAATATAGTGTATATACCTGGATGGTTGGGTTTTACTTTCCCATCCTTCAAATCTTGCTGGTACTTTGGGCAGTTTCGCTTCCAGTGCGACTTTTCATGGCAATAGAAGCATTCAGCCTCATTAGGGTTAGCAGAAGGAGTGACAAAACCTTTCTTGGTTTTGCTTGAAGAGGAGCCTTCAAGGGTCTTACCCTTGGTACCCTTAGAAGGGTTCTTTCTCTTCTTCCCTTTGCCATGCCCGATTGCCAAGACATTGGCCGCAGTTGGAGTAGGAGTAGGAGTAGTAACAACCGACTTACCCTTTAGACCACTTTCGGCGGTCTTCAAGAGTCCTTGAAGTTTGCTGAGGGTGACTTCTTCCTTGTTCATGTGATATGTCATGCGGAATTGATCATAACACGATGGCAAGGAGTGCAAAATGATGTCTATTGCTAACTCCTCAGGGAAGTTCACATTCAGCTTCAGTAAACGGTCCACATACCTTTGCATTTTCTGCATGTGGCCCGTGATGGGTTCACCATCCTTCATTCGGGTTGTTATCATGGAGGAGATTATTTCATATCGCTCTTGACGAGCATTTTGATGGTAGCGGTCCATCAAGTCCTGGTGCATCTCAAAAGGATAATAGTCCTCATAGGACTTTTGGAGCTCGGCTGTCATGGTGGCCATCATGATGCATGCCACTTTTGTAGCATCTCTTTCATGTACCTCATATTCAGCAAGCTCTTTAGGAGTAACAGTTGGCTCGGGTACCTTCAGCTCCTTGTCGAGAACATATTCTTTGTTCTCATACCGAGTGACCATCCTGATGTTTCTGATCCAATCTGTAAAGTTGGACCCATCAAATATGACTCTCCCACAAAGATTCATGAGAGAGAAGGAGCTAGTAGGGTTTGAGCCAGAAGCATTGTTATTGGAAGACATCTGAAAAGAAGAGGGAATAGATTAGATTAGATATAGAGATAGTCCTTAACAAAACACCAAAATGTAATATTAAGGCTAGGACCCAAAACAATATTTTATAACTTAGAAGAGGGATGCCGTAATCTAAGCTATAAGATATTTGAAGGTAGGTGAATGACGATTCACCAATTTCCACCATGAAAAATGAAATATTTAATTAGGTTTTAATTGGTTTAGAAACTCCTAGATTCTTTGAGATTCATTGAACTTTCTTCAATGGCATGATTCAATCTCGAGTGTGCCCTTCAAGTTTTGTGACTGGGATGCCGAGGATCACAAAACAAGGTGTGAAGTAACCATGCAAATTACTTGGTACCCTTAATGTATTACCCCTCAATCGATGTGCCGGTTAACCACACACGCTCCATCAATACTATGATAAACATTAAGTCACCCTTTACCTACCTTGTTAAGTTCAAGTTAGTGTGCCGGTTAACCACACACGCTCCACTAACGACTTAAACAAAGTGTAAAGTTTAATTTCATGGATTAGCACCTTATTCACATTTTCCTAAAATAACTAAGATTGGGAATTCAATAAAGTTTAGTTACTTTAGTATTATCATTATACTTTTAATGAGAATTTATAAGTCCTTGTTCTACCCGTTCGGCTAACGACCCTCCACCGATCAAGGAAGCGGTGGGTGAGAGTGGACACCCATTAAGTTGCCATTTTATAGGCAACAACCTTATACCCCCCCTATAGACCAGCTTCGTGAATGAGGCGTACTAGCGGTAAGACGACTTGATCTTATACATATATAAATATTATTAAACTTATAAATTCTAGGGTTTGGAACTAAAGTTTTTAAACTTATAAAGTATAAGGGTTGAATTTTAACTTTTAAAATTCTAGGGGTTGGAACTAAAGTTTTTAATATGACTTTACATGTTCCAAAACTTGAGGGCAAGTTTTGTAAATTTTCAAAACTTTTCATTTCTCATAACTTATGAGTTAATGGTTACTAAAAATGAAGACTCTTCATTTTTTGTAACCTATGTGTTCTTTTAATGGTTATTTATAAATGTGACTTTTGGTTATCCATAACTTAAGAACTAGTTATGGACTCCATTAAAACACATAAAGATCAAGAATTAATCTAATCAATTATTAGCACATAATTTCTATGATCTTCTAAACTCATATGTTTATGAATGTTCATATCAAAAATTTCAAGAATCGTAAGTACATATACAAAACTTGAAATTTTGATACGAGCTTTCGAACAAAACTTCGATTTTCAAGTTTTTTTTTTTTTTTTTTTTTTTTTTTTTTTTTTTTTTGCATCAAGTATCAAATAAACAAACCAGGCTCTGATACCACTGATGGGTTTTGTGCATTCTAACACTCCTATGGTGTACATGCAACCCTAAAAACCTTGGATCTATGTTTGACTAAGATACATGCAAATAATTATTTTTCCAAGGTTCTTATCCTAACTAGCATGGCATGGGATACTTGAATCAAATAAAACTAGTAGAATTACTTACCTTGTAGTAGTAGTTGATTGCTTGGAGTTTGAAAGCCTAGCACCAATAATGTGGATGCCTCAAATGGAAGTCACAAATCACCACAAACTTGGAAACTTGAGAGAATAGTCACAAACTTCTTGAAATCGGCCCTCTTGGTTTACACACATCAACTAGTACAATTTCAAGAACCAAAGCCTCCTTTATATAGTGTGGTGGATCAGGGTTACATCCATGTAAACCCTAATACCTATGTCTTTTCATTTCCATGAGATCCATGGGTTAAAGCTTCATGGAGTATCCATGGACTTTCCATGCAAGCCTAGCCCATTCCAAATAAGCATTAGCCCACACTATATAAATACAAGAGCCCATATTTAATTAGTCATACTTTTGATCTCTAAATTAATTCTAAATTAATTATAGATCAATACTAATTAAATAATATGATTTTATATTAATATATTAGGACTTATAATATATTAATAAATCATAACTTATACGATTCTCAAACGATTATCCATAAATTGTTCGGGTGAAGTGCAACCCAAATGGACCATGCTGGGTCGGGTCAAGTACATACCAAATATAGTTATGGACTTAGACACTATATCCAACACATTTCACATGTAAGGTATTTACAGGTCCAAATAGCACATAAATAGTATCCAAGGTCCGTCGCACATGTTAATGGGTCAATGAGGCCCAATAAACATATAAATAGTATAGAGGACCTGTCACATATAAAAATGGGCCACTAAGGCCCAATAACCTAGAAAATGATCAAATTAATCCATTTGTTAGTTTATCGTTGGTTTTGGTTCAAGTATTCACTAAAATAGCATAAAAGCCCACTTTTTGTAAAAATGACGTTCTTGGCCCAATAAGCCAAAAATTTACAATTAAGGCCCAATTTTTGTAAGAATAACACTTTAGTCTCCATTTTGTTAAAGACTTGTGTTGATGACTAGTTTGTGGTAAAAATAACATTTTAAACCCATTTTTGTCAAAAATATCATTTTTGGCTTGATTTTTGTGAAAATACACATTTTTCTTGTTTTGGGATTTTCCGACCTAGTTTTTGCAAAAATTTGTAGAAAAATCATCGTAAGTCGAAATTTGGATTCGTAAATTCTGGAAGTTTGGAAATTTTGTCTACTTTGTTCACAATTTTTTTCATAATTTTTAATGGCTTCTAACAAGTGTGAAATTTCTCACCTTCACAGGCTGGTCCGAAATTATTTCAAATCCGATAGGCAGTTTTGTAAAATTCGCCAAAAATTGTAGAAAAATCGTATGAAAACGTGAGAGTAGTCATTTTAAAGGTAGAAACCTGAACTTGTTTCATGTAAAACAGTTTTGAAAAATATTAGCATTTAGGTGGTCAAAACAGTTCGAGATTGGACCAAAACTTTCCTATAAGAGGCTGATTTTTTTAGTTTAGTTTATAGATCTTGGAACACAACACTCATTTTTACTATTTTAAGTGTATAAATCCCAGATCTACTAGTTTACATGTATTATATGTGATAACACATACTTTTCTCAAGGTTTTCATGTAGATCCAAGTGATAAACTTAATATTCTTAACATATTTTTAGATTTATGAAGTAAATAGCACATAATCAACAAATAAGTCATGAAAAACACACATATTCATGCATATACACATAGATCTACATAAAGCAACTTGTATTCTCCCCCAAAACCAAGTAAAAATAAAAAATAGGGGGTATGAACTCACCTTGGGGGTTTTTGAGATGTAGATGAAGAAGAAGAAGAATCTTTGAACCTAGCTTGAGTTCTTTGAGATAATATCGAAATGGTGGTAGATCTAAGAGTTTTTAACAAAATCAAAGGATGTAAACAAGAGTTTTAGCTTGAAAGATGGGGAGTAGATGTTTATACATAATAACAACTTACCAAGAGGTTGAAAAACTTGATGAAGACTCTTGAAACCCCACCCAAAATCTCAAAATTTTGAGGAGATGAGGGGATTTCTTGAGAGAGTTTTTGGAGAGTTTGAATGTGAGAATGTGTGTGTGTGTGTTCTTTGGCCGAGAATAGGGAAGAAAAAGAGAGAGGGTGATAAGAGTGGTTCTTGAAGTATGTTGGACAAATCTTGATTTCCTTGATACATGTTAGACAATTGTATCAACGTATGGTAAATAATAATGAGGTGGCACTCATAATATCTACCATCATTCTCTTTTTTTTTGTTCATTAAATGGGCCGAGATTTTTGGGCCAAGAAGGTAGGAATTGGAATAGCTTGAGCCCATTAGACTTTAGTTATGATTTTTG
Organism: Lactuca virosa; assembly: GCF_052849685.1. NCBI lineage: Eukaryota > Viridiplantae > Streptophyta > Magnoliopsida > Asterales > Asteraceae > Lactuca > Lactuca virosa. Next base: position 290,862,904 of record NC_136432.1, on the reverse strand, counting down.
GAGCCTAATCATAAAATCTTTTGGCCCATTGGGCCTTTAGGGTATCTCACGGCCCAATAGTATAAAAGAATGGATTTATGGCTTACTAGGGTTAATTGGATTAGTTATGGCCCAATAAGGCCCATTAGGGTTAAAATGAACCATTTTAGGTTCACATGGCCCAAAATGTTAAGTTTTATGAGTGTGGGTCCAATTAGAACCCAATTAGGGTTTCTAGGCCCAAAGTAGTTCAAGTTGAAGGTTTATTGGTCCATTAGGCCTAATAAGAGAATCGTAGTCCATAGTGAACTTGAACCGGGATGTCTAGGGTTTTCAACTCATAGTTGAACATATGAGATGTATTGTATTAGGTTTTGACCTTCATTCAAGAGTTTGGATTCAAATGGATGATGTTGATTGAACATAGGGTATGATATTCACTTAGAGTATAAGCTTTACAATACATGATGTTTTCATGAGAATAGAATTCCCTAGCTAAAATTGCTAGTTGTGACATTATGCAAACTGTTGGGTTTTAGTATACTACAACATCCTATGGTGCACATACAACCCTAAATACCTTGGATCTATGTTTTCTCTATTATACATGCAAATGGTTTCCAAGGCATTAAACCTATAACTAGCATGCATTTGACATAAACCGTATAATATACTAGTTAGGGAAACATACCTTTTATCTGGCTTGAAGTCTTGATGTATTTGGCCTTAAGAGCTTAGCACCAATAGTATGAAATGCCTCAACTGGAATCACAACACACCTAGGACAAATGTGGCTCTTGAGAGAGAATTCCATGCACCAAAACACCTCCATATTTCTCTAAGAAAAGAAGTGGTGATTTTGGCTATGGAGTAACCTATTTATATGTAGGATTCCAAGGGTCATTGGTATAACCCATAATCCATACCCATGGGTTTTATGATCCATGGTTCATGTGGCCTAGCTCTTTATGTATCCATACATAAACTTGGTCCAACATGGATCATAAGCCCAACACATATAAATATAACTAATTATCATAATTAGTCCCCATAGATTTAATTAGTCTCTTTTGATCACTAAATTAATTCCAAATTAATTCTTGATCGATACTAATTAAAACATATGATTTCATATTAATATATTATAACTTATAATATATTAATAAACCATAAATAACCTTCTCTCAAAAGTCCATCCTAACAAATTGTCCTGATGATATGCAACCCAAATGGACCATGCTACTCTCGGGTCAAGTACATACCAATAATAGTTATGGGCTTAGACATCTAATCCAACAGTCTCCCACTTGGATAAGTCTAAAACTATTATTGCAAGTACGACTTCATAACCCGACTAGCAATCGTAGCTCTTAAAGCCGCTGTCGAACTCTGAACAAATCAATGACGCGTCCATTAGATAAGGGATCATATATTCCTCCATTCTAGATATCATATGGACTGAGACATGGATTATAATCATTCTCTCTGTCCATTTGTTGTTTCCCGATTTTCGATTTATGATGACTGACTGATTGAACAAATCAAATCAGTCCTGGCTTGGCCAAGCACTCTTATGTGTCATCGCTAAATCATCGAAGGGCCCACATATATCGCTTTTATCCCGAAGGTAAAAGGAATGGATAAACTTCGACTCATATGGCTTGTTCTACTACTTGTTGAATCATACACAAAGGCATGTTTTATAACATCGAGTTACCAAATGCGTTTTCGTGCAATCAATGTATAACCAACTCATAGTAACAACTCATATCTCTAGGTTTGAAGAATATAAGATATTATCGTCTCATGATCACTCGTGATAAAATCCATGAAGTGATTCAAATGAGCGCGGGTTGAATCCAATACTCAGAACTTATGAGCACTCATGAGTGCTGTAGCACCACTTTGTCCACCAACTTAGACCTCTACAAACCAACCCATGACAGTCTTGATTCATATCTACTTCCAACATATGACCGACTGTGGATGGTTTGAATAACTTAATCATTCAGGAAGAGCAACTTAGTTATTCTGGAAGTCAAAACATGCAAAGTGAAACACAAGAATAAATGAATCAAATATGGTATCAAACCCTATGAATATAAATAAACACTTTTATTTATCACCATACTGATTACTCATTATTCATTGTTTCGGTTTTATCAACTTTATACTTGAATTAAAAACACTAGTTGTCCCATGCTCCAAGCATGTACACTATGTTTTTCTTAAACAATAGCTTTGCCATACACCAAGTATGCACTCTATGTTTGTCTATGATCCTTACTTTGTGAAATAAACCAATTGAACATAATTTCAATGATTCTAATTTCACACTCCCAAATCCTTATCAAAAAATGTGAGAATTTCAAATTCCTATCATTTATCGAAATCTGTTTAGATTTTAAACTTATATGCACTGACCCTCCTGTAATGAATATGTACAAAGTCATAAAGACTTGTCAACAGTCATTATAAGGTATTCCAATGGAGATCAACTCCATGGAAACTAAGTCTCATATTCAAAGTACATTGCTTTGGACATGCTTCTTGCATTAAGTTTTCTAGTCTTACACAGATAACTTCCACCTATGGAGACAACTCCATATTCTCATTTTGACTATCACTTCTGAATAAGAGATGCCTCTTTTCAGAATATGTCAATATGGTCCTTCCAAAGTTAGCACTATACTTCCAACTGTCCCTGAGCAACCAATCTTTGGTAAACCTCAGATTGTCCTCGACAATTGCTTAGTCATTTTAGTCATATCCAATTCTAGACCTTTTCCCTTCTTAATGCCTCTGGGCATTTGGAAAAATTTAGAAATGACAAATATTATAGCACATGCAATCGATCCTGTACCCAAAGCAAATGGTACACGATTCATGATGTCTCACATAAAGACATGATTCTAGACCAGTCTTTTGCTACAATATTTTTATTTGCCATGTTTTCAAAATTTGACTATGAAGAGGGATGCCGTAATCATAATCGAATTTTGAGAACGCAATATATAGAATATCCTTAAGTTGAACCAATCCAACATGAAATTCATATATATATTCTTGACTAAAGATGATTAAGGTCTCAATCTAAGCCTTTAGAACTGAAATGAAGTATATCCTCTCCCTTAATTATAGCAAAACAACTTTTTCAATCCCTGCAGCCTCACGAATTGAAACTTTTGTTTTCTATAATTAACATTGCTAACTTGCAACACTAACAATAATTATCATGCTCCCACTAACATGATGATTATTAGCATAACACTTATGCTCCCACTAGCTTTGACATGTACTCAGAAATCAGCTGGCCTTCTAGAAATCAATACTTTATTGACTTTCTTACCAAAGTTCAGATTTCTGATACGAGATGCTTTGATAAAACTTTATCAAAATCATACACCTTTCCTTAGATAGCATGCATGTGTGTCTAAACAATTTCAGAACTATGAAAAGGGATGCCGTAATCATAGTCTCAATTGTTTAGACCTTTTGCCATCTGCTTCAAATCTACTTGGTGGAAGTGTTTCCTCACTATCATTTTCATGAATCAGAGAGAAACCTTATGACCCTTAGATTTTATGGTGTATGTGTTCTTATCCATGTGAATCGTCAAAACCATAGTCACAAGAGAAGGATAATGACAAATCCAAACTCATATGGACTGAACTTATGCAATCTTAACTTCTTGCCACCTGGCAGTACAGGGCCTGCCATTGCTTCCAAGTTGTTATGCAACCAATTGAGAACTTTCAGAACTCCTATACAAAGCCAACTTTAACTGGAATGGGCACAGAATATGTCAACACTATAGGTTATAAACCTCAAGTCGTGTGCTAGTGAAGAACCTCAGGTTTTATTCTTGATTAGTTCTTGAAATTCTTTTTAGGATCTTTAAGACTCCCACTATCCTCTTGACATATAAGACTATCTTGCCAAATATTCAAGAGATAGTGCGGATTCTTTATCAAGACAAACACTTCACACAATTGGCCTTAGTTGGTCTTTGTTTTATCCAAAACATCACAACTTACCAATTTCAAATGTACAAGAGTAGGACACTTTTACTCTTACATTTGACAAGTGTTTTAAACCTTTCTTTAAGATATGTCACTCAAGTTACAATCTTGGAGTATGACTCTAAGAATTGTTTTGGAACGAAGTATCACTCATCTTCCTGATCTAACCATTTCAACAATTCATGACTCCTCTTCTTAGTCATAAGAATGCACTAAGATGACCTTTAGAGTACTAATTGTGATATGATTTCTAAATCATTAAGATGATCACAAACATGATACTAAAGTACTCTCCCATCTTTTCAGATTTGAGAAACTTTTATCTTTCTGCCTAATTTGATTCTTCCCATTCGTTCTGCCATATATTGAGACTTTTCCAATGTTTCAGAATTATACTTAAACTTGTAAGTATAACCATATTTACTAAACTTTAGTAAATCAAATAGTCTTAACGAGCTTTGTGGTGGACATGACCAGTGCACAAGAATATGTACTCGATCCCTTTAGTCCTTCACTTGACTCATACATCCATGTGAACAAGTAATTAGTATTGATTTTCCAATGCTTGAAAGTTCTCATTCATCATACTATTCAACTTGCATGATTCCAAGTTTCGGTCCAATTGAAACTTGGGTGATGAGGAACTTTCCTGATTTGGTAAATTTAGACACTACCACAAATGAAAGAATCAAATCCATTTTCCAATATTGCTGTTAGTGGAATCATATAAGCAACAATTTTCCACAAATGCCATTGTAAGGATACTTCAAATAAATAAAATTAAACAATTTTCTTTTATTTTAAAACTTTGCGGAAAAACTTATCCTTACAATCCACATGGAAAATTGTTGTTATCTATTCCTTAGCAATATATCATAACTTCTTAAGCAACTGCTCAAAATTCTGATGCGATCAAAATCTACCTTCGTGATCAGAATCAGCATATACTTCCTTTAAGATTTCTCTCTATTCTTTGATTCTTAAAACATCAACATGTGACCCAGTCACATCATGTAATGAGGATCTCAGAATAGAACTTAACAGAGTTAGATAATGGGCTCTACCTGATGTAGAGTTTGACTTTAACATCCTTAGGTAAATTTGGCAGCTTTGCAATCAACGCCCCTTCCTTTGGCAAAATAAACATATGGACCCTTTGGTAATGGGACTATCTCAGACTTAGCCTTTCTCTTTACCATTTGGTCAACCGGGTTGACTATGGCTAATCCCTTTCCATTGGGAAGAGAATGCTTTTTCTGGATTTCCAGTGTCACCATTGTCACTGTCCATAAAGTTTTCGGGAAGTTGATCTTCTAATCAAATTTGCTTTACTATCGTTCCAAATCATTGCTGATTCAGCAATACCAAGCAAATAGATATGATCATTAAGGTTCATGTCATAGTCTATTTCATAGTAGTCCCAAAGGAACTCACTATGTGACTTAGAAAGTGATTGAACATCCAACTTTCTCAAGACTTTGACACCCAACTCTTCCGGCTTTTCAATATGTGAATTCATCTCTAAGATGTGATCACACATAGACCTTGCTTGCCATTAGGGCTTGAGTGACCTTGAACTTGTGGGTTAGGGAGAATAATTGGAGGAGGTGGAGGAAGAGAAGTATGACTTCCATGAGCCAAACTCGGGAAGTCATATTCATTAGGAAAGCTTGGTTTGGGAAGATCATTATTGTCTAAACCAGACATCAACAATGGGAGAAATTCACGTAACGTTGATTTAAGTCCTTAATATAACACCCAATATGATATATTAAGGCTAGGACCCAACAAACTATTTTATAACTTGGAAGAGGGATGCCGTAATCCAAGCTATAAAATATTTGAAGGTAGGTGAATGACGATTCACCAATTTCCACCAAGATAAACGAAATGTATTATTAGGTTTTAATTGGTTTTGAAACTCCTAGATTCTTTTGAGATTCATTGAACTTTTCAATGGCATGTTTCAATCTCGAGTGTGCCCTTCAGGTTTTGTGACTGGGATGCCGAGGATCACAAAACAAGGTGTGAAGTAACCATGCAAATATACTTGGTACCCTTAATATTTACCCCTCAATCGATGTGTCGGTTAACCACACACGCTCCAACGATACTATGATAAACATTAAGTTACCCTTTTCCTACCTTGTTAAGTCCAGGTTAGTGTGCCGGTTAACCACACACGCTCCACTAACAGCTTAAACAAAGTGCAAAGTATAATTTCATGGATTAGCACCTTATTCACATTTTCCTAAGTAACTAAGATTGGGAATTTATAAGTGTTTAGTTACTTAGTATTTATCATTATACTTATAATGAAGGGAGAATTATAGTCCTTGTCCTACCTGTTCGGCTAACGACCCTCCACCGGTCAAGGAAGCGGTGAGTGAGAGTGGACACCCATTAAACTGCCATTTTATAGGCAGTAACCTTATACCCCCCTTATAGACCGGCTTCGTGAATGAGGCCTACTAATGGTAAGACGACTTTATCTTATACATATCTATATAATTAAAATTATAATAATAGTATAAGGGTTGAATTTTAAACTTTTAAAATTCTAAGGTCTAGTTTGGAATTAAAGTATACATGGGGGGTAACTTTACAAATTCCAAAACTTGAGGACAAGTTTTGAAACCTTTCAAAACTCTTGGATTTTTCATAACTTATGAGTTTAATTAAGGTTTAATGAAAAAAAAAATTCAAGTTCCATAACTTGAGGACAAGTTATGGAAGACATTAAATCATTTAATGATGACATTAAAAATAGTGACTCTTCTATTTTCATAACCTATGAGACTTAATGACACTTTAAAAAGAAAAACTCTTCACTTTCCATAACTTGAGGACAAGTTATGGAGTTCATAAAAACCATTAAGATCAAATATTCCAATTAACACAATAATCAAATAATTTTTCTATGATCTAGATTAAACTCATAAGTAAAGATAATTCACATCAACAATTTTCAAGAAATTAGATAATCATATAAACTAATACAAATCTTGAAACTTTGACAATTATCCTTTGAAGACTCTTGGAATTCATAACCTAAAGAGTTAATAAATGAGACATTTCACATCCATAACTTATGGAAGTTTCAAAACTCTTAAGATCATAACTTTAAAAAAAACTTTTGAGTTCCAAAATTTTATGACAAAATTTGTAACTCCTTAAAACCATTTAGATCAAACTTTTAAAACAAATAAAATAATCATATCATTCTATATTTTAATAAATTGACCTAATTCAACTCTTGTAGTAAAGTGACTCAAATTTTATAAATAATTAGTTTTTCATAAAATCAAGTAATTATCATAAAATTTGACAAACTTCATGTTTTTTTTTTCTTTTTTTTTTCCTTCAACTTGAAAAAAAAATACATTTGCATCAAATATAATAGAAAACAACCTGGCTCTGATACCACTGTTGGGTTTTAGTATACTACAACATCCTATGGTGCACATACAACCCTAAATACCTTGGATCTATGTTTTCTCTATTATACATGCAAATGGTTTCCAAGGCATTAAACCTATAACTAGCATGCATTTGACATAAACCATATAATATACTAGTTAGGGAAACATACCTTTTATGTGGCTTGAAGTCTTGATGTATTTGGCCTTAAGAGCTTAGCACCAATAGTATGAAATGCCTCAAATGGAATCACAACACACCTAGGACAAAGGTGGCTCTTGAGAGAGAATTCCATGCACCAAAACACCTCCATATTTCTCTAAGAAAAGAAGTGGTGATTTTGGCTATGGAGTAACCTATTTATATGTAGGATTCCAAGGGTCATTGGTATAACCCATAATCCATACCCATGGGTTTTATGATCCATGGTTCATGTGGCCCAACTCTTTATGTATCCATACATAAACTTGGTCCAACATGGATCATAAGCCTAACACATATAAATATAACTAATTATCATAATTAGTCCCCATAGATTTAATTAGTCTCTTTTGATCACTAAATTAATTCCAAATTAATTCTTGATCGATACTAATTAAAACATATGATTTCATATTAATATATTATAACTTATAATATATTAATAAACCATAAATAACCTTCTCTCAAAAGTCCATCCTAACAAATTGTCCTGATAATATGCAACCCAAATGGACCATGCTACTCTCGGGTCAAGTACATACCAATAATAGTTATGGGCTTAGACATCTAATCCAACACAAACATCCACAGTCAATCATAATTTGGAAATAAGTAATGAGGTAAGACTGTCATGAATACGACTGTAGATTGCCTAAGTGTCTAGACATAGCACAAGTTTGTTGCAGTGTTCATGAGTACTCCTGAAATAGGATTTGAGTATTGGATTAAACCCACGCTCATCTGAATCACTTCATGGATTTTATCACGAGTGATTGTGAGATGATAATATCATATATTCTTGAAACCAAGACATCTGAGTTGTAGTTTAGAAGTCGGTTGCACATTGATGATATGAAAACGCACCAGTAACTTGGTGTTATAAAACTTATTGTTGTTGTGATTTGATGAGTAAATTGAGAAAACATATGAGTCGAAGTTTATCTATTCCTTTTACCCTTATAGGATAAAAGCGATATTTGTGGGACCCTGGATGATTTAGTGATGACAACCTAAGCGCTTGGCCAAGCCTGTACTAAGTTGATGTGTTCAATTGTAGTCTATAGTCAGTCGTCATAAATTGGAAATCGGGAAACAACACATGGACATAGAGAATGATTTTAAATCCATGTCTCATGTCCATATGATATCTTGTAGAATGGAGGAATATTTGATCCCTTATCTAAAGGATACGTTACTGATAAGATCAGAGTTCGACAACGGCTTTTGAAAGCTACGATTGCTAATTAGATTTTGAAGTCATACTTGCAATAATAGTTATTGGACTTATCCAAGTAGGAGACGGTTGGATTAGGTGTCTAAACCCATAACTATTTTTGGTATGTACTTGATTTGATTATGATCATGGTCCTTTTGGGTTTCCTTCACTCATGCAAACTGATAGGATGACAAGAGGAGAGAGAGTAGGATTTATTATATGAATAATAAATAGGTACTCAAAATGGTTTTATTTATATATTATAAGATTAATATATTATTTGGAAATCATGTTATTAATTAGTAATTAATCAGAAATTAATCTAGTATTAATTTTGGGATTAAAGGAACTGATTAATAATGGAGGGACTGATTATGTAAATCAGTAGAAGTTATAGTTTGGGCAAATGGACCTTATTGATAAGAGGTGGATGAAAATCAATGGGAAGCCAATAGGGTTTTCATCCAAGGCCTGTCATATGGGGATCCATGGATTGCTTAAGGCCTAAGCAAGGGAATTTGGGTTTCCACCTGAAAACCCTAATAGCATCAACTATATAAACCATCCTAACATAAGGATTTTAGCCCCCTAAGAGTTTGAGAGAACCCTAGCTGATTTTCCTTCCCTCTCCAAGTCATCTTGTTGCATTGGGTGTTTGTGACTCCATTAGAGGTGCAACACTTGGAGCACTAGGCTTTCAGAAGTCAAGATCAAGAAGGATTATTCTTGTTATTGCTACATAACAAGTAAGGTAAGCTTCTAACCCTAATTTACATAAGAATTTTGAATTGTGTATGCTAGTCTTAGGTTTTATGCTTTGGATATGAATTTGCATGTATAACTTGAGAAAACCTAGATCCAAAGTATTAGGGTTGCATATACACAATACGAATGTTGTAGTGCTCAAAACCCATCACTTTCTTCATGTCTGTATCAATTCAGTCACAATCCAATCCACAAACTTCCAACACAATCTCACCCCTGTCCAAAAATGGGTTGACCCAAACCCCACTTTGTTTCCCCATCGTACCTTTCAAGAATTGGTAAAGAAGAAAATCACCCACATTGAAGCTCTTCTTCTTCATTTTTTACTGTTTGATATGGAACCTCTGCATTCACCACACATTAAAAAACCAACAAACAATATAAAAGAAACTATAATAATTCAATTACAACAGTTAAGCTGTACTAAAACGAACTATAATCATTCAAATAACAACCCCCTTCTATATGAGCAAATAGAGTTAGTAGGTTATGAATTACTGATTCTAAAAGAATACATACTATTCTTACAGAATATATAGTTAAACTCTATTACTTATCACATTATCATTTCATGAAAAAATAACAACATTCTAATAGAATATTACTTCTCACAAGATTCATATATTCTTACAGAATATACAATTAAGATCTATTTTCATTGCGTAGTTTCTTTGAATTTGTTATTAACTTTAACATTCTGCTAGAATATGTATATTCTAACAGAATTATAGTAGTCTATTTGATAAAAAAAATTGAACTCTAACACAATACTAGAGTAAAAAACATAAACCACAAACCTTATTCTCATAGCACAATATATTTGTATCATAGATGCATCTTACATTCGAACTATACTCATTTTGGTAGAATACATATTTGCATTCATTCAAAAAAACCAATAACAAACAATTAAGTACCACAAACCCAAGAATTAGATTATATTGGTCGTCAACATCAATTTCAAAAAAACCATTCTTGTTGCTACCATATGAAAAAAACCAAACCAAAACAAACACAAAAACACCAACTTCACTATAATCTTTGTATTATGTACAAAAAAATACCAACCAAAACAATATTTACTCTTTTAGTATACATTCTTACAAACTATACATATTTGTATTTTTATTCGAACATATTTCTTTTGTTTTAATACAACACATATTTGTATTTTTATTCGAGAAGAATTTCGGAATTCAAGTAACAAAACCCTAAAAAAAACCCTAGATTCTTCATGTATCATAACAGGTTTATGTTATTCCAGTTACAAAACACCAAAAAAAAAACCTATAAATTCTAAAAAACATTCAAACAGAAGTTTAGGTAATCAACCCCAAAACCAAAACAAAAAAAAACAAGTACCTTAAGGTGGAGAAACGAAAGCATCGTCGTCGTCATCAATATTCAACAATGTGTCAGCGGTGTTCTTGAATTTCGACTTGAAACCAGTCGACCTTCTACTCCTCGTTCTTTGCGAATCCGTGATCTCCTAAATCCCCCAACGCTACTTAAAGAATTAGCTCTACAGCCATCATTATATAAAGAATATTAACATAAACATCTGACTTTAAGGTTGATTCTACAAAATCTTAATTGATTTTGAGTTCCGATAGAAAGGGTTCTTGATTCTCCTTCCTGCGAGAAATTTGGGATTATGGAATCGATTGACAAAAACTCGGTTGACAAAAAAAACCATTGTTTCCTATTTTGATGGGCATGATAAATGTACAGAAATACCCTTTTAGAGCCGTTGACATTTAATAAAATGATTTCTTTTATTTTTTTTATTTTAATCACATAGTATAATCACTTTCTTAAATTAATAAAATTTGATTGGTCCACAATCATTCCTACATCCACACAATAATTAGTTAGAACACAGAGAGTGAGAGACAATAAAAATAGATTAATAAAATAAAAAAAAATTAATATATATATACATATATATATATATATATATATATATATATATATATATATATATATATATATATATATATACAGAGAGTGAGAGACAATAAAAATAGATTAATAAAATAAAAAAAAATTAAAAATTAAATACTAAACTATATTAAAGTGTGATTACCCGGATAAAAGCCATTTAAATGGTAAGTTTGCAAAATCAGGATCTTAATTCAACAAAATTGAAGGAATAATTATTTGATTATACAAAATTAAATTCTTGTTTGAGAACTTTTGAAACTTTCTTTGTGTTTCTCGTGGGCAATACTCCCAGACGTGGCCATGTTTTAAGTGCATGTAAGCGAAAACCATCTCTTCCTGCATCACCCTGTATACAAAGGTGAAAAAAAAACACTTATGAATAAAAGAAAAAGGGGTAAATGCAAGAAATGGCAACAAACATAAGCTTATTTGTGTATTGTAGCATCCTGATTCCATTTTTTTCTATTACATCTCTACAATTATAGTTTTTAGCTTAATAAGACACTGTCTTTGTAAAATCTATCAAAATATAGCATTGTACTTCCATTGTTTTTCTTTTTTGGACATTACACTTTGAAATAACATTTTCACTTATTTTATTATAACAATATATTTTCACTTATTTTATTATGGAAAATCAACATACCCTTATGTAATTCCCTAATTACCCTTTGAAACCTTTACACCTCCTAAGCAGCCAACACCCTTGAATCAATTGAAAAACGCACAACAAAAACACAGAAACCGAACAGACCCAACTTAATATATCACAGACGAAATGAAAACCCGTTTAAAATAAAGGAACCAAAACATACGCCAATTAGCATGGAAATAATTATGGATGTTAAATGACATTCAAAATACAACGTCATAATAAGTAATGTACTTTGTGGATGATGAATTTAGTGATTTGTTTACTACATATGTTATTGTTTGACTGTATATAGTATGATGAGTTTATTGATTTGTTTACTACGACATCTTAGTTTCATTAATTCCTATTACAACATTTTACTTTGAAATATCTACCCAATTATAACAATGGAGTCCAAATTGGGTAGGTTTTCCCAAATAAAATGTTAGAATAAGATAAAAGTGAAAGTAGAATGCCATACTTGGATACGAATTTCACAAGACAATGCAAAGTATCATGATAAAAAGTGAGAAAAATGGTATGCTATAAAAAATGAATGTATAGTGCTATTTCGTAATTGCCATGCTGTCAAATTCCCTCACAACATCAGTAAACTTTGCAAAATCTTCTTCATCTACAGATGCAACTAAATTATGTCATTAAGAAGAGATATATAATAAAAAAGTCGTATAGTGTTATGGAATGGATTGAATTGTAAGTATATGGAGTAAGTATGGAATGGATTGACTTGTAAGTATATGGAGTAAGTATATTTCCCATCCTCTTTATTGGTCTTTGTTGTTTAAATACTCCAGAAGGTAATTATTTCTATGAATTCATGTTAAGACTGTTTCATATTTAATAGTATCTTGTATTGAAAATTGGTCTACATAAAAGAAAATTTGTCAAGGGTGTTTGGTCTTACATTTGTCCGATTAAATTTTTTGGGCTTAGTGTTAAGTTAATAAATATAAAAAAGAGGACCTTTCACTCTTGGATTGAAATTGGGTTCCCACAAAAAAAAAATTCTAAGGGTATAATGGTCGTTTTGTATCGGTTTTGAACTTGATTTCATATAATTATGTTTTAATCGATTGTTATTCTTTTATTTTATCTAGGTGTGGGTGGGAATGGATTTATATATAAGTGAGATAGATTGTGGTCATGTATTAACTGTAGATCTTGAAACATGAGTTATGAATTATTTTCTCTTATAAACTTTCATATAGATGATTGTTGCATAACAAGTGAAAGTTTCAACTTGTATTGGTGATCATAATGAAGAAGAAAAGTTTGTAGTTATAGGTGCCCAATATGGACCCACTTTGAAATCAAAAGAGAAAGACATAGTTACTCTTGCAGACCTTCATTCTCTAAAAACAAGGTTCCTCTCATTTTGAAGATTATGCTTTACATATTATAAGAAATTTTTGTTCCAATGTAAAATAAAAGTCTACTGTATTGATTATGTTCTAATTTTTTGGGTGTTGATTCGATTTAATTCTTAAATTTTTAAACCTTACGGGCCTCAAAGGTGTTAAACTTGGAGATAAATTCTCTTGAATATCCTCTGTGATGTTGCTGCAAATGAAGAGTAGCTTTCTTTCTTCCATTTATAAAATCATTAAGCATTGCTACTATACTACTTTCTATTTAATTTGTTATTTCATGATGCATAAATATTGAGGTAGTGTTTATTGCATGAATTTTTGTTTTGTATTTTCTTTATGTTTGTTTGTATTATTAGTTAAATAGATAAGGTGGAGAGATGTTATTGCTCTTATTGTGATTGTTGTTTGTTTATTAGTTCTTCTTTTCTTTTCCTAATGTTCTTTGAAATTAATTAAGATTGGTTTCTTTTTAACCCTCTCATACATATCCTTTATAAAGAAAAGTAAATGCTAATTAATTCACTTTTCATTTATCTTACGTTTTGAAACTGATATCGGTAAATATCTATATATATTTTTTCTTGAAACAAGGTAGATCATGTGTTGTATTTTGTAAACTATGAATAAAGAGTCCATATATTTACAACAAAGTAATCATATCATGGAAGCAAGAAAACTGATCGAGATTGTTGTCATATTTTGTTGCAACTTATTTTTTGATGCATATTTGATAACAAGTTCGGTTTTGAAGGTTAATATCAAGGGATGTGCTAAAGGTCAGGAAGCAAACCTATCGTATGCGTACAATTCACAAACTACGTAATATTTATCCCTGAATAGAAGTGAAATACATGTGGCATTTGTATGTATGGAACTTAAATCATAGCTAGAGGTAAATATATGAACATATGTAGCTATTATTTTATTTCATTTAGCCAGGCCTTCTATGAAGGATCCTCGTGTATGTATAGACAAATCTTGTGGACTTTTTATGACCCATTTATCATCATTTAGGAGTGGATTTTTTATAATTAATTATAACATCTTATAATTAATCGATTTTTTTGGCCTTAAAGCCAAATGCACCGCCAAAGCCGAAGGCAAGATCATTAGTATTAGAGAGAATTTCATTACAAACCCATTTGTACTCTTTCTAATTCAACTAATGAGAGCTTAAAAGATTTATGTACTCCTGTTTTCATGATTTGTATGATGATTTACTTGATCTTTTCTTATTCCGCATTTGTCATCATAATCAACACCACTACAATTGGTATCAGAGTGGGTGTTCTTGATTTGATCATGAATTGATCCATGATGGCATTCTAGATTTGGTGATTCTTCATTTGCTTTTTGATCTTCGTGTTTTAGAGAGTTTGGATTCTAGAAATCGAATTCATCTTTGATTCTATTCATAATTCGATTTTCTTCACTAGAATTCAAGTGATTTTTACTTTCTATCTCTAGAAAACCCATTCCAAATCACTTTCTCTCTCTAGAAAAACTCAAGATCTTGTTGATTTATCGGAGATCGTGGAAGTGCAGTATGATTCTTGAATTGTGATCGTTGAAGATGTCAAATACAAAGTCAACGAAAATCAATTTTATGGGTTATTGTTAAGCGGGTTGATTTCATGGGGTAATAAGGTTTCTTATGGAGGCTTGAAGGATGATCATGGAAGCTTGATATTTCAACCACTTTGTAAGATTGTATGGTTGAATAAAATTACCTTGTCCATGTTAGTCCGTAGTAAAAATCAAAAGGAAGGAGAAGAAAGAGATTTGTTTAATAAGAAATACATTTCTCTAATTGAAAACCCAAATCTTCTTGCTCTTAAGTTTGTTGAAGTTCAAGACAATGGAGTTCAATGTGATGTTCTTGAAGTTCATGATAAAAAGATTTAAGTTGATTCTCATGAAGATGAAAATGTTTTTTGCTCGATTGGAGTTCAAACCGATGATATTTTGTGTTTTTGTGATTCGTTTGAAGGAATGATTCCTTATCGAAAGCTGGTAATCCAAGAAATTCACAAGTATCAAACTCCAAAAGATTTGATTCAAACTTGCAAGCAAAGTTGAAGTTGTGGAAAGTGGGTTTGTTCATGAAATCAAATCTTCAAGATGCAAAAAGATGAGAAAGAAAAAGAAGAAGAAGATTAAACGCAAAAACAAGCGGGCTTACTCACAAAAATCATCAAGTGTTGTTGTGAAGCAAATTTGGGTTCCAAAGCAACAATCTCTAAGTGTTGCATTGAATTTGAATTCAAAACCCAAAAGTGTTGGTGGTTCTTATGAAGATGTTCTTGGATCTTTGAAGAACACGAAGAACGAGTTGTACATCACGCATAGTGGGTGGTACAATGTTCAAATTGGAGATTTTCTCGTTCCAACAAAAGAACCAAGATCTTCTAAATTTGATTCGTTCATTGAAAATGGAACTCGATTCGTCAAAAAAGTATCTTAAATTCTTAAATGGATTCCAAAACGTCCATGAATTCGATTCGTACTTTGCGTTTTTCATTTTTGATCGATTTATCTCATTGGATCAAATCCGTTTCAACCACTTTGATTAATCCAATTATTTTTTGTTTAGATCAAATCACAAAAATCAAAATCAAATTCAAAATTTTTTTGGATATTGAAGCCGGGACATCCAATCCTAACTTTGAGGGGAGAATGTTAGGGTGCAAAGTCACGCTTGGATGTTGTAACGTCCCAAAAAAATAAGGCCATAAAGTTTCATTTTTAATCAAATAAAGACAGTGCTCCAAACATTATCCATACAAGTTTAAGAAAGAAAGTGTTTGAGTATTATTTCAAATCAAAGTAAATTATAAAATGCGGAAACATGTGGTGCGTGCCCTACAATCATCTAGAGCTCCCTTGTTTGAAAACCGAGTACCTGAAACACAAACTGAAAACCGTAAGCACAAAGCTTAGTGAGCTCTCCCAACATACCACATACAAAACAAACATACTGCCAAGCATATCCGGGTGCTGGCCTACCCCTTCGGTCTATTTCAATCGGATATTGCCGAGCATATCTGGGTGCTCGACCTACCCCTTCGGTCTCTTTCAACAGGATACTACCGAGCACATATGGGTGCTGGCCTACCCCCTTCAGTCTCTTTCAACCAGATTATGACAAGCATATTTGCGTGCTGGCCTACCCCTTGGGTCTATTTCAACCGGATACTGCCGATCATATCTGCGTGCTCGACCTGCCCCTTCGGTCTGTTTCAACTGGTTACGAGGTCTATTTCACCCTTACCACTACCACATATAACATAGCCGTAAACACATAAATCTCAACAGATAGTGGCATACCAGACATTTATCACAATACAATCATCTTTCCTATAAACAACTACTAGTGGGCCGGCATTGGTGCCTTCGACCCACTAATACAGGGAAGGTAACTCACCGCGAATGCTGAAGCTCGCTGCAAGAAATCCTTAGATGCTGCCCTGAATACTTCCCAAGCTATGAATACCAAAATATTACCCAATTAGCAATTGGGTTCCCAAACCATGATCCATAATCCAAATTTCGGGTAAAATGACCATTTTACCCCCTGACTCAACTTGCACCAAAAGGCCCAAAACCAAGAATCCACAAAGGCCCACTTATGGCCCAATTTTCCAAATTGGGCCCAATCCCCATATGGGCGTTATCCTAAAACTCAATACACCCTTAGACCAATAATTAGTCCCAGATGGCTCAAAAGGCCCAAAATACAAAAGTCCACTCCGAACGTGGGGCGTACCCTCACAAGTTCCAAAAATCCATTTAGAGCTTAATGGTTTAAGCTCTTACGTCCATACTTCAGATCCAAGGCCAAAATGATGTCCTAAGTCATAAAGTTCCCAACTTTATGACTTTTCATGGATATAAAGTGCTTAATGTCCAAAACCCTAAGTTCTTGACCCAATAAGACATCACAACTCTTGCATGGAAGGGTTAGAAGGGCCAAGATCACATTTTTATAATTCATAATAGCTTTATAATGGATAAAGCTTCCAACTTTATCCATTAGATTGGTCCCAACAAACAAGATCTAGACTTTAAGTCTTAAAGGGACCCAAAAGTTCATATTTTTAAACTTAATCCATTAAGTACAAGTCTCCAACTTTCAGATCTGAATTAACATGATGTATAGATGGATAAAGTTTCCAACTTTATCCATAACAAGGTCACAAACTTCCAAGATCTAAACTTTATGCACTAAAATGACCAAAAGTTCATAACATCCAAAACTAGTTAGATCTAACAAATGCATCATCAAGATTCAAACTTTATACCTTTAGAAGATAGATCAAGGTGAACAAAGTCTAGATCTACAAGCTCCAAGGAAACCAACACTTCTCCAAGAAGTTCCTACTTCTCCAAGGTGCACCATGCATACTCCAAAGCACTCAAAAACACCTTCTTTTAGCATAAAAGGCTCAACTAGGGTTAGGGTTTCATGGAAGGGGTGTTGGAGGTGTGGAGGCTGAGAATAGAGTGAGTTTGGGGGAGTTAAGGATCTTAAATAGGGCTCAAACCACGAAAATAGGGTTTGGGCACTGATTGCGTACGCTCAACGTACTTATGGTACGCCCAACGTACTCAAGGGTGCTTCAGTACGCCCAACGTACTCCCTTCTGTATGCCCAACGTACACAACATATCTCAAAACCGACCAAACTTCAAACGGGCATAACTTCTTCGTTCTAACTCTGATTTTGACGTTCTTTATATCCACAGAAAGGTAACGAGAAGCTCTACACATCTATCAACTTATCCTTACCCCAAAACTTTCTAAACAAAAATCCAAAATTCATAAAGAGCCCGAACTGCCACTTCATCGATATACCCCTTGGCTCCAAGACACAGCCCAAACTCCCGGATCACCTCAATTATATTAGCTGTACCTAAATAGGTCTAGATCTCCTTTTTCCAAGGGCCATAAGCCTAATGATAACCGATCTTCAGGCTACAATCTCGAATTACGAAAGCGATTCGGAACAGGGTGTGGGTTGTACCTGATCCCACATTGGCTTGGAAGGAGAACGAAACATTTCCTTATAAGGGGTGTGGATACCTTCCATGCCACAATGCGTTTTAAAGTCGTGAGGGCAGCAGATCCCATAAGAACTTTGTAGTTAAGCATGCTCGGGCGAGAGCAATACATGGATGGGTGACCCCCTGGGAAGTTTTCTCGTCGGGAGCCTAAAGCGGACAATATTGTGATACGTGCCATAGGGGAATGTTACAAATGGTATCAGACCCAGGACACAGGTCGATGTGTTTGACAGGGACGTCGAACCCTATAATGGGGGGCGAAGGTGGGTTGCACCTGATCCCACATTGGCTTGGAAGGAGAACGAAACATTTCCTTATAAGGGGTGTGGATACCTTCCATGTCACAACGCGTTTTAAAGCCTTAAGGGCAACCGATCCCAAAAGAACTCTGCAGTTAAGCATGCTCGGGCAAGAGCAATCCAGGGATGGGTGACCCCCTGGGAAGTTTGCGCGCCGGGAGCCCAAAGCGGACAATCTTGTGATATGTGCCATAGGGGGATGTTACAGATGTGGAGTGTTAGTGCTTACCCTCTTGTATGTGTAAATGGGTTGAATCTTTCCTATAAATAGGAAGTGAGTGACTCCCATTATGTAAGATTTGGAGAGTTTAGTTTTAGAGAGAGTTTCATTACAAACCCATTTGTATTCTGCATTTGTCATCATAATCAACACCACTACAGCCAAAGCAAATGAACTCAAAGTATCATTCAAAGAGCTTTGTGGTATGTTATTTTTTTATAACAATTATATAAGAATTACGTTTTTATCCTTTCTATTTCCGTTTTTTACCCTTTTTCTATACAAAATCTGTAAAAGTTAACATCAGCGCTCTAGACAAAGCTTCAATCATATGCCCTGAGAATGAACTTAAGGCTTTAGGAGGATGTGATGACACTACTTCCAAACAACTCCAAGTCCATCTCACCAGGCTTAAACAAAGACTTCAACAAGAAAGCCAAAGATATCAAGCTTAAACAATATGTGCTTTGACTAAACATTTTTGAGCTTTTTTGCACCGAAGACTTGATTGAGATCGGGGAAAGAGGGATAAACATGAGTGAAGGTCAAAAACAAAGGATTCAAATTGCTTGTGTTGCGTATGATGATGTTGATCTGCTTGATGACCGTTTAGTGTTGTCGATGCACATACAAGAACTGAACTCCTCCAGGTTTGAAAAATCTTTTAGACTTTCAATTCTTTAATTTTTATGATGCATAATATATAGAACCACAATGATTATTTGTTTGTTACACAATAAAATAAAGGGCAAACTAGGCATTTTATCATGTTTTTGCCCTGTTCTATAATTTTTCATGAGTCGCTAACCTTTTTTTTATTAAGTCTCTTTATGCATGTATTCAATATGAACTATTTTTGTTGACAATTTTTCTCTGTCTCAAAATCTCTACATCTGTTGATTAATTATTTTCCTATTATAGAAATGCATTCTTGCAATGTTCAAGGAAAAGACTGTGATCTATGTTACACACCAAGTCGAGTTTCTTCCAGCTGCAGATCTCATTTTGGTAAGTTGTTTGTTTTAAAAGAAAAATATTATCTTCAATTTCTTGAGATATTTTTACAATTATACCATGAATTAGAACATGAGCTTGTTGGAAAGATACAATTGCACATGTAGTATTTAACTAGTATAGATGAGAATTGTCATTCTTATCTATACTACATTATTACACATGTAGACTATTTTAATATGATTTTTTTTTCATGAGAATGTTATAATATTTGTCAAAATCAAAATTACTTTGATGTGTGTGGAATGTACTAGTTTTAATCCTACTAACTTAAACACAAAGACAAACACATGAAAGGCAGTGTACCTATCGATTAGCAGTTTAGTTCAGGTAAGTAGGGTATCTAACATAGGGAACGGTAAACAATTAAAATAAATGCTAATATTATCTAAATAAAACAAGTAAAAAGAAGGGTTCTTCTCTAGTTTTACAAGACTAGAAACTTAAGCAACTACTTAAACACTTAAACAAAGGACAATTAACAACTAAGGAGAAACAAAAGACAACTAGATTCAATCAATTTAAAGAGACTTTCGTTTAGATTCGATTCACTTATTCCTATGGTTGATTTCGTAGCAAGTGCAATGGATTAATATGTCATTGGCTACCGATTTCTAATGTGATTAGGTTCATGTTCACTATTACTAATCCTTATCAAACAAGTTAATTCAAACAGTGATTAGTTGATTAAACTAACAAGTTTCCTAGTGTTCACTTCGGATCAAGTAAGACTTGTAATATTAGTTAACTAAATTTATCAATTCAGTCAACTCATGTATGGTTGTTCATCACATATGCTTACACATTAACTTACTTATTTTCCTATTAATCCTAGGTTCATATTCACTAATACTAGGCATACAATATTGTTTTCACAAAAACCATATGATTCAAGCAATTAAGAAGATGTTCATGCAACTCAATAACTTGATTATTAACAGAAAATAATTATCGCTAACACATAAGGGTCTTCAACAAGCTTAACAAGACAATTCATCAAATCAAATTAATCCAAGCCATAAAATCACACCATATTCATAAGTTCATCTAGTCTAAACAGAAGTATGAAACTTTTAGCTCATAACTACAATAAATAGCATCCTAAAATCAAAATCTAATGATTCAAACATGGTTCACACAAAAGATTAAGATAAAAGTAATGTTTGTTTGCCTTTGATCTCTTCAAAATTGACTTCTAGGTTGAATTCTCGAAAACCACAACTCTAAGAACCCTCATGGCCTCCAAAAATCGTCCAAAGCTTCCAGCATTAGTTAGGGTTTCGAATGAAAGCGTTTCTATATATAAATTCTAAAAACAGAGCCAACTCGATGAGTTTTGTGACCCAACTTGTCGATTTGGTCATTAAAATCCCGTGTACGGCAAGGCACTGTCAAGAATCGCGAACTTTGATCAACTCTTCGAGTTGAGGCCCAAATCGTCGAGTTCTCTTGGAATCAACATTTTCTTAAAAGATGAAAGACGTCCGAAATTGTGTCTAGTTTTCAGAACATTTTGAATCTCGTCAATCGGAGTTACGGTTCATGAGATATGGCTAAAACACTGACGAGGGGTCAAGCTGTCCAACAACATCCTTCTTTCAATCCAATATCCAAGCTTCCAATTGCTAAATCCGCTTCCTCTTCCTTCTGAGCATGTCTTTATTGCTGAAAATGAAATATTTAAGCTAATTAAACACCTTTTGTTCATTATTTGAGATAAAATCAACATAAAGTATTAAGATAATGCATGAATTTTATTACTAAATATGCACATATCAAAATACCCCACACTTGACTTTTGCTTGCCCCCAAGCAAAACTGAATTTTAACACACTAATACCACATAAGACAATCCCAATTGAACCCAACCGTTATGTAAAGACCGCAACGCATGCATTTGTGTCTAAAATTTTTTGTAAGGACCCCCCTAATCCTAAATACTTACAATCCTCATAAACACTCGTCCACTTCTTTTGAACAATGCTCATTTTATGCATCCCTCCGAATCCATCCCTAGAAAACTTTCTTAACCTCAAGTCATTTTTGGTTAAATCCCCAATCACACATACGATAAAATAACCTAGAAAAGAAAAATACAACTTTTGATTGAATATTTTATACTTTGTAGCTTTTCTTCATGATATTTTTCTTTGTCTTCATAGCTTTGTAGATTCTTTATTCGAACATTTCATCACTCTTTTTTTCTTTTTTTTTTCTTTTTTTTTCACTCAAACTAAAAATCCTATAAAAACTATGCTTACGCAAGGGGATTTAACTTCATCTTTATTGGTTAAAGGCATTAGTCTCATGTGCAATGACTACTTAAGCATTCCTGGATACATTTCAAGTACACGATGCTAAACATGTTGCGTCCCTCAAACTAAGCACGGTTGTTTTTGTTCCATGATTTCACTAGAATAAATGGGCCACAAATGCATTATAATGTATATTGGCTCAACTAAACATTTAGGTCCTCAAAGAATCATCAAACACAATACTAGCATGGAATCCTAATTGCTTTATTAAAATTTTCTAAATTAACCCTAGCAATTTTTATGAATTTTTTTTAAATTAAACCTAGGATTCTAATGTCACTAATGTAATCAACCCCTACATCACCCTTAATTCATGCAATGTCCCCATTGCATGTTAAAACAATTAGAAAACATAAAAGTAAAGAGAGAATTGGAACATACTCCCCTAGGATAGAAGTTGTGAGGTTGATATTCTTCTTTTTAAGCTCCATTTTCAGCTGACTTTGGCATGGGAACAGCTCATCCATGCCTTTGGTGTCATTCATCTCAGGTGGTTGACAGCTCTAAATATGCAGGAAAAACTTCTTGGAATCGCCTAGAAATGGTCTTCATAAATGTATATAGTGCCCGCCTTGATTGGAATCGAATCAAATACTTGAAAATAAGAAACTGAGCAATTCACCGAGTTATAAGTAGAGACTCGTCGAGTTGGATCATGACTCAGCAGAAAAACGCGAAATTCATCATGAACTCGCCGAGTTTTAAGTGTGTACTTGACGAGTTTTCGGTTCTGTATGGGCAACTTTTCCTTTCTGCTCCAGTTTTGATTTTATGTTCAAGGAGGGTATTAGGGTTTTATTCCTCCTCTGTTTCTTCAACAACGAGACTCTTTTTGAACCATTAAAAACATCAGACTCGTAGTTTCACTCAAATCTTCTAATCTTCTTGTAATCGACTCGACCCCTAACTTTTAAATCTCTCACGCTTGTAATTATTCGCTCAATTCTCACCCTAAACTCTGCAAAACCAAAAACACAAAACCACGTAATAAAAAAGGAAAACAAACATCAAAATAAAAATCCTAAATTATCCCTAAATACTAGAAGTTTAGAAAAGCAAACTCTAATGACGGGTTGCCTCCCGCAAGCGCTTCTTTTTGTGCGAGTCTTGAGCTGGACTCTCAACTTAATAAACTTCCAATAAACTCAATGCCAATCCACCCGTTGCATTGAATATCTTATTTGGTGGACCAATTTGTAAAATTTGGCTCTTTGCTTCAAAAATTGGCCAAACGAGCTTGAATTCATAAAACCCAAGAATCTTGACAAGGGTTGGAACCGGTTGGATACTAATCAGAAATGGATCGCGCTTCAGAACTTTTCCAAAGTTGGAATCGTCACCCTGTAACACCCCGTTTATTTAATAAATAAATAAATAAATCAATGATTGTATAATAGCCCTAAAATAAATAATTATGTAGCAAAGTGTTGGTTTTCGGGAGCCAAAGGTTACAATTTTAGAAGTCGGGGGTTAAAAGTGTCAGTTCCGGATTAGTTTTGTAAATATTTATGAAGACATGGGCTATATGGTAACTTCTGGGACTTCATTTGAAGAGATTTTGGAGGCTAAGGGACTGTTTGGTAATTATTGTACCTAAATTGCAATGGGTTTTAATATTGAGGGCTGTTTAGTAATTTGTGGGCTGAATTTGAAATGGTTTTCAGGAATCAGGGTATATTTGGTAAATTATGGACTTAAGTTGAAGGGAATTTAGATGGAAGGGGTTAAAAAGGTAAGATATGGATCTATTTTGAAATAAATGGGAGCTGGAGGGACCATTTTGGTCATTATGGCAAACTTTTTAGTGGAGTCAGGTATATAAGGTTCCGTAACCCTAACCTTAAAGGGGTGTGCAACCGTCACCCTCCAACCTTATGCCTCCCTTCACACCAGCCGCCACCCTCACTTCAACCATATCCGACGCCGCCAACCCATGTTACCGCCACCGCCGAGCGTCGCAGCTATTTTTCTTCCGGCGAGAATGGGTCGACGAAGGGACTGTCGGGCGTGACTGTTACCTCCTCCGTTCTCCTTCTCCTTGTCTTTCTCCCATCGCCATCATAGAGCTCCAGCCGCTGCCTTTCCGACTGTTGCCTTGCCCCTGAAGCACCGTTACCCTAACTGTCGGTGATGTCGTGAGCGAACGGAAGAATATCTATGGTCGACGCCAAGCTGTTGAAGACGACGTCAAGCTGTGTGCCGCTATCCTCGGACGCACCTGCTCCGACTGCCGTACGCCGCCACGTAAAGGTTGTGATGGTGTGTTTTCTCTTGGGGTCGGACTTCTCGTATGAAGTGTGTGTGCGTTTCTGTAGGCCGGAAGCTGAGGAGATAACCACCATGGCCGCCAGCCATGGTGGCTGCCACCGTGTACCACCACCGGCCACCACAAGGGTGGCGATGTGTTTATGTTTATATTAGTGTGTGTGTGTGCTATTGAGTTGTATATTGTAACTGGTGCCAAAATAGTAATAGAAATCTCAAAACCACCACCGTAGGGTGGTGGCTGCCGCCACCAACCGCCGTGTTGGGTGGCAGTGTGCCTCGTTGCGTGTTGAATTGTTTAGGGACGCTTGGACAAGTGGGGCCAATGAAACCCTAATGGGCTTAAGGACTTGGTTTTGGGCCAATAGTGGGCCATTTAAGAATAATCTTATGAACTAGAATATGTAGATGGGCTTTAAGGTAAGGCCCATATGAGGGGTTGGGCCCAATTTGGAAAATTGGGCTGTAGATGGGCCAGAGTTTAGGCCTTAATGATTATATGATATTGGGCCATTAGAAATGCCAAATGTTGGACTGGACTTTTTGGTTGGGCCTTAGAATAAGGCCATGTAAAGGTTCGGACCCAATTTGGAAAATTGGGCCATATGTTGGGCTTTGAGCCATAGTTGGACTTTTGGGCCTTTGGATTAGGCCTTGGGCTTGAATCAAGCCAAGTCAGGGGTAGAGTAGTCTTTTACCCCCAAGTATGGACTTATGATTATGAGTTGGAACCCAATTATTAATTAGGTATTGTTTGATGTTGACAGTTCAGGAACCTGTCAACCAGCACTGGAGTTTTATCTGTGGGACTTCAGCAGTGCCAGGTGAGTCTTCTCACCATACCCATGGGTCTAAGGCACCAAGGCCGGCCCATTATGTGATTATTGTATATGTGTTAGTCATTTCTGTGATCTGATATGCTATGTGATTGTGTGTATTGCATGGAAGACCCCGGGGGAAGCCCGTGGCATTGGATGTAAGACCATGTGGGGTAGCCCATGACATTCCTAGGTAAAGACCATGTGGGGTAGCCTGTGGCATTGGATGTAAGACCATGTGGGGTAGCCCATGACATTCCTAGGTAAAGACCATGTGGGGTAGCCCATGGCATTGGATGTAAGACCATGTGGGGTAGCCCATGGCATTCCTAGGTAAAGACCATGTGGGGTAGCCCATGACATTCCTATGTTAAGACCATGTGGGGTAGCCCATGGCACAATGGTGTAAGACCCTGGGGGGAGCCCACGGCATCCTTACAGGTTTATGTATGCATGGCTTATGTGGTATAAGTAGATTCTATAGCTAATATGATATGTGTTATGTTGATTGTGTGTGGCGTATGCTTTGAGGAACTCACTAAGCTTTGTGCTTACGGTTTTTAGTTTTGGTTTCAGGTACTTCGTTTTCAAAGGAAAGGAGCCGACTTGATCGCAGCGCATCACACCATGTTTTCCACACACGAGATCTTTGAGATTACGCTCTGATATGGTTTTTTGATACTATGTTTTGATTATTGACACTTTGGTTTGACATGAGATATTATTATGAATGTTTTTATACTGATGGTTTTATGTAATAACTTAATTAAAACGAAATTTTTTGGCCTGTATTTTTCGGATGTTACAAGTTGGTATCAGAGCCTTGGTTTGAGGGATTCAGACATACTTTCAGGTGAGTCTGAACTCAAACTGAGGATCTTTAAAGTTTTCAAAAGAAAAATGTTTGATAAGGATAGTTTTAATTGTCAAATTCTGTTTCCTAATATATATCCTATCGGTTTAAAAGGAGGCATGTGACTAGTAATATTGGATTTAATAAATAAATGTCATTTGAGTGATTTAACAACTAATTTTTATAAATCATGTAAAGGATAATAAAGATTAATGAATTTACAAGGAATATTTCAGTATACTCTTTTTAAGGTATGAAAAATCATACTACAATTACAAGAAAAAAATAACAGAATGTCCCTGATATAGGAAAAAAATGGTCCTCGTCATATAAAACATATTGTTTGTGTGCTACCAAATTAGTATATCAACTTAATTACCCTAAAACTGGATGGAAAATCGACAAAATATGGAATCTCATAATATTACTATTATAAAATTATAAAAAAAATTATAAAAAATATTGTTTATTATTCCAACCAGAATAAAATTATAAAAAAATTTAATGTTAATATGATGATATTAAATTCAGATATAGGAATTTTTTATGAAAACGGATATTATTTTGTTAACTACCACATCATTTTAAAATGCTTTTCCAAAAGTTCAACAATGATATCTGTTCGTTTTATCTTATCAGAGTATATCATTTACCACTTTATATTGTCATTATAGCATTTACCATAACCATGAAATTTTTTTAAAACTTTTGATTATCTGTTCTGTTTTTGCTTGAAAAGTTTGATTAATGAACTTTTGGAAGTTAGATTTTTTATTTACAACCATCTGAGTTTTTTTAGTTAGGATTTAATAGTGAGCATTGCACAATTTCCATGTATAGATACCAATAAAAGTTATAAAAAAAAATTAAATGTAGAATTGTTGAACTAAATTCCATGGTCAGATAATCTCCATAAAAGATACAGAAATGGTCCCCCGTATGCAAAAAGTTAACAAAAAGTATATTGATATTTGATTAGTGGTGGTGAAGCTGGCTCGAGTTAAAAGAAACTGAAGGGTACTTTAAAGCAATAACTCATTCATTCGGCATAAGCTAACATCGTATCTTGAAAGGCATGCAACCACTAAAAATGATTCTGTTTGGTAACAAATAAAATGTTGGATGATAGAAAAACAATAGAAAATACACATACACACACAAGATAAAAATGACAAGGGCCATAGTGCCCCTGGACAGAAATAGTCCATTTGGTAAAAAACCAAATTAGGATGCTAACATGCAAACACATCATGTAAACATACAATAACATAGAAATAACTCTTTTTTTACTATTTGATGGTGCGTATGTATTTGTGTGTGTAAAAGTAAAAGGTGAAAGTACAATGGTATAATTGGAAGTGTAATATAGTTGGAAAACACACAAAACAATTGTTGGAAAATTGGTGTTAGCCAATTTATAAAATTAGGTTTTCCCCAATTTTTTAACACCTCCAAAATGGATTTAATATGAATGAGAAATTAATCCTTAAAGTAAGGGTGTTGGAATAAGTAAATAAAAAAGTTTAATAGGTGGGAGAAAGAAAAGAAAAGTTCAGGGACCTTTTCTTGCAAATATTTCTTTCTTTCGTAACTGACATTTGTAATTAATATTACAATTTAATTACATATTAACACACATTAATCTTTGTGATTAATAGAGGTGTTTAAATAAGAGGTTATAGAATGTGTAGTATAAATACCACTACTCTACAACAATTTGAGTACACCAAAAAGAATGCAAGAAAACTCTTTTCTTCCCCACTTCGTCTTCTTTTTTTTTCTAGCTATACTGAGGATATAATCCAGGCCAATTGTGGGTTCGGGTGGTCAAGAAGAACCACTTTATATTGTTGTTTCCTAGGAAACAAACACCCGGTAGCGGACGAATTTGTTTTAAGGACAATGTGTTAAACACATGCCTCAGTTTTTCTATTTTCTTGTTTGTTATCGTACATTACCGGAATATTACTCCTACAATCTTGAAATAAAATTCGTTTGTACGAATCGAACTAGAAA
The DNA here is from genome assembly GCF_052849685.1 of Lactuca virosa. NCBI lineage: Eukaryota > Viridiplantae > Streptophyta > Magnoliopsida > Asterales > Asteraceae > Lactuca > Lactuca virosa. The sequence goes on along the minus strand of NC_136432.1, from coordinate 290,834,469 downwards.
TCGGAAACAATTTTACTTACATAATTTTGATATTGTACGATTTTCATAAGAAAAATGGATTTTTTTTTGTGATTTTGAAGCACCTTTGGTCATTAAGTCATTAAGACATGTATTTGGTTTTAAGTATCAGATTTTCCAGCTTCGGTATTGATTCTATTAAGTAAATAATGGGTTAAGAAGCTAGCTTAACTAAAAAACACAATTTACATGTTGCTGTGAAATGCTCTAATCTGTCCCAATATTTGAAAAATCATAACTTAACCATGGATGCTCTATGTAGTTTGAAACCAATTCTCAAAGTTTCGTATATGAGTCTACTTCGTTTCATTAATTTTGGCTGAAAGCTGTAAACAACTCTAACTAGGGTGAAATATATGATTTTTACTGACTGGTTAGATTTTAACAGCTATGATACACAGTTTTGTAAAATTCATAATAAATTGTGGAAAAATCGTATGAACTTGTGAAAGTAGTCACTGGAAATCTAAGAGAAAGGACTACTGGATTATGAACTTAGATTTAACTTTTGACAAGTTTAAGTGGGGCTAAAGCAGTCTTGAACAGACTGCATTGTTTTGTTAAAAACGCTAAAGCAGTCTTGAAGTCGTTTTTGACTAAATTTGAAATCATATGATCGTTTCTTAGAAGATAATATTGGATTAATTTGTAAAAACTAATAATGGTTCTCTCGGTTGAACTATTAAGCTTGAGAAATTACCGCTGTTTAATGGATTTCCAAATGAGAAGTAAGAGCTGATGACATATTTGAAATACATGTTTGGATTACAAACATAAGAATCTCTTGATTAATTTCATTTGTATGCTCTTATAATTATATGTGGTTTAACTTCTCAAAATTTGGAAGCATATCATTCTGATATGAAACTAAAACTTCTAAACATGGATTTATAAGTATAAATCTACATGGGACTGCCAAGCAGTTATCTTATCCGATGGAAAGTAATGAAATGTGAGTAGTAAAGCCATTATATGATTAAAGCAAGCTTTGGAACAACGGGTATCAAAAGTTTGAATATGTCACTCAACATCAATGGATGTGATGAAATAGATCCATATAAATGGCACTTTAAAATGTTATTCTATTTTATGACATAGTAGGATCCTTGAGAGAGGATTCCTAAAGAATTTTACATGTACATGATTAAAGCAAGAAATTGCATGGAAAAATACGATATTTGCAAGGAAACTCATGTATGGAATATTCATAATTACATCTGGCCAATGTTATTGTGAATTCACAAATACATGTAGTACATATGCTTATCGTATTATTTAACGCCCGTAGATCCGGACTAGTCAATTTAGAGACGATAAGCATCAAAAGTGACTTTTTGATAAAAGATTATTTAGAATGAATAATCTTAACTAAGTTGTAGTGGTCATGACAAGGATTCCGAATATATAAAGAATGCCGACATCCGAGTTATAACGAAGAAGTTATGACTTGTCGAAGTTTCGCGACAGAACCGGCACGACACAGCGCGACGTAAATAGTGAATTTACGATAGAGCGACGTTTAGCCTTAGTGATATAAACGAAAGTCGTAGAATACGTTAAACCGAGAGCGTGCATAAAAAGAACGTCTAAATCTGACTTCGTATGAGGAAGTTATGATTTTTCGAAGTTTCGACTTAGCGGTATGCAGCCCAAAGTTCGAATATGAGATCGAGTGGTTTCTAGCCGAAACAATCTAAACGAGAATCGAAGATCTCGTCGATAGTAGTCCAACGGTAAAAAGACAGACGAAAACGGACGTCAGATGAAGGAGTTGTGAATTCCTAACGGAGTTTTCCTGTCCCGGCCTACTAAAAATAATATAATAAAAATAAATTCAAAATTAGCCGATGGAGTCTAAATAAAATTTGTAGAGAATAATCTCACCTACGCGTGGATATAAAGAACGTCGAAAACGGAGCTCGTATGCGAAAGATATGAATTTCTGAAGTTCGGGGCGCGAACCCCGACAGTGTGTCAGAGTTCACGACGTGAATACAGTGTTCACGACATGAACTCAGTATTAATGACTTCTGGAGCCTGACAGGCGCAGGTTGCGATGACGCACCTGATGACAACTAAACTCACGACGTGAATTTTGAGATTCACGACGTGAATTCAGTATTTCAGCCCTATAAATAGAAATCGAAGGGCAGCCGATTTTGGTTGCTATTTTCTTACTCCCTCTTTCCTTATACCCTCTCTGGTCATTTTGAGGTACCCCCGAAGCCCCGATATCATCCCGACACCCGAAGCAAGTCTCGAAGCCCCGAAGAGCCCGAGAAATAGAGTTCCCGAGTCGAAACTTTGCCTGCGAGAAGCCCGGTTTTTGTGAAGATCTCCCAGTTTCACCGAAGAATACTGCTTTTAGAGCCGTAGTGATGTCCGATAATCGTCTAATCAAGTGAGTGTGTAGTTACTCTCTTCTAACACATAGATATGAAGTATTTTGTATAAGATACGTGCTATGTGTTTATATATTGTTTGTTTACTTGAGATGGATGTTGAATGAATGTTTTATACAGGTTTTTAAATGACTTAAACTGTATATGTAATTTATATTTACAAATATGTTGGGTAGAACATGGGTAGACGAAATAGTTGGTGTGTGATGAAAGATGAGTTTGAGGATGAGACGAAAGATGATTTAGATCATGAGATGAGTGTGACAAGTGAAAAATGAGTGAAACCTTTACCCAAACGATGGCCCCGTCATTCAGCAGAGTAGGGATGACAACCACGGACTATTCTAGACAGTCCTGTGGAACACTAGCAGACTCGCAACCTGTAGGTGTTGTGGACTTGATGTTCACCGGTGTACTCTAAAAACCCTGACAGCTATGGACTTAGTGCCTTATATAAATACGATGGTAGCTATGGATTCAGTACTGCGTAGATGAACCTTGGTAGCTATGGATTTAGTACTGCGTAGATGAACCTTGGTAGCTATGGATTTAGTACTGTGTAGATGAACCTTGGTAGCTATGGATTTAGTACCGTGTAGATGAACCTTGGCAGCTATGGATTTAGTGTTTGTTATAGGAACCTCGGGCAACAATGGACTTTGTGCCAATTCCTTAGGTCAATCCTTAGGAACGAATGAATAAAGGATAGTTGATTCTTACAGTAAATCCTTAGGAAATAAAGAAGATAATGGGGATGGGTAATTGGGTTGATTGTTTGATGATTGAATATAATAATTATATTATTGTGGGTTGAAAACCCTATATGCTCACCAGGCCCCCAAGCCTGATCCACTCAGTTTTATTTGTATTACAGGTAGTGGCGCGAGAGCATAAGTTGGATGACTTATCAAGATATTTGATTATAGACCAGTAGTTGTAGATAACTGTTGTAAGGTCTATATTGTACTATTTATGCTTTTGGTCTGATTTCGGAACATGACATCTCGAGATTTTGTTATTTAATGAAAATACCTTTTTCTTTAAAGAAATGTTTTGATAAATTCTTATCATATATTGTTTGGGAACAAATTCCGCAACTCTTTTAATCAAATGATTACTTTGATTTTATAAAACAAAGCATAAACAAATCGGTCTTTTCTGGCCGTGAAATTGAGGATGTCACATATTATGTTGACACAATTATGCATATTCGATAGTGGTAACTATGGTGTAAGAGTAACCATATTGATAATTGTCAACATTTGTTGGAAAATGTAGGAGAACAAATTTGCAAGTTTATCCAAGGTTGGACAATGAACTAAAGGGCTTTGTAAGTTCTTGGGAGACGTCCCACGACAATCCAATAACTCCTATATATGTACATGATAATGTAAATAATGGTGAGTCTAGACATATTTGTATAAGACATAACACCATTTAACAACGACTCTCAAGATGAATTATCTTTAATGACTACATAAAGTCAAAATAAGGTTGCGAATCCGCTAACAAAATGTTTGGAATGAGAGGTCGTTATGAGGAATGGGACTAAGACCCATAGATCAATCAATTATTGCGAAGGAAAACCCAACCTAGTTGACTGGAGATCCCAAGATCTAGGTTCAATGGGACAACCTACTTGCATATAACATTTGTGAATCACTGTGGGGGGTTAACCCCAACTCATTCCTAAAATAAACAGTGATGCAGGTTAAGCTTATAGCCGAAGATGATAAGTTGGAAATCATCATGCATTAGCTTTTAATGATTATGATGGAATCATCTATGTGAGAGAGAAGTGGGGCCGCTTCAAATGGAATTGTATGGGCACATTCCTAAGAGCTCTTACAGAACCATGCAAGTGTCCATGACCATAACGGACACATCAATGAGAACCTAACTAGGTCAGGGAGAATCATGTGAGACACATATTGATTATTTACACAAATGGCAGAACAGTTCAAGGACATCGAGTCTACTGGTCCGCTAGTAAAATAAATATGTATCTTAAGGGAAGGTTCAAAGGGTAACACCTACCTATCCTATGCATGATTCAACTATTGGATTTTATCTAGGTAGCTTGCAAATGCTTGATCAATTTTCATTCATGTGGGGGATTGTTGGAAAATTGGTGTTAACCAATTTATAAAATTAGGTTTTCCCCATTTTTTTAACACGTCCAAAATGGATTTAATATGAATGAGAAATTAATCCTGAAAGTAAGGGTGTTGGAAGAAGTAAATAAAAGAATTTAATGGGTGGGAGAAAGAAAAGAAAAGTTCAGGGACCTTTCTTGCAAATATTTCTTTCTTTCGTAACTGAAATTGTAATTAATATTACAATTTAATTACATATTAACACACATTAATCTTTGTGATTAATAGAGGTGTTTAAATGGGAGGTTATAGAATGTGTAGTATAAATACCACTACTCTACAACCATTTGAGTACACCAAAAAGAATGCAACAAAACTCTTTTCTTCCACACTTCATCTTTTTTTTTTCTAGCTATACTGAGGATATAATCCAGGCCTATTGAGGGTTCGGGTGGTCTAGAAGAACCACTTTAAACTATTGTATCCTGGGAAACAAACACCCGGTAGCGGACGAATTTGTTTTAAGGACAATGTGTTAAACAAACGCCTAAGTTTTTCTATTTTCTTGTTTGTTTTCGTACATTACCGGAATATTACTCCTACAACAATAATAACATTGTACTATCACCAGTTAGGTTTACACACAAAAATACAAAGAGACATACCTACATTATTGTTTTTACAAAGAAGTGGAGGAGAATGATGGTTTACAAATGTTTAGTAATCGGAAAACCAATAATATTTTCGATATGAAAGACAACTAACCTTCTTTTTTTTTTCTTTCTTTCTTGCAGAATGATGGTTTACATAATCTTGGTAGAGAAAGACGATTTACCGAATGATGGTATAAGGATTAAATCAACGAAACAGGTATTTAACAACGTAATATGACCAAAGTTTTAAGGATTTATTGATTTAGATAATGAATGGTTTTTAAAATATCCAGGATTTCTAGGGATTCATTGACTTAGATAAGGAATGGTTTTATTGTTGGAAGAATATGGATGGAAATGAAAGGATATGGGGGTGATATTATCCTTCCAAAATTTCCTTCCCAATTTGGGGAAGTGGAGGGAAATATATCACGTATCATACATATTTTTATCCTAGACCTTTATACCCTCAACCCTATTATATATAACAAACTAACCCTATTCTATATAACAAACGACGTAGCCGCATTTTCTCGTACCACCATCATCGTACTGCTCAGAAAGTTCACCCATAATCGATTTCCTGTCCAGCGTATCCGTTCGATCAGGTACTCTCCTTCCTCCATTAATTATTTGATATTTTTCTCTTCTTCTTTTTCTGTATTAACTTGCGTCACTGCATAACTGACCATAATTTAATCATAGTTTTAAAACTTATTATCAACGTTCTTTTTCTGTATTAACGTAGCGAGATACAAAATTCTGTGTAATAACGTGCTTCACTGCATAACTGACCACACTCACATGCTTGAAATTGTATAAGAAGGTTTGAACTTCTGAATTAAGGGGGAAAATATATTTACAAAGTCACTGGGAAGACAGAAGTTTGAAGTGATGCGATTTCTCCTTGGAATTAAGAAGGTTTGAACTTCTGAATTAAGGGGGAAAATGATGAAATAATTTTGAAGTTTATTTTTAATGCACGTTTAGTTTTAGATTTGAATAAATCAAACCTTGTGGTTTAGAAGGACCGAGTCTTAAGTTAAGTGGAGTCTAGCATAGTTTTTTGTTTAAATAGCTTGTTTTATTGGTGTTCGTATATACACCTTCTATGTTATTGTCAACTGAATAAAGCTTGAAGCTTTTTCATTTTTTGTGTGTCACTTTACTTTCTTTTATTCTCCACTGTTACATTGCCATAGTTTGAGTTGAGTTCCATCACTACAATGGTAGAAAATTTGATTCTTAATTACAAAGTTAAACTGCAAAAGATGCATGCAGGTCAACATCATCATTGAAATATAAATCGTATAGAAAAATATCTCCAAAAATTACCAACCAGAATCAATCATATTTATATATTCAAGTTATTGCATGAATGGATATCTAAGTTTATGCAACGGATACAGATATTCAACATGTGTAATTATAATAGCACATCTCCAAGCTATAAAAAAAAATAAAATAAATACTTGCTCCATGCAACAAGCAGAAAATATATACAGCCCTCAAAGATCAGATCATAAACACCGTGCTTCCTTGAAAAAATTGTTGGAATCTTAAGTCATCATTTCCCTCCACCCATGTCTTCCACTCCTAAAAAGCTAACACAATTTCTGGAACAAAGTAGGGGACATCATCAAAAAGTGGTTGGGTCTCTTTACTTGTTTAATATTATAAGCTTACTCCAGCTTATATATATATACAGCATATATCGAGTTATGAATATGTAGTACAACACAAACACAGTGTAAACCAATTGGTTTTTGAGTGATATTTCCAATTATAAATCAAAGAGATATTTTGATATATTTGTCTGTGTTTATACAATTGCTATACTAGAATTGTTTATACAATTACTATACTATACAATTGTTATACTAGAAAAATGTATTAGCTTTTTGTCAGTTAATAACTACTTTTGTTACCGTATAAAGATAAAATTGTGCAAAAGTCTTCACGGTATCACCACGTTGACTTTAAAAGTGTGCTACATAACAATATTCAATTCATTGTTGATAGATTCACAATAGACTTATTTTGTTTTATGGTACATATTCGATTTTCTTTTCTTTTCTTTGAGTAACTTGAGTTTTGTGCAGTTTGTCATGGGGGAAAGCAGCGAGGGATTGATGTTGGAAGTAGGTCGAAATCAACCAAAAAACGCCCATAAGTTTCAAGAAATCACAGAGAAAGGGGATGAGGATGAAATCAGTGAGTTGCCTGATTGCTTGCTTCTTGAAATCCTCTCTCGTTTACCCTCCACAAAATATGCCATTAGAACAGGCACACTCTCCAAGAGATGGGAGCATCTTTGGACTTTGGTACCTACTCTGAGTTTTAGTCTTAAAGATTACCCCCGACATCTTTGTTTCAAAAACCCTGAATTCGCTTTATTGGTGGACAAATCCCTAACTCAATGTCGCCAACGGAAGCTCAAGAAATTTTTAGTGTATACCAAGTATGATATTCGATTTGAATCGCAGTTCAACAATTGGATTCTTTTTGCTATAAGTTGTAACGTTGAAAAGCTTAACGTGCACTTTGAGTATTTAGGATGGGAAGCCAATTTTCGGTTAGATCAATCTGTTTTCTTCATCAATTCTTGTTTTACTGATCTGAGTTTAAGAGGCTGCATTTTGAATCCAAATGGGGCGATTAGCTGGAAGAATCTTCGGAGTTTGTGTATTTGGACTCAGAATTTAGATGAAGACTTGATCGTAAATATATTTATTATCTGGTTGTCCTCTATTGGAAACTTTAGTGTTGAATTATGACTATTTCCATAGCGATTATATTAGTTCAGATTCAGATGATGAAATTGAAGCTCCAAATAGTTTAGAACAACAACAGTACCCCGATCATAATAGTTTATCACTACTTAATCAATGGCCCCAACTGAAGAAGCTCAAGAAACTCGAATTGAATTCCTATGATATTCGGTTCGAATCACTATTCGACCGGTAACGTTAAAGAGATTAATATAATTTTCTACCATAGTGAAAAGTTTAAAATAGATCAAATTCTTTTCACAAGTTCATGTTTTAATGAGCTTTTATTAATGGGGTGCAGGGTTGATCCAGTTGGGGCTATAAGTTGGAAAAATCTTACAAGTTTACATATATTATATGGTTTTATAGATGAAGTTTTGATTGAAAATATTTTATCCGGGAGTCCAGTATTGGAAACTTTGCAATTGACTTTTTGCTCTGGTTATAAGCGGCTCGTTATTACTTCAAAGAGTGTTAAAAACTTGGTGTTAGCCGGAAACGAAAAGAACTATGATAATTATGATATCGAAATCAATGCTCCTTATATTTTATCACTAACAATTGAACGTCATTTGACTACGAGTAATGTTGTGCTCGTAAATGTGTCTTCTTTAGTTAAAGCCACTTTAGATTTTCGGGCTTCTCCACCATTCTCGTATCTTAGAAAGGGAACGACTAAAGATATAGAACCAAAGATGCTTAAAGAAGTTATACAAAATCTTCACCATGTTAAGGAGGTTAAAATTGGGTTTTCATTAACTAAGGTAAAATATATTTGCTTTTTTTCCATTTTAGAACAATCAGTGCTTCTAATATTTGTTGTCTTCTCTCTTGGTAGGCGCTTTCTTCTTTGCAAGCTGAAGGTTTCATTGTTCCATCAAATGTGAAGTTTCCTCAAGTGACCTGATTGATGATGCTTTGAACTCAGTGTTCTATTGACGCTTTAAAGTAAAATGTTAGATACAGAATTACCCAAGTATTATGATGCTATAAAGTAGGACGTTACATATGTTATGTTCTTCTTATTTATTTTTTTCAACGCAGAGCAGTTGATCTGAATTGATTTAAACTTGATTGCTGTTGCTTTTTCATTATCTTAATTTGTTTTACAACAGGTTAAATCTGATTAGTTTGTTTTTTTCCCCACAATCTATTTTCTTTTGATGTACATCAGGTTCAATCTGTTAATTCCGATTAGGATATGTGGGATCTTAGATCCACAAACAACAATCTACTTTTTTTTTGTTCGAAATTCTATCCTCTAAAATTTAATTTGTAGCGTAGTATATGCCCCATTTGTATCTTTGGCAACAGGTAAATATTTTTCAAAATGCACATAGAATGGCTCAAGAAACAGCAATGTGCTTTGGTTTGACTACTGGTAAACAGATAAGTAAACTGATAGGTAACTCGCTGTAATTCTGTGAATCTTGATGATCTTATTGTAATGAGGAGCCCTCTATATATACAACAGGTATAGGAGAGATTACAGGGATATACAAAGATTTATTCTAGGAAATGGCTAATCACTATCAGTTTACAATGAATACAATAAATACAAATATATATGGAGATATATTCTACTAATAGTCCCCCGCAGTCGAAACTGTCGCTGTTCGGATGGAGAGACTGGATCGGAAGCGAGTGAAAAGTTGACGTGGCAATCCCTTTGTGAAGATATCGGCATATTGGTAATCTGCCGGAACATGGAGAACTCGAAGAGAACCCATACGTACTTTTTCTCGGACAAAGTGAATATCGATTTCAACATGTTTCGTGCGTTGGTATTGTATGGGGTTTTGTGTGAGATAAATGGTTGAGATATTGTCACAATAAATAATTGTGGCTTGGCATACCGGAAGGTGTAGCTGTAACATCCCGAAAATCAAAGGTAAAAATTTCATTTTTAATATATAATTCCAAACATCCATTAACATTTATCCAAATATTAAGGTATCCCAAATTAAAACAATTATCAGAGTAACTCCCAAAATCAACGGTTGCGGAAAAACATAGGTGTGTTTGCTGCGATCAAGTCGGACCCTTCCCTTTCGAACCGAAAGTACCTGAAACCATAAACCACAAACTGTAAGCACAAAGATTAGTGAGTTCCCCAAATACCATATACCATACAGATTATACGAGCCATACATGACATACATGTCCAATCAGTCAATAAGAGTGCTATGTGCCAACCGTTGTCATTATGCCACGAGCCGCCTCGTGGTCTTCCTTGCCATGCCGGGGGCCAAAACCCTGGGTCTTATAGACAAGTGTCAGGAGCCACCTCCGGGTCTTCCATGCAAACATCACAAAGACAACTAGCATACAATCTACACTACTTAACTAGCATACAAGTGCCAGGAGCCACCTTCGGGTCTTTCTACAATACATAAACCAAATGGGCCAACATTGGTGCCTTCGACCCATAGAACAATGAGGAGACTCACCTCGAATGCAGAAGTTCACTGAAAGAAATCCTTAGTTGTTGCCCTGACGGCTTCCCAAGCTATCAATACCAAAATAACACCCCATTAGCAATTGGGTTCCAAACTATGATCCATAATCCATACTTGGGGTAAAATGACCACTTTACCCCCGACCCAACATGAACCAAAAATGAGGCCCAAGCCCAAGGCCAATAAGGCCCAAAATCCGAAAGATCCACAAAGCCCACTAATGGCCCAATTTTCCTAATTGGGCCCAACCCCCATATGGGCCTTATCCTAAGCCCAAAATTCTATGGGCCTTATCCTAAGCCCAAAATTCCCTTAAACCAGTAATAAATCACAGATGGCCCAAAGGCCCAAACAACAGGTCCAATAAAGTGGCCCAAAGGTGCGAAGCCCAAAAACACATCGAGCCCAATCCACGTCGAACGCGAGGCGTACGCTCAACTACGCTGGTCGTACTAGAGGAACCTAGATCGCAACCAAAAGATGGTACTTTGGGCGTACCATCAGTTACGCTGGGCGTAACCGTGATTTCTCCAAAATTCAAAACACGTCTTAATCCGTTAAGTCTTTGCATTAAAACCACAGAAGACCTTCCAACCAAGCTCTTAATGCATAAAGTCGGCACCTTTATGCATTTACATGACTCAATGGGCCCAACAACCAACTTAATCCATTAAGACCCAACATAATCCAACTAAAACATGCATGGACCAATTCTAAACATCAAGCAAACATTTTTATGAACTTATAACCTCAGAAATGCTAAGAGTAGCAACTTAAAGCTCCTGGAGTGGTGTCCAACCACTAGATCTCACCCATGAGGTCAAAATGGGACCAAAACTCACATAATCTTAGATCTTAACTTCTAATGAGCAAGTTTATAACTTTTTACCTTAAAAGAGCTAGAAATGGAGGAAAGAGTCGAGATCTACAAGCTTACCCTTGATTCACCCCCTTTGCACAAAGCTTCCACTCTTGAATATATACTAAAACCCACCAAAGATGCACATAAAGGGCTCACAACACTCTTAGATGAGGCTAGGATTTGAGATTAGGGTTGGAGGACAATGGAGGGTGAAAGAGAGGCTAACACCTAGGACTTAAGGTGTTGAGCCAACCTTAAAATTTAGGGTTTTGGGATCCAGCTCCTTACGCTGGGTGTAATGTCTGTGCACTAGGCGTACAGCTTCAACACCCGCGTCGACTTACTAACCTACGACGGGCGTACCCCAGCTTACGCTAGGCATACTCAGCCCAACACGTGCATACCCTCCTTGCATGCATGGGACCGATTTGCCAACTATTTCCATTAGGGGCCAAATCTTCAAATATCTTCAAAATGCCATAACTCCATCATCTTAGGTCCGTTTCCAACGAACCTTATATCCACGGAAAGGTGGCGAGAAACCCTACGCTTCTAACAGCACACCTAAGTCTTAAAACTTCCTGAACAAAACCCAAAATCCATAAAAGACCGAGTTATCGAATTATAATCATACCTTTGACCTCCGAAGGCACCATCGAACACTTAGATAACTTAAACCATAATACCCACATCCGAAAAGGACAAATTCCTTCTTCCCTAAGGCCCTAAGCCTCATGATAACTGATGATTGGGCCACAGCCCCGAAAATGAAGCAAATCCAAAACCGAGTGTTACAACTCTCCCCCATTTAAATTAGATTTCGTCCTCGAAATCGCTCCTTACTAACACTTAGACCATACCAAACGACCGAGAAACGCAACCGAAAATTCTACGCATAGAATGATCTTCCCAAGATAACCGAACCCAAACCGATACTTCTATTCCTTAGTCCCTGCAGAAAACCACTTCTACCTTTCTGAAACCTGAAATCTATATTGGACAGACTCCCCGACAGACCGCCCATGCTGAAACAACTCCATGCCAAATCCTCATCGAATAACAGTCCAACATAACACTTCAAACCCTGACCATCTTGATGCTACCAACAACACAAATACACTGACCATAACCAAATGTAGAACGCCTATACTTAACAGAAGGCTCAGATAATCCTTCGAGTAGAAGATCTATCCCTGCAACGGTTAGACTCAAACGAGAGCTGTGCAACAGGGTCAAATCAATTTTTCTAAGATTATTTAATCCTACTGCAAGTGACTTAGCATTTTCCGATCAGCAAGCTCCCATACACACAAGAATCCCAAATCACTACTATTGCTCAAAACACCACACTACCTCCTAGTTGCTTTCCCAAAAGCAGTCGAGACCTCCTTGGTCCCAACTTGTCTGCCAACTATCTGAAATACCAGACTCCCGCCCGGTTGCTGAGCCAAAAGACCCTCAAAAAGTCACCCCAAGCGACTTCCGAAAGAAAACCTCGACTGGCACTAATTCTTGAACCATCACGACACCGACCTGATGCTAAACTGAACGCTACATGACCAATTGTAGTCTGTGTTGGATTAGGTGTCTAAGCCCATAACTATAATTGGTATGCACTTGAAATTGATAATGACATGGTCCTTTTGGGTTGCCTTCACACGTGCAACTAGACATGATGATTAATTGAGGAAGAGGAATAATTTATTAATTAATTAATAAACTAGATTAAATGATTATTAATATGTTATGGAAATAATATATTAATTAGTAATCATATTATTAATTAATATTTAATCAAATTAATTTGGAATTAATTTTGGGATTAAAGGAATTAATTAAAAGTGCATGGACTAAAGTGCAATTGTTCAATAGTTGAACAAAAGGGTCCAAAACCTTCCTAGGGGAAGGGTGGACGGTTTTTAATGGTATATGAAAGATTATTCTAGAGTTTCTAGAATATCTTATCATATATGAATAATCAAAGGAGGTGGATAATTACCATATTTGAGATTAGGGTTATCCATAACATCCTTGGTACACTATAAATAGAACCCAAGAAGGCTTTCAATTTTGGCCACTCTTTTGAGAAGCTAGAACCAAAAATTTCACCTCTTCCTCTCTCATATCATTCTCTAGCATTATGTGTTTGTGAGCCATTAGAGGTGTTACACTTGTGACACTAATTTCTCAAGCTTCAAGATCTACAAGGGATTCATTGTTATTGCAATATAACAATCAGGGTATGTAACCTAACCCTAGTTTTATATGAATTTTGAAAATAGTATACACTTCCTAGGGTTTCTCCATTTGTGTTCAAGTTTGCATGTTCAATTAGAGAAAACCTAGATCCAAAACATTAGGGTTGCATGCACACATAGGAATTGTTGTTTTACTCAAGACCCATCAGTGGTATCATAGACTAGGATTAGTTTTCTGTTGAATATGATGCAATTGTGAATTTTTCAAAGGAGAAGGGAACATAATCGTCATTCTGTTCATGGAACTCGGCAAGTTAGTTCATGAACTCGACGAGTTGGCATGCAAATCGATGAGGTCATTGCCCAACTCGACGAGTTGCACTGTCAGATCCTAAATTTTTGGTTTTGATAATTCTCTCATGGATTGATTAGGATAATTACCTTAAATTTGTTTTAATTTTTTAAAATGGGATATTTTAATCAGTAATTTTGTATCCTTATCATAAATTCATGATTGGGTTAAAGTTTTTGATAAAGATAAAATTAATTTGCTAATTTAATTATTTAAAATTTAACCTAGTAGTTTGGAAAGGTTTTAAAAAAACACACCCTTGGATTTAAAATTTAAAATTTAAATTAAATAGTTTAATTTTGAAATTTTTAAAATTTAGAACCCTAGTATTTTAAAAGTTTCAAATACACCCTTATATATATTGTAAAATTAAATGTTAATATTTATATATATGTATAAGAAAAGTCACTGTTACAGTTAGTAGGCCTCATTCACGAAGCTGGTCTATAAGGGGAGTTTAAGGAAGCGACCTATAAAATGACCGTCATTGGGTATCCAGTCTTACCCGCCGCTCTTTTGATTAGGGGAGGGTCGTTAGCCGAACGGGTTTGATAGGACACTTAATTCTCATTAACAAGTATAATGAAATATATGAAGTAACTAAATATTTTTCATAAAATTCCCAATCTTAATTACTTTAGGAAAATGTGAACTTGATGCTAATCCATGAAATTGCACATTGCACTTTATTAAAGTCGTTTTATCATCTAATTAACATATGTGGTTAACCGACACACTAATATGGACTAATAAAGGGTGGCAGTGGGTAGCTCGTAAATTATTGTTGATTAATGGAGCGTGTGTGGTTAACCGACACATTAATTAGATGATAAATGACATCGAGAGTACCAAACTAATTTGCATGGTTATTCACACATTGTTTGTGATCCTCGGTATCCCAGTCACAAATGGAAAGGGCATAATCGAGATTAAACATGACATTGAATAGTTCAATGAATCTCAAAAGACCTAGGAATTTCATTTAAAACTTAATTCGTTTAAAATTTCGTTTTCGTAGTGATGAAATTGGTAATTTGTCATTTACCTACCTTTAAATAATTTGCAATTGGATTATGACATCCCTCTTCTGAATTGTGAATTATTTAGTTGGATCCTAGCCTTAATATTTCATTTGGGTGTTATGTTAAGGATTTTATTATCTAATCAAATCTTATCATTTTTCTTTTTTAGATGTCAACTTCAAACAATACTTCCGGCTCATCCAACAACAACTCCAACCAGTTCTCGCTCTTGAGCATCTACTCGAAGGTCACCTTTGATGGTTTTAATTTTAATGATTGGATGCGTAACATCAGAATGGCCTTGAGGTTTGAGGACAAGGAATACGTTCTCGAAAAGGAGCTGAACGAGATTGATGAAACTAAATCTACTCCCGAAGAAATTGTTGAATATAAGAGACAATGTAACGATGCTACCAAAGTGGCATGCATCATGATGGCTACTATGACTCCCGAGATGGAAAGGTTCTATGACGACTATTGGCCTTATGAGATGTGCAAGGACTTGATGGAGAATTACCATCAACGAGCCCATCAAGAAAGGTACGAAATAGTCAAGTCACTCATAACAATCAAGATGAAGGATGGAGATTCTGTTACAACCCACTTGCAACGTATGCAACGCTACGTGGATCGTTTGTTGAAGCTCAATGTTAACTTCGATGAGGAATTGGCTATTGACATACTCTTGCACTCATTACCTAGATGTTATGATTAGTTTATTATGGCTTATCATCTGAACAAGGAGGAAACTACATTGAGTCAACTCCAAAGCTTGCTAAGAACCGCCGAGAGTGGGATGAAGGGAAAAAGTATTGCCTCCACTCCTGCTGTTGCTACTGTCTTGGCCATATGGCAAGGGAAAGGGAAAAAGAGGAAAGCTCCCTCGAAACAGAAATGGAAGGGAAAGTCTCAAGTTGGGTCGTCAAGTAATGGCCCCAAAGGCAAATCTAGTTCCGAAGCTCCCCCTGCCTCCGATCCTAAGGAGGCTACTTTCTTTTACTGCCATGACAAGGGGCATTAGAAGAAAAGTTGCCCCAAGTACTTGCAAGACATAAAGGATGGCAAGGTCAAGCCAACCTCGGCAGGTATTTACACTATTCTATCTAAACACTCATCACATTCGAAATCTTGGGTTCTTGATACAAGATGTGGTTTTCATATTTTCTCTAACTTACAGGGACTAAGAAGAAGTGAAGATGTGGAGCATGGGAAGATGAAACTATCAATGGGCAATAGAAGATCGTACCCTGTTACCAAGATTGGTGTTTATTCTTTAGTGCTTAGTAGCGGGTTATGTTTAGATTTAAATAATTGTTGTTACTCGTCAGAAATGACAAGAAATATTATTTCATTTCATGGTTTATATAAACAAGTTTTTAGATATACTTTTGATAATGAGAATGGTTCTATTTATGCTTATTATAACGGTGTATTTTATTTTCAAGCATTACCTTGTGATGTCGTGTATGAAACTGTGATGGTTGTAGACAATTTAACAAATAGTGTGGTGCAAATTGATTCGTCTAATGGTTTAGACAAAGCATGATTGTGGCATTGTCTTCTTGGACATGTCAACAAGAAACACATTTCCCAACTCCAAAAGGACGGAGTGTTGGAATCATTTGACTTAAGGACGGATGATACATGCGAGTCTTGTTTACTTGGAAAAATGACTAAATCACCTTTCACGGGTTCTTATCCAAGAAGTGAGGGATTATTGGATCTCATACACACAGATGTGTATGGGCCCTTCAGATCCACCACAAGGGATGCAAATCGATTTTATGTGACTTTCACCGATGAATATAGCAGATATTGGTATATCTACTTAATTAAGTACAAGTCAGAAACCTTTGAAAAGTTAAAAGAATTCAAACATGAAGTCGAGAATCAATTGGACAGGAAGATCAAGATTCTCGGATCTGATAGGGGGTGGTGAGTATCTTAGTATCGAGTTCCACGACTACCTCAAGGAATGTGGAATTGTTTCACAATTGACACCTCCTAGGACGCCACAACTTAATGGCGTAGCTGAGAGGCGTAATCGAACCTTCTTGGACATTGTTCGTTCCATGATGATTCGAGCTTCACTACCAATCTCATTCTAGGGGTATGCCTTAGAGACTGCCGCCCACATTCTAAATCTTGTTCCGACAAAGAAGGTTGCCAAAACACCTCACGAAATGTGGACATGGAAGGTTACCTCATTAGCACATATCAAGGTTTGGGGTTGTGAAGATTTCGTTAGTCGAGAGACTCACAACAAGCATGAACCTCGTAGTGAGCGATGCATTTTCATCGGCTATCCACATAAGTCCTTTGGGTACTTGTTCTACATACCTAGTGAGAACGGGGTCTTCGTAGCAAGAAGAAGATTCTTTTCGTGAGAGAAAGCTCATATGCAAAGAGGACAGTGGGAGTACGATTGATCTTGAAGAAATTCAAGAACCAAGCAATGAAGGAACCTCTAACACTATCACTCAACTCGAGGAAGAAATTCCCGTTGAACCTATAGACGAGTCGTTACCTCTTAGGCGTTCCACTCGAGTTAGAATGACACCAGAGTTTTATGGTTTCCATATAACTACGGATGGTGATACGTTTATCAGTGATAGTACACTGGTAAATTTGGATGAACCTTCTAACTACATGGAAGCCATGGCGGGCCCTAAGTCTGCTAAATGGAAAGAGGCAATGGACAACGAGATCCAGTCCATGTATGACAATCAAGTTTAGAACTTGGTTGACAATGTGCTAGGTCGAAAGACAGTTGGGTGCAAATGGATCTTCAAGAAGAAGACCGACATGGGAGGAAAGGTGCACACCTTCAAGACTCAACTGGTTGCGAAGGGCTTTACTCAAACCCCAGGGGTTGACTATGATGAGACCTTCTCACCGGTGGCCAAGATTAAATCTATTAGGGTTATGTTAGCCATAGCTGCATTTCATGATAATGAAATTTGGCAGATAGATGTCAAAACCGCTTTCCTTAATGGAAAGTTGGCTGAGGATATTTACATGAGTTAGCCAGAGGGTTTTGTAGATGCTAAATACCCCAATAGAGTGTGTAAGCTTGAGAAATCAATCTATGGATTGAAACAAGCTTCTTGCAGATGGAATCTTTGCTTTGATGAGAAAGTCAAAGAGTTTGGCTTCTCTAGATGCGAGGATGAATCTTGTATATATGTTAAAACTAGTGGGAGTATAGTCACCTTCTTGGTATTGTATGTTGATGACATATTACTTATAGGAAACGAAATTCCAACCTTGCATGAAGTTAAGTCCTGGCCTGGAAAGTGTTTCGCTATGAAGGATCTAGGAGAGGCTACTTATATTCTAGGAATAAGGATTTTGAGAAATAGGAGTAGAAGACTAATTGGACTTAGTCAAAGAACGTATTTGGATAAGGTGCTAAAGAGTTTTAGCCTGGAGAATTCAAAGAAAGGGGAGTTACCTATCCAAAGTAATACCAAGCTGAGTAAGACTCGGAGTCCGAGTACCGATGCAGAGATAGCAGAAATGAGTCGAGTTCCATATGCTTCCACTGTTGGATCGATCATGTATGCTATGACATGTACTCGCCCTGACGTGGCTTTTGCTTTGAGCATGGTTAGTCGATATCAGGGAAATCCGGGTAAAGCTCACTAGATAGCGGTTAAGAACATACTTAAGTATCTGCAAAGAACTAAGGACTGGGTCCTTGTGCTTGGTGGCAGTGATGACTTAAAAGTTACTGCGTATAGTGACGCCAGCTTTCAGACAGACAGAGACAACTTTCGTTCTCAGTCAGGCTGGGTATTTACGCTTAATGGAGGAGCAGTAACTTGGAAAAGTTCCAAGCAGGAGACCGTGGTTGATTCTACTTGTGAATTAGAGTACATTGCCGTGAACGAAGCATCGAAAGAGGCTATATGGTTGAAGAACTTCATTGGAGATCTAGGAGTAGTACCAACCATTGAGGAGCCGATGGAAATTTCTGTGATATTGAATCAGCGGTTGGCTTGACCAAGGAACCAAGAAATCATGGTAGATATAGGCATATCGACAGAAAATATTAATTTATTAGACATCGTGTAGAAGAAGGAAGCCCCATCGTTAAAGAGGGTATCATCAGAAGAGAATCCTACAGATCCCCTCACAAAGGGTCTTAGTAGGATTAAGCATGTTCAGCATGCGAGGAGCATTGGTCTGAAGGTTGATATTAGTTTTAGTGATTAGATAGTTGTTTAGAAACTTGTAACAAATAAATGTAATTGACATTTGATGATTACATAATAGAGATTTATTTATAAGTATCGTTTACTATCTTTTGTCAGTTATTTATCTTTGTGTTTATTTTGCATGTTTTACTTCCCGAATAATTGGATTATTCAAAATATCCAAAGTCGATCATACTTTGGAAGTAAGTCGCGAATTAAGACTGTCATGAATTGGCTTGTAGATTGTCTAAGTCTTTAGACATAGCAATAGTTTGCTGCAACATTCATGAGTGCTTTTGAAATGGGGATTTAAGTATTGGATTAAACCCACGCTTAGTGAATTACTTCATGGGATTTATCACGAGTAATTCTGAGACGATAATATCGTATAATCTTTAAACCGAGATATATGAGTTGTTGTTTACGAGTTGGTTGTGCATTGATAATGCGTAAACGCACCAGTAACTTGGTGTTATAAAACGTATTGTTGTGCATGATTTGATGAGTAAATAGTACAAGCATATGAGTCAAAGTTTATCTGTTCCTTTTGCCCTAAGGGAGGAAAAGCGATATCTTGGGCCCCTCGATGATTTGGTGTTGACTTATGTGTCGGGCCTGGTCAGGACTGAATTGATGTGTTCGATTAAGTTCTTTCTCATTACAAATCAAAAATCGGGAAACAAACTGTTGGACAATGAGAATGATTTTGTTCCATGTCATTTGTTCACATGATATATTGCAGAACGGAGGATTATATGATCACTTATCTTAGGACACGCAACTGACTAGGCCAGAGTTCGATAAAAAGCTATGAGAGTTACGATTGCTTATCAGTTTTTAAAGTCATACCTGCAATTATAGTTATAAGACTTATCCAAGTGGGATACTGTTGGATTTGGTGTCTAAGCCCATAACTATAATTGGTATGTACTTGAAATTAATTGTGACATCGTCCTTTTGGGTTGCCTTCACACATACAACTAGACAAGATGATTAATTGAGGAAGAGGAAGAATTTATTAATTGACTAATATATTAGATTAAATGATTTATTAATATGTTATGGAAATAATATATTAATTAGTAATCATATTATTAATTATTAGTTAAACAAAAATTAATTTTGGGATTAAAGGAATTAATTAAAAGTGCAGGGACTAAAGTGCAATTGTTCGATAGTTGAACAAAAGGGTCCATAACCTTCCTAGGGGAAGGGTGGACAGTTTTTAATGGTATATGAAATATTATTCTAGAGTTTCTAGAATATCTTATCATATATGGATAATCAAAGGAGGTGGATAATTACCATATTTGAGATTAGGGTTATTCATAGCATCCTTGGTACACTATAAATAGAACCCTAGTGGCTTTGAATTTCGGCCACTCTTTTGAGAAGCTAGAACCGAAAATGTCACCTCCTCCACTCTCATACCATTCTCTTGAATTGTGTGTTTGTGAGCCATTAGAGGTGTTACACATGTGACACTAAGTTCTCAAGCTTCAAGATCTACAAGGGATTCATTGTTATTGCAATATAACAATCAAGGTATGTAACCTAACCCTAGTTTTATATGATTTCGAAAATAGTATACACTTCCTAGGGTTTCTCATTTTTTTTTCAAGTTTGCATGTTCAATAAGAGAAAACCTAGATCCAAAGCATTTGGGTTGCATACACACATAGAAATTGTGGTTTTGCTCAAAACCTGTAACACTCTAAATTTTCAAACAAAATTTTCTTTTTTAAAATCACATAAAACCCAATATCACATTTCTCGCGATCCCGAGATGTACCTGAAACACATTTCACACAACACTGTAAACATAAAGCTTAGTGAGTTCCTAAAAATACCACACATAAATAATTAGCCTCTCATGACTATAACTCGATAAGGACCCTCCGGTCATGTGTCTCAGTGAAGACTCTCTGGTCTCACAGCTCAGGTTGGACCCTCCAATCATGTATCTCAGTGACGACCCTCCGGTCTCACAACTCGGTTTGGACCTTATGGTCCTAACTTAAAAAGGCACAGAAACAATATACAACATAAATCACAAAGACGGAATGCATAATATCACATAACTCAGTATAAGCACATAAGACCCTCCGGTCAGTAACTCAGATAAGACCCTCCGGTCACACAGTATTACCAATCAGGTAAGTATAGTGAGAAGACTCACCTCGTAAGTAAGCAAGTAGGTCTCGTACTCCACGAACTGTCTAGAGTCCACCTACATATCATAATCATCTTTAATTAACACTTTATAACCACAACCCTAAAAAGTTAGGCTAACCCATATCTCTAACTATCGGAAAGGGTGAAAGACCATTTTACCCGTCCATGGTCTCCATAACTCATGTCTTGACCAAACCCTAAAAGTCAACGGAAGTCAACACCCGAGTCAACAGTTCATGTTGACCCAACTCGTCGAGTGCATCTATGCGACTCGTCGAGTTCCTTCGTTTTCTCTGAAGTATCGGGAAAATCCAACTCAACTCGTCGAGTTGTCTCACCAACTCGCCGAGTTGTAACGCGTCCAGACTATCGGGGAAAACCCTAGCCAACTTGTCGAGTTGGCTCATCAACTCGTCGAGTCCCTTCAGTCCATTCTCTCATTCATACGTTTTTAAGCAGAACTAAGGCTCCATACTCTAGATCTAGACTTTTAAGGCTGAAGTATCACGTAAAGTTGCAAGCTTTACGTCCATGCATGGAATCTAGGGCTCAAAATGCCAAAACAAGCTCTATAGAGGGTTTAATGCATGAAAGCTGGCCAATAGCTTGATAAAGCCTGAATCTTTAGGCCCAAGGGACCTCATACTGTCCAGATATGGAGTCTCAACTCCATGGCAAGCTCAAACAACTTAAGGACCCAAAGAAAGGATGGAAATGGCCATAACCTACCTAGTGATGAGATCTAAGCAAACAATGATCAAGGTGAATGCTTTTTTACCTCCAAATAGCAGCTAGCACTAAAAGAACACCGGATCCAAAGGCTTCTTCTCGCTCCAAGCCTTTTTTTCTCTTCAATCCCCTTTCAAAAATGCACTAGAACACACAATCTTAGCCTTTCTCTCTCTCTCACAAATGACTACATCTCACTTCGGGTTTCTCTCAGTGTGTCAAGATGATAAAGGAGGCGGAAATGAAGGCTTAAGGTCCTTTAAATAGGGCACAAATCCTGAAAATTAGGGTTTTCACACTAAGCTCCTACTCGTCGAGTTGGGGTCCTCCAACTCGTCGAGTAGACTCTAAAAATCACGCGGCCATTTATCTCTCTACTCGGCAAGTTGGGGCCTCCAACTCGTCGAGTTGCTCTAACAACATGAATATAAATTAATTAGATATTATACCTGGGAGTCGGGATGTTACAATTCTCCCTCAGTAGAATCAGACTTCGTCCTCGAAGTCATCCTCCGGAAACAAATCTGGGTACTGCTCCCGCATATTGGACTCCGGCTCCCAAGTCCACTCGGATCCCTTCCGATGCTGCCACTGAACCTGAACCAAGGGCACCTATTTATTCCTCAAGACCTTCACTTTCCTATCCAAGATCGCTATCGGCTTCTCAATGTAGTTCAGGCGATCGTCAACCTGAATGTCATCGGCTACACACTTCCTCAGTTAGGACACATGGAAAGTGTTATGAATGTGGCTCAACTCTGCAGGCAGCTCTAATCGATAAGCTACCTTACCCACTCGCGCGATCACTCTGAATGGACCGATGTATCTAGGGCCCAGCTTGCCCCACTTCCTGAATTAGATCACCCCTTTCCATGGGGATACCTTAAGGAGGACAAAATCTCCGAACTGAAACTCTAGCTATTAACGTCGTCGGTCTGCGTAACTCTTCCGGTGAATCTGGGCCGTCAGTAACCTTTGTCTGACCTGCTGGATCTGCTTTGTCATATTGAGCACTATATCAGTGCCCCCATCGCTCTCTGCCCTACCTCTCCGCAACAGATGGGAGTTCGGCACCTCCTCCCATATAAAAGCTCAAAGGGAGGCATACTGATTCTGGATTGATCGCTGTTGTTGTATGAAAACTCAGCCAAGGGAAAGTAAGTGTCCCAACTTCCAGCGAAGTCCATAACACATACACGTAGCATGTCCTCGAGCGTCCGAATCGTCCGCTCGCTCTGCCCGTTTATCTGTGGGTGATATGTGGTACTGAAATGCAACCGGGTACCCAACTCCTCATGAAATTTCATCCTGAACCTGGAAGTAAAACGCATATCCCGATCTGACACTATCGATGTGGGCACCCCATGCCGTGCCACCACCTCTCAAACGTAGATCTCGGCCAATTTCTCCGCAGAAGAGCTCTCAATTATAGCAAGAAGGTGAGCACTCTTCGTCAACCGATCTACAATCACCCATATCGCATCGACACCTCGCACGGTCCTCGTTAATTTGGTAATAAAATCCATAGAAATTTGTTCCCACTTCCACAGGGGAATCTCTAAAATTTGCAACTGGCCATGAGGACGCTGGTGCTCCGCCTTGACCTGATGACAGGTCAAGCATCTCTCGACTACCCATGTCACATATCTCTTCATACAGGGCCACCAATAATCCCTGTTTAAGTCCAAATACATATTGGTGGCCCCCGGATGGATCGAGAATCTCGACCTATGGTCCTCCTCCATCAAAATACGTCGAGCTCCACCTGTATATGTCACCCATATCTGCCCACGGAAGGTCATAAGCCCCGACTATCCGTCTCAAACTCAGAAACCTGCATGGTCACCCGCTCTCTTTTACGGTTCTCTGGTCTCACGACCACCACTTGGGCCTCTCGGATGGTATCTAAGACTGGAGTCATCACCGTCATCCTCATGCACACATCTCGGATCAGAGCACTCACTGCTCTATGACTCAGGGCATCGGCTACCACATTAGCCTTTCCAGGGTGATACAAAAGCTCATAATCATAGTCTTTCACTACATCCAACCACCTCCTCTGTCTCATATTCAGGTTGGGCTGATCCATAACGGGTTAAGACCAAAGGAGTAGAAAAACCAATCTTGGTCGTACGCTGAGCGTAATTCCTGTACGCCCGCGTACTGACCAGATGTCCCTGATGGCTAATCCGGATTCGTGAGTACGCTGAGCGTACCAAGACAGGTACGCCCCGCGTAACCTCACTGTGGACTTTTGGGTTAAGTCTCATTTTGGGCCTTGAGTGTTGGGCTTGGAGTTTGGGCTTGTTGCAATAGAGTATTGGACCAGAGGAATATATATATTCATGCTTGGGCCCTTGAGTTGGGCTTGCCATTTAGTTTTGAGAGTGGGCCTCGGGTGAGCCCATTTATTATTGGGCCTTGGTGGGCCCAATCGGTTTTAGGCTATTAATGGGCTGGTTAGTGGTCTTCCTTTAGACCTAATGAGTGAGAGTCTGGACTTAGTTCCTAATTGGGTTAATTGTGGTTTTGGCTCAGATATTAGAGGCCAGTGCGTAGCAACAGCGTTTATAGGGGTTGTTCATCATCCGAGGTGAGTCGTCTCACTATAATTTACCTAGAGTGGTATTTATGTGTGACCAGAGGGTCTTATGTGCTTACTTGAGTTATGCATTTGTCTGTGTGATATATATGCTATATTATGTGTTACTGAGACCGGATCGAAGGGTCCAACGAGCTGTGAGACCGAAGGGTCCTCACTTAGACCGGACCAGAGGGTCCAACGAGCCATGGGACTGGAGGGTTCCACTGAGACACATAGACCGGAGGGTCTTACAGAGTTATAGCCTCGAGTGGCTAATGTGTTGTATGTGGTATTTTGGGGAACTCACTAATGTAACACCCGAAAAATTCAAGCCAATTTAAACTTTTAAAAACATTGCAAATCCATTAACTATTACAAAACTTGTTTTCAAAATGTATCATATCAGAGTATCCCAGAAACAAAGTCATAAAAAGTGAGGAGCTGTACGATCACGCCTTTGCCTTGCCACGATCCCCTGATGTACCTGAAACAGTAAACTGAAACTGTAAGCCCGAGAGCTTAGTGAGTTCCCCCAAAATACCGATACACCGCACATAACACATATATAAACAACAACATGTACTGGGTCCATAGCTTTACAGACCGGATTACCCCCTGGGCCCACAGTGTGAGTCTGGATTGCCTTGCGGGCCCACAGCTCACATCTGGCTTGCCATCGAGCCCACAATACGAGGCTCCCTCAGCTCGTAACTGGAATACTCTCGAGCCCTCAGTACGAGTCTCCCTTAGCCTGTAACTGGAATGCTCCTAGGGTTTGTTGGCTACCACACGGAGCAATACAACCTCAACCCATCCCACATAACATATAACATATAACACAACCACTTAGCGTGAAATAATCATATAACATCACAGGTAGTCCTACAGGTCTACTTAACTGGCATAACCACTAGCATGCAACACTAACTCATACTCAACATCTAACACTGCTAGGATAACATATCCAATGGGCCGGCCTTGGTGCCTTAGACCCCTTAGTATAGTGAGGATAACTCACCTTGCGACTGTCGACTGGAAATAGAAAGCTCAACTCTCAAATCACCGCCACGAACCCCATCACCTATACCCAACACATCATCAGGTTTATAAATTCCTGAATACACCATAAGTCAACTGGTCAACCCTTGGTCAAATTCAAAGTCAACTGTCAAGGTCAACAGTCCATGTTGACCTCAACTCGTCGAGTACCCTCAGCTACTCACCGAGTTTCTTGCAATCCTTGTCCGCTCACCGAGTCACCAGAGTGACTCGTCGAGTTCCTAAGGCTCGTGGTCGAAGCTCCACGGCTACTCGTCGGGTTTCCTTCTTGCACTCGACAAGTCCACATGCATCCATTAATTGGGAAACCCTAACTAACTCGCCGAGTTGTTCATCCAACTCGTCGGGTCCATGCCCATCTTCATATGACTCGCCGAGTCGACCATACGACTCGCCGAGTCGACCATGCGACTCGCCGAGTCCCTTCAGTCCTTTAACCATACAGACACTTTTTAGGCCATTCCAAGGCTCCAAATTGCAGATCCAACTTCCTTAGGCATGCTTATCACGTAAAGTTGCAAACTTTACGTGCATGCAAGGCTTTTAAGACCCTAAAATAACAAAACTAAGCTTGCAATGAAGTTACACACTTGAGGGAAGGCTCATACTAGGCAAAGTTGATGACTTTATGAATCTAGAGGCCAAGGGGAGTCCAGATCTGAAGTTACAACTTCAGATCTTTGCTTAAGCACAATAAACCTTTCTTAAAACTTATGCAAAACAGGTTAAAAGAGAGATGAGCCAAAGAAGCAGCTTAATACCTTCCAGAGAGTGACAACTGATGAATCTATTAGCTCCCCACGAGTTCCTAGCCTTGATTTTCTTGCTTCTCCAAGTGTTTTCTCCTCCAAAATTCCTCCTCCAAGCTTGAACACACCAAAAGAACACACACACTCAAGTTAGGGACTGAGAGGGACAAGAAGTAGTAAAGGGGAGGCTGGGGGAGGCCAATGATCCTTTAAATAGGGTGCAATGCCCCGAGATTTAGGGTTTCATTTGCCAGCTCCTACTCGTCGAGTCCCTTGTTGGACTCGATGAGTAGGTCACTAAAATACGTGGACCAACCCACTGCTACTCGACGAGTAGGGTAGCCAACTCGTCGAGTAGACCCAAAGACCAAGAAGGATTCATACCAAAAATCAATACCAGAGAATCGGGGTGTTACAACTAAGCTTCGTGCTTACCGTGTTATGTGTTATGTGTTTCAGGTTTTTCTCAGGATCGCGGAAAGGCACCGGCTCGATTGTACACACCAGAGAAAGAGTTATGTTTGAGGATCCTAGATTATTAATTAAACAATATGCAGATGCGTTTTTTAAATTAACTAAATGAGATTTTGTGAAATGCGTTATGAGAATTTTATGATTTTAAAAAGAAAAATTTGTTTGGAAATTTACGGTGTTACATAGGGAGGACCTGCGATCGCAGGTTTTTAAATTTATAGCTGTTCGGGTGTTTTACGAAGCAGGTAACGTCTAAATGCAAGAAAAGTGATACATGCGATCACATGTATAGAACTTGCGACCGCAGGTTTTAATAAAGAGGCTGGATTCGATCCTTTAACGCTCAAGGTATGGAAGGGGTGGTAAAAACTGATACATGCGATCGCATGTATAGAACCTGTGATCGCAGGTTTTCTTTTTTCATCAAAAATCGTTCCCAAAAATCTCGATCACCTTCTGCGATCCCAAAATGCATAACCTGTGATCGTGTGGACTGGACCTGCGATCGCATGGACCACGAAAACTGATTTTTTCAACAATTTTCAAATTCTCTCTGTTCCTTTTTGTATTAAAGACACGATTTAGTTAAAAAGAGACGACCTAAGTAACTAAAAACACACAAAAAGTGAAAAGAAGTTGCAAAAACGAAAACGAAAACAAACGCCCGGGTTGCCTCCCGGTAAGCTGCCCGTTTTTACTGTCTTTGGCTCGACATTGTTACTTGGTTTCCTCAATTGCGGTAAGTCGGGGCCTCAACTACCTCCACTTCCTCGTTCGTAACTTGAAACCCTTCATAAAATGGTTTGAGACGATGACCATTTACCTTAAAAATCTTTCCTGTTTGTTCATTCTTAATTTCTATGGCACCATGATCAAACATGTTAGTAACAACAAAAGGTCCCACCCAACGAGACCTCAATTTACCGTAAATAAGTTTGAAACAAGAATGATATAAGAGTACCTTTTGACTGGTAGTGAATACCTTTCGCAAGATCATCTTGTCGTAAAAAGCTTTTGTCTTCTCCTTAAAGATTGCTTCGTTCTCGTAAGCATCATTCCGGATTTCTTCTAACTCTTGGATATTCAATCTTCTTTTCTTACCAGCTTCATCCATGCTCATATTCAACTTTTTGACAACCCAATATGCTCGATGCTCCAATTCAACCGGTAATCGACACAGTTTTCCAAAAAACGATTCGATATGGTGACATACCGATAGAAGTTTTTTATGCTGTCCGATGAGCCCATAACGCATCATCCAATCGAATACTCCAATCTTTCTTGACCGGATTGATGGGTTTCTCTATAATGCCCTTGATCTGTCTGTTTGAAGCTTCAGCTTGCCCGTTGGTTTGTGGGTGATATGTTGTGGATACCTGGTGTGTGACACCATATTTCTTGAGGACTACTTCAAGGGTGCGATTGCAGAAATGCGTTCCCCGATCACTAATAATGGCTTTTGGTGTCCCAAACCTAGCAAATATATTTGTCTTGACAAAATCAACTACAACCTTGGCATCGTCTGTTCGTGTAGCTTTTGCCTCTACCCATTTGGACACGTAATCCATAGCAAGTAAGATGTGCACAAGCCCGAAAGATGGCGGAAACGGACCCGTGAAATCTATACCCCAAACGTCAAAGATTTCGCATACTAATATTGGAGTAAGTGGAATCTGGTTACGAGATGTCAAAGACCCAGTCATTTGGCACCTTTCACAAGTTTTGCAAAACAGAAAAGAGTCACGAAAAATATGAGGCCAATAAAGACCGATGTCCAAGACCTTACGTGCGGTTTGTTGTGGACCATAATGCCCTCCACAAGCTTCTGAATGGCAGAAATTCAGAATCAACTTGACTTCATCTTGAGGCACACATCTTCTAATCACCTGATCAGCACAGTGTTTCCATAGATACGACTCGTCCCAAACATATCTTTTCGCATCCTTCTTTATTTTATCTTTCTGGGCCCGGGTGAGATCTGAAGGGAGTTCTCTGGAGACCAAGTAGTTCACTATATCAGCAAACCAAGGAGGGTTCTGAACAGCGAATAGATGCTCGTCAGGAAATGTTTCGCGGATCGGTGTCGGGTCTTCAGGTGGAGTGATTCGGCTCAAATGATCAGCTACCAAATTTTCTCTCCCGCTTTTGTCCCTGATCTCTATATCAAATTCCTGTAGCAGCAAAATCCATCTGATCAACCTTGGCTTTGAGTCTTTTTTGGCAAGAAGGTACCGAATAGCTGCGTGATCAAAAAAGATTATAACTTTCGTACTCAACAAGTATTGTCTGAATTTTTCCAATGCAAAAACGATTGATAACAACTCTTTTTCTGTGGTGGAGTAATTTGCTTGGGCGCTGTCCAAAGTTTTTGATGCGTAGTATATAACGTGGGGAACCCGGTCTTTTCTCTGTCCAAAACAGCTCCAACAACAGTGTTACCGGCGTCACACATTATCTCGAATGCTAAACTCCAGTCTGGGTGTTGAATGATGGGGGCAGAAGTAAGAAGGTTTTTCAGCACATCAAAAGCTTTTTTGCAGTCTTCATTGAAGTCGAACTCAACATCTTTTTTCAAGAAGTGGCACATGGGAACTGATATCTTCGAAAAATCTTTTATAAACCTCCTGTAAAAACCCGCATGACCAAGAAAGGAACGCACTTCCCGAACATTCTTCGGGTAGGGTAAGCTTTTTATAACATCTATTTTTGCTTTATCGACTTCCAAACCTCTTTTTGAAACAATATGACCAAGAATCAGACCTTGGTCAACCATAAAGTGACATTTTTCAAAATTTAAGACCAAGTCTGTTTCAATACATCTTTGCAAAATTTTTGTGAGGTTTTTCAAACAAATATCAAAGGAGTCTCCATAGACGGTAAAATCATCCATGAAGACTTCTACAGTATTCTTGACATATTCAGAAAATATACTAACCATACACCTTTGAAATGTAGCGGGTGCGTTGCAGAGTCCAAAGGGCATACGCCTATACGCGAATGTCCCGAAAGGGCAGGTGAAGGTCGTTTTCTCCTGGTCTTCTGGAGCGACTGGAATCTGATGAAAACTTGAAAATCCATCCAAACAACAGTAATGGGATTTTCCAGCAAGCCTCTCTAGCATCTGATCCATGAATGGGAGGGGAAAATGATATTTCCGGGTGGCTGCGTTTAATTATCTGTAATCGATGCAAACGCGCCATCCGTTCTGCACCCGAGTTGGAACCATTTCTCCTTCTTTGTTCTCTACTATTGTCACTCCATCCTTTCTGGGTACAACTTAAACTGGGCTGACCCATTTGCTGTCAGATATTGGGTATATCATCCAAGCATCAAATAACTTCATAACTTCTTTTTTAACCACCTCCATCATTGGTGGGTTTAATCTGCGTTGGGCTTCCCGCGATAGCTTATAATCTTCTTCCATCAAAATTTTATACATGCAGAGAGATGGGATGAGTCCTTTGATGTCTACAATAGTCCACCCAAATGCACTTTTATACTTCTTTTAAAATTCTGATCAGCTCTAACTCTACTTTTTCTGACAACTTGTTGGATATGATAACTGGTAATGTTTCTTTTTCTCCAAGATATGCATATTTCAGATGTTCTGGAAGTGTCTTCAGCTCCAAGATGGGGGCTTGCATTACAAAAGGAAAAAGATTGGAGTTAGAAACTGGTAATTTAAGGGTTTGGGAACCATACCTCAACTTTCTCTGCTGGTCCATATTAGCTGCCATCTCTTGAACTTCTCTGTCAACCACATAATTTTCTGATAAAATCTGAGCTGCATTAATAGACAAATTTCTATGGAGCACTAATGCTAGTGACTCACGATTAGCAATCTCAAAATATTCTGCAGATAATGGTTCAATTACATCAATGAGATTAAGGGCTGAAACATCATCAGGATAACACAAGGCGTCATAAATATTGAAGTTGATAACTTCACCATCAAATTCCATTGAAAGGGTACCGTCATAAACATCTATTTTGGTTCTGGCAGTTTTTAAAAATGGTCTCCCCAAAAGAATGGAACCTGAATTTGGTGAGTCGTCATCTCCCATATCTAAAACATAGAAATCAGTTGGGAATATAAGTTCATTCACTTGAACCAAAACGTCTTCCATCACACCTTTTGGGTGCACCAGAGAACGATCAGCTAACTGAATGTTGACTCCTGTTCTTTTTAAAGTCCCTACCCCGATAGTTTTTAAAAGTGAGTATGGCAAATCATTTATAGAAGCTCCTAAGTCCAACATAGCTCGCGGAACTGAAAGGTTCCCCAACTTGCAAGGAACAGTAAATACTCCTGGATCCTTACACTTTGGGGGTAACCTTTTTTGTAAGACAGCTGAAACATTCTCGCTTACTTTAACTGTTTTGTTTCCTTTCAATTTTCTTTTTGAAGTACATAACTCTTTTAAAAATTTAGCATATCGGGGTAGTTGTTTAATTGCATCAAGAAGGGGAATATTTACCTCAACCTTTCTGAAGAAATCCATAATGTCTTTGTCTTCCTTCTCTTTTTTCGTGTTTTCCAGTCTTGAGGGAAAAGGAGGAGGGGTGATTTTCACTTCAACTTCAGCAAGTATATCTTTTTTCTGCACCTCTTCAGTTGCCTCAGATTCTTGCTCAACCACGATATCTTCTTCCTCATCTTCTTGCTGATCTGGTCCTTTGTAGTTTTTACCACTTCTGAGGGTGACAACACAAGCATTGCACTTCAGGTTTTTCTCAGTCTGAGATCAGAATTTTCCTTGGGTTTGTGCTTCTAGTTTGCTCATGGAGTTCGCGAGTTGTGATACCTGCTGCTCCAGATTTTTGATGCTAGACTTTGTTTCATTCTGGAAGGCTTGGGTATTAGTAGCAAGACTTTTAACTATGTTGTAACAACCCGTTATTTCGAATCAATGTAATAGTATAGATCAATTTGTAGTTCTTTTTAAAATAATAAAGAGAAATTTTTGAATACTATGTGCATTTACATAATCGACCCTCAAAAATGAAATGTTAAATAAACTTGTTTGGGATGAATATAATGGTAGAGATCGTGTCAAGGATTCCAAAAATATAAAGAACGCCCAAACCCGAGTTATACGAAGAAGTTATGACCTATCGAAAATCCGCGACAAAACCGGCAAAACACTGTTTAACGTAAAAAAGTGAGTTTTCAATAAAATGATTTTTAGCCTTAACTATCTAAATGCAGGTTATAGTATACGTTAAACTGAGAATGTCCATAAAAAGAACGTCCAAATCTGACTTCGTGTGAAGAAGTTATGATTTTTCTAAATTTCGACACAGCAGTACACAGCCTGAAACTCAAAATTTAGATCGAACTACTTTTGGCCAAAACAACCTAAACGAGAATCGGAGATCTTATCAAAAGAAATCCAACGGTAAAAAGACAGACGAAAAAGAACGTCGGATGAAGAAGTTATGAATTTTTAACGGACTTTTCCTGTCCCGGCTTATTAAAAATATAACTTTAAAAATAATGTCAAAACTAGCCGATGGAGTCTAAACGAAAGTTTTAGAGCATGGTCTCACCTACGCGTGTATATAAACAACGTAAAAAATGGAGTTCGTATGTAAAAGATATGAATTTTTGAAGTTTGGAAAAGAGAAGTACACCCCGCGTACAAGAGTACGCCCAACGTACTCGGAAACAAGGCCTCAGATTGACCACGTAGCCTCTTTCTTCGCAAGTGACACGTATCTCGCCTAATCAAAGTGTCCGAAGCCAGGTGGCCACTACGCACAACGTACGAAAAGATTACGCCCTGCGTAATAAGACTAGCCTCGACGCGTGCCACGTAGCTTCGCCACATCCGAAGATCGGATAAGACTCCAACTAGTACGCCCCGCGTACAAGCGGTACGCCTAGCGTACTGAGGTTTTCAGTAGTACGCCCAACGTACGTGAATGTTACGCCCAGCATACCGAGGACCAGACCCATCCTATAAATAGGATGCGAGGCCTCCGGGTTTTGTTTAGAAATTTCAAATCCCCTCTCCACTCAAACACTCTTTTAAGCCTTTCTAAGCCCTCCGAAGTCCCGGGTACCTCCTTACCACCTGAAGCAAGCCCCGAAGTCCCGAAGTCCTCAATTTTAAGCTGAAACTCTGCCAGCGTGAAGCTGACTTTTCATCAAAAACTCTCAGTTTCATCAAGAAAACTCTCTTTTAAGAAACGAAACTCTGCCCAAATCACCACCTATCAAGTGAGTTCATACCCTTACATTTTCATGATTTTATCTATTTTAGGGGGGGGGGGAATACAAGTGAAACACAACGAAAAATTGTGTTAATATCTCAAAAGAATTTTAAAGGTTTTAATATATTTTAAATTGTTATAATTTTTAAAAATTACATATTTATATCTATGTAAATTATATAACTTGGATTCTGAAGATTTAGAATATGTAATTTGACCCCATTTCCTGTTCCTTGTTTGGTTGTGGGCTTGGGGTAAAGTTATTTAATCGAAGATCTAATTAATCACAATTATATAAATATTACATTTATATAAATATAAAATGATTTTCAAACTGCTTGATACTACATGAGTACAAACAGAGAATTTTCATGGAATAACAGTATTACAGATAATTACAGTAAAACAAACAGCTAAACTATAATAGGTATAGTTTAGAGGACTCATTCATTGGTTTCAAGAATCAAAGTACATAACAGAAAACAAATAGAATACTTTAGTGAGAAAACAAACTTATAAACTATATTCTATACAGTTTATGAAACTTACTTACAGTGTATTTATTTCAAAATAACTTTTCCTTTACTCTACTCGTAATCATAAAATATAGCTTTTATGAGACTTACTTCAAGTACTTATCTAAGTACCCACCAAGCCCTAAAATTATAACCATAGTCTCCTTGTGTGAGAGCGTGACATTTGTGTATATATCTATACGGGACTGACAATCCAGCACCTAAGCTGCTTGCAACAGCTAGGCCGGCAGGCCTGGGGTGACAACTGTCGTACCATATTTTGACACCTGAAGAACGTCGTGTTTAGGCGATTCTAGGTCATCAAGCATGGTTATAATAACTCACAATTTGGTATTGAACAAAATGATTGGTGTATGAATAAGTAACACTTCACGTAGTTTTATTTAATTATAAGACTATAATACAGTATTTTACAAGTATAAACACATATTACCATTTCAATATGGAGAAAACATAATTTTCATGGTTAAATGAGAACTAAACTACATTTTACAAACTCACAGTACAGAAAGTATCACACATTTTGCCTACAGAATAACATAGCAGAAAATATAGGATTTTCTGGGAAAAACATGTTTACTTTATCAATGAACAAGGAAAAACATATTTTAGTTACAAACATACTTATGAACTCACCAACTTAATTGTTGACACATTTTCAAAATCAACTTGTATTCTCAGGGAAACAGTGATATAGGTACAACCACATATTTTTGAGAAGACGGAGATCTATAAACTCATGTCTTTTAAAACTTGTACTTTTAAGTTCATATATATTAAGTTTTGAACACACTTGTAAAACTTATAACTTTGTAAATACAATGGTTGTTGTTGTACTTTGATTACTATTATGCATTGTTGTGATACTATACATGAAGTCCTCCACCCCCGAATGTTTCTGCCGTTCTGGTTTGGGGGTGTGACATATGTCCTCCAAAGACATGCTGGAACTACTAGCTTGTGACTGAACAGGTGGTTGCTGAAAGTTGCTTTGGTGCTGATTTTGATGGAAAGGTTGCTGAAATCCAGGTGGAGCTTGGTATTGGTTTCTTTGCTGGAAGTTCTACTGAGGCCTTGGCTGGAAATTGTTATTTTGAGGCCCTCCCCGAGCTTGGTTGTTGCGATGCTGATCAGATGGCCTTTGCTGAAATCCTCCTATAGCTTGCACATATTCATTATCTTCTTGAAGTAGTTGGCACATATCAGTTGGGTGCCCGGTTTTGCAGCAGATCCCATAAGGTTTGACCTTTGGCTCAATACCTTTTTGTTTTGTCAACAAAAGGACAGGCTTAGTCAATTCTGAAATCTGGCATTCCAGGTGGGCATTACTCATCTCATTGACTCCTCTTGGACGGTCTGGGTACCACTCTTCCTCAGTTGCTGAATGTTTTGATTCATTTGCCAACATCTCAATTATTTCCTTAATCTCTGTTGGTGTCATGTCTGAAAGTGACCCTCCACTTGATGCATTTATAAGTCGCCTCTCCATGGGTATCAATCGTTCGCAGAAACACTGATATGACTAATAATCACTAATGCCATCTTGCGGGCATCGGACTAGCAGCTTCTTAAATCGCTCCCAATAAGTGTGGAGAGCTTCTCTTTTACCTTGCTTTACACCTAGAATCTCTATGCACAGATTTGACACTTTCGCCTTGGGAAAATATTTTTCTAGAAAAAGTTTGGCGA
Organism: Lactuca virosa; assembly: GCF_052849685.1. Taxonomy (NCBI): domain Eukaryota; kingdom Viridiplantae; phylum Streptophyta; class Magnoliopsida; order Asterales; family Asteraceae; genus Lactuca; species Lactuca virosa. Next base: position 290,799,226 of record NC_136432.1, on the reverse strand, counting down.
GTTCATTCCAGCTTGTTATTGAACCAGACGGGAGGTCATATAACCACTCCTTTGCTGTATCTTGAACTGAGAGGGGAAATGCCCTTAGTTTGATCTGATCTTTAGTGACTGTATGGGGCTTCATTCCAGAACAAACGACATGGAATTCCTTGAGAAATTTATGAGGATCTTCATTCTCAAGGCCTCGGAATGGGGGTAGCAAATGGATCAAACATGATTTTAGCTCAAAATTTTAAGCCTCAGGAAATGTGATACACAAGGGTTGCTGGGTAACCTCTTGTGTTGCCCATTCGCGGAGAGTCTTTTCGGTTTCGTCTCCGTTTTCGCTCATAGTGATTTCTGTTTCAGTTTCAAAAGAGTCTGTGAGTTCGGGTTTGTCTGAAGATGATGAGGAGTATGTTTTGAACGGGTTGTTAACGGGTGAGGCAGGTGGTCCTTTTAGAAAAGGTTGAAATGAGGTTTCGGTTTTGTTCCACAAGGGAGTGCCTTGTGGTGTGGGTATTTTATAATGTGAGGGGGGGAGGCTGAGGTTCCTGCTTGTTGCTTCCGAAGTTTTGCCTCCTTCTTTAGCTTCCTAGAAATCTTCTCAATCTCTGGATCAAAAATTAGATCACATGTACGTGAAGATCTTGGCATAAAACTATTAGTGTTTACCGTGTCCCCAGCAACGGCGCCAATTTGTTAAAACCGCTGTCGTGCACGATTTAAAGAAATAAAAATATAAATATAAATTAAACTGCTCTATCGCACTAACAGGTAGTACAGGTAAGCAGGGTCGGATCCTCAGGTACACGTTCTAAAGTTTACACCTCTTTGCGTAAGGCGTGAGCTAACTCTTGATGAGTGCAATAAACATAAAGAGGGGGGGTTATTTCTGAAAATCGGACTAATAAACATCGAAAATGTCAAAAGAATAACTAAATTTAAAGTGATGAAAATTCAAATAAGAGGAGGCAATTCCAGTTTCGCGGTGACACCCCTAATCATATAATTAACCCTCAACACAATATTTGACTGTACACTTGTTCAAACTGGTACTGAAATTCATTAACAAGCTCTAATGACCTCTATTACAGAAATTATTTAATCAAAATAAGTTCTTTGAATTAAACCTAACTTTTTACCCAATTAACCAAACAAGCTCTTGATTAACAAAGAAAAGTTGCATTAAACACAGTGTAATTTCCCAGTAAAGTTCAATACCTCTCATAAGCTCGGAGGTGTAAAAACTTGTTTGATCAATCCATATTAGAGTTAACCCTAAATGCAGATTAATCTAATATTTTTCACTTTTTCCCAACTAATCTAGACAGTTACAGATCTAAACAATTAGATGACTAGAATGATTCACAAACAATTTAAGTGGCCAACAGAAATTGAAATCAAAATCAAACACTCAATTAAACATAGAACTGATCAAACTAAACAGTAATCACTGTCAAACATAGTGTCCACTGATTAATCATACGAAAAGGTTATGTCTTGCGAAACTGAAATCTGAGTATTTAGCCTGACATGGCTAAAAACAGATTACAAACAGTAGAAAATAGAGTCTAAACAATAAATCTTACTAAACAATGAAAAGAAATTGATTCGTCTCCTTTAGATCTGCGTTCTTCACTTGAAACCCTCTGAAAATCGCCTTAGAATCGCCAGGAATCGCCAATTAGGGTTGTTGGATGAGTATGGGGTTGTATTTATACGCCTGGCTGTAAAAACGCCGTAGCTGCGATCGCATAGGGACAACCTGCGATCGCATGTATTACGGAAAAGCGCGTCACGAGCCTTTTAAATGAAGTACGTTACCATTTCGATGCATTTTGGCCAACCTGCGATCGCAAGGGCACAACCTGCGATCGCATGTATCTCTTTTCTTCTAGTCTGAGGAATTTTTGGCACGAAAAAACCACGAAGCAAGGCTGCGACCAAACCTGCGATCGCAAAGGCATACCTGCGATCGCATAGGGGCAACATGCGATCGCATGTTGTCATTTTTGCGTCTTTTGATCGCCATTCATCCTTCCAAGCAGTTCTTGATCGTTCCTCGACATCCTTCCTTAGTCTAGACTCCAGTTAAGCTCCAAAGCATCCATTAACGCATCCCGAACTCGTGTAATCCTCCATGTGCTCCAAGTACCCTGAAAAGCCATAATAAAAGTGAGCAGTACGGGAATTCTACAAAATAATCACAAAACACAAAATTCATAAGAATAATCGGGAGTTAGTTAGCTTTTTATAATGAAATAACAAGGAAATTGTGCTAAAAGATGCATATAAAATGCATCTAACAGCTACAATCATTCACTGATATATATTTCACTTACAGACCAATCAAAACCTTCATCCAGACCTTTCTTCCTTATTCTGTAACATCTATATTCTTCTTTCTTCAATCTTCAATCTTCTTTCTGTTGGATTAGGTGTCTAAGCCCATAACTATTTTTGTTATGTACTTGATTTGATTATGAACATGGTCATTTTGGGTTGCCTTCACTCATGCAACTTGATAGGATGATAAAAGGAGAGAGAGTAGGATTTATTATATGAATAATAAATTGGTACTCAAAATGGTTTTATTAATATATTATAAGATTAATATATTATTCGGAAATCATGTTATTAATTAGTAGTTAATCTAGTATTAATTTTGGGATTAAAGGAACTGGTTAATATTGGAGGGACTGATTATGTAAATCAGTAGAAGTTATAGTTTGGGCTAATGGACCTTATTGATAAGGGGTGGACGAAAATCTATGGGAAGCCCATAGAGTTTTCGTCCAAGGCCTGTAATATAGGGGTCCATGGATTACTTAAGGCCTAAGTAAGGGAATTAGGGTTTCCACCTGAAAATCCTAATAGCCTCAACTATATAAACCTTCCTAACATAAGGATTTTCGGCCCCCTAAGAGTTTGAGAGAACCCTAGTCGATTTTCCTTCCCTCTCTAAGTCATCTTGTTGCATTGGGTGTTTGTGACTCCATTAGAGGTGCAACACTTGGGGCACTAGACTTTCAGAAGTCAAGATCAAGAAGGAATATTCTTTTTATTGCTACATAACAAGTAAGGTAAGCTTCTAAACCTAATTTACATAAGAATTTGAATTGTGTATGCTAGTCTTAGGGTTTATGCTTTGGATATGAATTTGCATGTATAACTTGAGAAAAACCTAGATCCAAAGTATTAGGGTTGCATGTACACCATAGGAATGTTGTAGTGCTCAAAACCCATCAGTGGTATCAGAGCCTAGATCGTTTTTCTGTTGTATATGATGCATTGCTTAACTGTTCAAAGCTGAAGCAAGTCGAAATCTGGACTCTGCCAGATGAACTCAACGAGTCCATAGCAGGACTCGACGAGTTGGGGCAACTCTACGAGTCCATTGCCTAACTCGACGAGTTGACTCGTCTGTTGGCAGGATTTTCTGGATCTTGACCAGAATTAAATTAGGATCATTACCATAAGTTGTTTTTACTGATCCAAAACGTGTTTTCTGATATGGTAATGATTATCCTCATCTAATTGCAAGATAATTGTCAAATTTTAAGATAATTACTAGATTATATGATAGATTAATTATTTGTAGAAGTTGATTTGAATTATCATACCATTAATAATGGATTAGGTCAAATTATGTGATAAAGATAAATTATATGATTAATATAAATGTCTTCAAGTTTGATTTAAAGAGTTTTGAAAAGTTTCAAAATTTGCCCTCAAGTTTTGGAATTTAAAATTTGAATAAGAGTTTTAATTTTGAAATATTTAAATTTTAAACCCTAGTATTTTAATAGTTTAAAATACACCCTCATGGATTGTATTAATTAATTAATTAATTAATTAAGTGTTTTAATTAAAGGACAATTAATAAGTCCATAGATAGTTTAGGTTTAATTAAGTTAAAAGTATAATTTATCAAAAGATTAAACCTTAGTATTTTAAATGTATAAAATACACCCTTATACGATATATAGAATTAAAAGTTTAATATTATATATGTATAAGTTAAAAGTCAGTCTTACCGTTAGTAGGACTCATTCACGAAGCTGGTCTATAGGAAGTGTTTAAGGAACCAGCCTGTAAAATGATCGTCATTGGGTATCCACTATTACCCACCGCACCCTTGACCAGTGGAGGGTCGTTAGTCGAACGAGTTTGATAGGACACCTCATTATAAGTATAATGAATATATAAAGTAACTAAATGTTTTTATAAATTCCCAATCTTAGTTACTTTAGGAAAAATGTGAATTTGGTGCTAATCCATGAAATTGCACATTGCACCTTATTGGTCGTTAGAGGAGCGTGTGTGGTTAACCGACACACTAATCTGGGACTAATGAAGGACGGAAATGGGTAGCTCGTTAATTATCATAGATCAATGGAGCGTGTGTGGTTAACCGACACATTGATTAGGTGATAAATGTTATCGAGAGTACCAAGCTAATTTGCATGGTTATTCACACCTTGTTTGCGATCCTTGGTATCCCAGTGACAAACTTGAAGGGCATAATCGAGATAAAACAAGATTTCATGCTAACTCTTGAATATATGGTTGTTAAGAAATGTTTCTTGACAATATAGAACCTTATATGTCAAGAGGTCAGTAAGAGTCTTAAATGGTCTTGAATAGTTTCAAGTACTAATCAGGAATAAACCTAAAGTTATCACTAGCACACGATCTGAGGTTTACAACCTATCGTGGTGACATATTCTTGTATCTGTGCCATTCCAGTTAGTTTGACTATGCGTGTGAGTTCTATGAGTTCTCAATTGATTGCATAAGAAAAAGCACCTTGATCAATGAAAAGTACATTGATCTTTAGGGGTGAGCTGCTCAATAACTTGGAAGCAATGGTAGGACCCTTGTGCTACCAGATGACAAGAAATTAAGATTAAGCAAGTTCAGTCCATATGAGTTTGAATTTGTCATAGACCTTATCGTAAGATAGTGGTTGGAAATGACAGATTTATATGGATAGGAATACATATACCATAAAATCTAAGTGGCATAAGGTTTCTCTCCACTTCATGAAAATGATTGTGAGGAAACGCTTTCACTAAGTAGATTTTAGAGGATTAGAGTTTGCAATTATCATAATTGAGTTCTCAAATTCGAGTATGATTACGGCATCCCTTTTCATAGTTCGAATTATGAGAAAATGGCTATAGTTTGAACATTCGAGACTTATTGCTATAAGTTTCTGAAAGGTTCAAACACACACTTGTGCTATTTAATCTAAAAGGTGTATGTGCTTGATAAGTCTAGGCAAAGACTTATTGAAGCATCATGTATTAGAAATCTGAACTTTGGTATGAAAGTCAATAAGTATTGATTTCTAGAAGTCCAGCTGATTTCTGGGTACATGTCAAGGCTAGTAGGAGCATAAGGGTTGTGTTAAAGTAAGCAAAATTGTTATGCTGGCAAGGGTATAATTGTTAAGCTAGTGGGAGCACAACTATTATACTAAGTATTGCAAGGTTGTAATACTATTTATAGGAAACAAAGGTTACAAGTTTGCAAAGTTGTAAGTTTGGATATTGTTTCGCTATAGAAGATTGTAGGGAGTAAATACTCATACTTCATTTCGAATCTAAAAGCTTAGATTGAAATTTTAATTGAACTTAGTCATGGACATATATGAATGTTACGTTGAAATGATTCAACATAAGGAAATTATATATATGGAAATATTATAGCAAGAGACCGATAAAGTATCATGTCTTTATGCAAGACATTATGTATCAAATCCCATATACTTGGTATATAGGATGGATTACGTATGCTATAATATTAATCTGTTATAATTTTCCAAATGCCTAGGGCATTAAGAGGGGAAAAGGACTAGGACGAGATGTGACTAAAATGGTTAAGCAACTGTCGAGGACAATCTGAGGCTTACCAAAGATTGGCTGCTTGTGGACAGTTGGAAGTATAGTATGATTTTGGAAGGACCATATTGACATGTTCTGATAAGAGGCAACTCTTATTCAGAAGTGATGGTCAAAATGGGAATATGGAAATGTTTCCATAAGTGGAAGTTAATCATAAAATCTGTGTAAGATTAGAAACCTTAATGCAAGAAGGATGTTCAAAGGAATGTACTTTGAATATGAGACTTCGTTTCCATGGAATTGTTCTCCATTGGAATACTTTGTAATATCTTTTGCCAAGTCTCTGTGACTTTTGTGCATAGTCATTACAAAATGATCATTGCATAAAAGTTTAGAATCTAACAACTTACAGTAAATGGGAAGAATTTGGTATTCTAACACTTACGATAAGGATTTGGAATTGTGAAATGAGCGTCATTGAAAATGTGTTTAATTGATCTATTTCACAAAGTAAGGACCATAGATAAACATAGTGTGCATGCTTGAAGCATATTACAACTATTGTTTTAATTCAAGTATTGAGTTGATTAGTCGAAATAGTATACAATGAATAAAGTTAAATTAATATGGTGATTAAATAATAAGTGTTTTATTTATATTCAAAAGTTTTGAGACCATAGTTAATTAGATTATTCTTGTGTTTCACTTCGCCTGTTTTACTTCCCGAATAACTAGGTTATGCAAACATCCACAGTCAATCATAATTTGGTAATAAGTAATGAGGTAAGACTGTCATGAATACGACTGTAGATTGCCTAAGTGTCTAGACATAGCACAAGTTTGTTGCAGTGTTCATGAGTACTCCCGCAATAGGATTTGAGTAATTGATTAAACCCACGCTCATCTGAATCACTTCATGGATTTTATCACGAATGATTGTGATATGATAATATCATATATTCTTGAAACCAAGACATATGAGTTGTAGTTTACAAGTCGGTTGCACATTGATGATATGAAAACGCACCAGTACGTAACTTGGTGTTATAAAACGTATTGTTGTGTGTGATTTGATGAGTAAATTGACAAACATATGAGTCGAAGTTTATTTGTTCCTTTTACCCTAAGAGGATAAAAGTGATATTTGTGGGACCCTCGATTATTTAGTGATGACAACCTAAGCGCTTAGCCAAGCCTGAACTAAGTTGATGTGTTCAATTGTAGTCTATAGTCAGTCGTCATAAATTGGAAATCAGGAAACAACACATGGACAAAGAGAATGATTTTAAATCCATGTCTCATGTCCATACGATATCTTGTAGAATGGAGGAATATTTGATCCCTTATCTAAAGGATACGTTACTGATAAGATCAGAGTTCGACAACGGCTTTTGAAAGCTACGATTGCTAATTAGATTCTGAAGTCATACTTGCAATAATAGTTATTGGACTTATCCAAGTGGGAGACTATTGAATTAGATGTCCAAGCCCATAACTATTTTTGGTATGTACTTGATTTGATTATGATCATTGTCCTTTTGGGTTGCCTTCACTCATGCAACTTGATAGGATGACAAGAGGAGAGAGTAGGATTTATTATATGAATAATAAATTGGTACTCAAAATGGTTTTATTTATATATTATAAGAATAATATATTATTTGGAAATCATGTTATTAATTAGTAATTAATCAGAAATTAATCTAGTATTAATTTTGGGATTAAAGGAACTGATTAATAATGGAGGGACTGATTATGTAAATCAGTAGAAGTTATAGTTTGGGCAAATGGACCTTATTGATAAGGGGTGGACGAAAATCTATGGGAAGCCAATAGGGTTTTCATCCAAGGCCTATCATATGGGGATCCATGGATTGCTTAAGACCTAAGCAAGGGAATTTGGGTTTCCACCTGAAAACCCTAATAGCCTCAACTATATAAACCCTCCTAACATAAGGATTTTAGCCCCCTAAGAGTTTGAGAGAACCCTAGCCGATTTTCCTTCCCTCTCCAAGTCATCTTGTTGCATTGGGTGTTTGTGACTCCATTAGAGGTGCAACACTTGGGGCACTAGGCTTTCAAAAGTCAAGATCAAGAAGGATTATTCTTGTTATTGCTACATAACAAGTAAGGTAAGCTTCTAACCCTAATTTACATAAGAATTTTGAATTGTGTATGCTAGTCTTAGGGTTTATGCTTTGCATATGAATTTGCATGTATAACTTGAGAAAACCTAGATCCAAAGTATTATGGTTGCATATACACCATATGAATGTTGTAGTTCTCAAAACCCATCACTTTCTTCATGTTTGTATCAATTCAGTCACAATCCAATCCACAAACTTCCAACACAATCTCACCCCTGTCCAAAAATGGGTTGACCCAAACCCCACTTTGTTTCCCCATCGTACCTTTCAAGAATTGGTAAAGAAGAAAAATCACCCACATTGAAGCTCTTATTGTTCATTTTTTACTGCTTGATATGGAACCTCTACATTCACTACACATTAAAAAACCAACAAACAATGTAAAAGAAACTATAATAATTCAATTACAACAGTTAAGTTGTACTAAAACGAACTATAATCATTCAAATAACAACCCCCTTCTATATGAGCAAATAGAGTTAGTAAGTTATGAATTACTGATTCTAAAAGAATACATACTATTCTTACAGAATATACAGTTAAACTCTATTACTTATCACATTATCATTTAATGAAAAAATAACAACATTCTAATAGAATATTACTTCTCACAAGATTCATATATTCTTACAGAATATACAATTAAGATCTATTTTCATTGCGTAGCTTCTTTGAATTTGTTATGTTAACTTTAACATTCTACTAGAATATGTATATTCTAACAGAATTATAGTAGTCTATTTGATAAAAAAAAATGAACTGTAACACAACACTAGAGTAAAAAACATAAACCACAAACCTTATTCTCATAGCACAATATATTTGTATCATAGATGCATCTTACATTCGAACTATACTCATTTTGGTAGAATACATATTTGCATTCATTAAAAAAAAACCAATAACAAACAATTAAGTACCACAAACCCAAGAATTAGATTATATTGGTCGGCAACATCAATTTCAAAAAAACCATTCTTGTTGCTACCATATGAAAAAAAACCAAACCAAAACAAACACAAAAACACCAACTTCACTATAATCTTTGTATTATGTACAAAAAAACACCAACCAAAACAATATTTACTCTTTTACTACACATTCTTACAAACTGTACATATTTGTATTTTTATTCGAACATATTTTTTTTTGTTTTAATACAACACATATTTGTATTTTTATTCGAGAAGAATTTCGGAATTCAAGTAACAAAACCCTAAAAAAAACCCTAGATTCTTCATGTATCATAACAGGTTTATGTTATTCAAAGTTACAAAACACCAAAAAAAACCTATAAATTCTAAAAAATATTCAAACAGAAGTTTAGGTAATCAACCCCAAAACCAAAACAAAAAAACAAGTACCTTGAGGTGGAGAAACGAAAGCATCGTCGTCGCCATCAATATTCAACAATGTGTCAGCAGTGTTCTTGAATTTCGACTTGAAACCAGTCGACCTTCTACTCCTCATTCTTTGCGAATTCGTGATCTCCTAAATCCCCCAACGCTACTTAAAGAATCAGCTCTACAGCCATCATTATATAAATAATATTAACAAAAACATCCGACTTTAAGGTTGATTCTACAAAATCTTAATTGATTTTGAGTTCTGATAGAAAGGGTTCTTGATTCTGCTTCCTGCGAGAAATTTGGTATTATGGAATCGATTGACAAAAACTCGGTTGACAAAAAAAACATTGTTTCCTATTTTGATGGGCATGATAAATGTACAGAAATACCCTTTTAGAGCCGTTGACATTTAATAAAATTATTTCTTTTATTTTTTTTATTTTAATCACATAGTATAATCACTTTCTTAAATTAATAAAATTTGATTGGTCCACAATCATTCCTACATCCACACAATAATTAGTTAGAACACAATAACCTAAGCCTATATATATATATATATATACAAAGAGAGAGAGAGAGAGAGAGAGAGAGAGACAATAAAAATAGATTAATAAATTAAAAAAAAATTAAAAATTAAATACTAAACTATATTAAAGTATGATTACCCGGATAAAAGCCATTTAAATGGTAAGTTTGCAAAATCAGGATCTTAATTCAACAAAATTGAAGGAATAATTATTTGATTATACAAAATTAAATTCTTGTTTGAGAACTTTTGAAACTCTTCTTTGTGTTTTTCGTGGGCAATACTCCCAGACATGGCCAGGTTTTAAGTGCATGTCAGCCAAAACCATCTCTTCCTGCATCACCTTGTATACAAAGGTGAAAAAAAACACTTCTGAATAAAAGAAAAAGGGGTAAATGCAAGAAATGGCAACAAACATAAGCTTATTTGTGTATTGTAGCATCCTGATTCCATTTTTTTCTATTACATCTCTACAATTATAGTTTTTAGCTTAATAAGACACTGTCTTTGTAAAATCTATCAAAATATAGCATTGTACTTCCATTGTTTTTCTTTTTTGGACATTACACTTTGAAATAACATTTTTCACTTATTTTATTATAACAATATATTTTCACTTATTTTATTATGGCAAATCAACATACCCTTATGTAATTCCCTAATTACCCTTTGAAACCTTTACACCTCCTAAGCAGCCAATGCCCTTGAATCAATTGAAAAAAGCACAACAAAAACACAGAAACCGAACAAACCCAACTTAATATATCACAGACGAAATGAAAACCCGTTTAAAATAAAGGAACCAAAATGTACGCCAATTAGCACGCAAATAATTGTGGATGTTAAATGACATTCAAAATATAACGTCATAATAAGTAATGTACTTTGCGGATGATGAATTTAGTGATTTGTTTACTACATATGTTATCATTTGATTGTATATAGTATGATGAGTTTATTGATTTGTTTACTACGACATCCTAGTTTCATTTATTCCTATTACAACATTTTACTTTAAAACATCCAGTTATAACAATGGAGTCCAAATTAGGTAGGTTTTCCCAAATAAAATGTTAGAATAAGAAACAAGTGAAAGTAGAATGCCATACTTGCACTAGAAAAACAGCCTTTTACGACGCGCAATGCGTGTCGTAAAACGTTCAGACGACGCGCAAATGCGTGTCAAGAAAGGCCCTGTCATAACGAGAGACGACACGCTTTTGCGCGTCGTCTATTTACAACGCGCATTTACGACGCGCATTTATGATACGCATTTACAACGCGCAGTTATGACATGCAATGCGTATCAAGGAAGGCCCTGTCATAAATGAAGACGACACGCATTTGCGTGTCGTAACCTTACGACGCGCGTTTAGGACACACATTGCGTATCATTAAAGCCCCTGTCATAAAGGAAGACGACATGCATTTGCGTCTCGTAACCTTACGACGCGCGTTTAGGACACGCATTGCGTATCATTAAAACCCGTCATAAATGAAGATGACATGCATTTGTGTGTCATAAACTTCAACAACCATTTACGATATACATATACGACGTGCCTTTACGATACTCTTTTACGCATAATACAAAAATATAGAAACAAATATATACCAAAACAATCAATTTCATCCAATAACATCATATCAAAAAATTGTAATACATTAATAGTAAAGGGATCTGATTGTACAATGTTATTAAGAGGTTTTCCCTAACTATATAACCTAATACTACTTTGCTATAAAGGGGTACCTTCTTGTTTCAATAACTCATCATTAAGCTGTCTTAAGAAGCTCTGAAACCCATCATGTATCCAACCAATCATCATGTCTCTTAGCTTCAATTTCATCCAATAACATCATATTAAAAAATTGTAATACACAATCAACAATCTTAAAATCTAAAATACAACAAATGAAAAAAACCAAACATGCCCTCTACAAGCCATGAAGTAATAATAATGATGTTTTGGGGACTAGTTATAATACCTTTTAAAAAGAACCAAACACACTATCTACAAGCTTGTGGGTCAAGTAATTTTCATAACTCTTGTCTACTGCATGTTGATCATGGAAGAACACAATAATTTTGATCAAGACATTGCAATATAAATGAAGCATTGCTAGCTATTAGACGATAGTTATAAAGGATAGAAATATATATAGTTTATATTCTACAGGGGGTGTTAATGTAAATGTATTTACTATATATATTTCTATCCTTTATAACTATCGTCTAATATTCCCCCGCAAGCTAAGGCCGGGGAGCGACCTTTAGCTTGGACCGTAAGAACTGAAAACGCTGCGAGGGTAAAGGTTTGGTAAACACATCCGCTATCTGGTCATCCGTGGAAATAAATTGAACCAAGAGTTGTTTTTGAGCAACCTTTTCTCGAACAAAGTGAAAAATCAACCTCAACATGTTTGGTGCGAGCATGAAAGACAGGATTAGCAGATAAGTACGTTGCGCCAAGATTATCACACCACAAAACAGGAACAGAGCGAGACGAGACTCGAAGTTCATGTATATTCTACAGGGGGTGTTAATGTAAATGTATTTACTATATATATTTCTATCCTTTATAACTATCGTCTAATATTCCCCCGCAAGCTAAGGCCGGGGAGCGACCTTTAGCTTGGACCGTAAGAACTGAAAACGCTGCGAGGGTAAAGGTTTGGTAAACACATCCGCTATCTGGTCATCCGTGGAAATAAATTGAACCTACAGGGGGTGTTAATGTAAATGTATTTACTATATATATTTCTATCCTTTATAACTATCGTCTAATATTCCCCCGCAAGCTAAGGCCGGGGAGCGACCTTTAGCTTGGACCGTAAGAACTGAAAACGCTGCGAGGGTAAAGGTTTGGTAAACACATCCGCTATCTGGTCATCCGTGGAAATAAATTGAACCAAGAGTTGTTTTTGAGCAACCTTTTCTCGAACAAAGTGAAAAATCAACCTCAACATGTTTGGTGCGAGCATTTGTTGAGCGATTGTTGCGATTGTTGCCTGATCGGTTTGTGTAGAAGGCTTGGGCTGGTGGTGAACTTGTTGGCTGAAGTTGTAACCCAAGCTGTTGTGCGAGTTGTTGAATAGTATGTACAGCATCATCTCGTGACAGGGAGTGTCCGACAAGAGAGGGATTAGGTTGTCGGGTGGCAGCAGTGAATGCTTGAGCTGGTGGTACCTCTGTAGAGGTCTTTCTGATCATGTAGTCGTGGTCGGAGAGAAGACCATGAAGTTCAGCAAAGGCAGTGGGAGAGTGTCGGGCTAACAAGGTGGATTTCAACCCATTATATTCGTCTCTTAAACCTGATATAACAAGCATCACGAGGTCCTTTTCTTTCATTGGTTCACCAATGTTGGCTAGAGCATTAGAGTACTCTTGTGCCCGGGTTAAATAGGCAGATGAAGATTCATCTTCCTTCATTGAAATTTTCAAGAGTTGGGTTTTAAGAGTATATTCACGAGAGGAGGTATGAGGAGCATAAGCACGTTCTAAAGACAGCCAAAGGTCACGAGACGAATTACCTTGAACATGTTGAAAAGAGGTTTCTGAGATGGTGGACAGAATGAGCATCCGAACATGCGCATCATTGGATACCCAAGCTTTGTAACAAGGGTTGGCTGTCGATGTGGAGGTCACTGCGTCTCCTTCTTTGCCAGAAGATGTGGTGGATACGATGGTGGCTGGAGGGCACAATATGGTGCCATCGACATAACCAAACAAATTGTTGGTGATCAAGAATGGTTGTAACATGGTTTTCCAGTACCCATAATTGCTTGGAGTCAAAGTAAAAGCAAATTTATGAGAATTGTGGCTTGTTTTCTCGGTAGTAGAAAAAATCGTGATGTCTGCCATTGTAGTAGCTGGTCGACGATGGGTGTAGAGGGGTTGTTATGGCCGCTTTAGGGTTAGAGATAAAAGTGCTCTGATACCAAAATAAACTTGGTGAATAAGGAATTGTATTCTTAAAAAATCATACGTAAGGAAGGATTACAAGAATATATATAGTAAATACATTTACATTAACACTAGCTGTTCTAAAATAAATAAATAAATAAATAATGAAGCATTGCTATTCATAAAGAAAAGTAGACATACCGAGTTGGGAGATATTAACCGAACATAGATATTATGAGCAAAGTTAGTATTTGAAATATCCACAAGCTCTCTGAACCAATTCAGATAGATTATTGTAAGTTCATTCGTTTTAAAAAAATGATATCAGACATTTAGTTTATTTGTACTATTTTTATATTTAAGACTTCACCTGAATATTGCGAAGGCGCACACACAAACAAAGTAGAACATTCTCCACGCCATTTGGTGATGACTCAAGAATCTGTTACATTCATAAATAACTGATAGTGCTGAAACCTAAATAAATTAACAGGAAATAAGAAAAGCTTTTTGAAAAAAAAAATATACATGTTTACCTCTTTAGGTCTTTCTATGGAAATACATCCAACCAAAGCACCAACAGAAGCAACACAGAAATTGTATTCTTTTTCATGATGTTTATAGTTAATATCAATTATATGTACTATGATTCAACAAATCAAACTAGTTATAAGAATACATATCCAAGTAGTGTTCCCCCTCTCCATCACCAGTGTCACTATTGCTCCCTCTGTTGTTCCCAATAAACATATCCAAGCAGTCAAAGAAAGCTCAGTTAGAGAGAGTGTTGATCTCCTGTAAAAAGACAAAAATACCCTTCGTTTTGTCATGAACGAAAATAGCTATAGAAAACCGAGAAAAACTTATTTGAGTAGTGCAAGAAGCATAAGCTTGATGAAAATGGGGCGAGTCATCTTTGACAGTATTTTTCTGTTACAGTTGCATGATAATTAATCAATGAAAAAAAATTAAGATAGAGAAAAATAAAATTTGAAATTAGAGAGAGAGGGGGAGGCAAACCTGTCTAAAACAATGGCGAATGAGGCCATAACAATGGTGGCAACAGCATGCCTTCAAACCTCGGTTTTACTACTACACTCCCTAAAATAGGAACTCCTCATTTTATTGAAAAAGCTTTAAAGAACAGAGTTACTGAATCTTACTCTTTTGCCCTTTGGAACTCCTCATCAAGACCCATTACATATAATGTATCAAGAGAGTCAATTAAAATCGCACCCAGACCACTAAAGCTATCAACACCATTCTTGGATTGTGGCTAGCAAAAAAAAAAATATATTAGAGGCTTCACAGCTGCAGTTTTGTTTCCTTGTATCCACACTTTAAGTAAATACTCATAGAAACTGCACAAAGTTACTTTTTTACAAAACTTAATATATTGAATATCATTAGAAAACAATCGAATCCAATGAACATTATCAAATACCTGTCCCCCATGGCCCCAAAAGTAATGGTGGAGTATAATGTTGTCCCTTTGTGTGGGTTTATATAGATAGGAAGCAATCCATCAGCAGGAAACGTCTTATTCAGCTCACGACTAACATTCTCTACCTGAAGTGAATCATCATCATATGAAATAAGATGTTGTCAAAGTTTACACTAGTATTCTTGTATATATATATATATATATATATATATATATATATATACACACACACACACTAGGAAACTTAGATGGGCCGTGATAATCACAGCCCACAAGAATCGATATCAAAGATAAGTTTCATCATGGTGAAGAGAAAAGATAAATTGAAAGATACAATGTAAAAAGATGATCAATAATGATGCCCAAGAATATTGTTAAAGCATAATTTAGTGTCTTACTAAGAAGGAAAATGAAAGTACATTGCTGAATGTTGGTATGATTTTCAAAATAAAAGGCCAAAATAAGAAAAGAATTGAAGTATAGGATTATAATAAAAAGAAATAGAAATAGAATGTTATAATACAAGCAACTAATAATATGTTGCTCCATCATCTTGCAACGAGGTATGACCTTCTCGAGATTCTAATTTTGTCCTAGAAGCAATGAGAACCATCATTTATGAAGGTTTCCAGCCAATTAAAAGTGAGTATGTTATTAACGTTGTAAATGAAACTCTGATGCAAGTAATTATGAAAGTAATGTAATAGTCTTTGAACAAACTATTATTATAAAGGGTAAGTTATAAAAAATATCAATACAGTTTACTTGTTTAAGTAATATAGCCAATGTTAGTAATGTTCAAGAAGTTTAAGAAAACACTTTTATAAGTGGTAGAATCTCAAGATATTTCAAATAAAGAAACTGAAAATAAAGAAGATGTTAATGAAAAAAAAGACCCAGAAAGAAATGTACTTGAAAATAATGAAAACTAATTTACCTAATTAAAAAATTTTCCAAGTAGTGAAAATGCATTAGCTTTGTCTTTTGAATACGCATCTTTTCTATTTCTTGAGTTCTATTCATTCATGTTCTTGAATCCAATTTCCATTTGATTAGAAATATGGTTCAAGCATTTCATCAAGCAGTTGGTGTGCAACAAAAAACTTTCTTTTCAATCTAACATCAAGTGGATGGGTAAACATAGAATCTGAAAGGGATACATAAGAAAGGAATTAGTATTTACACCAAATTAGGCATACAAACAGATATCATAAACCCAATTGACACACACAGGGCATAAAAAAAATAACAATCCCTAATTTGTTCAATATTCTAACACAATTTGAAATATCTTAAGGTGAAACATAAACATCACCTTGCTTTTACCTAGCATAAATTAATTCCCTTTGCCCTACTCTTATCCTATAGTTGGATAAAGATGCTATTATGTTGGTCTTAGCATCCTACTGTTTATGGTTTCTTAATTCTGAACTCTCAAGAGCTCAACTAACATTAACGTAACAATCAGATATGGGCATTGAAACAATTCAAATACCTGTTGGTAGCATTAAAAGTTGTTCATCCCTATTAAAAGAAACAGAAGACCGTACACCAAAAGTAACAAATTAATCAAATAGCTAAAAAGCAATGGACTGCATGTCTGCATCTAAAAGTTTGAGTATCCAGCAAAAAACAGAGTAAAGTTATAAGAAACATGGAATCGATTTAAAGCACTAACCTGATACAGGTGTTGATCTTCTTCAATCTGGATAAGATTTAATCATGAAAAGAAAGTGACTCCTGCACATCAGGCTGAAAATGTCACTTTAAAACCCTTTTTGCATTAATAAATATCTTTTTCTGACCATCCACACTTATAACGTTAGTATAACAATTAGGCTGCAGCAATTAATAAAAGAAAATACATATATATATATATATATATATATATATATATATATATATATATATATATATATATATATATATATATATATATATATATATATATATATATATATATATATTAAATGTGCATGCAGTTCTAGTACATATGTAGTAAATTAATAATAATACAAAAACCATGTTAGTTACCTCACATAAAGAAGAAATGAACTGGGGGGGGGGGGGGGGGGGGGGCAGGGTGTTTACCCAGTAGGTACCAGTTCCGTCTTATAGGCACCTTTGGACTGTAATAATTCCTCCCAAACCGAATTAGAAAAGGCATTGCCTAAAGACTGAAACAAGGTGATCACAGACGGCTCCCACACTTTGACATCAAGTGTCAATGAACGTACCTGCAATGCAATGTTAATATGTTGTTATTATTATTATTTCAATGAATTAGCAGCGATTAGTGAGTGTATCAACCAACCTTTGATATGTGCACACCAAGGTTGCAGTGGACACCAGAACATTCAATGCAGACAACAACTCCTAGATTCAAGCATGCCCAATCGGGGTCAGAGATACCACAGTCTGCACACCTGTCATTTCCACAAACCCTATGCAGCATATCTATGGGTTTCTCAGGTTTCAGAGCTGATTGTTGCTGACGATGATGTGAAATTCTTGATAGGCGGCCGGGGTTTGGATAGGCACGCCTCTCCCTCTCCGATGCATACTCTTCAACAGCTGTGTGATCAAAATCAGAACTTTCAAATGAACTGCTATCACCGGCGGATCGATGATGGCAACTGCCCATAGGACTACCAGATAAACACTGAAAACATAAACATAAACACAAGATATTTAATATTCATAATTTCATATGTCCGTCGAACTAGATTACTCACCCTCTCGGGAACCTGAGAGCTTAGCAACGAGGCAATAACTCCTGTTATCTTCTCTATCCAATCCATCTGATCAAGGGTTCTCTCTGACTGCAAAGTATAGTTTTTTGTGGGGGAAATAATCCTGAAGCAAAACCTAAGGTCGGATTGGTCAGCATCAACCTTTATTGTTGAAGTCAAGAGGTTAACAGTGTGATGAGCAACAGATTTCTCATCATGTACTCCGCCTCCACCATGGTGATGATGAGAAGAAAGCCAACGACTCAGCAGGCCATGACCGAGTTCAGGGCTATTCCTCTGACCAGAGATTTGACTGCCAGAGCCCTGTTGCCGAAAATAAAAATATAAATGTATAATAAGTGAAGTAAAGACTGAAGTAAAGTAAAGGAACTTGAGTTACAGATGGTTTGCTGCTTTGTTTGCGGTAGTAGTAGAGCATTCCTCGGCTATCGAGAACTAAAAAAACCTTCGCTTCCAGTCGCCCCTGAGGGTTGAGGAGCGCTTGGAAAATGGTTTCAACCATGCCTTTTGAAGCAGACTGCATGACCGCCTCTATCATTTTATGGGAGCTTCTCCCGATGGCTTGAATGCCATCCCCACCATTTGGAGATCCGTTGGAACCATTTGTATTTGTATTTGAATTTGAACACCACCTGCTCTCCCGATCAATCTGTCTTTTGTACTCTTGCATTCTTTCGTTCAGAGCTGCCTGCTCATAATTTGATCTCTCTCGAGATTGCTGAGCATATGTCAACACCTGCCCAGTTTTTTTTTTATATTAAAATTAAAATAAAACACAACATGCATTCTTTTTTTTTTTTTGTATGTCTAATCTCTAAACTAAAATAAATACCAAACCTGATTTATATACGGCTCCATCTGATGCAAAAGCTCGTATCCCTACAACAAGAATAATTCAGATTTAGATTTTATAAAGCTCCACAAACACACACTGCTGCTATCGAATTGAATTGTCTACCTTTTTGAAGTAACGAAGATGGGCGTCCATCGTACCGCTCACTGCTTCCAGAAATTCAAATCTCGTTTTTGCTTCAACATTAGAAAGTGCTGTAACCTAAATAACAAACCAAGAATTCTTTCATTGTTTAATAAGTGGCAGAAACAAATAATAATAATCTACTAACCAGATTAAAGCGAGCTTGCTCAAAAGTAGCCCTTGCATTATGAGAACCGGAATCCGATGGAGCAATTCTTTGTCTCGACTCTTTAACATCGGGAGAAATCTGATCTATCTGGTTTATGTTAAAATTTTCTGAATCTTAAGCAGCCTCACGTGTGACTGATATTAATTTATCACCAATGCATAGTATGCATAAATCTGTATGTATATGCACACCCATGCAGATTCACACACATTGAGAGACTTAGATAGAAGGAACTGACCAGTTTTTTTGCAGATCTTGAGATACGTTTTGCAACTCAGATGTAGACTAAAGGAAATTATGAGATCTTGAATGTTTAAGGAGTGCCTCCGACTGATGTTAATACCCCTTCGGTTACTGGATACCAAAAAAACTGATGTAAGCTTGAATGAAAGTAGAATCGATGAGAATGTAGAGAGCCCAAATTAAAACCTTGTCCAGTAGAATCGATTTGAGAGTGAGTGTTGGATTTATTGCTTCCCTTTCCTGGTTCGCTTACCCTTTGGTTACCCTAGTCGATCGACTCACGTTTTCACGAAAAACCCTAGGTCGTGACCAATAGAGACAAGAAGGATTGGGCGAAGGTAGGATTGCATCCGATTTCAAAGAGTAACAAGCTTTCAATAAAAACCCTAGGTAGCGACCGAGAGAGACAAGAGGGAAAGGAAGGAGCGTCGATAATTAGGGCAAGAGGGAAGAAGTAGGCGGCAGTCAATGTCGGGAGGGGGAAGGATGGAACGCGCGTTCCATTAAAATTTATAAAGCGACATCATTAGACGACGCACATTTTATTATAGGTGCCCTCCGTGTTTTTTTTTGTTTAGACACTAATTTAAGGACACTCAATAATGCGTGACCTAAATCCTTAAATTTTTTTAAGAGACGACACTTTTTTAATGTCACTCTCTTTTGCGTAACATAAATCAATGAGTGTCGTGGTTTGCGCGTCGTAAAAGGGTCTTTTTCTTGTAGTGTTGGATACGAATTTCACAAGACAATTCAAAGTATCATGATAGAAAGTGAGAAAAATGGTATGCTATAAAAAATGAATGTATAGTGCTATTTCTTAATTACCATGCTGTCAAATTCCCTCACAACATCAGTAAACTTTGCAAAATCTTCTTCATCTACAAATGCAGCTAAATTATGTCATTAAGAAGAGATATATAATAAAAAAGTCGTATAGTGTTATGGAATGGATTGAATTGTAAGTATATGGAGTAAGTATGGAATGGATTGAATTGTAAGTATATGGAGTAAGTATATTTCTCATCCTCTTTACTGGTCTTTGTTGTTTAAATACTCAAAAAGGTAATTATTTCTATGAATTCATGTTAAGACTGTTTCATATTTAATAGTATCTTGTATTGAAAATTGGTCTACATAAAAGAAAATTTGTCAAGGGTGTTTGGTCTTACATTAGTCCGATTAAATTTTTTGGGCTTAATGTTAAGTTAATAAGTATAAAAAAAGAGGACCTTTCACTCTTGGATTGAAATTGGGTTCCCACAAAAAAAAATTCTAAGGGTATAATGGTCGTTTTATATCGGTTTTGAACTTGATTTCATATAATTATGTTTTAATCTATTGTTATTCTTTTATTTTATCTAGGTGTGGGTGGGAATGGGTTTATATATAAGTGAGATAGATTATGGTCATGTATTAACTGTAGATCTTGAAACATGAGTTATGATTTATTTTCTCTTATAAACTTTCATATAGCTGATTGTTGCATAACAAGTGAAAGTTTCAACTTGTATTGGTGATCATAATGAAGAAGAAAAGTTTGTAGTTATAGGTTCCTAATACGGACCCACTTTGAAATCAAAAGAGAAAGACATAGTTACTCTTGCAGACCTTCATTCTCTAAAAACAAGGTTCCTCTCATTTTGAAGATTATGCTTTACATATTATAAGAAATGTTTGTTCCAATGTAAGATAAAAGTCTACTGTATTGATTATGTTCTAATTTTTTGGGTGTTGATTTGATTTAATTCTTAAATTTTTAAACCTTACGGGCCTCAAAGGTGTTAAACTTTGAGAGAAATTCTCTTGAATATCTTCTGTGATGTTGCTGCAAATGAAGAGTAGCTTTCTTTCTTCCATTTATAAAATCATTAAGCATTGCTACTATACTACTTTCTATTTAATTTGTTATTTCATGATGCATAAATATTGAGGTAGTGTTTATTGCACGAATTTTTGTTTTGTATTTTCTTTATGTTTGTTTGTATTATTAGTTAAATAGATAAGGTGGAGAGATGTTATTGCTCTTATTGTGATTGTTATTTTTTTATTAGTTCTTCTTTTCTTTTCCTAATGTTCTTTGAAATTAATTAAGATTGGTTTCTTTTTAACCCTCTCATACATATCCTTTATAAAGAAAAGTAAATGCTAATTAATTCACTTTTCATTTATCTTACGTTTTGAAACTGATATTGGTAAATATCTATATATATTTTTTCTTGAAACAAGGTAGATCATGTGTTGTATTTTGTAAACTATGAATAAAGAGTCCATATATTTACAACAAAGTAATCGTATCATGGAAGGAAGAAAACTGATCGAGATTGTTGTCATATTTTGTTGCAACTTATTTTTTGATGCATATTTGATAACAAGTTTGGTTTTGAAGGTTAATATCAAGGGATGTGCTAAAGGTCAGGAAGCAAACCTATCGTATGCATCACAATTCACAAACTACGTAATATTTATCCCTGAATAGAAGTGAAATACGTGTGGCATTTGTATATATGAACATATGTAGCTATTATTTTATTTCATTTAGCCAGGCCTTCTATGAAGGATCCTCGTGTATGTATAGACAAATCTTGTGGCCTTTTTACGACCCATTTTATCATCATTTAGGAGTGGATTTTTTACAATTAATTATAACATCTTATAATTAATCGATTTTTTTTGTGGCCTTAAAGCCAAATGCACCGCCAAAGCCGAAGGCAAGATCATTAGTATTAGAGAGAATTTCATTACAAACCCATTTGTACTCTTTCTAATTCAACTAATGAGAGCGTAAAAGATTTATGTACTCCATGTGTTCATGATTTGTATGATGATTCACTAGATCTTTTCTTATTCCGCATTTGTCATCATAATCAACACCACTACAATTGGTATCAGAGTGAGTCTTCTTGATTTGATCATGAATTGATCCATGATGGCATTCTAGATTTGGTGATTCTTCATTTGCTTTTTGATCTTCGTGTTTTAGAGAGTTTGGATTCTAGAAATCGAATTCATCTTTGATTCTATTCATAATTCGATTTTCTTCACTAGAATTCAAGTGATTTTTATTTTCTCTCTCTAGAAAACCCATTCCAAATCACTTTCTCTCTCTAGAAAAACTCAAGATCTTGTTGATTTATCGGAGATGGTGGAAGTGCAGTATGATTCTTGAATTGTGATCGTTGAAGATGTCAAATACAAAGTCAACGAAAATCAATTTTATGGGTTATTGTTAAGCGGGTTGATTTCATGGGGTAATAAGGTTTCTTATGGAGGCTTGAAGGATGATCATGGAAGCTTGATATTTCAACCACTATGTAAGATTGTATGGTTGAATAAAATTACCTTGTCCATGTTAGTCCGTAGTAGAAATCAAAAGGAAGGAGAAGAAAGAGATTTGTTTAATAAGAAATACATTTCTCTAATTGAAAACCCAAATCTTCTTGCTCTTAAGTTTGTTGAAGTTCAAGACAATGGAGTTCAATGTGATGTTCTTGATGTTCTTGAAGTTCATGATAAAAAGATTCAAGTTGATTCTCATGAAGATGAAAAAGTTTTTTGCTCGATTGGAGTTCAAACCGATGATATTTTTTGTTTTTGTGATTCGTTTGAAGGAATGATTCCTTATCGAAAGCCAGTAATCCAAGAAATTCACAAGTATCAAACTACAAAGATTTGATTCAAACTCGCAAGCAAAGTTGAAGTTGTGGAAAGTGGGTTTGTTCATGAAATCAAATCTTCAAGATGCAAAAAGTTGAGAAAGAAAAAGAAGAAGATTAAACGCAAAAACAAGCGGGTTTACTCACAAAAATCATCAAGTGTTGTTGTGAAGCAAATTTGGGTTCCAAAGCAACAATCTCTAAGTGTTGCATTGAATTTGAATTCAAAACCCAAAAGTGTTGGTGGTTCATATGAAGATGTTCTTGGATCTTTGAAGAACACGAAGAACGAGTTGTACATCACGCATAGTGGGTGGTACAATGTTCAAATTGGAGATTTTCTCGTTCCAACAAAAGAACCAAGATCTTCTAAATTTGATTCGTTCATTGAAAATGGAACTCGATTCGTCAAAAAGGTATCTTAAATTCTTAAATGGATTCCAAAACGTCCATGAATTCGATTCGTACTTTGCGTTTTTCATTTTTGATCGACTTACCTCATTGGATCAAATCCGTTTCAACCACTTTGTTTAATCCAATTATTTTTTGTTTAGATCAAATCACAAAAATCAAAATCAAATTCAAAATTTTTTTTACTGTTCATTCGAATATTACTGTTCATCAATTAAATAAGCCCAATCCAAAAGTCTTGTTACTGTTCATATCATGAGTCCATTTTGTTTTCTTCTCATTTATGTTTAGTCCAATATTACAATTAATCAGTTTAGTCGTTCTTAAAAGTCAAAATCGAAGGTTGAAGTCAGAATTGAAATTTCAACTTACGTTGTTGATGAATCGAAATTGAAAATTCATTGTTTGGAGTTTAAATCATCTTTGTTTATTGCTACTGTACATTCGCATATGTGAACAATTTGAGGATCAGATGTTTTTGGTTTTGTTCGCATCTGTTCCGTTTGCATCCTAGTCGAACTCAATTTTGTGACTGACTTTGAGTCAAAAGTTGTTAAAGTCTAATTGTCAAACTTGATTTGGGGGTCAAACTCTCTTAGAGGGTGTTTGAGATTGCTTTTAAATTGACTTTTAACTTTTGGCTTTTTCAAAAAGTCACCAACTTTTGAAAAGTCATTTTGAAAAAAAGCTAAGGCAAACACTTTTTAAAACTAACTTTTGGCTTTTGCTCCTTCAAAAGTTAACACCAAAAGGACTTTTGAGCACTTAAAAATAATCCCAAACACCCCCCTTAATTTGGTATTAGATTTGTATAATGTTGATTGTTACGACTGACTCACAAGAAAAGATTCGAACATTGAGGTAATTTGGTATTAGATTTGTATAATGTCGATTGTTACGACTGACTCGCAAGAAAAGAGTCGAACATTGAGTATAGATTTGATTCTGAAAGCAGATGGGGTTTTTGATGTTTGAGAAGTTTGAATTTGTCTTCGGTCGTAACTGAGTTTGGTTTTTGATTGGCAAAAGCTTAAAGACTCAAATCGTATGTTGAATTTTTTATTGATGTTTTGGTTTGAATGAAAAAGCGAATGCAGGGGTTATCGATTGTCAACTGCTTTAGGTTGCAAATGTTGAATGTTTTTGGAATCAATTGCAGTTGAAGTCGATTTTGTGAAGTCGATTTGATATCGTTTTTCTATTAGTCGAGTCTCAGGATTTTGACTTTTGATTTTGAAGAACGGATGATGTCGATGATAGTTTGCTATTGCCGAAGGACGAACTGTTGATATTGGAAGTCGATTGAACGAAGATTGTGAAATCGATGAAGAATTTGATTTCGAATGGAACTGAAGTCAAAATTGTTGTTGATAGTTGATCTTGAGTCAAAATCAAATGGTAGATGTTATTGTATCGAACGAATTTTAACTACTTGATATCGAATGAATCATTTCCAGTTCGATGTTGACATGTGAACAAGCAATTGAATCGAGTCGAATCGAATTGGAAACAAGGTTCATTGTGGGTTATTGGAGTCGTGTTCAATGTATGCCTGTCGACATGAGGAAGTCATATTTGGATGTCGAGTTAACACAATCGAGTGTTGTTAATCTGGGAAGCGAAGGAATTCAATTGGGAAGTTGGTTTGTTTGATAGCGAATGGAAGGGAAGTCGACATCGAGTTGGCTATGTTATTTCGATTTGGGGTAAAACAACCTTCGTTGTATAAATTTTCTCTTTGAACGCATCTGATTTTGAAGGTCGTTACCAAGAATCAGAGTCGAGGGTCGACTGGAACAAGTATATTGGGGAAGAAAGGAAACTTTCCAAATCAAATCCCTAATCTTTCATAAATGTGACATAAATTACCCAAAATCGACATTGGTGTAAAAAGATAATGAAGAAGGAAAAATTTTCACATTGAGTCCCCAGTGTTCGAAATGTTGGCAAAAATAATCCAACTTCGAAACTGGGGTAATAATGCTGAGAAATTGAAGATTTTACGAGTTCAGTCTCTGCAGTTTATGCGAATTTACACTTTATGCCCAGTTTCGCAAATGGTGTAGAGTTTCGCATCTTAAAATGTTTTTGGTGCAACGGGTCCCCGTAGAATTCTGAAAATGGCAGTTTTTACCCGAAATTTGGAAAATCTTCTAACTCTCACCCAAAAGTCGAAAATTTTCACAAATTGGAAAATTTTCAAGGCTTTTTCGTGATTGTTTTTCCATGCAAGTTTTTCGGTGTTTCATTTTTGGCACACATCAAGGGGGGTTTTGTGAAGATTAATCCTTGGGCACTTCTCACCCTTAATGGGTTTTATAATCACTTTTTTATTATAAAAAAGGGGAGAATGAAAAGTGGGTATTCGAAGCTTCAGGTATTCATTTGCGGATTTGAAGACCGGTATCATTTCGAGGGGGAGTTTGGTCTTGATCGTGCGAGCTAGTTGGATATTGAATCCGGGACATCCAATCCTAACTTTGAGGGGAGAATGTTAGGGTGCAAAGTCACGCTTGGATGCTGTAACGTCCCAAAAAAATAAGGCCATAAAATTTCATTTTTAATCAAATAAAGACAGTGCTCCAAACATTATCCATACAAGTTTAAGAAAGAAAGTGTTTGAGTATTATTTCAAATCAAAGTAAATTATAAAATGCGGAAACATGTGGTGCGTGCCCTGCAATCATCCGGAGCTCCCTTGTTTGAAAACCGAGTACCTGAAACACAAATTGAAAACCGTAAGCACAAAGCTTAGTGAGCTCTCCCAACATACCACATACAAAACAAACATACTGCCAAGCATATCCGGGTGCTGGCCTACCCCTCCGGTCTATTTCAATCGGATATTGCCGAGCATATCGGGGTGATCGACCTACCCCTTCGGTCTCTTTCAACATGATGCTACCGAGCATATCTGGGTGCTGGCCTACCCCTTCAGTCTCTTTCTACCAGATTATTAAAGCATATTTGCGTGCTGGCCTACCTCTTGGGTCTATTTCAACCGGATACTGCTGATCATATCTGGGTGCTCGACCTGCCCCTTCGGTCTGTTACAACTGGTTACGGGGTCTATTTCACCATTACCACTACCACATATAACATAGCCGTAAACACATAAATCTCAACAGATAGTGGCATACCAGACATTTATCACAAGACAATCATCTCTCCTATAAACAACTACTAGTGGGCCGACATTGGTGCCTTCGACCCACTAATATAGGGAAGGTAACTCACCTCGAATGTTGAAGCTTGCTGCAAGAAATCCTTAGATGCTGCCCTGAATACTTCCCAAGCTATGAATACCAAAATATTACCCAATTAGCAGTTGGGTTCCCAAACCATGATCCATAATCCAAATTTGGGGTAAAATGACCATTTTACCCCTGACTCAACTTGCACCAAAAGGCCCAAAACCAAGAATCCACAAAGGCCCACTTATGGAAAATTGGGCCCAATCCCCATATGGGCCTTATCCTAAAACTCAATACACCCTTAGACCAATAATTAGTCCCAGATGGCTCAAAAGGCCCAAAATACAAAAGTCCACTCCGAACGCGGGGCGTACCCTCACAAGTTCCAAAACTCCATTTAGAGCTTAATGGTTTAAGCTCTTACGTCCATACTTCAGATCCAAGGCCAAAATGATGTCCTAAGTCATAAAGTTCCCGACTTTATGACTTTTCATGGATATAAAGTGCTTAATATCTAAAACCCTAAGTTCTTAACCCAATAAGACATCACAACTCTTGCATGGAAGGGTTAGAAGGGCCAAGATCACATTTTTATAGTTCATAATAGCTTTATAATGGATAAAGCTTCCAACTTTATCCATTATATTGGTCCCAACAAACAAGATCTAGACTTTAAGTCTTAAAGGGACCCAAAAGTTCATCTTTTTAAACTTAATCCATTAAGTACAAGTCTCCAACTTTTAGATCTGAATCAAAATGATGTATAGATGGATAAAGTTTCCAACTTTATCCATAACAAGGTCACAAACTTCCAAGATCTAAACTTTATGCACTAAAATGACCAAAAGTTAATAACATCCAAAACTAGTTAGATCTAACAAATGCATCATCAAGATTCAAACTTTATACCTTTAGAAGATAGATCAAGGTGAACAAAGTCTAGATCTACAAGCTCCAAGGAAACCAACACTTCTCCAAGAAGTTCCTTCTTCTCCAAGGTGCACCATGCATACTCCACAGCACTCAAAAACACCTTCTTTTAGCATAAAAGGCTCAACTAGGATTAGGGTTTCATGGAAGAGGTGTTGGAGGTGTGGAGTCTGAGAATAGAGTGAGTTTGGGGGAGTTAAGGAGCTTAAATAGGGCTCAAACCACGAAAATAGGGTTTGGCCACTGATTGCGTACGCTCAGCGTACTTATGGTACGCCCAACGTACACAAGGGTGCTTCATTACGCCCAACGTACTCCCTTCTGTATGCCCAGCGTACACAACATATCTCAAAACCGACCAAACTTCAAACGGGCATAACTTCTTCGTTCTAACTCTGATTTTGACGTTCTTTATATCCACAGAAAGGTAACGAGAAGCCCTACACATCTATCAACTTATCCTTACCCCAAAACTTTCTGAACAAAAATCCAAAATTCATAAAGAGCCCGAACTGCCACTTCATCGATATACCCCTTGGCTCCAAGACACAGCTCGAACTCCCGAATCACCTCAATTATATGATCTGTACCTAAATAGGTCTAGATCTCCTTTTTCCAAGGTCCCTAAGCCTTATGATAACCGATCTTCAGGCTACAGTCTCGAATTACGAAAGCGATTCGGAACAGGGCGTGGGTTGTACCTGATCCCATATTGGCTTCGAAGGAGAACAGAACATTTCCTTATAATGGGTGTGGATACCTTCCATGCCACAACGCGTTTTAAAGTCGTGAGGGCAGCAGATCCCATAAGAACTTTGCAGTTAAGCGTGCTCGGGCTAGAGCAATACAGGGATGGGTGACCCCTTGGGAAGTTTTCGCGTTGGGAGCCTAAAGCGGACAATATTGTGATACGTGCCATAGGGGAATGTTACAAATGGTATCAGAGCCAGGGCATAGGTCGATGTGTTCGACAGGGACGTCGAACCCTATAATGGGGGGTGAAGGTGGGTTGCACCTGATCCCACATTGGCTTGGAAGGAGAACAAAACATTTCCTTATAAGGGGTGTGGATACCTTCCATGTAACAACGTGTTTTAAAGCCGTAAGGGCAACAGATCCCATAAGAACTCTGCAGTTAAGCATGCTCGGGCAAGAGCAATCCAGGGATGGGTGACCCCTGGGAAGTTTTCGCGCCGGGAGCCCTAAGCGGACAATATCTTGATACGTGCGATAGGGGGATGTTACAGATGTGGAGTGTTAGTGCTTACCCTCTTGTATGTGTAAATGAGTTGAGTCTTTCCTATAAATAGGAAGTGAGTGACTCCCATTATGTAATATTTGGAGAGTTTAGTTTTAGAGAGAGTTTCATTACAAACCCATTTGTATTCCGTATTTGTCATCATAATCAACATCACTACAGCCAAAGCAAATGAACTCAAAGTATCATTCAAAGAGCTTTGTGGTATATTATTTTTTTATAACAATTATATAAGAATTACATTTTTTTCCTTTCTATTTCCGTTTTTTACCCTTTTTTCTATACAAAATCTGTAAAAGTTAACATCAGCGCTCTAGACAAAGCTTCAATCATATGCCCTGAGAATGAACTTAAGGCTTTAGGAGGATGTGATGACACTACTTCCAAACAACTCCAAGTCCATCTCACCAGGCTTAAACAAAGACTTCAACAATAAAGCCAAAGATATCAAGCTTAAACAATATGTGATTTGACTAAAGATTTTGAGCTTTTTTGCACCGAAGACTTGATGGAGATCGGGGAAAGAGGGATAAACATGAGTGAAGGTCAAAAACAAAGGATTCAAATTGCTTGTGTTGTGTATGATGATGTTAATCTGCTTGATGATCCGTTTAGTGTTGTCGATGCACATACAGGAACTGAACTCCTCCAGGTTTGAAAAATCTTTTAGACTTTCAATTCTTTAATTTTTATGATGCATAATATATAGAACCACAATGATTATTTGTTTGTTACACAATAAAATAAAGGGAAAACTAGGCATTTTATCATGTTTTTTCCGTGTTCTATAATTTTTCATGAGTCGCTAACCTTTTTTTTATTAAGTCTCTTTATGCATGTCTTTAATATGAACTATTTTTGTTGACAATTTTTCTCTGTCTCAAAATCTCTACATCTGTTGATTAATTATTTTTCCTATTATAGAAACGCATTCTTGCAATGTTCAAGGAAAAGACTGTGATTTATGTTACACACCAAGCCGAGTTTCTTCCGGCTGTAGATCTCATTTTGGTAAGTTGTTTTTTTAAAGAAAAATATTATCTTCAATTTCTTGAGATTTTTTACCATTATACCATGAACTAGAACATAAGCTTGTTGGAAAGTTACAATTGCACATGTAGTATTTAACTAGTATAGATGAGAATTGTCAATCTTATGTATATACATTATTACACATGTAGACTATTTTAAGATGATTTTTTTCCATGAGAATGTTATAATATTTGTCAAAATCAAAATTACTTTGATGTGTGTGGAATGTACTAGTTTTAATCCTACTAACTTAAACACAAAGAAAAACACACGAAAGGCAGTGTACCTATCGATTAGCAATTTAGTTCAGGTAAGTAGGGTATCGAACACAGGGAACGGTAAACAATTAAAATAAATGTTAATATTATCTAAATAAAATAAGTAAAAAGAAGGGTTCTTCTCTAGTTTTACAAGACTAGAAACTTAAGCAACTACTTAAACACTTAAACAAAGGACAATTAACAACTAAGGAGAAACAAAAGACAACTAGATTCAATCAATTTAAAGAGACTTTCGTTTAGATTCGATTCACTTATTCCTATAGTTGATTTCGTAGCAAGTGCAATGGATTAATATGTCATTGGCTACCGATTTCTAATGTGATTAGGTTCATGTTCACTATTACTAATCCTTATCAAACAAGTTAATTCAAACAGTGATTAGTTGATTAAACTAACAAGTTTCCTAGTGTTCACTTCGGATCAAGTAAGACTTGTAATATTAGTTAACTAAATTTATCAATTCAATCAACTCATGTATGGTTGTTCATCACACATGCTTACAGATTAACTTACTTATTTTCTTGTTAATCCTAGGTTCATATTCACTAATACTAGGCATACAATATTGTTTTCACAAAAACCATATGATTCAAGCAATTAAGAAGATGTAAATGCAACTCAATAACTTGATTGTTAACAGAAAATAATTATCGCTAACACATAAGGGTCTTTAACAAGCTTAACAAGACAATTCATCAAATCGAATTAATCCAAGCCATAAAATCACACCATATTCATAAGTTCATCTCGTCTAAACAGAAGTATGAAGCTTTTAGCTCATAACTACAGCAAATAGCATCCTAAAATCAAAATCTAATGATTCAAACATGGTTCACACAAACGATTAAGATAAAATTAATGTTTGTTTGCCTTTGATCTCTTCAAAATTGACTTCTAGGTTGAATTCTCGAAAACCACAACTCTAAAACCCTCATGGCCTCCAAAAATCGTCCAAAGCTTCCAGCATTAGTTAGGGTTTCGAATGAAAGCGTTTCTATATATAAATTCTGAAAACAGAGCCAACTCGACGAGTTTTGTGACCCAGATCATCGATTTGGTCATTAAAATCCCGTGTATGGCAAGTCTGTGTCAAGAATCACGAACTTTCTGATCAACTCTTCGAGTTGAGGCCCAACTCGTCGAGTTCTCTTGGAATCAACATTTTCTCAAAAGATGAAAGACGTCTGAAATTGTGTCTAGTTTTCAGAACATTTTGAATCTCGTCAATCGGAGTTACGGTTCATGAGATATGGCCAAAACACTGAAGAGGGGTCAAGCTGTCCAACAACATCCTTCTTTCAATCCAATATCCAAGCTTCCAATTACTAAATCCGCTTCCTCTTCCTTCTGAGCATGTCTTTATTGCTAAAAATGAAATATTTAAGCTAATTAAGCACCTTTTGTTCATTATTTGAGATAAAATCAACATAAAGTATTAAGATAATGCATGAATTTTATAACTAAATATGCACATATCAAAATACCCCACACTTGACTTTTGCTTTCCCCCAAGCAAAACTGAATTTTAACACACTAATACCACATAAGACAATCCCAATCGAACCCAACCATTATGTAAAGACCGCAACGCACGCATTTTTGTTTAAAATTTTTTGTAAGGACCCCTCCTAATCCTAAATATTTACAATCCTCATAAACACTCGTCCACTTCTTTTGAACAATGCTCATTTTATGCATCCCTCCGAATCCATCCCTAGAAAACTTTCTTAACCTCAAGTCATTTTTGGTTAAATCCCCAATCACACATACGATAAAATAACCTAGAAAAGAAAATTACAAATAAAAGAAAAATACAACTTTTGATTAAATCTTTTATACATTGTTGCTTTTCTTCATGATATTTTTCTTTGTCTTCATAGCTTTGTAGATTCTTTATTCGAACATTTCATCACTCTTTTTTTTCTTTTTTTTTCTTTTTTTTTCACTCAAACTAAAAATCCTATAAAAACTATGCTTACGCAAGGGGATTTAACTTCATCTTTATTGGTTAAAGGCATTAGTCTCATGTGCAATGACTACTCAAGCTTTCCTGGATACATTTCAAGTACACGATGCTAAACATGTTGCGTCCCTCAAACTAAATGGGTTAAGTGAGAAACACTTAAACCTAATCGTCATTTTATGAGAAACCCTAATTTCACTTGGGTTTATTGTTGGGCCTTTCTATTGGGCCATGATGATTGGGTTATTAATGGGCCATCCAAGATCAAGCAAATGGACTAGAATAATTAATGGGCTTTGAGGTAAGGCCCATATGAGGAGTTGGGCCCAATCTGGAAAATCTGGCCATAGATGGGCCATAGTTTGGGCCTTTTATGATAATGTGATATTGGGGCATTAGAATGTTGAATGTTGGACTGGACTAAATGGTTGGGCCTTATGGTAAGACCTTGTAAAGGTTTGGGCCCAATTTGGAAAATTGGGCCATATGTTGGGCTTTGACTCATAGTTGACTTTTGGGCCTTTGGATTGGGCCTTGGGCTTGAATAAAGCTAAGTTAGGGGTAAACTAGTATTTACCCCCAAGTATGTATTTATGGTTATGTGTTGGAACCCAATTATTAATTGGGTGATGTTTTGATATTGACAGTTTGGGAATCTATCATCCAGCAGCTGGGGGTTATGTCTACGGGACTTCAGCATTATGAGGTGAGTTACCTTCCAGTAGAGGTGGGTCTACGGCCATAATGTCGGCCTACCAGCAGGGATTGTCTATAGATGATTGTCTGTGTGATAATTATCTAGGTTGCTATTACTAGATGTGCTTTATGTGCCAGTATGATATGCTTTATGTAATAGCGGTAGTAGGAGGGAATAGTCCCTCGCCTCGGTCGTTAGGACCGAAGGGTAGGTCAGTACCCCAGGAATGCCTGATAGTATGATTCCGACAGTATGATTATGACAACATGATTATGATAGTATGATTATGATTTCATAGCAGTAGGGGGTGAAATAGTCCCCGTTGCCGGTTGAGATAGACCGGAAGGTAGGTCAGCACCCCAGAACTCCTTGACACGGGTAGCCAGCACCCCAGAATGGCTTGACACGGGTAGTCAACACCCCAGAATGGCTTGACATGGGTAGGTCGGGCACCCCAGAATTGCTCGGCAGTATGTATGCTACGTGGTTGTATGGTATGTGGTATGATGGGGGAACTCACTAAGCTTCGTGCTTAGGGATTTCAGTTTTGGTTTCAGGTACTTCGTTTTTAAAGGAAAGGAGTCGGCTTGATCGCAGCGCATCACACTATGGTTTTCCGCACATGAGATCCTTGGGATTACACTTTGATATTGTTTCATGATAACACGTTTTGATTATTTCAACTTTGGTTTTGACATGTCATGATATTATGGATGTTTTCTTATACTGTTGGTTTTATAATAACTTATTTAAAAATTAAATTTTTGGCCTTGAATTTTGGGATATTACAAGTTGGTATCAAAGCCTTGGTTTGAGGGATTCGGGCACACTCTCGGGTGTGTCTGAACTCAAACTAAGGACTTGGTATGAAAATTTTCAAAAGAAAATCATTTATTAAAAGAGTTTGAAAAGAATTTGGAAGGAGAAAAGAACTTTGAAAAGAACAAGGTGTGTGATGCGTTCAATCAGCCGAGCTCAAGTAAGTTTTCCCCAAGATACCCATACATGTTATCTTATGTTATTCTATGATTATGAGAACTGCATGCTAGATTAGGGCTGAGGATCTAGGAAGGATGCCTTATATGCCTATTGTATGTGCTTCTAGACTTGCATGCTAGTACTGATCAGTCAGTAATAGGATAGCCTGTATGGGTTATGTCTGATTGTAGGAACCTTTGAATTGCATGTACAGATCCCTGAGTAGAGAATAGAAAGGTGTGATTGGAATATGATGGTTAGATTTTCCATTGTCTGAATGCTGCTTGCTTTGTGCTTTGTGGGACTCTTAGTAATGTGAGCTAGCTATATTCATGAGGTAGCTAGTTGACATTACTGGGAATCTTTCAGTAGCTGAGGACTGGGTGAGTTCGGGAACATAGGAAAGCCTAGGAAGTGCTTTAGTGGGTTTGGTTGCGCTGTTTTCAAGCATTCAGGGTACCAGTTTAAGGAAGTGACTTGGAGGATTCAGGAGGATTGCTGAGGGAAGTATGGATAGGTATGGAAGGTAGTATTGGGCCCGTACTACTGAAAGCACAGGATCTATACTCGAATCGGTGAGAGTCTTGGAGAATCTGAGAAGCTTCGGGGAAGATTTTATGACCCGATTGGGGACAGAGGATGTTTCAGTTGTGGCAGCTTAGCCATTGCAAGTGAGCTGGTGGGCGTGACAGGGTGTCAGACCCTGAAGAATATGAATTCCAATAGGTTTTAGATGCGAGATCGATTCAGGGTCCCAGGAAGAGACCCATGACTTCTGATCATCGGGTGAAAGTCCAGCAGGGTCGAAGTTAGTGTAGCACGTACAGGAAGGTGCACGAGGGAGTTTGTCGCTCCAAGGGTTTAGGCTGCTACAAGGTAGCGGGGTTGGTCATGCCAGCAGAAGGTGGTAAGGATTCTTGGGTATATTCAAATCCTTGGAATGTCAGTTAAGAATGGTGTTAAGCACCCAAGAATGAGATTCAGATTCTGGTTCCGGCTCAGGAGCAGGGCCTGGTCCAGTCAAGGCGCGATCGTAGAAGTTCATCTCATCGGAGATTACTTGCAGAGTTATGGGAATGGACCTCGGTGGTCTTTCGTTCAGCCAAGGAAGGACTTTAGGAGCTCTTGGTGGTCGTCTCGGGGCCTTATGGGCCAGATTGTCGCGGGGAAGTTAGGGGTTCATTTGAAACCCAAGGTTTGTGGACCCTTAGAATTCTTGGGAAGGAAGAATCTATAGTTGGTTCCTGTCATCAAGACCAGGATTTCGTCAGATGTTCGCGGGTATGTCATCTTCTGCCACTTCAAGGTGGATATTGGGAATCTGTATCGCTTCAGAATTGTGAGAGAGTTGGATAAGTCTGATCTCGAGTCGATTCTCTGTTTTGCTTGGGGTTTATCAAGGATTGTTATATGCCATCCTGCATGCCGAAAGGTCCTTGATGAACCTACAAAGGAACGTATCTTGTGGAGTGGGTTCCGTGTGTACCGTTGTCATTCCGTAACTTTGCCAGGACCTATGCAGGAGTAGTGTTTAGAGAATATCAAGTCAGGGTTAGAGCGATAGTTCTTCAGTGAAATTAGCGCCCAGTGGCTCTATCATGGTTCAGGTATGGTCGACAATTGTCTATGAATGAACTTTGGAGTTCAATGCACTACCGTTGCTAGGACAGGACTGGTAGAATGAAGATGGTATTGTTAGTTGTGGGGGTTAGATGCATAAGTGTTCGGTCATTGGATGTTCGAAAGAATGGTATTTTTGCATGGGTTGTATTCGGTTAGAGTCCAGTGGTGCTGCAAGTTTGAAAGTGGGGACGAGAATTCATCAACTGGGATGA
Source organism: Lactuca virosa (assembly GCF_052849685.1). Classification (NCBI taxonomy): domain Eukaryota; kingdom Viridiplantae; phylum Streptophyta; class Magnoliopsida; order Asterales; family Asteraceae; genus Lactuca; species Lactuca virosa. The sequence continues at coordinate 290,763,643 of NC_136432.1, read as the reverse complement.
AGATTGAGGCCTCCAGTTGTCAGCATTGGAGGTGGACTGAGGTGTCAGATTGGACCAGGTTTCATGAGTACTCTTCAAGATTTCAGAGGATGGGCGATCTTAGGATGTAACCGGTGATTGATCGCTAGCATTAGTAAGCACAGGTTGTCATCAGTGGGATACTAGGAAGCGAGAAGGATTGTGAGTCCTTCAATTCTCGCGTGCTATGAAGACCTGGTCGAATCTAAGTGGGGAAGAGACTTTTTATAAAGTTCTCCAATGTGAGTTCTGGTTGCGTGGGGTGCAATCTCTTGGGCACCTTGTCAACCAGAAGAGTATTCTAGTCGATCCGGCCAAGTTAGAGGCCGTAATGCGGCGGGAGATTCCGAGGTCTCCAACCGAGATTCGGATTTTCCTGGGTCTAGTAGGTCATTACCGGAGATTTATACGGGACTTCTCCGAGGTTGCAGTTCCTTTGACCCGACTGACCAAGAAATCGGTGGCCTTTCGGTGGGGGCCTGAGCAGCAGGCAGCCTTCGAGACTCTCAGACAGCGGTTGTGCGAGGCACCGATTCTCACCCTGCCAGAGGGTGTAGATGATTTCATGGTTTACTGTGACGCTTCAATCATGAGCATGGGTGTAGTACTGATACAGTGGGGTCACGTGATAGCAGGTTTCGGGAACCAGGTTAGAGTTCCGGTTAGGACTCACGTTCAGTGGTGTGTTAGGTCGAGTGCGTGTTCGACCAGTATGGAGAGTGTTGTAAGTCTGCGGGGGTAGCAGTAGCATTCACTAGCAGCCAGATAGTGTTAGAGTGTTGAAGTGTGCGGGTGTAGCTGTAGCATTCACTAGAAGCCAGATAGTGTTATAGTGTTGTAAGTCTGCGGGTGTAGCTGTAACATTCACTAGCAGCCAGATAGTGTTAGAGTGTTGTAAGTCTGCGGGTGTAGCCGTAGCATTCACTAGCAGCCAGATAGTGTTAGAGTGTTGTAAGTTTGCGGGTGTAGCCATAGGATTCACTAGGTTGGTAGATAGCATGAGTGCATTGTTAGGACGCGGAAGGAACAGTAGTACCCACCAGTTCGGGTGTAGCAGTGAGGATATGGAAATCCACGGATTCGATTTCGGGATTACCCAAATGGATTGGATCTGGTTGAGCCAGCGATACGATAGTTGGAACGTCCCTACAGTTATGAGATCAGGGAAGTAATGGACTGGATAAGGTCATTTGGATATCAGGCTACCATTGGTCGGGTAGCAATCACCTTTTGTCTTGGATTCGGTAACGTCAGGATTCGACGCATGGACCTGATCAGTTGGATCAGGAGGTTGTTAGAACCACAATGGTATGATAACTAGTCGCAATTAGTTCCAGAGAAGGATCTCATTCAGATGTCGTGTGAGACGACTAAGTGGGAGTCCTTTGGGTCCGCAGCCGGGCAGAAAACCCGATATTTCAGACGATTGGCGAACGAATTGAGACCAGGGAGGTCTCGATAGATTTTGGGAAGCAACTATGTAGCAGCATACTGCGTCAGGCAGTTTCTGTGTTTGGGCAGTACTAGTATTTGTGTTTTGGGTTGCAAATACGGACGGAATAATAGATTGCTTGGGTCATGCTAAGTGACCAGTAGGGATAATTGGGTTGTGACCCTGTTTTATAGTGGGAACCTCGATCTATCCAAAAGTTGAGTAGCCTGTTGAGGGATAAACGGACTGGATTTTCCGATAATGATCCAGTATGAGTAGGCTGTCAGGGATTCAGACCATCTCGAGACAACAGATTTTCAAACCGAGTGGATGTTATCTTGTTGTGAGGAATTCTTCCATCTACGGATTTTAGGGCTTCGCGAAGATTGGTCACGGCTACCCTGGGAAGGCTAGGGTGTACCCAAGACGGTAATCTAATTTCGAGGACGAAATCTAATTTAAGTGGGGGAGAGTTATAACACCCCATTTATTTATTAAATAAATAAATAAATTAATGAACGAACGGTAGCCCTAAAATAAATAATTATATATCAAAGGATGGTCTCGAAGAGCTAATTGGCATAATTTAGAAGTTGAGGGTTAAAAAGTGTAAGTTCCGGACTCAGTTTATAATTATTTATGAAGACAGGGGCTCTGTGGTAATTATTTGGAATTAATTTAAAAGGAAATGAGGTTGAAGGGCTGATTATGTCATAATTAAAATATTAGGGGTTGTTTGGTAAATTTTGTACCTAAGATGTAAAGGATTTTAATGTTGAGGGTTTAGATGGTAATTATTGATTTAATTTGAAGAAGATTTCCAAAGCCAGGGTAGAAAGGGTAAAATTCGGATTACATTTGATAAGATGCATTAGGGAGAGGCCAGAAGTGTAATTTTGCAAAAGATGTTGAGTGGTCGGGATTTATAACCAGCCACCCTTGCCATTCAAACCCTAACCCTAAGGATTCACAGCCGCCACCACTCCGAGTTCCCTCATGCTTTCCGACCAGATGCAGTCCCGAGCAACCGCCGCCTGCCGCCTCGGCAATGTTGCTGTCGATCTCGAACATTCCCCTCCTTCTTCTCTTATCTCGCCTTCCGCCATGCTGCCAATGTCGCTAGGACTGTCGGGCGCCGCCGCCAACCGCTGTTGTTGCAGCTGGTAATGTTACATTGTCGTTGCCATTGCATCTGCCGCCGGCATGAACAAGGTTTAACGAGATGGGGGGCGATGGGACTCTTGGGAGAGACCAGAAGAGCTGAACGTGGTTGTCGTCATCGAAAGCCACTGTTGCTGCTGCCGCTCCTTCGCCATCGCCAGGCCACAACGTCGTTGCCGGAGATGCCAATGATTGAAGGACCGGCGAGCCGGTTGACAGATGGCGGAGCTGAAGAGCTGAAAGGAATCACGCGTCGCTGCCATTTCTTCCTTATTCCGCCGCCACCAGCCACCGTGGGTGGTGGCTGTGGATGTTTATATGGGTGCGTGCTCATATGTTATTGATGTTTCCGGTTGTTATGAGGTTGTATATGTGTTTTGTGGATCAGAAAAAGCCACTGCCACCACCGTGAGGTGGTGGCTGCCGCCACGTGCCACCGCCGGCCACCACAAGGGTGGTTGTGTGTGTGTTTACCTCTTAGTGTGTGTTTGTTTATTTTGGGTTGTAATATGTAATTAAAAGAAGAGTAATGAAATGAAACTCAAACCACCATCGTAGGGTGGTGGCTGCCGCCACCGACCGCCGTGTCAGGTGGCGGTGTGCCTTGTTTGAATTGTGACTCGTTTGGAATGTTTGGACAAAGGGACTAAACCCTAATGGACCCAATGAAGCTCTATTGGACCTAAAAGCCCGAACATGTGACTAATGGGCTTAGTGAAACCCTAATGGGTCAAGTGAACCCTAATTGGTCAAAGGACCTAGCTATTGGGCCTATTGGACTAAGATGGAGATTGGAAACCCTAATTAGGGTTTAGAAAACCCTAATAATTGATTTATGGGATTGGACTTATCGGGACCCACATTTGGGCCATTGGAATGGAATTGTGTATTAAAGCTAAGTTAGGGGTAAAGTAGTATTTACCCCCAAGTATGTATTTATAGTTATGTGTTGGAACCCAATTATTAATTGGGTGATGTTTTTATATTGACAGTTCGGGAATCTGTCATCCAGCAGCTGGGGGTTATGTCTACGGGACTTCAGCATTGTGAGATGAGTTACCTTCTAGTAGAGGTGAGTCTACGACCACAATGCCGGCCCACCAGCAGGGATTGTCTTTAGATGATTGTCTGTGTGATAATTATCTAGGTTGCTATTACTAGATGTGCTTTATGTGCCAGTATGATATGCTTTATGTGATAGCGGTAGTAGGAGGGAATAGTCCCTCGCCTCGGTCGTTAGGACCGATGGGTAGGTCAGTACCCCAGGAATGCCTGATAGTATGATTCCGACAGTATGATTATGACAACATGATTATGATAGTATGATTATGATTTGATAGCAGTAGGGGTGAAATAGTCCCCGTTGCCTGTTGAGATAGACCGGAGGGTAGGTCAGCACCCTAGAATGGCTTGACATGGGTAGGTCGAGCACCCTAGAAATGCCCGGCAGTATGTATGCTACGTGGTTGTATGGTATGTGGTATGATGGGGGAACTCACTAAGCTTCGTGCTTACGGTTTTCAGTTTTGGTTTCAGGTACTTTGTTTTTAAAGGAAAGGAGTCGGCTTGATGGCAGCGCATCACACTATGGTTTTCCGCACATGAGATCCTTGGGATTACACACTGATATTGTTTCATGATAACACGTTTTGATTATTTCTACTTTGGTTTTGACATGTCATGATATTATGGATATTTTCTTATACTGTTGGTTTTATAATAACTTATTTAAAAATTAATTTTTTGGCCTTGAAATTTGGGATGTTACACCATATCACCCCCTTTGGGTTGGAATACCAACATGTCTAATCAATTCAACTATCGAGTTGAAATTCTCAGGGTTTGTTGGCCTACTGCCTCAATCCTACCGCTCCCCTTGAGCCTCCATGCCTATGAATTTCAGTCGGCCCGCACCAGGTATCTTGGCCTACCGCATAAAGCAGGACCGCCTCAACCCTATCCAAATGCCATAGGCAATCATGAGAAAGATCTAACCCGGTTCCCAGAACCTGAATGACAGGATATTCTAATCCCAAGCCCTCCTAAGGCTGACGAATACCCAATCGGATCTACTTCCCAGTCCCCAACTGGAGTATTACCCGATCCAAGAATATTAATCCTTTGAGGCACTCCGAACTAATGAGATCACCAAGATCCTCTGTACTCTATCCGATCTCTAATAATAACTTCCGATCAAACCCAAAAATACATTGGAGTCCTCAGCCTACTCCAACAACATGCTCAATACCTGGGGACAGACCTGTTGATTGCTATAGCATATCAGCATACTCAATACCCGCACATAGATCTACAAACACATACAAAGTCTTCAGTATGACTGGACCGCCTCACCAGGCCTTCAGTCTATCTGGACCACTCTCAGAACATTCAATATGTCTGGACCGCCCCTCTGGGCCTTCAGCATGTCTGGACCGTTCTAAATTGTTGAGTATCTCCCTGGACCACCCCTAATGGTGATCCTTCCCATGCAAACTGTTCTCACCCACTTGGGGTTCCGAACTCCAGATCCATTCCGTGGACTCAAACTTCGGCTTAACCCTAGGCCTCATATCGATCGTCCACCCTCTCAGAAATTTGTGGTCTGCCACATACGCTGAATATCCCGTGCACCCGTGCTGAATGCACTGCTGAGCCCTGGCAGCTAGCAAAACCCTCAATCTATCAATCCAAAAACCCTCAGAGTCGAGCACACCCTCGACCGAATACTCGAACTGAACTCAATTACTGACTAGAACTCCAACCTGGTTCCCCAAATTCTGCTATCAAGCACCAAGAAGACGTGTTTCTAATGCTGGGAAGTTTTGCCGAACCTCCAATCAACACAACCCTCAAACCAAGCAGCCACTAGGGCCTCCATTCTCCCCGTCGGGTTGTGAAACTTATCCCCATTTCAAAACCTCTCCCGCTCTGCATCCCGGGGTAACTCTCCCGCACTTAGATTCGACCAAGCCTTCATAATACATGAAGATTGGAGGATTCCCAATCCTTCTCACTTCCAACGATCGACCCGATGACAACCAACTATTTCCCGTCAGTGCTCCATCACTAGCCAATCCCAGTTGATCACACACTTTTTAAGAACCAGATGAACACTTTCTGAACCCCAGTGAACCGACAGTCACTAATGCTTGAATGACCTCACACTCAAGTCCTGAAGACCACCAGATAGATGCTCAAACTAATAACTCGGCAACGAGCTACTTCTTTTGGCGCTTTAGTCCGGCAATCACTAACAGTTGCTAACCACTAAATCCTGACAATGCTGAATAACCCTTCTGTGGGATCCTATCTGCAGACCTCCCACATAATACCCCTTTTCCAAAGGTGTTCCAAACAAGCTTCCCGCTCTCGGGGTCTAGAAATCATTCTCATCAGGGTTCGCACCATGACTCACTTACCAGCTCAAATGCAGCAGCTGAAACAACCTCCACCCTAAACCGGGCTACAAACTACTCCCAAGACATAGTCTTCAATCCCAAAAGTGAATTAGATCGCACAATCAATCCTTACCGTCCGATACAAGAGATCCAAGTCAAACCGGACCTCACAAATACTTATGCCACGTCGGCCCACCTGTGCTCACCGGCGCTGAAATAATGTTGCCTATTCCTGCAACCAACTGACCCCGAGCTGGAATACAACCTGATCCTGGGGTCACAAGTCTGCTCACTCCTTCGAGCTCGAAAAACTGATAGGGCACAATCCTTGCCGTATAAACGACAGCCCGATCCATAAATTAACCATTCCACTTCCAGCTATCAAAACCCCAGCCGGACATAATCATCACTCCTTCCCAGAGTCCCCGCAACTCACATTCCAGCCTCAACCAAAACCCCCGAAGCCTCAAATCCATACACGCCTGATAGCCACTCCCGCTCAGCCCACGGAAAAAATAATGAGTATAGAATACATCCCTGATCACAAGTAACTGCAGCCCTCCGCTCATCAGAATACGTCCCAGTACTGGAAAGCTTGACCAGATCCTCCCCTTGCCGTCATTACAGCTGCTAAAGCTGCCGCGGAAACTGTCTCGGCAATGGCTGCATAGCGCTCGTCGAAATACTCAACCATGGCGGTCTTAATAGACCCGACATCTCCGGAAACTGCCCCCGGACAATCTTGATCACCTCCTCCCGGATGATCTCACTAACACGCTCCCCTGAAAATGGTGGCCTATCCTGGATGCCCACTCCCGATCCTAACCTGGATCCGGTCTCAAGACGTCTTGTAACCACCATTCTGGTAAAACATCAGAAGGATCACTAATAACCCATATAATGACAGGGAACCAACTCCCAACCCAACCCTAGGGGTTGTGACTTCCTTGATACACGTATGGGTCCTGTGCTTTCAGTAGTACAGGCCCATACTACCTTCCACACCTACCCATATTTGTCTCAAGTATCACCATAACACCCTACAATATACATATACATAGCGAGTGATAAATCCTCACTCCTAGAGGAATGCTAAATATCTAATAACTGGCCTCCCGACCTCTCACTACTCACCCATCCACCAACTGCTACACGACCCTCCATTGGTGCCAGTTAACTATTGCATGAATACAATCATATACCGCACGGCTTAAACAATATTAGACTAAAAGATTTAATCCCACAACGGTTGGACTCAGACAAGAGCTGCGCGGCAGGACCAAATCCCTTACCCTAAGACCATTTAACCCATGTAGCATGTGACTTAGAGTATTCACCCAATAGTTAGTTCACACGTGAAAGAGTCACAAACAATCAATTGAGGTACTCTACATAAGAAAAGGCATCAAAGACCAGGCAATTCTATCATACGATTCCTGAGGATCCATATCTTATTACTAGCATGCTGTTCTAACATATCACATAATGTCAAATAACTTGTATGGTATTTTGGGGTCTACTTACTGGCTCCGGCTGATCGTACACATCGCATCCTCTTTTACTTATTTTGAAAACCATTTAAAATCATTTTGAAAATCCTTCCTTGATTTGAGACTGGATTCACACGAGTGTTCCTCCAATTCACTCAAACCAAGGCTCTGATACCAACTTGTAACACCCATAAAATTCAAGCCAATTTAAAACTTTTAAAACATTTCCAAAACCATTAACCATTACAAAACTTGTTCTCAAAATGTATCATCTCAGAGTATCCCAGAAACAAAGTCATAAAAAGTGAGGAGCTGTACGATCACGCATTCGCCTTGCTGCGATCCCCTGATGTACCTGAAACAATAAACTAAAACTGTAAGCACGAAAGATTAGTGAGTTCCCCCAAAATACCCATACCACAACAATACACATATAATCATAAACAGCATTCTATGGATCCAGTCAACCATCGGGTTGGAATACCCTAGGCCCTCAACCATCCGGTTGGAATGCCAACATACTATGGGTCCAATCATCCTCGGGATGGAATACCCCAGGCCCACAACCAACAGGTTGGAATGCCCACATACTACGAGTCCAATCATCCTCGGGATAGAATACTCATGGCCCACAACCTACAGGTTGGAATGACCATGTCTTTTGGCCTCCGCACAAAGCAGATAAACCTCAACCGCTAAACGAACATGTGCACAGATAACAGATAATCACATAACAGTCTATAAACAATATTTGATCTAGCGGATCATACCACATAGCACATGACACCATCTTATCTACCAGGATGCCGATCTAACAGATCATACCACATATCATATAATATTATCCTACCCTCTAGGATACCGGTCTAACAGGTCATACCACATACTATGTAATATTATCCTACCCTCTAGGATACCGATCTAACAGGTCATACCATATACCATATAATATTATCCTACCCTCTAGGATACCGGTCTAACAGGTCATACCACATACCATATAATATTATCCTACCCTCTAGGATACCTTTATAACAGATCATACTAGCATAACATAACCAGATAACAATCCAAAGGGTCGGCCTTGGTGCCTTAGACCCTAGAGTATAGTGAGGATAACTCACATCGCAAGTAGCTTAGAAGGTAGTGTCAAACTCCTCCAGATGTAGCTCCAACTCCAACACCTATATTCACCAATGTCCTTTGCTATCAATATTCAACTTACCAAAATACCCTCAAAAGTCAACTGGTCAACCCTTGGTCAAAGTTAAAGTCAACTGTCACGGTCAACAGTCCATGTTGACCTCAACTTGTCGAGTACCCTTATCTACTCGCCGAGTTCCTTGCATAACTTGCCAACTCGCCGAGTCACTCGTCTAACATGCCGAGCCTAAGGCAATCTTCATCGGACTCATCGAGTCACTCTACTAACTCGCCAAGTCTACGACAATCTTCATCGGACTCGCCGAGTCCCTTCAGTCCTTCATCCATACAGATGCTTTTTAAGCCATGCTAAGGCTCCATACTGCAGATCCAACTTCCCAAGGCATGCTTATCACGTAAAGTTGCAAACTTTACGTACATGCAAGGCTCTAATGACTCATAATGCCAAATCCAAACTTGAAATGGGGGCTTACTCAAATGGAAGGTTTCATACATGACAATTCTAGAAACTTTATGAACCTAGATTCCAAGGAGGTCAGATCTGAAGTTGCAACTTCAGATCCAACTCATACTCAACAATAGCTTCATAACAAAGCCAAAAAGCCCTAAACTTCATCCAAAGAGATCTAGAAAGAAATGAGGCCAAGATCATGAATTGATATGTCAAATGAAGCTAACTAAGATAGATTTTATAGATCCACACGTGTCCCTTGCTGCTAGCTACTTGACCTTCAAGCTCCCTTCACAAGTTCCACCTTCCAAAACTTAAAAACACACTCGAATGAAGCTCTCACACGAAATAGGGTTTGCAGGACTCTGTAGAGGCTGTAAGGGACTAAGGGAGGCTAATGATTCCTTAAATAGGGTGCAAAACCCCGGAAATTAGGGTTTCACCCTCCAGCTCCAACTCGTCGAGTCACTCTTCCGACTCGGCGAGTTGGTCACTTAAACACGTGGCCCCAAACCCGCTGCTACTCGACGAGTCAGGGCATCCAACTCGTCGAGTAGACCTTGAAACTTGAAAGTTAAAGCCATAATATTAATACCTGAGAATCAGGGCGTTACAACAAGTGTTGCTATAAACAAAATTGGCAATTGTTTACCTATACTAGTAGAATTTTATTGTAAATCGCTTAATAGAACACTATATCAGTGAGGAAATAATACAATTAGAATTAAGATATGTTTTATTCAATATCACCTGACTCATGATCACTATAGAGTACTTATCACCATTTTCTTAAATCATTATAGATAAAGATTTCTCCATGGAAGTCCAACAGAAAGAACAACAATCCACCAAATCCACCACCGCCACCACCTCCACAGAATGATGCTGCTGTCTTTCAACCAGCAGTAGCCATCGTCGTGGCTGCTACCATGACGCAAATTAACGCCAGTGGTACTAGTGGAGCTGGTAGTGGTGCTCACAACTCAAATATTAGGGATAATCATGGTCATACGAAGGAATGTTCATACAAAGATTTCACCAATGCTAAACCTCGATCCTTTGATGGAACGGGAGGTGTCATTGCTTTAACTCGTTAGTTCGAGAAAATCGAATCAATATTTTAAATTTGTGCATGCCCCGAGTCTAACAAAGTTAAATTTGCAGCATGCACCTTTATAGATAGAGCTCTCACTTGGTGGAATAGCTAAGTCAAATCCCCGACTCTCCCGATAGCCAATGGTATGAGTTGGAATGATTTAAAAGAACTAATGCTAGCCGAATACTGCCCGGGGGGCGAAATGCAAAAACTAGAAAAGGAACTCTGGAGTATGAAGATGAAGGGCTCCGATATCATTTTTTACACTGCTAGGTTCAGTGACTTGGCTCTACTGTGTTCCGGGATGGTCACCCCGGAGAGTAAAAAGATGGAGAGGTATATTTGGGGATTAACTCCCCCGAATCAAGGAAACGTTGTTGCCGCCAATCCACTTACTTTTGATGGTGCCAAACGTCTAGCACAAACATTAGTGGATCATTGAGTTATTCAAAATTCCATACCAGCCATTCCTGAAAAAGCCTAAAGAAGGAAGCATCAAAAATAAATTCTGGAATAAACGAAAGGGGAAATCATCACAAGAGCCTTCTAAGAAACAATAAATTGTGGCGGTACACACTGCTATTGTTCCTACTATTGTTCTACTCCTACATCTACAACTGTTTCTGCTACTCCAGCAACCCCGAGTCGTTATGCTGGAACTTTGCCAAGGAGCAATAAGTGCAACTTCCATTACACGGGAGTTTGAATGGAAATGCACTGCAGAAACTGTAACAAGAAGGGGCATACTGCCCGTTTTTGCAAAGTGCCAGCACAACCCATCTCTCAAGTCCCCGCCGCAGGAGTAAGTCAAGCTTGTTATGAGTGGGGAAATTGGGCACTTCACAAGAAACTGCCCAAAGACAAAGAATGATAATGGTGTGGGGAGAATTCTAGCAATTGGCCACGAAGAAGCGATGGCAGATCCTACCGTAGTGACCGGTACGTTTCTTCTCAACAATTCTTACGCATGCATTCTTTTTTATAGTGGTGCGGAGAAAAGCTCTGTGAGCCATAAATTCAAACATCTACTAAAACAAAATCCCCAATCATTAAACGACACATTCACAGTAAAGATGGCAAACGGAAATACCGAGAGCACAAATGACATATACATAGGATGCACACTTACCCTAAACAACCGTTCATTCCAAATTTATCTTATGCCAGTCTCAATTAAAAGTTTTGACATTATAATCGGCATGGATTGGTTAAGTTTTCATCGTGCTGATATTCTACGTTTTGAAAGAGCCATTCGTAATCTGCCAAGTAACGGATCTCTTGTTATCTATGACGATAAATCTGGTGCAAATCTTCAAATCATTTCTTGCGTCAAGGACAAGAAGTATCTTCGTAAAGATTATTGTACCTTCTTAGTTCATGTGGTTGATAAAACACAAGAAGTGAAAAACATCAAGGATGTTTCTGAAGTCTGTAATTTCCCTGATGTATCACCCGAAGATCTTTCAGGAGTTCCTCCTAAACGCCAAGTCGAATTTTGAATCGACTTGATTCCCGGAGCTACCCCTATAGCTAAATCTCTGTATCGTCTTGCACCATCAGAGATGCAGGAACTATCTAGCCAGATAAATGAACTTCTCAGCAAAGGTTTCATTAGACCAAGCTTCTCACCCCGGGGAGCACCGATCTTGTTCGTGAAGAAGAAGGATGGATCGTTCTGAATGAGCATAGACTACCGTAAACTAAACAAGCTTACCATTAAGAATCGATACCCTCTACCACGAATAGATGACCTCTTCAATCAACTTCAAGGGGAAAGGTTCTTCTCCAAGGTTGACCTGAGATCAGGATACCATCGATTACGAGTCCAGGAAGCTAATATTCCAAAGACCGCTTTTATAACTCGCTACTATCACTATGATTATAAATTTGTATTGATGCCATTTGGTTTAACAAACGCTCCTACAGTGTTCATGAACCTGATGAACCGTGTGTGTCGACCTTACTTAGACAAGTTTTTTATTGTTTTCATTGACGATATACTAGTCAATTCACGAAGTAAGAAAGAACACAACCAACACTTACGACAAGTCTTGGAAACTTTTAGGGTAGAGAAATTGTACGTGAAGTTCTCAAAGTGTGAATTCTGGATTCAGAAGGTAGAATTCTTGGGTCATCTAGTCAGCAAGGAAGGGATACATATTGATCCCTCCAAGATCAAAGCTATTGAAAACTGGGCGACCTCACGAACCCCAACAGAGATTCGTCAGTTTCTAGGTCTCGCTGGCTACCACAAGAGATTGTCACACCCCCAAACCGAGACGACGGAAACGTTTGGGGGTGAAGGACGTCATGTACAGTATCACAACAATTGCATCATAGTAACCAAAGTAAACACAACCATTACATTGAATATATATATATATATATATATATATATATATATATATATATATATAAGGTGTTTACATCTGTTCGATACATAGTTTGTATACAGCAAAAGTATAACAAAAGTATAAAAGACGCGACTTTATATGCTCTGTCTTCTCAAAAGCCTGCGGGTGTACATGTCTACTGGTTCCCTGAGAATACAAGCGATTTTGAAAGTGTATCAACATTTAAGTTGGTGAGTTCATAAGAACGCTTTTGTAATGAAAACCTATCTTTGAACCTGTGAAAATGTTTTTATGTTTCTCAATAAAATCCAATATTTTCTTTATTAGTGTAGGGTGGTCTTAAACCCTAAGACCAAAAACGTATGTTCATTACTGTATTCTGTAGTAGTATATGAAAATTTTAGCTTGTATGCCTGGTTACCACCGGCTGTACTGTATAGTGTTGTTTTGTACGAAAACCTTTGTATGAAAACCCTGGCTACCACCAGTATGTATAGTATGTTCTGTATGAAAAATCCTGGCTACCACCAGTATGGTATGGTAATTTTATTACTTAAAATAAAACCATATATTTATATCCCCTAAAATATTCTAGTGTAATGAATAGTAGTTCTATTAATTAAAATAAAACTAATGAAGAATGAAATCCCGTAAACATTGGTTAGTTATACTGTTGTGAGTTTGATATAACCATGCCTTATATGACCTAGTGACCTCTACGACGCTCTTCAGGCGTCGGAACGGTATGATATTTGTCACCCCAGGCATGCTTGCCTAACTATAGCTAGCAGTTTAGGTGTGGGATTGTCAGTCTCAAATAGATCTATTCACAAATCTCACGCTCTCCCTCCAGTAGACTCTGGTTATACTGTGGTAGGATTTAGTTCAGCACCCCGAAGGGTACAATTGAAGTAGTGCCTCACAACCCTATATTAACTAGTGTACGTGCAGTTTTGTAGTGTTCTATTATACTTGAAACTCTATGTATAATTGTAGAGTAAAAATAATTACACTTAAATAATTATTTAGTATTGTACTCTTGTCTTCAGAATATTATTGTATGTCATAAACTATATCTATCATAGTTTATATGTTTGTTAATGTATAAGCTCTGGAATTGATAAAACCGTGTGTTGAATCCCAAACTATACCTTTTATAGTTTTCATGTATGTTATGTATTCGATTCACGTATTGTACCGAAAACTTTGCGATTATGGTTGTATGTTGAAAACTTCCCTTACGCTCAGTATGTTACAAGAGGGATAAAACATCTAAATATTTTATAAAATGTAGTGATCTCTTGGTTGTATCAATTGCATAAGTTTTAATTCTGATGAAATTCTTTATATAAGAACACAAAGTTTCTTGGTGTTTTGCTTGTATCCCCCCTAAAAACGTTAAAAACAGTAAAAGTGTAGGGGTATGAACTCACAGTTGATTGCGTGCACGTGCTCGACAGAAAAACCGGAAAGATGACTCTCGAGTTGGAGTACGCGGAATTAATGGTATCCTAATGATAGTTAAAAAAATAATTGTATTTTAATTAGCGAAACCATTAATTAAAGTGTTAGAAAACACTTGCTTTTGGGTTAGGAATGTTACCGAGATTTGTTTGAAGTGGAAAAAGAGGGTTTTCGGCCAAGGTTCTCGGCTAAAGGCTGTTTGCGGCCGTGAACTGGGTTTGCGGCCGTGAACTAGTTTTACGGCTATGAATTGGGTTTGCGGCTGTGAATTAGGTTTACGGCCGTGAACTGGGTTTGCGGTCGTGAACTGGGTTTGCTGCCTTTGAAGATATGAAGGCTGTTCTTGGTGTTCTTGGTGAAAATATGAAGATTTGAAGGTTTGTTCTTGAGGATATAAATGTTCTTGGGAGGTTCTTGGGAGCAACTTGAGAGAGTTTTCGGGTGAAAAAGGTGAGAAATGAAAAATCTCTCCGGGAAAAACCTTTGTACCGGTTGGGTTTACGGCCGGAAATAGGTTCTCGGCTGTAAACGGGTTTACGGCCCAGGAGTTTACGGCCGTAAATGCATGGCTGGACGAGTTTGCTGATTTTTCGAGGGAAATCTTGATTTTTCGAGGGTTTTTGGTTCTGAAAACTTATATAACCTCTAATTATATATTTTAGATTATTTTCTAACCCACAAGAACTTAACGGAACAAATAAAATTCAAAATTTTATTTAACGGAATTGACTTTTGTTACCTAACAAGTATCGGATTGTCACATCATCCCCCCGTTAGAGGGAGTTTCGTCCCGAAATTCTTTCTAAATTGAATACAATTATGGACTAGGGAAAGAGGTGCGGATACTTCTGTTGCATCTGGTCTTCTCGCTCCCAAGTGAATTCGGGTCTCCGCTTGGCATTCCAGCGAACCTTCACTATCGGGATGCGACTTTGCTTCGTTCGTTTGACTTCCCTATCCATGATTTCGACTGGCTCTTCCACGAAGTTAAGACTCTCTTCGATCTCGATTTCATCGAGTGGAATCACAAGAGTCTCATCGGATAGACACTTCTTAAGATTTGACACGTGGAAGACGGGATGAATGTTGCTAATCTCTTGGGGTAACCGGAGTTTGTAGGCTACGGGATCGATCCTTTCGAGGATCTCGAATGGTCCAATGTATCTTGGATTCAGCTTTCCACGCTTTCCGAAGCGTATCATACCCTTCCAGGGTGAGACCTTTAACATAACGCGGTCACCAACCTGGAATTCCAAGGGTTTTCGTCATTTGTCGGCGTAGCTCTTTTGTCTATCTTTGGAGGCTTTCATTCGTTCTCGGATTTGCACGATCTTTTCGGTGGTTTCTCGAATAATTTCAGGGCCAGTGAGAGTGCTATCAGGGACTTGACCTCTAGCTAGTTGTGTGTCACCTACCTCAGCCCAGCACAGAGGGGATCTGCACTTACAGCCATAGAGGGCTTCGAATGGAGCAGCGTTAATACTAGTGTGATAGATGTTGTTGTAGGAAAACTCGACCAGGGGCAAATGGGTGTCCCACGATTTGCCAAAGTCGATAACACATGCTCTCAGCATGTCTTCTAGTGTTTGTCTCACTCTGCCCGTCGGTCTGTGGATGGTAAGTTGTCCTCATATCCAACTTAGTTCCAAGAGCCTTCTGCAGTGACTGCCAAAATCTCGTGGTGAATCTGTTATCCCGATCATAGATAATGGATACGGGCACACCGTGTAGTCGTAGTATCTCTCGGATGTAGGTTCGGGGCAGTCTCTCCATCTTGTATGTTTCTTTGATTGGCAGGAAGTGGGCGAACTTGGTCAGTCTATCGACGATTACCCATCTAGTGTCATGGCCACTCGGGGTCTTGGGTAATTTGGTGATGAAGTCCATTGTAATTCTTTCCCAATTACACTCAGGTATTTCTGGCTGTTGAAGTAAACCTGAGGGCTTTTGATATTCCACCTTCACCTTGGTGCAAGTTAGGAACTTGCCCACGAAGGTAGCAATTTCTGCTTTCATGTTTGGCCACCAATACAGCTTCTTGAGATCCAGATACATCTGATCTGAACCTGGGTGAACGGAGTAAAGAGTTCTATGAGCCTCATTCATGACAACCACCTTGTAACCACCGAACTTTGGGGTCCAGATCCGGTTCATGAAATAGTAAACTCCGCCTCCCTTGATCTCTAAGTTCTTTTCCATTCCCCTCAAGGCTTCATCCGTCATGTTCTATGTTTTCAAGGCTTCCAGTTGAGCCTCTCTGATTTGGGCGGACAGATGGGAATGGATTGTCATTGTTAGTGCCTTCACTCTACGAACAGAGTACTCTTTCCGGCTGAGGGCATCCGCTACCACATTTGCCTTGTAGGGATGATAGCGTATCTCACACTTATAATCGTTGAGTAGCTCTATCCATCACCGTTGCCTAATGTTAAGCTGCTTTTGATTAAAAATATGCTTGAGGCTTTTATGGTCGGTGAATGCAATGCACTTGGTTCCGTAGAGGTAATGCCTCCAAAACTTTAATGCGAAGACCGCTGCTCCCAACTCCAGATCGTGAGTTGTATAATTGACTTCGTGTATCTTCAGATGTTTCGAGGCATAAGCAATAACTTTTCCTCGCTGCATGAGCACACAGCCCAGCCCTTGATTGTATGCATCGCAGTAGACAACGAAGTCCTCTGTCCCTTCTGGAAGAGACAAGATAGGTGTGCTGCATAAGTCCTGCTTAAATGTTTGGAACGCAGTGTCTTGCTTCTCTCCCCAACTAAAGGTTACATCTTTCTGAGTCAGGGCGGTAAGAGGCTTAGAAATCCTGGAGAAGTTTTGGATGAACCTACGATAGTAGCCAGCAAGACCCAAGAATTGATGGATTTTTGTGGGCATGTTCGGTGCTGACCAATTCTCGATTGCCTTAATTTTGGAAGGGTCCACATGTATGCCTTCTTCGCTAACCACGTGACCGAGGAAGGTTACTTTTCTGATCCAAAATTCACACTTTGAGAATTTTTCGTATAGTTTCTCCACCCTTAAAGTTCCTAACACTTCCCTCAAGTTTTGTCTATGATATTCCTCACTCCGCGAATAGACAAGTATATCATCTATGAATACTATCACGAACTTGTCTAGGAAGGGGCGGAACACCTGGTTCATCAGATCCATGAGTACCGCAGGTGCGTTGGTTAGACCAAAGGGCATCACTACAAACTCGTAGCGACCATATCGAGTCCTAAATGTTGTCTTAGGAAAATCACCCTCATGGACTCGTAATTGATGGTACCCTGATCTCAGGTCTATATTTGAGAAGTAGCTGGCTCCTTGGAGTTGATCGAATAGGTCGTCGATTCGGGCTAAAGGATAGATATTTTTAATGGTGAGTTTGTTTAGTTCGCGATAATGCATGCACATCCGGAAGGATCCATCCTTCTTTTTCACAAATAAGACTAGGGCTCCCTAGGGTGAGAAGCTTGGTCTGATGAATCCCTTACTCAGCAGCTCATTCAGCTGGCTGGATAATTCCTGCATTTCTGCCGGCGCTAGACGGTATGGGGATTTGGCTACGGGGGTAGCTCCGGGAATCAAGTCGATTCGGAACTCGACTTGGCGTTCGGGAGGAACTCCTGGAAGATCTTCGGGGAAGACATCAGGAAAGTCGCAGACTTCGGGGATGCTCTCGAGGTCTTTAACTTCCCGTTTTTCGTTTACGACATGGGCTAGGAATGCATGCCACTCCTTTCGCAGATATTTTTGGGCTTTGATGCACGATATGATACGAAGGTTTGTGCTAACTTTATCGCCAAAGATGATGAGGGCTTTGCCATTTGGCAGATTGGGGCGAATGGCTTTTTCGAAACAAAGAATATCTGCATGATGAAGGCTTAACTAGTCCATGCCGATGATGACATCGAAACTATTCATGGAGACTGGCATAAGATCGATGGTAAAGGAATAATCGTTTAGGGTAAGGGTACATCCTATGAATACGTCATTAGTGCTCTCTTTCTTTCTGTTAGCCATTTCGACGGTGAACGTTTCGGTTAGAGGTTGGGATTTATGCTTGAGTAGGTGTTTAAATGCATGACTGACAAAACTCCTCTCCGCACCACTATCAAAAAGAGTGCATGCATAAGAGTTGTCGAGGAGGAACGTACCTGTAACTACGGTAAGATCAGCGACTGCCTCCTCCTGGCCCATTGCTAGCACTCTCCCTGTGTTGCCCGCAGTCGTTGCTATAGGGCAGTTCCTCTTGTAGTGCCCGGACTCGCCACACCTATAGCAGGCATGGCCCACTCCAACTCCAGGAGCCTGATTGCTTGGTTGGACTTGTGCTTTGCAGAAACGGGCTGTGTGTCCCTTTTTGCCACAATTGGTGCATTGCATGTCACCGCAGGGTCCGTGATGATGAAAGTTACACTTATCGCACCTTAGGAGGGTTCCAACATATCTACTGGCAGGTGCTTGAGTTGTGGAAACAGCAGCAGGAGTGGTAGCAGCATGAACTGCCACTATCTGTTGTTTCTTGGAGGGCTCATGCGAAGATTTGCCATCGCGCTTGTTCCAGAACTTTTTCTTTCCACTACCGTCTTTCTGTGGTTTGGGAGTAGCTGTTGTGGGGTTGTGGCTATCCTCGTGATCCACTAAGACTGTGCCAGACGCTTGGCACTATCAAATGTGAGGGGTTTAGCAGCTAAGACATGCCCCTGAGTCGGGGGTGTCAATCCCCATATATATCTCTCAACTTTCTTGCTCTCCGGGGTGACCAACCCGGGGCACAGAAGAGCCAGGTCACTGAACCTAGCAGTATAAGCAGCAACGTCGGAACCCTTCATCTTCAGTGGAATTTCTTGCTCTAATTTCTGCATCTCGCCACGCGGGCAGTATTCGGCCAACATTAACTCCTTCAAATCCTCCCAACTCATAGCATTTGCTACCGGAAGAGTCAGAGATTTGACTTGGTTGTTCCACCAAGTGAGGGCTCTGTCTGTGAAAGTGCATGTTGCAAACTTCACCTTTCTGGTCTCGGGGCATGCACATATCTCGAAAATAGATTCGGTCTTCTGGAACCATCAGGTTAGGGCAATGACACCTCCCGTGCCATCGAAAGACCGAGGTTTGGCGTTTGTGAAGTCCTTGTATGAACACTCCTTCGTGTGTCCATGACTGTCACTGAGGTTTGATGGGTTGGCAACACTACCCGCCCCGCTAGTGCCACTAGCATTAATCTGGTACATGGCGGCAGCCACGGCGGCTGTCATCGCTGCCAGAAAAACAGCAGTCAGCTGATTTTGAACAAGATATATCTTAATCCTAAACGTATAATAACCTGACTTTATAGTGTACTATCAAAAATCTACAGTAGAGGTTTACTAACACAAGCAAGTAATCATAGATTTTAAATTGTGAGTATTAGTAATACTTTTAATGAATATGTATAGTGCTATAGCGCGATAAAATACTCCTATAGTATTTTAACTTTATGTTTGGTTCTCATGCTTCTCCTTGTATATAAGATGGGTAAGTTTTAGACTTGTTGCGACACCATAGTCACTCCCAAACACATGTTGGTCATATCACGGATAAATATAGTTGATCGGTTTATATTTATCCCAGATATGATTACATAACTATCCAGGTTTAACCGTAGTGTCCAACTTATCTTAAATACTTTTATGTAGTTCTTACATTGATATTATTTCTAGTGTGTATGTATACTTGCATACTTTTTATAAAATACTTAGATTTTAAAAGTATACTTTTAGTTTAGAGCGCTTCCGCCCCTTAGCGTTTATAGTTGTATATCATGTAAGGTTTGATATACTTAGTTCACTATAAACAATTCTCTGATACCAATCTGTCACACCCCCAAACCGAGACAACGGAAATGTTCGGGGTGGAGGACGTGATGTACAGTATCACAACTGTAACACCCTGTTTCAAAGTACTCGGTTGTGGTCTCGGAAGCCAAAGGGTAGGGGTGATTTGGTCGTTTATGGGTCCCAGTTCATATTCGGAAGGTTTTAGGCTTGGGGGTATGTATAGGAGCGTAGGGCTTCCCACCAACTTTTCGTTGATGTAAAGTTCGTAGGAAACGGACTTAGAATAAAGGAGTTATGGCACTTTGAAGTTATTGTCAATTTTAGCCCTTAATGGAAATTAGTGTCAAGCAGATCCCATGCATGCAAGGTGACCAGCACGAGAGTACGCCCAGCGTAAACTGGGTACGCCCAGCGTAGATGAAGTAAATGGTCGCGGGTGTTGGAGACGTACGCCCAACGTACGCCCAGAGTCACTAAACCCTAATTTTTAGGGTGTGACACTATATAAAGACCATTACACCCTCAAGGGTCGGCCTCCTTCTCACCCCTTTAACCCCTCTTCGAAACCCTAACCCTAATTGCGAGAGTGTGAGCTTGTAAGGCCATCTTAGAGTGCATCTTAGTGTTCTTCAAGAAGAGTGATCATCTTGGAGTCTCACTGATCAGGGAATAGCTTTTGGATCCAGGTTCTCCAGCTCATTTGCAAGTCTCAGAAGGTATAAAGTTTCTACCTTGTTATCTTATAGCTTGAGATCTAGGTTAGGGATTGTTTAGTGTTTCTTATGAGCTTATGGACCATCTCATGAGAGTTGAGCAACTCCAGAGCTTAGGAAGAGTAGATCTGAGGTCCTTTGGTCCATCTACTTCATAAAAATGCAATCTTGATGAGTATTCTAACCTCATGCATGGATTAAGACCCTTGGAAAGGTCTTAATGGGTTGTTGGGAGCATTTGGAGCATGCAAAGGCATAAAGTTGCCAACTTTATGCCTTAAGACGTCTTAACGGACTTAGATCTGAAGTTTGATGTTGAAATCCAGAGTACTAAGCACTTAATGGAAAAGTAGCTTAACAGAGGAGTACACTGGGCGTACATGCAGGTACGCGCATCGTACACCACCTTCAGTCAGTACGCTTAGCATACATAGGAGTACGCCCCGCGTACTCATCAGTTTTGGGGCTTGTTGTGTTTTGGGCCTCGGTTTGGGCCAAGCAGTGGACTTTGGGCCTTTGAGCCTTAGTGGGCCATCAGGAGTCAGATGTTTCGAGCCAGGAATATGTTTGGGCTTAGGGTAAGGCCCATTAGAGGGATTGGGCCCAATTACGCAAATAGGGCCATTGGTGGACCACTAGTGGGCTTGAAAAGCCTACTTGGTGCTGGGTTTTGTTTTGGGATTTGGGCCTTAGTTTTGGATCGTACTGGGCCAGGGGTAGAATGGTCATTTTACCCCTATGCATGGATTAAGGATCATGGTATGGGACTCAATTTCTAATTGGGTATATTGGTCGGTATTAATGGTTCAGGAAGAAGACAGGGCAGCAGCTAAGGATTTCTTCAGGAAGCTCCTGCATTCGAGGTGAGTCTTCTCACCATACCAATGGGTCTAAGGCACCATGGTCGGCTCGTTTTATGATAGTTGGTATACGTGTTGTGTAGAGATGTGTGGCATTGTTATGCATTGATATGTGGTAGAGATAGATTTTACAGCTAGTGGTAGAGATAGCCTTGAGGGCTAATGGTAGAGATAGCCTTTAGGGCTAGTGTAGAGATAGCCTCAGGGCTAATGGTAAAGATAACCTTTATGGCTAAGGATAGAGATAGCCTTTGTGGCTAATGGTAGAGATAGCTTTGTAGCTAATTGATATGCATTATGTGGTAGATGTAGCTTTATAGCTAATTGATATGTGTTATGTGGTAGAGGTAGCTTTTAAGCTAACATGTTATGTGGATTGTGTGTGGGGTATGCTCTGGGGAATTCACTAAGCCTCGTGCTTACAGGTTTGTTTATGGTTTCAGGTACTTCAGATCCCAAGGGCAAGGGCAATACGTGATGGAGCGGTGTGCACTCTCTCACAGACATTTTATGGGACACTTTGATGTTTGGAATAGATGTTGTATTTGACTTATGTTTTGAAAACAATTATAACTAGATTTCTTAATGTATGGGAATATGTGTGCTTATTCCAAAATGAAAAATTTACTTTGAAAATTGGGTCGTTACAAATTGGTATCAGAGCCTTGGTTTGAGGGATTCGGGCACACTCTCGGGTGTGTCAGGACTCAAACTAAGGAAATAGTAAAAAAATTTCAAAAAAATGGCATAAAAGCTTTCGAAAGAAAGGAAAAGATGAGAGTGCAACGTGCGTGATCAGCCGAGCCAAGTAAGTAGTTCCCCAATGTGCTAGCCATGTTATTCTGATATTTGACCTTTGATAATCGTATGGAACTTGCTATGTGTATGCTTTTAAAATTATATACGGTTAGGAGCTTATAGCCTTAGAATGATTGATTTGGCCTTATTTCCTGTTCCTTGTCTGGTTGTGGTCCTAGGGTAGAATCTTTTATTCGAAAGTCTATTTAATCCTGTCTGTGTATAATTTGCATGCATAAAAGCAACCTGTTATGATTGGTCTGATTGATCTAAGTAGAGCAAATCTTAGGACAGCCTGAGATTGATGTATGCGGTAGTTTGTGGACTATGGTTTGGTTTTGGGACGAATTGGAGTTATCAGGTAGAGAATTGAGGAAAGGTACATGTAGGTGTGGAAGGTAGTATTGGGCCCGTACTACTGAAAGCACAGGACATGTACCTGAACCAATGTTAGATCTGATGACTTCAAGGAGGACCGATGTGGGAAGATCCCTTATATGGAAATCCTGATCGTTGTAATTTATGACATTTAAGTTCAGCATTGTGATGACACGATTTGGAGCAGGAGGATCAGGATCAGGATCTGGATCCGGGGCAGGGTCAGGCGACACTACCGATGTGATTGATGAGAGGCTGCGCGAGCTTATTGCAGCCGAGGTTACCAAGGGCATCCTTGACGCTACTCCAGTCATTTTTGGGACGGTCAAGGAAGGCATGATGGAGATCATGGAGGAGAGATTCAGGGCATTCAGGGCTGAGATTGTTGCGGTTCAGGTTGGGGCCCGAACTCCCTCATTCCAGGAGTTCAAGGCGTATGGGGCGCCAAAGTTTTTCGGGGTTAGGGACCCCATTGTTATCCGACGCTAGGTGGCGGATATCGAGAACGCACAGCGCACGAGTTCTTGCCCGGATGCGGCAAAGGTGGGATTTGCTTCTTGTATGCTGAGAGACAGGACCCGTGATTGGTGGAGCGAGGTTACAAGTCAGGTAGGGGCAGCCGGTGTGGCAGAGATGACCTGGGCCGAGTTTGTTCGGCGATTCGACTTGGAGTTTGCACCAGCCATTGAGGTGCAACGACTTGTGAGGGAGTTTCATGACCTTCAGCAAACCACCGAGACTGTGGTGGAGATCACCGCCAAGTTTCGGGAACGAGCTTTGTTGATCCCGCAGTATGCTATCGATGAGGAGATACGGAGGACGAGGTATCATTACATGCTGAGGGATGATATCCGAGAGTTTGTGAGCTTTACAGGGTGCAAAACCCTGAATAAGATGGTAGAGAAGGCCCGGGAAAGGGAGATGGAGTTGGACTTCCGCACCAAGCGGAAGTCGGAGCAGACGCAGGCAGTAGGGGTTCAGGCTAAGAAGGCTAAGACCTCAGACACTTCTAGCAGGGGTCAGCAGGGTCAAGGCCGATGTGTCAAGTGTAGTAGGGTGCACGGTGGAGCTTGTCGTATCACAGGTACGGGATGCTATGCATGTGGCCAGTCGGGCCCCTTGAGCAGGGACTGTCCCACGAAGGGCTTGATTTGTTTTCACTGCAACCAGACTGGCCATAAGCGGGTCAACTGTCCGAGGTTGCAAGGAGGAGGAGGAGCGGTGGCGGCGCCTGCACCCGCCACGTTGAGGATTACCGATGGCCGACCTGCAAAGGCGGATACTTCAGCGGTGAAGAACCGCATATTTTAGTTTACCACTAAGGAGGCTCAAATACTGCCAGACGTTGTGGCTGGTACGTGACTATCACTCTTTACTCTTTATTATTTGTATGACTTATGTGTACGGTATGTTTATATAAGGACCTTTTCGGTCAATGGTATGTCCGTACATGTTTTGTTTGACTCGGGTGCTACCCGATCATTCTTGTCACTTGCGCTTAGCAAGAAGTTCTGGTACGCGCCGAGAACTCTAGATTCCCACACGAGGTAGAGATTGCGGATGACCACACGATGAGTGCTGCGAGAGTGGTATTAGGTTGAGCAGCTAGAGTCATTGGCATTGTTGGGATTTGAGAAGTGCTAGCTGGTTTTCAGGAGTCATGTTGTTTGGAAGGGTTATTCGTGGTGCTCTGGCTCTGTTAGGCACCGGCCGTCAGCACATTGTCGAGTGGGACGGGAGAGGGTTTGGGGAATCCTCTAATTCTCGTGTGCCGAGAGGACTTAGTTGAATCTAAGTGGGGGAGAATCGTTTAGATATCCAGGATGGAAGCGAGTGTGAATCGAGGATGCGTTTCACATCCCCATTGGGGGGAGGAAAGGTGGCCTTAGGGGCTGACTGAATGCAGGATATCGAGGGATGGGAATTCGGGAAACTCCCCAATGTTGGAATCGCGTCTTCTTGACACCATATAGCAGGATCTGGAGGGGGACCCAGGTAGAGTTCCAGTCAGTATTTGATCTCTTGGGAACTTGGTGGTTGGACCGGGTGCGAGACTCGAAATCTCGGGGATCAGCTAAAGGTACCTATTTATCGGCCAGGTAAGGGTAATCGGATATTATGATGCATAATGGATCTCGAGGTAGTGGCGGAGTATCGACCCGTTTCGGAGAGGACTCCGAATCAGGGTTCGCGCATATTCAGTACATGATTTTGATTCTGAGAGATGGAATTTGGGAGCATAATGATGCCAAGGGCATCACATGCAGTATACCAAGGTAACGAATGGGTTTGGTTCAATGGTAGCTCAAGCCATCACGAGGTGTCTCGAGTTGGTTCTATCAGTAATGAGACCACGACATGTTAGAACCGGGAAAAGACGGGCCAAAGGAGATCGGGTATGATGTAATACTATAGTTGTTCTTGTAGTATTCATCTTTGCGTCAGATTCAGTGGTGACGGATTGGCAGCCTGTCATGATCGGATGGATCAAGGGTTGAAGGAGTCGAGAGAAGAGGTATCGGCAGGGTAGTTATTGTCAGACGAAGTGTCCTTCGGAGATCATGTGGGACTGCTGAGCGTGTGTCTCTGGCTCAGCAAACGGGAAGGTGCCCAATGCTTCAGATAGTTAGAAGCAAGTTGGGACCAGGAGGGTCCCGACCGTTCTTCAGGAAAGCAGCCATGTGGCAGCAAGAGGAGTAGGAGCGATTTCAGTGATTTAGAGTCTGTGTGTGGAATTGCGGGTTACTCGGTAGTCGCAGTTGATCGGTGACTTTGTTCTTTAAGAAGCCTCAAAGTATTACGAGTGGGAAGTATTCTATCTAGGCTGGTCTCTGTGGAACTAGTTCAAGGATGATTCGATGTGGGCAGTCTGTCAGGGAGACAGACCATCTCGAGACTTTAGGTTTCAGAGGGATCTGATGTGATCAGGTTGTAAGGAACTCGTTCATCTTCGTGTTCTAGAACCCTACGAGGGTTGGTTTTGACTGCCTTGGGGAGACTGGGGTATTCTCGGGTTTGTGGCCGTGTTGCTCAGGTAGGCTGGTATGTCGGGGATGGTGATGCATGACTTCGAGGACAAAGTCTAATTTAAGTGGGGGAGAGTTGTAACACCCTGTTTCGAAGTACTCGGTTGTGTTCTCGGAAGCCAAAAGGTAGGGGCGATTCGGTCTTTTATTGGTCCCGGGTCTTATTCGGAAGGTTTTAGGCTTAGGGGTATGGATAGGATCGTAGGGCTTCCCGCCACCTTTTCATGGATGTAAAGTTCGTAGGAAACAGACTTATAATGAAGGAGTTATGGCACTTTGAAGTTATTGTCAATTTTACCCCTTAATGGAAATTAGTGTCAAGCAGACCATGCATGCAAGGTGGCCAGCACGAGAGTACACCCAGCGTAAGTTGGGGTACGCCCAGCGTAGATGAAGTAAATGGTCACGGGTGTTGGAGACGTATGCCCAGCGTACGCCCAGAGTCACTAAACCCTAATTTTTAGGGTGTGACACTATATAAAGAACATTACACCCTCAAGGGTCGGCCTCCTTCTCACCCCTTTAACCCCTCTTCGAAACCCTAACCCTAATTGTGAGAGTGTGAGCTTGTAAGGCCATCTTAGAGTGCATCTTAGTGTTCTAGAAGAAGAGTGATCATCTTGGAGTCTCATTGATCAGGGAAGATCTTTTGGATCCAGGTTCTCCAGCTCATTTACAAGTCTCAGAAGGTATAAAGTTTCTACCTTGTTATCTTATAGCTTGAGATCTAGGTTAGGGCTTGTTTAGTGTTTCTTATCAGCTTATGGACCATCTCATGAGAGTTGAGCAACTCCAGAGCTTAGGAAGAGTAGATCTGAGGTCCTTTGGTCCATCTACTTCATAAAAATGCAATCTTGATGAGTATTCTAACCTCATGCATGGATCAAGACCCTTGGAAAGGTCTTAATGGGTTGTTGGGAGCATTTGGAGCATGCAAAGGCATAAAGTTGCCAGCTTTATGCCTTAAGACGTCTTAATGGACATAGATCTGAAGTTTGATGTTGAAATCCCGAGTATTAAGCACTTAATAGAAAAGTAGCTTAACAGAGGAGTACGCTGGGTGTACATGCAGGTACGCGCAACGTACACCACCTTCAGCCAGTACGCTTAGCGTACATAGGAGTACGCCCCGCATACTCATCAGTTTTGGGGCTTGTTGTGTTTTGGGCCTCGGTTTGGGCCAAGCAGTGGACTTTGGGCCTTTGGGCCTTAGTGGGCCATCAGGAGTCAGATGTTTCGGGCCAAGAATATGTTTGGGCTTAGGGTAAGGCCCATTAGAGGGATTAGGCCCAATTGAGCAAATAGGGCCATTAGTGGACCACTAGTGGGCATGGAAAGCCTACTTGGTGTTGGGTTTTGTTTTGGGATTTGGGCCTTAGTTTTGGATCGTACTGGGCCAGGGGTAGAATGGTCATTTTACCCCCATGCATGGATAAAGGATCATGGTATGGGACCCAATTGCTAATTGGGTTTATTGGTCGGTATTGATGGTTCTGGAAGAAGACAGGGCAGAAGCTATGGATTTCTTCAGCAAGCCTCTACATTCGAGGTGAGTCTTCTCACCATACCAATGGATCTAAGGCACCAAGGCTGGCCCGTTTTATGATAGTTGGTATACTTGTTGTGTAGAGGTGTGTGGCATTGTTATGCATTGATATGTGGTAGAGATAGCTTTTACATCTAGTGGTAGAGATAGCCTTTAGGGCTAATGGTAGAGATAGCCTTCAGGGCTAGTGTAGAGATAGCCTCAGGGCTAATGGTAAAGATAGCCTTTATGGGTAAGGGTAGAGATAGCCTTTGTGGCTAACGGTAGAGATAGAATTGTAGCTAATTTGTAACATCCGGAATTCCAGGTATCATATCTTAATTATTTATTTTTGTCAAAAGAGGGACTCGACGAGTTGACGCCTAGACTCGTCGAGTAGGATCGCGATTTGCTGACTGGATTTAATGAAGGGACTCGACGAGTCGGGGAGTCGACTCGAAGAGTCCGCGCTGTGGGCAGAAACCCTAAATCCTTGGGCCTGAGCCCTATTTAAAGGTCCTTATGGCCCTCATTTACGGCCACCTTCACCCTTGTGAGCACCAGAGGACTAGAGAGCGTAGAGAGAGAGAAAGGAAGCCATTTTCTTCATCTTTAGTGTGATTTTGCAAGGAAGATGGAAGGAGGGCTAGCTAGACGGCTTATGAAGCTCAGATCTACTACCATTTTACCAGAAGAGGCTACTGGAGGTATGGATCTATGCTCAATCTTGTGTTTATGGTGATCTACTCGAATCTAGGGTTTTCTTATCCCTTCTTTAGCTTGATTTCGAAGCTTGTGAGGTCCCAAAGTGGAATAGCTCTTAGATCTGGACCTTAAGAGGTCCAGAGCGTCCCAACCATTCTTCTTTACGCTGTTCCATTAGAGGTATGAACCTAGGATGCCATTTTAGGAGCTATTTCACCAAAAAAAAGCATTATGGACGTTGCATGAGCGCCAAGATTGGACCTTTACGTGATTATTGAGCATTGGGAAGTCAGATCTATAGGTTAGATTAACAGATCTGACCTCAGAAGGCCATTTGAGTGTGGCTATGGAAGAAATTCGCCGAGTCCATAAGAGGACTCGACGAGTCGAGTCGGGGTTGCCCCGCGATTCATGTCCAGTGGTAACTCGTCGAGTGGAAGGTTCACTCGACGAGTCAAGTGAGGCCTTAGAAGGATTTGGAGGACACGCTTGGACTCGCCGAGTCACCCGAGTGCACTTGACGAGTCTGGTCAAAGTTTGACCGTTGATTGGAGTTGACTTCAGTTGACCTTAGGGTTTTGGTCAAGCTGGTTCATGAGAGATCAGGGAGGGGTAGAATGGTCTTCTACCCATCCTTTAGAAGTAAGGACATGAGAAGGTATTGATTAGAAATGTTATTATGTTAATAGGAGGAGGCTAGGTCGGGTTATCAAATACGAGAGGTTATCCGACATCGTACGAGGTGAGTCTTCTCACTATACTTTACCTAGAGTGGTAATTATGTGTGACCGGAAGGTCTTATGTGCTACGAGTAGAATGCGATGTATGCTGTTATATGATATGTATGTGCTATGTATGTTTTGAATAGTATGGTATGGACCGGAAGGTCAACAGTGTATGGACCGGAAGGTCATCAGGGTAGGGCCGGAAGGTCTACCCGAGTTGTGGAGCCGGAAGGTCCACTGAGACACATTGGCCGGAAGGCATCATAGATCTATAGCCTCGAGTGGCTAATTGATATGTATGTGGTATTTTGGGGAACTCACTAAGCTTTTATGCTTACCGTTTGTGTGATATGTGTTTCAGGTACCAGTGAGGATCGCGGGAAGGCGCCGGCATGATCTGTACACACTGGAAGAAGAGTTGTTGGAGATTCTGGGATTTGTTATTACTATGACATTTGACATTATGAGATTTTGAGAACTATTGTATGAGTTATGGTTGTTTTTAAAAATGAAAAATTGTTTTAAATTTTTACGTTGTTACATAATTGATATGCATTATGTGGTAGAGGTAGCTTTATAGCTAATTGATATGTGTTATGTGGTAGAGGTAGATTTTATAGCTAACATGTTATGTGGATTGTGTGTGGGGTATACTCTGGGGAACTTACTCAGCTTCGTGCTTACAAGTTTGTTTATGGTTTCAGGTACTTCAGATCCCAAGGGCAAGGGCAAGGCGTGATGGCGCGGCGTGTACTCTCTCACAGACATTTAATGGGACACTCTGATGTTTGGCATAAAAGTTGTATTTGACTTATGTTTTGAAAACAATTAAAACTGGATTTCTTAATGTATGGGAATATGTTTGCTTATTCTAAAATGAAAATTTTACTTTGAAAATTGGGTCGTTACAACAACAATTGCATCATAGTAGCCAAAGTAAACACAACCATTACATTGAATATATATATATAAGGTATTTACATATGTTCGATACATAGTTTATATACAACAAAAGTATAAAAGACTCGACTCTATATGCTCCGTCTTCTCAAAAGCCTGTGGGGGTACCTGCCTACTGGTTCCTTGAGCATACAAGCAAATTTGAAAGTGTATCAACATTTAAGTTGGTGAGTTCATAAGAATGTTTTTGTAATGAAAACATATCCTTGAATCTGTGAAAATGTTTGTATGTTTCTCAAGAAAATCCAATATTTTCTTTATTAGTGTAGGGTGGTCTTAAACCCTAAGACCAAAAACGTATGTTCATTACTGTATTCTGTAGTAGTATATGAAAATGTTAGTTTGTATGCATGGTTACCACTGGCTGTACTGTATAATGTTGTTTTGTACGAAAACCTTTGTATGAAAACCCTGGCTACCACCGGTATGTCTAGTATGTTCTATATGAAAAACTCTGGCTACCACCAGTATGGTATGGTAATTTTATTACTTAAAATAAAACCATATATTTATATCCCCTGAAATGAGACATCCCCATTTTCACGGCCAGAAAAGACCGATTTTGTTTATGCTTGTTTGAAAATCAGAGTAACATTTTAAATAAAAGTATTGCGGAATTTGTCCCGAAACAAAATATGATAAAGATTTATCAAAAGCATTTCCAAAGAAATGTATTTGATTAAAAGACTCGGGATGTCATGTTCGATACAGATCAAAAGCATAAACAGTACAACATAAGCCTTACTACATTATTTTGTATTTACAGGCCTATAATCCCTTATCTCTCATCCAAACATCTATGCTCATGCGCCACTACCTGTAATACAAGAAACTGAGTGGGTCAGGCTTGGGAGCCTGGTGAGCACATAGGGTTTTCAACCCACAATAAATAAGTTTATTAACTTTATCAAACCAAACAAACCCGATTACCCATTCCCGTTATCCTCACTTTACGTCCCTAAAATATCTAACACAAGGGACCTAGTCTAAGGACTTTCATTGGGGTGACAACACATGCTTCGGGGATTCCTCAGCAATTCATGTCAAATAAGGCAACTGTAACAACGTAAATTTTCAAAACAATTTTTCCATTTCAAATATAATAAAAATTCATATGTAATATCAAAATCCATGCATCAATATCATCTCGATAAACA
Source organism: Lactuca virosa (assembly GCF_052849685.1). Taxonomy (NCBI): domain Eukaryota; kingdom Viridiplantae; phylum Streptophyta; class Magnoliopsida; order Asterales; family Asteraceae; genus Lactuca; species Lactuca virosa. The sequence continues at coordinate 290,732,955 of NC_136432.1, read as the reverse complement.
ATTCCCAAGATCTCAATGTAAATAAAACTCCATCTGTGTGTACGGATCATGCCGGCGCCTTCCCACGATCCTCGCTAGTACCTGAAACACATAACACTTAACACTGTAAGCATAAAAGGTTAGTGAGTTCCCCAAAATACCACATACAACACATACGCCACTCGAGGCTACAGTACGACCCTCCGGTCAATGTGTCTAAGCGGGACCCTCCAGTCCCGTAGCTCGTTGGACCCTTCGGTCCGGTCTGTATCGTTGGACCCTTCGGTCCGGTCTATATCGTTGGACCCTCCGGTCCGGTCTATACAACACATAGCATACATATATCACAATGCACATAATCTCATACATACACATAGCACACAAGACCCTCCGGTCTACACATAGATACCACTCTAGGTAATGTATAGTGAAAAGACTCACCTCGTATGATGTCTAGTAAACTCTCGTGCTCGATATCCCCGATCTAGCCTCCGCCTCTAATCACATAAAGTAATTTATATATAATTAACAACGATTCTCATAGGCTAGACTAATCCCTTCCTATAATCTCCCAGAAGGGAAAAAGACCATTTTACCCCTCCAATGGTCCAGTTATACAAATGCTGACCAACCCTAGAAGTCAACGAAAGTCAACTCCAGTCAACGGTCCAACTCTGACCAGACTCGCCGAGTGCACTCGTGCGACTCGTCGAGTCCCATCGATTCTCAGTGAACTCAGGAAGACCCAGCTCCTCGAGTTAACCCCTAACTCATCGAGCTATCGCGTGATTCAACTCATTGGGACAAACCCTAAGCTACTCGCCGAGTCGGCTCATCAACTCGGCGAGTCTGTTAAGACTCTGCTTGCATTCAGACGATTTTAAGGTGGAATACTTCCTCAAACTCTAGATCCATACTCTAAGGGCTCATTTACCACGTAAAGTCATAAACTTTACGTCCATGCATGGAATTTTGGGCATGAAATGCCAAGAACATGATCTAAATGGGGTTTTCACTCATAAATACCATCAAGGCTGAATAAAGCAGGAACCTTTGGGTGTTAGAGACCTCCCAAGGTCCAGATCTGGAGTTCAAGCCTCCTCATGAACCCCAAATCCTCAAAGTCCCAAAATGAAAGGAAAAGAAGCCCTAATTTCAAAATGAGAGATCTACTCAAATAAAAGGGAAAGGTTCGAACTTGATACCTCTAATAGAAGCTCTTGGACGAATAAGCAGTAGATCTATCAGCCTCGTCTCAATCCTAGCTTGGAATCTTCCTTTCCTTCACCAAAATGCACTCAAAATTCTCAAGTAAGGCTCAAGACTCTCTCACAAGCTCAAGGGGCGATTAGGGTTTCTTCTCTGAGAGGTGTGGCCGCAAATGAGGCTATAAGTGCCTTTAAATAGGTCCCAAACCCAGGGATCTAGGGTTTCCACTTACAGCGCCTACTCGACGAGTCTACTCTTGGACTCGTCGAGTAGTTCATTAAACTCACGTGGCCACCCCGCTTCTACTCGACGAGTTATAGCACCAACTCGTCGAGTAGATCAATGATTCTCAAAAATAAATAATTAAAATAACATACCTGGAAATCCGGATGTTACAACAACCATGTGGGGGATGGAGTACTGCTGGTAAACACACAGTTCAAATAAACACCTACAGGTTGCGAGCCTGCTAGCGTTCCACTAGACTGTCTAGAATAGTCCGTGGTCGTCATCTATACTCCGCTAGATGACTGGATCATCAATAACATCTATAACGAGGCCTCTCATTATTTTATTTTGTCACACAACAACTATTACATCTACCGATGTTTTACCCAACACATTTTGTAGATATAAAATACATATACAGTTTAAATCTTTTAAAACATGTATAAAATCGTTCATCCAACATAGATAGCAAGTATACAGATAATATGCACACACAACACGTAATTTATATAAAATACTTCATATCTATGTGTAAGATGAAAGTAACTATGCACTCACTTGAAAGGTGGTGACTCTTCACTCGAACAACGCTTCGTTATCTCAAAATAATTTTCCCTCGACAAAACCTAGTATCAATACCACTAGGGTTTAGTCTAACGATAACCACGACTAATTAATAGTCTAGCTATTATTATTATTATATAAGCGTTAAACAACACTCAATATAACTCATAATAATAGCCTAAATAATTATTTTAAGTTCTTAATAATGTTACTATAATTAATTAGAAGCTATATTAAAAATAGCGTAGGCGTAGCTCACTTACAACGGGTTTTATAGAAAACTGGGTTTTGCTTGGAGCAGCGTTTCCGAACCGAAAGACCCTTTTTCTCGGGACTCCGGGAGCCTCGGGGCTTCCTTCGGGTGCTAAGGGTTCACCTAGGCTTTAGGGGGGATTAGAAACCCTAGAGAGAGAAAGAAATTAGAGAGAGAAAGAGAATTGGTGTGAAAAACTTGAAAGAATTCGCATCCTATTTATAGGCGCTGGACTTCGGACCTACGCTGCGCGTTGACCAGCATTACGTTGCACGTAGCTTCGGATAAGGTACAGGTGGCGAGGCTTCGGTGGGGCTACGTGGCCATCTCTCGGACCGCACAAGATCAAGTACGCCGGGCGTACCCAACTTCGGACGCGGGGCGTAATGCGAGGCGACGTGTCTCCATCCGAAGCGAAACCTTGGGCAACAAGCAACGGCTCAGATGCGGCCACATCATCACCCTTCTCGCAGATTCGCAATTTTGCTTCCCGACTTCTAAAATTCATAACTTTCGCATATGAGCTCCGTTTTCGACGTTCATTATATCCACGCGTAGGCGGGAACGTACTCTACAACTTTCGTTTAGACTTCGTCGGCTAATTTTGACTTTATTTTAAAAGTTATATTATTAACAGGCCGGGACAGGATTGGTCCGTTAAAATCTCATAACTTCTTCGTCCGACGTTCGTTTTCGTCCGTATTTTTATATTTTTGCTACTATTAACGAGATCTTCGATTCTCGTTTAGGTTGTGTCGGTTAAAAACCGCTCGATCTAATATTCGAACTTCGGGCTGTACACTACTAAGCCGAAACTTCGAAAAATCATAACTTCCTCATACGAAGTCAGATTTGGGCGTTCTTTTTATGGACGCTCTCGTTTTAACGTATTCTACGACTTTCATTTAGATTTCTAAGGCTAAAAGTCGATCTATCGAAAATTCACTATTTACGCTTCCCGATGTCGTGTCGGTTCCGTCGCGAAACTTCGACGGGTCATAACTTCTTCGTTATAATTCGGATTTCGGCGTTATTTATATCCCCGGAATCCTTGTTTCGACCACTACAACTTTATGTAAAGATATCGGGTTTATCTCACACTTTAATTTTTGACGCTTATTTTTACTGTTTATTAATTATACCTTTATAAGCACACAAATACACATAATCACATAGTATTCAAATATTTCATCTTTATTACTTCAAAAAGAGTTACAATAGTTGACCTAGACTATTACATCGTCTAAAAATGCTTAGCCCCGAAACCCGGGCGTTACATGAAATATTCCAGTGTAATGAATAGTAGTTCTATTAATTAAAATAAAACTAATGAAGAATGAAATCCCGTAAACATTGGTTAGTTATACTGTTGTGAGTTTGATATAATAATGCTTGATATGAACTAGTGACCTCTACGACGTTCTTCAGGTGTCAGAAAGGTGTGATATTTGTCACCCCAGGCATGCCTGCCAAACTGTAGCTAGCCGTTTAGGTTTGGGATTGTCAGTCCCGAATAGATCTATTCACAAATCTCACGCTCTCACTCCAGGAGACTCTGGTTGTACTGTGGTAGGATTTAGTTCAGCCCCGAAGGGTACAATTGAAGTAGTGCCTCACAACCCTGTATTAACTAGTTTACGTGCAGTGTTGTAGTGTTCTCTTGTACTTGAAACTGTATGTATACTTGTAGAGTAAAAATAATTACACTTAAATAATTATTTAGTATTGTACTCTCGTGTTCATAAAATAGTATTGTATGCCATAAACTATATCTATCATAGTTTATATGTTTGTTAATGTATAAGCTCTGGAATTTATAAAACCGTGTGTTGAATCCCAAACTATACCTATTATAGTTTGCATGTATGTTATGTATTCGATTCACATATTGTACTGAAAACTTTGCAATTATGGTTGTATGTTGAAAACTTCCCTTATACTCAGCATGTTACAAAAGGGATAAAATATCTAAATATTTTATAAAACGTAGTGATCTCTTGGTTGTATCAATTGCATAATTTTTAATTCTGATGAAATTATTTATATAAGAACACAAAGTTTCTTTGTGTTTTGCTTGTATCCCCCCTGAAAATGTTAAAAACAGTAAAATTGTAGGGGTATGAACTCACAGTTGATTATGTGTACGTGCTCCACAGCAAAACCGGAAAGATGACTCTCGAGTTGGAGTACGCGGAATTAACGGTCCTAATGATAATTAAGCACATAATTGTATATTAATTAGCGAAACCATTAATTAAAGTGTTAGAAAACACTTGCTTTTGGGTTAGGAATGTTACCGAGATTTGTTTGAAGTGGAAAAAGAGGGTTTTCGGCCAAGCTTCTCGGCTCAAGGTTGTTTGCGGCCGTGAACTGGGTTTGTGGCCTTTGAAGATATGAAGGTTGTTCTTGGTGAAAATATGAAGATTTGAAGGTTTGTTCTTGAGGATATGAATGTTCTTGGGAGGTTATTGGGAGCAACTTGAGAGAGTTTTCGGGTGAAAAAGGTGAGAAATGAAAAATCTCTCCGGGAAAAACCTTTATACCGGTTGGGTTTACGGCTGGAAATGGGTTCCCGGCTGTAAACGGGTTTACGGCCTAGGAGTTTACGGCCCAGGGGTTTACGGCCGTAAATGCATGGCTGGACGAGTTTGCTGATTTTTCGAGGGAAATCTTGATTTTTCGAGGGTTTTTGGTTCTGAAAACTTATATAACCTCTAATTATATATTTTAGATTATTTTCTAACCCACAAGAACTTAACGGAACAAATAAAATTCGAAATTTTATTTAACAGAATTGACTTTTGTTGACTAGATAGTATCGGGTTGTCACAGAGATTTATTCAAAACTTTTCAAAGATCGCGAAGCCACTCACCACCTTGACCCAGAAAGGTGTAACATTCAACTGGGAGGAGAAACAAGAAACTGCTTTCCAGACGCTAAAGCAAGCCCTCTGCAGCGCACCGATCTTGTCCCTCCCAGAAGGGACGGAAGATTTTGTAGTTTACTGCGTTGCATCAAATCAAGAGCTAGGTTGCGTTCTTATGCAGCGAGGAAAGGTCATATCCTATGCCACGAGACAGCTTAAGAACCACGAGGTTAACTATACCACGCATGATATCGAACTGGGAGCAGTGGTTTTCGCTTTGAAGATTTGGAGACATTACCTGTATGGTACGAAATGCACAGTCTTTACTGATCATAAAAGCCTCCAACATATATTTGATCAGAAGGAACTTAACATGAGACAACGACGATGGGTAGAGCTACTCAACGATTACGAATATGAGATTCGCTATCATCCTGGCAAATCCAATGTGTTAGCAGATGCCCTTAGTCGGAAAGAGTACTCGGGCCACCGAGTAAAGTCTCTAACTATGACTATCCTTTCCCACCTATCCACACAGATCAAGGAGGCTTAGCTGGAAGCCTTGAAACCTGAGAACGTGACGGGTGAAGCATTAAGAGGAATGGAAAAGAACTTGGAAATCAAGGGGACAGAGTTCGTTATCTAAGGAATTGGATCAGGACACCAAAGTTTGGTGACTACATAAATGTTGTCATGAACGAAGCCCATAAAACTCGATACTCTGTTCATCCAGGTTCAGACAAGATGTATCTGGTCCTCAAGAAGCTCTATTGGTGGCCGAACTTGAAAGCTGAAATTGCTACCTATGTGGGCAAGTGCCTAACTTGCGCTAAAGTCAAGGTAGAATATCAAAATCCCTCGGGTTTACTTCAACAACCATAAATACTTGAGTGGAAGTGGGAGCGGATTACAATGGATTTCATAACCAAACTACCCAGGACAACGGGTGGTCATGACACCATTTGGGTAATCGTCGACAGATTAACCAAATCCGCACACTTCCTGCAAATAAAAGAAACTGACAAAATGGAGAAGTTAACTAGGATGTACATTAAAGATATAGTACGATTTCATGGTGTGCCAATATCTATTATCTCTGACCGAGATAGTAGGTTTACCTCACGGTTTTGGCAATCACTGCAAAAGTCCTTAGATATAGTCCATGAGTACAGCGTACCATCCTCAGATGGATGGGCAAAGCGAGAGGACCATAAAAAAATTGGAAGACATGTTGAGAGCTTGTGTGATAGATTTTGGTAAAGCTTGGGATACCCATTTACCACTCGTCGAATTCTCGTTCAACAACAGCTATCACACTAGCATCAAAGTTGCTCCATTTGAAGACCTCTATGGCCGCAAGTGCAGATCTCCTCTGTGTTGGACTGAAGTAGGTGATACACAACTAGCCAAGAACCAAATACCTGATAGCACTGTAACCGGTCCCGAGATCATTCGAGAAACCACAGAAGAGATTGTACAAATCCGGGAACGATTGAAAGCTTCTAGAGACAGATAGAAAAGTTATGCGGACAAACGACGAAAACCCTTGGAATTCCAGGTTGGTGACCGCGTCTTATTAAAGGTCTCACCCTGGAAAGGAATGATACATTTCGGCAAAAGTGGAAAACTAAATCCAAGGTACATCGGACCATTCGAGATTCTTGCTAGCATTGGTCCGATTGCTTACAAACTCAAACTACCGCAAGAACTTAGTAACATTCATCCCACTTTTCACGTCTCTAATCTCAAGAAGTGTTTGTCTGACGAGAATCTTGTAATTCCACTTGACCAAAACGAGTTAAACGAGAGTCTACACTTCATAGAAGAACCAGTGGAAATCATGGATAAGGAAATAAAAAGAATAAAACAAAGTCGTATACCAATAGTGAAGGTTCGCTGGAATGCCAAGCGGGGACCTGAATTCACTTGGGAACGGGAAGATCAAATGAAACAAAAGTATCCACATCTTTTCCCTAGTTCATGAGTACCACTTTAGAAAAAATTCCGGGACGAAATTCCCTCTAACGGGGGGATTATGTATCAACCCGATATTTCAAGTCAGTGTAATAGTCTAGGTCAACCATTGTAACTAGTTTTAAAGTAATAAAGAGAAATTATTTGAATATTATGTGCATTTAATTATTTTTAAAGATGTAATAAAAATGATCGTCAAAAATAAAAATGTTAAATAAACTTGATTGGAATTAATAAAGTGGTAGAGATCGTAACAAGGATTCCTAAAATATAAAGAACACCGAAATCCGAGTTATAACGAAGAAGTTATGACCTATCGAAGATCCGCAACAAAATCGGCAAAACGCTGTGTAACGTAAAAAGTAAGTTTACAATAAAAGGATTTTTAGCCTTATATATCTAAATGAAAGTTGTATTATACGTTAAACCGAGAGTGTGCATAAAAAGAACGTCCAAATCTAACTTCGTATAACAAAGTTATGATTTTTCTAAGATTCGACATAGCAGTACACAACACGAAATTCGAGTTAAAGATCGAACGATTTTTAGCCGACACAACCTAAACGAAAATCGAAGATCTCGTCAATAGTAGTTCGACGGTAAAAAGACAGATGAAAACGGACGTCGAATGAAGATGTTATGAATTTTTAACGGACTTTTCCTGTCCCAGCCTGTTAAAAATATAATATTAAAAATAATGTCAAAATTAGCCGACATAGTCTAAACGAAAGTCGTAGAGTACGGTCTCACCCACGCGTGGATATAAATAGCATCGAAAACGGAGATCGTATGCGAAAGTTATGAATTTTTGAAATTCCGGGCACAAAATCCGAGAACCTTCGCATGTACTAGGCTCGGATTCGGCCACGTAGCACCCTCGCATGTCCGACGCGTGTTACAAGTCGTGGCGCATACGAAGCGAACCACCTCCGAAAATCGGACCCGTGTCCGATCCGTGGCGTGTCCGAAGCGAGCCACGTCGCACCCTCGCACATCCGATGTCTGTTGCCACCAGCGAGACTTCGGACCTGCTATATATAGCATGCAAATCTTCCCGGTTTTGGTTAGAATTTTTCACACTTTTTCACTCTTGAAACCCTCTTAAGCCATTTTACAACCCCCCGAAGCCTCGGGAACCTCCCTAACACCCGAAGAAAGCCCCGAAGCACCCGAAGTCCCCAAGAAAAGAGTCTTTCAGTTTGAAACTCGACCCTCGTAATGCCCGGTTTTCAACAAAAACTCCCGGTTTCGTCAAGAAAAATCATTTCTAGAAGCGAAGTGATGTTCAAATCACCACCTTTATCAAGTGAGTTTATACCCCTACGTTTTCACTATATTTTTATATATTAAGGGGGGAATACAAGTAAAACACAAGGAAATCTTGTGTTAATAACAAAACTATTCAAATAATTTTCAACTGTCGTTTTACTAGGATAAACATATTATTTTACTAGTTCAGGATTTCATATAAAAACAACATATAAACTATAATAGGTATAGTTTATGAAACGAACTTACTATTTTACAAATTCAGGTTAGAATACAGAAACAAACATATAAACTATGATAGGTATAGTTTATGAGACATATATACTATTTATTCATTTCAAAATGAATTTTCATTATTCTACACGTAACCGTCGATATAGCTTTGTGAGACATACATCAAATCCCAATCCTGAAATTATAACCAGAGTCTCCTGGAGGGAGAGCGTGACACTTGTATATAGATCTATATGGGACTGACAATCCCTCACTTGAGCTGCTTGCAACAGCTAGGCCGGCAGGCCTGTGGTGACAAATGTCGTACCAATTACGATGCCTAAAGAACATCGTGTTCAGGCATTCCGATGTCATCAAGCATGGTTATGATAACTCACAATTTGGTATTGAACAATAGGATTAGTGTGTGAATAAGTAAACAACTTCACATAGTTTTATATAATAATAAAACTATAATACAATTATATTTGTTGAAACTAGACAGTTACAAACACACAGTCTTCATACAAATACAATTACAGAACACTATTGCAGTATAGAGAAAACACACTTCTCATGGTTTCATACGGATTAAAATTATAGCATACTATATCAGAGTACGATAACATTTACGTGTTTTGAGTACAACATACTACAACAGAAAATATAGGATTTTCTGGGGAAAACATACTTACATTTTCAAAGAACAAATATCAGATTTCAGTTACAAACATACTTATGAACTCACCAACTTAATTGTTGACACTCTTTTCAAAACTACTTGTATTCTCGGGAAATCAGTAGACAGGTACATCCACGAATTTTTTGAGAAGACGGAGCTTCATTGACTCATGTCTTTTAACTTTTTGGTGTCATATATACAATGACTTGAATACATATGTAAAAACTTATACTTTATCAATGCATGGTTGTTGTACTTTGATTACGATTATGCAATTGTTGTGATACTGTACATGACGTCCTCTTTCCCCGAACGTTTCCGTCGTTCCGGTTTGGGGGTGTGACAATAGTACAAGCATATAAGTCGAAGTTTACCTATTCCTTTTATCCTATGAGGCTAAAAGCGATATCTTGGGCCCCTCGATGATTTTGTCTTGACTTATGTGTCGGGCCCGGTCAGGACTAAATTGATGTGTTCAATTAAGTTCTATGTCAGACAAATCAGAGATCGAGAAACAAACTGCTGGACAATAAGTATGACTATGTTCCATGTGATTGTCCACACGATATCTTGAGAACGAAGGACTATACGATCCCTTATCTAAAGGACGTGTCAGAGTTCGACAGCGGCTTTTGAGAGCTACGATTGCTAATCGGATTTTGAAGTCGTACTTGTATTTATAGTTATTAGATATATTCAAGTGGGAGACTGTTGGATTAGGTGTCTAAGCCCATAACTATATTTGGTATGTACTTGACCCGGTTGTAGCATGGTCCTTTTGAGTTGCCTTCACCAGAGCAACTTGACTGGATGAATAATGGAGAAAGAGGTTATTATGGTTTATTAATATATTATATGAATAATATATTAAAAGAGAATTCATATTATTTAATTAACATTGGCCAAGAATTAATTTAGAATTAATTTTGTGGTCAAAAGAGGTTAAATGAATTAAAGGGACTGAAGTTATAATTATAAGATAATTGCATAATGGGCTAAGGAACCCTTTGGAAAAGGGTTGGACGAAATCTTCTAGGAGCCCATAAGGATTTCGTCCAAGGGCTAGGGTTCTGGAAGATTCTTGTGGGTTGCTTAGAGCCTAAGCAACCGGATGAAGTCTTTGACTGAAACCCTAATTCTTCAGCTATATAAGGACCCCTTTGGCATCCCAAAACCGGCCACTTGAACCCTAAGGATTACAGAGCCGGTTTTGAACCTTTCCCCTCTCTCTCCAAGATCATCCAATTGCTTTGGTGTTTGTGATTCATTAGAGACATCGCATTTGAGGTGCTAGGTTCTCGAAAGCTCAAGATCATCAAGCTACAATCAAAGGTAACATTCTTACTAGTTTATTTATGTTGATTTCGATTTGATATGCTAGATCTAGGGTTTGAGAGCTTTGAAAGCTCAAGATCATCAAGCTACAATCAAAGGTAACATTCTTACTAGTTTATTTATGTTGATTTCGATTTGATATGCTAGATCTAGGGTTTGAGAGCTTTGGATGATTATTGCATGTACAAATAGAAAAACCTAGATCCAAAGCTTTAGGGTTTGTATGTGCACCATAGGATTGATGTTTTGCTCATAACCCAACAATATTCTGGTCCAAGCTTCATAAGCAGTTGAATCCGGTTCAAGAACACGGGTGAGAAGATCGTCAGAGAGTGTCCCATAGATCCATTGAAGAATAATGGCGTCAATCTCAGAGCATGACTCATAGTCTTGATTTGTTTTGGATGGGGGGGTCCATCAATGTGGGAGAGTACTTTATATCCACGAGCATGGAGTTTGAAGAGCTTAACCCAAGAGGAGTAGGTTACCTTCTTTCCATCAAGAACGCTGACTTCGTTTTGAATGTTTGTAACAGTGTAAACGAGATGGATGGCTTTGGTGGGGGTAGGATCGAATTTGTCACCCATAGGGGAAAGTTAGTAATTTGCAGGGAGAGAAGGGTGGAGACTACATAGCCGTAGCTGTTGCAGAATGTTTAGAAACGGTACTGAGCTTGGCTCTGATACCATGTAATTATGTAAATCTTGATGATCTTATTGTAATGAGGAGCCCTCTATATAGAGAAATTAAATATCCTCCTAATTTTCTTGCTACATATCTTCCTACCCATTTGAAATGATGACAAGTGTATTAAAATATTATTAATCTTATCTAAATATGACACATGTCACAATTTCATTGGGTAGGAAGATAAGTAGGAACAAAAGATAGGAGGATATTTAATTTCCCCTCTATATATACAACAGGTATAAGAGAGATTACAGGGATATACAAAGAGTTATTCTAGAAAATGGCTAATCACTATCAATTTACAATAAATACAAATATATATGGAGATATATTCTACTGATACTCACAACAAATAAATCTAGTGTCATTGCAATTTTTGTAATTATTAGTAACTTTATTTTCTCATTTAAAATGATTTTTGTTAATCTTTGTGATGGATAATTTCTTAAAAACATTTCATAAAACTAATTCATAATTATAATTACTTAATTACTGAACTTAAAATAAAAACTTCTATCCTACCCAATTTTTTGTATTTCATTATATGTTACACGATTGTTGTAATGTTGTTCCAATTTGGCTCAGCGGCAAGTTTTTCGTAAAATTTGTAGATGAGATTTGACCAATATTTAAGTATGTTCTAATGTATTATTGACATTTTAAAAGTATTAGTTTATGATAATACGCCCAAAATGTCATTTTATTCCATATGCATATTTACAATTTGTTTTTTTTTATATAATACTACACCTTAATAATAACAAACAAAAACCATATTTAGTATTTATTTCTCATATAATATATGCATATGGTAATACTCCCAAAGCTTGAGGTATAAACTTTCAGTCAGGTTACACCTCACCTCATATCTATTGGTAACATTAGATTTTTCCTTCAACAAATGATATTAGGTCGAAACAAAATAATGCAAAAAATAGGATTTTGTGTTGGATTGGATATACAAGAAGCTACCACACTAGTCAAACTGTCACTAAATCCCCAAAATTTGCTTCAAAATAGCAATATAAGTGGGGGGAACCATCATGAGATGTTTCCTTTTTTGGCCACATTACAAAGCTAGACTACAAGTTAGATGGACGATGTGAGCACCAATCATCCGGCACACTAAAAAAATGCATCTCTATGAACTCTATGAACCTCTTCTTATACTCTTTTGGTGAGATTACAGTTGGCTTCACGTCCTTAGGAACCAAAAACGACTTCACACAAGTCTCAAATATCTTGTCCCAAGTATACTGCCTCATGTAATCTATTATGCCGCATACAAGCTCCCCTTTTTCCGCATCCACTCCAATCAATAACGAATAATCCATCACATCTATCGACTGTATTTCATAAACAAATCATTTTGACAAATGTTACACAAAGCAGGGATAGATAATTAGATATCAAAAAAGAAAAAATTAAAAAAAAAAATAATAATAATAATAAAAAAGGACTCACATTGAGGAAATCCGTGTCATTCAAAACAGTCTCTCGTAGGTTTCGTTTTGCTTCCTCACTAACATATAAAGGAGAAACATTCATGTCGTTGACAAAATTTTGGTCCAAGAGAACATTCCCCTCAACATCATCAGAAGGTACTAAACGCTTATGTAAAGCTCCTTTCAGATCATATTGCCTAATCAGGTTTCGACAATAAGTAATGTTTTCCATTACCATCAAAAGATAAGTCACTTCCTCTTTCTTCACGTGATAAATCCCCAAAATTTTTGCCAAACAGGTCTCTTTCCCATTCTCCAAACACTGATTCATGTGCTTAAAATATTTCGAACCGAATTGCAAAAAAGAACGACACTCGGTCTTTTGAATTTCTTTTATAATAAACCGTCCATCAATTGTTTTAGCAAAAAATGCTTTACTCTTCCCACCTTTCGCATCCCAAGGTTTACACCGACTTAAGGCGGCGATAAAATCCAATTCCGATAACCCACACCGACTTCTAAGATCCACAAACTCATTCGCAAATAGGCAACCCACTGTATATCTAACCTTGTTAAAACCGACCCAGTGAGACTACCGGATGAAGATACCTCGAAGAAGAATCCACCGAGTCCAACAAACCGAGCCCTTCGAATCTGAAAAAATGTGATACTTCCGGTGAATTTTTTTTGTCTTTGATAAGCGTTAAAGCACACGCGATTATGCTCGATAATTCATTTTCATAATCCGATACCATGTAATGGTTCCCGGGACCCACCGGAAAATGAAGCCTTGACCTTTCTTTTCCGGTGATTATTGTGTATATAGTCAATTCTGCGGTGGTGAAGCTTCTGATTGGTTCAAATTCCGGTAAGTAACTTCTCTGGAGATCCTTCATATAAGAACTTTCGATTTTCTGAAACGGTGTCCACATCCATCCCGTTTGATCGGTTGATTTTGAAACTTTTATACCAATATCTGAATCAACTTCAATTGATTTCAAAGGTAAACTCTCTTGGTCAGATGTTAGAAGTGAATAAAGCCGGGTATCCCAGATGCTTGATTCGAGGAAAAGTTTCCAATGAAGATGATTTAAGAATAGAGGCATGTTCCTCAAAGCACCATCATTAGCAGTTTTTAACGCCTACAAATTCAAGATGCTGCATAGTTAGCGAGGTTTGAAATTGAATAATACAGTGGTATATTTGATTTGATTGATAATTAACCAACCTCAAATTGATAACGTTCTTCATTCAGCATCGCCTCAACATGACAAAAGGATCCCGATTCCACAAATTCGGATTTCATTTTCGTCAAGTGTTTTTCAACGTCCTCAAACACTGAAATTCCTTTGTCACACACCTTCATTAACACAACAAATTTGTTAAAACCTGAACAAAGTTATCATATAATCTCAACCAAGTAATTATAAGTAATCATACATGCTCAACTTCTTTTCTCATAAATTCATCACCAATTGAATCGCTGAACTCCACTTTCCAATGTGGTAGAGACACAGAGTAACTAGGCACCGGAGAGTATCTAAATATTGCAACCATGGAGCCTAATCTGCAAATCACAATAAATTTCACTCATCAAAACTATCATGCATACAAACTGATATAGGTGCGTATAGGTGAGAATATGCATACCCAAAAAAGTGTAAATAGTCTCTATGAAACAGATGCCCACAGCTAGATGTCATATCACATGAAGACTGGTTTGAGAAGCCAAGCTCCAAAAACATCCCAAATGACAAACTGCAAGCAGCTGTAGAAAGTACGACTCTTTTTGTAAACTTTAGGGGTTTACATTTCCCACAGCAACTCCACATCCAAAGTCTCCCTTCATCTTCACCAGCTAAATGTTTCTCTATAGAAAGACGTCTTACTTCAATTGTGAGTTGCATACAGTGATGTGCATAGTAGTGAGAATGAGCATCTGATGGTTGGCCACAAGGTTTACATAAAAGCTTCTGTATAGATTCATAGAAAAAAAAAAGTAAATTACTCTTTTAGCCTTTTGTTGAAAAAAAGTATTGCTAAAAAAAAGGAGAAATAAATTCGATTTTGGAGAACCTGATTGAGTATTTCGTCACGCAAAAACTTTCCAATAGGCATATCGGAAGCTTGGTAGAATTTGATAGTAGAAAAATGATCATTTTCACAGATGCTTCCTTTTGTCACATTCCGCTTTGACTTTAAAACCATAACACTTTTAGATTTCTAACACTTTGTTCATATCAATATCATCCGTACTTTCAATATGTTCTTCTGTACTTTTTGTCGCCTGAGAATCATCACTCACTTAGTCATCTCATTTCATTCATGATAATATATATAGGGTACAAGATATTAAATGGACTAAGCCTCATAAAATACATACAAGATGGCCTTTAGCCCTTTACTAACGTAACACTATACAAATAAATATATACACTAAAACATATATATGGTTATAATACAAAATAATAAATGGACTAGGCCTCATAAGACACATACAAGATGGGCCTTTACTAACTAACGTAACACTATACAAATGAATATATACACTAACACAGGCTTACAAAATAAATAGATAATAAAGGAACCAGGCCTCATAAAATACACACAACATGGGCATTCACTAATGTAATACACTAACAAGATAATGAGTGGACTAACGTAACACCTTACAAATAAATATATACACTAACACGAATTACAACTATTTTATTAACGAAACTTTGAGAGATGAGACAGAAAACAGGGGTGTATGTGTATGGCTCGATTATTGAATCATAAAATTCTAAATCAAGAAAATGATTTTTAATTGATGGAATGATGTCTATGGTGGGGATTTTGGTAGGAAATATATAGATGAAATGGTGGAAAATATTACCCTTTGATGTAGAAGAAATGAATCTTCAAGGATTTGATGATATGCAAACTGAACAACATTTTTTATTTTTTTGAGTTCATCACTCTGGGATCCTTTCAGCAAAATCTGCAAGTTCATACACAAAACATCAGATAGAATTGAAAACTTCTAATTGAGAGAATTACCATTTTCGTCCCTGAGTATATCTGATTGTTTTTAATTTGATACCATAAAGTTTTATCTTGCAATTTTGGTCATTATTTGAGGTTTTTGTTACCTTTTTGTCCCTATCTCAAATAAAATGACTCTCTATGGGACCAAAATTGTAAAACACAGCTACACTCAGGGGCCAATGGGAAAAGAGAAAAAAAAATGTTGCAAAAGAACCTCAAATAAGGACCAAAAGTGCAAAAAAGAGTTTTTGAGGATCAAACGTATACTTTACTCCTTTTAAACTTTTAAATAGTAAGCTACAAACATGGTCCCTGTGCTTTCTTGTATTTACTGTGTTCACTCCATAATGAATAGTTATTTTAATTTTCGTAGATATTTTAAGGTTTTTCTATTATGAAATTTGGTCACTAGTACTTTATGATATACGGACTTTTTAAATTTTGGTCCTTATTTCAAAGTTCCAGGGGCTTAGATCAATATTGAACCTTAAAACAAGGATCAAAACTGAAACAATCAACTAAACAAAAGGTAAAAAACAAAAAAAAAAACACACAGGGGCCACTTTTGTAACTTGCGATTTCATTTTAGTAATCACTGTGAACTTATAGATAAATAAATAATATAAGGAAAGATAATGAGAATTACCGTGCAGCCCATTCGATTAGGTAATCCTTTAAGAAACATTAACGTCTTTGGCTTTTCTCCACCTTCAGAAACACCATGTTCTTCTAAATAAAACGAATCACATTTTCCCAAATTTTCATCACTGAATTGATCACCATATGACAAAATGGATGACCCCGTACATCTAGCAATTCTCTCTAATCGGCTAATGTTCATATCATAAACTAATGCCATCTTTCTTTCAAAAGTGTATATCTGAATATCACGTGAAACGTTTTTTTCTACTATCATCACATCTGGATTGCATTTCTCTATCATCCCAATAAACAAACGGAGTCTGTTCCTTTCGTCATCAATTTCCTTAACAGATAACAACCCTTCAAAATCATTTATAGCACCCTTGATCAATATTAGTTTTGGGCTTTCAAATCTTGTTGCCTTTTCTCTAATCTCGCTATCAAGTCTTCTTGGCATTTCTTCTAAAACACTTGCTTTGAATACCAACCCATCAAACACTTCACTGAAAAAACACAATTAGCATCGTCAAAACAAGCAAACAAAAATAGTACGAGTATATACAACAAATAAAGGGAATGAAAAGTCAACCTTTGACTTGGAGAGCCAGTAGGAAGACATTTGACCTTCACGTAACAATCAGGATCCATGACTTCCCCTTTCGAAAAAGGAGAAACGTTCCATAATAAAGATGTAATTAGATCCACCCAATTATAACCATATTTTTCCGTTGATTTAACAATATTTTTCAGAAGAGTCTTTAAATTTTCATTTATAACCTCATCAACATCATCCTCTTCGTCACCCACTTCAGGGGGAAGCCAAATGTCGGGATCATTGATACAGTGATACTCTGTTTCAATACGCTCTGTTTTCACACAACAAACAAGCTAAAGTTAATAACTTTAAATGCATGTTAATGAAATGTATTAAAAATAGATTACGAAGAAGAAAACCCTTTTCTTTACGTACCAGAAGTTTCTCCACGTTCTAAATCTCCTTTTCTGTTATTGAATTCCACAAGATGATTCTCCATTATATCGTTTACATTCATTTAGGGCGTCGAATTCTCCAAAACTTCACAAATTGGGGTTTTGCAAAGTAGATATCAGCTAATTAACATTCTGCGCAACATGAAATTTGATAGTTAAATATTACAGTTGGCAAATTTACGAACGCAAAAGCACAATGACAGGTTAACTACAAGTCAAGAACAAGAACCGAGTCCTACCCTAATCGGATAAACCAGAAATCAAGAAAGGAGAAGCTTGAAGCTTATTCAACGAGAACTGGGGAATGGTAATGATATACTTCCCGGTAAAGAACCCAAATATAAAAATGCAATCGTTATGTAGTATATTAACTGAAACAAAAACCCTATTCTTGTTATCTTAGATAGAGAAGAAAGGTGATAGTTAAATATTACAGAAATTTGATAGTTAAATATTACAGACGTTCTTGGCAAACTTACGAACGCAAAATCACAATGACAGGTTAAAAATAAGTCAAGAACAAGAACTGAGTACTACACTAGTTTGATGAACTAAAAATCAAGAAACAGAGACTTGAAACTTATTCAACAAAAACTGGAGAAGGTTAATGTGATACTTACCAATGTAGAGTCCTTCTTGTTTATGAAAATGCAACGTTTATGATTAAATCTCAGCCAGCCAAGTAGTATATTAACTGAAACAAAACCCTACTATGAGCTTAGGGAAGAAAGGTGATGAAGGAAGAATAAGAAAGCGGACGTGTAGAGCATGAAAGGTAATTTCGGGGAACTTAAAGTGGGTAAAAAAAATGAGAAAATGACTTTCAGTTTTCTCTATTATAAGTCCTTCTTGTTTTCTTCTTTGCTTAATAAGTCCTTATAGTTAATGGATTTGTGTATACCAGGTCCTTATGACTTGATGAACTAAATAAGTCATTATTGTTTTTCTATTTATACATATTAAGTCCAAGTAAAATTTTATATGCATTTTGGGTATATTTTCGTTTATATATATGTTATTATGTTGTATTTATATACATTTTTTATATGTAAGTGGTGGTCGTTGTCTCATGGCGCAAACCACCTCACATTTTCATGTTCATTACAACTCCAAGCATCACCCGCAAACTCTTTTTGTTTATATTCGACTTTGTTTCTTTTCGAGCTTTTGGAGTACCCGTCTACATATGAGTTTTTGCTTAATAACGCTATCACATCACAGTTGATCGAGTTGTCGTTGGAGTTTTTGTTGTCATTTTGGTTGGTGTTCTAGTTGCTTCTTTAAAAAAATTAATTCGGTCACCGTCGTTTGTCTAGTACGTGTTATGTTAACCATCTTTAGGAAACTTTATAAGGTTATAAAAAAAACTAATGAAACTTTCTTGCCAACATGGCAACATGCCAACCATATCATTAGTAGGCTCTTTATGCCCCTTAGGTTGACTCTTCTCCTTAATTTACTTTGCGACACAACAGTAGCCTTGAGCGAGAATATTCTTTATTTCTTTTTTTCCAATAAAGGCCTTTACATAATCATCGAGGAACATAGTTCCTTCTTAATCGAGGGGAATCATCATTTAATTATTTGTAATCTAGTGAGCATAGTACCTTGCTTTTAACTTAAGGTTGGCTCAACCTTCGGTCTTCCGTGAGTTTAATCATATCTTTGTTTTTTTTTTTTTTTTTTTAATAGCAGTGTGGTTTAATACTAAACGAGATAATCAAAAATAACAAATATATATAATATTTTTATATAGTGACACATTTTTTTATTGAAAATATCAGCGAAGGTCGTGTCACTTTTGGTATTCTTATGGTCATTTCAAAATATTGTGGCCTATGAAAAAATGTGACGGTAGCATGAAAATATGACTATTGGGTATTAATTTTTTTGTTATAATTAATCATTTTATCTATTATTGTAGCGGTAAACACATTTCAAAATTCTCGGTGACTGTGTCTCACCAAATGACAACATAGTTATTTTTCAGTGCGGTGTTTTGATAGTAATTTGTCACACAAAAAAAATTATTTATTATGACTGTTGCTATCTTTTAGAGACACACAATTAGGCCAATGATGGCTTTGTTAACCAAATGGTCACATGAATTTTTTTTAACTGTGACGTTAGGCTAGTTATTTGTTATATTTTCTTTTTGCTTATTATGACTATTGTCTATCGTTGAGAAAACATTAAGCATGACTAAAACTATGTTGAAGACGCACAACTTTCTTTTGACTATGGTAATCGTGTAACTTACAGCTACACATATTTTTTTATCATGGTCGTTGCTATTAGTCAAATATATAAAAAAAATGTAGAAGTGTGAATTATATGTTTTAACACGTGAAACCAATTAGAATTAGAAAGTGACTATAATTGATTTATAGACACAAGTGTATGTGTTGTGCACCTCATGCCCACAACAAATTGCTTTTCAGTGTGACCAATTTTATTATTTAGACACTCAGAAATTATTCAGTGTGACTTACTTTTATCATAGTCGTCATATATACATGATTAAGACCATTGATGTGAATCTTTTATAGTCACGTAATGTTTTTATAATTGTGACTGTAGTAGTACATATATACAATCACACTAACTTAATTAGTTGTAAAGTTACCATTATATACATTTTAGTGACATAGGACAAATTAAAACATGACCGAAAACTTATATATAGGGTACAAGATATTAAATGGACTAAGCCTCATAAAATACATACAAGATGGCCTTTAGCCCTTTACTAACGTAACACTATACAAATAAATATATACACTAAAACATATATATGGTTATAATACAAAATAATAAATGGACTAGGCCTCATAAGACACATACAAGATGGGCCTTTACTAACTAACGTAACACTATACAAATGAATATATACACTAACACAGGCTTACAAAATAAATAGATAATAAAGGAACCAGGCCTCATAAAATACACACAACATGGGCATTCACTAATGTAATACACTAACAAGATAATGAGTGGACTAACGTAACACCTTACAAATAAATATATACACTAACACGAATTACAACTATTTTATTAACGAAACTTTGAGAGATGAGACAGAAAACAGGGGTGTATGTGTATGGCTCGATTATTGAATCATAAAATTCTAAATCAAGAAAATGATTTTTAATTGATGGAATGATGTCTATGGTGGGGATTTTGGTAGGAAATATATAGATGAAATGGTGGAAAATATTACCCTTTGATGTAGAAGAAATGAATCTTCAAGGATTTGATGATATGCAAACTGAACAACATTTTTTATTTTTTTGAGTTCATCACTCTGGGATCCTTTCAGCAAAATCTGCAAGTTCATACACAAAACATCAGATAGAATTGAAAACTTCTAATTGAGAGAATTACCATTTTCGTCCCTGAGTATATCTGATTGTTTTTAATTTGATACCATAAAGTTTTATCTTGCAATTTTGGTCATTATTTGAGGTTTTTGTTACCTTTTTGTCCCTATCTCAAATAAAATGACTCTCTATGGGACCAAAATTGTAAAACACAGCTACACTCAGGGGCCAATGGGAAAAGAGAAAAAAAAATGTTGCAAAAGAACCTCAAATAAGGACCAAAAGTGCAAAAAAGAGTTTTTGAGGATCAAACGTATACTTTACTCCTTTTAAACTTTTAAATAGTAAGCTACAAACATGGTCCCTGTGCTTTCTTGTATTTACTGTGTTCACTCCATAATGAATAGTTATTTTAATTTTCGTAGATATTTTAAGGTTTTTCTATTATGAAATTTGGTCACTAGTACTTTATGATATAGGGACTTTTTAAATTTTGGTCCTTATTTCAAAGTTCCAGGGGCTAAGATCAATATTGAACCTTAAAACAAGGATCAAAACTGAAACAATCAACTAAACAAAAGGTAAAAAACAAAAAAAAAACACACGTGGGCCACTTTTGTAACTTGCGATTTCATTTTAGTAATCACTGTGAACTTATAGATAAATAAATAATATAAGGAAAGATAATGAGAATTACCGTGCAGCCCATTCGATTAGGTAATCCTTTAAGAAACATTAACGTCTTTGGCTTTTCTCCACCTTCAGAAACACCATGTTCTTCTAAATAAAACGAATCACATTTTCCCAAATTTTCATCACTGAATTGATCACCATATGACAAAATGGATGACCCCGTACATCTAGCAATTCTCTCTAATCGGCTAATGTTCATATCATAAACTAATGCCATCTTTCTTTCAAAAGTGTATATCTGAATATCACGTGAAACGTTTTTTTCTACTATCATCACATCTGGATTGCATTTCTCTATCATCCCAATAAACAAACGGAGTCTGTTCCTTTCGTCATCAATTTCCTTAACAGATAACAACCCTTCAAAATCATTTATAGCACCCTTGATCAATATTAGTTTTGGGCTTTCAAATCTTGTTGCCTTTTCTCTAATCTCGCTATCAAGTCTTCTTGGCATTTCTTCTAAAACACTTGCTTTGAATACCAACCCATCAAACACTTCACTGAAAAAACACAATTAGCATCGTCAAAACAAGCAAACAAAAATAGTACGAGTATATACAACAAATAAAGGGAATGAAAAGTCAACCTTTGACTTGGAGAGCCAGTAGGAAGACATTTGACCTTCACGTAACAATCAGGATCCATGACTTCCCCTTTCGAAAAAGGAGAAACGTTCCATAATAAAGATGTAATTAGATCCACCCAATTATAACCATATTTTTCCGTTGATTTAACAATATTTTTCAGAAGAGTCTTTAAATTTTCATTTATAACCTCATCAACATCATCCTCTTCGTCACCCACTTCAGGGGGAAGCCAAATGTCGGGATCATTGATACAGTGATACTCTGTTTCAATACGCTCTGTTTTCACACAACAAACAAGCTAAAGTTAATAACTTTAAATGCATGTTAATGAAATGTATTAAAAATAGATTACGAAGAAGAAAACCCTTTTCTTTACGTACCAGAAGTTTCTCCACGTTCTAAATCTCCTTTTCTGTTATTGAATTCCACAAGATGATTCTCCATTATATCGTTTACATTCATTTAGGGCGTCGAATTCTCCAAAACTTCACAAATTGGGGTTTTGCAAAGTAGATATCAGCTAATTAACATTCTGCGCAACATGAAATTTGATAGTTAAATATTACAGTTGGCAAATTTACGAACGCAAAAGCACAATGACAGGTTAACTACAAGTCAAGAACAAGAACCGAGTCCTACCCTAATCGGATAAACCAGAAATCAAGAAAGGAGAAGCTTGAAGCTTATTCAACGAGAACTGGGGAATGGTAATGATATACTTCCCGGTAAAGAACCCAAATATAAAAATGCAATCGTTATGTAGTATATTAACTGAAACAAAAACCCTATTCTTGTTATCTTAGATAGAGAAGAAAGGTGATAGTTAAATATTACAGAAATTTGATAGTTAAATATTACAGACGTTCTTGGCAAACTTACGAACGCAAAATCACAATGACAGGTTAAAAATAAGTCAAGAACAAGAACTGAGTACTACACTAGTTTGATGAACTAAAAATCAAGAAACAGAGACTTGAAACTTATTCAACAAAAACTGGAGAAGGTTAATGTGATACTTACCAATGTAGAGTCCTTCTTGTTTATGAAAATGCAACGTTTATGATTAAATCTCAGCCAGCCAAGTAGTATATTAACTGAAACAAAACCCTACTATGAGCTTAGGGAAGAAAGGTGATGAAGGAAGAATAAGAAAGCGGACGTGTAGAGCATGAAAGGTAATTTCGGGGAACTTAAAGTGGGTAAAAAAATGAGAAAATGACTTTCAGTTTTCTCTATTATAAGTCCTTCTTGTTTTCTTCTTTGCTTAATAAGTCCTTATAGTTAATGGATTTGTGTATACCAGGTCCTTATGACTTGATGAACTAAATAAGTCATTATTGTTTTTCTATTTATACATATTAAGTCCAAGTAAAATTTTATATGCATTTTGGGTATATTTTCGTTTATATATATGTTATTATGTTGTATTTATATACATTTTTTATATGTAAGTGGTGGTCGTTGTCTCATGGCGCAAACCACCTCACATTTTCATGTTCATTACAACTCCAAGCATCACCCGCAAACTCTTTTTGTTTATATTCGACTTTGTTTCTTTTCGAGCTTTTGGAGTACCCGTCTACATATGAGTTTTTGCTTAATAACGCTATCACATCACAGTTGATCGAGTTGTCGTTGGAGTTTTTGTTGTCATTTTGGTTGGTGTTCTAGTTGCTTCTTTAAAAAAATTAATTCGGTCACCGTCGTTTGTCTAGTACGTGTTATGTTAACCATCTTTAGGAAACTTTATAAGGTTATAAAAAAAACTAATGAAACTTTCTTGCCAACATGGCAACATGCCAACCATATCATTAGTAGGCTCTTTATGCCCCTTAGGTTGACTCTTCTCCTTAATTTACTTTGCGACACAACAGTAGCCTTGAGCGAGAATATTCTTTATTTCTTTTTTTCCAATAAAGGCCTTTACATAATCATCGAGGAACATAGTTCCTTCTTAATCGAGGGGAATCATCATTTAATTATTTGTAATCTAGTGAGCATAGTACCTTGCTTTTAACTTAAGGTTGGCTCAACCTTCGGTCTTCCGTGAGTTTAATCATATCTTTGTTTTTTTTTTTTTTTTTTTAATAGCAGTGTGGTTTAATACTAAACGAGATAATCAAAAATAACAAATATATATAATATTTTTATATAGTGACACATTTTTTTATTGAAAATATCAGCGAAGGTCGTGTCACTTTTGGTATTCTTATGGTCATTTCAAAATATTGTGGCCTATGAAAAAATGTGACGGTAGCATGAAAATATGACTATTGGGTATTAATTTTTTTGTTATAATTAATCATTTTATCTATTATTGTAGCGGTAAACACATTTCAAAATTCTCGGTGACTGTGTCTCACCAAATGACAACATAGTTATTTTTCAGTGCGGTGTTTTGATAGTAATTTGTCACACAAAAAAAATTATTTATTATGACTGTTGCTATCTTTTAGAGACACACAATTAGGCCAATGATGGCTTTGTTAACCAAATGGTCACATGAATTTTTTTTAACTGTGACGTTAGGCTAGTTATTTGTTATATTTTCTTTTTGCTTATTATGACTATTGTCTATCGTTGAGAAAACATTAAGCATGACTAAAACTATGTTGAAGACGCACAACTTTCTTTTGACTATGGTAATCGTGTAACTTACAGCTACACATATTTTTTTATCATGGTCGTTGCTATTAGTCAAATATATAAAAAAAATGTAGAAGTGTGAATTATATGTTTTAACACGTGAAACCAATTAGAATTAGAAAGTGACTATAATTGATTTATAGACACAAGTGTATGTGTTGTGCACCTCATGCCCACAACAAATTGCTTTTCAGTGTGACCAATTTTATTATTTAGACACTCAGAAATTATTCAGTGTGACTTACTTTTATCATAGTCGTCATATATACATGATTAAGACCATTGATGTGAATCTTTTATAGTCACGTAATGTTTTTATAATTGTGACTGTAGTAGTACATATATACAATCACACTAACTTAATTAGTTGTAAAGTTACCATTATATACATTTTAGTGACATAGGACAAATTAAAACATGACCGAAAACTTATATATAGGGTACAAGATATTAAATGGACTAAGCCTCATAAAATACATACAAGATGGCCTTTAGCCCTTTACTAACGTAACACTATACAAATAAATATATACACTAAAACATATATATGGTTATAATACAAAATAATAAATGGACTAGGCCTCATAAGACACATACAAGATGGGCCTTTACTAACTAACGTAACACTATACAAATGAATATATACACTAACACAGGCTTACAAAATAAATAGATAATAAAGGAACCAGGCCTCATAAAATACACACAACATGGGCATTCACTAATGTAATACACTAACAAGATAATGAGTGGACTAACGTAACACCTTACAAATAAATATATACACTAACACGAATTACAACTATTTTATTAACGAAACTTTGAGAGATGAGACAGAAAACAGGGGTGTATGTGTATGGCTCGATTATTGAATCATAAAATTCTAAATCAAGAAAATGATTTTTAATTGATGGAATGATGTCTATGGTGGGGATTTTGGTAGGAAATATATAGATGAAATGGTGGAAAATATTACCCTTTGATGTAGAAGAAATGAATCTTCAAGGATTTGATGATATGCAAACTGAACAACATTTTTTATTTTTTTGAGTTCATCACTCTGGGATCCTTTCAGCAAAATCTGCAAGTTCATACACAAAACATCAGATAGAATTGAAAACTTCTAATTGAGAGAATTACCATTTTCGTCCCTGAGTATATCTGATTGTTTTTAATTTGATACCATAAAGTTTTATCTTGCAATTTTGGTCATTATTTGAGGTTTTTGTTACCTTTTTGTCCCTATCTCAAATAAAATGACTCTCTATGGGACCAAAATTGTAAAACACAGCTACACTCAGGGGCCAATGGGAAAAGAGAAAAAAAAATGTTGCAAAAGAACCTCAAATAAGGACCAAAAGTGCAAAAAAGAGTTTTTGAGGATCAAACGTATACTTTACTCCTTTTAAACTTTTAAATAGTAAGCTACAAACATGGTCCCTGTGCTTTCTTGTATTTACTGTGTTCACTCCATAATGAATAGTTATTTTAATTTTCGTAGATATTTTAAGGTTTTTCTATTATGAAATTTGGTCACTAGTACTTTATGATATAGGGACTTTTTAAATTTTGGTCCTTATTTCAAAGTTCCAGGGGCTAAGATCAATATTGAACCTTAAAACAAGGATCAAAACTGAAACAATCAACTAAACAAAAGGTAAAAAACAAAAAAAAAACACACGTGGGCCACTTTTGTAACTTGCGATTTCATTTTAGTAATCACTGTGAACTTATAGATAAATAAATAATATAAGGAAAGATAATGAGAATTACCGTGCAGCCCATTCGATTAGGTAATCCTTTAAGAAACATTAACGTCTTTGGCTTTTCTCCACCTTCAGAAACACCATGTTCTTCTAAATAAAACGAATCACATTTTCCCAAATTTTCATCACTGAATTGATCACCATATGACAAAATGGATGACCCCGTACATCTAGCAATTCTCTCTAATCGGCTAATGTTCATATCATAAACTAATGCCATCTTTCTTTCAAAAGTGTATATCTGAATATCACGTGAAACGTTTTTTTCTACTATCATCACATCTGGATTGCATTTCTCTATCATCCCAATAAACAAACGGAGTCTGTTCCTTTCGTCATCAATTTCCTTAACAGATAACAACCCTTCAAAATCATTTATAGCACCCTTGATCAATATTAGTTTTGGGCTTTCAAATCTTGTTGCCTTTTCTCTAATCTCGCTATCAAGTCTTCTTGGCATTTCTTCTAAAACACTTGCTTTGAATACCAACCCATCAAACACTTCACTGAAAAAACACAATTAGCATCGTCAAAACAAGCAAACAAAAATAGTACGAGTATATACAACAAATAAAGGGAATGAAAAGTCAACCTTTGACTTGGAGAGCCAGTAGGAAGACATTTGACCTTCACGTAACAATCAGGATCCATGACTTCCCCTTTCGAAAAAGGAGAAACGTTCCATAATAAAGATGTAATTAGATCCACCCAATTATAACCATATTTTTCCGTTGATTTAACAATATTTTTCAGAAGAGTCTTTAAATTTTCATTTATAACCTCATCAACATCATCCTCTTCGTCACCCACTTCAGGGGGAAGCCAAATGTCGGGATCATTGATACAGTGATACTCTGTTTCAATACGCTCTGTTTTCACACAACAAACAAGCTAAAGTTAATAACTTTAAATGCATGTTAATGAAATGTATTAAAAATAGATTACGAAGAAGAAAACCCTTTTCTTTACGTACCAGAAGTTTCTCCACGTTCTAAATCTCCTTTTCTGTTATTGAATTCCACAAGATGATTCTCCATTATATCGTTTACATTCATTTAGGGCGTCGAATTCTCCAAAACTTCACAAATTGGGGTTTTGCAAAGTAGATATCAGCTAATTAACATTCTGCGCAACATGAAATTTGATAGTTAAATATTACAGTTGGCAAATTTACGAACGCAAAAGCACAATGACAGGTTAACTACAAGTCAAGAACAAGAACCGAGTCCTACCCTAATCGGATAAACCAGAAATCAAGAAAGGAGAAGCTTGAAGCTTATTCAACGAGAACTGGGGAATGGTAATGATATACTTCCCGGTAAAGAACCCAAATATAAAAATGCAATCGTTATGTAGTATATTAACTGAAACAAAAACCCTATTCTTGTTATCTTAGATAGAGAAGAAAGGTGATAGTTAAATATTACAGAAATTTGATAGTTAAATATTACAGACGTTCTTGGCAAACTTACGAACGCAAAATCACAATGACAGGTTAAAAATAAGTCAAGAACAAGAACTGAGTACTACACTAGTTTGATGAACTAAAAATCAAGAAACAGAGACTTGAAACTTATTCAACAAAAACTGGAGAAGGTTAATGTGATACTTACCAATGTAGAGTCCTTCTTGTTTATGAAAATGCAACGTTTATGATTAAATCTCAGCCAGCCAAGTAGTATATTAACTGAAACAAAACCCTACTATGAGCTTAGGGAAGAAAGGTGATGAAGGAAGAATAAGAAAGCGGACGTGTAGAGCATGAAAGGTAATTTCGGGGAACTTAAAGTGGGTAAAAAAATGAGAAAATGACTTTCAGTTTTCTCTATTATAAGTCCTTCTTGTTTTCTTCTTTGATTAATAAGTCCTTATAGTTAATGGATTTGTGTATACCAGGTCCTTATGACTTGATGAACTAAATAAGTCATTATTGTTTTTCTATTTATACATATTAAGTCCAAGTAAAATTTTATATGCATTTTGGGTATATTTTCGTTTATATATATGTTATTATGTTGTATTTATATACATTTTTTATATGTAAGTGGTGGTCGTTGTCTCATGGCGCAAACCACCTCACATTTTCATGTTCATTACAACTCCAAGCATCACCCGCAAACTCTTTTTGTTTATATTCGACTTTGTTTCTTTTCGAGCTTTTGGAATACCCGTCTACATATGAGTTTTTGCTTAATAACGCTATCACATCACAGTTGATCGAGTTGTCGTTGGAGTTTTTGTTGTCATTTTGGTTGGTGTTCTAGTTGCTTCTTTAAAAAAATTAATTCGGTCACCGTCGTTTGTCTAGTACGTGTTATGTTAACCATCTTTAGGAAACTTTATAAGGTTATAAAAAAAACTAATGAAACTTTCTTGCCAACATGGCAACATGCCAACCATATCATTAGTAGGCTCTTTATGCCCCTTAGGTTGACTCTTCTCCTTAATTTACTTTGCGACACAACAGTAGCCTTGAGCGAGAATATTCTTTATTTCTTTTTTTCCAATAAAGGCCTTTACATAATCATCGAGGAACATAGTTCCTTCTTAATCGAGGGGAATCATCATTTAATTATTTGTAATCTAGTGAGCATAGTACCTTGCTTTTAACTTAAGGTTGGCTCAACCTTCGGTCTTCCGTGAGTTTAATCATATCTTTGTTTTTTTTTTTTTTTTTTTTTTTAATAGCAGTGTGGTTTAATACTAAACGAGATAATCAAAAATAACAAATATATATAATATTTTTATATAGTGACACATTTTTTTATTGAAAATATCAGCGAAGGTCGTGTCACTTTTGGTATTCTTATGGTCATTTCAAAATATTGTGGCCTATGAAAAAATGTGACGGTAGCATGAAAATATGACTATTGGGTATTAATTTTTTTGTTATAATTAATCATTTTATCTATTATTGTAGCGGTAAACACATTTCAAAATTCTCGGTGACTGTGTCTCACCAAATGACAACATAGTTATTTTTCAGTGCGGTGTTTTGATAGTAATTTGTCACACAAAAAAAATTATTTATTATGACTGTTGCTATCTTTTAGAGACACACAATTAGGCCAATGATGGCTTTGTTAACCAAATGGTCACATGAATTTTTTTTAACTGTGACGTTAGGCTAGTTATTTGTTATATTTTCTTTTTGCTTATTATGACTATTGTCTATCGTTGAGAAAACATTAAGCATGACTAAAACTATGTTGAAGACGCACAACTTTCTTTTGACTATGGTAATCGTGTAACTTACAGCTACACATATTTTTTTATCATGGTCGTTGCTATTAGTCAAATATATAAAAAAATGTAGAAGTGTGAATTATATGTTTTAACACGTGAAACCAATTAGAATTAGAAAGTGACTATAATTGATTTATAGACACAAGTGTATGTGCTGTGCACCTCATGCCCACAACAAATTGCTTTTCAGTGTGACCAATTTTATTATTTAGACACTCAGAAATTATTCAGTGTGACTTACTTTTATCATAGTCATCATATATACATGATTAAGACCATTGATGTGAATCTTTTATAGTCACGTAATGTTTTTATAATTGTGACTGTAGTAGTACATATATACAATCACACTAACTTAATTAGTTGTAAAGTTACCATTATATACATTTTAGTGACATAGGACAAATTAAAACATGACAGAAAACTTATATATAGGGTACAAGATATTAAATGGACTAAGCCTCATAAAATACATACAAGATGGCCTTTAGCCCTTTACTAACGTAACACTATACAAATAAATATATACACTAAAACATATATATGGTTATAATACAAAATAATAAATGGACTAGGCCTCATAAGACACATACAAGATGGGCCTTTACTAACTAACGTAACACTATACAAATGAATATATACACTAACACAGGCTTACAAAATAAATAGATAATAAAGGAACCAGGCCTCATAAAATACACACAACATGGGCATTCACTAATGTAATACACTAACAAGATAATGAGTGGACTAACGTAACACCTTACAAATAAATATATACACTAACACGAATTACAACTATTTTATTAACGAAACTTTGAGAGATGAGACAGAAAACAGGGGTGTATGTGTATGGCTCGATTATTGAATCATAAAATTCTAAATCAAGAAAATGATTTTTAATTGATGGAATGATGTCTATGGTGGGGATTTTGGTAGGAAATATATAGATGAAATGGTGGAAAATATTACCCTTTGATGTAGAAGAAATGAATCTTCAAGGATTTGATGATATGCAAACTGAACAACATTTTTTATTTTTTTGAGTTCATCACTCTGGGATCCTTTCAGCAAAATCTGCAAGTTCATACACAAAACATCAGATAGAATTGAAAACTTCTAATTGAGAGAATTACCATTTTCGTCCCTGAGTATATCTGATTGTTTTTAATTTGATACCATAAAGTTTTATCTTGCAATTTTGGTCATTATTTGAGGTTTTTGTTACCTTTTTGTCCCTATCTCAAATAAAATGACTCTCTATGGGACCAAAATTGTAAAACACAGCTACACTCAGGGGCCAATGGGAAAAGAGAAAAAAAAATGTTGCAAAAGAACCTCAAATAAGGACCAAAAGTGCAAAAAAGAGTTTTTGAGGATCAAACGTATACTTTACTCCTTTTAAACTTTTAAATAGTAAGCTACAAACATGGTCCCTGTGCTTTCTTGTATTTACTGTGTTCACTCCATAATGAATAGTTATTTTAATTTTCGTAGATATTTTAAGGTTTTTCTATTATGAAATTTGGTCACTAGTACTTTATGATATAGGGACTTTTTAAATTTTGGTCCTTATTTCAAAGTTCCAGGGGCTAAGATCAATATTGAACCTTAAAACAAGGATCAAAACTGAAACAATCAACTAAACAAAAGGTAAAAAACAAAAAAAAAACACACGGGGGCCACTTTTGTAACTTGCGATTTCATTTTAGTAATCACTGTGAACTTATAGATAAATAAATAATATAAGGAAAGATAATGAGAATTACCGTGCAGCCCATTCGATTAGGTAATCCTTTAAGAAACATTAACGTCTTTGGCTTTTCTACACCTTCAGAAACACCATGTTCTTCTAAATAAAACGAATCACATTTTCCCAAATTTTCATCACTGAATTGATCACCATATGACAAAATGGATGACCCCGTACATCTAGCAATTCTCTCTAATCGGCTAATGTTCATATCATAAACTAATGCCATCTTTCTTTCAAAAGTGTATATCTGAATATCACGTGAAACGTTTTTTTCTACTATCATCACATCTGGATTGCATTTCTCTATCATCCCAATAAACAAACGGAGTCTGTTCCTTTCGTCATCAATTTCCTTAACAGATAACAACCCTTCAAAATCATTTATAGCACCCTTGATCAATATTAGTTTTGGGCTTTCAAATCTTGTTGCCTTTTCTCTAATCTCGCTATCAAGTCTTCTTGGCATTTCTTCTAAAACACTTGCTTTGAATACCAACCCATCAAACACTTCACTGAAAAAACACAATTAGCATCGTCAAAACAAGCAAACAAAAATAGTACGAGTATATACAACAAATAAAGGGAATGAAAAGTCAACCTTTGACTTGGAGAGCCAGTAGGAAGACATTTGACCTTCACGTAACAATCAGGATCCATGACTTCCCCTTTCGAAAAAGGAGAAACGTTCCATAATAAAGATGTAATTAGATCCACCCAATTATAACCATATTTTTCCGTTGATTTAACAATATTTTTCAGAAGAGTCTTTAAATTTTCATTTATAACCTCATCAACATCATCCTCTTCGTCACCCACTTCAGGGGGAAGCCAAATGTCGGGATCATTGATACAGTGATACTCTGTTTCAATACGCTCTGTTTTCACACAACAAACAAGCTAAAGTTAATAACTTTAAATGCATGTTAATGAAATGTATTAAAAATAGATTACGAAGAAGAAAACCCTTTTCTTTACGTACCAGAAGTTTCTCCACGTTCTAAATCTCCTTTTCTGTTATTGAATTCCACAAGATGATTCTCCATTATATCGTTTACATTCATTTAGGGCGTCGAATTCTCCAAAACTTCACAAATTGGGGTTTTGCAAAGTAGATATCAGCTAATTAACATTCTGCGCAACATGAAATTTGATAGTTAAATATTACAGTTGGCAAATTTACGAACGCAAAAGCACAATGACAGGTTAACTACAAGTCAAGAACAAGAACCGAGTCCTACCCTAATCGGATAAACCAGAAATCAAGAAAGGAGAAGCTTGAAGCTTATTCAACGAGAACTGGGGAATGGTAATGATATACTTCCCGGTAAAGAACCCAAATATAAAAATGCAATCGTTATGTAGTATATTAACTGAAACAAAAACCCTATTCTTGTTATCTTAGATAGAGAAGAAAGGTGATAGTTAAATATTACAGAAATTTGATAGTTAAATATTACAGACGTTCTTGGCAAACTTACGAACGCAAAATCACAATGACAGGTTAAAAATAAGTCAAGAACAAGAACTGAGTACTACACTAGTTTGATGAACTAAAAATCAAGAAACAGAGACTTGAAACTTATTCAACAAAAACTGGAGAAGGTTAATGTGATACTTACCAATGTAGAGTCCTTCTTGTTTATGAAAATGCAACGTTTATGATTAAATCTCAGCCAGCCAAGTAGTATATTAACTGAAACAAAACCCTACTATGAGCTTAGGGAAGAAAGGTGATGAAGGAAGAATAAGAAAGCGGACGTGTAGAGCATGAAAGGTAATTTCGGGGAACTTAAAGTGGGTAAAAAAAATGAGAAAATGACTTTCAGTTTTCTCTATTATAAGTCCTTCTTGTTTTCTTCTTTGCTTAATAAGTCCTTATAGTTAATGGATTTGTGTATACCAGGTCCTTATGACTTGATGAACTAAATAAGTCATTATTGTTTTTCTATTTATACATATTAAGTCCAAGTAAAATTTTATATGCATTTTGGGTATATTTTCGTTTATATATATGTTATTATGTTGTATTTATATACATTTTTTATATGTAAGTGGTGGTCGTTGTCTCATGGCGCAAACCACCTCACATTTTCATGTTCATTACAACTCCAAGCATCACCCGCAAACTCTTTTTGTTTATATTCGACTTTGTTTCTTTTCGAGCTTTTGGAGTACCCGTCTACATATGAGTTTTTGCTTAATAACGCTATCACATCACAGTTGATCGAGTTGTCGTTGGAGTTTTTGTTGTCATTTTGGTTGGTGTTCTAGTTGCTTCTTTAAAAAAATTAATTCGGTTACCGTCGTTTGTCTAGTACGTGTTATGTTAACCATCTTTAGGAAACTTTATAAGGTTATAAAAAAAACTAATGAAACTTTCTTGCCAACATGGCAACATGCCAACCATATCATTAGTAGGCTCTTTATGCCCCTTAGGTTGACTCTTCTCCTTAATTTACTTTGCGACACAACAGTAGCCTTGAGCGAGAATATTCTTTATTTCTTTTTTTCCAATAGAGGCCTTTACATAATCATCGAGGAACATAGTTCCTTCTTAATCGAGGGGAATCATCATTTAATTATTTGTAATCTAGTGAGCATAGTACCTTGCTTTTAACTTAAGGTTGGCTCAACCTTCGGTCTTCCGTGAGTTTAATCATATCTTTGTTTTTTTTTTTTTTTTTTTTTTTAATAGCAGTGTGGTTTAATACTAAACGAGATAATCAAAAA
The DNA here is from genome assembly GCF_052849685.1 of Lactuca virosa. Taxonomy (NCBI): domain Eukaryota; kingdom Viridiplantae; phylum Streptophyta; class Magnoliopsida; order Asterales; family Asteraceae; genus Lactuca; species Lactuca virosa. The sequence goes on along the minus strand of NC_136432.1, from coordinate 290,698,835 downwards.
TAACAAATATATATAATATTTTTATATAGTGACACATTTTTTTATTGAAAATATCAGCGAAGGTCGTGTCACTTTTGGTATTCTTATGGTCATTTCAAAATATTGTGGCCTATGAAAAAATGTGACGGTAGCATGAAAATATGACTATTGGGTATTAATTTTTTTGTTATAATTAATCATTTTATCTATTATTGTAGCGGTAAACACATTTCAAAATTCTCGGTGACTGTGTCTCACCAAATGACAACATAGTTATTTTTCAGTGCGGTGTTTTGATAGTAATTTGTCACACAAAAAAAATTATTTATTATGACTGTTGCTATCTTTTAGAGACACACAATTAGGCCAATGATGGCTTTGTTAACCAAATGGTCACATGAATTTTTTTTAACTGTGACGTTAGGCTAGTTATTTGTTATATTTTCTTTTTGCTTATTATGACTATTGTCTATCGTTGAGAAAACATTAAGCATGACTAAAACTATGTTGAAGACGCACAACTTTCTTTTGACTATGGTAATCGTGTAACTTACAGCTACACATATTTTTTTATCATGGTCGTTGCTATTAGTCAAATATATAAAAAAATGTAGAAGTGTGAATTATATGTTTTAACACGTGAAACCAATTAGAATTAGAAAGTGACTATAATTGATTTATAGACACAAGTGTATGTGCTGTGCACCTCATGCCCACAACAAATTGCTTTTCAGTGTGACCAATTTTATTATTTAGACACTCAGAAATTATTCAGTGTGACTTACTTTTATCATAGTCGTCATATATACATGATTAAGACCATTGATGTGAATCTTTTATAGTCACGTAATGTTTTTATAATTGTGACTGTAGTAGTACATATATACAATCACACTAACTTAATTAGTTGTAAAGTTACCATTATATACATTTTAGTGACATAGGACAAATTAAAACATGACCGAAAACTTATATATAGGGTACAAGATATTAAATGGACTAAGCCTCATAAAATACATACAAGATGGCCTTTAGCCCTTTACTAACGTAACACTATACAAATAAATATATACACTAAAACATATATATGGTTATAATACAAAATAATAAATGGACTAGGCCTCATAAGACACATACAAGATGGGCCTTTACTAACTAACGTAACACTATACAAATGAATATATACACTAACACAGGCTTACAAAATAAATAGATAATAAAGGAACCAGGCCTCATAAAATACACACAACATGGGCATTCACTAATGTAATACACTAACAAGATAATGAGTGGACTAACGTAACACCTTACAAATAAATATATACACTAACACGAATTACAACTATTTTATTAACGAAACTTTGAGAGATGAGACAGAAAACAGGGGTGTATGTGTATGGCTCGATTATTGAATCATAAAATTCTAAATCAAGAAAATGATTTTTAATTGATGGAATGATGTCTATGGTGGGGATTTTGGTAGGAAATATATAGATGAAATGGTGGAAAATATTACCCTTTGATGTAGAAGAAATGAATCTTCAAGGATTTGATGATATGCAAACTGAACAACATTTTTTATTTTTTTGAGTTCATCACTCTGGGATCCTTTCAGCAAAATCTGCAAGTTCATACACAAAACATCAGATAGAATTGAAAACTTCTAATTGAGAGAATTACCATTTTCGTCCCTGAGTATATCTGATTGTTTTTAATTTGATACCATAAAGTTTTATCTTGCAATTTTGGTCATTATTTGAGGTTTTTGTTACCTTTTTGTCCCTATCTCAAATAAAATGACTCTCTATGGGACAAAAATTGTAAAACACAGCTACACTCAGGGGCCAATGGGAAAAGAGAAAAAAAAATGTTGCAAAAGAACCTCAAATAAGGACCAAAAGTGCAAAAAAGAGTTTTTGAGGATCAAACGTATACTTTACTCCTTTTAAACTTTTAAATAGTAAGCTACAAACATGGTCCCTGTGCTTTCTTGTATTTACTGTGTTCACTCCATAATGAATAGTTATTTTAATTTTCGTAGATATTTTAAGGTTTTTCTATTATGAAATTTGGTCACTAGTACTTTATGATATAGGGACTTTTTAAATTTTGGTCCTTATTTCAAAGTTCCAGGGGCTAAGATCAATATTGAACCTTAAAACAAGGATCAAAACTGAAACAATCAACTAAACAAAAGGTAAAAAACAAAAAAAAAACACACGGGGGCCACTTTTGTAACTTGCGATTTCATTTTAGTAATCACTGTGAACTTATAGATAAATAAATAATATAAGGAAAGATAATGAGAATTACCGTGCAGCCCATTCGATTAGGTAATCCTTTAAGAAACATTAACGTCTTTGGCTTTTCTCCACCTTCAGAAACACCATGTTCTTCTAAATAAAACGAATCACATTTTCCCAAATTTTCATCACTGAATTGATCACCATATGACAAAATGGATGACCCCGTACATCTAGCAATTCTCTCTAATCGGCTAATGTTCATATCATAAACTAATGCCATCTTTCTTTCAAAAGTGTATATCTGAATATCACGTGAAACGTTTTTTTCTACTATCATCACATCTGGATTGCATTTCTCTATCATCCCAATAAACAAACGGAGTCTGTTCCTTTCGTCATCAATTTCCTTAACAGATAACAACCCTTCAAAATCATTTATAGCACCCTTGATCAATATTAGTTTTGGGCTTTCAAATCTTGTTGCCTTTTCTCTAATCTCGCTATCAAGTCTTCTTGGCATTTCTTCTAAAACACTTGCTTTGAATACCAACCCATCAAACACTTCACTGAAAAAACACAATTAGCATCGTCAAAACAAGCAAACAAAAATAGTACGAGTATATACAACAAATAAAGGGAATGAAAAGTCAACCTTTGACTTGGAGAGCCAGTAGGAAGACATTTGACCTTCACGTAACAATCAGGATCCATGACTTCCCCTTTCGAAAAAGGAGAAACGTTCCATAATAAAGATGTAATTAGATCCACCCAATTATAACCATATTTTTCCGTTGATTTAACAATATTTTTCAGAAGAGTCTTTAAATTTTCATTTATAACCTCATCAACATCATCCTCTTCGTCACCCACTTCAGGGGGAAGCCAAATGTCGGGATCATTGATACAGTGATACTCTGTTTCAATACGCTCTGTTTTCACACAACAAACAAGCTAAAGTTAATAACTTTAAATGCATGTTAATGAAATGTATTAAAAATAGATTACGAAGAAGAAAACCCTTTTCTTTACGTACCAGAAGTTTCTCCACGTTCTAAATCTCCTTTTCTGTTATTGAATTCCACAAGATGATTCTCCATTATATCGTTTACATTCATTTAGGGCGTCGAATTCTCCAAAACTTCACAAATTGGGGTTTTGCAAAGTAGATATCAGCTAATTAACATTCTGCGCAACATGAAATTTGATAGTTAAATATTACAGTTGGCAAATTTACGAACGCAAAAGCACAATGACAGGTTAACTACAAGTCAAGAACAAGAACCGAGTCCTACCCTAATCGGATAAACCAGAAATCAAGAAAGGAGAAGCTTGAAGCTTATTCAACGAGAACTGGGGAATGGTAATGATATACTTCCCGGTAAAGAACCCAAATATAAAAATGCAATCGTTATGTAGTATATTAACTGAAACAAAAACCCTATTCTTGTTATCTTAGATAGAGAAGAAAGGTGATAGTTAAATATTACAGAAATTTGATAGTTAAATATTACAGACGTTCTTGGCAAACTTACGAACGCAAAATCACAATGACAGGTTAAAAATAAGTCAAGAACAAGAACTGAGTACTACACTAGTTTGATGAACTAAAAATCAAGAAACAGAGACTTGAAACTTATTCAACAAAAACTGGAGAAGGTTAATGTGATACTTACCAATGTAGAGTCCTTCTTGTTTATGAAAATGCAACGTTTATGATTAAATCTCAGCCAGCCAAGTAGTATATTAACTGAAACAAAACCCTACTATGAGCTTAGGGAAGAAAGGTGATGAAGGAAGAATAAGAAAGCGGACGTGTAGAGCATGAAAGGTAATTTCGGGGAACTTAAAGTGGGTAAAAAAATGAGAAAATGACTTTCAGTTTTCTCTATTATAAGTCCTTCTTGTTTTCTTCTTTGCTTAATAAGTCCTTATAGTTAATGGATTTGTGTATACCAGGTCCTTATGACTTGATGAACTAAATAAGTCATTATTGTTTTTCTATTTATACATATTAAGTCCAAGTAAAATTTTATATGCATTTTGGGTATATTTTCGTTTATATATATGTTATTATGTTGTATTTATATACATTTTTTATATGTAAGTGGTGTTCGTTGTCTCATGGCGCAAACCACCTCACATTTTCATGTTCATTACAACTCCAAGCATCACCCGCAAACTCTTTTTGTTTATATTCGACTTTGTTTCTTTTCGAGCTTTTGGAGTACCCGTCTACATATGAGTTTTTGCTTAATAACGCTATCACATCACAGTTGATCGAGTTGTCGTTGGAGTTTTTGTTGTCATTTTGGTTGGTGTTCTAGTTGCTTCTTTAAAAAAATTAATTCGGTTACCGTCGTTTGTCTAGTACGTGTTATGTTAACCATCTTTAGGAAACTTTATAAGGTTATAAAAAAAACTAATGAAACTTTCTTGCCAACATGGCAACATGCCAACCATATCATTAGTAGGCTCTTTATGCCCCTTAGGTTGACTCTTCTCCTTAATTTACTTTGCGACACAACAGTAGCCTTGAGCGAGAATATTCTTTATTTCTTTTTTTCCAATAGAGGCCTTTACATAATCATCGAGGAACATAGTTCCTTCTTAATCGAGGGGAATCATCATTTAATTATTTGTAATCTAGTGAGCATAGTACCTTGCTTTTAACTTAAGGTTGGCTCAACCTTCGGTCTTCCGTGAGTTTAATCATATCTTTGTTTTTTTTTTTTTTTTTTTTTTTAATAGCAGTGTGGTTTAATACTAAACGAGATAATCAAAAATAACAAATATATATAATATTTTTATATAGTGACACATTTTTTTATTGAAAATATCAGCGAAGGTCGTGTCACTTTTGGTATTCTTATGGTCATTTCAAAATATTGTGGCCTATGAAAAAATGTGACGGTAGCATGAAAATATGACTATTGGGTATTAATTTGTTTGTTATAATTAATCATTTTATCTATTATTGTAGCGGTAAACACATTTCAAAATTCTCGGTGACTGTGTCTCACCAAATGACAACATAGTTATTTTTCAGTGCGGTGTTTTGATAGTAATTTGTCACACAAAAAAAATTATTTATTATGACTGTTGCTATCTTTTAGAGACACACAATTAGGCCAATGATGGCTTTGTTAACCAAATGGTCACATGAATTTTTTTTAACTGTGACGTTAGGCTAGTTATTTGTTATATTTTCTTTTTGCTTATTATGACTATTGTCTATCGTTGAGAAAACATTAAGCATGACTAAAACTATGTTGAAGACGCACAACTTTCTTTTGACTATGGTAATCGTGTAACTTACAGCTACACATATTTTTTTATCATGGTCGTTGCTATTAGTCAAATATATAAAAAAATGTAGAAGTGTGAATTATATGTTTTAACACGTGAAACCAATTAGAATTAGAAAGTGACTATAATTGATTTATAGACACAAGTGTATGTGCTGTGCACCTCATGCCCACAACAAATTGCTTTTCAGTGTGACCAATTTTATTATTTAGACACTCAGAAATTATTCAGTGTGACTTACTTTTATCATAGTCGTCATATATACATGATTAAGACCATTGATGTGAATCTTTTATAGTCACGTAATGTTTTTATAATTGTGACTGTAGTAGTACATATATACAATCACACTAACTTAATTAGTTGTAAAGTTACCATTATATACATTTTAGTGACATAGGACAAATTAAAACATGACCGAAAACTTATATATAGGGTACAAGATATTAAATGGACTAAGCCTCATAAAATACATACAAGATGGCCTTTAGCCCTTTACTAACGTAACACTATACAAATAAATATATACACTAAAACATATATATGGTTATAATACAAAATAATAAATGGACTAGGCCTCATAAGACACATACAAGATGGGCCTTTACTAACTAACGTAACACTATACAAATGAATATATACACTAACACAGGCTTACAAAATAAATAGATAATAAAGGAACCAGGCCTCATAAAATACACACAACATGGGCATTCACTAATGTAATACACTAACAAGATAATGAGTGGACTAACGTAACACCTTACAAATAAATATATACACTAACACGAATTACAACTATTTTATTAACGAAACTTTGAGAGATGAGACAGAAAACAGGGGTGTATGTGTATGGCTCGATTATTGAATCATAAAATTCTAAATCAAGAAAATGATTTTTAATTGATGGAATGATGTCTATGGTGGGGATTTTGGTAGGAAATATATAGATGAAATGGTGGAAAATATTACCCTTTGATGTAGAAGAAATGAATCTTCAAGGATTTGATGATATGCAAACTGAACAACATTTTTTATTTTTTTGAGTTCATCACTCTGGGATCCTTTCAGCAAAATCTGCAAGTTCATACACAAAACATCAGATAGAATTGAAAACTTCTAATTGAGAGAATTACCATTTTCGTCCCTGAGTATATCTGATTGTTTTTAATTTGATACCATAAAGTTTTATCTTGCAATTTTGGTCATTATTTGAGGTTTTTGTTACCTTTTTGTCCCTATCTCAAATAAAATGACTCTCTATGGGACCAAAATTGTAAAACACAGCTACACTCAGGGGCCAATGGGAAAAGAGAAAAAAAAATGTTGCAAAAGAACCTCAAATAAGGACCAAAAGTGCAAAAAAGAGTTTTTGAGGATCAAACGTATACTTTACTCCTTTTAAACTTTTAAATAGTAAGCTACAAACATGGTCCCTGTGCTTTCTTGTATTTACTGTGTTCACTCCATAATGAATAGTTATTTTAATTTTCGTAGATATTTTAAGGTTTTTCTATTATGAAATTTGGTCACTAGTACTTTATGATATAGGGACTTTTTAAATTTTGGTCCTTATTTCAAAGTTCCAGGGGCTAAGATCAATATTGAACCTTAAAACAAGGATCAAAACTGAAACAATCAACTAAACAAAAGGTAAAAAACAAAAAAAAAAACACACGGGGGCCACTTTTGTAACTTGCGATTTCATTTTAGTAATCACTGTGAACTTATAGATAAATAAATAATATAAGGAAAGATAATGAGAATTACCGTGCAGCCCATTCGATTAGGTAATCCTTTAAGAAACATTAACGTCTTTGGCTTTTCTCCACCTTCAGAAACACCATGTTCTTCTAAATAAAACGAATCACATTTTCCCAAATTTTCATCACTGAATTGATCACCATATGACAAAATGGATGACCCCGTACATCTAGCAATTCTCTCTAATCGGCTAATGTTCATATCATAAACTAATGCCATCTTTCTTTCAAAAGTGTATATCTGAATATCACGTGAAACGTTTTTTTCTACTATCATCACATCTGGATTGCATTTCTCTATCATCCCAATAAACAAACGGAGTCTGTTCCTTTCGTCATCAATTTCCTTAACAGATAACAACCCTTCAAAATCATTTATAGCACCCTTGATCAATATTAGTTTTGGGCTTTCAAATCTTGTTGCCTTTTCTCTAATCTCGCTATCAAGTCTTCTTGGCATTTCTTCTAAAACACTTGCTTTGAATACCAACCCATCAAACACTTCACTGAAAAAACACAATTAGCATCGTCAAAACAAGCAAACAAAAATAGTACGAGTATATACAACAAATAAAGGGAATGAAAAGTCAACCTTTGACTTGGAGAGCCAGTAGGAAGACATTTGACCTTCACGTAACAATCAGGATCCATGACTTCCCCTTTCGAAAAAGGAGAAACGTTCCATAATAAAGATGTAATTAGATCCACCCAATTATAACCATATTTTTCCGTTGATTTAACAATATTTTTCAGAAGAGTCTTTAAATTTTCATTTATAACCTCATCAACATCATCCTCTTCGTCACCCACTTCAGGGGGAAGCCAAATGTCGGGATCATTGATACAGTGATACTCTGTTTCAATACGCTCTGTTTTCACACAACAAACAAGCTAAAGTTAATAACTTTAAATGCATGTTAATGAAATGTATTAAAAATAGATTACGAAGAAGAAAACCCTTTTCTTTACGTACCAGAAGTTTCTCCACGTTCTAAATCTCCTTTTCTGTTATTGAATTCCACAAGATGATTCTCCATTATATCGTTTACATTCATTTAGGGCGTCGAATTCTCCAAAACTTCACAAATTGGGGTTTTGCAAAGTAGATATCAGCTAATTAACATTCTGCGCAACATGAAATTTGATAGTTAAATATTACAGTTGGCAAATTTACGAACGCAAAAGCACAATGACAGGTTAACTACAAGTCAAGAACAAGAACCGAGTCCTACCCTAATCGGATAAACCAGAAATCAAGAAAGGAGAAGCTTGAAGCTTATTCAACGAGAACTGGGGAATGGTAATGATATACTTCCCGGTAAAGAACCCAAATATAAAAATGCAATCGTTATGTAGTATATTAACTGAAACAAAAACCCTATTCTTGTTATCTTAGATAGAGAAGAAAGGTGATAGTTAAATATTACAGAAATTTGATAGTTAAATATTACAGACGTTCTTGGCAAACTTACGAACGCAAAATCACAATGACAGGTTAAAAATAAGTCAAGAACAAGAACTGAGTACTACACTAGTTTGATGAACTAAAAATCAAGAAACAGAGACTTGAAACTTATTCAACAAAAACTGGAGAAGGTTAATGTGATACTTACCAATGTAGAGTCCTTCTTGTTTATGAAAATGCAACGTTTATGATTAAATCTCAGCCAGCCAAGTAGTATATTAACTGAAACAAAACCCTACTATGAGCTTAGGGAAGAAAGGTGATGAAGGAAGAATAAGAAAGCGGACGTGTAGAGCATGAAAGGTAATTTCGGGGAACTTAAAGTGGGTAAAAAAAATGAGAAAATGACTTTCAGTTTTCTCTATTATAAGTCCTTCTTGTTTTCTTCTTTGCTTAATAAGTCCTTATAGTTAATGGATTTGTGTATACCAGGTCCTTATGACTTGATGAACTAAATAAGTCATTATTGTTTTTCTATTTATACATATTAAGTCCAAGTAAAATTTTATATGCATTTTGGGTATATTTTCGTTTATATATATGTTATTATGTTGTATTTATATACATTTTTTATATGTAAGTGGTGGTCGTTGTCTCATGGCGCAAACCACCTCACATTTTCATGTTCATTACAACTCCAAGCATCACCCGCAAACTCTTTTTGTTTATATTCGACTTTGTTTCTTTTCGAGCTTTTGGAGTACCCGTCTACATATGAGTTTTTGCTTAATAACGCTATCACATCACAGTTGATCGAGTTGTCGTTGGAGTTTTTGTTGTCATTTTGGTTGGTGTTCTAGTTGCTTCTTTAAAAAAATTAATTCGGTTACCGTCGTTTGTCTAGTACGTGTTATGTTAACCATCTTTAGGAAACTTTATAAGGTTATAAAAAAAACTAATGAAACTTTCTTGCCAACATGGCAACATGCCAACCATATCATTAGTAGGCTCTTTATGCCCCTTAGGTTGACTCTTCTCCTTAATTTACTTTGCGACACAACAGTAGCCTTGAGCGAGAATATTCTTTATTTCTTTTTTTCCAATAGAGGCCTTTACATAATCATCGAGGAACATAGTTCCTTCTTAATCGAGGGGAATCATCATTTAATTATTTGTAATCTAGTGAGCATAGTACCTTGCTTTTAACTTAAGGTTGGCTCAACCTTCGGTCTTCCGTGAGTTTAATCATATCTTTGTTTTTTTTTTTTTTTTTTTTTTTTAATAGCAGTGTGGTTTAATACTAAACGAGATAATCAAAAATAACAAATATATATAATATTTTTATATAGTGACACATTTTTTTATTGAAAATATCAGCGAAGGTCGTGTCACTTTTGGTATTCTTATGGTCATTTCAAAATATTGTGGCCTATGAAAAAATGTGACGGTAGCATGAAAATATGACTATTGGGTATTAATTTTTTTGTTATAATTAATCATTTTATCTATTATTGTAGCGGTAAACACATTTCAAAATTCTCGGTGACTGTGTCTCACCAAATGACAACATAGTTATTTTTCAGTGCGGTGTTTTGATAGTAATTTGTCACACAAAAAAAATTATTTATTATGACTGTTGCTATCTTTTAGAGACACACAATTAGGCCAATGATGGCTTTGTTAACCAAATGGTCACATGAATTTTTTTTAACTGTGACGTTAGGCTAGTTATTTGTTATATTTTCTTTTTGCTTATTATGACTATTGTCTATCGTTGAGAAAACATTAAGCATGACTAAAACTATGTTGAAGACGCACAACTTTCTTTTGACTATGGTAATCGTGTAACTTACAGCTACACATATTTTTTTATCATGGTCGTTGCTATTAGTCAAATATATAAAAAAATGTAGAAGTGTGAATTATATGTTTTAACACGTGAAACCAATTAGAATTAGAAAGTGACTATAATTGATTTATAGACACAAGTGTATGTGCTGTGCACCTCATGCCCACAACAAATTGCTTTTCAGTGTGACCAATTTTATTATTTAGACACTCAGAAATTATTCAGTGTGACTTACTTTTATCATAGTCGTCATATATACATGATTAAGACCATTGATGTGAATCTTTTATAGTCACGTAATGTTTTTATAATTGTGACTGTAGTAGTACATATATACAATCACACTAACTTAATTAGTTGTAAAGTTACCATTATATACATTTTAGTGACATAGGACAAATTAAAACATGACCGAAAACTTATATATAGGGTACAAGATATTAAATGGACTAAGCCTCATAAAATACATACAAGATGGCCTTTAGCCCTTTACTAACGTAACACTATACAAATAAATATATACACTAAAACATATATATGGTTATAATACAAAATAATAAATGGACTAGGCCTCATAAGACACATACAAGATGGGCCTTTACTAACTAACGTAACACTATACAAATGAATATATACACTAACACAGGCTTACAAAATAAATAGATAATAAAGGAACCAGGCCTCATAAAATACACACAACATGGGCATTCACTAATGTAATACACTAACAAGATAATGAGTGGACTAACGTAACACCTTACAAATAAATATATACACTAACACGAATTACAACTATTTTATTAACGAAACTTTGAGAGATGAGACAGAAAACAGGGGTGTATGTGTATGGCTCGATTATTGAATCATAAAATTCTAAATCAAGAAAATGATTTTTAATTGATGGAATGATGTCTATGGTGGGGATTTTGGTAGGAAATATATAGATGAAATGGTGGAAAATATTACCCTTTGATGTAGAAGAAATGAATCTTCAAGGATTTGATGATATGCAAACTGAACAACATTTTTTATTTTTTTGAGTTCATCACTCTGGGATCCTTTCAGCAAAATCTGCAAGTTCATACACAAAACATCAGATAGAATTGAAAACTTCTAATTGAGAGAATTACCATTTTCGTCCCTGAGTATATCTGATTGTTTTTAATTTGATACCATAAAGTTTTATCTTGCAATTTTGGTCATTATTTGAGGTTTTTGTTACCTTTTTGTCCCTATCTCAAATAAAATGACTCTCTATGGGACAAAAATTGTAAAACACAGCTACACTCAGGGGCCAATGGGAAAAGAGAAAAAAAAATGTTGCAAAAGAACCTCAAATAAGGACCAAAAGTGCAAAAAAGAGTTTTTGAGGATCAAACGTATACTTTACTCCTTTTAAACTTTTAAATAGTAAGCTACAAACATGGTCCCTGTGCTTTCTTGTATTTACTGTGTTCACTCCATAATGAATAGTTATTTTAATTTTCGTAGATATTTTAAGGTTTTTCTATTATGAAATTTGGTCACTAGTACTTTATGATATAGGGACTTTTTAAATTTTGGTCCTTATTTCAAAGTTCCAGGGGCTAAGATCAATATTGAACCTTAAAACAAGGATCAAAACTGAAACAATCAACTAAACAAAAGGTAAAAAACAAAAAAAAAACACACGGGGGCCACTTTTGTAACTTGCGATTTCATTTTAGTAATCACTGTGAACTTATAGATAAATAAATAATATAAGGAAAGATAATGAGAATTACCGTGCAGCCCATTCGATTAGGTAATCCTTTAAGAAACATTAACGTCTTTGGCTTTTCTCCACCTTCAGAAACACCATGTTCTTCTAAATAAAACGAATCACATTTTCCCAAATTTTCATCACTGAATTGATCACCATATGACAAAATGGATGACCCCGTACATCTAGCAATTCTCTCTAATCGGCTAATGTTCATATCATAAACTAATGCCATCTTTCTTTCAAAAGTGTATATCTGAATATCACGTGAAACGTTTTTTTCTACTATCATCACATCTGGATTGCATTTCTCTATCATCCCAATAAACAAACGGAGTCTGTTCCTTTCGTCATCAATTTCCTTAACAGATAACAACCCTTCAAAATCATTTATAGCACCCTTGATCAATATTAGTTTTGGGCTTTCAAATCTTGTTGCCTTTTCTCTAATCTCGCTATCAAGTCTTCTTGGCATTTCTTCTAAAACACTTGCTTTGAATACCAACCCATCAAACACTTCACTGAAAAAACACAATTAGCATCGTCAAAACAAGCAAACAAAAATAGTACGAGTATATACAACAAATAAAGGGAATGAAAAGTCAACCTTTGACTTGGAGAGCCAGTAGGAAGACATTTGACCTTCACGTAACAATCAGGATCCATGACTTCCCCTTTCGAAAAAGGAGAAACGTTCCATAATAAAGATGTAATTAGATCCACCCAATTATAACCATATTTTTCCGTTGATTTAACAATATTTTTCAGAAGAGTCTTTAAATTTTCATTTATAACCTCATCAACATCATCCTCTTCGTCACCCACTTCAGGGGGAAGCCAAATGTCGGGATCATTGATACAGTGATACTCTGTTTCAATACGCTCTGTTTTCACACAACAAACAAGCTAAAGTTAATAACTTTAAATGCATGTTAATGAAATGTATTAAAAATAGATTACGAAGAAGAAAACCCTTTTCTTTACGTACCAGAAGTTTCTCCACGTTCTAAATCTCCTTTTCTGTTATTGAATTCCACAAGATGATTCTCCATTATATCGTTTACATTCATTTAGGGCGTCGAATTCTCCAAAACTTCACAAATTGGGGTTTTGCAAAGTAGATATCAGCTAATTAACATTCTGCGCAACATGAAATTTGATAGTTAAATATTACAGTTGGCAAATTTACGAACGCAAAAGCACAATGACAGGTTAACTACAAGTCAAGAACAAGAACCGAGTCCTACCCTAATCGGATAAACCAGAAATCAAGAAAGGAGAAGCTTGAAGCTTATTCAACGAGAACTGGGGAATGGTAATGATATACTTCCCGGTAAAGAACCCAAATATAAAAATGCAATCGTTATGTAGTATATTAACTGAAACAAAAACCCTATTCTTGTTATCTTAGATAGAGAAGAAAGGTGATAGTTAAATATTACAGAAATTTGATAGTTAAATATTACAGACGTTCTTGGCAAACTTACGAACGCAAAATCACAATGACAGGTTAAAAATAAGTCAAGAACAAGAACTGAGTACTACACTAGTTTGATGAACTAAAAATCAAGAAACAGAGACTTGAAACTTATTCAACAAAAACTGGAGAAGGTTAATGTGATACTTACCAATGTAGAGTCCTTCTTGTTTATGAAAATGCAACGTTTATGATTAAATCTCAGCCAGCCAAGTAGTATATTAACTGAAACAAAACCCTACTATGAGCTTAGGGAAGAAAGGTGATGAAGGAAGAATAAGAAAGCGGACGTGTAGAGCATGAAAGGTAATTTCGGGGAACTTAAAGTGGGTAAAAAAATGAGAAAATGACTTTCAGTTTTCTCTATTATAAGTCCTTCTTGTTTTCTTCTTTGCTTAATAAGTCCTTATAGTTAATGGATTTGTGTATACCAGGTCCTTATGACTTGATGAACTAAATAAGTCATTATTGTTTTTCTATTTATACATATTAAGTCCAAGTAAAATTTTATATGCATTTTGGGTATATTTTCGTTTATATATATGTTATTATGTTGTATTTATATACATTTTTTATATGTAAGTGGTGTTCGTTGTCTCATGGCGCAAACCACCTCACATTTTCATGTTCATTACAACTCCAAGCATCACCCGCAAACTCTTTTTGTTTATATTCGACTTTGTTTCTTTTCGAGCTTTTGGAGTACCCGTCTACATATGAGTTTTTGCTTAATAACGCTATCACATCACAGTTGATCGAGTTGTCGTTGGAGTTTTTGTTGTCATTTTGGTTGGTGTTCTAGTTGCTTCTTTAAAAAAATTAATTCGGTTACCGTCGTTTGTCTAGTACGTGTTATGTTAACCATCTTTAGGAAACTTTATAAGGTTATAAAAAAAACTAATGAAACTTTCTTGCCAACATGGCAACATGCCAACCATATCATTAGTAGGCTCTTTATGCCCCTTAGGTTGACTCTTCTCCTTAATTTACTTTGCGACACAACAGTAGCCTTGAGCGAGAATATTCTTTATTTCTTTTTTTCCAATAGAGGCCTTTACATAATCATCGAGGAACATAGTTCCTTCTTAATCGAGGGGAATCATCATTTAATTATTTGTAATCTAGTGAGCATAGTACCTTGCTTTTAACTTAAGGTTGGCTCAACCTTCGGTCTTCCGTGAGTTTAATCATATCTTTGTTTTTTTTTTTTTTTTTTTTTAATAGCAGTGTGGTTTAATACTAAACGAGATAATCAAAAATAACAAATATATATAATATTTTTATATAGTGACACATTTTTTTATTGAAAATATCAGCGAAGGTCGTGTCACTTTTGGTATTCTTATGGTCATTTCAAAATATTGTGGCCTATGAAAAAATGTGACGGTAGCATGAAAATATGACTATTGGGTATTAATTTGTTTGTTATAATTAATCATTTTATCTATTATTGTAGCGGTAAACACATTTCAAAATTCTCGGTGACTGTGTCTCACCAAATGACAACATAGTTATTTTTCAGTGCGGTGTTTTGATAGTAATTTGTCACACAAAAAAAATTATTTATTATGACTGTTGCTATCTTTTAGAGACACACAATTAGGCCAATGATGGCTTTGTTAACCAAATGGTCACATGAATTTTTTTTAACTGTGACGTTAGGCTAGTTATTTGTTATATTTTCTTTTTGCTTATTATGACTATTGTCTATCGTTGAGAAAACATTAAGCATGACTAAAACTATGTTGAAGACGCACAACTTTCTTTTGACTATGGTAATCGTGTAACTTACAGCTACACATATTTTTTTATCATGGTCGTTGCTATTAGTCAAATATATAAAAAAATGTAGAAGTGTGAATTATATGTTTTAACACGTGAAACCAATTAGAATTAGAAAGTGACTATAATTGATTTATAGACACAAGTGTATGTGCTGTGCACCTCATGCCCACAACAAATTGCTTTTCAGTGTGACCAATTTTATTATTTAGACACTCAGAAATTATTCAGTGTGACTTACTTTTATCATAGTCGTCATATATACATGATTAAGACCATTGATGTGAATCTTTTATAGTCACGTAATGTTTTTATAATTGTGACTGTAGTAGTACATATATACAATCACACTAACTTAATTAGTTGTAAAGTTACCATTATATACATTTTAGTGACATAGGACAAATTAAAACATGACCGAAAACTTATATATAGGGTACAAGATATTAAATGGACTAAGCCTCATAAAATACATACAAGATGGCCTTTAGCCCTTTACTAACGTAACACTATACAAATAAATATATACACTAAAACATATATATGGTTATAATACAAAATAATAAATGGACTAGGCCTCATAAGACACATACAAGATGGGCCTTTACTAACTAACGTAACACTATACAAATGAATATATACACTAACACAGGCTTACAAAATAAATAGATAATAAAGGAACCAGGCCTCATAAAATACACACAACATGGGCATTCACTAATGTAATACACTAACAAGATAATGAGTGGACTAACGTAACACCTTACAAATAAATATATACACTAACACGAATTACAACTATTTTATTAACGAAACTTTGAGAGATGAGACAGAAAACAGGGGTGTATGTGTATGGCTCGATTATTGAATCATAAAATTCTAAATCAAGAAAATGATTTTTAATTGATGGAATGATGTCTATGGTGGGGATTTTGGTAGGAAATATATAGATGAAATGGTGGAAAATATTACCCTTTGATGTAGAAGAAATGAATCTTCAAGGATTTGATGATATGCAAACTGAACAACATTTTTTATTTTTTTGAGTTCATCACTCTGGGATCCTTTCAGCAAAATCTGCAAGTTCATACACAAAACATCAGATAGAATTGAAAACTTCTAATTGAGAGAATTACCATTTTCGTCCCTGAGTATATCTGATTGTTTTTAATTTGATACCATAAAGTTTTATCTTGCAATTTTGGTCATTATTTGAGGTTTTTGTTACCTTTTTGTCCCTATCTCAAATAAAATGACTCTCTATGGGACAAAAATTGTAAAACACAGCTACACTCAGGGGCCAATGGGAAAAGAGAAAAAAAAATGTTGCAAAAGAACCTCAAATAAGGACCAAAAGTGCAAAAAAGAGTTTTTGAGGATCAAACGTATACTTTACTCCTTTTAAACTTTTAAATAGTAAGCTACAAACATGGTCCCTGTGCTTTCTTGTATTTACTGTGTTCACTCCATAATGAATAGTTATTTTAATTTTCGTAGATATTTTAAGGTTTTTCTATTATGAAATTTGGTCACTAGTACTTTATGATATAGGGACTTTTTAAATTTTGGTCCTTATTTCAAAGTTCCAGGGGCTAAGATCAATATTGAACCTTAAAACAAGGATCAAAACTGAAACAATCAACTAAACAAAAGGTAAAAAACAAAAAAAAAACACACGGGGGCCACTTTTGTAACTTGCGATTTCATTTTAGTAATCACTGTGAACTTATAGATAAATAAATAATATAAGGAAAGATAATGAGAATTACCGTGCAGCCCATTCGATTAGGTAATCCTTTAAGAAACATTAACGTCTTTGGCTTTTCTCCACCTTCAGAAACACCATGTTCTTCTAAATAAAACGAATCACATTTTCCCAAATTTTCATCACTGAATTGATCACCATATGACAAAATGGATGACCCCGTACATCTAGCAATTCTCTCTAATCGGCTAATGTTCATATCATAAACTAATGCCATCTTTCTTTCAAAAGTGTATATCTGAATATCACGTGAAACGTTTTTTTCTACTATCATCACATCTGGATTGCATTTCTCTATCATCCCAATAAACAAACGGAGTCTGTTCCTTTCGTCATCAATTTCCTTAACAGATAACAACCCTTCAAAATCATTTATAGCACCCTTGATCAATATTAGTTTTGGGCTTTCAAATCTTGTTGCCTTTTCTCTAATCTCGCTATCAAGTCTTCTTGGCATTTCTTCTAAAACACTTGCTTTGAATACCAACCCATCAAACACTTCACTGAAAAAACACAATTAGCATCGTCAAAACAAGCAAACAAAAATAGTACGAGTATATACAACAAATAAAGGGAATGAAAAGTCAACCTTTGACTTGGAGAGCCAGTAGGAAGACATTTGACCTTCACGTAACAATCAGGATCCATGACTTCCCCTTTCGAAAAAGGAGAAACGTTCCATAATAAAGATGTAATTAGATCCACCCAATTATAACCATATTTTTCCGTTGATTTAACAATATTTTTCAGAAGAGTCTTTAAATTTTCATTTATAACCTCATCAACATCATCCTCTTCGTCACCCACTTCAGGGGGAAGCCAAATGTCGGGATCATTGATACAGTGATACTCTGTTTCAATACGCTCTGTTTTCACACAACAAACAAGCTAAAGTTAATAACTTTAAATGCATGTTAATGAAATGTATTAAAAATAGATTACGAAGAAGAAAACCCTTTTCTTTACGTACCAGAAGTTTCTCCACGTTCTAAATCTCCTTTTCTGTTATTGAATTCCACAAGATGATTCTCCATTATATCGTTTACATTCATTTAGGGCGTCGAATTCTCCAAAACTTCACAAATTGGGGTTTTGCAAAGTAGATATCAGCTAATTAACATTCTGCGCAACATGAAATTTGATAGTTAAATATTACAGTTGGCAAATTTACGAACGCAAAAGCACAATGACAGGTTAACTACAAGTCAAGAACAAGAACCGAGTCCTACCCTAATCGGATAAACCAGAAATCAAGAAAGGAGAAGCTTGAAGCTTATTCAACGAGAACTGGGGAATGGTAATGATATACTTCCCGGTAAAGAACCCAAATATAAAAATGCAATCGTTATGTAGTATATTAACTGAAACAAAAACCCTATTCTTGTTATCTTAGATAGAGAAGAAAGGTGATAGTTAAATATTACAGAAATTTGATAGTTAAATATTACAGACGTTCTTGGCAAACTTACGAACGCAAAATCACAATGACAGGTTAAAAATAAGTCAAGAACAAGAACTGAGTACTACACTAGTTTGATGAACTAAAAATCAAGAAACAGAGACTTGAAACTTATTCAACAAAAACTGGAGAAGGTTAATGTGATACTTACCAATGTAGAGTCCTTCTTGTTTATGAAAATGCAACGTTTATGATTAAATCTCAGCCAGCCAAGTAGTATATTAACTGAAACAAAACCCTACTATGAGCTTAGGGAAGAAAGGTGATGAAGGAAGAATAAGAAAGCGGACGTGTAGAGCATGAAAGGTAATTTCGGGGAACTTAAAGTGGGTAAAAAAATGAGAAAATGACTTTCAGTTTTCTCTATTATAAGTCCTTCTTGTTTTCTTCTTTGCTTAATAAGTCCTTATAGTTAATGGATTTGTGTATACCAGGTCCTTATGACTTGATGAACTAAATAAGTCATTATTGTTTTTCTATTTATACATATTAAGTCCAAGTAAAATTTTATATGCATTTTGGGTATATTTTCGTTTATATATATGTTATTATGTTGTATTTATATACATTTTTTATATGTAAGTGGTGTTCGTTGTCTCATGGCGCAAACCACCTCACATTTTCATGTTCATTACAACTCCAAGCATCACCCGCAAACTCTTTTTGTTTATATTCGACTTTGTTTCTTTTCGAGCTTTTGGAGTACCCGTCTACATATGAGTTTTTGCTTAATAACGCTATCACATCACAGTTGATCGAGTTGTCGTTGGAGTTTTTGTTGTCATTTTGGTTGGTGTTCTAGTTGCTTCTTTAAAAAAATTAATTCGGTTACCGTCGTTTGTCTAGTACGTGTTATGTTAACCATCTTTAGGAAACTTTATAAGGTTATAAAAAAAACTAATGAAACTTTCTTGCCAACATGGCAACATGCCAACCATATCATTAGTAGGCTCTTTATGCCCCTTAGGTTGACTCTTCTCCTTAATTTACTTTGCGACACAACAGTAGCCTTGAGCGAGAATATTCTTTATTTCTTTTTTTCCAATAGAGGCCTTTACATAATCATCGAGGAACATAGTTCCTTCTTAATCGAGGGGAATCATCATTTAATTATTTGTAATCTAGTGAGCATAGTACCTTGCTTTTAACTTAAGGTTGGCTCAACCTTCGGTCTTCCGTGAGTTTAATCATATCTTTGTTTTTTTTTTTTTTTTTTTTTTTAATAGCAGTGTGGTTTAATACTAAACGAGATAATCAAAAATAACAAATATATATAATATTTTTATATAGTGACACATTTTTTTATTGAAAATATCAGCGAAGGTCGTGTCACTTTTGGTATTCTTATGGTCATTTCAAAATATTGTGGCCTATGAAAAAATGTGACGGTAGCATGAAAATATGACTATTGGGTATTAATTTGTTTGTTATAATTAATCATTTTATCTATTATTGTAGCGGTAAACACATTTCAAAATTCTCGGTGACTGTGTCTCACCAAATGACAACATAGTTATTTTTCAGTGCGGTGTTTTGATAGTAATTTGTCACACAAAAAAAATTATTTATTATGACTGTTGCTATCTTTTAGAGACACACAATTAGGCCAATGATGGCTTTGTTAACCAAATGGTCACATGAATTTTTTTTAACTGTGACGTTAGGCTAGTTATTTGTTATATTTTCTTTTTGCTTATTATGACTATTGTCTATCGTTGAGAAAACATTAAGCATGACTAAAACTATGTTGAAGACGCACAACTTTCTTTTGACTATGGTAATCGTGTAACTTACAGCTACACATATTTTTTTATCATGGTCGTTGCTATTAGTCAAATATATAAAAAAATGTAGAAGTGTGAATTATATGTTTTAACACGTGAAACCAATTAGAATTAGAAAGTGACTATAATTGATTTATAGACACAAGTGTATGTGCTGTGCACCTCATGCCCACAACAAATTGCTTTTCAGTGTGACCAATTTTATTATTTAGACACTCAGAAATTATTCAGTGTGACTTACTTTTATCATAGTCGTCATATATACATGATTAAGACCATTGATGTGAATCTTTTATAGTCACGTAATGTTTTTATAATTGTGACTGTAGTAGTACATATATACAATCACACTAACTTAATTAGTTGTAAAGTTACCATTATATACATTTTAGTGACATAGGACAAATTAAAACATGACCGAAAACTTATATATAGGGTACAAGATATTAAATGGACTAAGCCTCATAAAATACATACAAGATGGCCTTTAGCCCTTTACTAACGTAACACTATACAAATAAATATATACACTAAAACATATATATGGTTATAATACAAAATAATAAATGGACTAGGCCTCATAAGACACATACAAGATGGGCCTTTACTAACTAACGTAACACTATACAAATGAATATATACACTAACACAGGCTTACAAAATAAATAGATAATAAAGGAACCAGGCCTCATAAAATACACACAACATGGGCATTCACTAATGTAATACACTAACAAGATAATGAGTGGACTAACGTAACACCTTACAAATAAATATATACACTAACACGAATTACAACTATTTTATTAACGAAACTTTGAGAGATGAGACAGAAAACAGGGGTGTATGTGTATGGCTCGATTATTGAATCATAAAATTCTAAATCAAGAAAATGATTTTTAATTGATGGAATGATGTCTATGGTGGGGATTTTGGTAGGAAATATATAGATGAAATGGTGGAAAATATTACCCTTCGATGTAGAAGAAATGAATCTTCAAGGATTTGATGATATGCAAACTGAACAACATTTTTTATTTTTTTGAGTTCATCACTCTGGGATCCTTTCAGCAAAATCTGCAAGTTCATACACAAAACATCAGATAGAATTGAAAACTTCTAATTGAGAGAATTACCATTTTCGTCCCTGAGTATATCTGATTGTTTTTAATTTGATACCATAAAGTTTTATCTTGCAATTTTGGTCATTATTTGAGGTTTTTGTTACCTTTTTGTCCCTATCTCAAATAAAATGACTCTCTATGGGACCAAAATTGTAAAACACAGCTACACTCAGGGGCCAATGGGAAAAGAGAAAAAAAAATGTTGCAAAAGAACCTCAAATAAGGACCAAAAGTGCAAAAAAGAGTTTTTGAGGATCAAACGTATACTTTACTCCTTTTAAACTTTTAAATAGTAAGCTACAAACATGGTCCCTGTGCTTTCTTGTATTTACTGTGTTCACTCCATAATGAATAGTTATTTTAATTTTCGTAGATATTTTAAGGTTTTTCTATTATGAAATTTGGTCACTAGTACTTTATGATATAGGGACTTTTTAAATTTTGGTCCTTATTTCAAAGTTCCAGGGGCTAAGATCAATATTGAACCTTAAAACAAGGATCAAAACTGAAACAATCAACTAAACAAAAGGTAAAAAACAAAAAAAAAAACACACGGGGGCCACTTTTGTAACTTGCGATTTCATTTTAGTAATCACTGTGAACTTATAGATAAATAAATAATATAAGGAAAGATAATGAGAATTACCGTGCAGCCCATTCGATTAGGTAATCCTTTAAGAAACATTAACGTCTTTGGCTTTTCTCCACCTTCAGAAACACCATGTTCTTCTAAATAAAACGAATCACATTTTCCCAAATTTTCATCACTGAATTGATCACCATATGACAAAATGGATGACCCCGTACATCTAGCAATTCTCTCTAATCGGCTAATGTTCATATCATAAACTAATGCCATCTTTCTTTCAAAAGTGTATATCTGAATATCACGTGAAACGTTTTTTTCTACTATCATCACATCTGGATTGCATTTCTCTATCATCCCAATAAACAAACGGAGTCTGTTCCTTTCGTCATCAATTTCCTTAACAGATAACAACCCTTCAAAATCATTTATAGCACCCTTGATCAATATTAGTTTTGGGCTTTCAAATCTTGTTGCCTTTTCTCTAATCTCGCTATCAAGTCTTCTTGGCATTTCTTCTAAAACACTTGCTTTGAATACCAACCCATCAAACACTTCACTGAAAAAACACAATTAGCATCGTCAAAACAAGCAAACAAAAATAGTACGAGTATATACAACAAATAAAGGGAATGAAAAGTCAACCTTTGACTTGGAGAGCCAGTAGGAAGACATTTGACCTTCACGTAACAATCAGGATCCATGACTTCCCCTTTCGAAAAAGGAGAAACGTTCCATAATAAAGATGTAATTAGATCCACCCAATTATAACCATATTTTTCCGTTGATTTAACAATATTTTTCAGAAGAGTCTTTAAATTTTCATTTATAACCTCATCAACATCATCCTCTTCGTCACCCACTTCAGGGGGAAGCCAAATGTCGGGATCATTGATACAGTGATACTCTGTTTCAATACGCTCTGTTTTCACACAACAAACAAGCTAAAGTTAATAACTTTAAATGCATGTTAATGAAATGTATTAAAAATAGATTACGAAGAAGAAAACCCTTTTCTTTACGTACCAGAAGTTTCTCCACGTTCTAAATCTCCTTTTCTGTTATTGAATTCCACAAGATGATTCTCCATTATATCGTTTACATTCATTTAGGGCGTCGAATTCTCCAAAACTTCACAAATTGGGGTTTTGCAAAGTAGATATCAGCTAATTAACATTCTGCGCAACATGAAATTTGATAGTTAAATATTACAGTTGGCAAATTTACGAACGCAAAAGCACAATGACAGGTTAACTACAAGTCAAGAACAAGAACCGAGTCCTACCCTAATCGGATAAACCAGAAATCAAGAAAGGAGAAGCTTGAAGCTTATTCAACGAGAACTGGGGAATGGTAATGATATACTTCCCGGTAAAGAACCCAAATATAAAAATGCAATCGTTATGTAGTATATTAACTGAAACAAAAACCCTATTCTTGTTATCTTAGATAGAGAAGAAAGGTGATAGTTAAATATTACAGAAATTTGATAGTTAAATATTACAGACGTTCTTGGCAAACTTACGAACGCAAAATCACAATGACAGGTTAAAAATAAGTCAAGAACAAGAACTGAGTACTACACTAGTTTGATGAACTAAAAATCAAGAAACAGAGACTTGAAACTTATTCAACAAAAACTGGAGAAGGTTAATGTGATACTTACCAATGTAGAGTCCTTCTTGTTTATGAAAATGCAACGTTTATGATTAAATCTCAGCCAGCCAAGTAGTATATTAACTGAAACAAAACCCTACTATGAGCTTAGGGAAGAAAGGTGATGAAGGAAGAATAAGAAAGCGGACGTGTAGAGCATGAAAGGTAATTTCGGGGAACTTAAAGTGGGTAAAAAAAATGAGAAAATGACTTTCAGTTTTCTCTATTATAAGTCCTTCTTGTTTTCTTCTTTGCTTAATAAGTCCTTATAGTTAATGGATTTGTGTATACCAGGTCCTTATGACTTGATGAACTAAATAAGTCATTATTGTTTTTCTATTTATACATATTAAGTCCAAGTAAAATTTTATATGCATTTTGGGTATATTTTCGTTTATATATATGTTATTATGTTGTATTTATATACATTTTTTATATGTAAGTGGTGGTCGTTGTCTCATGGCGCAAACCACCTCACATTTTCATGTTCATTACAACTCCAAGCATCACCCGCAAACTCTTTTTGTTTATATTCGACTTTGTTTCTTTTCGAGCTTTTGGAGTACCCGTCTACATATGAGTTTTTGCTTAATAACGCTATCACATCACAGTTGATCGAGTTGTCGTTGGAGTTTTTGTTGTCATTTTGGTTGGTGTTCTAGTTGCTTCTTTAAAAAAATTAATTCGGTTACCGTCGTTTGTCTAGTACGTGTTATGTTAACCATCTTTAGGAAACTTTATAAGGTTATAAAAAAAACTAATGAAACTTTCTTGCCAACATGGCAACATGCCAACCATATCATTAGTAGGCTCTTTATGCCCCTTAGGTTGACTCTTCTCCTTAATTTACTTTGCGACACAACAGTAGCCTTGAGCGAGAATATTCTTTATTTCTTTTTTTCCAATAGAGGCCTTTACATAATCATCGAGGAACATAGTTCCTTCTTAATCGAGGGGAATCATCATTTAATTATTTGTAATCTAGTGAGCATAGTACCTTGCTTTTAACTTAAGGTTGGCTCAACCTTCGGTCTTCCGTGAGTTTAATCATATCTTTGTTTTTTTTTTTTTTTTTTTTTAATAGCAGTGTGGTTTAATACTAAACGAGATAATCAAAAATAACAAATATATATAATATTTTTATATAGTGACACATTTTTTTATTGAAAATATCAGCGAAGGTCGTGTCACTTTTGGTATTCTTATGGTCATTTCAAAATATTGTGGCCTATGAAAAAATGTGACGGTAGCATGAAAATATGACTATTGGGTATTAATTTTTTTGTTATAATTAATCATTTTATCTATTATTGTAGCGGTAAACACATTTCAAAATTCTCGGTGACTGTGTCTCACCAAATGACAACATAGTTATTTTTCAGTGCGGTGTTTTGATAGTAATTTGTCACACAAAAAAAATTATTTATTATGACTGTTGCTATCTTTTAGAGACACACAATTAGGCCAATGATGGCTTTGTTAACCAAATGGTCACATGAATTTTTTTTAACTGTGACGTTAGGCTAGTTATTTGTTATATTTTCTTTTTGCTTATTATGACTATTGTCTATCGTTGAGAAAACATTAAGCATGACTAAAACTATGTTGAAGACGCACAACTTTCTTTTGACTATGGTAATCGTGTAACTTACAGCTACACATATTTTTTTATCATGGTCGTTGCTATTAGTCAAATATATAAAAAAATGTAGAAGTGTGAATTATATGTTTTAACACGTGAAACCAATTAGAATTAGAAAGTGACTATAATTGATTTATAGACACAAGTGTATGTGCTGTGCACCTCATGCCCACAACAAATTGCTTTTCAGTGTGACCAATTTTATTATTTAGACACTCAGAAATTATTCAGTGTGACTTACTTTTATCATAGTCGTCATATATACATGATTAAGACCATTGATGTGAATCTTTTATAGTCACGTAATGTTTTTATAATTGTGACTGTAGTAGTACATATATACAATCACACTAACTTAATTAGTTGTAAAGTTACCATTATATACATTTTAGTGACATAGGACAAATTAAAACATGACCGAAAACTTATATATAGGGTACAAGATATTAAATGGACTAAGCCTCATAAAATACATACAAGATGGCCTTTAGCCCTTTACTAACGTAACACTATACAAATAAATATATACACTAAAACATATATATGGTTATAATACAAAATAATAAATGGACTAGGCCTCATAAGACACATACAAGATGGGCCTTTACTAACTAACGTAACACTATACAAATGAATATATACACTAACACAGGCTTACAAAATAAATAGATAATAAAGGAACCAGGCCTCATAAAATACACACAACATGGGCATTCACTAATGTAATACACTAACAAGATAATGAGTGGACTAACGTAACACCTTACAAATAAATATATACACTAACACGAATTACAACTATTTTATTAACGAAACTTTGAGAGATGAGACAGAAAACAGGGGTGTATGTGTATGGCTCGATTATTGAATCATAAAATTCTAAATCAAGAAAATGATTTTTAATTGATGGAATGATGTCTATGGTGGGGATTTTGGTAGGAAATATATAGATGAAATGGTGGAAAATATTACCCTTTGATGTAGAAGAAATGAATCTTCAAGGATTTGATGATATGCAAACTGAACAACATTTTTTATTTTTTTGAGTTCATCACTCTGGGATCCTTTCAGCAAAATCTGCAAGTTCATACACAAAACATCAGATAGAATTGAAAACTTCTAATTGAGAGAATTACCATTTTCGTCCCTGAGTATATCTGATTGTTTTTAATTTGATACCATAAAGTTTTATCTTGCAATTTTGGTCATTATTTGAGGTTTTTGTTACCTTTTTGTCCCTATCTCAAATAAAATGACTCTCTATGGGACAAAAATTGTAAAACACAGCTACACTCAGGGGCCAATGGGAAAAGAGAAAAAAAAATGTTGCAAAAGAACCTCAAATAAGGACCAAAAGTGCAAAAAAGAGTTTTTGAGGATCAAACGTATACTTTACTCCTTTTAAACTTTTAAATAGTAAGCTACAAACATGGTCCCTGTGCTTTCTTGTATTTACTGTGTTCACTCCATAATGAATAGTTATTTTAATTTTCGTAGATATTTTAAGGTTTTTCTATTATGAAATTTGGTCACTAGTACTTTATGATATAGGGACTTTTTAAATTTTGGTCCTTATTTCAAAGTTCCAGGGGCTAAGATCAATATTGAACCTTAAAACAAGGATCAAAACTGAAACAATCAACTAAACAAAAGGTAAAAAACAAAAAAAAAACACACGGGGGCCACTTTTGTAACTTGCGATTTCATTTTAGTAATCACTGTGAACTTATAGATAAATAAATAATATAAGGAAAGATAATGAGAATTACCGTGCAGCCCATTCGATTAGGTAATCCTTTAAGAAACATTAACGTCTTTGGCTTTTCTCCACCTTCAGAAACACCATGTTCTTCTAAATAAAACGAATCACATTTTCCCAAATTTTCATCACTGAATTGATCACCATATGACAAAATGGATGACCCCGTACATCTAGCAATTCTCTCTAATCGGCTAATGTTCATATCATAAACTAATGCCATCTTTCTTTCAAAAGTGTATATCTGAATATCACGTGAAACGTTTTTTTCTACTATCATCACATCTGGATTGCATTTCTCTATCATCCCAATAAACAAACGGAGTCTGTTCCTTTCGTCATCAATTTCCTTAACAGATAACAACCCTTCAAAATCATTTATAGCACCCTTGATCAATATTAGTTTTGGGCTTTCAAATCTTGTTGCCTTTTCTCTAATCTCGCTATCAAGTCTTCTTGGCATTTCTTCTAAAACACTTGCTTTGAATACCAACCCATCAAACACTTCACTGAAAAAACACAATTAGCATCGTCAAAACAAGCAAACAAAAATAGTACGAGTATATACAACAAATAAAGGGAATGAAAAGTCAACCTTTGACTTGGAGAGCCAGTAGGAAGACATTTGACCTTCACGTAACAATCAGGATCCATGACTTCCCCTTTCGAAAAAGGAGAAACGTTCCATAATAAAGATGTAATTAGATCCACCCAATTATAACCATATTTTTCCGTTGATTTAACAATATTTTTCAGAAGAGTCTTTAAATTTTCATTTATAACCTCATCAACATCATCCTCTTCGTCACCCACTTCAGGGGGAAGCCAAATGTCGGGATCATTGATACAGTGATACTCTGTTTCAATACGCTCTGTTTTCACACAACAAACAAGCTAAAGTTAATAACTTTAAATGCATGTTAATGAAATGTATTAAAAATAGATTACGAAGAAGAAAACCCTTTTCTTTACGTACCAGAAGTTTCTCCACGTTCTAAATCTCCTTTTCTGTTATTGAATTCCACAAGATGATTCTCCATTATATCGTTTACATTCATTTAGGGCGTCGAATTCTCCAAAACTTCACAAATTGGGGTTTTGCAAAGTAGATATCAGCTAATTAACATTCTGCGCAACATGAAATTTGATAGTTAAATATTACAGTTGGCAAATTTACGAACGCAAAAGCACAATGACAGGTTAACTACAAGTCAAGAACAAGAACCGAGTCCTACCCTAATCGGATAAACCAGAAATCAAGAAAGGAGAAGCTTGAAGCTTATTCAACGAGAACTGGGGAATGGTAATGATATACTTCCCGGTAAAGAACCCAAATATAAAAATGCAATCGTTATGTAGTATATTAACTGAAACAAAAACCCTATTCTTGTTATCTTAGATAGAGAAGAAAGGTGATAGTTAAATATTACAGAAATTTGATAGTTAAATATTACAGACGTTCTTGGCAAACTTACGAACGCAAAATCACAATGACAGGTTAAAAATAAGTCAAGAACAAGAACTGAGTACTACACTAGTTTGATGAACTAAAAATCAAGAAACAGAGACTTGAAACTTATTCAACAAAAACTGGAGAAGGTTAATGTGATACTTACCAATGTAGAGTCCTTCTTGTTTATGAAAATGCAACGTTTATGATTAAATCTCAGCCAGCCAAGTAGTATATTAACTGAAACAAAACCCTACTATGAGCTTAGGGAAGAAAGGTGATGAAGGAAGAATAAGAAAGCGGACGTGTAGAGCATGAAAGGTAATTTCGGGGAACTTAAAGTGGGTAAAAAAAATGAGAAAATGACTTTCAGTTTTCTCTATTATAAGTCCTTCTTGTTTTCTTCTTTGCTTAATAAGTCCTTATAGTTAATGGATTTGTGTATACCAGGTCCTTATGACTTGATGAACTAAATAAGTCATTATTGTTTTTCTATTTATACATATTAAGTCCAAGTAAAATTTTATATGCATTTTGGGTATATTTTCGTTTATATATATGTTATTATGTTGTATTTATATACATTTTTTATATGTAAGTGGTGGTCGTTGTCTCATGGCGCAAACCACCTCACATTTTCATGTTCATTACAACTCCAAGCATCACCCGCAAACTCTTTTTGTTTATATTCGACTTTGTTTCTTTTCGAGCTTTTGGAGTACCCGTCTACATATGAGTTTTTGCTTAATAACGCTATCACATCACAGTTGATCGAGTTGTCGTTGGAGTTTTTGTTGTCATTTTGGTTGGTGTTCTAGTTGCTTCTTTAAAAAAATTAATTCGGTCACCGTCGTTTGTCTAGTACGTGTTATGTTAACCATCTTTAGGAAACTTTATAAGGTTATAAAAAAAACTAATGAAACTTTCTTGCCAACATGGCAACATGCCAACCATATCATTAGTAGGCTCTTTATGCCCCTTAGGTTGACTCTTCTCCTTAATTTACTTTGCGACACAACAGTAGCCTTGAGCGAGAATATTCTTTATTTCTTTTTTTCCAATAAAGGCCTTTACATAATCATCGAGGAACATAGTTCCTTCTTAATCGAGGGGAATCATCATTTAATTATTTGTAATCTAGTGAGCATAGTACCTTGCTTTTAACTTAAGGTTGGCTCAACCTTCGGTCTTCCGTGAGTTTAATCATATCTTTGTTTTTTTTTTTTTTTTTTTTTTTTAATAGCAGTGTGGTTTAATACTAAACGAGATAATCAAAAATAACAAATATATATAATATTTTTATATAGTGACACATTTTTTTATTGAAAATATCAGCGAAGGTCGTGTCACTTTTGGTATTCTTATGGTCATTTCAAAATATTGTGGCCTATGAAAAAATGTGACGGTAGCATGAAAATATGACTATTGGGTATTAATTTTTTTGTTATAATTAATCATTTTATCTATTATTGTAGCGGTAAACACATTTCAAAATTCTCGGTGACTGTGTCTCACCAAATGACAACATAGTTATTTTTCAGTGCGGTGTTTTGATAGTAATTTGTCACACAAAAAAAATTATTTATTATGACTGTTGCTATCTTTTAGAGACACACAATTAGGCCAATGATGGCTTTGTTAACCAAATGGTCACATGAATTTTTTTTAACTGTGACGTTAGGCTAGTTATTTGTTATATTTTCTTTTTGCTTATTATGACTATTGTCTATCGTTGAGAAAACATTAAGCATGACTAAAACTATGTTGAAGACGCACAACTTTCTTTTGACTATGGTAATCGTGTAACTTACAGCTACACATATTTTTTTATCATGGTCATTGCTATTAGTCAAATATATAAAAAAATGTAGAAGTGTGAATTATATGTTTTAACACGTGAAACCAATTAGAATTAGAAAGTGACTATAATTGATTTATAGACACAAGTGTATGTGCTGTGCACCTCATGCCCACAACAAATTGCTTTTCAGTGTGACCAATTTTATTATTTAGACACTCAGAAATTATTCAGTGTGACTTACTTTTATCATAGTCGTCATATATACATGATTAAGACCATTGATGTGAATCTTTTATAGTCACGTAATGTTTTTATAATTGTGACTGTAGTAGTACATATATACAATCACACTAACTTAATTAGTTGTAAAGTTACCATTATATACATTTTAGTGACATAGGACAAATTAAAACATGACCGAAAACTTATATATAGGGTACAAGATATTAAATGGACTAAGCCTCATAAAATACATACAAGATGGCCTTTAGCCCTTTACTAACGTAACACTATACAAATAAATATATACACTAAAACATATATATGGTTATAATACAAAATAATAAATGGACTAGGCCTCATAAGACACATACAAGATGGGCCTTTACTAACTAACGTAACACTATACAAATGAATATATACACTAACACAGGCTTACAAAATAAATAGATAATAAAGGAACCAGGCCTCATAAAATACACACAACATGGGCATTCACTAATGTAATACACTAACAAGATAATGAGTGGACTAACGTAACACCTTACAAATAAATATATACACTAACACGAATTACAACTATTTTATTAACGAAACTTTGAGAGATGAGACAGAAAACAGGGGTGTATACATGATTAAGACCATTGATGTGAATCTTTTATAGTCACGTAATGTTTTTATAATTGTGACTGTAGTAGTACATATATACAATCACACTAACTTAATTAGTTGTAAAGTTACCATTATATACATTTTAGTGACATAGGACAAATTAAAACATGACCGAAAACTTAATGATAGACGCATGGAATATGTTACATGTGGTTATTACTTAACATTTAGCCACATAAAAACAAACAATGTCATTAAAATGTGACTATAAACGAAAAATGTAAAACGATAATAGGATATTGATACTACTAATAATTTATTGATTCGAAATTAAATAACTGAAACATAACTTCCCAAGTTGAATAGTAAAAATAAAACTTCTGATGAAAACTAGTCTATAAACTATGATAAATAAAGGAAAATCAATATAAACCAAAAACTAGATATTTTGTCTTTGTCTTGTTCACATTGCTCCTTGTTGTAAAACTGAATAGGAGTATTTGTCGAGGAAGAATTCTTCCGTATTTTTCATGTATTCAATAACAAGCACGGGAATACCTTTATAAGTATCCTAGTTTACAGCCCTAGTTTCCAGCCTTAACGAAAAGATCTCAATTACTTATCTTATGCAACAATCATTTCCATGTTTAACCTTATCTACACCGGGTCTTGTTCTCGTCAATACTCCCCCTCAAGGTGGAGAATGTATATCCATCATTCCCAGCTTGCTAAGATGTAACACCCGGTTCCTGGTACGTATTTAAAATCAAGTAATTTCATGTTTTGCTCTGGGACTCGGCGAGTTAGAGGCCCAACTAGTCGAGTAGACTCGATTTTGACCGAGAAGTTTAGTGACCTACTCGATGAGTTGGGGGACCGACTCGACGACTAGAAGCTGTCTGGATGAAACCCTAATATTTAGGGTTTGCACCCTATTTAAACGACTTATTCTACCTCAAACCAGCCCCCATCGTCCCTCCCAACTCAGAGAAACCCTAAATCGAAACCCTAACCTTGTTGAGTGATTCTTGAGCCATTTTTGGGCATTTTTGGTGGTTGTGAAGCTTGAGAAGGAAGAAGGAGCTTGGGAGTTCAAGTTGAAGCTAGTAGATCCAGAGGTTGTGTTTCATGTCCAGCTCATTTGAGGTAAAAAGCTTCAACCTTGACTTTCCATTTGTTAGATCCTCCTTAGGGCATGAATCTTGTCATTTTTGGGGCATTTCTAAGTTACCTTCGGGTTTGGGTCATTATGTAGAGAAATAACTTCAGATCTGGAACCTAGGAGGGTTCTCATGGCATAAAGGTGCCAACTTTACTGCCATAAGAGCCCCATGCATCTTGAAGACTCCATTTTAGGGCCTTTTAAGCTAAATGGCTCATGCATTAACGTAAATTTTGTAACTTTACGTATAATATGGACCCTAGGACGTCAGATCTATGGGTTGGATGCATTAAGACCGATTAAAATCGACTGTATAGTTTGGGACAAAGTGGGACTCGGCGAGTCGTTCATGGGACTCGACTAGTCGGGTCGTATTTCCCATCAAATCCTTCTGTTGATGCACCAGATGCTAAGATAGAAGAACACTCAGTTTTCTAGGCTCATTAGGGACCTGGAAATCATGGAACTCGGCGAGTGTATGAGCGGACTCGGCGATTTCAAGGCAATGTCCCAACCACATGAAGACGGACTCGACGAGTCCAAGGGGAACTCGGCGATTCATAGACTGAACTCCTTTATATGGATGAAGATGAACTCGGCGAGTTCAAGGAGGAACTCGGCGAGTCGGTTGAAGAAGGTCCGATGTATTGTTGAAGGCGAACTCGTCGAGCTCTTGCTAGACTCGACGAGTAGGGACGAAGTTGTAGCTTTTCGTGGAGGGGGGGACTCGACGAGTTGGTGAACCAACTCGGCGAGTCTAGTCAACCAGATGTTCACTTTGACCAAATTTGACCTTGACCAGGGTTTTGACCTTGACTTTGACTTGGACTTGAGTAGAAAGGATGTTGTGTAGGGATTGAGGAATCGAGAAGAGTTGATTTTCACACCGAGGACAGTGCAAACACTAGACGACATCGAGGTGAGTTACCTTCTAGTAGAAGTGGGTCTAAGGCACCAGGCCGACCCACTAGTAGTTGATTATAGTTGAGATAATTGACTTTGTGATAATTGTCTGGTATGCTACTACCTGATGTGTCTTATGTGCCAGTATGATATGTTATATGTGTTAGTGGTAGTAGGAGGGGAATAGTCCCCCTATTCGGTTGTTAGGACCGAAAGGTAGGTCGGACACCCCAGATACATCTGACGGCTTGATTATGATATGTTATTATGTGATAGTGGTAGGGGTGAAACAGTACCCGTGGCCGGTTGAGATAGACCGGTGGGTAGGCAGGCACCCTAGAATGGCCTGACACGGGTAGGTCAGCAACCCCGAATGGCTTGACATGGGTAGGTCAGCACCCCAGAATGGCTTGACATGGGTAGGTTGGGCACCCCGGAATTGCCCGATAGTATGTATGATTGTATGGTATGTGGTATGATGGGGGAACTCACTAAGCTTTGTGCTTACGGTTTTCAGTTTTGGTTTCAGGTACCTCTTCATCTAAAGGGGAAGGAGCCGGCAGGGTAGCAGCGCATCGCACACACATGATTCCGCATTTGAGAACCCTGGGATTATACTCTGACATTATACTATTTGACATTATGGTTTTTGAGACATGTAACTATGGTTTTGTGGTTTGATGAGATATCAGTAATGTTTTCCTCAAACAATTTTACAAGTATTATAATTAAAAACAAAAATTTTTGGTCTCGATTTTTAGGATGTTACAAGTTGGTATCAGAGCCTTGGTTTGAGGGATTCGGGCACACCTTCGGGGGTGTCCGGACTCAAATCGAGGGCTTGGAATATTTTTACAAGAAAAATAGTTTTCTAAAATTTAACAATAAGGAGTTTTGAGAAATAACAAGGTGTGTAATGCGTGCGACCGGCCGAGCTCAAGTAAGTTTTTCTCCAAGAAACCCATACATGATATGTTATGTTATATGATATCATTATGAGAACTGCATGCTAGACTAGGGCTAAGGATCTAGGGAGGATGCCTTGTATGCCTGTTATGTGATTATGAGAACTGCATGCTAGATTTGGGCTAAGGGTCTAGGAAGGATGCATTATATGCCTATTGTATGAGCTTATTGAGCTATATGCTAGGGATGTTTAGTCTGTAGTATGATAGCCTGATTAGGTTATGCTTGGTAATGGTTACTCGATGCACGAATGATGCTTTCTTTGTGCTTATAGGGGTCCTAGCTAGCTTTAACTAACTAGTAAGCGAATATGTACTAGTATTCGCAAACTGGTTAAGGAAGGATGGTAGGGACTCCTTGTGCAGCTGATGGCGGAGAGTAGGTCGGAGAGTGCCCTAGGACAAGCCTAGGATGAGGTTAGTTTGGAAAGCAGTATTAGTGAAAGGGACTTGGTGAAGTCGAAGCAATCCTTGATGAAAGTACGGATAGATGTGGAAGGTAGTATGGGCCCGTACTACTGAAAGCATAGGATTCGTACTCTAGTCAAGGAGGGCTAAAACAGAACCAGGGAACTTGGAGAGTGTGTGAGACCTCTCGATAGTATGTATGACCCTGATGTTTATGTGCTTTATTTCAGTATGGCGATTACGTGACATGGAACAGGAGGTTCAGGGTCTGGATCAGGATCAGGATCAGGCTCGGGTGAGGGATCCGAGCAGGTTGATAACGGGCTAAGAGATTTCATCGCGTCTGAGATCACGAGAGGTATCCTGGAGGCGACCCCGGTCATTTTCGGGTCGATCATGGAGGGGATTATTGAGCTGATGGAGGATCGCCTCCGGACATTCAGGAGTCACTTGACGTCTAGCCAGCCGGGTACGTGCACACTGTCCTTCAAGGACTTCAAAGGGAGTGGTGCGCCAGACTTTCATGGGGTGAAGGACCCCATTGCTGCCAGGAGATGGATCGCCGGCATCGAGTCTGTACAGTTGACGAGAGTACGCGAATGTATTCCCAGAGGAGCTGCCCGGGATACCTCCGGAGAGGCAGGTAGAGTTCAGGATCGACCTAGTCTCTGGTGCGGCTCTGATAGCCAAGGCACCATATCGGTTGGCTCCTCCTAAGATGCAGGAGTTATCTACATAGCTGTAGGAGCTGTTAGACAAGGGATTCATCAAACCGAGCAGTTCACCTTGGGGAGCCCCGATTCTGTTTGTGAAGAAGAAGGATGGGTCGCATCAGATGTGCATAGACTATCGGGGGCTGAATAAGGTAACGGTGAAGAACCGTTACCCACTCCCGAGGATTTAAGATCTCTTTGACCAACTTCAGGGAGCATTTTGGTTCTCCAAGATTGATTTGCGTTCAGGTTATCATCAGATGAGGGTCAGAGAGGAGGATGTACAGAAGACTGCTTTTCGGACACGATATGGTCACTATGAGTTCGTGGTGATGCCTTTCGGGCTCACCAATGCTCCTGCCGCGTTCATGGATCTCATAAACCACGTGTGCAGACTGATGTTGGATCAGTCTGTGATAGTTTTCATTGATGACATCTTGGTTTATTCCAAGACGCAGGAGCAGCATGAGGAGCACTTGCGAGAGGTGTTGGATACTCTGAGGAGGGAGAGCTTGTATGCCAAGTTCTCCAAGTGTGAGTTCTAGTTGCGCGAGAGTGCAGTTTCTTGGGCACCTTGTCAACCAGAACGGGATTTCAGTCGACCCGGCCAAAGTGGAGGTCGTGATGAGGTGGGAGGTTCTGAGGTCTCCATATGAGATTCGGAGCTTCCTGGGACTGACAGGTTACTATCGGAGATTCATTCAGGACTTCTCCAAGATACTCGTGCCTTTGACTCGGTTGACAAGGAAAGTCGTGGTATTTCGTTGGGGGCCTGAGCAGCAGGCCGCATTTGAGACGCTGAGACAGAGATTGTGCGAGGCACCAATCTTAGCCCTGCGGGAGGGCGTGGATGATTTTGTGGTGTATTGCGATGCGTCCATCTCGGGTTTGGGCACGGTATTGATGCAGAGGGGGCATGTTATTGCCTACGCGTCGAGGAAGCTGAAGCCTCATGAGGCGAACTATCGGACATATGACTTGGAGTTGGGGGCAGTTGTTTTCGCCCTCAAGATTTGGCGTCATTACCTCTATGGGGTCCGTTGTACCATTTACACGGACCATAAGAGTTTGAGGTACCTCATGGATCAGTCATATTTGAATATGAGGTAGCGTCGATGGCTAGATGTGGTGAAGGATTACGATTGTGAGATCTTATACCACCCGGGGAAGGCCAATGTCGTGGCCGATGCGCTTAGTCGCAAGGCAGCTCCGATCAGGGATATTGGTTTGAGGATGACAGTGGTGACTCCGCTATTGGAGAGGATCTGAGAGGCCCAACAGGAGGCTATGAAGGAGGAAATTTGTAAGAGTGAATGTATTGTTGGTCAGGTTTCCTCATTCGATTATGACAGTCGTGGATTGTTGACACTACACCGTAGGGTGTGGGTCCTATATCATGGAGGTGTGCGCCAGGTATTGATGGAGGAGGCGCAGAAATCCAGGTTTTCCATTCAACCCGGGGCGACGAAGATGTACAGGGATCTTCGTCTTGATTATTGGTGGCCCTTCATGAAGCGGGATGTAGCTTGGTATGTTGAGAGATGCTTGGCCTGCAGGAAGGTCAAGGTCGAGCACCAGAGGCCCCATGGAAAAACCCAGCCGTTGGATATCCCGATGTGGAAATGGGAAGATATCACTATGGATTTCATCACAAAGCTTCCCAGGACCGCAAGTGGAGTGGATTCGATTTGGGTCATCGTGGACCGATTGACCAAAAGCGCCCATTTCATTCCGATTCAGGAGAGCATTTCGACCGAGAAGTTGGCCAATATCTATATTCGGGAGGTAGTGGCTTGGCACGGAGTTCCAGTCTCGGTGGTTTCTGACAGAGAAGTGCGGTTCACTTCCAGATTCTGGAAGAAGTTTCACGACGAGCTGGGTACTCGTCTGCACTTTAGCACAGCTTTTCACCCGCGGTCAGATGGTCAGAGCGAGCGGACCATCCAGACCTTGGAGGATATGTTGCGGGCATGCGTGTTAGACTTCGGAGGTACTTGGGATACTTGCCTTCCTTTGGCATAATTTTCCTATAATAACAGCTATCCCGCGAGTATCGACCGTCCTCCCTTCGAGATGTTGTACGGGAGGAAGTGTAGGACCCCGATATGCTGGGGTGAGGTTGGACAGAGGGTCATGGGGAGTACCGAAGTGGTACTCAAGATTATAGAGAGAATCCAGCAGGTTCGGAGCAGGCTTCAGACTGCTCAAATTCGGCAGAAAAGTTATGCCGACAAGCGTCGTTCGGACCTGGAGTTCCAGGTCGGAGATATGGTGCTCCAGAATTTGTCGCCTTGGAAAGGCGTCATTCGGTTCAGGAAGCGGGGCAAGTTGGGCCCTAGGTACATTGGACCCTTCAGGGTTGTAGCCCGGGTGGGCAAGGTGGCGTATAGGCTGGATCTGCCAGTCGAACTCAGTCAAATTTACCTTTCACGTCTCCCAGCTGCGGAAGTGCCTGGTAGACGATTCAGCATTGGTGCATTTGGAGGATATTCAGGTGGATGACAGCCTGAACTACATTAAGCGAGCAGTAGCTATCCTCGACAGGAAGTCGAGGGATCTGAGGAACAAGACAGTGGAGCTGGTGAAGGTGCAATGGCAGCACCGCAAGGGCTCGGAATGGACCTGGGAGCCGGAGGACGAGATGAGGGAGCTCTACCCCGAGCTTTTTCCGGATTCAGCAACAGACTTTGAGGACGAAGTCTAAAATAAGTGGGGGAGATTTGTAGCACCTGGTTCCTGGTACGTATTTAAATTCAAGTAATTTCATGTTTTTCTCTGGGACTCAGCGAGTTGAAGGCCCAACTCGTCGAGTAGACTCGATTTTGACTGGGAAGTTTAGTGACCTACTCGACAAGTTAGGGGACCGACTCGACGAGTAGAAGCTGTCTGGATAAAACCCTAATATTTAGGGTTTGCACCCTATTTAAATGACTTATTCTGCCTCAAACCAGCCCCATCGTCCCTCCCAACTCAGAGAAACCCTAAATCGAAACCCTAACCTTGTTGAGTGATTCTTGAGCCATTTTGGGCATTTTTGGTGGTTGTGAAGCTTGAGAAGGAAAAAGGAGCTTGGGAGTTCAAGTTGAAGCTAGTAGATCCAGAGGCTGTGTTTCATGTCCAGCTCATTTGAGGTAAAAAGCTTCAAACTTGACTTTCCATTTGTTAGATCCTCCTTAGGGCTTGAATCTTGTCATTTTTGGGGCATTTCTAAGTTACCTTCGGGTTTGGGTCATTATGTAGAGACATAACTTCAGATCTGGAACCTATGAGGGTTCTCATGGCATAAAGGTGCCAACTTTACTGCCATGAGAGGCCCATGCATCTTGACGACTCCATTTTAGGGCCTTTTGAGCTAAATGGCTCATGCATGAACGTAAAGTCTGTAACTTTACGTATAATATGGACCCTAGGACATCAGATCTATGGTTTGGATGCATTACGACCGATTAAAATTGACTGTATAGTTTGGGACAAAGTGGGACTCGGCGAGTCGTTCATGGGACTCGGCGAGTCGGGTCGTATTTCCCATCAAATCCTTTTGTTGATGCACCATATGCTAAGATAGAAGAACACTCAGTTTTCTAGGCTCATTAGGGACGTGGAAATCATCGAACTCGGCGAGTGTATGAGCGGACTCGGTGAGTTCAAGGTAATGTCCCAACCACATGAAGACTGACTCGACGAGTCTAAGGAGAACTCGGCGATTCATAGACTGAACTCCTTCATATGGATGAAGATGAACTCGACGAGTTCAAGGAGGAACTCGACGAGTCGGTTGAAGAAGGTCCGATGTGTTGTTGAAGGCGAACTCGTTGAGCTCTTGCTAGAATCGACGAGTAAGGACGAAGTTGTAGCTTTTCGTGGACTGGGGGACTCGACGAGTTGGTGAACCAACTCGGCGAGTCTAGTCAACCAGATGTTGACTTTGACCAAAGTTGACCTTGACCAGGGTTTTGACCTCGACTTTGACTTGGACTTGAGTCGACCCTTGTAAGGGTTCTGTGTATGAAATGGTAATGTAGAAAGGATGTTGTGTAGGGATTGAGGAGTCGAGAAGAGTTGACTTTGACAACGAGGACAGTGCAGACACTACACGACATCGAGGTGCGTTACCTTCCAGTAGAAGTGGGTCTAAGGCACCAATGCCGACCCACTAGTAGTTGATTATAGTTGAGATAATTGTCTTTGTGATAATTGTCTGGTTTGCTACTACCTGATGTGTCTTATGTGCCAGTATGATATGTTATATGCGTTAGTGGTAGTAGGAGGGGAATAGTCCCCCGATTCGGTTGTTAGGACCGAAGGGTAGATCGGACACCCCAGATACGTCTGACGGCTTGATTATGATATTTTATTATGCGATAGTGGTAGGGGTGAAATAGTCCCCGTGGACGGTTGAGATAGACCGGTGGGTAGGCAGGCACCCCAGAATGGCCTGACACGCGTAGGACAGCACCCCAGAATGGCTTGACATGGTGGGTCAGCACCCCAGAATGGCTTGACATGGGTAGGTCGGGCACCCCAGAATTGTCCGGCAGTATGTATGATTGTATGGTATGTGGTATGATGGGGGAACTCACTAATTTTCATGCTTACGGTTTTCAGTTTTGGTTTTAGGTACCTCTTCATCTAAGGGGAAGGAGGCAGCAGGGTAGCAGCATATCGCACACACATGATTCCGCATTTGAGAACCCTGGGATTGTACTCTGAAATTATACTATTTGACATTATGGTTTTTGAGACATGTAACTATGTTTTTGTGGTTTGATGTGATATCAGTATTGTTTTCCTCAAACAATTTTACAAGTATTACAATTAAAAACAAAAATTTTCAGTCTCGATTTTTGCGATGTTACAGGTGCATACTGCTATGCCAAATCTTATAAAATTCATAACTTCGTCACACGAAGTCAGATTTGAATGTTCTTTTTATGCACGCTCTCGGTTTGACGTATTCTACGACTTTAATTTAGATCATTAAAGGTAAAAAGTATTTTATTGAAATTTCACTTTTTACGTCATACAACGTTTTGCCGGTTTTGTCGCGGATCTTCAATTGGTCATAACTTCTTTGTTATAACTCGGATTTCAGTGTTCTTTATATTTTTAGAAACCTTGTTACGATCTCTGCCACTTTATTCCCCCCCAATTAAGATTATTGAACAATTTATTTTTGATGCTTATTTTCATCTCAATAAACTTCTATTTTTGTTCTTTCAAAATAATTTACAATTTGACCTAGACTATTACATTGACTTGAAATATCGGGTTGTTACATTATTCCCCCGTTAGAGGGAATTTCGTCCCGAAATTATTTCTAAAGTGGTACTCATGGACTAGGGAAAATATGTGGATATTTTTGTTTCATCTGATCTTCCTATTACCAAGTGAATTCAGGTCCTCGCTTGGCATTCGAACGAACTTTCACTATTGGTATACGGCTTTGTTTTATTCGTTTGACTTCTCTATCCATGATTTCCACTGGTTCTTCTATGAAATGTAGACTTTCGTTTAATTCGATTTCATCAAGTGGAATTACAAGAGTCTCATCAGACAGACACTTCTTGAGATCTGAGACGTGAAAAGTGGGATGAATGTTACTGAGTTCATGCGGTAGTTTGAGTTTATAAGCAACCAGACCAATTCTAGCAAGAATTTCGAATGGTTTGATGTACCTTAGACTTAGTTTTCCACTTTTTCCAAAGCGTATCATTCCTTTACAGGGTAAGACCTTTAACACGACGTGGTCGCCAACCTAGAATTCCAAGGTTTTTCGTTGTTTGTCTACATAACTCTTTTGCCTGTCTCTAGAAGCTTTCAACCGTTCCTGAATTTGGACAATCTTTTCTGTGGTTTCACGAATGATCTCGGGACCGGTTAAAGTACTATCTGGTACTTGGTTCTTGGCTAGTTGCGTATCGCCCACTTCAGCCCAACACAGAGGAGATCTGCACTTACGGTCATAGAGAGCTTCAAAGGGTGCAACTTTGATGCTAGTGTGATAGCTATTGTTGTAGGAGAATTCAACTAGTGGTAAATGGGTATCCCAAGCTTTACCAAAATCTATCACACAAGCCCTTAACATGTCTTCCAGCGTTTGTATGGTTCTCTCACTTTGCCCATTAGTTTGAGGATGGTAAGTTGTACTCATGTCAAGACTTGTTCCCAAGGACTTTTGCAATGATTGCCAAAACCGCAAGGTAAATCTACTATCTCGGTCAGAGATAATAGATATTGGCACACCATGCAATCGTACTATCTCTTTAATGTACGTCCTTCTTAACTTCTCCATTTTATCAGTTTCTTTTATTGGCAGGAAGTGTGCGGATTTAGTTAATATATTAACAATAACCCAAATGGTATCATGACCACCCGTTGTCCTGTGTAACTTGGTTATGAAATCCATTGTAATTCGCTCCCACTTCCATTGGGGAATTTCTGGTTGTTGGAGTAGACCCGAAGGCTTTTGGTATTCTACTTTGACTTTGGCACAAGTAAGACACTTGACCATAAAGGTAGCAATTTTGGCTTTCATATTAGGCCACCAATAAAGTTTCTTAAGGCCCAAGTACATCTTATCTGAACCAGGTGAATGGAGTATCGTGTCTTATGCGTTTCATTCATTACAACTTCTCTGTAACCACCATACTTTGGTGTCCAGATCCGATTCATGAGATATCGGGCTCTATCACTTTTGATTTCCAAGTTCTTGTCCATTCCTCTTAAAGATTCACCTACCATATTTTCGGGTTTCAAGGCCTCAAATTTAGCCTCTTTGATCTGTGTGGACAGGTGTGAATGGATTGTCATCGTCAATGACTTTACTCGACGTCCCGAGTATTCTTTTCTGTTGAGGGCATCAGCTACTACATTGGCTTTACCAGGATGATAACGAATTTCGCATTCGTAATCGTTTAGTAGCTCTACCCAACGTCGTTGTCTCATGTTCAGTTCTTTCTAGTCGAAGATATGATGAAGACTTTTATGGTCCGTGAATATTGTGCATTTCGTGCCATAGAGGTAATGTCTCCATATCTTTAGAGTAAATACTACTACTCCCAGTTCAAGGTCGTGTGTTATATAGTTAACCTCATGTGTCTTAAGCTATCTCGAGGCATAGGATATGACCTTTCCTCGCTGCATAAGAACACAGCCTAGCCCTTGGTTAGACGCATCGCAGTATACTACGAAGTCTTTTGTCCCTTCTGGTAGAGACAATATAGGTGCGCTGCACAGGGCTCGCTTCAGCGTTAGGAGCGTTGTTTCTTGTTTCTCTCTCCAGCTAAAAGTTACACCCTTCTGAGTCAGAGTGGTAAGTGGTTTAGCAACACGGGAGAAGTTCTAAATGAATCTGCGATAGTAGCCAGCAAGGCCTAAGAATTGGGGGATTTCTGTAGGCGTTCTGGGTGCTGACCAGTTCTCGATTGCCTTTATTTTGGAAGGGTCCACGTGTATTCCATCTTCACTGACCACGTGACCTTGGAAACCTACTTTCCTAATCCAAAATTTGCACTTTGAGAATTTTGCATATAACTTCTCTGCTCTCAATGTTTGTAAGACTTGTCGGATATGTTGGCTATGCTCCTCCTTACTTCGTGAGTAGATAAGGATATCATCTATGAAGACTATTACGAATTTGTCCAAGTAAGGACGGCACACTCTGTTCATCAAGTCCATGAACACGGAAGGTTCATTGGTTAATCCGAAAGGCATCACTACAAACTCATAGTGACCATATCAAGTTCGGAATGTTGTTTTGGGAACATCCTCTTCCAGAACTCGTAGCTGGTGATACCCGGATCTTAAGTCTATCTTAGAAAAGTAGCTGGCACCTTGTAGTTGGTCGAACAAATCATCAATACAATGTAGAGGGTATTTGTTTTTTATGGTAAGTTTATTCAATTCCCTGTAGTCTATACACATGTAAAACGATCCATCCTTCTTTTTCATGAACAAGACTGGTGCTCCCCAAGGTGAGAAGCTTGGTCTTATGAAGCCCTTGCTGAGAAGTTAGTTCAATTGGCTGGACAGTTCCTGCATTTCTGATGGTGCAAGACGATGCGGGAATTTAGCTACAGGAGTAGCTCCAAGTATTAAGTCGATTCTAAAGTCGACTTGTCTCTCCGACGGTACTCCTGGAAGATCGTCGGGAAAAATGTCAGGGAAATTACAGACTTTGGGAATGCTCTCAAAGTCCTTCACTTCTTGTTTCTTGTCTACTATGTGAGCTAGAAAAGCACAGTACTCCTTGCGAAGATACTTTTGCGCCTTGATACAGGAAATGATTTGAAAGTTTGCGTCGGATTTTCCGCCGTAAATGATAAGGCTTTCGTTACTTGGCAGGTTAAGGCGAATGGCTTTCTCGTAACATAGGATGTCGGCACGATTTGGACTTAACTAATCCAAACCAATAATGTCGTCGAAACTTTTTATGGATACCGTCATCATGTCGATTGAGAAGGAAAAGTTATTTAGAGTAAGGGTACATCCTATGTATATATTGTTAGTGCACTTAATTTTCCCGTTGGCCATTTCTATAGTGAAGGTATATTTTAATGGTTGAGAATTTTGTTTTAGTAGGTGTTCAAATTTATGGCTCACAAATCTTTTCTCTGCACCACTATCAAATAAGATGCTTGCATATGTATTGTTGAGAAGAAACGTACTCGTGACCACCGTAGGGTCTGTCACAGCTTCTTCATGACCAATAGCTAGTATCCTTCCTACACCACCGACATTCCTCAGTTTGGACAATCCTTTTTGAAGTGTCCAGTGTCACCGTATTCATAACATGCCCGACTTACTCCAACGCCTGGAACTTGAGTGATTGGTTGTGGAGGTGACCTATAGAATTGGGCAGTGTGCC
This sequence comes from Lactuca virosa, assembly GCF_052849685.1. NCBI lineage: Eukaryota > Viridiplantae > Streptophyta > Magnoliopsida > Asterales > Asteraceae > Lactuca > Lactuca virosa. The sequence goes on along the minus strand of NC_136432.1, from coordinate 290,654,413 downwards.
CTTTTCTGTTGCAGTTCCTACATTGCATTTCACGGCAATTTCCATTATGATGGAAATTACACTTGTTTCACTTCGGTAGCTTACCAGCAAACTGCTTTGCTGGTGTAGGAGTAGCAGGAACGGTAGCAGGAATAGTAGCAGCATGAACTGCCACTATCTGTTGTTTCTTGGAAGGCTCTTGGGAAGATTGACCCTTCCTTTTGTTCCATGGATTTTTCTTGCTATTGTTGTTTTTGTTGTTATTATTGTTGTTGTTGTTTGTTTTCGTTTGTTCTGGAGCAACAGTCATGAAGCCCTGACGAACTCCATGATCTACTAGAGAATGTGCCAATTGTTTGGCACTATCGAAGGCAACTGGCTTTGAAGCTAACACACTTCCTTGGATCTGAGGTGATAACCCCCAGATATACCTTTCTATTTTCTTGCTCTCCAGAGGAACCATTCCAGGACATAGGATAGCCAGATCGCTGAACCTATTGGTGTATGATACTATGTCTGTACCTGTCATGGTAAGACCCCAAAGTTCCTGTTCGAGATTTTGTACTTCACCCCTCGGGCAGTACTCCTGCATCATCATTGCTTTCAGATTCTCCTAGCTCATTGAGTTAGCCACTGTAAGAGTCAGTGACTTAACATGACCGTTCCACCAGGTGAGAGCTCGGTCAGAAAAAGTACAGGCAGCGAATTTTACCTTGCTCCCTTCAGGGCACGAGCAGATTTCAAAGACTGCTTCGGTTTTCTCAATCCATTGAGTTAGAGGCATGACTCCCCCAGTCCTATTAAAGGTTGTAGATTTGCCATTTGTAAAGTCCTTATAAGAACACTCACGTGGGAGTCCATGACTTTCACCATGATTGGAGGGACGAGCACCACTCCCAGATCCACTAGCACCGTTTGTATTTATGTGTGACATGGCGGCTGCCATAGCTACAGTCACTGCTGCCTGAAACATAGCAATGTCAAATTGTGGAGGTGGGGGTGGAGGTGGAGGTGGTGTTGGAGCTGCATTGACATTTTCACGCCTAGGATTTCTTCTTGGAGGCATCTTTCTGCCAAAGAACTAACAATGAATAGGTGATAAGTTTTTGATAATGATTGTAAATCGGGTGTTAAAAACTAAAAAATTTTAGTTTATTATATGCATTATGACCGACTTTAAATGTGTTTTGCATTCAATTCATAATAGTAGTTTATATAAAAAGATAAACTTATGAATTTCGATGGTGATAACCAATGAATTAAAATGCTAGTCGATTACTTTGATATATATATATATATATATATATATATATATATATATATATATATATATATATATATATATATATATATATATATATATAGTGATACATAATGTTACTGGAAAGTTTGACCTTGTTACTGGTCTAAAGTACATCAAAGTTTAAAGAAAACTTGATAGCATTACATTTCCCTGATTAGTATAGAAGTCTAATAACAGGGTTGGGTTATACATAGATAAGATTAGTATTAACATATATATCCGAAGTCCTAGCTTATCTCAAAATTGGAAGTAGTGTAAATACTACTTGCGGCGAGTACTACGCCGAACACTGGACTCTGCCCCCTGGTGTTATGTTTCCATTAAATGCCTTTCCAGCGCAATCTGATGCTCCCCTAGTGTTCTTAATTCATCTTGGGCATCATCCACTTGTCCTTGTAGTACTTCGGAATGAGTTCGGGTTTGGTCATGAACTTCATCTAGACGACGAATATCAACAATGTTAATCTGGGCAGTTGCATTTACTTCAAGGATTCGGTTTATTGAAATCTGCACCTTATCAGTTTGGCGAGCAATGCGGTGTACTATGACAGGGAGGGCCCTATCGGCTAAACCTCCTCTACAGAGATCATAAAAGCCTCTTTCCATCCCGTAAGGAGGGCGTTGGCCTTGTTGTTGACTCCAGTGGTGCAAGTATGCGGCCCATGATGGTGTTGGTCCTTGAAAATCTTGTCCTGTTGCGGGGTGTTGGACGGCTGGTGGGGAGTTGTATACTTCCGGTTCTGTGTCAGTGCCATCAAAATCTTCTTCTTCTTCTTCCTATTCTTCCTCCATTGGTTCCTCTTCCTCTTCTACTATTTCTTCTGGATCCTCCTCCGGATCTTATTCAATCCAGCCATTATTCCCTTGATTAGGGAAATAGGGATCTCCATGTGGAGGATATTCTGCCATAAAGTCTATACAAGAAATTAAAGGTAAGATGCATAGAAAGAATGTAGTTTTATAAAATTACAAAATACTCCTATAGTATTTGTGTTCTGTTCTAGAGTTCTTCTGTATGAATAGAGTTTGTTAAGTTTTAGACTTGTCGCAACACTACCATCACTCCCAAACACATGTTGATCATATCTCAAATAAATATAGTTGATCAGGCTATATTTATCGCAGATATGATTACATAATTGTCCAGGTTTAACTGTAGTGTCCAACATCCAAATACTTTTATGTAGTTATAAATGTGATACTGTTCCTGTATGTATGAGTGTTAATATACTTCTTATAAAATACTTATATTTTAAAAGTATACTTGTACTCAGAGCACTCCAACCCCATTGTATTTATAGTTGTATATCTTTTAAGAATTGATATACCGAGTTCACTATAAACAATGCTTTGATACCAATCTGTCACACCCCCAAACCGGAGCGGCGAAAACGTCCGGGGGTGGATGACTTCATGTTAAGTATCACAACACATGCATTATAGTAATCAAAGTTAAAAAATCATTGTATTATAAAGTTAAAGTTTACATGTGTGTTCAATCATTGTATATTGACACCAAAAGAGATATATACAAAAGATAGAAAAACATGACTCAGCACAACTCCTGTCTTCTCAAAAATCCTGGGAAAGTATCTGTGTACTGGTTCCCTGAGAATACAAGTATTTTGAAAAGAGAGTATCAACATTTAAGTTGGCGAGTTCATCTATTTTCTTTAAAATAGTAATCATGTTTATTGTACCAGAAAATCTAATATTTTCTAATATTACTGAAAAGTAGTTTTAATACCATAAAATCGTTTTGTGTAGGTAGTGTCGTACTATGAATTAGTGTAACGTAGTTTTAGTTCATAATAAAAATATAAGAAGACTGTTTTCCAATTTCTGTAATTGTACTCTTTAAAAACCTTGTAAATATGAGTGTGCCTGGCTCCACCAGTTGTAATTGTAAATTGTAATGTAACATTGTAAATCGTATTATTGTAAAACCAGTACTTTGTATTCGTACTCCTTGGTTTAATTATTTATACACTAAACATATTGTTTAATATCTTTTGTAATTTATTATAACCATTCTATGACTAGCTGGCCTGATATGACGCTTTGAAGGCGTCAGAACTGTAATGACATTTGTCACTCATAGGCATACCAGCCTAACTGTAGCGAACAGTCTGAGTGTGGGATTGTCAATCCCGTATAGATCTATACACATATGCCTCGCTCTCTATCCGGAGATTCTCGTTATAATATCAAGACTTTAATAATATTGCTTAAATAACAAGCAAGTGAACAGTGTCTCACAAAAATCATATTGATGCTTACGTGTATACTAATGAAAAGTTACTTTGTAATAGATAATCTGTAAGCTTTTCTCATAAACTATATCTATTATAGTTTATATGTTTGTTTTCTGTAATGTAATCTGAACTTTGTAAAATAGTATGTTAGAATCATAAATTATACCTATTATAGTTTATATATTTGTCTCTGTATTGTAAGCTGAACTTGTAAAATAGTATTATTTAATCATAAACTATACCTATTATAGTTTATATGATTATTTCTATATTGAAATCGTCAACTGAAAACTAATTGAAAACTACTGATTTTTAACACATGAATTTATACTTATATAAATATAATATTTATATAATTTTTTATTAAACAGACAGTCGAATAAATAATTCTACTCCAAGCCCACAACCAAACAAGGAACAGAAAATGGAGTCAAATCATCAATTCTAAGTCTGTTGAACCCTAATTATATAATTTATACATACATAAATATATAATTCATTGATAGTAATAATTAAATAAACATCAAAAACATTTATATTTTATCACACAAATATTTTTGTGTTTTAAGCTTGTATTTCTCCCCCTAAAACAGTGAAAATTTATGAAAAAGTTGGGGTATGAACTCACTTGATGAGTGGTGATTCGGGCATCGTTTCGTTTCTAGGAAGGGTTTTTCTTGACGAAACTGAGAGTTTTTGATGAAAAGTCGGGCTTCAATCGGGCAAAGTTTCAACTGAAAAAGCTTGTTTTCTCGAGAGCTTCAGGACTCCTGGCTTTCTTCGAGTGTTAGGGGGTATTCTAGGCTTCGGGGGGGGGGGGGGGGGGGGGTTAAAAGTGGCTTGAAATAGTGTTTAAGGTGAGAGAGAGGTTGAAAATGGTAAACAAAACTCGGAGGCCTCGCATGCTATTTATAGGAGGCTGAGTCCTCGCATTACGTTGGGCGTATGTGACAACCTGTAACACCCAATTTTTCAAAACAATTTTTCATTTCAAAACATACTTTCCACCACATAAAAATCACAAAATCATAATAAATCTCTGTATCATCACAAAACATGCCCCAAGATCTCATAAAAATAAATCCTCTCTCGTGTGTACGAATCATGCCGGCGCCTTCCCGCGATCCTCACTAGTACCTGAAACACATCACACATCAACTGTAAGCATAAAAGCTTAGTGAGTTCCCCAATATACCACATACAACACATACGCCACTCGAGGCTACAATATGACCCTCCGGTCCGATGTGTCTCAGCGGGACCCTCCAATCCCGTAGCTCGTTGGACCCTTTGGTCCGGTCATAGCTCGTTGGACCCTTCGGTCCGGTCTGTATCGTTGGACCCTTCGGTCCGGTCTATATCGTTGGACCCTTCGGTCCGGTCTATATCGTTGGACCCTTCGGTTCGATCTATATCGTTGGACCCTCCTGTCCGGTTTATACAAAACATAGCATACATATAACACAATGCACATAATCTCATACATACACATAACATACAAGACCCTCTGGTCTACACATAAATACCACTCTAGGTAATGTATAGTGAGAAGACTCACCTCGGATGTCTCGGATAATATCCCGCCTGTGTATATACTGATCTAGCCTCTGCCTATACACATAACATAATCATCTCCATCAATCACGGCTCTCTAGGCTAGACTAGACTCTCACATGTCCTCTAAGAAGGCTAAAAGGCTATTTTACCCTTCAAACAGTCCACAAGTTCCATTGTTGACCAAACCCTAAAAGTCAACAAAAGTCAACGGTCAACTCTTGACCAGACTCGCCGAGTGCACAAATGTGACTCGGCGAGTTCAGTCGTGAACTCGAGTCCTCTATTCCCCCTCTGACTCACTGAGTCATTCCCCCAACTTGGCAAGTCACTCACTGAGTGATTCACGGGAAACCCTAACCCTACTCGCCGAGTCTGCCCTTGGACTCGGCGAGTTCATGTCATGCACAAACTCAAATGACCTCCTAAGGTCAGATCTGTTCCTTAGAACCATAGATCTGAGCTTCCCAAGCCTGATAATCACGTAAAGCTTGGATCTTGACTCTCATGTGACGTCTAGGAGGCTTTACTTGGTGATTTAGCCCCAAACACAACAACCTAAGCTCATTGCCTCCATAGTTCAACATAAAGCAAGCTGGAATAAGCTCTTTAGACCACTATGGGTCCAGATCCGAAGTCTCAAAATGAATAGGGGCCATATTCTCACAACTCCTTCCAATAAAAGACATAAAAACTCTACATCTATGGGTTCCTTCAACAAAACAGATAAAGGGGCGACATAATACCTCAAAGATGAAGTCTTTTGCTCGAAATCCCCAGATGCACAACCTCCTTGGTCTCCTCCAAGCTGAAATCACCTCATTCTTGCAAGAATCAATCACAAAGATCAAGAAATGGCTCCTTTCCTCTCACAAACGCTCTAGCTCTTTTAGGGTTTCTCTCTGGGGTTTGGTAGCCGCAAGTGACGGCCCTAAGGGCCTTTAAATAGGTCCCAAACCCAAGAAATTAGGGTTTCATTAAACAGCGTGGACTCGCCGAGTCCAGTCATTAATCCAGTCCAACAATGCGCGGCTCTACTCGGCGAGTCTAAGCGCCTACTCGCCGAGTCCCTCTCCAAAACTCAAAAATAATTAGATAAATACAGTACCTAGAAATCCGGATGTTACAATTCTTCCCCACTAGAATCAGACTTCGCCCTCGAAGTCTCTCTCAGCAAATAACTCTGGGTACTGTTCACGCACCTCTAACTCCGGCTCCCAAGTCAGCTCGGACCCCTTCCGATGCTGCCACTGGACCTGAACCAATGACACCTCCTTGTTCCTCAAAACCTTGATCCTCCTATCCCGAATCGCGATCGGCCTCTCAACATAGTTCAGGCTCGCATCCACCTGAATGTCCTCAAGGGGAACCACTGCCGACTCATCGGCGATACACTTCCTCAACTGAGATACGTGGAAGGTATCATGAATCTGACTCAACTCCACAGGTAGTTCCAAACGATACGCTACTCTGCCCATCCTGGCGATCACCCTGAAAGGACCAATATACCGAGGCCCCAACTTGCCTCTCTTCCTGAATCGGATCACTCCTTTCCATGGAGATACCTTCAGGAGGACGAAGTCACCAACCTGAAATTCGAGCTCGGACCGTCGTCTATCCGCACAACTCTTCTGACGGCTCTGGGCCGTCAGTAACCTCTGCCTGACCTGCTGAATCTGCTCGGTCGTCTGAAGCACAATCTCCGTACTACCCATCACACGTTGCCCGACCTCACCCCAGCAAATGGGAGTCCGACACCTCCTCCCATACAACAGCTCAAAAGGTGGCATACCAATGCTCGAATGATGGCTGTTGTTGTAGGAAAACTCAGCCAAGGGTAAGTACGTGTCCCAACCTCCTCCGAAGTCGAGTACGCATGCCCGGAGCATGTCCTCGAGCGTCTGAATCGTTCGCTCGCTCTGCCCGTCTGTCTGGGGGTGGTATGCGGTACTAAAATGCAGCCTCGTACCCAACTCCTCATGAAACTTCTTCCAGAATCTGGAAGTGAAACGCACATTTCGATCTGAGACGATCGAGATCGGTACCCCATGCCGTGATACCACCTCCCTCACGTACAGCTCTGCCAACCTCTCAGCGGAAGAGCTCTCACTGATAGCAAGGAAGTGAGCGCTCTTCGTCAACCTGTCCACAATCACCCAAATTGCATCGACGCCCCTAGTAGTCCTCGGCAATTTGGTGATAAAATCCATGGTAATCTGTTCCCATTTCCATTTGGGAACCTCCAACGGCTGCAATTTACCATGCGATCTCTGGTGCTGGCCTTAACTCTGCGACAGGTCAAGCACCTCTCTACGAACCATGTAACATCCCTCTTCATACAGGGCCACCAATACTCTCTCTTCAGGTCCAAATACATCTTAGTGGCCCCGGGATGGATCGAGAACCTCGATCTATGCGCCTCCTCCATCAAGATGGTACGCGTTCCACCCACGAACGGCACCCAAATCCGACCCTGAAAGGTCATAAGTCCTCGACCATCGGTAACGAACTCCGATACCTGTCCGATAACCCACTCTCTCTTTCGGTTCTCCGACCTAATGGCCCTAGCCTGCGCCCCTCGAATGGTGTCCAACACCGGAGTCATCACTGTCAATCTCATACAAACATCTCGTATCGGGGCACTCTCTGCCCTGCGACTCAGGACATCAGCTACAACATTAGCTTTGCCCGGGTGGTACAGGATCTCGCAATCATAGTCCTTCACCACATCTAACCATCTCCTCTGACGCATGTTCAGGTTGGGCTGATCCATCAAATACTTCAAGCTCTTATGGTCCGTATATATGGTACACCGAACCCCGTACAGGTAGTGACGCCAGATCTTGAGGGCGAACACTACTGCCCCCAGCTCCAGATCGTGGGTGGGATACCTCGTCTCGTGAGGCTTCAGCTGCCTTGATGCGTATGCTATCACATGCCCTCTCTGCATCAGCACCGCTCCCAGCCCCGATATCGATGCGTCACAATACACCACAAAGTCCTCCATTCCCTCCGGAAGGGCTAACACCGGGGCTTCGCATAGTCTCTGGCGAAGTGTCTCGAAGGAGGCCTGCTGCTCTGGGCCGCATGAAAAAGCAACACCCTTCCGGGTCAATCTGGTGAGCGGTACGGCGATCTTGGAGAAATCCCTGATAAATCTCCTATAATAGCCGGCCAACCCGAGGAAACTCCTGATCTCGGTGGGGGATCTCGGCACCTCCCAACTCATCACTGCCTTAATCTTGGCCGGATCGACCAAAATCCCATTCTGGTTAACGAGGTGCCCTAGGGACTGGACCTCTCGCAACCAGAAATCACACTTGGAGAATTTGGCATAAAGCCTCTCCGATCTCAAAACTCCAAGTAACTCTCTCAAATGCTCCTCATGCTGCTCTCTGGATCTCGAATACACCAATATGTCATCGATGAACACGATCACCGAACGATCCAACATCGGTCTGCATACTCTGTTCATGAGATCCATGAATGCCGCCGGTGCATTGGTGAGCCCGAAAGGCATCACCACGAACTCGTAATGCCCGTAACGAGTCCTGAATGCTGTCTTCTGGATATCCTCATCTCGTACTCTCATCTGATGATATCCAGATCTCAAGTCGATCTTGGAAAACCAAGACGCTCCCTGCAACTGATCGAATAAATCGTCGATCCTCGGTAAGGGGTAACGGTTCTTGACCGTCAGTTTGTTCAGCTCCCGGTAATCAATGCACATCCGGTGTGAACCATCCTTTTTCTTGACAAAAAGGATCGGCGCTCCCCCCGGCGAGCTACTCGGCCGTATAAACCCCTTCCCCAGCAGCTCCTGAAGCTGCGAGGATAACTCCTGCATCTCTGGTGGCGCAAGGCAATAGGGCGCCTTGGCGATAGGCGCTGCCCCCGGAACCAATTCAATACGGAACTCTACCTGCCTCTCGGGAGGTACACCCGGCAACTCCTCGGGGAAAACATCCGGGAACTCACGCACTATCGGGACCTCATCGACCGACCTCGGTCTCTCTGCATCTACTCTCGTATCCACCACATAAGCCATAAACCCACTACAGCCCTGCTGTAGACTCTGCCTCGCTCTAGCGGCCGAACAAAATGCTAAGCCAGAACGGGTACCCTCGCCGTACACCGTAAGTACTCCCCCACTGGGATCTCGTATCGTCACCAACTGTCGCTCGCAGTCTATCACAGCCCCAAATCGGCTCAACCAATCCATGCCTACTATGACACATACGTCCCCCATAGCAATCGGGACCAGATCTATCGGGAACTCGACACCGAAGATCTCGAGTACACATCCTCGAATCACATCAGTAGCATACACTGTTCGCTCGTCGGCTATAGAAACTCGTAGAGGTCGACTCAACGCCTCTCGCTGAACACTGATGTGTCGACTAAACGCTATCGACACAAATGACCGACTCGCACCCGAGTCAAACAACACCAAAGCAGGTACAGAACACACAAGAAATGTACCTATGCATACCTCAGAATAAGCATAATATCACAAACTCAATATAAACAGAGGAAAGAATACATACCAGCTACCACATCGGGTTCTGCGCGGACCTCCTCCACTGTCAACTGGAAGGCTCTCCCGCGAGCCTTCGGCGCCTCGGCCTTCGCCGGCCGACTCTCTGTAGCTCGAACAGCAGGCGCAGATCCCTGCGCTGATCTCTGCAGTAGCTGTGGGCACTCGGCCTTCCGATGGCCGGTCTGGTTGCAATGAAAGCAAACCGTGAATCCCTTGGGGCAGTCCCTCGCATAATGCCCCTCCTTCCCACACTTATAACACACCCCAGCTCTGCATGTCCCCTCGTGGCTCTTGCCGCACTTTCCACAAATGCGGCCCTTCGGACCCCCAGATCTCGAATCAGCGGGCTTTGCCCGCTTGGCTGCCGGCTGAGACTGTGCCAGTCGCCGATCCACCCTCTGAGACTCGGCCTCCTCCCTGGCCTGCGTCTCCAGCTCAATCTCCCTCTTCCAGGCATTTGCCTGGAGCTCAGCAAATGTCCGGTAAGTCGAGTTCGACACGAACTCCCGTATATCCCTCCGCAAAACACCCAAGTACCGGCTCATACGTGCCTGCTCAGTAGACACCTGCTCAGGGCAGAACATCGCCCTCTCATGAAACTTCCGGGTAACCACAGTAACCGAATCAGTACCCTGTTTGAGGGTCAAGAACTCCTGAGCCAATCGCTCCCTCTCCACCGGAGGAACATACTCATCTCGAAACATCGTGGTGAACCTCTCCCAGGTCACCGCAGTCAGCTCTGCAGTAGTGAAGTATGCCGTCACAAACTTCCACCAGTCCTTCGCTCCCAAGCGAAGCTGGTTCAGCGCAAACCGAACCCTCAGATGCTCTGGACACGAGCAGGTATAGAAACAACCCTCAACATCGGTAATCCATCTCATAGCAGCAATCGGATCATGCGTCCCATCAAACTCTGGTGGCTTCGTGTTGCTGAACTCTCTGTACATCAACGAGTCACCCCCCTGCGGCCTGGCAGCAGCAACGGCTGCGGTGGCCGCAGCAACAGCTGCATCAGTAAGAGCGGCGTACCGCTCATCAAAAGCCTCCATCATCGTGGTCTTGATAGACCCGAACATCTCTGGAATCTCAGCGCGGATGGCAGCAGCCACCTCATCATGAATCATCTGGCGGAGCTCCTCATCGCTCACAACCCCCTCGCTAGTCCCTGGCCGGTGGCGCGTCCCAACCATGATGTCTCTCAGAAATACAACACAAGATATCAGAGACTCGCTCGAGTATACTCGCACTCGATAACTCAACCCTACTTGCTCCTTAGTACCCAATGGATTCTTACTTAGGGTGCACACTGCTCCGGCGTCTTTAGTAGTACGGGCCCTATACTACCATCCACACCGCATCAGCATTCACTCTAAGTCCTCCTCCTTGGATCCCAGATCACAAGTATATAATATCTCACTGGCATAGGCTACCCTTCGGTAGGCCTCTCAACAGCTCCTCACTGCTACCTATTCGCTCTCAAGCATCACATAGCAGCAAAATCATTTCTAGGCTAAGGCATCACAAATCAGGCCACTCCAGTCCTAATATGATTACCTAGCCTACTCTAGCATGCATAATATCTCATAATATCTCATAACACATAAGGTAAGGGTATTTTGGGAAATCACCGTTCGGGCGCTGGCTGATCGTACACACTGCTCTGCTCTGCTCTTTCAAAACATTCTACTCTTTAATAAAATTTTGTGAATTTTATTTTGAAATTCTCTCAAATTCTCAGTTTGAGTTCAGATACGCCCGAAGGTGCACCCGAATCCCTCAAACCAAGGCTCTGATACCAACTTGTAACACCCAATTTTTCAAAACAATTTTTCATTTCAAAACATACTTTCCACCACATAAAAATCACAAAATCATAATAAATCTCTGTATCATCACAAAACATGCCCCAAGATCTCATAAAAATAAATCCTCTCTCGTGTGTACGAATCATGTCGGCGCCTTCCCGCGATCCTCACTAGTACCTGAAACACATCACACATCAACTGTAAGCATAAAAGCTTAGTGAGTTCCCCAATATACCACATACAACACATACGCCACTCGAGGCTACAATATGACCCTCCGGTCCGATGTGTCTCAGCGGGACCCTCCAGTCCCGTAGCTCGTTGGACCCTCTGGTCCGGTCATAGCTCGTTGGACCCTTCGGTCCGGTCTGTATCGTTGGACCCTTCGGTCCAGTCTATATCGTTGGACCCTTCGGTCCGGTCTATATCGTTGGACCCTTTGGTCCGGTCTATATCGTTGGACCCTTCGGTCCGGTCTATATCGTTGGACCCTTCGGTTCGATCTATATCGTTGGACCTTCTGGTCCGGTTTATACAAAACATAGCATACATATAACACAATGCACATAATCTCATACATACACATAGCATACAAGATCCTCTGGTCTACACATAAATACCACTCTAGGTAATGTATAGTGAGAAGACTCACCTCGGATGTCTCGGATAATATCCCGCCTGTGTATATACTGATCTAGCCTCTGCCTATACACATAACATAATCATCTCCATCAATCACGGCTCTCTAGGCTAGACTAGACTCTCACATGTCCTCTAAGAAGGCTAAAAGGCTATTTTACCCTTCAAACAGTCCACAAGTTCCATTGTTGACCAAACCCTAAAAGTCAACAAAAGTCAACGGTCAACTCTTGACCAGACTCGCCGAGTGCACAAATGTGACTCGGCGAGTTCAGTCGTGAACTCGAGTCCTCTATTCCCCCTCTGACTCACTGAGTCATTCCCCCAACTTGGCAAGTCACTCACTGAGTAATTCACGGGAAACCCTAACCCTACTCGCCGAGTCTGCCCTTGGACTCGGCGAGTTCATGTCATGCACAAACTCAAATGACCTCCTGAGGTCAGATCTGTTCCTTAGAACCATAGATCTGAGCTTCCCAAGCCTGATAATCACGTAAAGCTTGGATCTTGACTCTCATGTGACGTCTAGGAGGCTTTACTTGGTGATTTAGCCCCAAACACAACAACCTAAGCTCATTGCCTCCATAGTTCAACATAAAGCAAGCTGGAATAAGCTCTTTAGACCACTATGGGTCCAGATCCGAAGTCTCAAAATGAATAGGGGCCATATTCTCACAACTCCTTCCAATAAAAGACATAAAAACTCTACATCTATGGGTTCCTTCAACAAAACAGATAAAGGGGCGACATAATACCTCAAAGATGAAGTCTTTTGCTCGAAATCCCCAGATGCACAACCTCCTTGGTCTCCTCCAAGCTGAAATCACCTCCTTCTTGCAAGAATCAATCACAAAGATCAAGAAATGGCTCCTTTCCTCTCACAAACGCTCTAGCTCTTTTAGGGTTTCTATCTGGGGTTTGGTAGCCGCAAGTGACGGCCCTAAGGGCCTTTAAATAGGTCCCAAACCCAAGAAATTAGGGTTTCATTAAACAGCGTGGACTCGCCGAGTCCACGTATGGACTCGCCGAGTCCAGTCATTAATCCAGTCCAACAATGTGTGGCTCTACTCGGCGAGTCTAAGCGCCTACTCGCCGAGTCCCTCTCCAAAACTCAAAAATAATTAGATAAATACAGTACCTAGAAATCCGGATGTTACACAACCCGAAACTTCTACCTGGTACATCTAGTCAGTTAATCTAAGTTATCCTCGTTTCTGTTAACTCCTAGCACTGTTTAAGGGTTCATTTAAGCGTTCTAAGCTTGAGTACAACCAAGGTCGAGTTTAGGAATGAGTCAACAAGTCGTATAGTGACGAAATAAGGCCATACACCCCTTTTGGAGGAGTGTGCGGCCATACACAGCCCTCATGGCCACACGCCCACCCCTATATAAAGGATAAACCCTTTCTCTTCATTCCTTTCACTCCTTGGCAGCACACTACTCCTTTTCTCTCAAGATTCTTCAACCGCAAACCCTCTCAAGGCCTAAAAAAACGTGAGTTTTCCATCACCTAGCTTATCATACATGAAGGACCTATTGATCTAAGCCTTGAATCATCATGTTCTTCACTCTTTGAAGGATTACGGCCGCACACCTTCATAAGGTTGATCGTACACTCCTAAAATACCCTCCAAAGTGAGAGTTTGACTTCCCTGTTCGAGTTGGACATGACCCTAGCTTTGCTACACCTTAGAATTGGCATTTTGGACATCATCATGTAGGGTGTACGACCGCACACACCTGTGTACAGCCGCACACACCCTTGTGTGGTAGCACACTCCTTGTGTGCAGCATCACACTCCCGTGTGCGACCACACACTCATCCTAGGGCCGCAAACCCACTTCTAGGACCCTTAACTTGCACTACAATTGAGTATAGACCTAGAAAACTTCATGGATGCAAGTATGGACCTTGAAAACACCACAAAGGAACCTCTCATCATGAGTGTACGGCCGCACACACATTGGTCCGCACACCCATGGCCGCACACACACTCAAGGTGGCCATACACTCCCCTGATGCAATCCTTTAAGGTCCTAACACTTAGTGCAAGTAGTTCCAAGTCCCTAGAGTGGTTCTCCATCACATATAGTGGTGAAATACCTTCAGTTGACTCCTTTATGTGTCATTACGTGTTAATTAGGATCAAATCGTGTTCAAGGCTTCACTTGAACATTCAACATTCCGTATCGATCCTTCATTCAAACCACCACCCGAGGTGAGTTCATACCCCTACATTTTCCGTGTTTTTAATGTTTTCAAGGGGGAATACAAGCCAAACTCAAAGTATTTTACTAAGTTTTAAACTTATTAATACAGTTCAACGATTTTCACGTTTAATAACATATTCGGATATTTTATCCCTTTTTGTAATATGTTGAGCATAAGGGAAACTTTTGTTTGGGAAATATAACTTCATAGCTTTCAGAAAAGTTTTTACAAAGCATTTTCCATATCAACTCTAATAAACTATAATGGGTATAGTTTGGGATAACCCTCTAGGCAGTTTTTACCAAATCAGATTTCATGGATGAATATGTATAAACTATGGCAGATTTAGTTTATGTTAAATATTTTCTCAGGAGTATAAAGTACATTTATTCAAGGATTATTATTGTTTTATATTGTCTCTAGCTTGTAAACTAGATTATACAGAATTGTGAGGCTCTACCTCAAAACTGTACCCTTAGGTGTACAGGGCTAAATCCTATCTCAGTATAACCAGAGTCTCCTGGAGGGAGACCGTGAGATTTGTGAATAGATCTATTCGGGACTGACAATCCACACCATAACTGCTAGCTACAGTTAGGCAGGCATTCCTGTGGTGGACAAATGTCATTTAGCTTAAACGCCTGAAGAACGTTATAAAGGTATCTAGGTCATATCAAGTATGGTTATGCGACTCGCAAATAAGTATAAACTAACTTTGGTTTATGGATCGTGGTGTCCTAGGAGGTGTCAATTGTGAGACAATCCCACACTCCTTAAGATAGTCGAGGAACTCTGTACTAAGATACTCGATCGGATCGAAGCATCTTAATGTTCCTGCCCAATTGATTTTCTACTTCCTGTTTAAACTCTTTAAAACTTTCAAAAGTATCTGACTTATGCTTGATTAAGTAGACATAACCATATCTACTATAATCATCAGTAAAAGTCAGATAATAGCGATTAGCATCCCTTGGTACCCTTCGAACGAGTCTTCCTTTTCTTCCCTTTGCCTTGCCCGATAGCCAAAACAGGGGTAGCTGTAGGAGTAGGAGTAGTAACAACTGACTTACCTTTAAGACCACTTTCGGCGGTCTTCAGAAGTCCTTGAAGCTTGCTGAGTGTAACTTCCTCCTTGTTCATGTGGTATGTCATGCGGAATTGATCATAACACGAGGGTAGGGAGTGCAAAATAATGTCTATTGCCAACTCCTCCGGGAAGTTCACATTCAATTTCTGCAAACGGTCCACATACCTTTGCATTTTCTGCATGTGGCCCGTGATGGGTTCACCATCCTTCATTCGGGTTGTTATCATGGAGAAGATTATGTCATACCACTCTTGACGAGCACTCTGATGGTACCTTTCCATCAAGTCCTGGTGCATCTCAAAAGGGTAATAGTCCTCATAGGACTTTTGGAGTTCGGCTGTCATCGTGGCCATCATGATGCATGCCACTTTGGTGGAATCTCTCTCATGTGTCCTGTATTCAGTGATCTCCTCGGGATTAGCAGTAGTTTCATCGAGTTCCTTAAGCTCCTTGTCGAGGACATATTCCTTGTCCTCGTAACGAGTGACCATCCTGATGTTCCGGATCCAATCCATAAAGTTGGAACCATCGAAGATGACTCTCCCACAAAGGTTCATGAGAGAGAAGGAGCCGGTAGGGTTAGAACCCGAAGAATTGTTGGAAGACATCTGAAAAGAAGAAAGAAAAGTTTAGATTAGATATATAGAGTCCTTAATAAGACACCCAAATGTAATATTAAGGCTAGGACCCAACACAATATATTATAACTTAGAAGAGGGATGTCGTAATCTAAGCTATAACATATTTGAAGGTAGGTGAATGACGATTCACCAATTTCCACCATGAAAACGAAATGAATTATTAGGTTTAATTGGTTTTGAAATTCCTAGATTCTTTTGAGATTCATTGAACATTTCAATGGCATGTTTCAATCTCGATTGTGCCCTTCAAGTTTTGTAACTGGGATGCTGAGGATCAAAAAACAAGGTGTGAATAACCATGCAAATTCACTTGGTACCCTTAATATTATCACCTAATCAATGTGCCGGTTAACCACACGCGCTCCACCGATCTATGATAAACATTAAGTCACCCTTTGTTATCCTTACTAGTCCAAGTTTGTGTGTCGGTTAACCACACACGCTCCACCAACGACTTGGTAAGGTACAAAGTGTGAATTTCATGGGTTAGCACCATTTTCACATTTTCCTAAAGTAACTAAGATTGGGAATTTATAAAAAACATTTAGTTACTTTATAATAATCATTATACTTTTAATGAGAATTAAAGTCATTGTCCTACCCGTTCGGCTAACGACCCTCCACCAGTCAAGGAAGAGGTAGGTGAGAGTGGACACCCATTAAGCTGCCATTTTATAGGCAGCAACCTTATACCCCCCTTATAGACCGGCTTCGTGAATGAGGCCTACTAACGGTAAAACGACTTGATCTTATACAAATATATAAATATTAACCATTAATCTTATAATAGTATAAGGGTTGAATTTTAACTTTTAAAATCCTAAGGGTTGGAATTAAAGTGTGTGTGACTTTACAAATTCCAAAACTTGAGGGCAATTTTGAAACTATTCAAAACTTTTCATTTCATAACTTATGAGTTAATTGTTCATAAAAGTGAAGACTCTTCATTTTTATGTAACTTATGTGCTTTAAATGTACATTAAAGAAAGTGACCTTTGGAAATCCATAACTTGAGGACAAAGTATGGATTCCATAAAACACATAATTGATCAAGATTTAATCATTAAACAATTTAGCAAGTAATTCCTATGATCTACCAATAACTCATAAGAACATGAATATCATATCAAAATTTCAAGAATCATATGAACACATATAAAACATGGAATTTTGATATAAGCCATTGTAAATGGATTAGCACAACCATTACACCATCTAAAACAAGTTTTAAAACACCAAAACAGTTTAGGGTAATGTTTCTAGTCCATTTCCAGCAGCAAAAGTCGAAAAACTGCAGTCAGAGCCTCCTACTCGTCGAGTGCATGAACCTACTCGACGAGTAGGATGAGTTTGTGCTTGGACTCGTCGAGTCCCCCCATGGGCTCGGCGATTCCACTGTCCAGACAGCTCAATTTTTCGATTTTTTTCACAGTTTGCATCAAGTATTCAAGAAAACAATCCAAGGCTCTGATACCACTGATGGGTTATGAGCATCCTAACACTCCTATGGTGTACATGCAACCCTAGAAACCTTGGATCTATGTTTTACTATGAATACATGCAAATTTGTTTTTCCAAGGTTCATAACCTATCTAGCATGGCATGGGGAACTTTAAACATAAAGGCTAGAAGAATTACATACCTTTTTTATAGTGAGTTGATTCCTTGGAGTTTGAGAGCCAGGCACCAATAATGTGAATGCCTCAAATGGAAATCACAAATCACCACAAACTTGGAAAAACTATGAGAGAATATGTTTGCTTTGTAGAAATCGGCCACCTTCCTTACACACACACAACTAGTGCCATTTCAAGCATCATAAGCTCCTTTATATAGTGTGGAGGATTAGGGTTACATCCATGTAAACCCTAATACCCATGACTCTTCCTTTCCAAGGATCCATGGGTTAAAAGCTCCATGGACTATCCATGGACTCCCATGCATGCCAAGCCCATTCCAAATGAGTATTAGCCCACACTTATATAAATACAAGAGCCCATATTTAATTAGTCACTTTTTTATCACCAAATTAATTCTAAATTAATTTATGATCAATACTAATTAAATAATATGATTTCATATTAATATATTATAACTTATAAAATATTAACAAATCATAAACATACAATTCTCAAAGGTTTAACCATACAAATAGTTCGGGTGAAGTGCAGCCCAAATGGACCATGCCGGATCGGGTCAAGTATATACCAAATAAAGTTATGGACTTAGACACCTTATCGAACAAGTGAAAGTTGGAGCGGATCACAATGGACTTCATAACCAAATTGCCCAAGACAACGGGTGGTCTCGATACCATTTGGGTGATCGTAGACAGGTTAACTAAGTCCGCACACTTCCTACCCATCAAAGAAACTGACAAGATGGAAAAGCTAACTAGAACTTACATTAAGGAGATTGTACGACTGCATGGTGTTCCCATATCTATTATCTCTAAAAGAGATAGTAGATTCACTTCAAAATTCTGGCAGTCGCTACAAAAGTCCCTGGGAACTAGGCTGGATATGAGCAAAGTCTACCATCCGCAAACCGACAGACAAAGTGAGATGACTATTCAAACTCTTGAAGATATGTTGCGAGCCTGTGTGATTGACTTTGGAAAGGCATGGGATACTCATTTACCCCTTGTCGAGTTCTCCTACAATAAAAATTATCCCACAAGCATAAAGGCTGCTCCATTTGAAGCCCTCTATGGCCGGAAGTGCAGATCCCCTATGTGCTGGGCTGAGGTGGGTGACACGCAAATAGCTAAAGGACGAGTTCATGACAACACTCTCACGGGTCCAGAAATCATTTGGGAAACGACAGAGAAGATTGTTCAGATTCGTGAACGATTGAAAGCCTCTAGAGACCGACAGAAAAGCTACGCTGACAAGAGACGGAAACCCTTGGAATTCTAGGTTGGTGATCGTGTTCTATTGAAGGTCTCACCCTAGAAGGGCTTGATACGCTTCGGAAAGCGTGGGAAGCTAAATCCAAGGTACATAGGGCCTTTTGAGATTATCGCTAGGATCGGCCTTGTAGCTTACAAACTCAAACTACCTCAAGAACTTAGTAACGTACATCCTACCTTCCACGTTTCGAACCTGAAAAAGTGCCTATCTGATGAGACTCTTGTTATCCCACTCGGCGAAATCGAGATATATGAGAGCCTCAACTTCATGGAAGAACCAGTAGAAATCATGGACCGGGAGGTCAAGCAAACGAAACAAAGCCGTATCCCGATAGTGAAGGTTCGCTAGAATGCAAAGCGTGGACCCAAATTCACTTGGGAGCGGGAGGATCAAATGAACCTTAAATATCCTCATCTTTTCCCTTAGTCTATCTGTATTTGCTTAAACTCTAATTTCGGGACAAAATTCCCATTAACAGGGGGATGATGTGACAACCCGAAATTCTTATCTTGTAAAGTCAATCAAATCAGTCAAAAATTCAGACTTTTTTCTGCTATCTTTTACTGAGTTAAGGGTCATTTTATGAGTTCTAGGCCTAGTACACTTAAGGGATTGTGTGTTAGGAAGTGTTAGCAAGAGATCATTGGATTGCATTCGAGCCGGAAACACCTTCAAAAGGTGTTCACGGCTGCAAACTAGGTTCACGGCTGTAAACCCATGCTTGGGCCGTGAACTACCTTTCCCCTATATATATGGGAGTTAGCCACTTTTCTCTTCACTTCTCACCTTCCAGCCATGAACATCTCCTTTCTCTCTCAAGTATCATCCTCAAAAGGGTCTCCTTTCACCTCAAAATTGTAAGTAACTCATCCCTTACTTGTGGTTTATAAGAAGTTCCTTGCTTTCATATATTGATTCATCATCTTTTCATCAATGATCTTCAAGTGTTCTTGGTCGTGAACCCTTCATAGGGCCGTGAACCATCATCATTGGTCGTGAACCCTCCTTATCTTCATCATTGGGCCGTGAACACATCAAGTGTTCTTAGGTCGTGAACAACCCAAGGGCCATGAACCCTTCTAGCTTGGCCGTGATCATCTTTCAGCCCTTCATTTTCAATTCTAACACTTCATTGTAAGTGTTTCCTAGATCCTAAGGCTGTTACCTTTACACTTTAGTTGTTATAAACACTAATTGTATGTCTATATATGTTATTATATGCTAAATAGGATCCGTTTGTGCTCGGGACTTCACATGGCATACTTAACATCCTATATCGATCTTTCATTCGAATCACTCACATCAGGTGAGTTCATACCCCTACAAATACACTTTTAAATGCCTTTAAATGCTTTGGGAGGGGGGATACAAGTAAAACACAATACTAATGTGTTAACCATTTACGTGTGAAAACAGTAAACAAAAGGATTTCTTATACTCAAAAACTTGTTAAAACTCTTTTAAACTATTTTAAACTTCTTTTATATCAAAATCATATTAGTTTATTTATTTACGTATAAGTATGCTTTAGCGGACTTAGGACTACTGCTAAATACCTTGACTCTTGTTCCTTGTTTGGTTGTGGGCTTAGGGTAGGATCACTAGTTCGACTGTTGGCAAAATCATAGTTATGCTCATTAAATACATATATAAATATTAAACCCATTTTTAAGGATGATACTTAACTTAGTTGCTTATGTTGAGTAATTGAGTCTTTTCTACAAATCAGAAACAGTCAAACAATCATGCTAATAAACTATAATAGGTATAGTTTAGAGGATTACTACTTACTATTTCTAGAACAGTGAAACATACATGAGTCAGTTCATTCATACTATAACTAGAACAGTAAGGAACATACATACTATAACTAGAACAGGAAGGAACATACATACTATAACTAGAACAGGAAGGAACATACATACTATAACAAGAACAAAAAAGAACATATATACTATAACAAGAACAGAACAACTAGAATGTGAAACACTATTTCATTGCATAGCAATATACTTGTTGTGTCACGTTTTGTAACCAGAGTCTCCTGGGAAGAGTACGTGAGTTTGTGTATAGATCTATACGGGATTGACCATCCTACACCTTGCTGCTAGCTACAGTGGGACCTGCAGGTCTACGGGTGACAAATTTCATACCATTTTCGACGCCTGAAGAACGTCGTGTTTTATACTAGTCAGTCAAGCATGGCTATAACCTAATCACATTTTTACCTTAACTGAACTAATTGGTTTTAAGGTAGTTAGTGCTTCAGTAGGGTATTTTTACACCACACTATTGTACATCTTCATTTTCCATTCATTCATACGTGATATCCTCATATTGAGGAACGCAAACTATTTTTCTAGTAAAGATAGTCATAAACTTGGAAAAACGTACATTTTACAAAAGAAAAAGCATACAAAACAGTTGAGTCTTGGTAGAAGACTACTTTTCATTTAAGTGGAAAATATAGGATTTTCTGGAAAGATGCAAACATATTTACTTTACATATACAAACCTTTTCGTGAAACTAACGCAAACATTTGACACAAAAATACTTATGAACTCACCAGCTTAAATGTTGATCTACTCTTTCAAAATAACTTGTATTCTCAGGTCACCAGTAGACAGGTACAGATGACCAGGTTTTTGAGAAGAAGGAGCATATTCAAGACTCGTCTTTATTTTGATTACATATTTTTGGTGTCTTACAACTTTACTCAGAATACACTTGTATTAACTATATTATTAATGCAATGGATGATGTTGTTGCTTGTTTTACTATTGTGCATTATTATGATACTGTACATGACGTCCTCCGCCCCTGAACGTTTCCGCCATTTTGGTTTGGGGGTGTGACACTTAGAGGTTATATTCACTAAATTCATGCCAATATGTTGAATATATTGTCATTTAGGACTTGATTTTGTCCCAGGAGCTAACTAGTGAAACATTTATCCTATATCGAACTCCAAATCGAATCACTCACACAAGGTGAGTTCATACCCCTACAAATTACAGCGTTATATGCTTTTAAATGCTTTTTATGCTTTTTAAATGCTTTTTAAATGCTTTAAGGGGGAGAATACAAGTAGAACACGATATAATTGTGTTAAACACTTACATGTGAAAACATCAAACGAAAGGATTTCTTATACTCAAATACTTGTTAAAGCCATTTTAAAACTATTCTTAGATTTTTGTTTTTATCAAATTCATATTCGTGTATCTATTTACGTATAAATATGCTTTAAAGGACTTAGGACTATTTCTAAATACCTTGACTCATGTTCCTTGTTTGGTTGTGGGCTTGGGGTAGGATCACTAGTCCGACTGTCGGCTAAATCATAGTTATACTCATTGAATACATACATGAATATTAAACTCATTTTTAAGGAACATACTAACTCGGTTGCTTATGTTGAACAATTGAGTCTTTTCCTACAAATCGGTAACAGTTCAAACGAACATACTAGTAAACTATAATAGGTATAGTTTAGAGGATCACTACATACTATTTCTCGAATCAGAGAAACATACATGAGTCAGTACATACATACTATAACAAGAACAAGAAGGAACATACATACTATTACTATTCATTTACAAGAACAAGAAGGAACATACATACTATAACAAGAACAAGAAGGAACATACATACTATTACTATTCATTTACAAGAACAAGAAGGAACATACATACTATAACAAGAACAAGATAACAAAAATGTGAGATACTATATCATGGCATAGCAATTTCCTTGCTATGTCACGTTCTATAACCAGAGTCTCTTGTAGGGAGAGCGTGAGTTTGTGTATAGGTCTATACAGGATTGATAATCCTACACCTTGCTGCTAGCTACAGTAGGACCTGCAAGTCTACGGGTGACAAATGTCATAACTTGTTCGACGCCTAAAGAACGTCGTGTTTCACACTAGTCAATCAAGCATGGTTATAACTTTATCACATTTTAACCTTAAAATTAACCAGTTTAGTTACGAGGTAGTTAATGCATCAGTAGTGTATTTTATACAATATTACTGTAAATCTTCATTTTCCATTACATTCATACAATGATATTCTCACACGAGAAATGCATACTATTTTTAGAATAAAAATAGTTTTACAAATATGGAAAACATTACATTATACTATTTCAATTACAAACTTACATTTTACACTTTATTCAAGAGAACAGAGCATACAAAACAGTTGAGTCTTGGTAGAAGACTACTTTTCATTTTAGTAGAAAATATAGGATTTTCTAGGAAGTATACAAACATTTTCATTAAACAATTACAAACATTTTCATGAAATAAATACAAACATTTGACACAAAAATACTTATGCACTCACAGAACTTTTATGTTGATACTCTCTTTCAAAATAACTTGTATTCTCAGGTCACCAGTAGACAGGTACACTGGACCAGGTTTTGAGAAGACTAAGCATGTTCAAGACTCATCTTTTATTTTTGATATAATTTTTGGTGTCTTACAACTTTACACAGAACACACTTGTATTAACTATATTATTAATGCAATGAATGTTGTTGCTTGTTTTACTATTGTGCATTGTTATGATACTGTACATGACGTCCTCTGCCCTCGAATGTTTCTGCCATCTCAGTTTGGGGGTGTGACAGCACTGCACAACGATGAGTTTACCATAATACCCCTCTTCTCCAAAGCCAAAGCTGTTGGAATTCTG
Source organism: Lactuca virosa (assembly GCF_052849685.1). Classification (NCBI taxonomy): domain Eukaryota; kingdom Viridiplantae; phylum Streptophyta; class Magnoliopsida; order Asterales; family Asteraceae; genus Lactuca; species Lactuca virosa. The sequence continues at coordinate 290,630,778 of NC_136432.1, read as the reverse complement.
TCTTAGACAGCCCTCCAGATGAAGCATAACACCTTGATTGGAATCACCTTACTCCATACCATATCCGAAGTATCGGGGACGTTTCCATACGTAGAATCTACAATCTTCCTAAGAGAACAGACCGAGTACATGCCATCAATAGTTAGCTTGCAGCTCCAATGGTCTGAGCTCGAAACTAAGTGAATGCTGGATGTATCACTAGAAAGGGTACTAACAGCAGAGTCTAACCCCAGGTCAGCGTGTATAGACTTCCAATTCCAACCATAATTCGAACCACCAATTCTGTCAGCTACAGTGCATCGTTTCTTGGATTCTAATTCAAATAAGGAGGGATATTTTTACCTTTAAACTCCCTGGCCCTAGCCAAGAATCATACCAAAACAGAGATTCGTTCCTTGATTCGATCACCAATCTGAATATGTCTTGAACGTCTATACCTTGCTCAAGCAGTGCCATTTTTGTTCTGCTAATATTATTCCAAACTCCACAAGACGTTTGTCTAGAAAGATAATCGAAGGGATTATTCGCTAAGTAGTGGATCCCATAAATCACCCGGGCCCAAAGGGAATGTCTCTCATTCTTTAGTCGTCACCACCATTTCACAAGTAACCCAATATTTAAGGCTTTAATGGAACCCACTCCCAAACCCCCATCACATTTGGCTGCCACCACCTTATCCCAACTTACCCAGTAAATTTTCTTCCTTTCATCACACCCACCCTATAAGAATGAACGCCTAACCTTCTCCAATTCTTCTGCCACACCCAATGGAGCTTTGAATAACGATACGTGATAGGTAGGCAGATTCCCAAGAACTAACTTTATTAAAGTCAATCTTCCACCAAACGATAGGGTTTTTAGATACTAAATAACTCATTATTTTTTGGATATTTTACGAAAAAATATATTTTATTTTTTCATCAAAAATCTATTACAATTTGGAAACAGAAACTCTAATTCAAACTCTCATGATCGATTGTATAACACACATATACATAAATACACACACACACACACATATATATATATATATATATATATATATATATATATATATATATATATATAGGGTTAGGTTCATGTGAGACCACTAGATTTTGTGAGACGGGGAGACCAAATCTTGACCACTCATCTTTAATAATCAAAGACTGATATTAATTTAGATTAAACCATAAAATAGGCGGTGACAATTTTGTAAATTAATGGAACTTTGGGATTAGATCAAGACACGGAGGGGCAGGAGTGGAATTTTGCATTCTTTTTCGTTCAACACACAAAAACACCCGGTATTCTTCCTAAAAACCCTAGATACGAACACTAAAACCCATTTGATCCAAATCTCGATCATCGTTCTGCTTCCAAATCTCGATCATTGTTTCAGACTCCTTATTCTCATTATACTTGAAATTCATCTTCCGATTCTTACACGAATCAACTAGAATATTAAAAACCTTTTGATTTTGAATTTGATATCGAATCAAATGGCTCATTCTACAGATTCTGATTCTGATTTTGTATCAACAGCTGTTCCAAGTTAGTATAATACTATAAACCTCTTGTTCTTATTCAATAAACCTATATGTTCTTATTATAGACAGTTTTTTCACTTTGAATCGTTGTGTATCTTCAATAAATGTCTAATAATCGAGATATTTCACTAGCGATTTATATGTCGAAGTCAGGATGTAATGGAATATAACATTATAAAACATACAATCTAAACCTAAATCTCAGTGTGTGATTTATATAGAGTCTATGTATCTAAATGTTAACTCTACATAATATTCTAATTATTCCCCATTTCATTTGATCTAAATATTCTTAATCAAAATCAGCAAAGATGTTATGTTATTCGAACTAATTGTTCATCATTTAATTAGATTTAGATCCATAAATTGTCTAATACTATAGATTTTGGTAACATAAATCTCTTCTTATGATTGTAGTATAGTGTTTAGCCAAAAAAAATCTTTGTATTCTAGTGAATTTTATGTTGATTGATAAATAGAAATTTGTTGTTATGTTGATTTATCATATATTCTAACATTTGAAAATCAGCAAAGATGTTATGTTATTCTAACTAATTGTTCATCATTTAATTAGATTTAGATCCATAAATTGTCTAATACTATAGATTTTGGTAACATAAATCTCTTCTTATGATTGTAGTATAGTGTTTAGCCAAAAAAATCTTTGTATTCTAGTGAATTTTATGTTGATTGATAAATAGAAATTTGTTGTTATGTATTTATAGAACTGTGACCAGATTATATATCATCAACTAATATGAATTCTAATGGAATTTGTTGTTATTGATGCAGCTAAAAAAGTGCAAACAAATGCAACTGTAAGAAAAACAGGGAAAGAAATTTATATAGATATAGGTAGAAATTGTAATTAATTTTAGATTAAATATTATAATTGCTTTTAGTAACTTCTAAATGCTTTTAATAAATATTCTAATTGTTTTTATTTGATAATTTTCTTCATACAGATTTAGGGGATCAAGATAGGGTTAAAAAAGGTATGAACACACTTTCTTTCAAAAATTCATAAAAAAGCAAATGTTTGGATTTATTTTTTTAAGTTAGTTATTCTGAATATTCTAATTTTGTTTATCATATATTCTAATTGATTTTAATTGTTAAATTTCATGATAAAAATTTGCAAATTGTAAATCAAAAGAAAAAGAAGGCAGATTTTATGTTGATTGATAAATAGAAATTTGATGTTATGTATTTATAGAACTATGACCAGATTATATATCATCAACTAATATGAATTCTAATGGAATCTGTTGTTATTGATGCAGCTAAAAAAGTGCAAACAAATGCAACTGTAAGAAAAACAGGAAAAGAAACTTATATAGATATAGGTATAAATTGTAATTACTTTTAGATTAAATATTATAATTGCTTTTAGTAACTTCCAAATGCTTTTAATAAATATTCTAATTATTTTTATTTGATAATTTTCTTCATACAGATTCAGGGGGTCAAGATAGGATTAAAAAAGGTATGAACACACTTTCTTTCAAATAATTCATAAAAAAGCAAATGTTTGGATTTATTTTTTTTAAGTTAGTTATTCTGAATATTCTAATTTTGTTTATCATATATTCTAATTGATTTTAATTGTTAAATTTCATGATAAAGATTTGCAAATTGTAAATCAAACGAAAAAGAAGGCAGATGAAGGAAAATCAAAGAAAAAAATTTAAAAAAAAAAAACCGTTGTTACTTCTGAAAGCGAATCTGATTCTTCTTCCGATTCATCCTCACAACATAGAAAAAGAATTTAAAAAGGTATCAACAATCATTCTTTAAAACACTTAACAAAAGAAATTTTTTGGATTTATTTTTTCAGTTGATTATTATGAACATTCAAATTGATTAAAATAAATATTCTAATTTATTTCAATTTTTAAAATTCTTCATACAGCTAAAAATACATAAAAGAAGAAAAGGCTTGAAAAGAAAAAAAGACACTATGTTTTAGAATCTTCATCTTCACAGTCAGAGACATCAGAGTCAGAGATATCCACAACAGAGAGTGATGAATATGGTAAAATATGTTATCTTTTATAATATATATATGTTGACATCAAATAAAAGTATATTATATTTTTCTAATAGAATAATTATTGATGCAGATAAAGTAAATAAAAAGAAAAAAAGAAAAGTCAAAAAACATTTGAAGCGCTACAACAAATTAATCCATAATGATGTGAAGTACAAAAAGAAAAAGCATGTTTCTGATTCTTCAACAGAATCAGAGACAAAATCAAATACACAGTCAACGGGTAAAATAATCTAAACTTTTTTAATCTGAAATATGATTTTATACTTTATAATTCCAATATTATGGAACAATAGAAATATTAGAGTGTTTCTAACAATAATTTGCATAGCCTATGTTTGACATGAATTGCTTATGGATCATAACTGAAATTCTAGGTATTTTGATATGAAAGTATTTTTCTAGTGTTTATTGATGTGAAAATATGTTTCTATGATATGAAATGTTTATGGTTCATATTACACATTCTATATATTATTATATCATAAATCATATAATACTTGATTTTTGTTGTTTTACTTAGCTGATATAGGATTTGCAACATTTGAGTTTAATTTTTTATAAATAATATAATTTGAATAAATATCTACATTTTACTTAGATGATATAGTATTTTTGGATTAAATTTCACAGAATATTCTGATATAATAAGTGTATATGTATAATATTCTTTTGGAATATTACTTTGTAATTAGATGATATATGATTTTTGGATTTTTGTGGTGTTACTAACATTTATGAGTGATGTAATGAATTAGATGATGAATCTGATGAAGAAATCTATGTAAAAAAGAGAACCGGTGATAGAAAATATGTTAAAGGAGTGACAAAGATTAAAGAAGCAAAAAGGAAGAGGAATAGTGGGGACAATCGTGCAACAATAAAGAAGCAAAAAACCGTGAAAGAGCAAAAGACTGTGAAAGATATATTGAAGGAGTTGCCTTCAATAAACACTAGATCGACACCTGGATTGATGACAGATGCTGTAAGTTCTTTGACATCAGAACAAAAAGATTGGGTGAAACGGATGGGATTTAAAGCATTTTTGAAGGTCAACATTAAGAGTATTCCCTTAAAACTTTGCCATTTTGTGCTTGAGCATTATGATGAAGGCACAAACAGTATTCTGATTAAAGGAAAAAGAATAAAGATAACAAAGGAAAAAATTCATAAAGTGTTTGGTTTACCCAAAACTGTAAAAAGCTAATTTGACTTGGACATGGTTAGCGAAGATCATCAAGTGTTTGATGGATGGATGAAGGAACTTAAAGGTGGAAAGGCACATGCAACAAACTACAAGAAGATTATTCAAAAGTCCAAACAAGTGGATATGAATTTCAAGCTGGGTTTCATAGCTTTATTTGTTAATACGTTTGCAGAATCCATTCCTATGGGGACAAACAACTTAGTTCCAATTAGAGCACTTGTTGAAGTAGATGACATTTCTAAAATCGATTAGTGTGCGTATTTGTTGTACTGTGTGAAAAATTCAAAAGGGAGATGGCGTCCAGACAACCCCAAATGTTATTACAGAGGCCCAATGTTGTTGCTATTGGTATGTTTTTTCATATACTTATTTTTTTCTTAAAAATGGATATCTGATATGATGTTGAAACAATGCAGCTAATTTACTGTGATGAAATTGAATGCAATCTCCAAAAAATAGAACGTAAAACACCATTAGTTACGATGTGGACAATAGATAAGTTGAAGGAAAGACAATCTTTTGAGATTGAAGCTGGTGGATTTGGGGTTGGAAATCTAATTGAACAAAGTTCAAATTTAGAACGTGAGTAGAATGAGAATCAGGAGAATGAGAATCAGGACACACGTATTGAGGTATATTCTAAGTAGAATATATTATTAAATTATGTTTTAGAATATATTTTAATTATGTCCTAACTTAATATAAGAAAAATATTATAATGTCTTTTTTTCCCAAGAGTAAGAAGAAAAGTATGAAAAAAATTTCAACAATGTCTCAACTGAAAAGGATAATATGGAAGATATTATTTTTCATTGTCTATCGAAATTCCCTGAAGACAATAGAATGAAGGAGATGATAAGGAAGTTTAGAGACATATTTTCAACTACACTTTTTTCTAGTCGAGAGAAATCAGAAATTATTAAGGAGAGAACTGAAGTCAAAGCAGATAGAGATGAAGAGCTTAATAAAACAAACATTTCTGATTTTGATGATGATAAAGATGAAGGAATGAATACAAAGTTGGTTGCATTTTTAGCTGTTAAACCATTACAATAGAAGTTTCCAGATAATGAAGAAAGACAAGAAAAAGATCAAGATATGAATGTTGACAACCCAATAAATTTGGGTTTAGAGAATAATATTGGCAAGGAAGCTATTAGACATCCGCACAATCCAGAAAGACAAATAGAATTTGAAGGCATAAATATTGATGACAAAATAAATTTGGCTTTAGAGGTGAATAATATAGACGAAACTATTGGAAAGAAGAATTTAGAAGAGAATGTTGAGAGAAAAAATCTTGTTGAGGGTGGTGAAATGATTGGTGGGGAGAAGATTAGGGAGGGGAATACTGTAGAGAAAGTGGTTGGAGACAACATAGGTGAGAGCTCAATTGTTACACCAAAACATGATCCAAAATGTATATCTATTGATTTTCCCCTTGGTCTGATACATTCATAGAAAAATTAGATGAGGATTTGTTTAGAATATTCTCAAACAGAAATCCAGATTCAAATACAATTCCAAATCCAGTTGTCAAATCTCCTGTTCCAAAAAAAACTAACATTTGAAAATTCAGAATTTCCTTCCTTTGATCTTCAAATAACCCAACTAATGAACGATGCAGAAACTGGTGATAATTCTGAGAGTAGAGAAAGGGAAAAGGGTCAGAATGTGAATGAAAGAGGGAAAAGGAAGGTGACTAATCTAGATATTTTTATATCACCTTTTGTGAATAGGGTAATTGACTTAAGTGAAAAAGCATGTATTGGGCAAGAGATAATGGCGCAAATCATGTTTAGATGCGTTGGAGACAAAGATCCAATGTAAGTAAATTCACAATGTTTAGTAATTTTTTTTATTAGATATGCATATTCTTGAAGGAATACTTTTATAAATTTGAGTATTGTGTAATATTCTTATTGGAATATTGTAACACTATTCAAAACAAAATATTATTTTAATTAATTTACATTAGTTTTAGTTAAATAATATATTTTAACTACAATGCAATATTTTCCTTTGAAGGGAAATGCTGTTTGAAACCGATTCTGGAGACATAATGGATAGGGTGCATTTTGAGGGTATGCGTCCAAATCATAAGATACATCCTTTCGTTATTGATTGTTGGGCTGCTGTTCTTAATTTTGAAGAAGAAAACCCGAGAAACAAAAAATCACCACCACGTGTCTTCTTCAACACTCAAATTATGGTACTTAATTTTTAAATTTATTTTCTTTACTCTAATTATAATTTATAACAGTGTATTCTAATATTTCTATTGTTCTATATGTACAAACAGAAAAATTATTGGATTCTTCAATACCTTTTGTCGAAAGATTCCGACTTTTTGATGAGGCTGTAAACAATTACTTATATGACATCAAAAGAAAAGTGGATTTCAATTCTATTAATCTGGTATGTATTTTTTATTACAAGATAACATATTCATATTAAAATTTATAAAATTCATCGGTATTTATGTTTGAACTACAAGTGTTTTTTCCAATACACAACCGTGGTCATTTTTATTGTCTTCTTTTCAACCTTACAAATCCATAACATATAATCATTGACAGCATAAGATACACCAAAAAAGTAGAAGATATCTATGGAGAGATTCTTAAACTTGTGGTAATTGTTTCTTGCATAAATCTAAATTTTTTATTTTAATCATAACTGTTTACTTTAAAAAACCACTATGTATAAGTAAATAAATTCTGATTAGAATATAAAATATAATATTTATATTCTTATAAGATTTATTTACTTAATATAGTTATAATTTTAGAAAAATAATGGTATTTTATTAATATACATTGCATCAAATGTACTTTTCAAAGTTTTTGGACAACAATCGGCGGGATAAGGTTTCTTTGTTTAAATCTGTGAAGCCAAAGAAAATGAAAATGACATGGCAAACAAAAGCTAAGACAAATGATGATGGTATATTTTTGATGAGGCACATGGAAAAATACATGGGTGAGAAAGAAGAAAAATGGGATGTGGAACTGGGAGAAGAAAGTGTTAGGACATCTAAGAAGATTGCAAAGTTGCGTACATATTATGTTGCTAAGCTAGCAAACCATCAAATTAACAAGCAGAAAAAATTGAATGTTGCAGAAGCATTGGAATTTTCAAAACTTGATAAGAAAACTAGGTGTATGTTGGTGAAAGAAGGGAGTGAAGCAAGAGACAATTTGGAAATGAAGAAAGTTTGAAAATTTCTTATATTGGCTTATTACATACAAACAATTTATTTTCTATTGTGTTTTTTTAAAAAAAAATACTTATGTTTTAGGATATGCTTAAACCATTGATATTTTCGTAAATGATATGCTTAAACTAGTTAGTTGGTATCTTGATAAAATATTTACTGCTTAATAGTAAATGATATATAGCGTTTAAAATTTTTGTTTGATGATGCCTAATTATTTGATTAAAAAATTGTTTGGTAAAATGATAAATGATTAAAATCCATAATAATGTTGACAAATAAAAACACATATTGTTAATATTGTATTAAGCTTATTCTAATTTGTTTTATGTAAATTATTCTGATTATTCTGGTTTCATTAAAATACTTAATAATAAAACGTTTTATTATCTAACTATAATATAATATGTAGTTTTGTTTTAGAATATTTTAATAAAAAGAATAAATGAAATTAGATTTAGTATCCTGTTACAATAATAAAAAATTAGGATAATAAAATTTTAGTATCTTTTAGGACATCTTACTTTAGAAAAAAAAGTACATTGTCTCTATTAGTAGAAGTAAAATTTTAGAATAAATGAAAATATTTGTTTTTGAATATTTGTAATTAAGTAATTTTATTTTAGAATATACGTAATTAAGTAATTTTATTTTACAATTAAAATAATCTTTGAACCAAAGTGTAAGTTTTTAAATTAAAAGGGACTAAAAATACTAGGAATTACTTGCCAGGGACGAAAAAGGGACAAATGTAATAACTTTGAGATTACGACTTATTCACGAGGGAAGAACATTAAAATCAAAAAACTCAATTTCTTCATTTGTATTCTCAAAACTCTCTTCCAAACTTCTTATCATTCTCGGTTTTAAACACTCCATCAAAACCCTAACTTCTTGTGCTCTTGAACTCGTCATCTTCGATTTCTCCTTGGATCGATTTCATTTTTCGATGTTGTGAATCCGATTTTCACTTGAAAACATCGATAAATACCCTAAAAACCTTGTCATATCGATTTTAAACTTTTTGATTCATATTATGGTCTTTAATCCCTCGATAAAACCCTAAACTTACTTAATTTCATTCTTATCGAGTATTTCTATCAACGAAAATGGCTACATCAACACGTGCTTCAGAATCTACACCATCAAATCATCTAAATGACATTATTACCAAAACTTCTCAAGAAATTCCATGTATTTCAATAGTTCTGTTAATTATCATATTATATCCTTGTTTCCGTTTGAAAACGACGATGTTGCTTCGAGAATTGACCTTCTATTGTTGCTCCAGTCTCCATATCTACATACTAATAATTAGGGCATTGGGCTCTTGTATCTTAGTGATTCCCATTGTTAGGATCATAAAGTGAAATAGGTGAAACGAAATGAAATAAGATGCAAGATACACCATACCTTCAAGAAGCAATAGAAAATGTAGAAAATAACATCAAATTAGGCTTCTATTAATAAATCCAGTTTATGAATCAAACCAGCAGGAGTAAGTATTATGATCCTAATAATGGAAATATTTTACCCCTGTTTCAAAAATGGTTGGTTTGAGAGATTTTTAGAATTTTTGACTTATACCTTGTTGAAAGTTGAAATTAGGTGACAATCCCCTGGGGTAAGTATTATGATGAGTTAGAATATAATTTTGAAATAAATGTAAGTGTTTTTCTATTACAGACAACAATTAAAGTGTATTTAACATTAATTATTTTCATGCAGCTAATGTTATAACAAGAATGACAAAATCAAAAATAAAAATGATGACACTGGATAGAAGTAGTGAAGTTGAAACTTCAACAGGCAAACGGTTGGTTCAAAAAAGAAAATCATCGAAGTCGATCGATGAATTAACAGCTACAACATCAAAAGAAAAAGAAAAAAAAGGTACATCATCAGTTATTCTATTCTAATAAAATATTTATCTCATTTGTTTATGTTATTCTATGTATTATAATAAAATATTCTATATTCTATTATTGTTTTTCTATATTCTATTAATCTTATTCTAATAGAATATTTTTAAATATTAATCTAAATATTAATTTCTGTTATTCTATGTACTATAATAAACTATTCTATGTATTATAATAGAATATAAAAGAATAAATGATATATTGTGTATTCTATGTTTTCTAATAAAATATTTATCTCATTTGTTTCTGTTATTCTATGTATTACAATAAAATATTCTATATTCTATTAATCTTATTCTAATAGAATATTTTTAAATATTAATCTAATTTGTTTCCTTATTCTAATAGAATATTTTTAAATGTTACTCTAGATATTTGGATATGATAAATCAATTATTAATTATAATTTGATTCTGAAAATGCCAATAAACAGCAAGAAGGTTGGATATGGGTAAAACTCATGAAAAAACTTCAATAGCCGAACGACTAATTGAAAGAAGAAAATCATTGAAGCTTATTGATGAATCAGCCGATACAACAGCAAAATCCAAAGAAAAAAAGGTATATCATCAATTATTGTAAAAATAAACATTTTACATAGTTCGTTTTAATTGGAGATTTTTGTGTTGACTAATAACATGTTAGTTAAACCCTAACGGGTTTTTGTCTAACCCTAATCACTAACAGTTTGGACTTAATTATACGATTAGGTACTTAAGTCATGATAATTAAAGTTTGGAAGAAAGTTTCCATATAATCAATTTGATCGATTTTGCCCTTATGCAAAGTATTGACGATTTTACCCCTGTTTCAAAAATGGCTGGTTTTAGAGATTTTTAGAATTGTTTGACTTATACCTTGTTGAAAGTTGAAATTAGGTGACAATTACCTGGTGTAAGTATTATAATAAGTTAGAATATAATTTTGAAATAAATGTAAGTGTTTTTCTATTACATACAACAATTAAAGTAAATTTACTGTAATTATGGAACGTTGCTGGATTTTCTGAAGTTGTCAAAGTTGGTGTTTGACTTTGACTTCTGTTATTAATTATATTGATGTCTCAGCATTCATTGGCTTCTGAAACATAGTAGACATATTCATATAGATGTTATTCTACTAGAATATTCTGAAGTGTTACTTTTCTATTCTATTTTTATGATGTTATGATCTTTTTTCTAATATTATTTATTCTGAAAATCCATTGAACAATAGGGTAACAAAAGGTGCATTCTGAAGAAAAAAATAAAAAAAAGGAAGTTAGACAATACGAATGATAACATCGAGAAAAAGACACAAAAAACAACAAAAGATTTATTAAAAGATCTGCCTTCAATAAATACTAGAATGAATCCTAGAGCTATGATTAAAGTTATAAGAAGTTTAAGTATGTCTCAAAAAAATGTGTAAAGAAGATGGGTTTTGGATCGCTTTTGGAGTTGAACATCAAGAGAATTCCGTTGAAGCTTGCACATTTTGTTGTTCAACATTATGATCATCAAAACAACAGTATTGTGCTTGATAAAAAAAATTAAGATCAGGAAAGAAAAGATTCATAAAGTCTTTGGTCTACTAAATGGAGGAAGAAGCTTGTTTGATTTTCATTTTGTTGACAGTGAGAATGAAACGTATGTTACATGGAAAAGTCAGTTTACAAAAGAAACAATGAATGCCACTAGATTCAAAGAAGCCATTCTGAAATCCAAAAGAGATGATGATATCTTCAAGCTAAATTTTCTTTCTTTGTTTGTGAATACGTTTGCTGAATCACATTCTTATGGGACGTGCAACATAGATCCTGTTAGAAGAGTAGTTGGAGTTGAAGACATCTCATGCATTGATTGGTGTGCATACTTAAATTACTGTCTGGAGAATACAAGATCTCTATGGCATCAAGATAAAAAGAAATGCTATTATAATGGGTCAATGTTGTTATTGATGGTATGCTTTTTGTTTAATTATTTTAATTATTTTTTATTTATGAATATCTAATACAATTTACAAACTACTATCATGCAGCTACTTTACTGTGACGGTCTTGAATGTCAGCGTTTAATCTTAAAGTCAAAAATTCCAACAATAACAATGTGGTCAACAGAGGATTTGAATAACAGACAGTCTTTTGAAATTGAAGATGGTGGGTTTGGATATGGAAAAGTTGTTATCACACAAATGACGAGAGATAGCGAGGGACCGTCCAATGTGAAAGACAATCTTTATGACACTGTTGAGGTAACTTTAACTAAAATATAAAATATAATTTCTTTTTATATTAGGTTAAAGTATGATGTTATAAAAAATTCTGGATATTTTTATATTACATGCTTATGGTTCATAGTAAATATTCTAAGATATTCTGAGATGATAAAATATTACATGCTTATAATTCTAGTAATTTATTATTTTTCAGGAATATAAAGAGAACTTTGATAAGATGTTCAATAAAGTTTCATCTAGAAAGGAGGACATGTATGGAATTGTTTCTGATTGTATATCAAATTTCCCAGATGTCAATATAACAAATGAATTGAAAGAGAAGTTCATTAAGTTATTTTCATATCCTATTTTTTCAAGTGCTGATAATCAAAACAATGAAAACGAAAAAAAGGATCACATGAAAGGGTTGAATCTCAAAATGGTGACACGGGGGGGGGGGGGGGGGGGGGGAATGATATAAGTTCTTACAAATCACCACATATGGATAAAGTTGTGAATTTATTTGATATAATCGATTTGCAGAATGTTCTTTTGATTCAGGTTCTAATAAGATGTGCACAGGATAAAAACAGAATGTAAGTTACTAACTCTTGCTATTTTAATTAAACATGTATTATTTTTTTGAATTGTTGTTTAACTATAATACATGTGGATATTTATTCTAATGTTGATGACATATTTTTTGTTAATGTTTAAAATTAAGGGAGATACTTTTTGAAACAAATACGGGAGAGATTATGCATAGACAGGATTTTGAGAGCATGCGGCCTTATCATGTTATACATAATAGTGTGATTGATTCTTGAGCTGCTGTTCTAAATTACGAGGAACAAAAGCCAAAAAGTAAACCATACCGCTTGTTCTTCAATACCAAAATTATGGTAAATTCTTTTACAATTGAAACTTTTATATTTTAGTTGTAAATTATAACAAGATATTCTAATTTTCTGTTTTTCTATGTTTACAGAGTTCTGAGTTATTAGATGAAACTAAATCTTTTGACGAGCGAGTTTTAACTTTTGAGACTCGTGTTGATAAGTTTCTATCTAATTTCAAGGCAAATGTAGATTTCAATGATCTTAAACTCGTAAGAATATTTTATTAATTAAAATATTACATTATTAAAGGATACGAATTATGTTAACTTTTTGATCAATTTGTTGGAATTGCAGGTGGTTTTCCCAATACTTAATGGTGATCATATGTATGTTGTTGTTTTCAACCTAACATATCCACAAGTTCATATTATAGACAGCATAGAAACAAAATCGTTAGAAGAAACTTATGGAATGACACCTACATCATTAGTAAGTTTTCATTTACTTTTATTAAATGTATTAAAGTTACAATATAATAGACTGAATAATGTAATTTTGTAATATACATTGAAGAAATTGTACTTTATACGATATCTGGAGAAAACTACATTTATCGTCAATAAAATCAAAGGTTTGCGATCAACAACAGTGAAGATGATGAAAATTGACTGGAACACAAAGAAGTTAACAACATAGAATGGAACACTTTTAATGAGACATATGGAAAAATATTGTGGAGAAAAGCAAGGAAAGTGGAATGTGGAAATGGAAAAAGGCAGTGATGTGCAAGATGTGCAATTTGGTAAATTATGTGCCTTATATTCTATTAAGATTGCTACACATGAAATCAACAACCACAAGGAGAGAGTTATCAAAGAGGCAATCGAATTTGGAAAATTTGATCATGCGACTAGAAAAAAGATGTTAGAGGAAGGTATCAATAGAATGGATGAATTGGAAATGGGTAATAGATAGAATTTGATATAAACTTGATATGGTGACTTAACAACAATTCCTTTTGTAATATCTATCTTATTTTGAACAAATTAGACAAAAAAAATGATGTCTAGTATTATGTAAGAAACTTGATATGGTTTATTAGGTGATTAATGCTTAATATATAGTTGGTATTGTGATCACTTCTTAATGATCATGGTAGAAATATTCTATAGTAAACATAAATTTTTTAGAATATTCTAATAGAATTATGTATAATGACATCATTATTCTATTAGAATAATATTAGATGTTGCATATACCTATATAACATTCTTACATGTATAATCTTGTATTATAATAATTTGATAACAAAACATTATACTACAATCATTCGTATATACTTCAAAAAATTAAAGATTGAAAATATTAGAAGAATCAATATGTTTTCAAATGTATCACACATCATCACAAACCAAATGTCTCATACATCATCACAAATCAACTGTCTCATACATCATCACAAACCAAAATATCTGAAAAATGTCCAAAACTAAAGAAATTCAAACTTTTATCTATATGGTATTATTGAACTTTATTGAGATACGAAAAAATCGAAATATATTTCTAGACACAACTATGCACTTTGTACCTTGGAGTTATTCAACAATGTCAAACATTTCCTTGAATTATGCCCTTTAACTCCACATGTTTTGCATGATCTTGATTGCTTGTTACCTTGAATAGTAGCCTTCTCCAAAGCACTTTTTAAACGTTTTCCTGTACCAGAACCTTTATTCTTCACCATAGGAGGATTTTCAACATCAACAACTTCAGGATTCGTAGCAGCTCCGTAAAGTTTATCAATATGAGCTTCTTTTGTAACCGGTGCTTCGTCTGAACCTTGTTCACCAATATCAGTCATAAAAACTTCTAGCTTTTGCATGAACTCTTCTAACTTCTTGTCATCATTACTTAATGAAGACAAGCATTGATCAAGCATGGAAAAAGCTTTGTATGCAACCTTCTCAACATTTCCAGACGAATCACCATATCTAAACGTCCTTTTCAAAACTGTGGTGGGGATAATATCTCTTCTCCATCTCTTAAGAATGTATCTTGACGGAATCTCTTGTATGTCATAAATCTTTAGAATACAGAAGATGTGTCTACAAAAAATTCCAAACCGCTCAAAAAGCATGCATGAACATTTCACTGTTAGATCTTCTCTGTTGAATTCAACCTGGTTCAAAAGTATTAGGATATTAAGTATATTCAAAAAAGAAAAATTAGAATATTTTTCAAAAGTATTAGAATATTAAGTATATTCTAAAAAGAAAAATTAGAATAATATAAAAAAAATTTAAAGAAAATAATTTAGTAATAAAAATTATAATATTAGAATTATAAAATGTCAACATTACCTCGAAATCACCTTCACTTGTGTTAAAATTCCATTCACAATCGATGTCAACTTTTTCTTTTTTCTCAACTACTACCTTCTTCTTTGATAGATTTGTCCTTTAATGTTTGACAATGCATATGTCGGAAACAACACCTGAACTAACACTCTTCTGTGAACAAGAAACAAGTGAATGAAGAATCTCCCTCTGCACCATGAGAAAAATAGTCCTGGTGTATACCATAGATGCATGTTTCTCCATATCTTCAAGAGGTGTTTTGATGATTGGAATTATAGTAGATGTATCAAAATCAAATTTGATCTGATTATTCATTTGCCTTTCCATAACAGACTCAAAAGCATTCATGAAATTGTTTAACGTATAACCATGATGTGGTACCCTATTGAATGTTGAATTCTCACTGTCCGACCGAGAAGTTGTTCTCATTAGACCTGACATCGGTACATCTTTAAAATAGGATGGAATCCAACTGCTTCTCAAATCAAACATATCTTTCATCCATTTATTGTCTTGTAACTTATATTTTACCATTAATGCATCCCATCTCCTTTCAAAATCATTCACAACAATTTTGGAGTCCCATACTATACTATTGAAGTCCACCTTAAAATTCGATTCATTCATTGTTTCCCAGCTTACCTTCAAAAAACAATTCATATATTATTCTGTTAGAATATAATATAGTATAAAAAGGCATTTCATTTAATATATTATCCTAATTACAAAAAATATTTCATTTAATATTCTGATAAGAATATAATACAGTATAAAAAGGTATTTCATTTAATATATTATTCTAATTACAAAAATATGTCATTTAATATTCTGATAAGAATATAATACAGTATAAAAAGGCATTTCATTTAATATATTATTCTAATTACAAAAAATATGTCATTTAATATTCTAATAAGAAAAGAACAATAATGTCATATTTATATTGAAAATAATGTCATATTTATATTGATAAGAATATAACAATAATGTTAGTACCTTCAATGGAAGTTTATTTGTGATATGCCACATACAAAATCTATGTTTTGTGTATGACAATACTATCTCAATAGCTTTTTTCATTGTTGGATCTTGATCGGTCACGACCATGATTGGTGCTTTTCCAAAACACTTCAAGAATGACCGAAGTAACCAAATATAGGAATTTGTATCTTCTCTACACAACAAACCAGCTCCAAAAGTGATGCACCTTTTGTGATTATCAATGCCAGTAAAAGGTACAAATACCATACAATACCTAAAAAAACACAAAAAAAAGACCATTAGAATATAGAACTAAAAATGTTTATAATTCTTGAATAAATACCTGTTTGTACGATATGTTGCGTCAAACGAAATAACATCCCCAAATAACTCAAAGTTTTGTTTTGAAGTGTCATCAGCCCAAAAAAGAGCATTTAACTGCTTCTTGTCACATCTGTATTCGTATGTAAAATTTGTAACATTCTCTTTACGATTCTGAAGCTTTGTAATCAACAAATTTGCATCAGTGCCCCCGATGTGACAATTTATATCCCTTGTAAAATTTTTCCAATCTATCTCTAGTCCACCAACAAATTCACATCCTCCTTTTATAACGCACATTAGCCTATAAGCTGTAGTTGCCCCCACCTTTGCACTCGAAAGCTTATGTATAAAAGCTTGATCAACAACATCCAACTGACGTTTAGCTCTTGAAAGATGCATACAATCTTGATTGATCAATTTGTGGTTGTTCTGTTGTTCAAAGCGCCACAGGTAAACTTCTGAAGAATGTGGTATAACTTTGAATGCAACAAAAGCTTTGCAATTTGTGCGTTTACAATTACTATTTCTCAATTGCTTGTTATGATCGTCACTAATCGTGTCTAAGGTAGAAGTGTTTGGCAATCCCCCTCTATTGCATATAAAATATTTCGAAGTTGTGATTCCACTCTTTTTCCTCTCTGTTGATTTTCTAATATCAAAACCAGATCTTAATGCATATCCTTTATACCACTTAATAGCATCTTTGATATCTTTAAAAATTGAACCCCAAAGGAGGTATCCAACTAGCTTCAACCTCTTGAATCCAAAAGAAAGAACAATCCACTCCAATGAATTGTTTGCAAGAGCCATATTGTGCTGCAACATTGTCACTTTGAAATACAAAAAAGAATATACCACCATGTTAACATATAATCAGAATAATTTGCATTCATATGACTGTAATCATAAAAAACCACAATGTTATATGTGCATTATTCTATAAGCATAATATGCAGTAACATTCTATAAGAATAACTGATATCAGTAACAGAATTACCGTGGATTTCCGATTGATTTCCATCATTATGCAGAATCTCTGAATCACCAGAACTGAATTGATGATTTTCTTCATCGTAATGATCATTTCCGATGTCATTCATATCTAAATCATCCATAACTGTTACTAGGTTAAAAATTGAATATGTTATATGCAACTAACAATGAAAGCAATGAAAACTCAAACCTTGATCAATTGATCAAATCATGATATAAAGTAAAATTTAACAAAATTACCTTGGGTTTCTGATTGATTTTCCTCGTTATGAAGGATCTCTGAATCATTAAAACTGAACTGATGATTTTCTTCATCGAGATGATTGTTTTCCATGTCATGCATATCCAAATCATCCATAACTGTTATCATTATTGATATATAAATGTATGTACACTATTCTATAAGAATAACATGCAGTCTCATGAACTTATCACTAATATGATGTTAATGAAAAGCAAATAGATGATGTTAATCAAAAGAAAACAGATGACATATTGCTGAAAAACATAATGATTGAATGAAAGTTAAAAATCAAACAACGAAATAGATGATGCATTGTCAAATAACATATTATAGATTAAATTGTTTTCTAGGTCAAACAAATTCAACAACAAATGATGTTTGATTGCTGAATTGGATGTCTCAACAACAGATGATGTTTGATTGCTGAAATCACAAATCATACAAATATAAAATTGGAGAAATCGATAATAGCTTGATGATTCAATCATGAACTAGGTTAAAAATTGAATATGTTATATGCAAGTAACAGTGAAATCGATGAAAACTCAAACCTTGATCAATTGACGATTTCATGATGTTGAAGATGAAGATTAGCAGAAATCGTTGAACACTTGAACCTCTACTGAAATCGATGATCATAGAGTTAAAATTGATCAAAATCTTCTAATGAATTGCTAATGTCAATACATGAACATAAACATCAATCACTCAGATTATCAATTGCAGATGTAGAAGAATCAAGAACATGAACTCGAAAAACACAAAAATCGCGAATTTAAAAGCTATGATTCAACATCGTTCGATCAATGTCCAGATCAAATCGATTATCGGTTGAAAGAATATAAGATCGGAGATAGAATATCGATCAAATTAAATTGAAGAACAAGGAATGTTGTTTCATCGAATAAATTGGTAGAAAACCGGAACAGGTGATATGATTTCTTGATGACGTGAAAGTTAAGCTAACCTGATCATCTTAAATTTAACCTAGTGACTAATCTACCCCTAATTAATTAATCAGTTAGATTAATTAGTATTAATCCATTTTTTTTATGAGCCACAAGATCAAATTTGATCAAATGCTAAGATTTAGTCCTCATGTCTCACAAAATATAGGTAGTCTCAAATGAACCTCTCTCTCTCTCTCTCTCTCTCTATATATATATATATATATATATATATATATATATATATATATATATATATATATATATATATATATATATATATATATATATATATGTTAATTGATATTCTAATATGTTAAAGTACATTGATATTCTAATATGTTTATACCTTCGGTTGGGGGTGCCGGGGTGGAGTGGTTGTCTAAAGTAAACCACATGCTCTCGTCCGCTCCACTGCGTGGACCGTCGACACACAGAACCTTCTTCCTCCCTTCATTTCCTTCCGCTCTATAAATGCAACTCAACTCAACTCACTCTTTGGATTATGTTACCTTCCACCTTCAAAATCACACCCATCACATCTCCACTTTCAACAAAAGGTATCCACTTTCAGTTCAACATTTCATCTCTAATTGTCAATTTACCTTTTTCTTATTCAGAAACCTCCGATTAATTTCTAATTGGGGTTTTCTTTCTTTTAGGGTTTTTATCCTCTCCTTCGCTCACACATTGAGTTTGATGCGTTAGTTTCTGTATAGTAATTGAAGTAGTTGTATATTTCTGTGTAGCCTAGGGTTGTTCTGAGTCACCAATTAAAGAGTGTTATCATGTTATTGTAGTTGCAGTCTATGGATCTGGCTTGTGTTATCTTCTACTCATTGATCTAAGTTGTATGCAGGTATGAATCAAGTCGGATCTGAAGATATCTAACAGCTAGAGCCTGGATGGAAGCATCATCTAACCAACCCTATTACTGGAGGCCTACGCAGAACCTAAATCTATACTCGGGTGACGTAAGCCAAGGAAGCCAGTTTTCCAACAATTCTACTTCTTCAGTCAGCTTCTCCACAAATGGCAGCCCCGTATCGGTATCACTGCAGGAGTCTCACCCAGACACCGACTATAACTCTCAGGACGTGGACGATTTGCAGTTGAGGCTCAGAGAACTAGAAACTGTTATGCTGGGAACCGATGAGGATTTTCAAGACTTATTTGATGTTTCTTCTGCTTTGACTGCTGCTACTACTTGGCGTGATGATGATTGCAGGACGATGAAAGAGATGATCGATAGAGGAGACCTGAAACAAGTGCTTCTTGCTTGTGCTAAAGCAATAGCAGAAAATGAGTCGATAACTGCGGAGTGGCTGATATCGATGGTACGTCCTTTGGTGTCTGTTTCCGGGGAGCCCACACAGAGATTAGGAGCTTACCTGATGGAAGGGCTGGTGGCGAGACTATCTGCTTCAGGCAGCTTTATCTACAAATCTCTGAGGTGCAAAGAGCCAACGGGGCCTGAGCTCTTCTCTTACATGCACATGTTATACGAAGCATGTCCTTACTTCAAGTTTGGTTATTTGTCTGCAAACGGAGCCATTGCAGAAGCAATGAAGAACGAGGACAGAATCCATATAATCGACTTTCAGATTGCACAGGGCGGACAGTGGGCGACTCTTATCCAGGCTCTTGCAGCTCTGCCGGGTCCCCCAAGGCTAAGAATCACCGGAATCGATGATTCCAGAAACGCGTACGCAAGGGGCGGAGGACTGGAAGTCGTTGGACAGAGACTAACAAAGCTGGCAGAAGCATGTAAACTTCCGTTCGAATTCCATGGATTGCCTGTTTCCGGTTCCGAGATCGAGGCTCGACATTTCAGGATCGACCCGGGGGAGGCATTGGCTGTTAATTGTGCGTTTGTGTTGCACCATTTGCCAGATGAGAGCGTGGATCCTCAGAATCACAGGGACAGAATGTTGAGGCTGATCAAGGGTTTGTCTCCAAAAGTGGTGACTCTTGTTGAGCAAGAAGCTAATGTGAACACTGCGCCATTCTTGCACAGGTTCCAAGAGGCGTTGAGCTACTACTCGGCTATGTTTGAGTCGATTGATGTGACTGTTCCCAGGGATCATAAAGACCGAATCAATGTGGAACAGCATTGTCTTGCTGGTGAGATAGTTAACATAATCGCATGTGAGGGTGCTGAAAGGGAGGAGAGACATGAGCTTCTTGGGAAATGGAGGTCACGTTTTGCTATGGCGGGATTCACTCCGTATCCTCTTAGCTCTTATGTCAATGCCACCATCAAGACCTTGCTAGACAACTACTGTGACAAGTATAGACTTGAGGAGCGAGATGGGGCCCTCTTTCTTGGATGGATGAATCGAGACTTGGTCTCGTCTTGTGCATGGAAATGCAACTTTTAGATCATCTATCTATATTATATATTATATATGTGTTTTGTTTGGTACTTTGGTTTGATAGTGGACTAGTGGGTTGTAGTATATCACACACACAAACACAAACACAAACACGCACCTGTCGAATTACGTTTTGTGGTAATAAAGCTTCCTTCATTGTACTACTTGTAACAAACTTTTACCACAAACAAATAAAGAGTCCAAAAAAATGGAGAATGAAGAATGTATTTTGCAATACACATAAACCTACTAATAAGTATACTAGTGAGTGTTAAGCACCAACTATACCATGTTTACAAAAACTAAATCGTTTAGTTCGTGGAATACGTACATACATTATACATATCTGCTAATGGTTAGTTATTGCCTCCAATTCCCAAACATACACACAAGGTAAGGCTCTGAAAAAAGCAAAAAGCAGCCAAGGCAAGTGTCATGGTCCCAACAGTATTCTCCCAATGTTTTGCGGATATGAATTAGAAGAATCATAGTTATTATGATGGGGATGGGGTTCAACCTCATTCTCCCTAGATCGATAGACACCACCCCCATAGGCATAGCATGCCAATTGAGGTTTGTAATCAGTAGAATTAACCACAAGATCAAGGGATACACCAATACCAACATCCTCCTCTGCTCTTGTATTCCTTAGATTCCCAACAACATCATGACTTCCATTCCTTGCAATAGGCACATCATGATCGTGTTTCCCTTCATATGTGGTGATCACTGCTTTCGGGTCATGGGATGCCCTTTCTACATGTTTCCTAACCTGACATCCACCGCTTGTGCACTTGTAGTAACTCCTAACATAAAAAAAATATATGTATATATATAAGTTATCAACCAAGCAACATTAAACAACAGCAAAACACTCACACACCTGGGATTAGGATTACCCCGCACAACTTTTTGGCCATACTTACGCCAACGGTATCCATCGTCCAATATGTCAACCTCGCTTATGGTTTGGACAACCACACGTGGCTCACGGATAGGCTTAACCACCGGGGTTACATCATAATCCATTCGCCTGAGAATTGATACAAAATCACTCAATATGTATATATTATTTTAACCAATATACTCACAAGTCACAATGTTATTACCTCCTTTTTGGATACGGATCATCATCTTCATCATCCTCATCACGAGTGTTGTTCTCATCCACTTGAGTTCCACTGGTGTCCGAGTTATTATTATTATTATTATTATTATTATTATTATTATTTGCTTTTGCTGAAAGGCCTTCGACAATAAAGGTCTAATCAGGATTCAGGAGGAAAGGAAGCAGCATCCACATTGGATATGAAGAAGAAGAAGAAGAAAATGCAAAAGTTACTCATCTGGTTACCTGGTTGAGGTTGACCAGTTATGGCCATAGATGATACTTTATCAGTAGCATTATGACGATCCTCCTCTTGTATAAGTATTGATGATGGATTGAGGCGACGGGTAGGCTGAGGTTTGGGATGATCATGTGTACCCTTATACACAATCTCTGTGATTTTCCCAGTATAACAAGATCGTTCAAAGATCTTCTTCACTTCACAGTTGGGATGAGTACACTTATAATAGCTTCTAGGAAATTCACTTCCTTTCACCACTTTCTGACCATACTTTCGCCAATTATATCCATCATGATCATCACCTGCAACCTTATGCCCCTCCCCCTCCACCCCATTTGCTAATGTTTCCTCTTCATTTGGTGCTGCATATAACTGATACTGACTTCTGTCTTTATTTGGTACACTGCTTCTCTGGATGTTGTAACCTGCAGAAACCTTTCATGTAACCAGTATTATAATTTATAAATCACTCACTCCCACTCTTTTACAAACACCAAAATCGCCTAAAACCACATCCAATAAGTGCAAGAAAGTGAATATACCTCAAGTCCTAGAGAAGACGATCCAGTCTGTGGCTTAAATTCAAAGAAGCTGCAGTTACTGTCATCCAAGGACTTGCTACCAGAATAGTTGCCATTCAAGGAGAAAGCTGCAGAGCTGCTTAATCTTTGCACTGGTTGACTCTTAAAAAAAGAACCGGTGGTTGGAGAAGGCTCTGCCTACAAGATAAACACATACTCATCATCAAAAGGTTCAAGTATAGTTATACAACACATTAGCTGTTTGTAGAGATTACCCTAAACAATAGTGCACAATAAGCAAAATAAATGAAACAACAACGACAATAACAAATGAAGCTTGCAACCACAATGGATGAATACATAATCTAGAAAAGCTTTGGGAGAAGCTCGTTGCTTTCATGAATGATGATGGAGTTTATTTCTGTATTAACATACTCACTAGTCGGGTAAAATTATCCCACAAAAACTAGTAGGGCAACCAATCGCCTTACATTGTATTGTAGTATGGTACAAAGGAAGCTCCCAAACTATCTGGAAGAGGGAGTAGAAAACAAAAAGAAATCTAAGAATAGCCGGATCCATATCAAAGTTTACAACTTGAATATTACCTTAACGTTGGTGAGGAGGACGGGGGATTCGAGGAAGGAGGTAGGGCTGAGACCTGGAGGGATGGTGATGCAGGAGGACCTTGAGATGGGAAGTTTAGCAGGTGACATGAGCTTATACCTAGCACCACCACCACCACCAGTGTTTGTATTTGTGGAGGAGTTGCAGGCGTCTTCGTCTTCCATGACTGAAGGCTACGATCAGATTCTAGGTCAGCTAAGAGCAGCAGCAGCAGCACAAGGAAGAACAAGGAGCTTTCACTTTCAGATTCAGTGGACGAAGAGGAAACGGCGTTTACGGACATTTCACACACTTAACGGAGATGACACGTACAAATTTATGCTTCCTTCAATAACCATTTTGTTTATTCTTTACGAATTTCATTTTATTTTTCTCTCTTCATAAAATGTAAGAAAAAAATACATTAATTTTAGACAAAATTTCATAAATGGTCTTAGTATTTTTCAAAATTTTCCCTAAAATAGTCCTTATGAAACCTTTTCTACATGGATAGTCCTTTTCGAGCAAACTTTGCACGTAAACAGTTTTTATCGTGGACGTTCGTTTATAAGTGTCGTTACCATGCCCCGTGTGCTTTATGCATGAGGGCATTTTCGTCATTTCATCTGTGGTCCTCTCCTAACATTAACGTGGCAGAGGGGTTGAGTTTCAGACAGTAATAATCATTATCCCTCCCTCTATTGCCCCAAGAAAACTCTTGATCACCCCTCTTCTTCACGACATTGTGTAGATTCTCACTTCATCGGCTCCAGAGTAAGTGATTCTAGGGTTTCGACAAGAATGGTGCTCACTTTGTAGATCTTACGTCTACGAGATTCTCAATCATGTGACATACATAAAGAGTATTATACATAACCTTGAAATGTTAAGGTTGACCAAATGATTTTTGTATTCGTTATCCATTGTTATCTATAACATCTATTTCTTGAACATCCATCTCAGGTTTTGTAGCAAGCTTTTGCACATTCAAGATAAACCATGGGGTTTGGTTCACCAATAGGCTTCCCGGAAGGTTATACATGGAAGGGCTAGTGGATCATCTTGATTTTGTGGACATGGATGTGTTTTCAGACCATGAATTGATATGATGGCGGTTTAAAGGTGCAATGATGGAGGTATAATTTTCAACCATTTCATGATCCTATATACATACTTGGATAGTGGGTTGCTACCACTTGGTATTAATCAAGAAGTAATTCATTTGGCAAGGTATGTGCTTGATCAAAATGATATTTATTCGTACATTGAGCATGTGAGCATGAGAATAGTCTCATACTTTAAGTCCCCATTAAAGGTTCATATTGAGGAACTTAAAGGGGATGCTTCTCCTTAATTGAATAGAGTTAGAATCTAAAGAAAAAAAATTGGTTTATGTAGTAGGAAGTTGGAATTAAATGAACCAATTGATGCCTTAAAGTCCATTGTACATTATAAAGACTTAGTTGGTTCATATAGTACAATCAACCATAAAGACTTAGTTGATGAATTGAGGTTTTTAATCAGTAGAATTCAGTAAGATGTTGCCAACCACAAGATCAAGGGATACACCAATACTAACATCTTCCTTGTAACAACCTAAATTCTTAATAAAAATTTTCATTTTTAATTAAGAGATTCATTATAAAATTCCAATCACAATTGTTTTCAAAATCCATAACATCAGATAAATTATTCATAAAATCAGAGTGTCCCCAAACAAAACGCTAGAGAGTGCATGTCGCGTCATTACGACAGGCTCTTGCCCTTAGATCCTAAAGTACCTGAAACAACCAACAAACTGTAAGCTAACGCTTAGTGAGTTCCCCATAACATACCCCACCCAATCCATATAATCACATAAAACATATCAGCCATATAAGCCACATAAGCCATACATACAAACATATAAGGACGCCCTGGAAACCCTCCAGGGTCTTACTCCGGGTGCCATGGGAACCCCATGGTCTTAGCCCAATGCCTCGGGAACCCCTCGAGGTCTAGACTAAGGATGCCATGGAAACCCTCCAAGGTCTTACACCATAGTGCATCGGGAACCCCCCGAAGTCTTTACTTAGGATTCCATGGAAACCTTCTAAGGTCTTACACCCAAGTGCCTTGGGAACCCCCCGAGGTCTTTCATGCAAGTATCGCAAAACAACTAACATACCACATAGCATATAACCAACTAGTATACCACATATCACTACATCAACTAGTGTAATACATATCACAAAATGGGCCGGCCTTAGTGCCTTCGACCCATTGGTATGGTGAGGAGACTCACCTCTGTCTGCTGAACTCGAAAGTTGCTCGCCTAACAGTCTAAAACCACCCATGCTGAACAATAATGCCATTAACCCAAAATTAGGATTAAGTACAATCTAATTAAAGAGCCCAGTTACCTAAGCCCAAATCCTTCCATAATGGGCCAAGAGTCTTTCCTTTGCGAATGGGCCCAAAGTCCATTTCCAAAGCTATTAATGGGCCACATGGCCCAATAAGGCTCAACCAAAGCAACCATGGCCCAAAACAGATTAATCGGGCCGCTAACCCCAAAATATGACCAGGCCCAAAACAGATTAAGGCCCAAAGGGCTTACAAGCCCACACGAAGCCCAAAACCCACTGGAGTGCGTACGCCCAGTGTACCACTCCAGTACGCTCAACGTACTAGCGCCTTAGTCAGTACGCGTTGCGTACATGCTGCTACGCACGGCGTACAAGTCAGACATGCACAATGACCATTAAGCTCTTAATGTGTAACATCCCAAAAATACAGGCCAAAAATTTCATTTTTAAATACGTTATTATAAAACCAACAGTATAATAAAACATCCATAATATCATGTCATGTCAAAACCAAAGTAGAAATAATCAAAACATGTTATCATAAAACAATATCAGAGTGTAATCCCAAAGATGTCATGTGCGGAAAACCATAGTGTGATGCGATGCGATCAAACCGTCTCCTTTCCTTAAAAAAACGAGTACCTGAAACCAAAACTATAAACGTAAGCACGAAGCTTAGTGAGTTCCCCCATCATACCACATACCATACAATCATATGACATAAATACTCCCAGACATATCTGGGTGCCCGACCGACCCCTTCGGTCCTCTCGACCGGTGACCTTGCCTATCATATCTGGGTGTTGGCCTACCCCTTCGGTCCTCTCGACCGGTGACCTTGCCTAGCATATCTGGGTGCTGGCCTACCCCTTCGGTCCTCTCGACCGGTAACTGGGGACTATTTCACCCCTACTACTACCACATAATATCATATCATATATATCATAATCTGTCTAGCATAGCTGGGTACTAATCTACCCCTTCGATCCTATCGACCGGTAACCGGGGACTATTTCACCCGCTACTACTACCACTATCACATAACATCATATCATGCTAGCACATAAAACATAACAGGTAGCAGCAAACCTAGATGAATATCACAAAGACAATCATCTAACATACAACTCCTACTAGTGGGCCGACATTGTGGCCGTAGACCCACCGCTACTGGAAGGTAACTCACCTCACACTGCTGAAGTCCCGAAGACACAACCCCAGCTGTTGGATGACAGAATCCCGATCCATATAAACACCCACAGCCACCACCCACGGTGGCTGGTGGCGGCGGAATAAGGAAGAAATGGCAGCGGCGCGTGATTCCTTTCAGCTCTTCAGCTCCGCCATCCTTCAACCGGCTCGCCGGTCCTTCAATCATTGGCATCTCCGGCAACGACGATGTAACATTACTAGCTGCAACAGCAGCGGTTGGCTGCGACGCCCGACAGTCCTAGCGACATTTGCAGCGTGGCGGAATGCGAGATAGGAGAAGAAGAAGGAGGGGAATGTTCGAGATCGACAACAACACTGCCGAGGCGGCAGGCGGCGGTTGCTCGGGACTGCATCTGGTCGGAAAGCATGAGGGAAGCTTGGAGTGGTGGCGGCTGTGAATCCTTAGGATTAGGGTTTGAATGGAAAGGGTGGCGGGTTATAAATCCCGACCACTCAACATCTTTTGTAAAAATTACACTTCTGGCCCCTCCCTAAAGCATCTTATCAAATGTAATCCAAATTTTACCCTTTCTACCCTGGCTTTGGAAATCTTCAAATTAACTCCGATAATTACCATCTAAACCCTCAACATTAAAATCCTTTACATCTTAGGTACAAAATTTACCAAACAGCCCCCAATATTTTAATTATGACATAATCAGCCCTTCAACCTCATTTCCTTTTAAATTAATTCCAAATAATTACCACAGAGCCCCCTGTCTTCATAAATAATTATAAACTGAGTCTGGAACTTACACTTTTAACCCTCAACTTCTAAATTATGCCAATTAGCTCTTCGAGACCATCCTTTGATATATAATTATTTATTTTAGGGCTACCGATCGTTCATTAATTAATTAATTTATTTAATAAATAAACGGGGTGTTACATAATGCTTGGAATATTAACGTCAAGCGTTAGATTTGAGTCCATTAAGACGTTCTAAGGCATAAAGTTGGCAACTTTATGCCCTTGCATGTTCAATATGTTCCCAACAACCCCTTATAACCCATTAAGACCTTTCCAAGGGTCTTAACTCATGCATGAGGTCAAAACACTCATCAGGACTACATTTTTATGGTATGAATGAATTAAAGGACCTCAGATCTACTCTTCCTAAGCTCTAGAGTTGCTCAAACTCCCAATAGATGATCCATGAACACAAATGGGACAACATAGCAAACCCTAGCTCAATCTAATGAATAATATGACAAGATTAAAACTTTATACCTCCAGAAGCTCGTCAAGGTGAACTGGATGCAGGATCTTGAAGCCTAATACCACCCCAAGCTTGCTTACTAACTTCTTCTTGAATAATCACTAAAATGGCCACAAATACACTCTTTAAGCTCAAGAACACTCTCACAGGGGAAATATGGGGTAAAAGGGTGAAATGAGGCTATGGAGGCTGATTAGGGTTTGGTCCAAGAGGCTTAAGGATGTTTTAATAGGTGTCAAGTCCGAGAATTAGGGTTTTGCTCTTCTGTCGCGTATGCCCCGCGTACGCGGCCACCCCCTGCGATCAATCATCCTTAGTACGCTAAGCGTACTCCTGGAGTATGCCCTGCGTACTAAGGGACCATTATGCTATATTTTTCATTTCAAGGGTTCAAATGGTAGTTACCTGATTTGGAGTGTTAAAAATCTCCCCCACTTGAACTAGACTTCGTCTTCAAAGTCCGCAGACGCAAACAGATCTGAGTAATTCTCCCGCATCTCATCTTCCGGCTCTCATGTCCATTCGGAGCCTCTTCGGTGCTGCCATTGCACCTTCACTAGCTTCATCTCCTTGTTACAAAGAACCTTAGTCTTCCTATCCAGAACCGTGATGGGTTTCTTAATGTAGTTCAGGCTCTCATCTACCTGAATGTCGTCCAGAGAGATAACTGCAGGCTCGTCAGTGACACACTTCCGAAGCTGGGACACATAGAAGGTGTTATGAATCTAACTCAGCTCATCCGGGAGGTCCAGTCGATAACCAACCCTGCCGACTCGGGCATAAATCCTGAACGGACCAATAAATTGGGGCCCCAACTTGCCCCTCTTTCGAAACCTAATGATACCCTTCCATGGTGACACTTTCAGCAAAACAAAATCTTCCACTTGAAACTCGAGATCCGATCGGCGCCGGTCAGCATAACTATTCTGACGGCTTTGTGCGACTCGCAGCCTGTCGCGTACCTACTAAATCAACTCGGTAGTCTTTAGCACCACTTCGGTGCTTCCCATGACTCGATGCCCTACCTCGCCCCAGCACACATGAGTCCTACACCTCCGACCATACAACATCTCAAACGGGGGTCGGTTGATACTAGCATGATAACTATTGTTATATGAAAACTCTGCTAGTAGGAGGTATGTATCCCAACTCCCTCCGAAATCCAATATGCAAGCTCGAAGCATATCCTCGAGCGTCTGAATCGTCTGCTCGCTCTGACCATCGGTCTGAGGGTGGTAAGCGGTGTTGAAGTGTAACTGGGTGCCCAATTCTTCATGGAACTTCCTCCAGAACCTGGAGGTGAATCGGACATCGTGGTCTGAGACCACTGATACCGGCACCTCATGCCTGACCACCACCTCTCACATATAAATATCTGCTAATTTCTCAGCAGCGATGCTCTCGAAGATCAAAATAAAATAAACACTCTTCGTCAACCTGTCCACAATGACCCAAATGGAATCCACACCCCTTGCCGTCCCCGGTAACTTCGTGATGAAGTCCATGGTGATCTCTTCCCACTTCCACATAGGAATGGGTAGCGACTGAACCTTGCCATGAGGCCTCTGATGTTCGGCCTTGACCTTCCTGCAGGTCAAGCACCGCTCCATGAACCAAGCGACCTCCCGCTTCATGAAGGGCCACCAGTAACTCAACCTCAGATCTCTGTACATCTTTGTAGCCCCCAGATGTATAGAGAACTTGGACTTGTGTGCCTCCTCCAAGATCTTCTGTCTCACTCCCCCAGATACTGATACCCACACCCGGCCACACTATGTCAAAAGTCCCCGACCATCCCGAACAAACAAGGGAATCTGACCCCAAATCCATTCTATCTTCCAGTTCTCTTTCTTCACACCCTCCACTTGACCCTCCTTGATCATATCTAACAAGGGGGAAATCACCGTCATCCACAAACAAACATCTCTAATCGGAGCACTCGCCGCTTTGCGGCTGAAGGCATCGGCTACCACATTGGCCTTCCCGGGGTGGTACAAAATCTCACAACCATAGTCTTTCAATACATCCAACCACCTCCTATGACGCATATCCAGGTTCTATTGATCCATCAAATATTTCAAACTTTTGTGGTTAGTATAGACGGTGCACCGAACTCCATACAAGTAATGCCTCCAGATTTTGAGGGCAAACACCACCGCCCCCAATTCCATGTCGTGAGTGGGGTAGTTCGCCTCATGAGGCTTTAGTTGCCTCGAGGCGTACACGATCACATGCCCCCTCTGCATCAAAACAGCCCCCAACCCTGTGATAGATACATCACAATACAACACCAAATCACCCAACCCCTCAGTTAGTGCTAAAATCGGGGCCTCACATAGTCTCTGTCGCAAGGTCACGAAAGCCAACTGCTGATCCGAACCCCACTGAAATGTCACATTCTTCTTAGTTAAGTGAGTCAAGGGTACCGCAATCTTGGAGAAATCCTGAATAAATCTCCGATAATACCCCGCTAGGCCCAAGAAGCTACGAATCTCATATGCATTCTTCGGTATTTCCCATTGCATCATTGCCTCAATCTTGGCTGGATCAACCAAAATACCCTCTAGGTTGATGATGTGCCCCAAAAACTGCACCTCCCGCAACCAGAAATCACACTTTGAGAACTTGGCATAAAGCAATTTCGTCCTCAGTGTCTCCAATACCTCCCTAAAATGCTGCTCATGCTGCTCCTTGGTCTTAGAATAGACCAAGATATCATCGATAAAAACGATCACAGACCGATCCAACATCGGCCTGCACACCCTGTTCATGTGTAACGACCGAAAAAAATCATGACCAAAAAATTCGTTTTTAATTTAATAAATAACCACAAGTGTCAACCATTCATACAAAACATATCACATCAGAGTATCATGTCCAAAACATTATTTTATTTTATCAGAGTAAAACATCCCACGCTGAATAAACAATGGTGTGTGCCATGCGATCACCCCGAACTCTTCCCTCCGCTACCGGAAGTACCTGAAACCAAAACTGAAAACCGTAAGCACGAAGCTTAATGAGTTCCCCAACCTACCACATACCATGCATAACCACATACTGCAAGCACTGGGCCACGCCCTCTACTTCGGGCCTCGCCCGCTACATCGGGCCCCGCCCGATCCCAGGCCCCGCTTGGCTTCGAGCCCTGCTCGGCATACATATCTGTTTTTCTTAGGCCTCGCCTGCCTCCGGGCCCCGCCCGCTAAACACATACGAACATATAACCCTAGCACATAACACATAGACTGAACATACCCTACTGTATTCCTGTCCTATGGCCTCGCCTGTCTTGGGCCTCGCCCCTGCCCTGCTACTGGTGAGCCATGGAACCCCGTCCACACTCCTACTGATAGTGAGATACGGGCCCCCGCCCACACTCACCCCTTTCCTAACTCGGCCTCGCCCCTGCTCTGCTACTAATGAGATATGGAACCCCGTCCATACTCTGCTAATGATGAGATACAGGACCTCGCCCACACTTACCTCCCTACTAGGCACATACAAGTATCACACAGACGATAAGTATAATCTATCATGCAAACCATTCCTTGGGCACGCGCCCGACATCGGACCTTGGTCCTGGATATCATACTAGCATACAATGCCTAGGGCTAACCCCCGGGTCTTCCTACTCATAACTACATGGGTCGGCATTGTGGCCATAGACCCATTCACACAAAGGGAAACTGAAACATCCCAGAAATATAACCTAAAATTTTCGTTTTTAAAACATTAATAAAAGCATCAACCATCCAAAATCATAAGTAAAATCATAATCATGTATCATGAAATATCATAGTATCTGTCTCAAATCAAAATCTCATATCAAATCATCAGAGTGAACTCCCAGGCTGTGACTGTGGTGTGTGCCATCCGATCAACCCGAGCCCTTCCCTTTGCTAGTGGAAGTACCAGAAACCAAAACTAAAAACTGTAAGCACAAAGCTTAGTGAGCTCCCCCAAACTACCACATACCACACAATAACACAAATAACACATACTGGGCCTTGCCCACTGCATCGGGCCCCGCCCGACATCGGACCGAAGTCCGACATAATCTGGGCCCCGCCCGGCATCGGACCGAAGTCCGGAATAACTTGGGCCCCGCCCGGCATCAGACCGAAGTCCATAATAACTGAAAATAACATAACATGAACATATAGCATAGTCACATACTGTATCGGGCTTGCCCGGCATCAGACCGAAGTCCGGATCATATAACACATATTACAAACATGCATGAATCACGAAGACATCAAGCATACCTACTACTGCATCGGGCCCCGCCCGGCATCGGACCAAAGTCCAGAACTACTATCATCTAAACGGGCCGACATTGTGGTCGTAGACCCGTTCCTACTGGAAGGAAACTCACCTCGTAAGGCTGACTGCTGGAATGCTGAGCGGGAAATGTCTGACTGCTGCTCCGGTAACTCCCCGACTACAATTCCCATAAAGACACTTAGTCAAACACTGATACTAATCTTAGGGTAAAGTGACTATTTTACCCCTGGCCAAAGTCCTCATCCCGGTCAAAGTCAACTGCCAGTTGACCTGACTCGCCGAGTTGGGCCACCAACTCGCCGAGTTCCTACCCTTTCTTCTATTCCCCAACCCGACTCTACTCGTCGAGTTTAGCAAAGACTCGACGAGTTCTCCTTACATAATAACATCGAGTCATTCTTCATCTGACTCGCCGAGTTGTATGAACAACTCGTCGAGTCCTCCGTCATCACATGAACACGTCCAGTCTAAGACTTGCCGAGTTGTATGAACAACTCGTCGAGTCTGATCTTGTGGGTAAGAAGATTGCCTTGGACTCGCCGAGTGTGTTCTTTCACTCGTCGAGTCCCATGATTTCCAGATTATGGCTATGACTTAATACGTCGAAACACTCCTTGGGACCTTTCTAAACCTCTGCTAACACTCAACTGGACTCCTTTGAACCACAACAGATTGGGGACTCAAGCCCCAGACTCGTCGAGTTGCAAGAACAACTCGTCGAGTCGCCCATTGTCCAAGTCTATAACTCGATTTCTGATGTACAACTCTCGTCCAAAAGGTAGATCTGGGCTTCTAAGGTCGATCTAACACGTAAAGTTATGAACTTTACGTGCATGCATGGAAGTATAAGCTTTAAGGACCCAAAAGAGGTCCAAAGAGGTGCATGGGCTAATATGGTCATAAGGCTTGCATCTTTATGCCATGAACTCGGTTCTAGAGTCTAGATCTAAATGTGAATCGACTTGGGACGTCCAAATCTTAAGGATCAAGCTTATTGATCCCCAAAACTCCATAAAGGGGCAAAGGAGAAAATCTATAAAACCATAAGTCAAGTTTTGAGCTTGATTACCTGAAAGTGAATAGAAACAGATGTTGCTTCTGGATCTAGTCCTTCTCTCTTGATCCTTCTTCCTTCCAACTCTTCTACTAGATACACAATGCACCAAAAACCCTCCAAGTCACTAAGAAAGCTCAAGTTTGCCAAAAAGGGAATTAGGGTTTCGAAAGTAATGTTGTGGAGGTGATGGAGGCTGGACCTGAAGCTCATAATGTTGTTTAAATAGGGTGCAAACCCTTTAATTAGGGTTTCATCCAGACTGGCCTACTCGTCGAGTCCAAGAGCGGACTCGGCGAGTGGATTACTTAAACTAGCGTCCCAACCTTGCATCTACTCGACGAGTTAGGGCTGCCACTGGTCGAGTCAATAACACAAATGGTATAAACGAAGATCAAATACGTACCAGAAACGGGGCGTTACAAATCTCCCCCACTTATCTTAGACTTCGTCCTTGAAGTCTGCTATCTCTACAAACAAATCTGGGTAATGTTCTCTCATCTCCTCCTCAGGCTCCCACGTCCATTCCGAGCCCTTGCGGTGATGCCACTGCACCTTTACTAGCTGAACCACCTTGTTCCTCAAGGTCTTTGTCTTCCGATCCAAGATCGCAACGGGTCTCTCGATGTAATTTAGGCTGCCATCAACCTGAATATCCTCCAATGGTACAACTGCTGACTCATCCACTAAGCACTTCCGCAGCTGAGAAACGTGGAAAGTGCTGTGGATCTGGCTGAGCTCTGCCGGAAGATCTAACCGATACGCAACCCGACCCACCCGGGCCAAAACCCTAAAGGGACCAATGAATCTGGGGCCCAGCTTGCCCCGTTTCCGAAATCGGATGACACCCTTCCAGGGTGACACCCTCAGGAGGACCATATCAGGACCATATCGCCCACCTGGAACTCCAAGTCCGAGCGCCACTTATCGGCGTAACTCTTCTGCCGACTTTGCGTAGTCTGAAGCCTGCTATGGACCTGTTGTATCAACTCCGTGGTCTTGAGTACTACCTCTGTACTCCCCATGACTCTCTGACTGCCCTCACCCCAACAGACTGGGGTCCTGCACTTCCTCCCATAAAGCATCTCAAAGGGAGGACGGTCAATACTGGCGTGGTAACTGTTGTTATACAAAAATTACGCTAATGGAAGATATGTATCCCAACTGCCACCGAATCTAGGACACATTCCCGGAGCATGTCCTCAAGAGTCTAAATCGTCCTCTCGCTCTGCCCGTCCGTATGAGGGTGGAAAGCGGTGCTGAAATGAAGACGAGTACCCATCTCGTCATGAAACCGCTTCCAAAACCTGGAAGTGAACCGGACGTCTCGGTCTGACACCACCGAAACGGGCACTCCATGATGTGCCACTACCTCTCGCACATAAATATCGGCTAACTTCTCAGCCGAGATGCTCTCCTGGATAGGTATAAAATGCGCACTCTTGGTCAACCGATCCACGATGACCCAAATCGAATATATCCCACGTGCGGTCCTGGGAAGCTTGGTAATGAAATCCATGGTGATATCCTCCCATTTCCACACGGGAATGTCTAGCGGTTGCATCTTGCCGTGGGGCCTCTGGTGCTCTGCCTTGACCTTCCTGCAGGTCAGGCATCTCTCCACATACCAAGCTACGTCCTGCTTCATGCAGGGCCACCAGTAATCGGGTCGAAGATCTCTGTACATCTTCGTCGCCCCTGGATGAATGGAGAACCGAGACTTGTGGGCCTCATCCATCAATACATGTCGTACTCCGCCCTAGTATGGTACCCAGACCCTCCCATGAAGGGTCAACAATCCCCCGTTGTCGTAATCAAACGAAGCCACTCAACCCACTATCCTTTCGCACTTCTGACACTCCTCTTTCAGGCCCTCAACCTGCGCCTCCCTAATCTTCTCCAGCAGTGGAGTAATCACTGTCATCCTCAAGCAGATATCTCGAAGCAGAGCCGCTACCGCCTTGCGGCTCAGGGCGTCGGCCACTACGTTGGCCTTGCCCGGGTGGTAGAGGATCTCACAATCGTAATCCTTTACCACGTCTAACCACCGACGCTGCCTCATGTTCAAATTCGGCTGATCCATGAGGTACCTCAAACTCTTTTGGTCCGTGTAAATAGTACACCAGACCCCATAGAGGTAATGCCGCCAAACCTTGAGGGCGAACACTACAGCCCCCAACTCCAAATCATGCGTCGGGTAGTTAGCCACGTGAGGCTTCAACTGTATCGAGGCATATGCTATCACATGCCCCCGCTGCA
This sequence comes from Lactuca virosa, assembly GCF_052849685.1. Lineage (NCBI taxonomy): Eukaryota > Viridiplantae > Streptophyta > Magnoliopsida > Asterales > Asteraceae > Lactuca > Lactuca virosa. The sequence continues at coordinate 290,594,742 of NC_136432.1, read as the reverse complement.
TCAACACTGCTCCCATACCTGTGATCGAAGCGTCACAGTAGACTACAAAGTCATCTACTCCCTCTGGCAGGGTAAGAATCGGCGCCTCGCACAGCCGCTGCCTGAGCGTCTCAAAGGCTGTCTGCTGCTCAGGACCCCAGTGAAACACCACCGACTTCTTGGTCAGTCGGGTCAAGGGTACTGCTATCTTGGAGAAATCCTGGATGAATCTCCTATAGTACCCTGCCAATCCCAGGAAGCTCCGAATCTCTGATGGAGTCCTCGGAACCTCCCACTGCATCACGGCCTCTATCTTGGCCGGATCGACTAATATACCCTTCTGGTTGACGAGGTGACCCAAAAACTACACCTCGCGCAACCAGAAATCGCACTTGGGGAACTTTGCGAAAAGTCTCTCCCTCCTCAAGGTCTCAAGCACCTCTCTCAGATGTTCCTCATGCTGCTCCTCAGTCTTGGAATAAACCAAGATATCATCAATGAATACTATCACAGACCGATCCAACATCGGCCTGCACACGCGGTTCATGAGGTCCATGAATGCGGCTGGAGCATTGGTGAGCCCAAACGGCATCACCACAAACTCATAGTGACCATAGCGGGTCCTAAAAGCGGTCTTCTGCACATCATCATCTCTGACCCGCATCTGGTGGTATCCGGACAGTAGATCAATCTTGGAGAACCATGATGCTCCCTGAAGCTGGTCGAACAAATCATCTATCCTCGGGAGTGGGTAACGGTTCTTCACCGTCACCTTGTTCAGCTCCCGGTAGTCTATGCACATACGGTGCGACCCGTCCTTCTTCTTCACAAATAGGATCGGGGCTCCCCATGGTGAACTGCTCGGCCTGATAAAACCCTTGTCTAACAGCTCTTGCAGCTGCGTACACAACTCCTGCATCTCGGGAGGAGCCAACCGATATGGTGCCTTGGCTATCGGAGCCGCACCGGGGACCAAGTCAATCCGAAACTCAACCTGTCTCTCCGGAGGTATCCCAGGCAAATCCTCTGGGAATACGTCCGGGTACTCTCGTACTACTGGCACATCATTGACTGACGTCTTACCCTTATCCCGAGTATCCATGACATAAACAACATATCCCACACAACCTTGTTGAAAATAGCATCTCGCCCTTGCTGCTGAACAAAGAACTGGTCCGCGTTGTGGCCTCTCGCCCTGAATCACTAACTCTCCCCCACTAGGAGTGTGAACCCTCACCAACTGTAGCTCACAATCAATCACTGCTCCATTGGAACTTAGCCAATCCATACCCACTATAACCTTATTCCCTCGCAGGGGAATAGGAACCAAGTCTACTGGGAACTGCTCATCAAATAACCGCAGTGTACATCCTCTATGAACTCTCGCGGCCCTGACGGTCCTATCATCTGCTATCTCAACGTCGAGTGGACAATCCAGCTCCCCCAGAGCTCTGCTAAATCGCTTGCTAAGTGCAAGCGACACAAACGATCGGCCAGCCCCCGAATCAAACAATACCATGGCTGAAATGTCGTTCACTAGGAACGTCCCTATAAACAACACATAAACATGAGTGATAAAAAAGAGTAATAGAGAGAAAATAGAGAAAAGACGTACCAGCAACCACATCAGGAGTCGCTCGCGCCTCCTCTGCTGTCAACTGGAATGCCCTACTCTTTGACACCGGCGCCTCAGCACGACCCTGCCGGCCGTCTGTAATCCTCAGTGTGGTAGGAGCGGGTACCACCAGTCCTGCAGGTGCTAAACTCGGACACTGGGACTTCTTGTGTCCCCTCTTATTGCAATGGAAGCAAATCAGATCAGATGTTGTGGTGGTAGTGGTAGTAGCTGTACAATCCCTACTCATGCCCAGTCCGACCGCACTTGAAGCAGCCGGAACTCCCCGCCTTGCACGCCCCATCGTGCATCCTACCACACTTGCCACACCGACTGTGGCTCTGCTGTCCCCTAGACCTGTGATCGGACACCTTGGGCTTTATGCCCGAACCTGCTGCGCCAGACGTCACCTCTGGCTTCCTCTTCCTCTCCATCTCTAGATCAATCTCCCTCTCACGAGCCCTCGCAATCATGCCCTCCAGCGTCTTGCAGCTGGAACGGCTCACAAACTGGCGGATATCACTCTGCAACATCTCATGATATCGGGCCTTCTTCATCTCCTCGTCCGCCACATACTGCGGAACGAGGAGGGCCTTCTCCCTAAACTTGGCGGTAATCTCCGCCACAGTCTCTGTCGTCTGCTGGAGGTCCTGAAACTCCCTAGCGAGCTGCTGCACCTCAATAACAGGTGAGAACTCGGCTCTGAACCTGGTCGCGAAATCACTCCAGGTCATAGCATCCAACACAGTGTCATCTCTAATAGCTTTCCCGACCTCCTCCCACCAATCTCGAGCCCTGTCCTTCAGAAGACAGGATGCTAATCTGACCTTGTCCCCCTCGGGACATCTGCTGGTGTGGAACGCGTTGGCGACATCCACCAACCACCTGGTACTCGCAATGGGGTCCCGAGCCCCATGGTAGTCGGGAGCTCCACAAGCTCTGAACACCCTGAACGTCAATGTGTGCGATCCCATCATGACCGCTAACTCAGTACGGAACGCGCCCAACTTCTCATCCAGAAGCTCTAGGATACCCTCCTTGACCGATCCAAAGATCACAGGAGTCTGCTCAAGTATGCTACACGTGACCTCCGAAGAGATGAATTCTCTGGTCTGCTCATCCAAATGCTCGGCTCCCGAGCCTGAACCTGATCCCTCTCTGGCACCTGAACTGCCGACTGTTGGTCTAGGGCGTAAAACCACCATTCTGAAACACATAATGACAATCGTCAGAAACACTGATATAACTAAAGGGATCACATTTACCACAAGTTTCCTGGCCTTGTCTCAGCCTTCCTCTCGAGTACGGATCCTCTGCTTTCAATAGTACAGGCCCATACTACCTTCCACATCTATTCGTACTTTCCTCAAGAACTGCCTTGACTCCACCAAGTCCCTTCTACTGCTACTGATCTCTGCTACGCTCTTCCTAGGCTTGTCCTAGGGTAATCACCAACCCATTCTCCGCCATCAGCTGCGTAAGGAGTCCCTGCTTTCTTCCCCTAACTAGCTCGCAAATACTATTACATATCACTCAGACTAGATAATTCTTTGAATGAGAGATCCTACCCTATAACGGTTGGACTTAAACAAGAGCTACGAATAGGGCTAGACCTAACCTTCTGGAATTATTTAGTCCTTGCAATATGTAACTTAACATATTTGTTTACTAGCTAGTGAAAGACAACTAGAACTCCTAAAAGCACAAAGCAAGCAGCATTCAGACATCGAGCGCACATAATCAAGCATATACTACTCAAACTATCATCCTGACTAATCTGTACTAGCATGCAGTTCTCATAGATCTGAACACATATAACAGTCACATAAGGCATCCTTCCTAGATCCTTAGTCATAATCTAGCATGCTGTTCTAATAAAGCTGATAATCATAACATAGCATAAACTTGTATGGGTAATTTGGGAGTACTTACTTGAGCTCGGCTGATCGCATGCACCACACCCTTTTCTCTTTTTCAAAAAAAAAAAAACTCTTTTCTTTTTAAGTTTCTTTTTACTTTTCTAAAACTCTTTTCTTTTGAAAACTTATACCACTTCCTTAGTTTGAGTTCAGACACACTCGGAAGTGCGCCCGAATCCCTCAAACCAAGGCTCTGATACCAACTTGAAACATCCTAGAAATATAACCCAAAAATTTCGTTTTTAAAACATTATTAAAACCATCAACCATCCAAAATCATAAGTAAAATCATAATCATGTATCATGAAACATCATAGTATCTGTCTCAAATCAAAATCTCATATCAAATCATCAGAGTGAACTCCCAGGCTGTGACTGTGGTGTGTGCCATCCGATCAACCCGAGCCCTTCCCTTTGCTTGTGAAAGTACCTGAAACCAAAACTGAAAACTGTAAGCACAAAGCTTAGTGAGCTCCCCCAAACTACCACATACCATACAATAACACAAATAACACATACTGGGCCTTGCCCACTGCATCGGGCCCCGCCCAGCATCGGACCGAAGTCCGGAATAACTTGGACCCCGCCCACTGCATCGGGCCCCGCCCGACATCAGACCGATGTTCGGAATAACTGAACATAACATAACATGAACATATAGCATAGTCACATACTACATCGGGCTTGTTCGGCATCGGACCGAAGTCCGGATCATATAACACATATTACAAACATGCATGAATCACGAAGACATCAAGCATACCTAGTACTGCATCGGGCCCAGGCCGGCATCGGACCGATGTCCGGAACTACTATCATCTAAATGGGCTGGCATTGTGGCCGTAAACCCGTTCCTCCTGGAAGGAAACTCACCTCGTAAGGCTGACTGTTGGAATGCTGAGCAGGAAATGTCTGACTGCTGCTTCGGTAACTCCCCGGCTACAATTCCCATAAAGACACTTAGTCAAACACAGATACTAATCTTAAGGTAAAGTGACTATTTTACCCCTGGCCAAAGTCCTCCTCCTGGTCAAAGTCAACTGGCAGTTGACCTGACTCGTCGAGTTGGGCCGCCAACTCGCCGAGTCCCTATCCTTTCTTCTATTCCCCAACCCGACTCTACTCATCAAGTTTAGCAAAGACTCGACGAGTTCTACTTCCATAATAACATCGAGTCATTCTTCATATGACTCGGCGAGTTGTATGAACAACTCGTCGAGTCCTCCTTCATCACATGAACACGTCCAGTCTAAGACTCGCCGAGTTGTATGAACAACTCGTCGAGTTTGATCTTGTGGGTAAGAAGATTGCCTTGGACTCGCCGAGTGTGTTCTTTCACTCGTCGAGTCCCATGATTTCCAGATTATGGCTATGACTTAATACGTCGAAACACTCCTTGGGACCTTTCTAAACCTCTGCTAACACTCAATTGGACTTCTTTGAACCACAACAGATTGGGGACTCAAGCCGCGGACTCGCCGAGTTGCAAGAACAACTCGTCGAGTCGCCCATTGTCCAAGTCTATAACTCGATTTCTGATGTACAAATCTCGTCCAAAAGGTAGATCTGGGCTTCTAAGGTCGATCTAACACGTAAAGTTATTGCATGCATGGAAGTATAAGCTTTAAGGACCCAAAAAGAGGTCCAAAGAGGTGCATGGGCTAATATGGTCATAAGGCTTGCATCTTTATGCCATGAACTCGGTTCTAGAGTCTAGATCTGAAGGTGAATCGACTTGGGACGTCCAAATCTTAAGGATCAAGCTTATTGACCCCCAAAACTCCATAAAGGGGGAAAGGAGAAAATCTATAAAACCACAAGTCAAGTTTTGAGCTTGATTACCTGAAAGTGAAAAGAAACAGATGTTGCTTATGGATCTAGTCCTTCTCCCTTGAATAGGGTGCAAACCCTTTAATTAGGGTTTCATCCAGACTGGCCTACTCGTCGAGTCCAAGAGCGGACTCGGTGAGTGGATTACTTAAACCTGCGTCCCTACCTCGCATCTACTCGACGAGTTAGGGCTGCCACTAGTCGAGTCAATAACACAAATGGTATAAACGAAGATCAAATACGTACCAGAAACGGGGTGTTACAGAAACTCACCATGTACTGCTGAAACTTTGCTGATATCCCTCACGCTGCTATCTGCCAATACCCGAACTGATGCTCCTTCGGCTCCCCGAGCTACCAAGATCAAAATAATTACTTAGCCCAATTCAATAGTCCTTCTCAGGGTAAAATGACCATTTTACCCCTATCCTAATTTGGTCCATGACTAAGGCCCAAAGCATAATATAAAAGGCCCAACACTAGATAAGCTTCCCAAGCCCACTAGTGGCCCAATTTGCTATATTGGGCCCAATCTCTTTATTGAGCCTTACCCTAAGCCCAACACATATACTTGGCCCATATTTACTGACTCTTGATGGCCCACCAAGGCCCAAAGACCCAAGATCCAAAACACAGCCCACACCGAGGCCCAATTACTCAAAACCCAAACTGCAAGAGTACGCGGAACGTACTCCTAGGTAAGCTGAGCGTACTGGCTGATGGCTTGTACGCCGTGCGTACCTCCTTGTACGCCCAACGTACAACCCTGTTAAGCCAATTTTATATTAATTGTTTAATACTCCGATTCAGAGGCTACAAACTCAGATCCAAGTCTTATTCCATGTCTTAATTCATAAAGTTGCTTACTTGATGGCTTGCAACTCATCAGATAAACCCAAACTCCAAAATGTGACAACCTACTTCCATGAAAATGGTCCATCTCTTGCATGGATCCATTAAGACCATCAAGGTATCAACTTTCTGTTTTAGGGAGTCATTTAGCACCATGGGTGGCAACCCTTGGCCTGGAAATCGGATTTAAGCTATAAAGCTTCCACCTTTGGACCAAAACTAATCCATACTAAACCACAATAGATCTAAGCACCCTTAAGTAAAGTTGTGAGCTTTATACCTCCAAATAGTTCCAAAAGATGATGCTATCTCAGATCTATGAGCTCCAGCTTCCAAGGTTCCTCTTTGCCAATGTCTTCTTTTCTCTTCCAAGCTTAAAACCACCAAGATGAGCTTTCCAAGGTCAAGATCTCACAAAATGAAAGGTTGGGCGTTCTAGGGTTTCTCTGAGGTTGGGGAGGCTGATAAGGGGGCTAGGGTTGGAGCCATTATGTTCCTTATATAGTGGAACACCCTAAAAATAGGGTTTTAAGAATCTGAGCGTACGCCTCCCCGCACCCGCGATCACTTGCTCCATTACGCTGGGCGTAACCCAGCTTACGCTGGGCGTAACCCAGCTTACGCTGGGCATACCCACGCGCGTTCCAAATTGCATGCATGGCCTTCCATGCGAACTTTTCTCCATAAGGGCCATTATTGCCAATATCTTCAAAGTGTCATAACTCCTTCATTCTAGATCCGTTTCCGATGAACTTTATATCCACAGAAAGGTGGCGAGAAGCCCTACGCTTCTAACAACACACCCCGACCCGAAACCTTCTCAAATAGCCGCTCTAAGACTCATAGAGGACCGAAACGCCCCTAGCCTTGGCCTCTGAAATTCCATAAATGAATAATTTAGAACAAGGCGTTACAACTCTCCCCCACTTAAACTAGACTTCGTCCTCGAAGTCCGCTACGGCCAACTATCCTGCAATCTGCTACCTTCCCACCCGATACTCGCTTCACCTGCTCAATCCAATCCTCGGAGGACTGCCTCCAATGGCCTTCTGCCCGGTCATTCCGGCCAAAACTAGTCCTTGTAAATAATAACCTCGAGTGCACTCTAATCCCGTCAATCCTAAGAACACAACTTACTCACCCGACAATCCTTCCGGTACTCCCCGAGTACTTATGCTGGACATCCTAGGGGTTCACCCCCCTTTTCCTTGTGCGTTTACTGGCCTTCCCAAGGAAACGTTCCATAACTAACCACCCCCTCTATTGCCGTGAAGGACATACCCCTCATGGTATCCATTACTCCAGCCACTCCCAGTGCTGGTCACTACTTCCGGTACATACTAAATACTTCTTACTACTATAACTTAGTGTTGAGCACCCATCCCAGCGAATGGATCAAATAATCCTTCGAGTAAAAGATTCATCCCTGCAACGGTTAAGACTCAAACGAGAGTTGCACAACAGGGTCAAACCCTTCCCTCTGAGATTATTTAACCCTGCTGTGAGAGGCGTAGCACTCCCCGGTCAACTAGCTGCCCCATACCATACTTCTCTTATCACCACTGTCCTTGTCTTAAGATTCTGTTGTCCCTTATCCGCCTTCCGGATGAACCGAGACCACCCTGGTCCCAACTAATCTGCTGATAACTGGGTTATCGGACTCCCACCGGTTACTACCCCCAACACAATCTCTCAGTCGCTCCCAGCGACTTCCGAGGAAACTTCGGCTATCTACAACTGCTCTATCTACTCTGCCACTCTGGCCCTACAAATCTTGGAATCCTCGATCCCCTATCTTGACCCTAAGGTCTCTACCGGGTCCCACCCGCACTACTACTAACATACGGGCCTCGCCCACGGGTCTCACCCAACTATATCTTGGAGCAGCCTCTCCCAAGGTCTCACCTCTCTAGGGCTATGCAGGCTAACTCCCTACAGATGTCAAGGAACTAACCCTTCCTGATTTCTATCATGCTAACTAGGAGATACGGGCCTCGCCCAAACTCCACTAACTAGGAGATACAGGCCCTCGCCCACACTCCTCTACTAGCTACTAACAATGTTGCGGCTATCCCGCAGTCTTACCCCATTCTCCATGTTGTTTCAACCATCGACAACTAATCCGAAGGCATCCCAAATCGCACTTACTCCCACTCCTGTCTTCTGGAATAGTTCTCCCCCACTTCAATTCGACTAGGTCCCTACATTCCCCAACTTAAGAAGGATTCCCAATCCTTTTCTCTATTAAAAGAGGTCAGTCTGCTGACGTCCAACACTTACCACTGCTAGCGCTCCAACCCACCAACACCAATACTGAACCACTCTTGAAAACTAATAAAACACTTCCCAAACCCCACTCATACCTGCCACTGCGACTGCATCTTAAGAACCGGTTAGAAAAGAGGGTACTACTATGAACTACCGTCCGGAACCCATGGTATGCAGATGGCATATAATCCAAACACAACAGAAATAAATCATAACATACATTCACTTAGCATAAATTCAGTACCATAACCATATAATCAAGAATAAAACTAACATGAAATCAAAAGATACTCACCTACAACGCCCGGTGCTGCTCGCGCCTCCACTGTAGACAACTGGAAGGCCCTGCTCCCCACCGCAGGCGCCTCTGCTCGGCCCTGACGGCCGTCCGTGATCCTTAAGGTCGCAGGGATAGGTGCCATCACCTGTCCTGCTGAAAGCAAACTCGGACACTGGGCCTTCTTGTGGCCCCTCTGGCTGCAATGAAAACATATCGGGTCTGATTCCTGAGTGGTGGTAGCAGTACAATCCATGCTGAAATGACCAGTCCGGCCGCACTTGAAGCAGCCAGAATCACCCCCACTACCACTCCTGCATGCACCCTCGTGTGTCCTGCCACACTTGCCACAACGACTGCGGCCCTGATAATCCCTCGATCTCACATCCGACCCCTTGGGTCTCCTGCCTGTACCTGCGGCTACCTGCACCTCCCCCGGCTTCCTCTTTCTGATGTGCTCCAGATCGATCTCCCTTTCCCTGGCCCGAGCAATCATATCCTCCAATGTCTTGCAGCTGGACCTGCTCACAAACTCCCTGATGTCACTCCTCAGCATCTCGTGATATCGGGCCTTCTTCATTTCCTCGTCCGCGACATACTGCGGAATGAGAAGAGCCTTGTGCCTGAACTTGGCGGTGATTTCCGCCACCGTCTCTGTAGTCTGTTGTAGATCATGAAACTCTCGTGCTAACTGCTGCACCTCAATAACCGGTGCAAACTCGGCCCTGAACCTAGCCGAGAAATCAGCCCATGTCATCGCGTCCAACGCGACATCATCTCCAATAGTATGTCCAACCTCCTCCCACCAGTCCCGTGCTCGGTCCTTCAGAAGACAGGAGGCCAGTCGAACCTTGTCCCCCCGGGACACCGGCTCGTACGGAAAGCGTTGGCAACATCGGCCAACCATCTGTTGCTAGCAATGGGGTCCCTGGCCCCGTGGTAATCTGGAGCTCCACAAGCTAGGAACTCTCTGAATGTCAGTGTATGAGCCCCTACCAAAGCCATCATCTCAGTGCGGAAAGCCCCCAGCTTCTCATCCAGAAGCTCTAAAATACCCTCCTTGACCGACCCGAAGATCACATGAGTCTGGTCTAGAATACTGTGCGTAACCTCAGCTGATATCAACTCCCTCATCCGCTCCTCGAGCTGCTCGGCTCCGGATCCAGAGCCCGATCCCTCTCCGGCGCCTGATCCGCCCACTGGTCTCTCGCGCAACGTCACCATACTGAAAGCATATCGTAACAATCATCAGAATACACATCGCTACCGAGGGATCACGCACACTACAAGTTCCCTGGTTTTATCTCAGCCGTTTTTGAATCGAATACAGATCCTCTGCTTTCAGTAGTTTGGCCTGTACTACCTTCCACATCTATCCGTACTTTCCTCAAGATTTGCCTCGACTACACCAAGTCCCTTTCACCGCTACTAACTCTGCTCCCGACACTACTCTCATCCTAGGCTTTCCCTAGGGTAATCTCCAACCCGAACCTAGTCCTCAGCTACTGAAGGCATCCTCGCAATGCCAATTAGCCACTACCTGAATACCATCACATGTGACGAGGCTCAGATAATCGTTCAAGTAAAGGACTCTTCCCTACAACGGTTGGACTCAAACAAGAGCTACGCAATAGGGCCAAATCCAGCACTCTGGGATTATTCAACCCTTGTCACATGTGACTTGACGCATTCACCTAATGGCTAACTCCCATTACTCAGAGTCCCACAAAGCACAAAGCAAGTAACATTCAGACAAAAAGGGGAATCTAACCAGAACATAATCAAGCAATTCTATTCACACATCAAGAATCTGTATTAGCATGCGATGCAAAGCTCTTATAATCAGGCATAACCTAAACATGCTATCCTACCGTTTTCTAATCGATACTAGCATGCAGTTCATAAACACATATAACAGGCATGTAAGGCATCCTCCTAGATCCTTAGCCATAAGTCTAGCACGCTGATCACATAATCATATCATAACATAAACTTGTATGGGTAATTTGGGAGAACTTACTTGAGCTCGGCTGATTGCATGCACCACACCCTATTCTTCTTTTCCCAAAATTCTTATCTTTTTCTCGAAGTTCCTTTTTATAAAAATGATTTTCTTTGAAAATTTTCATACCAAGTCCTCACTTTGAGTTCAGACACACCCGAGAGTGTATCTGAATCCCTCAAACCAAGGCTCTGATACCAACTTGTAACGACCCAAAAAAATCATGACAAAAAATTTCGTTTTTAATTTAATAAATAACCACAAGTGTCAACCATTCATACAAAACATATCACATCAGAGTATCATGTCCAAAACATTATTTTATTTTATCAGAATAAAACATCCCACGTTGAATAAACAATGGTGTGTGCCATGTGATCACCCCGAACTCTTCCCTACGCTACCGGAAGTACCTGAAACCAAAACTGAAAACCGTAAGCACGAAGCTTAATGAGTTCCCCAACCTACCACATACCATGCATAACCACATACTGCAAGCACTGGGCCACGCCCGCTACTTCGGGACTCGCCCGCTACATCGGGCCCCGCCCGATCCCAGGCCCCGCTTGGCTTCGAGCCCTGCTCGGCATACATATCTGTTTTTCTTAGGCCTCGCCTGCCTCCGGGCCCCGCCCGCTAAACACATACGAACATATAACCCTAGCACATAACACATAGACTGAACATACCCTACTGTATTCCTGTCCTATGGCCTCGCCTGTCTTGGGCCTCTCCCCTGCCCTGCTACTGGTGAGCCATGGAACCCCGTCCACACTCCTACTGATAGTGAGATACGGGCCCCTGCCCACACTCACCCCTTTCCTAACTCGGCCTCGCCCCTGCTCTGCTACTAATGAGATATGGAACCCCGTCCATACTTTGCTAATGATGAGATACGGGACCTCGCCCACACTTACCTCCCTACTAGGCACATACAAGTATCACACAGACGATAAGTATAATCTATCATGCAAACCATTCCTTGGGCACGCGCCCGACATCGGACCTTGGTCCTGGATATCATACTAGCATACAATGCCTAGGGCTAACCCCCGGTTCTTCCTACTCATAACTACATGGGCCGGCATTGTGGCCATAGACCCATTCACACAAAGGGAAACTCACCTTGTACTGCTGAAACTTTGCTGATATCCCTCACGCTGCTATCTGCCAATACTCGAACTGCTGCTCCTTCGGCTCCCCGAGCTACCAAGATCAAAGTAATTACTTAGCCCAATTCAATAGTCCTTCTCAGGGTAAAATGACCATTTTACCCCTATCCCAATTTGGTCCATAACTAAGGCCCAAAGCATAATATAAAAGGCCTAACACTAGATAAGCTTCCCAAGCCCACTAGTGGCCCATTAATGGCCCAATTTGCTATATTGGGCCTTACCCTAAGCCCAACACATATACTTGCTATATTCACTGACTCCTGATGGCCCACCAAGGCCCAAAGACCCAAGATCCAAAACACAGCCCACACTGAGGCCAAATTACTCAAAACCCAAACTGGAAGAGTACGCGAGGCGTACTCCTAGGTACGCTGAGCGTACTGGCTGATGGCTTGTATGCCGTGCGTACCTCCTTGTACACCCAGCGTACAGCCCTGTTAAGCAAATTTTCTATTAAATGGTTAATACTGCGATTCAGAGGCTACAAACTCATATCCAAGTCTTATTCCATGTCTTAATTCATAAAGTTGCTTACTTGATGGCTTGCAACTCATCAAATAAACCCAAACTCCAAAAAGTGACAACCTACTTCCATGAAAATGGTCCATCTCTTGCATGGCTCCATTAAGACCATCAAGGTATCAACTTTCTGTTCTAGGGAGTCATTTAGCACCATGGGTGGCAACCCTAGGCCTAGAAATCGGATCTAAGCTATAAAGCTTCCACCTTTGGACCAAAACTAATCCATACTAAACGACACTAGATCTAAGCACCCTTAAGTAAAGTTGTGAGCTTTATACCTCCAAAGAGTTCCAAAAGATGATGCTATCTCAGATCTATGAGCTCCAGCTTCCAAGGTTCCTCCTTGCCAATCTCTTCTTTTCTCTTCCAAGCTTAAAACCACCAAGATGAGCTTTCCAAGGTCAAGATCTCACAAAATGAAAGGTTGGGGCGTTCTAGGGTTTCTTTGAGGTTGGGGAGGCTGATAAGGGGGCTAGGGTTGGAGCCATTATGTTCCTTATATAGTGACACACCCTAAAAATATGGTTTTAAGACTCTGAGCGTACGTTGGGCGTACGCCTCCCCGCACCCGCGATCACTTGCTCCATTACGTTGGGCGTAACCCAGCTTACGCTGGGCATACCCACGCGCGTTCCAAATTGCATGCATGGCCTTCCATGCAAACTTTTCTCCATAAGGGCCATTATTGCCAATATCTTCAAAGTGTCATAACTCCTTCATTCTAGATCCGTTTCCGATGAACTTTATATCCACGGAAAGGTGGAGAGAAGCCCTATGCTTCTAACAACACACCCCGACCCAAAACCTTCTCAAATAGCCGCTCTAAGACTCATAAAGGACCGAAAAGCCCCTAGCCTTTGATGGGTTTTCAGCATTCTAACACTCCTATGGTGTACATGCAACCCTAGAAACCTTGGATCTATGTTTGACTAAGATACATGCAAATAATTATTTTTCCAAGGTTCTTATCCTAACTAGCATGGCATGGGGTACTTGAATCAAATAAAACTAGTAGAATTACTTACCTTGTAATAGTAGTTGATTGCGTGGAGTTTGAGAGCCTAGCACCAATAATGTGGATGCCTCAAATGGAAGTCACAAATCACCACAAACTTGGAAACTTGAGAGAATAGTCACAAACTTCTTGAAATCAGCCCTCTTAGTTTACACACATCAACTAGTGCAATTTCAAGAACCAAAGCCTCCTTTATATAGTGTGGTGGATTAGGGTTACATCCATGTAAACCCTAATACCCATGTCTTTTCATTTCCATGAGATCCATGGGTTAAAGCTCCATGGAGCATCCATGGACTTTCCATGCAAGCCTAGCCCATTCCAAATAAGCATTAGCCCACGCTATATAAATACAAGAGTCCATATTTAATTAGTCATACTTTTGATCTCTAAATTAATTATAGATCAATACTAATTAAATAATATGATTTTATATTAATATATTAGGACTTATAATATATTAATAAATCATAACTTATACTATTCTCAAACAATTATCCATAAATTGTTCGGGTGAAGTGCAACCCAAATGGACCATGCCGGGTCGGGTCAAGTACATACCAAATATAGTTATGGACTTAGACACTATATCCAACAGTCTCCCACTTGGATAAGTCTAATAACTATAGTTGCAAGTATGACTTCAGGAACCGATCAACAATCGTAGCTCTTTAAACTCTGTTGAACTATGAAGCGCCATTTTAGATAAGTGATCATATAATCCTATGTTCTAGATATCAGCCGGACAAATACATGGAACATGGTCTTGCTTATTGTCCAGCATTTGTTTCCCGATTTCCGATTTGTTTGACATAGAACTTAACTGAACACATCAATTTAGTTCTGACCGGGCCCGGTACATAGGTCAAACCAAAATCATCGAGGGGCCCATATATCGCATCTAATCCTAGAAGTAACAGATAAACTTCGACTCATATGTTTGATCTACTACTTGTTGAATTACACACAAAAGCACGGTTTATAACATCGAGTTACCAATGCGTTTTCGTGCAATCAATGCATAACCAACTCATAGGCAACAAATCATATCTCTAGGTTTGAAGACTTATATGATATTACCGTCTCACGATCACTCAAGATAAATTCCATGAAGTGATACAAGTGAGCGTGGGTTGAATCCAATACTCAGAACTTATGAGCACTCATGAGTGTTGTAGCCCCGCTTTGTCTAACATCTTAGACCTCTACAAGCCAACCCATGACAGTCTTGATTCATATCTACTTCCAACATATGACCGACTGTGGAGAGTTTGAATAATATGATATAAACCATAACATAATTATTCTGGAAGTCAAAACATGCAAAAAGAAATAATAGTAAATGATTGACAAGAGATAACAACACTTTACTCATAAATAACAGCTTTTATTTATCATCAAATGTCAATTACATTTTACAAATTTCAAGATTATCTAACTACTAAAACTAATATCATCCTTCAGCCCTATGCTCGAGCATGCTGGAGATGCTTAGCCCGAGTCAGTCCCTTCGTGAGGGGATCTGCTAGGTTCTCATCCGATGATACCCTCTTTGCCACGAGGATTCCTTCTTCTATTCGATGTCTGATGAAGTGATATTTTCTATCAATGTGTCTGGATCTCCCATGATCTCTTGGTTCCTTGGCTAAGGCAACCGCACTATTGCTGTCACAGAAAATCTCCATTGGCTCCTTTATAGCTGGTACAACTCCAAGGTCTCCGATGAAGTTCTTTAGCCATATAGCCTCCTTTGCTGCCTCGCTTGCTGCTATATACTCTGATTCACAAGTGGAATCAGCCACTGTCTCCTGCTTGGAACTTTTCCAAGTAATCGCCCCTCCGTTTAGAGTAAAGACCCAGCCCGACTGAGAGCGGAAATTATCCCTGTCAGTCTGAAAGTTAGCATCACTGTATCCTACAACTCTCAAGTCCTCACTGCCACTGAGGGTAAGGACCCAGTCCTTAGTCCTCCGTAGGTACTTGAGGATATTCTTTACCGCAGTCCAGTGTGCCTTGCCAGGGTTCCCCTGATACCTGCTAACCATGCTCAAAGCAAAGGCTACATTAGGTCGAGTACACGTCATAGCATACATGATCGATCCTACAGCTGAAACATAAGGTATTCGACTCATTTCTGCTATCTCAGCCTCAGTACTAGGGCTTTGTGTCTTACTCAATCTGGCGTTACTCTGGATGGGTAACTCTCCTTTCTTGGAGTTATGCATGTTGAACCTTTTCAACACTTTGTCCACATAGGTGCTTTGACTAAGTCCAATTAGTCTTTTACTCCTGTTTCTCAAAATCCTTATCCCTAGGATATAGGCAGCTTCTCCAAGGTCCTTCATAGCGAAACACTTCCCAAGCCAGGACTTTACTTCCTGCAGGGTTGGGATGTCATTTCCTATGAGTAGTATGTCATCCACATACAGTACCAAAAAGCTGACTATACTCCCACTAGCCTTGATATAGACACAAGATTCATCTTCACTCCTTGAAAAGCCAAATTCTTTGACTTTCTCATCAAAGCAAAGATTCCATCTGCGAGGTGCCTGTTTTAATCCATAAATGGATTTCTCGAGCTTACACACTCTACTGGGGTACTCTGTATTGACAAAACCCTCTGGCTGAACCATGTAAACATCTTCAGCCAACTTTCCATTAAGGAAAGCGGTTTTGACATCCATTTGCCATATTTCATAATCATGAAATGTAGCAATGGCTAACAGAACCCTAATAGACTTAATCTTGGCCACTGGTGAAAAGGTCTCATCATAATCAACTCCCAGAGTTTGAGAATAACCCTTTGCAACCAGTCGTGCCTTATAAGTGTGTACATTACCATCCATGCCGGTCTTCTTCTTGAAGATCCATTTGCACCCAACTATCTTACGATCAGGTACATTGTCAACCAAGTTCCAAACTTGATTGTCATACATGGACTGTATCTCGCTATCCATAGCCTCTTTCCATTTAGCAGCCTCAGGGCCTACCATGGCTTCCGTGTAGCTGTTAGGCTCATCCAGATTTACCAGTGTGTTATCACTGATAAGTGTCTCACCTTCTGCAGTAATATGAAAACCATAATAATGCTCAGGTGCATTCCTAACTCTGGTGGAAGGCCTCAGAGGTATAGATTCTTCAGTCGGCTCAACAGGAGTTTCCTCCTCAGGTTGAGGGCTAGGGTTTGAGGTTCCTTCACCACTTGACTCTTGAATTTCCTCAAGGTCAATTTGCCTCCCACTGTCTCCTTGGCTCATGAATTCTCTCTCTCGAAAGAATCCTCTTCTTGCTACAAAGACCACATTATCACTGGGTCTGTAGAAGATGTAACCAAAGGATTTATGTGGGTAGCCGATGAAAATACATCTTTCGCTTCGGGGTTCGAGCTTATCGTGAGTCTCGCGTCTCATGAAATCCTCGCAACCCCAAATCTTGATGTGGTCTAGATTGGGAACTTTTCCAGTCCACACCTCGTGAGGTGTTTTGGCAACCTTCTTTGTAGGGACTAGATTAAGGATATGGGCGGCAATCTCTAAGGCATACCCCCAAAATGAGATTGGTAGCGAAGCTCGACTCATCATGGAACAAACCATGTCCAACAAGGTCCGATTGCGCCTCTCAGCTACACCATTCAACTGTGGTGTCCTAGGAGGTGTCAATTGTGAGACAATCCCACATTCCTTAAGATAGTCAAGGAACTCAGTACTAAGATACTCACCACCACGATCGGATCGAAGCATCTTAATGTTCCTGCCCAACTGATTCTCCACTTCTTGCTTAAACTCTTTGAATTTCTCAAAGGTTTCTGACTTATGCTTGATTAGGTAGACATATCCATATCTACTAAAATCATCAGTAAAAGTCACATAGAACCGATTAGCATCTCTTGTGGCGGTTCTGAAGGGTCCACACACATCCGTGTGTATGAGGTCCAACAAACCTTCACCCCTAGCACAAGTGCTAGTAAAAGGTGACTTTGTCATTTTATCAAGCAAACAAGATTCACAACTATCATTTGACTTTAGGTCAAATGACTCCAAGACTCCATCCTTTTGGAGTTGGCCTATGCGTTTCTTGCTTACATGTCCAAGACGACAATGCCATAAGGATGCTTTATCTAAGCTAGTGGAAGAGTTAATACACAATACATTATTTCCTAGATTATCTACAACAGATACAGTTTCATACATGTCATCACAAGGTAATGCTTTAAAATAAAGAACATTATTAAAGAAAGCATCAATACTACCATTATTATTATCAAAATAAAAGGTAAAACCTTGTTTATACAATGCATGAAAGGAAATAACATTTCTTGCCATTTCTGGCGAATAATAACATTTATTCAAATATAATGTAAACCCACTATTTAGCACTAAGGAATAAACTCCTATCTTGGTGACAGGTGAAGCTTTCCTGTTTCCCATGATCAAGTTTATCTTTCCCTGCTCCACATTCTCACTTCTTTTTAGTCCCTGCAAATCACAACATATGTGAATACCACAACCTGTATCAAGGACCCAAGACTTAGAATGAGGTGAGTTATTAGACAATATAGTGTGTATACCTGCATGGTTGGGTTTTACTTTCCCATCCTTCAAATCTTGCCGGTACTTTGGGCAGTTTCGCTTCCAGTGCGACTTTTCATGGCAATAGAAGCATTCAGCCTCATTAGGGTTAGCAGAAGGAGTGACAAAACCTTTCTTGGTTTTGCTTGAAGAGGAGCCTTCAAGGGTCTTACCCTTGGTACCCTTAGAAGGGTTCTTTCTCTTCTTCCCTTTGCCATGCCCGATTGCCAAGACATTGGCCGCAGTTGGAGTAGCAGTAGGAGTAGTAACAACCGACTTACCCTTTAGACCACTTTCGGCAGTCTTCAAGAGTCCTTGAAGTTTGCTGAGGGTGACTTCTTCCTTGTTCATGTGATATGTCATGCGGAATTGATCATAACACGATGGCAAGGAGTGCAAAATGATGTCTATTGCTAACTCCTCAGGGAAGTTCACATTCAGCTTCAGTAAACGGTCCACATACCTTTGCATTTTCTGCATGTGGCCCGTGATGGGTTCACCATCCTTCATTCGGGTTGTTATCATGGAGGAGATTATTTCATATCGCTCTTGACGAGCACTTTGATGGTAGCGGTCCATCAAGTCCTGGTGCATCTCAAAAGGATAATAGTCCTCATAGGACTTTTGGAGCTCGGCTGTCATGGTGGCCATCATGATGCATGCCACTTTTGTAGCATCTCTTTCATGTACCTCATATTCAGCAAGCTCTTCAGGAGTAGCAGTTGGCTCGGGTACCTTCAGCTCCTTGTCGAGAACATATTCTTTGTTCTCATACCGAGTGACCATCCTGATGTTTCTGATCCAATCTGTAAAGTTGGACCCATCAAAGATGACTCTCCCACAAAGATTCATGAGAGAGAAGGAGCTAGTAGGGTTTGAGCCAGAAGCATTGTTATTGGAAGACATCTAAAAAGAAGAGGGAATAGATTAGATTAGATATAGAGATAGTCCTTAACAAAACACCTAAATGTAATATTAAGGCTAGGACCCAACACAATATTTTATAACTTAGAAGAGGGATGCCGTAATCTAAGCTATAAGTTATTTGAAGGTAGGTGAATGACGATTCACCAATTTCCACCATGAAAAACGAAATATTTAATTAGGTTTTAATTGGTTTAGAAACTCCTAGATTCTTTGAGATTCATTGAACTTTCTTCAATGACATGTTTCAATCTCGAGTGTGCCCTTCAAGTTTTGTGACTGGGATGCCGAGGATCACAAAACAAGGTGTGAAGTAACCATGCAAATTACTTGGTACCCTTAATGTATTACCCCTCAATCGATGTGCCGGTTAACCACACACGCTCCATCGATACTATGATAAACATTAAGTCACCCTTTACCTACCTTGTTAAGTTCAAGTTAGTGTGCCGGTTAACCACACACGCTCCACTAACAACTTAAACAAAGTGTAAAGTGTAATTTCATGGATTAGCACCTTATTCACATTTTCCTAAAATAACTAAGATTGGGAATTCAATAAAGTTTTGTTAATTTAGTATTATCATTATACTTTTAATGAGAATTTATAAGTCCTTGTCCTAGCCGTTCGGCTAACGACCCTCCACCGATCAAGGAAGCGGTGGGTGAGAGTGGACACCCATTAAGTTGCCATTTTATAGGCAACAACCTTATACCCCCCTTATAGACCGGCTTCGTGAATGAGGCGTACTAGCGGTAAGACGACTTGATCTTATACATATATAAATATTATTAAACTTATAATATTATAAAGTATAAGGGTTGAATTTTAACTTTTAAAATTCTAGGGGTTGGAACTAAAGTTTTTAATATGACTTTACATGTTCCAAAACTTGAGGGCAAGTTTTGTAAACTTTCAAAACTTTTCATTTCTCATAACTTATGAGTTAATGGTTATTAAAAATGAAGACTCTTCATTTTTGTAACCTATGTGTTCTTTTAATGGTTATTTATAAATGTGACTTTTGGTTATCCATAACTTAAGAACTAGTTATGGACTCCATTAAAACACATAAAGATCAAGAATTAATCTAATCAATTATTAGCACATAATTTCTATGATCTTCTAAACTCATATGTTTATGAATGTTCATATAAAAAATTTCAAGAATCGTAGGTACATATACAAACTTCAAATTTTGATACGAGCTTTTGAACAAAACTTCGATTTTCAAGTTTTTTTTTTTTTTTTTTTTTTTTTGCATCAAGTATCAAATAAACAAACCAGGCTCTGATACCACTGATGGGTTTTCAGCATTCTAACACTCCTATGGTGTACATGCAACCCTAGAAACCTTGGATCTATGTTTGACTAAGATACATGCAAATAATTATTTTTCCAAGGTTCTTATCCTAACTAGCATGACATGGGGTACTTGAATCAAATAAAACTAGTAGAATTACTTACCTTGTAGTAGTAGTTGATTGCTTGGAGTTTGAGAGCCTAGCACCAATAATGTGGATGCCTCAAATGGAAGTCACAAATCACCACAAACTTGGAAACTTGAGAGAATAGTCACAAACTTCTTGAAATCAGCCCTCTTAGTTTACACACATCAACTAGTGCAATTTCAAGAACCAAAGCCTCCTTTATATAGTGTGGTGGATTAGGGTTACATCCATGTAAACCCTAATACCCATGTCTTTTCATTTCCATGAGATCCATGGGTTAAAGCTCCATGGAGTATCCATGGACTTTCCATGCAAGCCTAGCCCATTCCAAATAAGCATTAGCCCACACTATATAAATACAAGAGCCCATATTTAATTAGTCATACTTTTAATCTCTAAATTAATTCTAGATTAATTATAGATCAATACTAATTAAATAATATGATTTTATATTAATATATTAGGACTTATAATATATTAATAAATCATAACTTATACTATTCTCAAACGATTATCCATAAATTGTTCGGGTGAAGTGCAACCCAAATGGACCATGCCGGGTCGGGTCAAGTACATACCAAATATAGTTATGGACTTAGACACTATATCCAACAGCCTTGGCCTCTGAAATTCCATAAATGAATAATTTAGAACAGGGCGTTACATTGATACCATAAAGGAGGTCCATGAACGCTTCTAGGGCATTGGTGAGCCCGAATGGCATCACCACAAACTCATAGTGACCGTACCGAGTCCTGAAAGTTGTCTTCAGTATATCCTCATCCCTAATCCTCATCTGATGGTACCCCGACCGAATATCAATCTTGGAAAACCAAAATGCACCTTGCAGCTGATCAAACAAATCATCGATCCTTGGAAGCAGATAACGGTTTTTCACCGTTAGCTTGTTCAGCTCCCGATAATCGATGCACATCCTTTGTGATCCGTCCTTCTTCTTGACAAACAGGATCGGTGCTCCCCACAGAGAGCTACTCGGACAAATAAATCCTCGGTCTAGCAGATCTTGAATCTTCGTAGACAGCTCCTGCATCTCAGGCGGAGCTAGCCGGTACGGTGCCTTGGCTATCGGAGCAGCACCCGACACCAAATCAATGTCAAACTCTACCTGCCTCTCTGAAGGCACCCCATACAACTCTTCAGGAAAGACATCCCAAACATCCCCTACAAATGGCACGCTGTCCAAATATGTCGTGGTCTCAATTCTCGTATCCGAGATGTATGCCAAAAATCATGAATAACCCTGATGGAGAAGTCTCCTCGCCCTCGTAGCCGAACAGAGGGTTGGCCCCTGCGAGGCCCTCTCCCCATGAATAACCAGTTCTCCCCCACTTGGGGTTCAAACTCTCACCAGCTGGCGCTCGCAGTCTATCATGGCCCCATTGGCACCCAACCAGTCCATTCCGGCGATCACCTTCAGCCCTCGCAACGGTATCGGGACCAAATCAACACGGAACCTCTCCCTAAACACATTCAGGACACAGTCCCGATATACCCTCGCAGCACTCACAGTGCGGTCATCCGCAATCTCGACCTCCAGCAGGGAATCCAAGGTCCCTGGAGCATCCCGGAACTTCTTGCTAAGCGCAAGAGATACGAATGATCGGGTAGCTCCCGAATCGAAAAGAACATGAGCCGACATACCATTGACCAGAAAGGTCCCTATACAAGCGCATATATATCCATATAAGCATAACAAATAATATCAAATAGGAAAAATAGATTACGTACTAGCCACGACGTCTGGTGCAGCTCGAGCCTCCTTTGTGGTCAGCTGAAATTCGCAGCTCTTCACCGCATGAACTTCCGCCTTGGCAGAGCGGCCATCAGTGATCCTCATTGTGGCGGGCGCAGGCACCACCACTGCTCCTCCTCCTCCCTGCAACCTCGGATAATTGTTAGGGCGTGTCAGACCCAACAAATAAAGGGGTACAATATACTCCAAAAGAATCCCACTATATTGCACTAAAAGGTAGTACAAGACAAGCAGGGTCGATCCACAGAGACACGGGATAATTAGTCTATACCTCTTTGTGCAAGGTACTATGGTCACCAACAGTAAAGAGGGGGGTTTTGAATGCAATAATTAAAACAAACAATTAAAAACACAAATAATCAACTAAAAGAGTGAATTAAATTCAGAAATGGTAAGGACTCCAACCTCATGTATGACAACTTAGCAATGTGATTCCAAGATAACATGATATTTGCTCAATTCTATATAAGTTGGTACTTGAAAGTGTTAACAAGCTCTAACACTTCCCATTCACCACATTAATTAACCAAAACAAGCTCTTTGATTAACCCTAACCTTACTAACCTAATCTAAACACGCTCTTAGAATTAGATTGAAAGATTGCATTAAACTCTATGTGAATGTTCCCAACAACACCCAATACTCCTCACAAGCTCGGGAGCGTAAGAGTGTGTGAATAAGATTTACACTAAATTCATTCAATGGAAATCAGTTTAGTGCTTGTTACTTGTTCAATTTCACAAAACAATTACGGATTTTGTAAAAGAGATAACTTGAATGACCTAACCCTAATTCAAATGGCCAATAAGAATCACAATTAGAATCAAACATTCGATTGAAGCAAAATCAAATTCACTAGATAGAAATTAAAAACAAACATCAAGTCATATGATTGAAATCACAACTAAGAAGTCAAGACATGAAGTTGGAGAAACTAGGGTTCTAGCCACACATGGCTAGAACTAGATCACAAGTTTAAAAGATGAAAATGTATGCAATTACAACTTACAAATACTAGAAATAATGTTTCCAAATGATTGCTAATCAAACCCTTGCAAAAACCTTCGAAAATCCTTCTCAAAAATGTGCTCTGATATGTTGTGTGTGTGTAAAAATGGCCCTTAACCCGTAATATGAAAGATAGGAAAAACTGCCAAAAGTTGGTTTCTGGGTCGAACACGACCCGTGTTGGACATAGAGTAAAACTGACACGGCCCGTGTTCAGCATGGTCAACAGCACCCATTTTGGTCAACACGGCCCGTGTTGATTTTTCAGTGTAAATCCAACACGGCCCGTGTACCCCTCTGACTCCGAATCCAAACTTGATTTTTCCAACTTTTTCGTTCTTCGCCCGATCATCCCGAAATCTTCACCAATGCTTCCCGACACTTCCTAAAGCGCATTCCAACCTCCGGTTTACCTGAAAAAGACATGAAAATGTGCAAATAAGGTTGTTCTAGAGACTAACATGAATATGATGAAATGCAAGAAAAAGGAAGAACAATTGTGCTAAATAGATACATGAAATGGGACTAAAAGGTGTGCAAAAAGGTGCACAAATAGGACCTAACAAATCTCCCCAAGCTTAGACCTTTCTTGTCCTCAAGAAAGAACAAGAACCGGACAAACAGGACGATTTCTAGATGGCAAAAAGAAACATAGAAAAAATGTGGACAGAAAGATCCTAAAAGCTAAGAATGAATGCATGCGATGAAAACCATGAAAATGAAACATATGTACAAAAGATACTTAAGGAACAAAAATTGAACCAATGAAAGATTTAAGAACACAAGTAATCTTTTTATTTATTTTTATAAATATGGACATATACGATCAAACCTTACATCAACGGGGCTTCAATCATTAATACCTAGGCGACCATCCTGCTTCCTTCCACATATCACAGACTCCCAAGGTGAGGAAGACCCGAAACGGTGTAATCCAATAATCCAACCCTAGTTTTATTAAAACTTTATACCTTACTAAGCTTTATAGGCGAAAATAACATAGTCCGGATCTCATGTCCTTAAGACTAGATGGCCAAGAATCAGAATCGACGCATCCTTAAGAACCCGTCACGGCGAATAAGCTTTCGCGGAAACAGTGAGCCCACCCGAAGGGGCCCAGCTCCTATACTTTCACTTTTTTCGAGAGCCACAAGTATCATATCACACAGTTCTTCATTCGCCAGATTTGACTTTGAATTGGCTTTTGATTTGATTGAACTTTGATTTGTACTTCGTTTTGAATTTGGATTCTTCAATCTTCATTTTTGGAATTTCTTGAGATTTCTTCGTTTTGGCATTTGAAATTCTGATTTGGGTACTAGATATGACAGTTGTACCCTTCCTTCTTTCTTGACTGTGTGGATTTGATACTTAAGCTCTCTGTCACCGCGAGGGTGACGCGTGTCAACAAATAGGTCTGTGTTCTGTGGGTCCAGAGTTGCCGATAAAGATTCTTTTTAAACATTCAGAAGCAAATCATCCTAAAGCTGTTATTATCGCCCAAAAAAACGTTTCAATATAATTTCTTTTTATTATCTAAGGCTAGGGTCTCGAATTACGGTGTTTGGGTCCCCTAGTTATGACAGCTGATTCTACACTTCCGGTAACTATCCGGTTGCTTCGGTATTTTTTCATTTTGATTTGAGCTCTCGATTTCCCACTTCATGGAGCACTTGTATGTAAAGAGTGTCTCATCTCGTATTAAATCTTTTTTTTTTAATGAAATGCATGAAAATGAAAATGCATGGAGATGTTTTATTTTTTTGCTTTTTTTTTAAGAAACTAGGAAAAAATTGGAAACTAAGAACATAAACGAAAAATTCTTTTAGGATTTTTTTTTTTTGAAATTTAATGCATGGAGGTGATCCTAATGTACAACTCTACCCCTCCCCAAGCTTAAAGATAAGCATCGTCCCCGATGCGTGGAGAGGGCGGAACAACCTATCTAATCATTGGAAGGTGGTGGGGGATGGTAGTCGGGTTGGGTAAGAGTCTAAAACAGTCACAAGTGCACACATATTGAATTTTAAAGCAAAATATGAACGATTAAAGATATGGAAAGAATTTACCGAATCGTTCTTGGAGCCTTGCAGTTGGTGGTGAGAACCTCCTCTTCATCTTCCCCAAGCTATCCGTGAAATATTTTTGGAGCCCGAGATTCATTTTCTAGGTAGAAAAACATGTTGCAACACATTTGGAACATTAAAAACTAAAAACTTCAAAGAAACGAAAATGTTTATAAAGAAAAAGACAAAAATACCCCCGGGTTGCCTCCCGGTTAGCCGCCCTTGTTTTAAGTCGTTAGCTCGACGTGGCCCTCGAATATGATTCATTCTAAGTATGTGGGCCTTTCCAACACATCAAACTTTTCGCCACCTCCTTCAATGGAACACTTATCTTGTACTTGACTTTCTTTTTGCTTGGGAACCATGTTGGACTTAGACCTTTGATGATAGCAATCATCCAACTGACCCCTTTCATGTACTTGTCCACTAAGGTAATCAACTCTTCTTTCTTTGATAGGGTGTTTGAGTTGATGACTGATTGTGTCTCTTCCTTCTCGGGATATATATCCTTTGAAGGTTCCGACAGATTTATCGTTTTCGGTTCTAGTGTTTGGTCTACCAGTGAAAGGATTTTCTCACTGGTAGTGGGTGGCTCAGCCTCTCTTTCATCAACCTCTAACACATCCTCTACAACTTCCATGTCAGCCTTTTCAATTTCTACTTCTTCCTCATTAGCCTTCTCCACTTCTACTTCTTTATCCTTTTCCCCATCTTCAAATTGCAATCTTGGGTCATCAAAAAATTTCCCATCGTTCAAGGTGATGGCAGAAACTGTATGCCTTGGGTCCTCTTCGGTCTGCGATAGTAATTTTCCTTGAGTTTCCAATATACTCACAAATTGAGTAAGTTGTGCAATTTGTTGCTCTAAGCTTTTGAGGCTAGCTTTGGTTGTTTCTTGGAAGATCTGGGTAGTAGTGGCAATGCTTTTGACAATGTCTTCCAAGGACATGCTCTACGTTTCAGGTTGTTGGGGAGGTGGAGAATATAGTTGTTGGAACTGTGGAGTTATTTGGTATTGGTCATTTCCCCAAGCTTGGTATGGGTTTTGGCATTGGTTGTTTCCCCAAGCTTGGTTGTTTTCCCACCATTGATCATGTTGAGGTTGATCATAACTCCATTGGTTTGGCCAGTAGTAGCTTCCCCTTTCATGCACTTCCTCCCATTCCCCTTGTGAATATGGACACATGTTGGTGTGATGTCCATTTTGAGTGCAAAAATCACAAGGAATAGGTGTGGGATGCATATTTTGGTCATTTTCAATCATCATAACTATCTGGGCTAGCTCAGAAAGCTGGTCTTTAATGTAAGGAATGTTTATCTCCAAGCCACACTTTTTGTTTTCTTTTTTGTTTTGTTTTTCTTTTTTTTTGTTTTTTTAGATAGAGATGTACCTGCTCACAAAAATCTTGACATAAACAATTAGTAACACCGTGTCCCCGGCAACGGCACCAATTTGTTAGGGCGTGTCAGACCCAACAAATAAAGGGGTACAATATACTCCAAAAGAATCCCACTATATTGCACTAAAAGGTAGTACAAGGCAAGCAGGGTCGATCCACAGAGACACGGGATAATTAGTCTATACCTCTTTGCGCAAGGTATTATGGTCACCAACAGTAAAGAGGGGGGTTTTGAATGCAATAATTAAAACAAACAATTAAAAACACAAGTAATCAACTAAAAGAGTGAATTAAATTCAGAAATGGTAAGGACTCCAACCTCATGTATGACAACTTAGCAATGTGATTCCAAGATAACATGATATTTGCTCAATTCTATATAAGTTGGTACTTGAAAGTGTTAACAAGCTCTAACACTTCCTATTCACCACATTAATTAACCAAAACAAGCTCTTTGATTAACACTAACCTTACTAACCTAATCTAAACACGCTCTTAGAATTAGATTGAAAGATTGCATTAAACTCTATGTGAATGTTCCCAACAACACCCAATACTCCTCACAAGCTCGGGAGCGTAAGAGTGTGTGAATAAGATTTACACTAAATTCATTCAATGGAAATCAGTTTAGTGCTTGTTACTTGTTCAATTTCACAAAACAATTACGGATTTTGTAAAAGAGATAACTTGAATGACCTAACCCTAATTCAAATGGCCAATAAGAATCACAATTAGAATCAAACATTCGATTGAAGCAAAATCAAATTCACTAGATAGAAATTAAAAACAAACATCAAGTCATATGATTGAAATCACAACTAAGAAGTCAAGACATGAAGTTGGAGAAACTAGGGTTCTAGCCACACATGGCTAGAACTAGATCACAAGTTTAAAAGATGAAAATGTATGCAATTACAACTTACAAATACTAGAAATAATGTTTCCAAATGATTGCTAATCAAACCCTTGCAAAAACCTTCGAAAATCCTTCTCAAAAATGTGCTCTGATATTTTGTGTGTGTGTAAAAATGGCCCTTAACCCGTAATATGAAAGATAGGAAAAACTGCCAAAAGTTGGTTTCTGGGTCGAACACGACCCGTGTTGGACATAGAGTAAAACTGACACGGCCCGTGTTCAGCATGGTCAACAGCACCCATTTTGGTCAACACAGCCCGTGTTGATTTTTCAGTGTAAATCCAACACGGCCCGTGTACCCCTCTGACTCCGAATCCAAACTTGATTTTTCCAACTTTTTCGTTCTTCGCCCGATCATCCCGAAATCTTCACCAATGCTTCCCGACACTTCCTAAAGCGCGTTCCAACCTCCGGTTTACCTGAAAAAGACATGAAAATGTGCAAATAAGGTTGTTCTAGAGACTAACATGAATATGATGAAATGCAAGAAAAAGGAAGAACAATTGTGCTAAATAGATGCATGAAATGGGACTAAAAGGTGTGCAAAAAGGTGCACAAATAGCACCTAACAACAATCGACCCTTTTATGGCCGGTCTGGTTGCAGTGGAAACAAATCAAGCCCTTCTTGGGGCAGTCCCTGCTCACGTGGCATGGCTGACCGCATGTATAACATATTGTGCCCGTCACCCGACAAACTCCGCCGTGTGACCTCCCACACTTGGCACACCGGCCACGTCCCTGCTGGCCCCTACCAAAAGAATCAGAGGTCTTAGGGTTTTTAGCCTGACCTACAACTATCTGGATCTGCGGCTTTTACTTGGTGCGAAAATCCAACTCCATCTCCCGCTCTCGGGCCTTCTCCACCATCTCATTAAGGGTTTTGCACCCTGAGAAGCTCACAAGCTCACAAATATCATCCCTCAACATGGAATGATACCTCGTCCTCCTCATATCCTCATCCACAGCATACTACGGGATCAATAGTGCTCGTTCCCGAAACTTGGCGGTGATCTCCGCCACAGTCTCAGTGGTCTGTTGTAGCTCCTGGAACTCCGTCATAATCCGCTGCACCTCGATGGATGGTGCAAACTCCAACTCAAAACGCCTAACAAACTCCTCCCATGACATCTCAGCCACTCCAGCTGATCCCACCTGGTGGGTCACCTCTTCCCACCAGTCCATGGCTTGGTCCCTCAACATGCACGAAGCAAACCCCACTTTTGCGTGCGATGGGCATTCTCCATGTCTTCCACCTAGTGTCGACTAACTATGGGGTCCCAGACCCCAAAGAACTCAGGCGCCCTGTACGCCTTGAACTCCCATAATGAGGGAGTTCGGGCCCCGATCTGGCCCGCAACAATCTCGGCTCGGAAAGACCTGAGCCGCTCCTCCATGATCTCCACCATCCCCTCCTTGACGGTCCCAAAAATCAATGGGGTAGCGACAAGAATGCCCCTCATAACCTCAGTTGCGATAAGCTCGCACAACCTCTCGTCAATGGGCTTCATAGCATAGCCCGACCCAGATCCTGATCCCGAACCCCCTGCTCCATGACGTTTAATCAGCATACTGCACTGAAATACCATAAGACATAATGATCAAGATATTAAAAAAGGGAATCCTTCCACACCAGTTCTCCTTAGTGTTGGATTAGTGTCTAAGTCCATAACTATAATTGGTATGTACTTGACCCGACTCGGCATGGTCCATTTGGGTTGCATGGCATCGGAACATTTGGATAGACCGTTTATGAGGAAAAGACATTTTGTGACATATTAATATATTATAAGCTCTAATATATTAATATGAAATCATGTTATTTAATTAGTATTGATCAAGAATTAATTTGGACTTAATTTAGTGATTAAAAAGAGACTAATTAAATATATGGGGATTGATTGTGTAAATCATTCATTCTTATATATGTGGGCTTATGATCCAAGATTCCTTTATGTTGGGTTTAACCCATGTGGTGATCCATGGATACTCCATGGAGGTTAAAACCCATGGAGCATAAGGAATGGGTAAAGTCATGAGTTACATGGTGTAACCCTAATAGCCACACTATATAAGAACCCCTTTAGTTCAAGAAATTGGCACTAGTGATACATATTTTGAGGGCTAGCCGATTTGAACATGTATGTCTTCTTCTCATGGTTATTCCAAGAGTTCATGATGTTGTGTGAACCATTTGAGGTGTCACACTTGGGGCACTAGGCTCTCAAGCTTCATGGAGTCAAGCAACAACAACAAGGTATGTATTCTATCTATTTTAGTATCCTAGTATCAATGTTTTGGTATGCTAGTTAGGATAATACCTTGGATAATCATATTTGCATGTATAATAGAGAAAACATAGATCCAAGGTATTTAGGGTTGCATGTACACTTAGGAGTGTTAGAATGCTCAAAACCCATCAGTGGTATCAGAGCCTAGGCTTGTTTTCAATTATACTTGATGCAAATTGCTGAAAAATGCTGAAAAAGTCGAATTTCGGGCATTCTGGGCACTGTACTCGCCGAGTCCACTGATGAACTCGCCGAGTACATGAAGAAAATCATCTTACTCGGCGAGTAGGTTGATACACTCGACGAGTAGGAGCCCCAGACAGCATATTTTTGAGGTTTTTGGCTAGAAATGGACTAGGAACATCCCTAAGCTGTTTTTGGACTTATAAACTTGTTTTTGATGTGGTAATGTTCATACTAATCCAATTTCAAAGATAATTGTCAATAGATTCATGTTTTGTATTAGTTTAGTGATTAGGCTAATTACATGAAAAAAGTTTGATTTGAATTATCTTGTTCTTATGAGTTGCTTAGATTAATAGAAAAGTTAATTGATTATGTGTTTTCAATCCATTTTAATCTAAGAGTTGATTCTAAAATGTGTTTTTGTAACTTGTCCTCAAGTTATATGAAAAGTAACATTTAAGTTTCATAAAACTCATAAAGGTTGGTAATGGTTACAAAAAATGAAGAGTCTTGTCCTCAAGATATGGAGGTTCAAGAGTCACTTCATTAAGTAATAAAATGTGTAACCTTAATTAATTCCATAAATTACAAAATAAAGAAAAGTTACATTCTTTTATTAGTTTAAAGTCTTCCATAACTTGTCCTCAAGTTATGTAACTTGAAGAGTTTTTTAATTAAAACTAATTTAAACACATAAGTTATGGAATTAATTAGTTTTGAATAGTTTCAAAACTTGCCCTCAAGTTTTGGAATTTGAAAAGTTTCACTTATGAATACTTTAATTCCAAGTTAGCCCTTAGAATTTTAAAAGTTAAAATTCAAACCCTTATACTATTATTATAATTTTAATTATATAGATATGTATAAGATAAAGTCAATCTTACCGTTAGTAGGCCTCATTCACGAAGCCGGTCTATAAGGGGGGTATAAGGTTACTGCCTATAAAATGGCAGTTTAATGGGTGTCCACTCTCACCCACCGCTTCCTTGACTGGTGGAGGGTCGTTAGCCGAACGGGTAGGAAAGGACTATAATTCTCCCTTCATTAAAAGTATTAATGATAAATACTAAGTAACTAAACACTTGTAAATAACCAATCTTAGTTACTTAGGAAAATGTGAATTTGGTGCTAGCCCATAAAATTACACTTTGTACCTTACCAAGTCGTTAGTGGAGCGTGTGTGGTTAACCGGCACACTAACATGGACTAGTAAGAGTGGCAAAGGGTAACTTAACTTTATTATAGATCGGTGGAGCGTGTGTGGTTAACCGGCACATCGATTAGGTAATATTGTTGAGGGTACCAAGTCAATTTGTATGGTTATTCACACCTTGTTTGTGATCCTCGGCATCCCAGTCACAAACTTGAGAGGGCACAATCGAGATTCAAACATGCCATTGAAAGTTCAATGTATCTCAAAAGATCTAGGAGTTTCAAATCCAATTAAAACTTAATTATATTTCGTTTTTCATGGTGGAAATTGGTAAATCGTCATTTACCTACCTTCAACTATTTTATAACTTGGATTACGGCATCCCTCTTCCAGTTATAAGTAGGTTGTTGGGTCCTAGCCTTAATATTTCATATTGGGTGTTATATTAAGGACTTTAAATCAACTATCTTGAATATTTCCCAAAAGATGATCTTCCCAAATCTCTTGAAACAAGCTTTCCTAAATGAAGATGATGTCCCATGGAAATCATACTTCTTTCACTTCCTCCAGTTATTCTCCCTAACCCACAAGTTCCTGAAAAGTTTAAGGTCACTCAAGCCCTATTGGCAAGCAAAGGTCTATATGTGATCACATCTTGGAGATGTAGTCAGATATTGACAAGCCGGGAGAGTTGGGTGTCAAAGTCTTGAGAAAGTTGGTGACTCAACTATTTTCTAAGTCACATAGTGAGTTCCTTTGGGACTCCTATGAAACAGACTATGACAAGACCCTTAATGATCTTATCTATTTGCTAAGATCAACTTCCTAAAACTTTATGGACATTGACAATGATGACATTGGATATCCAGTAAAGCTCTCTCTTCCCAATGGAAAGGGATCGGCCATAGTCAACTCGGTTGACCAAATGGTAAAGAGAACGGCTAAGCCTGAGATAGTCCCATTATCAATGGTCCATTGCCAAAGAAAGGGGCATTGGTTGCGAAGCTGCCAAATTTACCTAAGGATGTTAAAGTCAATAAGTTTGACTCTACTTCGGGTAAAGTCCACTATCTAACTCTGCTAAGTTTCTATTCTGAGATTCTTGATACATGATGTGACTGGGTCACATGTTGATGTTTTAAGAATCAAAGAATAAGTGAAGAAACTTAAAGAAAGAATATGCTGAATCTGATGGCATAGATGGATTTCTATCGCATAGTTTGAAGATCGGATTCTTGAGCTACTTCTTAAGAGTTATGATATATTGCTTAGGAATAAATAACAAGAAAGTTTTCATGTGCTTTTGCATTGTAAGGATAGTTTTTCCGCAAAGTTTTAAAATAAAAGATAAATTTTTTTTTTGATTTTATTTATTTTAAAATATCCTTACAATGGCATTTGTGAAAATTTTTGTTGCTTATAAGATTCCATTAAGAGCAAGAGTGGAAATATGCATTTGATTCTTTCATTTGTGGTAGTGTCTAAATTTACCAAATAAGGAAAGATTCTCATCACCTAAGTTTCAGTTGGATAGAAACTTGGAATCATGCAAGTTGTATAGCATGATGAATAAGAACTTTCAAGCATTGGAAAAATTAAGACTAACTACTTGTTCACATGGATGTGTGAGTCAAGTAAAGGATCGAGTACACATTCTTGTGCACTGATCAAGCCCACCACAAATAATCGTTAAGACTATTCGTCATTATTTACTAAAGTTCAGTAAATATGGTTATACTTACAAGCTTAAGTGTAATTCTGAGACATTGGAAAAGGTTTCAATGTATGGCAGAGCGAATAAGAAGAATCAACTTAGGCAGAAAGATAAAAGTTTCTCAAATCTGAAAAGATGGGAGAGTACTTTAGTATCATGTTATATAATCGTCTTAATGATTAAGAGACCTTATCACAATTCATCCTCTAAGTGCATTCTGGTAGCTAAGAAGAGGAGCCATGAATTGTTGAAGTGGTTAAATCAAGAAGATGATTTATACTTCGTTCCAAAAACAATTCTTAGAGTTATACTCTAAGATTGTAACTTGAGTGACATGTCTTAAAGAAGGTTTAAAACACTTGTCAAATGTAAGAGTAAAAGTTTTCTACTCTTGTACATTTGAAATTGGTAAGTTGTGATGTTTTGGATAAAACAAAGGCCAACTAAGGCCAATTGTGTGAAGTGTTTGTCTTGATTAGAATCCACACTATCTCTTGAATATCTGACAAGAAAGTCTTATATGTCAAGAGGATAGTGGGAGTCTTAAAGGTCTTGAAAGTCTCAAGAACTAATCAAGAATAAAACCTGAAGTTCTTCACTAGCACACGACTTGAGCTTTATAACCTATCGTGTCGACATGTCTGTGCCTATTCAAGTTGGCTTTGCATAGGAGTTCTGAGAGTTCTCAATTGGTTGCACAGCTACTTGGAAGCAATGGCAGGCCCTTGAGCTGCCAAATGGCAAGAATTTAAGATTGCACAAGTTTAATCCATATAAGTGTGGATTTGTCAGTAACCTTGTCTTGTGATTATGGTTTTGACAAAATTCATATGGATAGGAACTCATACACCATAAAATCTAAGTGTCATAAGGCTTCTCTCCGATTCATGAAAATGATGGTGAGGAAACACTTTCACTAAGTAGATTTTAGCTAGATAGCAATTGTGATATTTGCAGTTCTCAAAGTCGTTAGTGGAGCGTGCGTGGTTAACCGGCACACTAACATGGACTTGTAAGAAGTGGCAAAGGTCTAAACAATTGAGACTATGATTACGGCATCCCTTTTCATAGTTCTTAAAATTGTTTAGACACACAAGCATGTTATCTAAGGAAAGGTGTATGTTTTTGATAAAGTTTTATCAAAGCAATCTAGTATCAGAAATCTGAACTTTGGTAAGAAAGTCGATAAAGTATTGATTTCTAGAAGTCCACCTGATTTCTGATTACATGTCAAAGCTAGTGGGAGCATAAGTGTTATGCTAATAATCATCATGTTAGTGGGAGCATGATAATTATGATAAAGGTTGCAAGTTAGCAATGTTAATTATAGAAAACAAAAGTTTCAATTTGTGAGGCTGCAGGGGTTGAAAAAGTTGTTTTGCTATAATTAAGGGAGAGAAAATTATACTTCATTTCAATTCTAAAAGCTTAGATTGAGATTTTAATCGTATTTAGTCAAGGATATATATATGAATTTCATGTTGGAATGGCTCAACATAAGGAAATTCTATATATGGGTCCATTATTTGCGTTCTAAAATTCGATTATGATTACGGCATCCCTTTTCATAATCTGAATTATGAGAACTTGGCAAATAGAAATGGAAATGTTATAGCAAAAGACTGGTTTAGTCTTTATGTGAGACATCATGACTCGTGTCCCATATGCTTCGGATATAGGATCGATTTCATGTGCTATATTCATCCTTTCTAAAATTTTCCAAATGCCTGGGGCATTAAGAAGGGAAAAGGTCTAGAACTGGATATGACTAAAAGGATTAAGCAATTGTCGAGGACAATCTAAGGTTTACCAAAGATTGGTTGCTCAAGGACAGTTGGAAGTATAGTGTTAATTCTGGAAGGACCATATTGACATAATCTGTAAGGAGGCAACTCTTGTTCAGAAGTGATAGTCAAAATGGAATATGGAAATGTTTCAAAGTTGGAAATTATTCAATCTGTGTAAGATTAGGAAACTTAATGCAAGAAGGATGTTTCCAAGGAGTTGAACTCCTTGGAATGCTCTGTAATGTTTGTTGTCAAGTCCTTGTGACTCTGTGCATAATCATTACAGGAGGATCAATGCATATAAGTTTAGAATCTAACAGATTTCAGTAAATGGCATGAATTTGGAATTCTTGCATTTGCAGTAAGGATTTGGGACTGTGAAAGAGGATCATTGGAGTTATGTTCAATTGATCTAATTCACAAAGTGAAGATCATAGACAAACATAGTATGCATACTTGGTGTATGGCATGACTAGTGTTTAGAAAACATAGTGTACATGCTTGGAGCATGGGACAACTATTGTTTTAAATTCAAGAATAAAGTTGATAGCTGAAACACTATACAATGAATAATGTGTAATCATATGGTGATAAATAAAAGGTGTTTTATTTATGTTCATAGGTTTTGATACCATATTAGATTCTATTATTATTGTGTTTCATTTTGCATGTTTTGACTTCCAGAATAACTAGGTCGTTCTTCCTGATTGACTAAGTTATTCAAACTATCCACAGTCGGTCATATGTTGGAAGTAGATATGAATCAAGACTGTCATGGGTTGGCTTGTAGAGGTCTAAGATGTTGGACAAGGGGCTACAACACTCATGAGTGCTCATAAGTTCTGAGTATTGGATTCAACCCGCGCTCATTGGAATCACTTCATGGATTTTATCACGAGTGATCATGAGACGATAATATCTTATATTCTTCAAACCTAGAGATATGAGTTGTTACTGTGAGTTGGTTGTACATTGATTGCACGAAAACGCATTCGGTAACTCGGTGTTATAAAACGTGCCTTTGTGTATGATTCAACAAGTAGTAGAACAAGCCATATGAGTCGAAGTTTATCCATTCCTTTTACCTTCGAGATAAAAGTGATATCTGTGGGCCCCTCGATGATTTGGTGATGACAAATGTAAGTGCTCGGCCGGGCCTGGACTGATTTGATTTGTTCAATTAGTCAGTCGTCATAAATCGGAAATCGGGAAACAACAAATGGACAGAGAGAATGATTATAATCCATGTCTCAGTCCATATGATATCTAGAATGGAGGAATATATGATCCCTTATCTAATGGACAAGTCATTGACAAAGGTCAGAGTTCATCTACAAGGTCAGAGTTCGACAGCGGCTTTTGAGAGCTACGATTGCCAGTTGGTTCCTGAAGTCATACGTAATAATAGTTTTAGACTTATCCAAGTGGGAGACTGTTGGATTAGTGTCTAAGTCCATAACTATAATTGGTATGTACTTGACCCGACTCGGCATGGTCCATTTGGGTTGCATGGCATCGGAACATTTGGATAGACCGTTTATGAGGAAAAGACATTTTGTGACATATTAATATATTATAAGTTCTAATATATTAATATGAAATCATGTTATTTAATTAGTATTGATCAAGAATTAATTTGGACTTAATTTAGTGATCAAAAAGAGACTAATTAAATATATGGGGATTGATTGTGTAAATCATTCATTCTTATATATGTGGGCTTATGATCCAAGATTCCTTTATGTTGGGTTTAACCCATGTGGTGATCCATGGATACTCCATGGAGGTTAAAACCCATGGAGCATAAGGAATGGGTAAAGTCATGAGTTACATGGTGTAACCCTAATAGCCACACTATATAAGAACCCCTTTAGTTCAAGAAATTGGCACTAGTGATACATATTTTGAGGGCTAGCCGATTTGAACATGTATGTCTTCTTCTCATGGTTATTCCAAGAGTTCGTGATGTTGTGTGAACCATTTGAGGTGTCACACTTGGGGCACTAGGCTCTCAAGCTTCATGGAGTCAAGCAACAACAACAAGGTATGTATTCTATCTATTTTAGTATCCTAGTATCAATGTTTTGGTATGCTAGTTAGGATAATACCTTGGATAATCATATTTGCATGTATAATAGAGAAAACATAGATCCAAGGTATTTAGGGTTGCATGTACACTTAGGAGTGTTAGAATGCTCAAAACCCATCACTTAGAGCTTCTAGATCTAACATTAGTTCGGGTACAGGTCCTGTACTTTCAGTAGTACGGGCCCAATACTACCTTCCACACCTACCTATACCTTCCCCAAGGCTCTACCTGATAACTCTAATTCGTCCCAGAACAGAACACATCTCACAGACTACCGCATTACTCAAATCCTAGGCTATCCTAAGATTTGCTCAATCCCATCAAACCAAAACTCAAATCAATCATAACAGGTTGCCTTATGTAACAATTGGTAAAAATAGGAACGATCGTACGATGCTATGTTTTGATTATTAAGCAATATGAGTATTTTATCAAGAATGGTTGAAGGAATTTAACCTCTTTTATTTAAATAAGTTCTTGTAAAATATAAAACAAGTAACTATTGATAAATTTCGTTATGATGTATGACTACGAGCCATCACCGGTTTGTGAAAATTAGCATATAACATCATTTGAACGCAACAAACTTAATTTTTGTATCAACATGTCTCTAGTTGATAAGTAAGTGAGGTTCTATGTAAAATGTGTGCTTAATAGTTGTGGAGTATCTAAATTTGACAAATATACGAACCAAAGAGACAAAACGTGTTTAACGATATGGTTAACCGGTTAAATGTCACAACATTATACCTTGGTCAATAAATTTTATATTTAAATAAATAAAAATATAAAATGAATTATTATAAGGTATAATTAGAATGTATTTAAGTGTTTTTGAATAAAAAGAATAAAACATAAACATTAAAGTTCAAATACACAAAAAAAACTACATTTTATACTAAGTATACATGTATGTATTTGTACATATGTATTATTATCTAGTGAGTGACTAGTTATGGGTCATGACTTAAAGTGGTTTCATGTAAGGAATATGATGTCTAAATCAACTAAGATAAGAGAATTGGTGGAGATAAGTGCCAACTTAACTAATAAGTGCTTAATCACTTAAGACATTTTACTAAGAATGCTTCTTAATCCCTCTTCTAATTTTCGAGATTAAGACCTTCCCTCTCCTTAACTAGAACTCCTAACTAACTAAATAACTAGTAGTTAGTTAGTTAACTAACCCTATCTCTAAGCAACCACCCAAGCAAGTGGCTATACAAGATCACATCACTTAAACTCACATCCCATCACAAGCTAGTCTAGGTTTTGTCCCCTTATCCTCTTCCACCCTTTCCTCCTTCATAATCACGAAATTTCCTCTTCATTTTACCCTCAATTCACCAGCCAATACTCCAAGGAATTACTCTCAACCTTCATCTCATTGTCAGCCACAAGAACTTCCTTCCAAAGCCATCAAAACCGTGAACTAAAGGGTTGTTGTCCCTTTTGTGTTTCAGCCACCATTTCACCCATCTACACCTTCCTTTTTCTTGATATTTTTACCACCAAATACCCCTGGAAATTAGTTTTTATGCTAATCAAAATTATAGATTCAAAAAAGCGAGTAAACTACCCTTTTTCTTACTCTTTGCTGTGAAGTTTTCGTGACAGCAACATAGCCAAAACAGTGGCTGTTTTGGAGCATCAAAACAACACCCAAAAGTTCCTCATCCTCAAACTTCCACTCTACAAGAAATCACATAAGTTGAGTTCATACCCCTAAATTTTCATGTTTTCTTCAAGTTTTAAGGGGGGGAATACAAGTTAGAACACTAAACATAACTTAAATTTAAAAGACAGCTTTCTACAAAAAAGTTGAGTCCTGTTCACGGACTATTTTGACCATCTTAAACTTAATATCCTTAAAAACTGTACAATATACAAATATTTCAGGTTTATACATTTCTAAGGACTACTTTCACGCGTTCATAGGATTATTCTACAATTTATGGTGATTTTTATAAAACAGCCTGTCATTTCAGAAGTGATTTCGGACCAGTCTGTGAAGATGACCATTTTCACACTAGTTTGAGACCATTAAAAATCATAATAAAAATTAGGAACAAAGTAGACTCATTTTCTAAACTCTCAGAGGTTACGGATTCAGTTTTCAACTTACGATGATTTTTCTATAAGTTTTCTAAAAACAGAGACAGTAAAGGGTAAAACTGTCAAAAGTGGTTTATAGATTTATTAACACCTTGTAACATTTTTGAGCAAGGTTTATACATTAAGGAAGTTAAAACACAATCATTTAAATACGTTTAATTACAATTTTAACAAAAATGATAAGTACAAAAGGTCTTTACCGTCAAACTTAAGGATTATTTCATGCAAAGTTTCTAATAAAAAACGTAAGAATATGAACAACAATTACGAAACATACCAAATCATCTTTTAAAATTTATATATATATATATATATATATATATATATATATATATATATATATATATATATATATATATATATATATATATATAACCATTTGAATATATATGTTTTGTTTAAAAACTTGTCTTCTGCATCAAAAATATACAAATATAGTTTACGAAACTTTACCCCATTTGTATCCCGTTGAGCAAAGGGTAAAATATTATCAAATGCATATCTAAAGATTTCACCTCATTTTTCATAGCTATCCCAGTCTTAGGGGATGATCATTATACAAAAAATTTTAGCACAAAAACACGTAAACTCGTTGATCAAATTTAGTGAGTTTTGTCTTCACGGTACCTTATAAAGTACACACGAAAGTCCTGTTAAATATAACCAGTCTCTTGTAGGGAGAGCGTGATAGTTGTGTATAGATCTATACTGGGACTGACAATCTCGCACCTTAGCTGCTTGCAACAGCTGGACCGGAAGGTCTGGGGGTGACAAATGTTATAACGAAATCGACACCTGAAGAACGTTGCGAACAAGGCAGTCTGGATTAATCAAGCATGGTTATAAGATAAAAATGAAAACTCACATAAAACAACAACGAAACTTTTAGTTTACGCAAAGACAGTCTTCAAATAGTTTTATATACAAACAAAACTGCATAACATCATTTTAAGTAGGATAATTACTTATACGCTTCGATCTTGGTTCATTTAAGGCCACATCTCATTTTAGGGAAAATATAGGATTTTTCGGAAAACAAACATTACTACATTTCATAGAAAAGGTTTACAAATATACATACAAATGCTTATGAACTCACCAACTTAAATGTTGATACTCTCTTTTCAAATAACTTGTATTCTCAGGAAATCAGTAAATCAGGTAACAACTGGCTTTGAGGATGGGACGCTTAGGCATCTAAACAAATCTTTTGACAACATATTGTAATTGATATTTTGAAACATGTAATACGTACAAATGATGTAACTTTTTCAATTATATATATGTTGGTTGTGTTTGTTTTGAACATTTATACTCAACTGTTATGATACACTACATGATAGTCACCCGCCCGTGGACGTTTCCGCCATCCTGGTTTTGGGGTGTGACACCTTATGCATGCAAATTATACACAGAACATGATTAAATAGATTGTCGAATAACAAACTCTACCCTAGGACCACAACCAAATGAGGAACAGGAAATAAGGCCAAATCAATTATTCTAAGGCTATAAGACCCTAACCGTATACAATTTTGAAAGCATACACATAGAAAGATCCATACGATTATCACATTCCAAATATCAACATAGCATGGCTAACATATTATGGAAAACACTTACTTGAGCTCGGCCGATTACGCACATTGCACTCTCCCTTTTTCTTACAAGAAATCGGTTTCAAGAAGTTTTTAACTTTGATTTTGAAAAATAATTTTACCATTTCCTCAATTTGAGTTCTGACACACCCGAGAGTATGCCCGAATTCCTCAAACCAATGCTCTGATACAAACTTGTAACAACCCAAATTCTCAATAAAATTTTTTATTTTTAATTAAGAGATTCATTATAAAATTCCAATCACAATTGTTTTCAAAATCCATAACATCAGATAAATTATTCATAAAATCATAGTGTCCCAAAACAAAACGCCATAGAGTGCATGCCGCGCCATCACGTCGGGCTCTTGCCCTTAGATCATGAAGTACCTGAAACAACCAACAAATTGTAAGCTAACGCTTAGTGAGTTCCCCATAACATATCCCACCCAAACTGTAAGCTAACGCTTAGTGGGATATGAATAATGTTTGTATGTATGGCTTATGGCTTATGTGGCTTATAATCACATAAAACATATCAGCCATATAAGCCACATAAGCCATACATACAAACATATAAGGATGCCCTGGAAACCCTCCAGGGTCTTACTCCGGGTGCCATGGGAACCCCCACAAGGTCTTAGCCCAATGCCTCGGGAACCCCTCGAGGACTTGACTAAGGATGCCATGGAAACCCTACAAGGTCTTACACCATAGTGCCTCGGGAACCCCCCGAGGTCTTTACTTAGGATGCCATGGAAACTCTCCAAGGTCTTACACTCAAGTGCCTCCGGACCCCCTCGAGGTCTTTCATGCAAGTATCACAAAACAATTAAGATACCACATATCATATAACCAACTAGTATACCACATATCACTACATCAACTAGTGTACCACATATCACAAAATGGGCCGGCCTTGATGCCTTCGACCCTTTGGTATGGTGAGGAGACTCACCTCTGTTTGCTGAACTTGAAAGTTGCTCGCCTAACAGTCCGAAACCACCCGTGCTGAACAATAATGCCATTAACCTAAAATTAGGATTAAGTACAATCTAATTAGAGAGCCCAATTACCTAAGCCCAAATCCTTCCATAATGGCCCAAGAGTCTTTCCTTTGCTAATGGGCCCAAAGTCCATGTCCAAAGCTATTAATGGGCCACATGGCCCAATAAAGCTCAACTAAAGCAACCATGGCCCAAAACAGATTAATCGGGCCACTAACCCCAAAATATGACCAGGCCCAAAACTGGTTAAGGCCCAAAGGGCTTACAAGCCCACACGAAGTCCAAAACCCACTAGGGTGCGTACGCCTAACGTACCACTCCAGTACACTCAGCGTACTAGCGCCTTAGTCAGTACGTGCTACGTACATGTTGCTACGTGCGGCGTACAAGTCAGACATGCACAAAATGACCACTAAGCTCTTAATGCTTGGAATATTAACGTCAAGCTTTAGATCTGAGTCCATTAAGACATTCTAAGGCATATAGTTGGCAACTTTATGCCCTTGCATGCTCCATATGTTCCCAACAACCCCTTATAACCCATTAAGACTTTTTCAAGGGTTTTAACTCATGCATGAGGTCAAAACACTCATCAACACTACATTTTTATGGTATGAATGAACTAAGGGACCTCATATCTACTCTTCCTAAGCTCTGGAGTTTCTCAAACTCCCAAGAGATGATCCATGAACACAAATGGGACAATATAGCAAACCCTAGCTCAATCTAATGAATAACATGGCAAGATTAAAACTTTATACCTCCAGGAGCTCCTCAAGGTGAACTAGATGCAGGATCTTGAAGCCCAATGCCACCCCAAGCTTGCTTACTAACTTCTTCTTCTTGAATAATCTCTAAAATGGCCACAAATACACTCCTTAAGCTCAAGAACACTCTCAGAAGGAAACTCTAGGGTAAAAGGGCGAAATGAGGCTATGGAGGTTGATTAGCGTTTGGTCCAAGAGGCTTAAGGATGTTTTAAAGGTGTTAAGTCCGAGAATTAGGGTTTTGCTCTTCTGTCGTGTACGCCCTGCGTACGCGGCCACCCCCCGCGATCAATCATCCTTAGTACGCTAAGCGTACTCCTGGAGTACGCCCCGCGTACTAATGGACCATTATGCTATATTTTTCATTTCAAGGATTCAAATGGTAGTTACCAGATCTGGAGTGTTACGTTCCTCTACTCTTGTAATATTTTGATTTCCAACAACATCATGACTTACATTCCTTGCAATAGGCACATCATGATCGTGTTTCCCTTCATATGTGATGATCACTGCTTTCATGTCATGGGACGCCCTTTCTACATGTTTCCTAACCTGACATCCACCACTTGTGCACTTGTAGTAACCCCTAAAATAATATATATATATATATATATACATATATATATATATATATATATATATATATATATATATATATATATATATAAGTTTCTTTTGATCACTAAATTAATTCCAAATTAATTCTTGATCAATACTAATTAAAACATATAATTTCATATTAATATATTATAACTTATAATATATTAATAAATCATATATATAACCTTCTCTTAAGAATCCATCTTAACAAATTGTCCTGATGATATGCAACCCAAATGGACCATGCTACTCTCGGGTCAAGTACATACCAATAATAGTTATGGGCTTAGACATCTAATCCAACAGTCTCCCAGTTGGATAAGTCTAAAACTATTATTGCAAGTACGACTCCAAAACCCTACTAGCAATCGTAGCTCTTAAAAGCCGTTGTCGAACTCTGACCTAGTCAATGACGTGTCCATTAAATAAGGGATCATATATTCCTCCATTCTAGATACCATATGGACTGAGAGATGGATTATAATCATACTCTCTGTCCATATGTTGTTTCCCAATTTCCGATTTATGAC
The DNA here is from genome assembly GCF_052849685.1 of Lactuca virosa. NCBI lineage: Eukaryota > Viridiplantae > Streptophyta > Magnoliopsida > Asterales > Asteraceae > Lactuca > Lactuca virosa. Next base: position 290,551,345 of record NC_136432.1, on the reverse strand, counting down.
GACCGACTAATTGAACAAATCAAATCAGTCCAGGCCCGGCCGAGCACTTACGTTTGTCATCACTAAATCATCGAGGGGCCCACAGATACCGATTTTATCCACATGGGGTAAAAGGAACGGGTAAACTTCGACCCAAATGCTCGCTTGTACTCACTCATCAAATTACACACAACGATATGTTTTATAACATCCAAGTTACTGGTGCGTTTACATATGTCAATGTGCAACCGACTCGCAACTACAACTCACACGTCTCCGTTTGAAGAATATAAGATATTATCGTCTCATGATCACTCGTGATAAAATCCATGAAGTGATTCAAATGAGCGTGGGTTTAATCCAATACACGAATCTTAATCCAGGAGCACTCATGAATACTGCAGCTATGTCTAAAACATCTAGACATACTACAGACCCATTCATGACAGTCTTGCCTCAATACCTACTTCCAAAGTATGATCGACTGTGGACAATTTGAATAACCTAGTTATTCGGGAAGTCAAAACATGCAAAATGAAACAAAAGAATAATACTAATCCTATATGGCCCCAAAACTTTTGAGAGTAAATAAAACACCTTTTATTTAATCACCATATTGATTACTCATTATTCATTGTATAATGTTTCGAATAATCAACTTAATACTTGAACTAAAACAATAGTCATGCCATGCTCCAAGCACGCATACTATGTTTATCTATGGTCTTTTCTTTGTGAAATAGATCAATTGATAACATTTCAATGATGCTAATTTCATAACTCCAAATCCTTATGATAAATGTAAGAATACCAAATTCTTACCATTTTTGGAAATTTGTTAGATTCTAAACTTATATGCATTGATCCTCTTGTAATGACTATGTATAAAAGTCACAAAGACTTGGCAACAGACATTACAAAGTATTCCAATGGAGAGCAATTCCATGGAAACGAAGTCTCACATTCAAAGTACATTCCTTTGAACATCCTTCTTGCATTAAGTTTTCTAATCTTACACAAATTTAAAGAATAACTTCCACTTATGGAAACATTTCCATATTCCCATTTTGACTATCACTTCTGAACAAGAGTTTCCTCTTTTCAGAATATGTCATATGGTCCTTCCAAAATTAACACTACACTTCCAACTATCCATAAGCAACCAATCTTTGGTAAGCCTCAAATTGTCCTCGACAATTGCTTAATCATTTTAGTCATATACAGTTCTGGTCCTTTTTCCCTCTTAATGCCCTAGGCATTTGGAAAATTCAGAACATATAGAAATATTATAGCATATGCAATCGATCCTATACCCGAAGCATATGGGATACGATTCATAATGTCTCACATAAAGACATGATCCTAGACTAGTCTTTTGCTATAATTTTTTCTATTATTCATGTTCTCATAATTCGAATTATAAAAAGAGATGTCGTAATCATAATCGAATTTTAGAGAACGCAATTAATATTTCAATATATAGAATTTCCTTATGTTGAACCATTCCAACATAACATTCATATATATATATATATATATATATATATATATATATATATATATATATATATATATATATATATATATATACTTGACTAAATTTGATTAAAATCTCAATTTAAGCTTTTAGAATTGGAATGAAGTATAATTTCCTCTCCCTTAATTATAGCAAAACAACTTTTCAAACCCTACAACTCTGCAAATTGAAACTTTTGTTTTCTATAATTAACATTGCTAACTTGCAACACTTAAAATAATAATCATGCTCCCACTAACATGATAATTATATTCTTATCAGCATAACACTTATGCTCCACTAGCTTTGACATGTATCCAGAAATCAGTTGGACATCTAGAAATCAATACTTTATTGACTTTCTTACCAAAGTTCAGTTTTCTGATACGAGATGCTTTTATAAGACTTTATCTAAGCTTCTTAAACACATACACCTTTTCTTAGATAGCTCACATGTGTGTCTAAACAATTTTTTAGAACTATGAAAAGGGATTCCGTAATCATAGTCTCAATTGTTTAGACCTTTGCCATTTCTCACAAGTCCATGTTAGTGTGCCGGTTAACCACACACGCTCCACTAACAACTTTGAGAATGCAAATATCACAATTGCTATCTACTTAAAATCTATTTAGTGAAAGCGTTTCCTTACCATCATTTTCATGAATCGAAGAGAAACCTTATGACACTTAGTTTTTATGGTGTATGTGTTCCTATCCATGTGAATTTTTCAAAAAACATAACCACAAGAGGAGGTTAGTGACAAATCCAAACTCATATGGACTGAACTTGTTCAATCTTAACTTCTTGTCACCTAGCAGCACAAAGGCCTACCATTGCTTCCCAATAGTTATGCAAACAACCGAGAACTCATAGAACTCACATGCATAGTCAACTTTAACTGGAATGGGCATAGAAACAAGAATATGTCAACACGATAGGCTATAAACCTCAAGTCGTGAGCTAGTGATAAACAATAACCTTGATTAGTTCTTGAAACTTTTCAAGATCTTTAAGACTCCCACTGACCTCTTTACATATGAGATTCTCTTGTCAAGAACCATTCCTTGACAAAGAAAATATTCAAGAGTTAGTGCAGATTCTTATCAAAACAAACACTTCACACAATTGGCCTTAGTTGGTCTTTATTTTATCCAAAACATCACAACTCACCAATTTCAAATGTACAAGATTAAGAAAACATTTTACTCTACATTTGATAAGTGTTTTAAACCTTCTTAACATTATGTCACTCAAGGCTCGATCTTGGAGTATTACTCTAAGACTCAATTTTGGAACGAAGTATGATTCATCTTTTGATTTAACCATTTCAACAATTCACGATTCCTCTTCTTAGTTAAACAAATGCACTAAGATGTCCTTAGAGGATCAATTGTGATATGGTTTTTCCTAATCATTAAGATGATCATAAAACATGATACTGAAGTACTCTCCCATCTTTTCAGATTGGAGAAACTTTTATCTTTCTGCCTAATTTGATTCTTCTCATTCGTCTTGCCATACATACATTGAAACTTTTCCAATGTTTCAGAATTTTACTTAAACTTGTAAGCACAACCATATTTACTAAACTTTAGTAAATCATGACGAATAGCCTTATCGTTCTTTGTGGTGGACCTAATCAGCACACAACCAAGTGTACCCGATCTCTTAGTCCTTCACTTGACTCACATATACATGTGAACAAGGAATTAGTCTTAATTTCCCAAAGATGAAAAGTCTCATTCATCATACAATATAAGTTGCATGATTCCAAGTTTCTATCCAACTTAAACTTGGGTGATGAAAATCTTTCCTTATTTGGTAAATTATGACGCTACCACAAACGAAAGAATCAAATCCATTTTCCAATATTGCTATCAATGGAATCATATAAACAACAATTTTTCACAAATTCCATTGTAAGGATACTTAAAATAAATAAAATCAAAAAATTTCCTTTTATTTTAAAATTGCAGAAAAAACTTATCCTTACAATGCAAATACATATGAAAACTATGTTGTTATCTACTCCTAAGCAATCTATCATAACTCTTAAGCAGCAGCTCAAAATTCTGATCTCCGAATCATGCGATCGAAATCCATCTCTTCACGATCAGAATTAGCTTATTCTTCCTTTTAAGCTTCTTTTCTTTTCTTCGATTCTACAAAACATCAAAATGCGACCCAGTCACATCATGTAATAAGAATCTCCAAATAGGAACTTAATTGAGTTCGATAATGGACTTTACCTGAAGCATAGTCAAGTTTATTGACTTTTACCATCCTAGGTAACTTTCAGGTAAATAGGGCAGCTTCGCAACCAATGCCCCTTCCTTTTGGCAATAGAAACATATGGACTCTTTGGTAATGGTACATGGGACTATCTTAGCCTTTCTCTTTACCATTGGGTTAGATGACTTGACCATGACCAATCCCTTTCCATTGGGAAGATAAAGCTTTTCTGGATTTCTAATGTTACCATTGTCAATGTCCATGGAAGTTTGGGAAGTAGATCTTCCAATAAAATTTGCCTTACCAGTGCTCCAAATCATTGTTGATTCAGCAACAACAAGCAAATAGGTAAGATCGATAAGGGCCATGTCGTGGTATGTCACACAGTAGTCCTTTAAAGAACCCACTATATGACTTAGTAAGTGATTGAAGAACCCAGTCAACAGCCAACTTCCTTGAGACTTCGACACCCAACTCTCCCAACTTGTCAATATGTGACTTCATCTCCAAGATGTGAGCACATATAGACATTGCTTGCCAATAGGGATTGAGTGACCTTGAGCTTTTTAAGAACTTGTAGGTTAGGGAGAATAATTGGAGGAGGTGGAGGAAGTGAAATATGATTCCCAGTCCCATTAATGCACAACAAAGGGATTAATCTTTCACCTTGATTTCCATTTGGGATATCATCTTCATTAGGAAAGCTTTATCCAAAAGGATAAGGAAGACCATAGTTGTCATAACTAGACATCTATGAGGGAGAAATTCAAGTTTAGTTGATTTAAGTCCTTAATATAACACCCAATATGAAATATTAAGGCTAGGACCCAACACAATATTTTATAACTTGGAAGAGGGATGTCGTAATCCAAGCTACAAAATATTTGAAGGTAGGTAAATGACGATTTACCAATTTCCACCATGAAAAACGAAATTTAACATTAGGTTTTAAATGAATTGAAACTCCTAGATCTTTTGAGATTCATTGAACTATTCAATGGCATGTTGAAATCTCGATTGTGCCCTTCAAGTTTGTGACTGGGATACCGAGGATCACAAACAAGGAGTGAATAATCATGCAAATTAACTAGGTACACTTAATGTTACAACCACCTAATCAATGTGCCGGTTAACCACACACGCTCCATTGATCTATGATTAACATCAAGCTACCCTTTGCCACACATTATCAGTCCCAGATTAGTGTGCCGGTTAACCACACACGCTCCACTAACGACTTAACAAAGCGCAAAGTACAATTTCATGGGTTAGCACCAAATTCACATTTTCCTAAAGTAATTAAGATTGGGAATTTAATAAAGTTTAGTTACTTTATATTCATCATTATACTTTTAATGAAGGGAGAATTAATGTCCTATCCTACCCATTCGGCTAACGACCCTCCACCAGTCAAGGAAACGGTGGGTGAGAGTGGACACCCATTAAATTGCCATTTTATAGGCAGTAACCTTATACCCCCTTATAGACCTGCTTCGTGAATGAGGCCTACTAACGGTAAGACTGACTTACTCTTATACATATATATATATATATATATATATATATATATATATATATATATATATATATATATATATACAGATGAGCATCGAAACCGGGTACCCACTTTTGGAACTGGAACCGCCTCGGAACTGCCGGTTTTGGAACTGGAACCGCCTTAGGCGGTTCCGGTTCCTAAAGTTATGGAACCGCCTTAAGCGGTTCCGGTTCCGGTTCTCATTTTTTCGGAACCGCTACCCGCTGGGTACCCGCCGGAACCGTTTATATATATATATATATATATATATATATATATATATATATATATATATATATATATATATATATATATATATATATATATATATATAATTTCATATAAATGTATGTTACTTACACCGGTTTAGAATATATTGGTCCGATTTTGTCCGAATTGATTTGATTTGGATCGAACTAAATTGCGGCTTTGTCGAAAAAAGTTAACAAAATTAATGCGACCGGGTTACCTGCTCCAGGAACTGGAACCGCCGGTTCCGGGACTGGTTCCAAACATTTAAGAACTGCCTAGAGCGGTTCCGGTTCCGGTTCTAACTTTCTAGGAACTGTCGGGTCCGGTTCCGGTTCCGGTTCTCGCCAAATGAGGCGGGTACCCGCCTACGCTCATCTAATATATATATATATATATAGATATATATATATATAATATTATAATAGTATAAGGGTTGAAATTTTAAACTTTTAAAATTCTAGGGTTTAATTTGGAATTAAAGTATTCATGGGGGTAAACTTTACAAATTTCAAAACTTGAGGGCAAGTTTTGAACAATTCAAAAACTTTTGGTTTCTATAACTTATGAGTTTAAAGTAGTTTAATGGAAAAACTCTTCAAGTTGCATAACTTGAGGACAAGTTATGGAAGACTTTAAAACATTAAAAATGAGACTCTTCATTTTCATAACTTATGGAAATTTTATGAGTTTTAAAATTCATAAATGAGACTTTTCATATACTTGAGGGCAAGTTACAAAAACACATATTATGAACAACTTTTAAATCAATTTGGATCGAAAACAATTATCACATAATTTTTCTATCAATCTAAACTAACTCATAAGAACAAAATAATTCATATCATCAATCTTTAAGAAATTAGCATAAACATATAAACTAATACAAATCTTGAAATTATGACAATTATCTTTTATTTGGACAAGCAAGAACATTACCCTCTTGGAAAACAGATTTCTAAGTTCAAAAAACAGTTTAGGTAATGATCCTCATCCAATAGCTAGCAAAAAACCTGGAATTCTGCACACAGGTGCATCACCACGTCGTGGTAAGGACTACCACGTTGTGGTGAGCAGTCAGATGCAAAAATGGCAGAATTTCAACCTTGGAAAAACATGTAGCATCAAGTATAATAGAAAACAACTCATGGCTCTGATACCACTGTTGGGTTTTAGTATAGTACAACATCCTATGGTGCACATAGAACCCTAAAAGCTTTGGATCTATGTTTTCTCTAATTATACATGCAATATTGTTTCCAAAGCTTTAATCCTACAACTAGCATACAAATGATATAAACTACATAAAATACTAGTTAGAAGTTTACCTCTTTGTGTAGCTTGTAGAACTTGATGAATTTGGCCTTTAAAAGCTTAGCCCTAATAGTGTGGAAGCCTCAAATGGAATCACAACACATCATGTACAAAGGTGGAACTTGAGAGAGAATTCCATGCACCTAAAACACCCATGAACTCCAAGAACATTCATGTAGGCGTTTTTTAGGTTAAGAACATGTATTTATATGTTAGATTTCAAGGATCATGGGTATAACCCAAAACCATACCCATGGGTTTATGATCCATGGTTCATGTGGCCCAACTCTTTATGTATCCATACATAAACTTGGTCCAACATTGATCATAAATGTCACACCCCGCTAAAGCGGAAACACAGGGCGTGGCAGTACAAAGGGTTTCATCGCAAAAGTTAAAAGACAACACCAACCATAGTATTAAAAATCATTACAAATTCACAATGGGTTTGAACAACTTTTAAAAGAAATTACAATGTAAATTGAAATACAACACATGTGAATGCTCCTAAAAGTGAAGTGTCCCTAAGTGCCACTTACTCGATGATTCCTGAAAAAGCATGTAAAACGAGCGTCAACTATAAAAATAGTTGGTGAGTACTCACAGATAAACAAAATAATATTGGTTCCATGAATTGAAATCAAAGTTTTGATAAAAGTTTCCAATAATAAAAGTATATTGTTAAAATGAGTAAATAAGTTTGTAAAAACAAAGTTCTTTGTCATCATGAGAGATAATGTATGTTGCCCAAATAAGATGCAACATTCATATTCTCATGGAAGATAAAGTTCGTTACTCAAACGAGTAAACAAGTTTCATTGCTAAAATGAGCAATCAGTTTCGTTGCTACAAGGAGCAAACAATTTCATTGCTAAAACATGTATATAAGTTTTCAGTAATAACAGTTCGTTGTTGTAATGAGAAACAAAGTTCATTGCTATAATTAATAAACAAGTTTATTGCTATAACGAGAAACGAGGTTGTATGTGTATGAGCAAACAATGAGTCTCAACCAAACCTATGACTGAAGCCCTATCAAGATCTATGCTTATTGTTCCATAGATGAATATGGTATCATGCACTCCAACAATAGGGCGAGTGAGGAGTTGTCAATTCCTAATAGCGCTATCCATAATGACCATTGGCTCAAAGAGTTAATGGTTAGAGATAAGGGAAGGGCCTTAGTACGATAAGTTCTCATGTTCCGTGTTGCATAGACATACATAGAGAGACATAGCAATAAAATAGCAATCATGTTTGATACAAATCAATTTAAATACAACATTCAAATAATAGTTTTTCGGGACATGCTTTTCCACCCCAAAACATAAAAACTGAAAATAGGGGAGTGCGTGAATACTCACAATATGCAAAATATAGCAACCAAGTTTATACGAGTCAATTAAATACAACGAACATAAATAGTTTAGGACATGCTTTTCCACCCCAAAACATTTAAAAACAGAAAATAGGGGAGTGGTGAATACTCACAATACATTGAGATGATGCAAATGGTGCCTTGAACTACGTTCCACGAGTACCACTACCGATTCCTACAATAATGGTATTCGCTAGTGAGTCTCTAATCGAAATCTAATACTAGTATACTTACTACTACAATAGAATTATGCCAATATTGTGTCAAAATTTAATATTGATAAGTTACAAACATTTTTCTGTGAAAATTAAATTTCAATGGATCAATTGTTATATAACAATTTAAGTGGAAAATTCTCATTATTGAAATGTTATTATTTAACATTTTAGAGGTGTTCCAAAGATTAAATATTCAAAACTAAATCAATTTAGTTCTAAACTTTCCCAAACTTTGCATTTCAGTTTTAATTGATGTCAAACACCTTAAGATAAATTTTCTTGAATTTTTTATTTGTCTGACTATTTTTCACGATTTTAGTTTCTTGAATAACCATAAAATCATGAAAAATACTAAACAGTTAATAAAAATTACCAAACTTCAGATTTTGGTTCTAAATGTACTAAAAGACTTCTAGATAAATTTTCAGGGATTATGAATATGTATAACCATTTTTCACATATTTAATTCTCTAAATAGATACAAATTCATGAAAAATAGAAATCAGTTATGAAAATACCCCAAACTTTTTATAACAATGTCATTACACATACTTAAGTTGGGAAAAATATAAAAAGGGGTTTCTAAACTGTTTAACCCAATTTTATGATTTTTATGCATTTATTCTAATAAAAATGGGGATAAATAGAAAACAGCTTCCAAAATTACCCAAACTTTTTGTAACACTTTTATTATACATGTAGAAGCTGCGAAAAATATAAAATATAATTTTCAATTAGTCTTTCTATTTTTCTTTGTTTTATCCTCTTAAATAATCATTAATTGGAGAATAATTATCAAACAGTTAAAGTAAATTACCAAAATTTTTGTACACTTCATTTACAGAGTAAATAATCTGGGAAAAATACCAAATGTGGTTTTTATATACTAAAATCCGATTTTGTGTATTTAAGTGTATTTAATCTTAGAAAATAGGAGAAAAATAGTATACAGAAGAGAAAAATCAACACAAATTTTATGTAGCCTTCTAATGTACTAAAAAGTGTTCTGGTAAATGTTCATGAATTTTGGGTGAGCAGAACTATTTTTTCTATTTTTAGGCCATTATAAATACAAAAATCGGGGAAAAATAGGAATGCATTATGAAAAATTCTGAAAATATTTTTCTAAGTCTTATACCTCTGGTAGAAGCTGCGAAAATTGTTATACAGCCTTTTCCAATTATCTAAAGTGGTTTTATGATTTATTGGGGCTAAACAAAAAAAAAATTCAAAACCATATTAAACAGTAACAAAAGTCATTGAAACTTCATGGGAGATGTTTATTAACTTAAAGAACCATCCAAGAATTTTTCCAGAATTTATTTACTAGTGTAAGTATTTATATGATTTAACACTCTATTTTCTTATTATTTTCATATAAAAATAAAGAAAATATATATTGAGCTGAAAATTTCCAGAATGCATCTTCATACAATTTAACAACAATGAAAAATTGTTTTCTTATTTTTGATGTTGAAAACCATGCCTAAAGACTCAATAAAATGTATAGAGAAAACTTGGTTCTTGTGATTTATGTAAAGATTATTGATGTTACTTTGAGAATTTTTGCAACATGTTCCAAAGACTTTTAAATCAAGATCTTTTTGTACCTCTTAATATATGATGTTAAGAGTTCAAAATAATTTTTGAATGATTTTTAGTGATGAATAAGTCCTTTGAACATGCAACACAAAACAAATGTTCATAAGGAAAGTGCTGTTTGAGCAACAGTTTTGTAAAAATTGGTACAAATCGAAATATTGGAATTTTTTAGTGAGGTCAGATGGGTTTGAAAGCTAACTCAAAATATTATATTTCAGAAAAAGAATCATGAATTTTGGCTAAGAAATGAGTGAGATATGACAGTTTAAAGTCAGGTAAAGAAATCTGGCAGATTGCATGCATGATGATTGGTTAGAAAAGTGAGTTTTCATCATTTCCTTGAGTAAATCTTTTGAAGTATTTTAAATATATCATGATAACCTCATATTTTAGTCATGTTTCCAGATATCAAAAGATTAAAACTTATCAAAATGTATACATGCATTTATGAACAAAATTTTGTTTCTCAAAAACTCTTAACTTGAGTTTGATGTTTTAATCCTTAAAATCGATTTTTGCACTAAGATCATGAACATGCAACCTTGTTTATCATACATGCATGGTGTTAAAACACATCCATCATGTTGTAAAAACCATTTTAACAAAAAGAAAACAAGTTTGAAGAAGATGAAGAAGGAGAAAGTGTAAGAAAAAGAGCAAAACTTGAAGGAAAAGTGAAGTAGAAATCGATTTTATCTTCAAGAATACCACAAGATGATGAAGATTTCGAGTTTGAGGAGTGTTCTTGGGTTTGTTTTCTGGAAAATTTCTTGGTTCTTAGAGGGAGGAAGAGAGAATGGAGTGGTGTTTGGAGAGAAAAAGTAGAGAGAAGGTAGAGAGAGTTTTCTAGAGAGAGAAAGAAGAGAGATGTGTGTGTTTGGAGAATGAGAGTGTGAGAGAGAGATATGGGGAGAGAGGGATCCGATTTTAGGGGAGGAGAGGCTCTCTCTCTCTTGTTTCTTTTATAAAAATTCAAATCTTTTATAAAAATATCCAACTTTTTATAAAATGTGCACTTTAATCTTAGTTTTTATGCATAAAACTCTTGATTTTTGACTTATAAATCAAGGGTAAATGTTAATAACTAAATCTTTATTTTTCATTGAATTGTATTTCATAATAGTTATTATGATAAGATAATATTATAAGGTTCATAATTGTTTTTATAGGATTTTTAAGGTTAAAGTTTATAAATATGAGTTTTTAGGGCTTTTAGGGTTTTGGAGTTTCATAAACTTTGAATATCAAAATAAATAGAATATTTGAGACTTTAAATTATCTTATGGTATTATAACTCTTTTATGGTTATAAATAATGTTTGTAATTTATTTTTATCGGTTTATTGGCATTCTATATAGTGATTCCGAGATTCAAGCGAAATTGAGGAATCGAGTATACTAGTCCTAGTCTTCAACTTTGACTTAAGTTCCTACGAGACTCGGACCTAATTTATACCACTAGGTCAAGTGCATGATGTGTGTATATGATTCATTAAAAGGTGTTCGATTCAAAGAGCGACCCGTATATGGATAGTCACTACAGTTAAGTAGTTGTAGAATTCGCATATCAATGTGAAATCTAAGTACACCATCCATTGTTTCTAGCTGTTTCCAAGTTTCTACTAGGTTATAACTTAGCTTCTAATTACTAAGTCTAATATGTGTTGTGCCTATATGTGCAACTAAGTTTATTCAAATCTAGAACCGACTCGAATTTTGACGGTCGTCACAATAAACCTAACACATATAAATATAAATATAACTAATTACCATAATTAGTCCCCATAGATTTATTTAGTTTCTTTTGATCACTGAATTAATTCTTGATCAATACTAATTAAAACATATGATTTCATATTAATATATTATAACTTATAATATATTAATAAATCATATATATATATATATATATATATATATATATATATATATATATATATATATATTTATATATAACCTTCTCTCATGAATTCATCCTAACAAATTGTCCTGATGATATGCAACCCAAATGGACCATGCTACTCTCGGGTCAAGTACATACCAATAATAGTTATGGGCTTAGACATCTAATCCAACAATAGCTGCGAGCGAAGCGTCAAAGGAGGCTATATGGTTGAAAAACTTCATTGGAGACCTTGGAGTTGTGCCAACCATAAAGGAGCCTATGGAGATTTTATGTGATAACGAATGAGCGGTTGCCTTAACCAAGGAACCGAGGGATCATGGCAGATCCTGGCATATCAACAGAAAATATAATTTCATCAGACATCGTGTAGAAGAAGGACTCCTCGTGGTCAAGAGGGTATCGCCAGAAGAGAATCCTGTAGATCCCCTCACAAAGGGTCTGAGTAGGACTAAGCATGTTCAGCATAACGAGAGCATTTGCCTGAAGCATGATATTAATTTTAGCGATTAGATAGGTAGTTAGAAACTCGTAACAATATAAATGTAATTGACATTTGATGATTAATTAATGGAAGATTTATTTATGAGTAAAGTTTACTATCTTTTGTCAATTATTTATCTTGTGTCTCACTTTGCATGTTTTACTTCCGAAATAATTGGATTATTCAAATTATCCACAGTCGTTCATACTTTGGAAGTAAGTTATGAAGTAAGGCTGTCATGAATTGGCTTGTAGATTGTCTAAGTGCTTAGACATATCAAAGGTTTGCTACAACGTTCATGAGTACACCTGAAATAGGATTTGAGTATTGGATTAAACCCACGTTCATTTGAATCACTTCATGGAATTTATCACGAGTGATTGTGAGACAATAATATTGTATAATCTTTAAACCGAGATATATGAGTTGTTGTTTACAAGTTGGTTGTTCATTGATACTACGTAAACGCATCAGTAACTTGATGTTATAAAATGTAGTGTTGTGTGCGACTTGATGTGTAAATAGTACAAGCATATAGGTCAAAGTTTATCTGTTCCTTTTGCCCTAACGAGAAAAGCAATATCTTGGGCCCCTCGATGATTTTGTGTTGACTTATGTGTCAGGCCCGGTCAGGACTGAATTGATGTGTTCAATTAAGTTCTATGTCAGACAAATCATAAATCGGGAAACAAATTGTTGGACAATGAGAATGATTCTATTCCATGTCTTTGTCCACATGATATCTTGTAGAACAGAGGATTATATGATCCCTTATCTAAAGGACACGTCATTGACTAGGTAAGAGTTCGACAACGGCTTTTGAAAGCTACGATTGCTAGTCAGATTCTGAAGTCATACTTGCAGTTATAGTTATTAGAGTTATCCAAGTGGGAGACTATTGAATTAAGTGTCTAAGCCCATAACTATAATTGGTATGTACTTGATCTGATAGTAGCATGGTCCTTTTGGGTTGCCTTCACCATAGCAACTTGACATGATGACTTTGGAGAGAGAGGTTATTTAATGATTTATTAATATATTATAAGAATAATATATTAATTAGAAATCATATTATTTAATTAGTATTTAATCAAAAAGTAATTTGGTATAAATTTTGAGATTAAATGAACTGATTAAAAGTGTGGGGACTGATACTGCAAATCACTGATAGTTGCAGTATTGGGCTGATGGACTCCCTTTGAAAGGGTTGGACGAAATCTATAGGAGGCCCTATAGAAATCACGTAAGGCCTTCCAGAAGGGAGGTCCATGGGCTACTTGGAGCCTAAGTCAGGAATTAGGGTTTTCCTGGAAACCCTAGCAGCCACAAGTATTTAAAGACCCCTAGACCTCTCAATTTCGACCACTGCTTCACAAGGTGTAACCCTAGCCGAAATTCTGCTCTCTCTCTCTCACTCATCCTTTGCTTTTGGTGTTTGTGACTCCATTAGAGGTGCAACACGTGAGGCACTCAAGCTTTCAAGAGTCAAGATCATCCGTGGATTACTTGTTATTACGAGATAACAAGAAATGTAACAATCAAACCCTAGTTCCATATTGTTTTTCTATGAAATTGTATACTAGTATTAGGGTTATTGCTTTGGAAGATCTATTTGTATGTATAACCAGAGAAAAACTTAGATCCAAAGTAATAAGGGTTGCATTAACACATAGGAATGTTGTTATGCTCAAAACCCAACACCCAGGAGCTTAGTACGCTAAGCGTACTGATAATATACGCGGGGCGTACGCTTCCAGCGGACTTTGGGCTTCCGTTGGGCCTTCGGGATACTTGGGCCCTAATGGACCTTGGGCCTGGACCTATTTGAATAATTGGGCCTTAGAATTTATTATTGGACCATAAGTAGCATGGTTGGGCCTTTTGGGCCTTGTGGCCCATAATTGTTTTAGACTTGGATGTTAGGCCCATTAATGTAGAAAATTTTTGGGCCTTAGTGAAGAGTTTGGGCCTATGCCTTGAGTTGTGATCTAATTCTAATTAGGTTGATTTGTCCATTTTCAGGGTGAGATTTTACGGACCGGTAGCCGAGCAATATTTTTTTAGCAGACTGAGGAGAGTCTTCTCACTATATCCATAGGTCGAAGGAACCAATGCCGACCCATTATCTGATTGTGGATTGTTAGTGGTTGTGCATCGACTTGTATGAAGACCATAGGGGTAGCCCATGGAGATTGGATATCAGACTATGGGGGTAGCCCATAACATTCCAGGTAAAGATCATAGGGGTAGCCCATGACACATGGATGTCAGACCTTGGGGGTAGCCCAGGAATTCCAGTTAAAGACCATGTGGTAGCCCATGACAACTTTATGTGTGTTGTATGATATTCTATGGTTGTATGTTATGTGATATATGGGAACTCACAAAGCATTAGTTTACGGTTTATTTGGGTGTTTTTATGTACTTCTAGTACTAAAGGGAAGGGTCCGACTTAATGGCGCAACATTCACTCTTCAACTTTTTCCACATATCTATTTTTGGATACTCTGATATTTGATACTATATGATGTAATGGGTTTTTAGAACAAATTATGATTGTATTTCTATTTTCAAAAATGAAAAATTTGTTCGGGTTTTTGGGCTGTTACACAACCTATATCCGATTCACTTTTTATAACACATACACTGTATCGTGTCGCACGCGAAACTTAGATAAATCATAACTTCCTGATACTAAGTCAGATTTAAGAGTTCTTTATAGCCACATACTTATGATCACGACTACTAAAACTTTCGTTAAGTTTATTTGTCATAAATAATCTTTTATTTTTAATCTTTATTTTATCGCTTCAACGATAAATTTTATATTAAAGTTTTCTACACATATTATATAATCTTAATATTTTCCACTTAATGTGTACATGATAATTCTTTATTATCTCATAACACATATAAAAAACAATTATTTTAATTAACGATTTTAATTATTCGATAAAATGTATAATTATTACGATTATACTATAAACATCTAGCCCAAAATTAAGGGCGTTACAAGGACTTCGATGCACAGGTATTAAATAAAATTTATTGCACTTTTTAATTAATATTCTACTTTTATATATATATATATATATATATATATATATATATATATATATGGAAATCTATTAAACTTTAAAGGTTTAATGGAGTGTAGTTTAATGGGGTAAAGTAGTATGACAAACGTTAATGTGACAATTTGAAAGGTTTAATGCATTTGGATATGACCTTAAGCCGGTGAGTATGAGTTCTCTCGTCCGTATATTTTTTTCACTCTCTACACCATATCATTTTAGCTAGGAAATAATCACCACACCACTTCCATGTCATTTTTTCGAGTTTCTTTATTTTATTTATATTTTTTCAATAATTATATAAATAAGTTTTATAAATTTATAATACATGTCATTAATATATATATATATATATATATTAAAATTGTCCTAAGTTAGCAACAGTAAAATCCCTTTTTTTTTTTTTTTTTTTTTTTTTTTTTTTTTTTTTTTTGTCTATTTCAGTCCTTGTAGTTTCCCTATTTCTCTTTAGGGTTTTTTTTTTATATTTTTGGCCGTTTGGGTCTCAAATGGTATCTCTTACATTTTTCTGCCTTTGTGTTTTTACTTTCCACGTGTTCTGCTGCTTCTTTTATTTTTCACGTGTTCCGTTCTTAATCCCTCCACCCATCCACCGCCTCAGATTCTTCTTGATTCTTCATTATCGCTCATTTCCACTGCCTCGAATTTTCTGTTTCCAAGTCCATTCCAATCCACCGGTTTCCCTCGATAGATTGATTTCCCTCAAAACTACCAGATAACACCCACCGATACATCACCTACACCCTCCGTCGCCAACACATCAACATCACCCACCGTTCCTAGATTTTTCTTTTCTTCTGTCTTTCTTTTTTCGCGATCGATGCTCCTTTTCTTTTGCCTCTCACGGTGTTTCTCTTCTGCTCACAAATTAACACCGCCCTCCAACCGGGGTTAGTACCGCCAAAGCTCCACCGACTTGCTTCAAGCTGAGACGTTTCCCATCTTCGCTACCGCCAGCCCCCACCTACTCTAACCTTGCGCATCTTCACGCCGACCGCCTCAGCGTACAGTATCCAGATGATGCTACCGACGACGCCTCCGCCTCCGCCTTCTTTCACGCTGTTAACGCCACTCACTTCAGGTATACATACTGGTTTCTCATCTATTATCTATTTTTCCTCCACTATTAAATATAGTTATAGCGCTGATTACTACTGAAATCGTCACTTTTTATCTCTTTCCTTGGGTAAGAAAACTCTAAACCCACAGGCATATCCGACAACAGTTAAGAATGGGAGAGAGTTCAATGACTATCAATTGAGAGATAGAGATAGCTGCAGGCGCCTTTGTGCTGATGTCGGTACTGTTCATAGCAGAAAGAGGCAACGCTGCTGGTGGGTTGGAGTGGCGATGGTGCTGTGATTTTCCAATTATCAGCCCTAAAACTTCTTCTTTTCTGTCATATAAACCAAAAATTACCTTGATAAAAAAGTATTTGAGTGTTACGTAAGAATTCTGAAATTTGTTATGCATGTTAAAATTTCTGATTCGATTTGTTTTTTTTTAGCTTTCAGAGATGGCATATGTAAAATGAAGATGAAGAATTGAACCGGTAAGCATCTGCAATCATCTTTTTGTCTTTTGCTTGCAAATTAATTTTTGTTCCTTTTTGATTGACATTTTTTTAAACGGCATGAAATACTTGGTGATGTGTATGGTTGATTGGAAACAGTTGCTACTCATCTCCAAATTTACAGGTTTTGTTTTTGATTTTTGTAATGTTTCTATCGATTAACAAGGGTATGGTTGTGGTTTTAGTGAGGTTTTGATGCACAAAAACTGTTCGATGAAATGTCTGCATGAAACCTAAGTAAACTATATATGTTTGTTTGCTTTAGTTTGATGTTTGTTTTCTGTTTTACATCTTTTTAATTTTAACTATCTTACCATCTGTATTTAGTTTACTGATATATTCCATTTAAGGATGATCATAGGTTCCTTATTGACCTCCATTTTAAACATGGATGGCTGCTCGAAAGTTCGCTGCTATTTTTCTCTTTTACTCGGTCGCCCTTTGGCATTGCTTAATGGGTAAAAAGGTAATCTTATAGTTTTCATACCATTTTTTTTAAATGTTTAGTAATTTGATTCTTATAAAAATCATTATGTTTTGATTTCACACCTTTAGTTAGTAATTTGTTTCTTTACATAGACTGCATTCCAAGTCTTCCACTACACTTCAATCAAGTCGGTCAATAATAAAAGCTTTTTTCTTTGTTAATTTGTTGTCCTACATGTGTAAAGTATAACGGAAGCTAACTTTGTTATTATTAATTAGAAGGGGTTAATGGTTAAGTTGCCATCAAGTTAAACTCTATGTGCTTCTAAATACAGTTTGATGACATTTTATGAAAACTTATGTGGTTTTGTACTTTAGCTGGCCTCCATAATATTTTTAAGTCTGATCATCTTTACAATGTGCATTTTTTTATTTTTTTATTATCATTTAACACTATTTATATTTTTGTCAAATCATTCAAACAGGGACTTTATAATTGCCTACGTTTATTTGTTTATAATCTTTGTTCTCAGGTGTTTATGGTAAAAAAAAAAAACTTTCAATTTTATTTTTTCAAGGATTATCTATTGCCTTAGTTTATGCTCCAAAAAGCCACATGCTTCCAATTTCGTTATGTATACTAATGTTTGTTTTTATTTATGTATGATCAACTTTTTTCTTTTACATATCATTTAATGCCCCCTTTTTTCATTGGTATATTAATCTATGTTTTATTTATACTTTGTAAAGAAATCGAAGAAGACTCCCAATTATAGGAAACAAGAGGTTTCTTCATCTTTAAATAAATGTAATAAATTGGCTTGCTTCCTATGTTGTGATGGTTGTTTGATCCTTTCCACTACAGATAAAGATGGATGTCTTTTTAATATGAAGGTAAGTGTTGTCTCTCTATTATAAATTAATGTATACGTAAATTACACAATAGATTTTGCTTTCACTCAAAAAGTGGTTTTTAGAAATTATCTAACATAAGTATGTATATCATAATTGATATGTTTTTTCAACTCAAATATGTTTAAAACTATTATTAGAATGATTAGTTACTTAAAGACGATGATGATTAACCAAAAAATATCCAAATAAATGGTTTTAACTTAATTAACAGGTATAGTAGTTACAAATAATATTAAAAATCAAATTTAAATAGATCATACTTTGGAAAAAAAGAACAGTTTTTATGAATTATTCCTCTTCTTATATATTGGTAGCAAGTTCTCTATAGTATGTTTTTTTTCTTTATAATAGATTATACTTTGGAAAATCCATCCAATCATAGCATTCAAAATTTATAAGTGGAATTTTAGAACTACAATGTTGTAATGGATTTAATAAATAAATCATAGTATGTTGCTATTTCTTGCATGGATATTAACTGGCCAGTAATCTATTGTGGTTTTGCTTGCAGGTTACAGATTTACATCAGGATTCTAAGTTTGTAATGGTATATAAATTTTAGGAGGTTCTGACACAAAAAATGGAATGGAGCACGTATATGATTTCTTGAGATTGGGTTGCTATTTCTTGCATGACAGTTATGGATCGAATTGTATTTTTATTCACCATTTTCTTTTTTGCAGGTTGTAAACAAAAAGAAAGAGACAATCATCATGCCATTGTTCCTCGAGTTAATTATGGCTGCTGGAGAAAAAGCCTGTGTTTCCATTGAAGGTGTTAATTTTCTTGAACCAAATTCTAATATTGACATTGTTGTTTTTTAATACAGCTTGTACAGGCAGAGTTGAAAAAAAAAAATCATGATATATGTAGTCTTATTTTTGTATCTGCTTAAGTCTGATGGTTTGTTTGCAAAAAGACAAAATGGGCGTAAATATTAAGAATAACAATGTACTTTCTTTACAACTACTCATAACAGAGTACCACAACTGTCAAAGCGTACCACAAACGACCAAAACAATCTCTTATAACAAATCCATACCCCGCGAAACGGGGTTCCTCATCTAGTTTAAATAAAAGCACATTATTTAAATAAAAACATATTATTTAAATTGAAAATGAAAACGTTACAAAACCATAAAAAAGTTACGACATATTAAAAACATAAAATGATCCAAAGTCTAAGTCTTATTTTCCAAAGAAAATAAAATAATAATAATAAAGTTACAATCAAATGTATTTCCAAAACTTAATTAACAAAAGATAATAAATAGTTTAAGTACTTAGATTTCTTATTTAATTATACATTTGAAGTTACGATATATTAAAAACATAAAATGATCCAAAGTCTAAGTCTTATTTTCCAAAGAAAATAAAATAATAATAATAAAGTTACAATCAAATGTATTTCCAAAACTTAATTAACAAAAGATAATAAATAGTTTAAGTACTTAGATTTCTTATTTAATTATACATTTGTAACGTAAGTGTTTTAAAGGTCAATTCTAAAATATATATAATTTGAAATATTTATTTGCCAAAAAAGTTATTTTTTTTTATATTTTATATTTATCTATTTTTTTTACTTATAATAAAATACAGGCACCCACACGTAGGCGTGTGCAAAAAAACCGGTTCAGGAACCGAACTGGTCGCTGAACCGGAAACCAGTTTAGGCTTGAACCGGTTCACGTAAGAACCGAACCGCTGCTGAACCGAACCATTGGTTTTAAACCAATTTTTTTTAATGTGTGCGAAAATAAATGAGTTTGTGTAGAATATTGATCAATTAACCACACATCTAATCATGTGTGTTGATATTGTATATATATTGGAAGATTACAATAATGAGATCCTATAATGTAGGATCTATAATATACAAATATACATTAAATAATAAATGACGTAATTATCTAATATCCCCCCTCAAGCGAATGGGTGGTGGACCAAGACGAAGCATTGCTTGAAAATGTTCAAATTGAGCACGCGGAAGACTTTTGGTGAAGATATCTGCCACCTGAAGCTTGGTTGAAACGAACTTGGTATAGAGCTTGCCAGAAGTAACAAGTTCTCTAATAAAGTGGTAGTCAAGATCAGTGTGTTTGGCACGCTTGTGAGTAACCGGGTTCTGCGTCATAAACAATGCACTTTTGTTGTCACAAAGAAGAGTGGGACGAGCAGAAGGTAACGCATGAAGCTCACGAAGTAGATGAGTGATCCAAACAATTTCAGTTGCCGTGTTTGCCATTGCCCGATACTCCGATTCACAACTTGATCGAGAAACAGTTGGTTGTTTCTTGGCACTCCATGAAACTAAGTTACCACCCAGGAAGATTGAATAACCATATATAGACCGACGGGTTTCAAGACAACGTGCCCAATCAGCATCAGAGTAACCGAGAATGTTGTTTATTTGAGGTTTACGAAAAATAAGCCCATACGAGATCGTGCCTTTAACATAGCGGAGTATCCGCTTGATGGATTGAAAATGAGCATCGGTAGGGGCATGAAGGTATTGACTTGCTTGATTGACAGCATATGAGAGATCAGGTCTAGTAATGGTTAAGTACTAAAGAGCACCTACAAGAGAGCAATAGAGCGTTGGATCAGAGAACGATGGCCCATCAGGTGTAAAGGTTTCATGGGTAGCCAAAGGAGTTGAGACTGGTTTACACTCAAGTAAGTCGACACGAGTCAAGACGTCTTTGGCATATTTAGATTGACTGAGAAAAAGTCCATCATCAGTATAGCTCACTTCTAAGCCGAGGAAGTAACTAAGATCACCAAGATCTTTGATAGCAAATTCATTGTGTAACCGGGTAGTAAAGGAAGTAATGACCGACTCCTTATTACCAGTAAGAATGAGATCGTCCACATACACCAGGAGATACATGATGCATGAATCTTGAGCAAACACAAATAAGGAGGTGTCTGCACGACTGCAAGTAAAACCATTTGCAAGTAAGAATGAGCTGAGGCGTTGAAACCAAGCACGAGGTGCTTGTTTCAAACCGTAAAGGGCCTTAGAGAGCTTGCAAACGTGGGTGGGAAAGTTAGAATCTGCGAAGCCGGGTGGTTGTTCCATGTAGACCGTTTCTGTAAGATGTCCATGGAGAAAAGCATTTTTTACATCTAACTGATGCAGCCGCCATCGATGCAAGACAACAAGAGAAAGAACTATGCGGACGGCTGAGGCTTTAACAACAGGGCTGAACGTATGCGAGTAATCAAGGCCAGGTATTTGACTGAAACCTTGAGCAACAAGGCGAGCCTTGAAACATTCAATAGAGCCATCCGAGTTGTATTTGGTGCGATAAACCCATTTAGAGAGTGGGACGAGGAACTAGAACCCAAGTGTTGTTTGTGCGTAACGCCTCCATTTCTTCATGCATAGCAGCCATCCAACGAGGATCTTTTGCAGCAGATTTATAACCTTTTGGTTGAGTGGAGGACATGAGAGCTGCATGTAAGGCATGATGCTCAAGAGAGGAAAAATCTGCTATATGGCGGGTTTAAAAATTCCGTCCTTGGAGCGAGTTTGCATCGGATGAGTAGATGGTAAGGGGACGGGTGGATCGTTAGAAGGATCGTTGGTAGGAGAAGGGTGGGAGCTGGTCACTGGATCCTCAATTGAAGAGTCATGCATATCATTGTCGGAATGAACATGATGATCATGATCATCATGAGTAGTACCGGTAGGCATAGATGGCTGTTGTGGCAAAGATGGATCAGGTACACATAGTCGGCAAGAAGTTGGACTACTGGTGGTGGGCTTGAAAAGCCTAGTGGACTCCGTAGGCTGTGAAACGGAAGAAGTGTGATCTGACTTATCCGATGATGAAGTAGAAGTACCAGGTCCATCTTCTAGGAACGAAGATAATTCCAACTTTGACAAATCTTGATCGGTGATAGAAGTGCTAAAAGGATAAACGGCCTCGTTAAAGCGTGTATGTCGAGTAATGTAGATACGAGAGGTGGCTGGATCGAGACACTTATAGCCCTTATATTGGGAGTGATAACCAATAAAAATGCACGAAATACTTCGAGGAGCAAGTTTGTGCGCCGAATAATCTCGAATATATGGATAAACAAGGCAGCCAAAAGTGCGAAAATTGCCATAATTTGGTGATCGTGAGTGAAGTAACTCAAAAGGAGACCGATTGTCAAGGACTTTGGTAGGCATACGATTGATAATAAATGTCGCTGTACTGAAAACATCAACCCAGTAAGAAGCTGGGACACGAGCATGAAAAAGCATAGCAAGACCGGTTTCAACAATGTGGCGGTGCTTACGTTTTGCGCGTCCGTTTTGCTGGGGAGTGTAAGGACAAGATAACTGATGGAAAGTACCATTTTCTTCGAATATTTGACGAACTGTATTATTAACAAATTCAGTACCGCCATCACTCTGAAATACTTTAATTTTTCTAGAGAATTGAGTTTGCACAAGCTTGATAAATGTAGGTAAAACAGCATAGAAACCGGATTTTGCCTTCAAAGGATAGAACCATGTGAACCGTGAATGATCATCTACAAAAATGACATAATATCGATAGCCATCGGATAAAGTCGGAGCTGGTCCCCATAAGTCACAATGTATTAAATCTAAAGGATGCAATGAACGTTTAGGATTTAATTCAAAAGATAATCTTTGACTTTTAGAGAGTTGGCAAGGTTCGCAAACAGTAGGTTTTGGTAACAAAGAAGTAACATGTAAAAAACCTCGTTTATGTAAACTAGAAATGATGTCAAAAGAAATATGTCCTAAACGACTATGCCATAGTTCAAAAGAAGCTTTATTAGAAACACCGGAAACCGCCACCAATGATATGGGACCATCTCTTAGAACGTATAATCCATCTTCACATCGTCCTTGAGCTATCACCTGCTTGCTTTTCCTGTCCTGAATATGAAAGAAAGGTTGAGAAAAAAGGACATCAACCGGGTGATCCATGGTGAGTTTATTGATGGATAGTAGGTTCTTGGTTAAACCAGGAATAACCAAGACATCATGTAATGATAAATTTTTAGCAACCATAGAAGTACCCATATGAGTAGCAAGAAGTTTATTTCGATTACCAAAAACAACATGCATATTACCCGAATATGGAGCCGATGGATTGACATTATTTGTGGAAGGAGTCATGTGTGAAGTTGCTCCCGAATCAACATACCAATCCGGATGACCTTGGTTCACATGACATTGGGAATGAAAAGCCTGGGCCAAGTTTGCATCTGATGGGATGGCAGAGTTGGTTGCATAAGTGTGAAGACTTGGACAAGAGGAGGCATAATGCCCATTTGTACGACACAGTTGACAATGAGGAGGACGTCTGCCCCCACGTCCTCTTCCTCCACTACGAGATCCACCACGAGAATAGTTTGATGACCTTCCTTTATTATTATTAGAACGAGACTCACAGATAAATGCAACAGTAGGGGCAGCGGAACCATGCATAGATTGTAGGAAAATCTCATGATTTTCTGCCTGGGACAATAAATCTCGAAAAGATGGAGATGGCCTGGAAGTTCGAATGGCTATAGAGAAGGTCTCAAACGAAGAGCCAAGGCCACAAAGAAACCAGTGGATCTTGTCCATATCATCAACAGGTTGGCCAATTGCAGCCAATTGATCACATACAATTTTAAACTTTCGTCCATACTCAGATACTGTATTGGTACCTTTTTGCATTTGTCGAAGGCTGTCACGAAGGGAGTGGATTCTTTCAACAGAGGAGCTGCTGTAGGCAGCCTCCAAAGTGGTCCAGATAGATCGAGAATCAGGAAGACCAAGAACTTCAGCGGCTGCTTCTTCAGTTAGAGAGGAGTTGAGGAGAATGACTGTCTTCTAAGCATACGCTGGATTTGGGACAGATTTACTGTCAACTTCAACGGTCTTTGGAGGTGGAAGAGAGGTGCCGTCAACATAGGGCATGAGCTTCTGATAAGAGAGTAAAGGAAGCATTTGATTTCTCCACAGTAGGTAATTAGTAGAGCTTAATTTGATGGGGATCATATGAAGTATGGTATTCACTGGAAAAGTATTATCGGCAGAGGTAGACATGATTAGGTTTCAGGAGAAGAATAGGGTTAGAGAAGAAGAAAAACGAGAGGAGGGTAGCGTGAGTGTTAGGCTGATACCATGCAGAATATTGATCAATTAACCACACATCTAATCGTGTGTGTTGATATTGTATATATATTGGAAGATTACAATAATGAGATCCTATAATGTAGGATCTATAATATACAAATATACATTAAATAATAAATGACGTAATTATCTAATAGTTTGAAATGAGGAACACAATGTTTGCTAATATGATGAAATCGATGAAAGCAAAGTTAAAAAATATTTTCAAGAAATGTCTCCCATTATTACTTGTTCCGCCGCTTTGAATCTGGCTCTAAATGTTTTTTGGGGGGGGGGGGGGGGGGGATGAGACTTTAATTGAAAATATTTGTTACGATTTGGGTTTATTGGATGATGACATAGATTATGCATCAAATGAAGTTTCAAAATTTAACAAAGTTTTTCAAAATTTGTTTGAAGTTTATTTAACAAAATATGGTTCAACAAACATTCATGACATGATGCAAAATACGGGGGCATCCGGATCCACTTCTCACCAAAATAACGAAACAATTAGGCTTTATAATACTTTGAGGAATGAAAATTCCAAACGAGCTCGGTCTAACACCCCTAGTAGCGAGCTCGAAAGGTACATTGGTTCTGATTTCTTGTCTCAAATGAATATTCAAGAGTTTGAAAATTTTGATATTTTGGCTTGGTGGAAAGGAAAAGAAACCCAATTTCCGATTCTAGCCGCTATGGCCCGTGATCTACTAAGCTCTCAAGCTTCTACGGTAGCTTCGGAATCGGCTTTTTCTGTTAGTGGCAGGGTAATATCACCAAGAAGAACAAAACTAACCCCTTTGTCGGTGGAAGTGTGCATTTGCTTGAAATGCTACCTTGATGGCGTGGAACAGATACAAGACGTTGAAGTACTAGAAGGCACATCATTGCATGCCGAAGCACGAGTACATGAGGAAGAAGTAGCGATGAGAATGTCGGTGCCACTCACCCTAGAAGAGATCGAGTATGAGAGAGGATTACGCAACGACATGGCGGATGACGAATAAATACAATGACTACGGACTTGGAATGAAGACTACGACGACAACAATGTTTTATATTTGAAGATGTATTAGTTTGACAATTTGGATGTTTTGTGTTTTTATGTTTGAAGTTGTATTATGTATTTCCAATATAAAAAAACAAAAAAAAAATGAAAAAAAGATTGAAAATTGCTCCAAAAAATGTGTTGATTCAAGTTGAACAAATTTATACATACATTATGTTTTTGTACATACACATAAACATCAAATTTAAAACAAAAAAAAAAGTTAATACATCAAAAGATATGTATATTATTAAACAAGAAACAAAAGAAAAAAAAATGAAAAAAACCTTTTGGCATATATATATATATATATATATATATATATATATATATATATATATATATATATATATGGACGTGCATATGTATGTGTGTGTATTACCATAAGGCTTTATGCCTTCCCAATTCCTTCAACCCCCAAAAACCTAGTGTGAAACATAACCTTTTTTATGGTTAAACACAATCAAAAGCAATATAATCTAAACAAAAAAAACTCATTCCTATTTTACATTTATTAGCCCAAAAACAAAAAAAAAACAAATTAAAAAACCATTATATGCGCCGAACCGGTTTTTGAACCGGTTATTTCTGAACCGGTTTCGATCAAACCGGACCGGTTTACATATGTTCGGATTATTTTGGGGCTGGACCGGTTTGGAACCGAACCGGTTTCCGGATGAACCAGTTTTGACTACGTTGACCAGAACCGAACCGGTTTTCTGAACCGGTCCGGTTCATAAAATAAACCGGTTTGTGCATGCCTACCTACACGTGGGTCATATAGAACATTCGCTTTTAAAGGGCTTTATGAAATATGTGGGCATGTGGGTCATCTACTTTAATAAATGAATGTTTTTTTATAACTTGTCACACTCTCATTTAATTTGCCAAATGTCATTTTGTGGTTATTTCGAATTAATTTTTATTTCACATGTCATTTTATAGTTTTTTTCTATTTTATTAAATTCCACATAGTGTTTAAATACAATAATAAATGCATAGTAATTTCCTTAATGAACTTTCCATTTAATTTCAAAATTACTAAATTAAAGGTTCATTAATTTTTTTTATTTAATTATCTAAATTATTTGTTTAAAGCTTATTATTTCTTTTGTTTATTTATTTAAATTTAAAAGATAAAAAATATTTTCATTATAATAATTCATTATTTTTCTTATTTTCTTATAAATTCAAAGTTTTCAAATAATTTGACCTTTATATTTAATTATTATTATTATTATTATTATTATTATTTTTCACAACTAGGATATTTATAACTCTCCCTTTTCTTTTAAAGGGCTTTATAACTCTCCCTTTTTTCTTAACATAGCTAGACCCGAGCACTCGCACGCACAGGCGATCTATTCTCCACAAAACCGCTGGGAAACCTATTGCTACAGGTTCGTTCATGCTGACGACTTCATTATATGTCTTTCCGATTCTCGTTTGTTTTTAAGGGATCCGGAATCTGATGTCGCATTCTGAATCGTGGTTGGTTACTTGGATATCAACTGTAGTTCCATTATCCACAAAAAACGGCTGCAGTTTCACATGAGATATCATACGTGTTGCTTTTCTACTTGAGAATTGACATGGACTTTCAAACTTAAGAGATAATATTCTAGGATAAACCTTGGTGTAAAATTCTTTGATAAAGGCAATTCAAACAGACTAATGTTCTGTGTTAGATAATTGGCAACAGATTTCATCGTTTGAAAGTTCTGGATTTAACTAAAAATCAATGTATATATACTCTTTCTTGGAAAGAGGACGAGGACCTCCATCCCCTATTCTAATCCATCTCTGTTTTTTTTTTTTTTTTTATTATCTTTCTTTAGCATTGAGTTTGTGAGGGATGGATCATGATCATGGATGTGTAAGAATTTTAGTTTTGTTAATTATTTACAGTGAAGAGTTGTTTGCTAAATCCTTTCCTGGGCAAACCCTAGTTAATTTAATCTGAAATATGAATCTTCTTCTTCTTCAAGTGGAACAATGTCGTACAGTATAATAATAGCCATGGCATTGAGTTATTGGTAGAAAAACAAAACATAAACATGCACTACTAATCTGGTTTCTGTATGTACAAGATATTAGTTAATGATTGATCGAGACTTGAGAGGTGTTTATATTAGCTAGCCTAGCCTAGCTCTCCTCCTTATCCTCTGCAACTGAATAAAGCACATGAGCAGCATCGTGTGTGTGTGGGTGTGGGTGTGGGGGGGTTGAGTCGGTGGAAGAAAAAGAAAAATCTTCCTGTGCCTCAACAACAACACCAAGTATCGTCTCCAAAACCTCAGCCATGGAAGGTCTGTTCTCAGCAAAATGGGCAACACACTTTAAGGAAACATTCAGCAGAGGAAAAGCATACATTCCAACCTTTGCAATCTCCTTATCAAACACCTCCCCTGTCCACTCCTCTCTGACCATGGCCTTGACCCACTTTGGAAGGTCCAACCCACCACTGTAACTGTTCTCCACTATCTTCCCTGTCAGCAGTTCCAACAGAATCACCCCAAAGCTGAACACGTCTCCTTTTTCCGATAAACATTTCTCAGGGGCTGTGTAGCTGCCATAGCCATTACTTGATCTCTGCAAGCTAGCACTTTTCGGATCAACCATATTCCAGTATCCGTATTCACTTATTAATGCCTCCTTGTTTTCATTCAACAAAATGTTGGAAAGCTTGATGTTTCCATGGGGAATGCCAGGATCACTTTTGTATATGTGATCCAAACCCCTTGCTATTCCAACCGCTATAGACAACCGCACTTTCCATGGGAATTCGATCTTCCCCTCAATATTCCCTAAATAAATAACAGACATTTTAGATTTGATTTGATGCATTGATTAATGTGTCATGATATTTTACTTACTTTCCATGAGTGCCAGGAGGCTCCCTTTGTTTTGATACTTGTAAATGAGAAGCTTCTCTTCACCCTGACAACTGTAGGCTACAAGGGGAAGAATGTTTTGATGGTTCAACTTCCCAACCATTGCCATTGTGCGATCAAACTCCTCACATGGCGCCTGTAATTTCTTTAATCGCTTCACTGCATAAGCAAAATTGTTGTTGTTGTTGTTAAGCTGAACCTTGTAAAGGCTGCTGCAGTAGTTTTGGTTTTGCAGATCAGCTCCTGCATCCAGAAGGTTCTGCAAATTGAATTGCTCCTCTTGTTCTACAAAAAAAACAAGGCCTGGATATGGATTTGTGTCTTCCACCTTTACTACTTCCTTCACTGACACTGACACTGGGGAGGAGGTTTTAGTTCCAACAACAGGGGTGCTGGTGTTTTTCACCTTCGTTTTTTCCTTCAATAATCTTATGATCACCACATTCACCACAAACCCAAGCATGACAACTAATGCTATCACAATAACAAGTTCAGACCACAACACTCCATGCTGATGATGATGATGTGTAGTCCCTTTGCCATTTTCTTCATTAAACCCAGGTGGTGGAGCCGGAGCAGATGCTCGCCATTCTTTTGACCCTGCTAAAAGGGAAAAATAATTTCATGAAATAAACCAAGCAAGGATTCAGATTCACAAAACTCACCTCTACCTGTAACGTCACTCACAGATAGAGCAAATACTACTGTCAGGCAGCTTAACATCATCATCGATTTCTTCAAACACTTATCTGATTGTCAATCTTCTTCTAAGTTCTTAAAACAAGTTGTGCAGACATGACATGACGTTACATCTCTCTACTAATTTGTTATGGAATGTTGAATAGAGACAAAAAAAAAAAAAAAAAAAAAAAAAGAAAAATAAATAACTTCGGACTTCCTGAAGCTCAACAACAAGAATCTGAATATCCTTGCGACAGACTATTTCTACCTTGAAAATTCAGGCTGTCGTCCTCTATTCACATCACAGATTTTGGCTACTTTAACCCTTTCTTTCACATCCCTAGTTATCGCTATCTGCTAAGGGCATAATTGGAAATAGAGTCTGCCCAAATACACCACGTAGGTAACCTTTGACTTGCTTCTGCATTGTTTCCTGAGATGACAGTTGCACAATGTTGGCTAAACCATATAGATGATAACAAGGAAAATTATATATAGAAAAAACATTTTTTGGTCCCTATGTTTTTCTCAGATATGAAGTTTAGTCCCTAAGTATCAACAATTTCACAGATGATCTATATGTTTTCAAAATTTTTGATATTTAACCTTTTTTTTGCTAACTCAGTTAGCTTTTGGCTATTAACTATTATTTGATTATAATATTGGGAGGCCATCATTTCACTACAATAGACCATTTATGATGTCTTGTCTTATTTTATTTTTTTAAAAAAAGAAATATATTATGTAATTTTTAAAGGGTCTCTCACACACACACAAACACACTCACTCGGATCATCAACCTTCATCATGTTCCTTTTACACACCGTCATCCATACATCACGAATGATGAACCTAAGCTTCCTTCTTCAACCACCGAACTTGCACCATCAAATTAACCTATATCACAAGCCCACAACATGAATAAAACCAACACCATCATCTGCCACATCCTATCATGATCTTCATCATCTTCCTTATGTGACCATCTCCACCCCCCGGTCTTCATCTCGCCATAACAGACCTGCAACTTGAGAACCAGAATGAGAAAGAGGGAAATAAATACACAATTCAAAGTCGAATCTCAAGGTAATCAGCCCCTGTCACTATCACATACCTATAACTTGAGACTCGTTCTTCAATTTTACATAGAAAGAAGAAAGAGACATCGAATCTCCATCTCTGTCCCATATTCTCGTTTGTTTATTATCTTGTACCTACAAATTTGAGGAAAGTGGAACACACACATAAAACCCACTTTTTCATCACACCACCAGTTTGTCTTCGTTATTATCATCTATCACATCTTCTTGTTAAAAATCAAATAAGAAAAACAGGATCGGTGAGAGCGGCGATCAAAAACACATACACACACACACCTATTAATCCAGCAATATGTGATAAAGAAAAGACATTCCTGGGTCGATTTCACCCGTAAAATCAATTTCATATTGCATTAGGGTTAACTGAGTTTGATTCTTGAGAGATTGACGGTGGTTGAATCTTGACAGATTCGAAATCGATTTCGTTCCCTGATATGTATTCAACTTCTCAATCAATTTTATTTGTTGTTCTGGAAGAGCACACCCATAAAATAGATTGTTCGTGGGTGTGTCAGTGTGTGTTAAAGTGCAAACTTGTGAATTAATTTCCATCTGAACCTGTGAATTGATTTCCAAAAAAGAAAAATAGATCATACCCAAAATATGAACCCATGTGAATCGTTTACCGTGTGCATGTGTTGAAGAACTTGACTATATTGTCAAGAACAAGACAAATGATTGTGTGTATGAGTACGTGTGAGAGAGAGCCTTTGAAAATTAAATAATATATTTCTTTTTTTTTAATAAGACAACATCATAAATGGTTGGTGGTGAAATGACGGAAATACCATTTGAATATTATAATTAAATAATATTTAAAACGGAGTTAAAAGTTTTGAAAGTACAGAGACCAAAATTGATATTTTTTCTTTTATATATATATATATATATATATATATATATATATATATATATATATATATATATATATATATATGTGTGTGTGTCTTAAGATTCAACAATTGATGAGAACCATATTCATTGATGAAAACAAGAATCACGATTATCAGACATATTCAACATATGTAATTAATACCACTACCATCAAAGATGTATTTGTCAAAAAAATCAATCACTCCCGATTAGAACTGCTCAAAACTCGGGCCTATAACATGTTATACACCTCCCCCCCCCCCCCCCCCCCAAGATGGATGTTATAACCGGGCTGCCCATAACTGGTTAAGAATATCATAACCGATGTAACCAGACAAAGCCTTCATCACCAAGTTAGGGTTTGGACTTTTTAAAATTTATTTATCTAACACAACTTAGTAATTTCACTAAAAGACAGAAAAATAAACTTATTAAACCGGGTATTCTCTTAACCGGATAGATTTAAATCCAAGGGCCAGCCGTAGCCGGTCAGGCTTTCCTTCACTGTAATCGGTAATTTATCGACAACCTGGCTTTTTGAGCACCCTATTGCATGTACAAGGCTTCCAAGTTCCAATGTTGAAAGACACTTATTGCATTGTGTATAAATTGCACTACTTAGACCATCTTCAACCCACTTCCATTTTTTCCCCAAAAAAATGGAGTAAAAAATGGGGAAAATAGTGTTTCATCTCCAACAATACTCCATTTTTTACCCAATTTTTACCCCAAAAAAGTATATTCCTAGTATATTCGATTATTCCAACTTACATAGATTGTCAAACACACCCATCTACTAATTTAGTTTTAACATATATATAATCTATATTTTTTTTCATTACATTAATATTAAATACAAAAGTACATTAATATTAATATTTATAATAAACTTATAAATAAATACTATACATGCATTTATAAAAATATTACACATACACACTTTTAAATAAATATTAAATAAATAAATAATAGTATTGTCACTTGCTGGTTTTTATTAGATTATTATTGTAATATATAGGTTAACTACATGTTTAATAGCATATGTTATCCTGTTTGTAATATATATTTTAATTATAAGTTTTTGTAAAATACGTTATCGTTTTTTAAAATTTCAATATGTATTTAAATTTGTATATGAATTTGATGATCAAAAAACAAACTTTATATTTATAATTAATTAATATAATTTAATATATAACAAAATTTTATAAGTATTAAATATTATATTTAAATTATAATTAGTAGGTAAAAATGAACTAGAAAACAGAGGGACTAAAACCGATAACGCAAATTTTATCCTCATTTTGGGAAAAATGAATAGTATAACACCATATTTGGTGTAATACTATTCATATCCCCCAAAATGGGGGAATAAATTGGGGGGGGGGGGGGGGGGGGTTAGAGAAGAATGGGGGAAAAATGAAGAATGAGATTGGGTTGGAGATGTTCTTAGTTTTCCATTTTTTTTAGACGAGGAAGTATCATAATAAGCTAGAAAAGAAAAGCAACACACCATTATGTATAAATTGCACTACTTAGTTAACTGTTGCAACATAATAACAAGAGGTTTTATTTGCTATGATAGATTTTTGTAATTCTCTAATCAACAAAATCAAATTAAAAGTATACATGAAATATTCATTGTAATCAATAAAGTAGTATGTCATGATTCAAGGAACTTCCTAAAAATACAAGTCCAACATAATTCATGGAAGTAGATGCCATGTAATTCTAGAGCATTCAAATGTGTTATTTTTTTTATAGATTTGATAAGTTTGTTGGCCTGAGAATTTTCGTGGATCATTACACTATATAGTTATCTCACATATTCGAGCAAATTATGGAAATGGTCCCTATAGTTATATATTTTTATAATAAGTCCAATACTTTTCAATTTGGACACAATATATCCTTGAATTATTATTTTGTACATACGTTTGATGCTGTTTGTCTTGCCTCGTTAATTTTTGTATTTAACTATTAGTTATAAAATTTATTATTATAATAGATTTTCACTATAATAAAAAACATGCCACCAGTACTCCATCTATGCATCCCCTCCTTCATATTGCTTAGACCTTTGATTTCCCTAGAAAGCAACTAGAAATGTACGAGAGAACAACATAACACCTTCACCATCAATAACATGCCACCAACACACCCCTACAATGAGTCAATGAGTCACGAACCCTTCATCACCCACCTTTTCCTAGGGAGCTGCAAGCATCACCTTCCACCCCTCCCTCAGACAATCTTGTGTCTATGGTTTTACTCCAACTCCTACCCGCGCACAATGAGGGGGGGTTGCGAAACTTGGATTTCGAGGCCAAATTCACCAAACTTGTGCATGGTCGCGACCCGCGGACACAAATGCAACTCCAAAAAATTGGGCCCGCGCAACCCTCATTTTTGCTAAACTTTACACTTTTGGTTTGGTCCTAGGTTTGAATTTTGGTAACTGGTGCATTCATTGTGCAATTAATAGCATTTATTAGCACAATCAATTCCTTAATGATGAAATTGATTTCTTGCCATTACAAACTAGTATAAAAACGGACCACTGCTACCTCATTCGACACACAGATGTGTTGATACATGAAAGTGAACCTCTAGCAATCTGAAGCCAAGCCAGAACCGAAGTCCCAGTGCATTCCGAGGTTGATGAGTTCTAAAATGGAGCCTGTTCTGAAGTGAAGACATATCTGAGAGACACATAGTTTTCAGTGTTATTTTGAATATATATTAGCATTTAATGTTTCTTGTCCTTTAACATTTGTTTTATTGTAATGTTCATGGGACAAGATCGAGAAAATCCTGTGTGTCAGCTTTTTGACTTCTTAGATTTACATTCTCTATACAGTCTTATATTTTGTCTTTTTATCTCTCCTTAGCTATTTAAGGAGATGAGTTTTCCATGCATTGTAACCTTTTTTAGCAATATTCTCTTTCACATCAAATACTAAGTATCTTGCAAGTTAAATCACTTTATCCATCATTCTCATTGTTCTTAAGTTATCTTCACTTTATTCATACTCATTTTATCTCACTTGAATATTTTGTTCAATACATTGTTGATCTTCTTACTTCGAGACAAGACCGGTTTACCAGACTTGACTGGACCTATATATTAGCAGCAAACATTGATCTTAAGTTAATTCAAGGTTTGAGTTTTCAAACCTTGTTCACGCACAAATTCTTGCACTTTCAATTAGTATCAGAGCCTAAGTTGTTGTCCTTTGAATCCATAAGAACAAATTATAATTGATCTGAGATTACCTTGGTATCTCAATCATTTATGTGTTCAGGATAAAAGTTCTTCTATATACTGCTTCTTCTCTAATAGTTTAACATCAATGGCTGCTCCTAATCAAACTCAACAAATGTATTCAATGCAAATAACAAATAGCATGGGTTGCCCAACGCGTGCCCCATTGCTAGTTGTTGAAGAGTATGATCACTGGAAAGTTAGAATGGAGAGATTTTTACTTGGTAAGGAAAAAGGTGAAGAGATATGGAGATCTGTGAAAGAAGGTCATCATGTTCCAGTAAGACGAATGGTCAGAGATGCTGTTTCTACTCTCATGGGTCAAGAAGAACAACGTCCAACACCTCTTACTGCATTAGGCATCGAAAAGATTCATGCAAACCAACCAGATTACATTCTCAGAGATGGTGCTTGGTGTTCCTCCTTCTCTCTTTGAGCATATTAAGTTGTGCAAATCTGCCAAAGAGATTTGGGACACTCTTAATGACTTGTTCGAAGGGTTTGAGAATATGAAGGATAAGTATTTGACTTCTATCGCCAACGACTTTGATACCTTCACCATAACCCCCGGTGAATCCGTAGCCTCTGCTTCGAATCGATATAGTATCGTTGTGAACAACATGACTGCACATGGTGTAGTTATAACTCCTCTCGAGTACAATCTTTCATCAACAGCCTCGGAAAATGACGGGGGAACGTCAAGTCATGTCTTCCGAGTAATGGATCTCTGAAGAAACTAAAGGTCTATCAGCTGTTTGACAAACTGCAAGGCCATGAATCTAACGTTGATCAAACGCTAAGAGAACTGTCATGAGGTCCTCTTGCCTTAGTTAGTTGTGTTAACCCACTAATTCTGAGCCCATCTGTGTCAGATCCTTTTGGAACTATTCCACCCATTTCATCTACTCATCCAACAATTCCTACCCCACATACTGCACCTGTTCCGAACCATTCATTTGAAGAAAATCTTGATCTCGATTCATTTGAGTATGAACTTCGTTTCCAACAAGAATTGACACTACTGTCTATGAAGTAAAAACGTCCTTGGAATCCCATTCATAAACCTTTTCAAAACCGATTTCAAGATCCTCATCAAAGCAATCCTCAACCCTTCCCTAAACCTTCAGGAAATTCCAAAATCAGTCAAACCCAAGATAGTCTGTCATAAATATAGTCTCGGTAACCACTTTGCAAAAGACTCTTTGGCTGAAACTTCCCAAAAACCGAACGTAAAAGATTCTGCCTACCATGCTCGAAGAGCACAATAACTTGCAGAAAGTGAAAAAGCTTTTGTTACCACGATGTCAAGAAATGTTGATGGGTACTGGTCTTCCGGAGATGAGGATGAAGTGAGATCTAGAAGGAATATGTGTCTTATGGCC
Source organism: Lactuca virosa (assembly GCF_052849685.1). Lineage (NCBI taxonomy): Eukaryota > Viridiplantae > Streptophyta > Magnoliopsida > Asterales > Asteraceae > Lactuca > Lactuca virosa. Next base: position 290,515,545 of record NC_136432.1, on the reverse strand, counting down.
AGACAGTCGATCGAGTGTGATGAAGGCTACTTGTCTTCAGGTTCAGAAGAAGACGATGACGATGCTGAGCCGAACATTTCCTACATGGCAAAAGATGATCCACCCAGCAGAAACATCATCCAGCAGATAAAATCCATGATCACTGACAATAATTTTGATTTATTTGTTTGTGAACCCTATCTAAATCAGATCCAATCAGATATGATAGTTATTCATAGAGCCTATAAGTCTGCCATAGAAGTTAGTGAGAAGTCAGATAGTGAATTGACTCGTCTTAGATTACGCTTTGAAGATTGAAGGCTTAAGATATAATCACTAGAGAGAGAGCTTTTCATGACTAAGGATGAATGTATCACTTTGAAAGACACATGTGAAATCACTTTTTGTGAAAGGAATATCTTAGTTACTGATAATAAACGTCTTAATGCGAAGATTGATGCTTCGCTTAACTCTATTGATATTCTTGAAACAAACGAACAGATGACACATAATTTTCTTCACCCATGGTCCAAAGCACCAGGTCTCGGAAGTGAGTTTCCAAAACCTGTTGTTCATCCCTCGAGGGAACTTCAAAATCTAACGTTTATGGGAGACATTCCTAACCGTACTCATTCGAATACCCCTGTCTAACCATTGTCGCCCTTTCCTGAGACTTTGGACCAGTTCCAGTCTCTGATTCCTGAGTTCAAACCTATCATTGTTAAATGTCCTGATTCCATGCCTCTTCTGCCTCTGATATCCATGGACCTGAATCAGTCTTCAGAATCATTCCCCGACACCGACTGTACTAGAGTTCAGATTTTGAACTCCAACCCTCCAAACAATTGTGTTGTTGATGAAATCATTCCCGATACAAATGGACATGACTCTGACAAATCCAACCTCGTTTGGGTTTCTTTTGATAGTGATGTAGATGAAGAAATTGTGTGTGACGAGTCATCTGACTCTTGTATCTCTAACTCTGATGTGATTTCGAAATTAACTCTACTACCAGTTAAGCCTAGTTTCAACAATCCATCCGTTGACAAACTTCCAAGTCATCATCTGACTCTCTGAAGAAACCTTGGCTGAATAAGAAACACATTGTTCACCCAAAGACCGAAGCTAAGAATTCCCTTAAGAAAGAAATTAGGTCTAGGCAAGATTCCAGATTCATTGAGAAGTCCAAGAAGAAAGTGTCTCAAACAGTTAGTCCAACCACTAGGAACCATAATACCTTTATGTCTATTAGGATCCTTAAAGGGCATCTAATCATCCTAGTTCGGTTGTTCAAAACAAATCTGTCAATAATAGTCCAAAAAAGGTCACTATTGAGACTCCTTCTGTGAAAACTGACTCTCCTCGGACAGTTTCTTTTGTGTTTATTGCTAAATCCGATGACACAATTTTCAAACCAAAATAATTTCCGAAACCAAATATGCCTTCGAAAGCAGCAAGAAACGGATAAGTTGCTAGGAACATTGTTGTTCAGAAATCTTCAAAAGATTCAAAACAAAAGTTCAGAAATCTTCTTTGGACTTCAAGTCAAGCAAACCAACATTGGAATCGTTATTCATCAAGAGAAATACATTTCCGAACTTCTAAAAAAGTATTCAATGGACATATGTGCCTCTGCATAGGTTCCAATGGGTTTCAAACACAAGATCTTCTCGGATCCATCAGGTGTTGTTGTTGATCAGAAGAAGTATAGGGGAATGATTGGATCGTTACTCTACCTTACTGCAAGTCGTCCTAACATTATGTTCTCTACATGCCTATGTGCTAGATTCCAGGTTAATCCGAATATGTCTCATCTTCTGGTTGTCAAGCAAATTTCCGATATCTTAAAGGAATAAAGAACCTCGGAATTTGGTATCCGGAAAAGGAAAGTTTCCTTCTTCAGGCATATTCCGACTCAAAGTATGGAGGTCTTCAACTGGACAGAAAGAGAACTTCTGGAGATTTTCAATATTTGGGTGGAATATTGGTTAGCTGGTCATCCAAGAAACAAAACTGTATTGCTCTCTCAACAGCCGAAGCAAAATACATCGCTGCTGCAAGCTGCACTTCACAAGTTCTTTGGGTGAAATCTCAACTTCTGGACTATGGTTATCGATTTCAACAGATTCCAATCTATTGTGACAATCAAAGTTCAATTTCACTTTCTCACAATCCAATCCAACACTTCATGACTAAGCACATTGATATTCGGTACCATTTCATTAAAGATCATTTTTTAAAAGGAAACATCGAACTCATTTTTGTTCCATCTGATGATGAAATTGTAGGTGTCTTTACCAAGGCATTAGACGAAGCCAAATTTAATGGATTTCTGAAAAAAAAAATGGGAATGATGATGCATGATCCACAATTCTTCCAAGAGGCTTGTACTCTCTAATGGAAACATTCGAAAGTAAAATAATTCCGAAGTCAAATTCGTTTCTCTAGGGTTTAAAGTATTCCATGGATTATAACAATGGGACCCCTTGATGATATGTAGGTTATTGACCCAAGACTTGTTTTATTCCCTATAAATAGTCATGTAATATTCATTATTAGGGTTAAGAGTGAGGCAAGATGTAGCCGCCAATCATAATGAGGTTTCTTAGGTAGAATAGATTTATTTCAATCTTTTCTTATAGTGTAATTTCCTCATCTTAGTGAATAAAATATTTTGTTCATCAATTACATCTTCATAATTGTGTTCGTTCTTTAATTATGCATTATCATCATCAAATCATTATTGGGGTTTGACCTAACAAGTGGTATCAGAGCGAGTCTTTGAAGATTTGATTGATTTTTGAAGTATTGGTTCTTGGTTGATGATTTTCTACACAAGTTATTGAAAATTTTTGGTGTTTTGGCGTTTTGGAATCAAGATTCTTGTTCACGCTATTGTTCATGAAGATTTATGGTGTATTATTTCAATCCAATTCGTATTTTGTTCGTATTTTCTGATTGGATCTGATCGATTGTTTAATCCAAAGTCAATCTATTATATTTATTTTGAATTGGCCCAATGTTTTTGCTCGTTACTGTTCATTGATTCATTTGTTCCAGCCCAAACTTCTTTCTGTTTAAACTTCTTCGTTCCTGGTCTAAGTTATTCTCGTCCTTCATTGTCAATATTATCTTCGAACCTGAGTTTTTCATTCGTGTTTCAAGCAATTGATTCTTTCTTTATATTCGATTGTTTATTGAGATTCATTTGTTTCCTTCAATTTCTGATTTGATTCATGTTTGATGATCGGATCTGAAAGTTGATTTTGACTTCTTGGATTCAAATGTTCCTGTTTGCAAATTTAGTCTCATCTATCTTGCATATGCTTAAAATCAAACCAACTGGAAAATATATTTTGTTCTAAATTTTTGCAATGATGAACATGTGGATTTGATGATTCATGGTTTTTGTGATTCATGGTTCTTGTGAATGACGACATGAGTTTGGACGATGAAGAACATATGAAGCATTGTCATGAATAGATGGAGTTAGTACTGATTTTTGATTGAATGTGATGTTTTATCTGGAAATTGACCTGTTTGATCTAGAAATTGAGTTGAGAAAAATTGATTTTATTGATTGGCGTTAAGTGATTTCGGTGGTCGAAGCTAAAAGTCAAAATTGGAACAAATGGATTCATCTGCAAATGTAATCGGAAAAGGAATTGTCATCAGAACTTATCGCATCACTTTCTCACATTAATTTCGTTTCCAACAGTGATTCCGATCTCGGAATCAGAACCAATCTCCATTTTCGGAATTTGGTTTCGAACTTGTGATGTTGGTTGGCGTGAATCGGAACACGAACCATCTTCAGAATTGCTATGAAGACTGCTCAGAACCGGAACCAATCTCTGTTCTTGAAATCAATTTCGGAATTGAAATGATATATGGTCTCGGAATCGAAACTCAAATATCTGATCAGAAAAGGCCTTGTATTCAGAACTTAAATTGATAAAGCGTTTAGAACGTGTACTCGGAATAAGGGCCAATCTCCGATCTCATAATTAGATTTCGGGATTGTGATGTTGGATGGATTGAATCAGAACGAAGGGTGTCTATTTTTGATCGAAACGAATGAATTATGAACGCAATCAAAATGAAGGAATCGAAAATGATACATTTGTCGTGTCTTGCATTAATCAAACAAATGAGGAAGAAAACTTCAATTTATAACTTTGATCCTCATAATTTCAATAGCATGGCAGTTTTGGTCCATGTAACTTCAGCAAAATGACAGTTTCAGCCCAATATTCTGAAATGTTTACAAATTTAAGGGCTGATGAACAAATTTGGATTTCTCATGAACATATTTTTTCGTGAATAGTAAATAATGGATTCCAACAAGTCTTGGCGGTTCGGAAGGTCGTATTTCGCAAAAACATCAAAAATTTTCAACTATTTTAGATTTTAAACTTCAATGTTTATTCCATTTTGTCGAGGGGTAGCATAGTAATTGTTTATCCAATTCAAGATAATTCTCATGACCATTTGAAGGTTTTTATAATCATGTTTTTGATTATAAAAGGGGGAGAATTTGATATGGCCATTCGAAATTGGATTGTGACTTTTCAAATTTGAAGATTTTGATGAAGCTCATGGTAACGATCTGAAAGTAGCTTTTACAAAGAAGTTCTCGTTGAACTCTTATAAAGCTTTTATAGAGAAGTAGATTTTACAGAGAAGTTCTCATTGAATCTTATAAAGCGTTTCAATATCTCTGAGTTTTAGTGATTTCTCGATCAAGTGACGTTATGAATCTTAAGTTTGGTTTGTTACATGATATTTTTTGGTAGCTTATATCATTATCTTATTTGAAGATCATTGTGACTTGGAGGGGGAGTTCTTCAAAGATAAAAAGTGATTTTGTTTCTTAATTTTGAAATTGGTTTTTATGGCTGGGTTGGCTTTCATGAAAATCTTTGGGATTACATTAGAAGATGAAGTTTTAAAATATTACTTTAGTGCTTGGTTTCGTATTTCTATATCCTAGAACCCAGTTTTAAGACTATTGAAGAATCAAGATTCGCGGATCGCTTTTGATATTCCTCGTCATGAGATCCTTTCTTATTTGCTAGATTCTTGTTTTGGAAGTTGAAGCCTTGTCATCCATTCCATACTTTGAGGGGGAGAATGTAGGGTTCAAAGTATTCCATGGATTATGAAAATAGGCTCAAGACTTGTTTTATTCCCTATAAATAGTCATGTAATATTCATTATTAGGGTTAAGAGTGAGGCAAGATGTATCCGCCAATCATAATGAGGTTTCTTAGGTAGAATAGATTTATTTCAATCTTTTCTTATAGTGTAATTTCCTCATCTTAGTGAATAAAATATTATGTTCATCAATTAAATCTTCATAATTGTGTTCGTTCTTTAATTATGCATTATCATCATCAAATCGTTGTTGGGGTTTGACCTAACAAGTGGTATCAGAGCGGGTCTTCATAATTGTGTTCGTTCTTTATTGATTTTTTGATGATTTTCTACACAAGTTATTGAACATTTTTGGTGTTTTGGCGTTTTGGAATCAAGATTCTTGTTCATGCTACTGTTCATGAAGATTTATGGTGTAGTCCACTGTTCATCTGGGTATTATTTCAATCCAATTCGTATTTTGTTCGTATTTTCTGATTGGATCTGATCGATTGTTTAATCCAAAGTCAATCTATTATATTTCTTTTGAATTGGCCCAATGTTTTTGCTCGTTACTGTTCATTGATTCATTTGTTCCAGCCCAAACTTCTTTCTGTTTAAACTTCTTCGTTCCTGGTCTAAGTTATTCTCGTCCTTCAATGCCAATATTATCTTCGAACCTGAGTTTTTCATTCGTGTTTCAATCAATTGATTCTTGCTTGATATTCGATTGTTTATTGAGATTCATTTGTTTCCTTCAATTTCTGATTTGATTCATGTTTGATGATCGGATCTGAAAGTCGATTTTGACTTCTTGGATATTCAAATGTTCTTGTTTGCAAATTTAGTCTCATCTATTTTGCATATACTTAAAATCAAACCAACTGGAAAATATATTTCATCAAACCATTATTGGGGTTTGACCTAACAGTTTCTCCTCGGAATCGTTTCCTCTCGGAAAATATAGGATCATCATATGTATCTTTTTGCTAACCTCTTCTTTCTGTTTTTAAGTTGTTCAGCTTTCCTCATTACTTGATGTTCTGACCGATATAGTTACATCGGAGTACTTGCAATCATCCCATCTCGAAGTTTATGTAAAAAAAAGTGTGTTATGAAGTTCATATCGAAATTCAAAAATTGAAAGGGTAATGTGAGTTCATCTCTTATCTTCTTCCGAGCTCCGCTCCTTCAATTCTCGGAATCTCAAATCTTTTGAATTTGGTCCTCTAAGATCTTCATGCATTTTTACCTTTGGTATTCAGTTTTAGACCGTGCCATCTTGAAATCTATATTACGTACTAATGATATGTTCATATTCTTTCCAAAGTATCTTACGACATCTCATCTCGGAATACGATTATTTCGAGATCCTCAGCAATAAAAGAATTTTAAGGTTATCATTAAATTTTTTATTCCGAAACGTTTTTGATTTATATATTAACCGTAATTTTTATTCATGATTATCCTTTTAATTCTCAATAAACGTGCTTTGACACACGTTCCAATAAAGCGCATTACAAAATCAAAACTGAAACAACTGTTTTGTCTTTTGGAACAAACAAACGTCCCATCTTTTGTGTGCTACCGTTGTTTAGTAAGCTGTTTTCGGCAATGCGTTTAATGCAACCCATTTCGTGTTCGGGTGTCATCATTACTTTCTTCATCCGACCCAAAATATCAACCTATAAAAGGATTTTGAATCCTAACTGTTCCCACTTTTCACTTTTGCTATCGTCTTCCTATAGCCTTTCTCTCTGTACTCTGTTCTTCGAGCTCTCGAAAATTCATCACTGGCGTCCTCTCAATCAGTTTCCAAAACCTCCAAGAAGAAATCCTCTAAGGTATCTGCCTCATATTCCTCAACTGAGTTCATACTCAGAGAAACCACTCAGCTCTTTTAGCTTGATCCAATGGATTACGCTGAATCCATTTGAGAAATGATTGAGTTCATCTCCAAACATCCTATCGTAGTTCCTCTCACATAAATCCCAAACCCTAACCTTCCACTTCACATTCTTCACAAAGCTTTTGAAAGGATCAAGATTGAAAACGATGTACTGGAAGTGAAGATCGCCGATGATAAGATTGTTCCTGTTCACAAAAGTACTTTCCTTAAGGCGATCGCCATTCCAGAAAACCCCAAGGGTTTTTGTGTTCAAGAACCTAAAACTGAAGAGTTTTAGACGTTTCTCAGTGAAATCGGGTATAAAGTAGAATTCAAGGCCAATGAATTTAAGAAATTTGCAGTTCCCGGGTTTTGGACCGTACTGATGCATCTCATCCTCCGTGGATTGTTTGGAAAGCATGGTGGCATAGACACCATGAGCAAGGACTGGTTGTACGTTGTGTACAACATCTTCTTCGGAAGAAACAACGTTGTTGATATGACCGAGGTGATTTGGCAGGACTTTTGAAAGTTCGCCATTAAGAGGAAGCCGAACAAGATCTCAAGTCCGAGATTTTGGGCTCTGACTCTGCAATAATTTTACCTTGAGAAACATGACGCCATTCCTCTCAATTCCGACATTAAAGAGGTATGTTGCTCATTCAAAGCCATTAAAACTTATAGGTTACAGAACCAATCCTCTTTCGAACCTATCAGGAGATTGCCTATTCATATGTTAGCAAAGATTCCATTCGACTCACCATATCTCAAACATCATCTTGATACTTTGGTTGTGTATAACCCATCACAATCTACCCCAGTCTCGGATGATCAGCCCTCGGATGTAAACAAACCAGTTTCTGTTGGTGGCCGTAAGAAGCAAATGGCAAAACGAAAGGTTTCTCCCTCAAAAGTCCAAGCCAAAAAGAGAACCAAAGCTAGTGGATCCTCTCAACAGGATTCACAGATTGGCATTCGATTTGACTCTGGATCACAGCCTACCCTTCCCATCCACTCTTCCGATGTACCCTTCGGAGTTTTAATATCACATACACACACTCACGGGGAGTCTGCGCATAATCTACCCCCATCTTCCCATAAAGATGGTGCTGGTATTGAAAATAGTCCCTTGAAGCCCCCTGGGACACACCCACGAGACTTTTCAGAAATCCCATTCGATTCTACACAAGAAAAATCAGGGGCTCCTGCCTCTGATTCTAAGCTTTCCAAAGCTGGAGCAGTCCCTACTACTTCGAAAGCCTCAACCGGTCTGATACCTGCTTCAGGTAATGGGCGATCAGGTATTTTGGTATGATTTTGTTGACAGGGCTCACTCTAGGCATTCAGAGCTAACAAGAGCACAAGTGGAGTATACGCTTATCTCTATGCGTCAAAGAACCATTCAAAGTCGTCTTCCATTTACTTTTCCATTTAATGAAGAGATTGATCAAGCGTTCCATCCTTTCAAAGAAGCTCAACAAACTGCTACAGGATATGTTCCCGATCCTCCAATTGTTTCAGATGATCCCCCTCTGACGTTCACAAGCGAAGAAACTCCCACGCCTCCTACCGACAAGGATCTCTCAGATGATGTAATGTTCAAAGATGACAACACATCAGTTGGTGCTATTCCGATCCTCACATCCTTTAACATGTTACAGAAGCCCTCCTCCTCCAAACCAACTTATGATTTTGGTCTTTTCTCGTTCTTCGAGGAATCCAAAGAAGAAGATGTAGATGTTGAAGCCAACAATACATCCTCTCCTGTTATCTTGGAAATAAATCAAGGCAACGAGGATCAAGCCAATCCTACTAATAATCCGAAGCCTTCTGAACATCAAGATAATGCTATTGACGATGACGATGATAATAAGTCTGAGAGTTCTACCTCGGACATAGGATCTTCGGATGAAAACATTGCAAATCCTTTTGCCTTGTTAGAACTCTGAGACAATGTTGCATCTGCAGTCTCCAAAGTTGGCTCCCTCGACCAAGAAGTCGCAAACCTTGATTTCAAGATTGATCAGAAGGTTTCAAGTACCGATTCCAAGCTAGAGCTCATTCTCAGATCTCTTTCTGATATCAAAGATGATGCCCCCTCTGAACTAGATCGAGCCAATCAACTTGACCAACTCATTTCCATCAGGTTCAAGCACACTCTTGAAGAAGTCGAACATATGTATAACGACAGCCTCGATCATCACATCTCCACCACCACCACTATGCTCAAGATTCATGACGACATGATTAATGCTACCAACGAACTCATCAAGCATACTCATGTTCGTCATGAGAAACAAATTCAGAGATTGGAAAAGGAGATTCGGAAAAAGGATGTCATGAATATGATAATGCAAGAGGTTCTTATCAAGTTGATCCGTGCCACTTGGAATGTTTTTGATGTTCCGAACAACAATTTCGATGAGATGGTCGTGATTATTGATGAAACATTTGCCCATCTTAAAGCTCAATCTCCTACAACCGACACTTATGATGCTCTCTCCAAACAGATCAACATGAGTTTTCAAAGAGTGTTTGAACGGTTGAGTGAACTTCAAAGTGAAGCCAGAATTGCATCGGATGCAGGGTCTTCCAATGCAAGAGGGGGAGAAGGAGTTAGTGAAAGAGAAATATGGAGTCAATGGAAACCTGTCTCAGAGTTTGTGATCCAAGATGAATCGCCAGATGATGAAATACTTGAGGTTGAAACTGTTGGGTTATGAGCATTCTAACACTCCTAAGTGTACATGCAACCCTAAATACCTTGGATCTATGTTTTCTCTATTATACATACAATTATGAACATCCAAGGTATTATCCTAATCTAGCATACAAAATAATAAATATAACAAGATAGAATACATACCTCTTTGATGTAGAATGTCTTCATGAAGCTTGAGTGCCTAGTGCCCCAAGTGTGACACCTCAAATGGTTCACACAACACCAAATACACTTGGAATAACTTGAGAGAAACTTGAACACTCCTTGAAATCGTCTAGCCCTCACACTCACACATTAGTGCACGATTTCTTGAGCCATGGGATTCTTTTAAATGGTGGCTATTAGGGTTACACCATGTAACTCATAACTTTACCCATTCCTTATGCTCCATGGATTTTAACCTCCATGGAGTATCCATGGGTCACCCCATGGGCTTAGTCCAACATAAGGAATCTTGGATCACAAGCCCACATATATAAGAATGAATGATTTACACAATCAACCCATATATTTAATTAGTCTCCTTTTGATCACTTAATTAATTCCAAATTAATTCTTGATCAATACTAATTAAATAACCTTATTAATATATTAGAACTTATAATATATTAACCAACCTTAAGTGTTATTTCTCTCATTATAGTCTATCCAAATGCATGATGCCATGCAACCCAAATGGACCATGCCGGGTCGGGTCAAGTCTTACCAATTATAGTTATGGACTTAGACATTAATCCAACAGTCTCCCACTTGGATAAGTCTAAAACTATTATTGCGTATGACTTCAGGAACCGATCAACAATCGTAGCTCTCAAAAGCTTCTGTCGAACTCTGACCTTGTCGATGAACTCTGACCTTTGTCAATGACTTGTCCATTAGATAAGGGATCATATATTCCTTCATTCTAGATATCATATGGACTGAGACATGGATTATCAATCATTCTCTCTGTCCATTTGTTGTTTCCCGATTTCCGATTCATGATGACTGACTGATTGAACAAATCAAATCAGTCCTGGCTTGGCCAAGCACTCACATGTATCATCTTTAAATCATCGAGGGGCCCACAGATATCGCTTTTATCCTGAAGGTAAAAGGAATGGATAAACTTCGACTCATATGGCTTGTTCTACTACTTGTTGAATCATACACAAAGGCACGTTTTATAACATCGAGTTACCAATGCGTTTTCGTGCAATCAATGTATAACCAACTCATAGTAACAACTCATATCTCTAGGTTTGAAGAATATAAGATATTATCGTCTCATGATCACTCGTGATAAAATCCATGAAGTAATTCAAATGAGCGCGGGTTGAATCCAATACTCAGAACTTATGAGCACTCATGAGTGTTGTAGCACCACTTTGTCCACCAACTTGGACCTCTACAAACCAACCCATGACAGTCTTGATTCATATCTACTTCCAACATATGACCGACTGTGGATGGTTTGAATAACTTAATCATTCAGGAAGAGCGACTTAGTTATTCTGGAAGTCAGAACATGCAAAGTGAAACTCAAGAATAAATGAATCAAATATGGTATCAAACCCTATGAATATAAATAAACACTTTTATTTATCACCATACTGATTACTCATTATTCATTGTTTCGGTTTTATCAACTTTATACTTGAATTTAAAACAATACTTGTCCCATGCTCCAAGCATGTACACTATGTTTTCTAAACACTAGTCATGCCATACACCAAGTATGCATACTATGTTTGTCTATGATCTTTACTTTGTAAAATAGATCAATTGAACATCACTCCAATGATCCTGTTTTCACAGTCCCAAATCCTTACTGCAAATGCAAGAATTCCAAATTCATGCCATTTACTGAAATCTGTTAGATTCTAAACTTATATGCATTGATCCTCTTAATGATTATGCACAAAGTCAGAAAGACTTGACAACAATCATTACAGAGCATTCCAAAGGAGATCAACTCCTTGGAAACATCCTTCTTTCATTAAGTTTCCTAATCTTACACAGATTGAATAATTTCTAACTTTGAAACATTTCCATATTCCATTTTGACTATCACTTCTGAACAAGAGTTGCCTCCTCACAGATTATGTCAATATGGTCCTTCCAGAATTAACATTATACTTCCAACTGTCCTTGAGCAACCAATCTTTGGTAAACCTTAGATTGTCCTCGACAATTGCTTAATCATTTTAGTCATATCCAATTCTAGACCTTTTCCCTTCATAATGCCCCAGGCATTTGGAAAATTTTAGAAAGGATGAATATAGCACATGTAATCGATCCTATATCCGAAGCATATGGGACACGATTCATGATGTCTCACATAAAGACTAAACCAGTCTTTTGCTATAATATTTCCATTTCAATTTGCCAAGTTCTCAAAATTCAGATTATGAAAAGGGATGCCGTAATCATAATCGAATTTTAGAACGCAAATAATGGACCCATATATAGAATTTCCTTATGTTGAGCCATTCCAACATGAAATTCATATATATATCCTTGATTAAATACGATTAAAATCTCAATCTAAGCTTTTAGAATTGAAATGAAGTATAATTTCCTCTCCCTTAATTATAGCAAAACAACTTTTTCAACCCCTGCAACCTCACGAATTGAAACTTTTGTTTTCTATAATTAACATTGCTAACTTGCAACCTTTGTCATAATTATCATGCTCCCACTAACATGATGATTATTAGCATAACACTTATGCTCCCACTAGCTTTGACATGTACTCAGAAATCAGCTGACTTTCTTACCAAAGTTCAGATTTCTGATACTAGATTGTTTTGATAAAACTTTATCAAAATCATACACCTCTCTTAGATAGCTCACATGTGTGTCTAAACAATTTTAGAACTATGAAAAGGGATGCCGTAATCATAGTCTCAATTGTTTAGACCTTTGCCACTTCTCACAAGTCCATGTTAGTGTGCCGGTAAACCACACACGCTCCACTAACGACTTTGAGAATGCAAATATCACAATTGCTATCTAGCTAAAATCTACTTAGTGAAAGTGTTTCCTCACCATCATTTTCATGAATCGGAGAGAAACCTTATGACACTTAGATTTAATAGTGTATGTGTTCTTATCCATGTGGATTTGTCAAAACCATAATCACAAGACAAGGTTAGTGACAAATCCAAACTCATATTGATTAAACTTGTGCAATCTTAAATTTTTGCTATTTGGTAGCTCAGGTGCCTGCCATTGCTTCCAAGTAGTTGTGCAACCAATTGAGAACTCTCAGAACTCCTATGCAAAGCCAACTTGAATAGGCACAAAAATTTCAACACGATAGGTTATAAACCTCAAGTCGTGTGCTAGTGAAGGACTTTAGGTTTTATTCTTGATTAGGTCTTGAAACTTTCAAGAGCTTTAAGACTCCCACTGTCCTCTTGACATATAAGACTCCCTTGTCAAATATTCAAGAGATAGTGCGGATTCTTTATCAAGACTAACACTTTACACAATTGGCCTAAATTGGTCTCTGTTTTATCCAAAACATCACAACTTACCAATTTCAAATGTACAAGAGTAGATAACCTTTTACTCTTACATTTGACTAGTGTTAACAAACCCTCTTTAAGATATGTCACTCAAGTTACAATCTTGGAGTATGACTCTAAGAATTGTTTTGGAACGAAGTATGACTCATCTTTTTGATTTAACCATTTCAACAATTCATGACTCCTCTTCTTAGTCATAAGAATGCACTAAGATGACTTTAGAGGACCAATTGTGATATGATATCTTAATCATTAAGATGATCATAAACATGATACTAAAGTACTCTCCCATCTTTTCAGATTTGAGAAACTTTTATCTTTCTGCCATTCTTTGATTCTTCTTATTCGTTTTGTCTCACATTGAAACTTCTCCAATGCTACAGACTTATACTTAAACTTATAAGTATAACCATATTTACTGAACTTAAGTAAATCATGACGAATAGTCTTCTTGATCTTTTGTGGTGGACTTGACCAGTGCACAAGAATGTGTACTCGATCCCTTAGTCCTTTCCTTATTCACATAAGGAATTATTCTTAATTTTCCAAGCTGAAAGTTCTCATTCATCATACTATACAACTTGCATGATTCCAAGTTTCGGTCCAATTGAACCTTGGGTGATGAGAATCTTTCCTTATTTGGTAATATTAGACACTACCACAACCGAAAGAATCAAATCCATTTTTCCAATATTGCTATCAATGGAATCTTATAAGCAACAACTTTTCACAAATGCCACTGTAAGGATACTTAAAATAAATAAAATCAAAACCTTTTTCTTTTATTTTAAAACTTTGCGGAAAAACTTATCCTTACAATCCATATGAAAACCTTGTTGTTATCTATTCCTAAGCAATATAAATATCATAACTCTTAAGTAATAGCCCAAAATTCTGATCACCGAACCATGCGATTGAAATCCATCTTCGCGATCAGAATCAGCATGTAGTTAATAGAGTTAGACAATGGACTTTACCTGAAGTAGAGCCAAACTTATTGACTTTAACATCCTTAGGTAAATTTGGCAGCTTCGTAACCAATGCCCCTTCCTTTGGCAATAGTTACCTATGGACCCTTGATAATGGGACTATCTCAGACTTCGCCTCTCTCTTTACCATTGGGTCAACCGAGTTGACTATGGCCGATCTCTTTCCATTGGGAAGAGAGAGCTTTACTGGATATCCAATGTTATCATTGTCAATGTCCATAGCGTTTTAGGAAGTTTATCTTAGCAAATAGATAAGATCATTAAGGGTCTTGTCTTAGTCTGTTTCATAGGATTCCCAAAAGAACTCACTATGTGACTTAGAAAGTAGTTGAGCCACCAAATTTCTCAAGACTCTGACACCCAACTCTCCCGGCTTGTCAATATGTGACTACAACTCCAAGATGTGATCACACCTAGACCTTGCCTTGCCAATAGGGCTTGAGTGACCTTAAACTTTTTAGGAACTTGTGGGTTAGGGAGAATAATTGGAGGAGGTGAAAGAAGTATGATATCCATGGGACATCATCTTCATTTAGGAAAGCTTGTTTCAAGAGATTTGGGAAGATCATAAATGTCTAGACCAGACATCTTTTTGGGAGATATTCAAGATAGTTGATTTAAAGTCCTTAATATGACACCCAATATGAAATATTAAGGCTAGGACCCAACAAACTATTTTATAACTTAGAAGAGGGATGCCGTAATCCAAGCTATAAAATATTTGAAGGTAGGTGAATGACGATTCACCAATTTCCACCATGAAAAACGAAATAATTTATTAGGTTTTAATTGGATTTGAAAGTCCTAGATCTTTGAGATTCATTGAACTGTTCAAAGGCATGTTTCAATCTCGAGTGTGCCCTTCAGGTTTTGTGACTGGGATGCTGAGGATCACAAAACAAGGTGTGAATAACCATGCAAATATACTTGGTACCCTTAATATTTACCCCTTAATCAGTGTGCCGGTTAACCACACACGCTCCACCGATACTATGATAAATATTAAGTTACCCTTTGCCTACCTTGTTAAGTCCAGGTTAGTGTGCCGGTTAACCACACACGCTCCACTAACGACTTAAGCAAAGTGCAAAGTGTAATTTCATGGGTTAGCACCAAATTCACATTTTCCTAAGTAACTAAGATTGGGTATTAATAAGAGTTTAGTTACTTAGTATTTATCATTAATACTTTTAATGAAAGGAGAATTATAGTCCTTGTCCTACCCGTTCGGCTAACGACCCTCCACCAGTCAAGGAAGCGGTGGGTGAGAGTGGACACCCATTAAACTGCCATTTTATAGGCAGTAACCTTATACCCCCCTTATAGACCGGCTTCGTGAATGAGGCCTACTAACGGTAAGACTGACTTTACTCTTATACATATATATAAATATTATTAACTTATAATATTATAAAGTATAAGGGTTGAATTTTAACTTTTAAAATTCTAAGGGCTAACTTGGAATTAAAGTATTCATAAGTGAAAACTTTTCAAATTCCAAAACTTGAGGGCAAGTTTTGAAACTATTCAAAACTAATTAATTCCATAACTTATGAGTTTAAAGTAGTTTTAATTAAAAAAAAAAAAAGCTCTTCAAGTTCCATAACTTGAGGACAAGTTATGGAAGACTTTAAACTAATTAATAAAAAAAAATAACTTTTTTTTATTGTAACTTATGGAACTAATTAAGGTTACACTTTTTTTTTTAATTTAATGAAGAGACTATTGAACCTCCATAACTTGAGGACAAGTTATGGAGTCATAAAACCATTTAATTAGAACTAGACTCTTCATTTTGTAACCTTTGCCAACTTTTATGAGTTTTATGATTCTTAAATGTGACTTTTCATATAACTTGAGGACAAGTTACAAAAACACACTTTGGAATCAACTCTTAGATTAAAATGGATTGAAAACAACTATTTCACACAACTTTTCTATTAATCTAAGAACCTCATAAGAACAAGATAATTCAAATCATCAATCTTCAAGAAATTAGCATGAACATACAAACTAATACAAATCTTGAAATTATGACAATTATCTTAGAAATTGGATTAGCATGAACATTACCACATCAAAAACAAGTTTATAAGTCCAAAAACATCTTAGGGTAATGTTCCTAGTCCAATTCCAGCCAAAACAATCGAATATATATGCATCCAACTTGATTTTTCAGCTACTTTTGCAAGTATAACAAGAAAACAAGCCTAGGCTCTGATACCACTGTTGGGTTATGAGCATTCTAACACTCCTAAGTGTACATGCAACCCTAAATACCTTGGATCTATGTTTTCTCTATTATACATACAATTATGAACATCCAAGGTATTATCCTAATCTAGCATACAAAAGAATAAATATAACAAGATAGAATACATACCTCTTTGATGTAGAATGTCTTCATGAAGCTTGAGTGCCTAGTGCCCCAAGTGTGACACCTCAAATGGTTCACACAACACCAAATACACTTGGAATAACTTGAGAGAAACTTGAACACTCCTTGAAATCGTCTAGCCCTCACACTCACACATTAGTGCACGATTTCTTGAGCCATGGGATTCTTTTATATGGTGGCTATTAGGGTTACACCATGTAACTCATAACTTTACCCATTCCTTATGCTCCATGGATTTTAACCTCCATGGAGTATCCATGGGTCACCCCATGGACTTAGTCCAACATAAGGAATCTTGGATCACAAGCCCACATATATAAGAATGAATGATTTACACAATCAACCCATATATTTAATTAGTCTCCTTTTGATCACTTAATTAATTCCAAATTAATTCTTGATCAATACTAATTAAATAACCTTATTAATATATTAGAACTTATAATATATTAACCAACCTTAAGTGTTATTTCTCTCATTATAGTCTATCCAAATGCATGATACCATGCAACCCAAATGGACCATGCCGGGTCGGGTCAAGTCTTACCAATTATAGTTATGGACTTAGACATTAATCCAACAGAAACTCTTGAACCTCTTGAGTTAGGTGATGAAGAAGATGAAGACCTGGTTGAAAATGTAATTTTAGGACTTCAATCTATCAGGGAACAACCTCTGAAGGTCCTTTCGGATGCAGAAAAGTTGAAATGGTCTTTGGTTATGTGGCCATCATCTTTAGTAGAAACGTTCAGACGAAGTCAATATATGGCAAAAATCAAGAGCAAGCTAACTGTCGATGCATTCCGATCTACTCAATCTATTCTTCCACCAATCCTTTCTCTAAGGATCTCTCAAATCGATGTAGGTTCTCCATCCCAGAAACCTGATGATCTCCCTGAAGAGCCTCTGATTCCTCCTTGACCGGAATTTTTCATCACCGAATCCAATCAACAAATCATTGGCATGAGTGAAACTCCACAAGACAAAGGCAAACATATTGCTACCGAATCGGACAAACCAGTGAAGACGTTGAAAAAGTTTAAGGGATGGTCTCAAGATCATGATCAATCAAGCTTTGGAATAAACCATCCAGATTCAAGTGCTGAAAGACAATCTAAATCCGATGCTAGGCATATCTCCTCTTTTCCAAGAAGGAGTTATTTACGACATACACTTTGTGCCCTTCATGTATTATGATCTTCCGACACAAGATGCCGATCAACTTGACCTGGCAATCTCTCCTCACGGTCAATTCTGTATCAAGTATGCTCCTCTTCATCCGAATGATGATCCTTAACTAATCATCTGAACATAGCGTGAGAGATTGAGAACCTTTTACTCCGTCAATGCACGACCCCAAAAGGAAGTGTGGTCTCAGAATAGGATTACCAAGATCATTGGATACAGTAACATGGTTCAGAATAAGTTTGATCTTAACTGTATGCTGTACAAATATTAGGTCTCTTGGAACAAAAAATCAACCATCACCATCACAGATGCCGACTTTCCTTCAATCAACCCTAATAACATTCTCACCATTGCTGCTCACTTCCGACATCGCCAATCAAGTGGCACGAGCATTAGAGCTTACAATACTGCAATCAATTTCTTGAAGGACTATATTGCTGAGTTGTGTAGGTCCGACATTGCATTTGCTCACCTATTCGAAACCGAGAACATTTTGGCAAAAATCACTACCAAACTCCCTGAAGCACAGATCCTGGCAGAAGGCCCCATAGAAGAACCAGAACTAGGCTATGTCTATCTCAAAAAGAAGACTAACCGAAAAGAATTCTTTAGAGTTCTTGACAAACATCTTGTTCCGACAAAGATCCTTCTGAAGTTCATTTCCAATGCTGCAATAAGTGATTCTCCTAAGCATGTCAATAAGAAGTTCATCGAACATCTCAAGTGGTACTTAGAAGTCCGAAGCTGGCTCGAAAGTGCCTATCTCTTTGTGTTTGATGAAGCCAAGTGAGGAGTTGTTTGATTGCTAAGTTCACTTAAGGGGAGATTTTTGATACATGAAAGTGAACCTCTAGCAATCCAAAGCCAATCCAGAACCGAAGTCCAAGTGCATTCCGAGGTTGATGAGTTCCGAAATGGAGCCTGTTCCAAAGTGAAGACATATCCAAGAGACACATAGTTTTCAGTGCTATTTTGAGTATGTATTAGCATTTAATGTTTCTTGTCCTTTAGCATTTGTTTTATTGTAAAGTTCATGAGATAAGATCGAGAAAATTATGTGTGTCATCTTTTTGACTTCTCAGATATACATTCTCCATGTAGTCTTTTATTTTGTCTTTTTATCTCTCCTTGGCTATTTAAGGAGATGAGTTTTCCATGCATTGTAACCTTTTTGAGCAATATTCTTTTCACATCAAATACTAAGTATCTTGGAAGTCAAATCACTTTCTCCGTTATTCTCATTGTCCTTAAGTTATCTTTACTTTGTTCTTACTCTTTTTATCTCACTTGAATATTTTGTTGAGTACTTTGTTGATCTTCTTACTTTGAGACAAGACCGGTTTACTAGACTTGAATGGACCTATATATTAGTAGCAAACATTGATTTTAAGTTAAATAAAGGTTTGAGTTTTTGAAACCTTGTCCGTGCACAAATTCTTGCACTTTCAAGATGCAAATACTCATCTTCTTCCTCCTCTTCTCTGCAACTATTTCCGACGAGTCTTTCAGGAAAGTAGCCGTATCTGGCAGTACATACTGTTTCGGTTGTTGTACCCTAGGAACAGACGATGAAAGAAGACAAATGCTAACAATCTTAAACATATTTATGTTTTTATTTTCGTTTCTTTCGATTCTTCTATTTTTTCTTAATCGAGTATGTGTAGATTTTGTCTTCAATATCGTTTCGTTTACTGTGATCAATTTAACTGTAAATTCGATTCTTTCAAAATGTCTAGAACCCCTGCTGTGAACTTGATTGCTACCACACCTGTGACTAATATCATGGTCAATCATGTTGAACGATCTGAAAAAATTTCTTGTCTGTACTTCACGAGGTAGCAGCAGAAGATGTTATTCTACTTGATCACTTTGAACTTGGCTCGGTTCCTAACAGAAAATGCTCCTGTAATTGTTGAGGGGCAGGTTGATGCTCAATCTTTGAATGTAGTGGATGCTTGGAAGCATTCTGAATTTTTGTGACGCAACTATGTGTTGAATGGGCTAGCTGATGCCCATTAGAATGTTTATTGTAAAGTTGAAACCGCGCTAAGGAACTATGTGAGTCTTTGGAAAGGAAGTATAAGACAGAAGATGCTGGTACCAAGAAGCATGTTGTTGCAAAGTTCTTGGAATACAAAGGCAAGGGATCATGTGGTGGAAGCCGGTCAAACTTCCAAGAGAAAAGGCAAGGGATCTTACAAAGGGAAAGGAAAAGTCAAGAACCTAGGCCCCGAGGCAGGAACTTTCAAGAAGAATTTCAAGTGCTACAATTATGGCCAACCAGGTCACAAGGCTTCAGAGTGCCCGCAACCCAAATGGTAGAAGCGTCAAGCAAACATGGTGAATGATGACATGGAGTTGGTGGCCATGATAACTGATCTCACGGCCATGGTCTTGGAGGTGAATCTCATGAATACTAATTCAAAGGAGTGGTGGATTGACACGGGGGCTACTCGTCATGTGTGTCATGACAAGAGTGTTTTCAACACATACAAGGAAGTTGAAGATGGTGAAAAACTCTACATGAGAAATGCAGCTACCGCAGATATCAAAGGTGTTGGTGGTGTCATTCTCAAAATAACATCGGGGAAAGATGTGAATCTTAGGGATGTTTTCTATGTTCTTGAACTTCGTAAGAATCTAGTGTCGGGTGGTTTATTGAATACGTTTGGCTTTAAGCTTGTGTTTAATTCGGACAAGTTTGTTTTGTCCAAGAATGGTATGTTTGCGGGAAAAGGATATGCCTTGCATGGCATGTTCAAAATGAATGTAATGCTGTGAAATGAAATGAATAAAGCAAGTTCCAGTTCTGCTTATATGCTTGAGTGTTCAAATGTTTGGCATGGTCATTTAGGACATGTAAATTACAATTCTATTAAAAGTATAGTTAAACTAGACTTAAAACCAAAATTTAATATTGACTCAAATCACAAATGTCCCACATGTCTTGAAGCCAAAAGAACTAAATTATCTTTCCAAACAATCAAAAGAAACACCGAACCTCTTGATTTAATTCACACTGATGTGTATGATTTGAAATCAGCTCCACTCTAGGTGGGAACAAATACTTCATTACATTCATCGATGATAGCACGAAATATTGCTACATATATTTACTAGAAGAGTAAAGATGAAGAAATGGACAAGTTTTTCTTGTACAAAAAGGAAGTTGAGAATCAACTAAACAAGAAAATCAAAGTAGTTAGAAGTGATAGGTTAGAGAATATGTTTCTCCATATGCTGAATTTTGTGCTTAAAATGGAATTCGTCATGAATTCATATCACCCTATTCACCTCAATTTAATGGCATTGTTGAAAGAAATAATCGTACCTTGAAAGAGATGGTTAATGCCATTCTAATTAGTTCTGTTGTAAACCAGTCAATGTGGGGGGAAGCTATTTTGTCGGTTAACTATCTTTTAAATAAGATACGTCGCAAAGAAAAGGATGAAACACCATATGAACTTTGGATGAGAAGAAAGCCATCATATAAGTACTTACGAGTGTGGGGTTGCCTAGCCAAAGTTGTTGTACCACCGCCTAAGGTACAAAAGTTAGGTGCTAAAATAGTGGATTTTGTATTCATTGGATATGCAAAAAATAGTAGTGTCTATCAGTTTCTTGTGCATGATTCGAAGAATCCTGAGATATACAAGAATATAATAATGGAATCAAGAAATGCTTCATTCTTTGAAGACGTATTTCCTTGTTTGAACAAGGAGGTTGAAAGCCCAGAACAACGAACCTGTTTGAGAGGACGAACAAGATCAATCCGAGGAAGAAGAGATAGAACTCGGAAGAATTAAGAGGGCTAGAGTTGAAAAATCATTTGGTGACGATTTTTACACCTATGTGGTGGATAGTTAACCTAAAACTTATGAAGAGGCGATACTTATTCTGAAGGACCTCAATGGAAAGAAGCCATCAAAAATGAGGTAGAATCTATCTTACAAAATCATATGTGGGAACTAATGGATCTACCTCCAGGTAGCAAGCCACTTGGTTACCGTTAGATTTTTAAGAGAATGATGAAACCTGATGGCAATATTGATAAATACAAGGCAATACTAGTAATCAAAGGTTATAGACAAAAGGAAGGTCTGGATTACTTTGATACGTATTCGTCGGTTACGTAAATAACATCCATTAGATTAGTTCTTGCAATTTCAGCTATTAGAAACCTACATGTTCATCAAATGGATGTGAAAACTGCTTTCCTAAATGGGGAGTTGGAAGAAGAAATTTATATGGAGCAACCTGAGGGATTCATTTCCTCGAGATAGGAGAACAAGGTTTGTAAACTTGTTAAGTCTCTATATGATTAAAACAAGCTCCAAAACAATGACATCAAAATTTTGATCTAGTCATGATGGAAAGTGGTTTTAGAATCAATGAGTTTGATAAGTGTATCTATGTGAAAAACACCACTCATGGTTATGTCATCTTGTGTTTATATGTTGATTCTTGGAGTCAAGATCACAAGAACCCAAAATGGTTTGATTGTAAGTTAAACACACTATATTGATAAGATTCTTGAAAATTTTGCTAAAGGAGATACTAGCATAGCTAGAACTCCAATTGACACTAGTCAACATCTACATAAAAATAGAGGTGATAGTGTTAATCAAGTGGAATATTCAAGAATTATTAGCAGTCTGATGTATCTAATGAGTTGTACCAGAACCGACATAGCATATGTTATGCGCAGAATAAGTAGATATACTAGTAAACCCAAAATTGAACACTGGAAGATTATTACTAGGCTGCTAAGGTATATGAGATACACGCGAGAATATGGACTGTATTATGGCAAACATCCAGCAGTCATCGAAGGATACACTGATGCAAATTAGATATCTGACATAAAAGATTCTAGATCTACAAGTGGATATGTGTTTACACTTGTATAGCTTTGAAATCATCCAAGCAAATGATTATATCTGGATCTACAATGGAATCTGAATTTACCGCCTTAGATATTTATACTGAAGAGGTGGAGTGGTTATGTCAATTTGTAGAGGACATTCCCGAATGGCCTAAGCCAGTAACAACCTTATGTATACATTATGATAACCAATTGACAATTAATAGAGCTCAAAGTACAATGTATAATGGGAAATCAAGGCACATTAGACGTAGACATAAAACGATATGCCAACTAATCTCTACGTGGGTTATCACGATTGACTGGGTGAAGTCAAAGGATAACATTATGGATCCTATTACAAAAGGAATGGGACTAAAGCCCTTGAATGAATAAATTCATACGAAGGAAACCTTACCCAGAAGACTAGAGATCACAAGATTTGGGTTCAAAATAACAACCTAGTTGTATGAGTGAGGTAGGTCATTGTGGGGGAGTTAACATTACTTCCCAGTCCATTCCTATATGTACTGACAAATGAGGCCAAACATATGGTTTTTAATAATTTCAGAATCACCTATGTGAGAGAGAAGTGGGTTCGCTTCGAAGGGAATTATGGGGGCATAATTCCTAAAGCTCTTGCAGAACAAGGTTAGTGTTCATGACCAAAACGAACACGTCTATGAGGATATGACCTTGTCAGGGAAAGTCCTATGAGAATTATAGTGTCGTCCATACAAATGGCAACTCAGTTCATAGACAGCGAGATCTACTGACTGCTAGGAGATTAAGTATAATTCTTAAGGGAGGGTTCAAAGGATAACACCTACCTATCCTATGCAGGATTCAACTGCTGAATATTTCTTTTGGAAATTTGATATACAGAGATTGATCTCCATTCATGTGGGGGGGGGGGGGGGGTTATTGGAAAATTTAGTATAAATTTTTATATTTTTACTAACTTTGGACAAGTATAAATATATACATATGTTGTATATATAATTAACTCTAAGTGGGTTTGTGTTCTACTTCGTGAATGAGATATCGATACTCAAAGTTGGGTATTTGAGAATAAAAGCTAGCAAGTGAAGTGGGTGTGGGAATGATTCCTACAATGGTAGAAAGACCAAACTCAAGTGAGTTTATAAGCTTGAATTTATGATTGGCTTACAAGCTTGTGTCTGTGGTTTTACTCCAACTCCTACCCACACTAAGGGGGGTGCGAATCTTGGATTTCGAGGCCAAATTCACCGAAATTGTGCATGGGCGCGACCTGTGGACACGAATGCAGCTCCAAAAAATCGCGCTCGTGTAACCCTCGTTTTTTGCTAAACTTTATAGTTTTGGTCCTTGGTTTGAATTTTGGTAACTGGTGCATTCATTGTGAATTGTTAGCATTTATTGGCACAATCAATTCCTTAGGAAGTGTGTATGGTGTTGTGGGTAGTTTTTTAGTATAATTATTAATATAGTAAGTAAGGGCACAGTGGTAGTTTCACATTGTTTCAATAACCCATATCAAAAGTGTCAATGGAGGGACCAAAGAGGTGATAAAAGTATGTACTAGGTTGATGTTTAAATTAAAAAAATGTACATGGATTTAAAAAGAAAAATAATACAACTATAAGGAGCATTTCTGTAATTAACTCCATATATTTTTAAGAGTATTAAACTAGGAATTATTAATAGTAATGAGTCATTTATTATATATTGTTATTTATATTTCTTTTGATTATTTTTTTATATTTGTTATTTTATTTAGATTTGCAAAATTTTCCATTATAACCAAAGCATTCATGACATTAATATATAATATTAAACAAACATTGAAAAAAAACAAGACATTGTTCAAGACATTAAAAAGTGGTACAATATTTATAGTATGAATTACTCAAGGATGTGTATGGATCATCAACTTCAGATAAGTTATGTGTGACATCCCCATTTTCACGGCCAGAAAAGACCGATTTTGTTTATGCTTTGTTTGAAAATCAGAGTAACATTTTAAATAAAAGTGTTGCGGAATTTGTCCCAAAACAAAATATGATAAAGATTTATCAAAAGCATTTCCATAGAAATGTATTTCATTAAAAAGACTCGGGATGTCATGTTCGATACAGATCATAAACATAAACAATACATCATAGGCCTTACTACATTATTTCGTATTTACATGCCTAAAATCTCTTAATCTCTCCTCCCAAGACATCACATCTATGCTCATGCACCACTACCTGTAATACAAGAAACTGAGTGGGTCAGGCTTGGGAGCCTGGTGAGCACATAGGGTTTTCAACCCACAATAAATAAGTTTATTAACTTTATCAAACCAAACAAACCCGATTACCCATTTCCGTTATCCTCACTTTACGTCCCTAAAACATCTAACACAAGGGACCTAGTCTAAGGATTTTCATCGGGGTGACGATACATGCTTCGGGGGTTCCTCAGCAATGCATGTCAATTAAGGCAACCATGTGGGGGATGGAGTACTTCACACAGATCAAATAAACACACAGTTCAAATAAACACCTACAGGTTGCGAGCCTGCTAGCGTTCCACTGGACTGTCTAGAAAAGTCTGTGGTCATCATCTATACTCCACTAGATGACCGGATCATCAAAACATCTATATCGAGGCCTCTCATTATTTTATTTTGTCACACAGCAACTATTACATCTACCCATGTTTTACCCAACACATTTTGTAGATATAAAATACATATACAGTTTAAATCATTTAAAACATGTATAAAATCGTTCGTCCAGCATAGATAGCAAGTATACAGATAATATGCACACGTAGCACGTAATTTATATAAAATACTTCATATCTATGTGTAAGATGAAAGTAACTATGCACTCACCTGATTAGGTGGTGACTCGGTACTCGAACAGCACTTCGTTATCTCAAAACAATTTTTCCTTGATCAAAACCTAGTATTAATACCACTAGAGTTTAGTTTTAACGTTAACCGCGACTAATTAATAGTCTGGCTATTATTATTATATAAGCGTTAAATAAAACTCAATATAACTCATAATAATAGCCCAAATAATTATTTTAAAGACCCAATAACATTACTATAATTATTTAAAAGTTATATTAAAAATTGCGTAGTCGTAGCTCACTTACAACGGGTTTTATTAAAAACCGGGCTTTGCTCGGAGCAGCGTTTCCGAAACCGAAAGACCCTTTTTCTCGGGACTCCAGAAGCCTCGGGGCTTCCCTAGGGTGCTAGGGATTTTTCCTAGGGTTTAGGAGTGGTTTGGAACCTTAGAGAGAGAAAGAATTTAGAGAGAGAAGGGTTTTTGGTGTGTTTGCTCGGCAGCCTTCGTAGGTATTTATAGCCGCTGGAACTTCGGACCTACGCTGCGCGTTCAGCAAGTTACGCGGGGCGTAAATTCGGATAAGGTGCCAGCTCGCACCAGCTGGCTCGCACTCGGACTCGGAAAGGATAAGATCAATACGCCGGGCATACTCAATTTCGGACGCGGGGCGTAGCGAAGGGGCGACGTGTCCTTCATCCGAAGCGAGACCGTGGGGAGCAAGCTACGGCTAGGATTGAGCCACGTCATCGCGTCTTGCATCAGATTTCGCAAATTGCACTCTCGACTTTAAAACTTCGTAACTTTCACATACGAGCTCCGTTTTCGACGTTCTTTATATCCACGCGTAGGCGGGAACATATTCTACAACTTTCGTTTAGACTTCGTCGACTAATTTTGACTTTATTTTAAAAGTTATATTTTTAACAGGCCGGGACAGGATTGGTCCGTTAAAAATTCATAACTTCTTCATCCGACGTCCGTTTTCGTCTGTCTTTTTATCGTTGTGCTACTATTAACGAGATCTTCGATTCTCGTTTAGGTTGTGTCGGCTAAAAACCGCTCGATCTAATATTCGAACTTCGGCCTGTACACTGCTAAGCCGAAACTTCGAAAAATCATAACTTCCTCATACGAAATCAGATTTGGGCGTTCTTTTTATGGACGCTCTCGGTTTAACGTTTTCTAGGACTTTTGTTTAGATCGCTAAGGCTAAAACTCGATCTATCGTAAATTCACTATTCACGCTTCCCGGTGTCGTGCCGGTTCGGTCGTGAAACTTCGACGGGTCATAACTTCTTCGTTATAACTCGGATTTCGGCGTTTATTATATCTGCGAAATCCTTGGTTCGACCACTACAACTTTATGTAAAGATATCGGGCTTATCTCATACTTTAATTTTGACGCTTATTTTTATTATTTATTAATTATACATTTATAATTAAATATTAAGCACACAAATACACATAATTCACATAGTATTTAAACATTTCATCTTTATTACATCAAAAAGAGTTACAATAGTTGACCTAGACTATTACATCGTCTAAAAATGCTTAGCCCCGAAACCCGGGCGTTACAATTTTCTCCCCCTTAGGATGATTCCGTCCCGGAATCATGCGTCAGCAAACGGATGCGGATAGCGACTCATCATGTCATCCTCTGTTTCCCAAGTGAGATTTGGCCCATTCGAATGTTTCCATTGGACTAGCACTAAGTCGACCATCTTGCGTCGTAACTTCTTAGTCTTACGGTCAACAATTGCCTCGGGCTCTTCAATAAGCCTTTTATTCTCATCCATCCTTAACTCTGAGATTGGAATTATGTCGGGAACTTCTCCCGTGAATTTCCTCAGATAACACACATGGAAGGTGTTATGAATACCATCGAGTTCTTCGGGCAATCCCAGCTTGTAAGCTTGGTTCCCAATCTTCTAAAGAACTTTGAACGGTCCAATAAACCTTGGACTTAGCTTTCCTCGTTTCCCGAATCTTATAAGTCCCTTCCACGGTGAGACTTTAAGCAAAACCGAATCCCCAATTTCGAAGGTCATTGGTCGTCTCTTCTTGTCAGCATAGCTCTTCTGACGATCTTGAGCTGCTAACATCCTTTCCCTAATCACTTTCAACTTCTCAGCAGTCTCATGGACTATCTCGGGGCCCATAAACTGCTTCTCTCCGGCCTCAAGCCAACAAGACGGCGTACGACACTTTTGTCCGTACAAAGCTTGATAAGGTGCCATCTTGATGCTCGAGTGGAAACTGTTGTTTTAGGAAAATTCTACCAAAGGTAAGTGCTCATCCCAGTTACCTTGGAACTCGAGGGTACATGCTCTCAACATATCTTCAAGCGTTTGAATCGTTCTTTCGCTCTGACCATCAGTTTGCGGATGGTAAGCCGTACTCAGACACAACTTCGTACCCAGTTCCTCTTGTAGACTTCTCCAAAACCTTGACGTGAAACGACTATCACGATCCGATACAATCGTAAGAGGAACACCGTGAAGTCTCACAATTTCCTTCACGTAAGCATTTGCAAGCTTATCCATAGACCACTTCTCGTTGGCCGCTATGAAGTGTGCACTCTTAGTGAAACGATCCATGACCACCCAAATCATGTCGTGTCCGTTCTTCGTCCTGGGCAGTTTAGTCACAAAATCCATGGTGATGTCTTCCCATTTATCCATGGGAACAGGTAAGGGTTCTAAACTCCCATACGGTTTCTGATGTTGTGCCTTAACTCTCGCACATGTCACACACTCGGCCACATACTTCGCAACATCGAGCTTCATCATCGGCCACCAGTAGTAGGGTTTTAGGTCCCTATACATTTTAGTGCTACCGGGATGAATCGAGTACATGGTCTTGTGAGCTTCTTCCATCAGAAGATCTCTTATCCCTCCCGTCTTAGGTACCTAAATCCGATCTTGGAATACCTTCAGTCCTTGACGGTTTGTACCAAGCACCAACGTCTTTCCCAAACGTTCTTCCTTTCGGTCATTCTTTTCTGAAGCTTCTTCTTGAGCTTTCTTGATACTTTCCACAATTGTCGAGACAACTTCAATTCTCAAGGCTCTTGGCCTTTTCCTTTCAAGATTGACTTTCCGACTGAGAGCATCAGCAACAACATTTGCTTTACCGGGGTGGTAAAGTATCTCACAGTCGTAGTCCTTGAGTAACTCTAGCCAGCGTCGTTGCCTCATGTTCAACTCCTTCTGATTAAAGAGATACTGGAGACTCTTATGATCAGTGAAAAGTTTGCACTTCGTTCCATAGAGGTAATGCCTCCATATCTTTAGAGCAAAAACTACCGCTGCCAACTCCAAATCATGAGTGGGGTAGTTCTTTTCGTGCTCCTTCAATTTTCGAGATGCGTATGCTATCACCTTTTCCCTTTGGGTCAGAACACAACCCAACCCGACTCCGGATGCATCACTATAGACCACGAAGTCTTCAACTCCATCGGGTAGAGAAAGAATCGGTGCTTCACATAATTTCTTCTTTAGCTTCTCGAATGCTTCTTCGTGTTTCTCACTCCACGTATAAGTAGCTCCTTTGTGGGTCAAAGCTGTCAATGGAGCAGCTATCGAAGAAAAGCCTTGGATAAATCGTCGATAATATCCAGCTAATCCTAGAAAGCTTTGAATTTCTGTGGGACTCTTTGGACGTTCCCACTTCATCACAGCTTCGATTTTTGCTGGGTCAACCATTATCCCCTCCTGGTTAACCACATGACCCAAGAATTGGACTTCTCGGATCCAAAAATCACACTTGGAGAACTTTGCATATAGTTTCTCCTTCTTCAAGACTTCCAACACTTCTCGTAGATGCTTGTCATGCTCGTCCTGGCTTTTCGAGTAGATGAGAATGTCATCTATGAACACTATCACAGATTTATCGAGGAATGGTTTACAAACCCTGTTCATCAAATCCATGAATGCTGCTGGAGCATTGGTTAGTCCAAACGACATAACCAAGAACTCGTAGTGTCCATATCTCGTTCTGAATGCAGTCTTTTCGATATCCTGCTCTCTCACCTTCAGCTGATGATATCCTGACCTAAGATCGATATTTGAGAAATAGCTCGAACCTTCCAGCTGATCGAATAGGTCATCAACCCTTGGCAATGGATACTTGTTCTTCACTGTTGCCTTGTTCAACTCTCGGTAGTCTATACACATTATCATGCTTCCGTCTTTCTTCTTCACGAATAGCACCGGAGCTCCCCAGGGTAATGAACTAGGTCGAATGAAACCGTTGTCCAACAACTCCTGAAGTTGCGTCATAAGCTCCTTCATCTCCGTCGGTGCTAATCGGTAAGGTGCCTTCGCTATCGGTGTTGTACCTGGTAACAAGTCTATTCTGAACTCCACTTGTCTATCAGGTGGTAATCCGGGAAGATCTTTGGGAAAGACTTCCGGATAATCACACACAACCGGTATATTCTGCACCTCTTTCTTTTCCTTCTTAGCATCGATTACGAATGCCAAGTATGATGCACACCCCTTGGACAAACATTTTCTGGCTTTCATTAGGGAGATGATTCCAGAATTTACTCGGCGTTTGTCCCCGTACACCATGAATGACTCTTTTCCGGGTGGGTTTACCCTTACTATCTTCTTTCGGCATTGAATCTCAGCATCGTTGGCGCTAAGCCAATCCATTCCCAGAACGATGTTGAAACCGTTCAATTCTATGGGTAACAGCTCCTCGTGGAATTCGTTTCCGTTTATGTCGATGACGATGTTCCTAATACGGTCACTAACAGGTATGAACTTGCCACTGGCAACTTCTACAATCAGGGCATTATCAAGTTTTTCTACAGGCAATGCTAATTTCCCACCGAATTTATGTGATACAAAGGAGTAGTTGGCTCCGGAATCAAATAGTATATTGGCAGGCAAACCATTTACAAGAAAGGTACCTGAGGCGACGTCTGCTGCCTCCTTTGCAGCCTCAAGCGTCATCTGGAAGGCTCTCGCCTTCGGCTTTGGTGGAATGTTGGGTCTTGCCGCATCTTTCTTCTTTGGGCAATCCTTAGCAATGTGCCCTTCTTCACGACACTCATAGCACACCCTCTTGTTGATGGTGCACTCATTGGCATAGTGCCCCGTTTTCCCACACTTGTAGCAGGTCACTTCCTCGCTACATTTTCCCGAGTGCTTCTTCTTGCACTTCTCGCACCACTTTGATTCATTTCCTCCCCCGAACTTCTTTGAACCGAACTTTCTCTTCTTATTGTTGGGTTTAGCAGACCCTTCAAATTTTCTCTTCTCGCCAACCTCAACCTTGCTGGCAGCTCTTCCCTTGATCATTTCCTCCACAGACTTGGCATCCCAGATAGCCGCCTCCAGAGTATGTGCCTGACGTACCGGCACCGCATACTCCCATGGGAGTCCCTTAGCATACTTGTCGATCTTTGTCAGCTCATCCGGGACAAGACGCAAGGCAAACTCCATTTTCTCTGTGAAGTTGTTAGTGTACTCATCAATGGACATGCTTCCTTTCTTTAGGGTTAGGAACTGGTTTTCTAACTCGAGTAGGTTTTGGGCTGAGCAGTACTTGCGCTTGAATTATACTAAAAACTCCGCCCATGTTAGCTGCAGAGGCTCATTGGGGCTCAAGGTCTTCCCCAGGGTGTTCCACCAACGCACAGCGCCTCCTCGGAACTGACGTACAACAAATGTAGTCTGTAGTTTTCCTCTGCAACCGCATGTCATGAAAGCTAACTCCATTTCCGAGATCCAATCTATGACCCCCATCGGATCTTCCTTTCCAGTAAAAGTCGATGGCTTGCAAGTAAGAAAATCCTTGTACTTGCATCCATTCCTTTCGACTCCGTCATCTTGGTTGTTTTGTCGAACTATTGGTGGGTTGACTTGACCAACGGTTCCACTGTAGTTCCCCTCCTCAGTCTGTCCTTCGTTCAACTCGGGCTGTTCGATCTGTATGGTAGCTTCCTCTCGATTTTGTTGGAGCAAACGTCTGGTTTCCTCCATTTGACGATCCAACATCGCCTGGATCATCGCTTGCACTCCGGCCATCGTTATTGGCTCAGCAGCGGCTACCACAACTGGTATTTGCTCAATCACTGGGGGTTGGTTTCTGTTCCCATTTGCATTCCCGGCTCCACTGAGGGTTCTTGCCATTTTGATCTATACACCGAATAAGGTGAATTTAGATCTTTATTTAGGATAGTCGTTTAAATCATCCTTATCACTCCGAAACATTTACATGTTAGTTCTAATATCGTAGTCGTACGTTTAGAATCCTAAACACATAAGGTTTCCAGATCCTGTCGGCAACAGACCATAGATCCGAATAAATAACAACATATCAGGCACAAAGCATTTAGCACATAAAAGCATTTTAGGTATAATTCCTAAAATAAGCTAGTGCTCACAACTCACGATCATCACTTAGCATTCTATGTTTAAGTCTAGAAATCCTACAAATTCCTAGTTCGCTTAAACTAATGCTCTGATACCAACTGTGACATCCCCATTTTCACGGCCAGAAAAGACCGATTTTGTTTATGCTTTGTTTGAAAATCAGAGTAACATTTTAAATAAAAGTGTTGCAGAATTTGTCCCAAAACAAAATATGATAAAGATTTATCAAAAGCATTTCCATAGAAATGTATTTCATTAAAAAGATTCGGGATGTCATGTTCGATACAGATCATAAGCATAAACAATACATCATAGGCCTTACTACATTATTCCGTATTTACAGGCCTAAAATCCCTTAATCTCTCCTCCCAAGACATCACATCTATGCTCATGCGCCACTACCTGTAATACAAGAAACTGAGTGGGTCAGGCTTGGGAGCCTGGTGAGCACATAGGGTTTTCAACCCACAATAAATAAGTTTATTAACTTTATCAAACCAAACAAACCCGATTACCCATTCCCGTTATCCTCACTTTACGTCCCTAAAACATCTAACACAAGGGACCTAGTCTAAGGATTTTCATCGGGGTGACGATACATGCTTCGGGGGTTCCTCAACAATGCATGTCAATTAAGGCAACCATGTAGGGGATGGAGTACTTCACACAGATCAAATAAACACACAGTTCAAATAAACACCTACAGGTTGCGAGCCTGCTAGCGTTCCACTGGACTGTCTAGAAAAGTCTGTGGTCGTCATGTATACTCCACTAGATGACCGGATCATCAAAACATCTATATCGAGGCCTCTCATTATTTTATTTTGTCACATAGCAACTATTACATCTACCCATGTTTTACCCAACACATTTTGTAGATATAAAATACATATACAGTTTAAATCATTTAAAACATGTATAAAATCGTTCGTCCAACATAGATAGCAAGTATACAGATAATATGCACACGTAGCACGTAATTTATATAAAATACTTCATATCAATGTGTAAGATGAAAGTAACTATGCACTCACCTGATTAGGTGGTGACTCGGTACTCGAACAGCACTTCGTTATCTCAAAACAATTTTTCCTTGATCAAAACCTAGTATTAATACCACTAGAGTTTAGTTTTAACGTTAATCGCGACTAATTAATAGTCTGGCTATTATTATTATATAAGCGTTAAATAAAACTCAATATAACTCATAATAATAGCCCAAATAATTATTTTAAAGACCCAATAACATTACTATAATTATTTAAAAGTTATATTAAAAATTGCGTAGTCGTAGCTCACTTACAACGGGTTTTATTAAAAACCGGGCTTTGCTCGGAGCAGCGTTTCCGAAACCGAAAGACCCTTTTTCTCGGGACTCCGGGAGCCTCGGGGCTTCCCTAGGGTGCTAGGGATTTTTCCTAGGGTTTAGGAGTGGTTTGGAACCTTAGAGAGAGAAAGAATTTAGAGAGAGAAGGGTTTTTGGTGTGATTTGCTCGGCAGCCTTCGCAGATATTTATAGCCGCTGGAACTTCGGACCTACGTTGCGCGTTCAGCAAGTTACGCGGGGCGTAAATTCGGATAAGGTGCCAGCTCGCACCAGCTGGCTCGCACTCGGACTCGGAAAGGATAAGATCAATACGCCGGGCGTACTTAATTTCGGACGCGGGGCGTAGCGAAGGGGCGACGTGTCCTTCATCCGAAGCGAGACCGTGGGGAGCAAGCTACGGCTAGGATTGAGCCACGTCATCGCGTCTTGCATCATATTTCGCAAATTGCACTCTCGACTTTAAAACTTCGTAACTTTCACATACGAGCTCCGTTTTCGACGTTCTTTATATCCACGCGTAGGCGGGAACATATTCTACAACTTTCGTTTAGACTCCGTCGGCTAATTTTGAATTTATTTTAAAAGTTATATTTTTAACAGGCCGGGACAGGATTGGTCCGTTAAAAATTCATAACTTCTTCATCCGACGTCCGTTTTTGTCTGTCTTTTTATCGTTGTGCTACTATTAACGAGATCTTCGATTCTCGTTTAGGTTGTGTCGGCTAAAAACCGCTCGATCTAATATTCGAACTTCGGGCTGTACACTGCTAAGCCGAAACTTCGAAAAATCATAACTTCCTCATACGAAGTCAGATTTGGGCGTTCTTTTTATGGACGCTCTCGGTTTAACGTTTTCTAGGACTTTTGTTTAGATCGCTAAGGCTAAAACTCGATCTATCGTAAATTCACTATTCACGCTTCCCGGTGTCGTGCCGGTTCGGTCGTGAAACTTCGACGGGTCATAACTTCTTCGTTATAACTCGGATTTCGGCGTTTATTATATCTGCGGAATCCTTGTTTCGACCACTATAACTTTATGTAAAGATATCGGGCTTATCTCATACTTTAATTTTGACGCTTATTTTTATTATTTATTAATTATACATTTATAATTAAATATTAAGCACACAAATACACATAATTCACATAGTATTTAAACATTTCATCTTTATTACATCAAAAAGAGTTACAATAGTTGACCTAGACTATTACATCGTCTAAAAATGCTTAGCTCCGAAACCCGGGCGTTACATTACGTGCTTCAGCTGAAGGTGCTTCCAACCATCTCCTTACAATCGTATCACTGAATTTACCTAAGGTTAATGAAACTATATGTTTCTCCTCTTAAGCAGTGCCTACAATTTGGCACCATGTACACGAAGTTGCAACCTTGCTTATAGTTGTTGTAGTCATTTGTATATGAATGATCTAGGATAGTTTTAGTTATATTTTCATATATCAATCTATGAAATTCATGTCTTTGAAAGGTCTTCATTTTTCATTTCCATTTATGTGATTAGTGTTGTCATCATTTTCTTATAGTAATTTTTGGGCAGTAAATTATAGTTTGTAAGTGTACGCGTAGATATATTACTTAAATTAAGACAATATACTTATATACAGTCAAATGTTGTTCATTGAAAATTATTTAACAATTGTACTTGGTTTACCATTGCAAATGATAAATTCGGCTGTAGGGTAATTGAGGTAATCAATTTTTAGGCTTTTTTTTCTTTTTTAATTTGGCCTGCCCAACCTAAAATGACTAATATGTCCTTTAAATAATTCTTCTTTAATTTATTTTAGAAAAATTTCACGAACGGTCCTATAGCTTTACAGTTTTTTTTTACCTAAAATGGTCCTTACGATACTTTTTTCCCTAAGACGACCCCTAAGGGCAAACCTTGCACACAAAAGGCCCATGTGGCTAACTTTGTTAACAAATTTTGTTAACTTTTGTTAAATGACAAAAATGCCATTTGTTTTATGCATACAGATGGTCCTTATGACTGTGTGTGTGTGTGTGTGGATTAATACACACAAGAATATGAATCTCAAGAACACTCGTTTTTTTTTTCTGATTTCAAGAACAAGAACATCACATTCACGAACCCAAAAATCATTTTTTCTAGATTTAATGAACTGCCTTTCACCACCACTTGAATCGATTTCTGCTATGAAACCTAAACCTAAACTTGATCTAAATTGATTTCTTATCTGAACCGAAGCCTAAACTTGATCTCAGTCAACTACTGATCTTCGAATTCACAACAAAATAAAATCATGTTTCAGATTGTCAGGAACCAATCAAATGATTCGGACACCCATATGATTTCCCCTTTCCGTTTGTAGAACTCTTAATGTCAGCAGTTGTTACACTCGATTCTCTTGAAATATACACAACCCATGAATAGATAACATCAACACCCACGATTTACTTTGAATATAATGGGGATGAGAAGACAGTTCTTCCATATGTGAAGAAGACACACGTGTGTATTGCTTTAAAGGTGAAGATTCATTCCAGGTATGTAACAATCATATCTTATCTTACCGCTTCATAGCTTCCATTATTTTTGACTCTCACAGATTTCACAAGTAAAAAATGCAACATATGTGGGTTTTATGCAAAAGATTGTATCAAATTCGATGATATATTTGATGAATGGTAATTTGTCCTTCTGATTGGTTTATGAACTGTGAAATTGTGATCTTAATTTGGTAAATTTGGGGGATCTGAGGGGGTAAATATGATAATATGATTTGAAGCCGGTCGGTAATATTGGACCTATGATCAAAGCTGGTGGAATCTTTGCATATCCTCGAAAAAAAGGATGTGTTCTCCAGTAAATCGGCTCGTCTCCTAGTGCTGTTAGCTATTATGATGATAGAGGGTGAAGATGGTGATATATAAGCACGTATACCTCAAATACAACATAAGCATAAGAATACATACCAGCCATAACATCAGGTGCTGTGCGGACCTCCTCCGCTGTCATCTGGAAGTCTCTCCCTCGTGCCTTCGGTGCCTCGGCCTTCGCTGGCCGACCCTTAGTAGCTCGTGCAGCAGCAGAGGCAGATCCCTGTAACAGCTGCGGGCACTCGGCCCTCCGATGGCCAGTCTGGTTGCAATGAAAGCAAACCATGAATCCCTTGGGGAAATCCCTGGCTATATGCCCCTCCTTGCCACATTTGTAGAAAGCACCTGCTCGACACACTCTCTCATGTCCTTACCGCACTTCCCACAAGTGCAGCCCTTCTAGCCTCCAGATCTCGTATCGGCGGGCTTTGCCCGCTTGACTGCCGGCTGAGACTGCTCCGTCCGCCTGTCCCTCCTTTGAGACTCGGCCTCCTCCCTGTCCTGAGTCTCTAGCTCAATCTCCCTCTTCCGAGCATTTTCCTGAAGCTCGGCAAATGTTCGGTACGTCGAGTTCGCCACGAACTCCCGAATGTCTCTCCTCAGTATGCTCAAATATCGACTCATGCATGCCTGCTCGGTAGACATGTGCTAAGGGAAAAACAACGCCCTCTCATGAAACATCCGCGTGATCACCGTCACAGACTCCGTCCCCTGCTTGAGGGACAAGAACTCATGGGCCAAACGTTCCCTCTCCACCGGGGGAATATACTCGTCTCTGAACATAGTGGTGAACCTCTCCCAGGTCACCACGGTAAGCTCTGCAGGAGTAAAATCTGCCGTCACAAACTTCCATCAGTCCTTCGCTCCCAAGCGAAGCTGGTTCAGCGCGAACCGTACTCTCAAATGTTCCGGACAGGAACAAGTGTAGAAACATCCCTCAACATCAGAGATCCACCTCATCGCGGCTATCGGATCCTGTGTCCTATTAAACTCTGGTGGCTTTGTGTTGCTGAACTCTCGGTACAGCAACGAGTCACCCCCCCTGTGGTCTAGGAGCAGCAGCCTCGGTAACAGCATCGTATCGCTCATCGAACGTCTCAATCAACGTGGTCTTAATAGACCTAAACAACTCCGGTATGGCCTCTCGTATAGTTACGGCCACCTCATCATGAATCATCCTGCGAATCTCGTCATCGCTGACTCCGCTGCTCTCTAGTGTGTGAAGTGTACCCACCATGATGTCTCCGAAACACAGCATAAAAGAAATCAGAGACTCGTTCGAGTATACTCGCACTCGATCACCCAATCCTACTTGTTCCTTAGTATCCTAAAGATTCTTACTTGGACTGCTCACTGATCCGGTGTTTCCAGTAGTACGGACCCTATACTACCTTCTACACCACATCAGTATTCACCCCAAGTCCTCCTCCTAGGATTTTGGATCACAAGTACTCTACATCTTCTCACACACAGGTCACTTTCCAGTAGACCTCTCGTAAGCTCCTCTCTGCTACCTACTCACTCTCGTAGTAACTCATAGTAGCAGTAACTCCTAGGCTAAGGCATCATAAATCAGGCCACTCTAGTCCTAGATATGAATACCTAGCCTACTCTCTAGCATGCATAACATATCACATAATATCTCATAACATATAACATAAGGGTATTTTGGGAAATCACCGTTCGGGCGCTGGCTGATTGTACACACTGCTCCTTTCCGCTTTCTTGAAAATCTTTTACTTATCTTAGAAAATCATTTCTCTTTTTTTTTTTTGAAAACTTTCTTCAAATCCTCAGTTTGAGTTCAGATATGCCCGAAGGTGTATCCGAATCCCTCAAACCAAGGCTCTGATACCAACTTGTAACGTCGTGGAATTTCAAAACAATTTTTCATTTTTAATTCATAAAAACATATATCATATTGTTCAACACCAATTATTCATTTAACAAAGTTTTCAAAATCATCACATAAAATCCAGGATCCACAGTAGCTCTTCCCAAAACATAGTGTGTGTGTACAATCATGCCGGTGCCTTCCCGCGGTCCTCTGAAGTACCTGAAACACATATCACATAAACGGTAAGCACGCATGCTTAGTGAGTTCCCCAAAATACTACATACAACACATAAGCTGCTCGAGGCTATAGCTCTACGAGACCTTCCGGTCAATGTGTCTCAGGGGCCCTTTGGTCCCACAATCGGAGTAGACCTTCCGGTCCTACTCTGTCGACCTTCCGGTCCATACCATATTGACCTTCTGGTTTATACACTGCTGACTTTTCGGTCCATACACTGTTGACCTTCCGGTCCATATCATACTGACCTTCCGGTCCATACCATGCTACTCATAACATACATAACATATACATAGAAACATAGAAACATATATCACATAATTGTCATAGCACATAAGACCTTCCGGTCACACATAATTACCATTCTAGGTAAGGTATAGTGAAAAGACTCACCTTGTATGATGTCTAGTAACTCATGTGCTCGATATCCCTGAACTCGAAACAATGACCTAGCCCCCGCCTAATTACATAAAGTAATTATCTCAAATCAATAACGGCTCTCAAGGCTAGACCAATCCCTCCCTATGTTCTTTCAGAAGGCTAAAAGACCATTTTACCCCTCTAATGGTCCAAAAGTCCACACGTTGACCAAACCCTAAAAGTCAACGAAAGTCAACTGTTGGGAGTTACGCTGCGCATACCAGCTCTGTACGCGGGGCGTACTCCGTGGTCATCCAGAATCCGGGTACTCGACCCCCTACGCGGCGCGTACTGGGATTACGCCCAGCGTAATGCCCAGTTTCATACTTTCATGATTTTTGGTCTGAGTAGATTAAGACATAAGCTCATATCACAGATCCAGGCACTCTACTGTCTCTTAAGCCATAAAGTCAAAACCTTTAAGCCTTTGTATGGCTGTAAAGGTCACCAATCACTTCAAACACATATCCTCTTTCCCCATTAAGCCCTAATCTCATGCATGACTTAATCTTAACGTCCAAGATTGGATTTTTATGGATTTACAACATAAAATACACTGAAATAGGGTAGCTCAAGGCTTATGGAGACCATTTACTCAAAAAGTCTCCACCTTTGGGACTTAAACCCTAAAAATGCTCCTATATAAAGCTCATAACCAAAGAGTGGTAAAGTTTGAAGCTTTTTACCTTTGTGAGAAGCTCCCCACTCAGTTCAGCTCATATCTAGAAGCTTGGACTCCAATCTTTCCTCTTCAAGGTCCTCTCTTCTTCTTCACAAGCTCACAAAGACACTTTCAAGCTCAAATACACACACACAAGTTTAGAACGAAGGTTTAGCTCTTTTAGGGTTTCACTCTCTGGAAATGGTGGCTGGGATGGAGGCCATAACATTCCTTTTATAGTGCTCATGTCTCATTTAGGCTTTTGAGTCTAAGCCCATTACGCCCAACGTACCGGGTTGAGTCCGCGTCAAAGGCACGCCCATGGGTACGCGCAACGTACTCTTCAGTACGCCCAGCGTACCCACTTGTCACCATTTTCTACTTTGGGCTAATTTTGACAACTTGGAAAAGAAGAAGGATTAAAGAGATATACCTAACTTTCAGGATGTTACAATTTGTAGATGGAGAAGACGAACCTCCTCGATACCCTTCTTATATATATATATATATATATATATATATATATATATATATATATATATATATATATATATATATATATATATATATATATATATATATATATATATATATATATATATATATATATGTTTGTGTGTGTGTGTGTTCATTTGAGAATGAAAAAAAGTTTAGAATGCGAGATGGAATATGGGCCACATAATTTTTGTTGCCGCTCTAGCTCTCCAACGAATCGGCTTGCAGGGAGATGTAATATTCATATGTGAATATAAAATTAAGTGTATTCATATATGAATATTACATACCAACGCCACCACCTCCCCAACCAAGACAACCGCCATCGCCACCCGCTCTACCACCACCTCCACCGCCACTAGTTCTACATAACCTCTGCCACTGTCAACACCACCACCACCACCACCACCTCCTCTACCTCTACCATCGCCGCCACCACTACCACAACCACCACCACCACCGCCACTACCACCACCTCCCCCTTGCCACCACTACCACCTCCGCCACCAATCACCATAATTTTATATGAATAATCACCTGTGAATATATATATATATATATATATATATATATATATATATGATTAATTATACATATTAATAAATCATATAAGAATAATCACATGTTAATATACGATGTAATATTCATATATGAATATACCTAATTTTATATATTGTTTGGGTTTTCTAAGTCACTCACAGGGGGACTAAATAATCTCAGAGTAATTGATTTGACCATGTTGCATAGCTCTCGTCCGAGTCTAACCGTTACAGGTGTAAGTCTCCCACTTGAAGGATTATTTGAGCTTTCTATCAAGTATAAGTGTTCTGCAGGGACATTTGGTCTGTGATTCTGTTTTCTAGTGGGAACCTCAAGTTAAGTTGAGTAGTCAGATGGGAGATAAGTGCATTGGATTTAACAATAGTGATTCGGTATGGGCGTTCTGTCAGGCAGTTAGACTCTCTCGAGACTACAGATTGCAGATTAAGTAAATGTGTGTATGTTGCAACGAATTCGTTTTATCCTCGGATTGGGTTTAATGAGGGTTGGTTTCAGTTTCCTTGGGACGGCTGGGGTTTTCTCGGGGCTGTAGCCATATTGATTGGGTTGTTTGGCGTGTCGGGGATGTTAAGGAATGATTTCGAGGACAAAATCTAATTTAAGTGGGGGAGAGTTGTAACACCTCGTTTCGAAAACAAACCCTATAGTCTGAGAATGTACTTTAAGTATTATTTTATTTAGATATTTAAAAATCTAAATAAAAGAGTTTTAATGAAAAGTGTGTAGTTGGTATTATAATTTGTTTTGGAGGTCTAAAGAATGCTTTCGGGGTTCGTGGTGTAAAGAATATTTGAGCATGAGGCTAAAGAATAATCGATTGGGCTTGTTTGGTAAATATTGGACTTAAATTGAAAGTATTTTGTAGAGCATGGGCTATTTGGTTAAATTTGGATTTAATTTGAAAGAAAAAGAGTAGGGGCCGGAAGTGTTAATATGGCGGAAGTTTTGATTTTGGACGGGGGTATATATCCCATCACCTTGTCCCTCAAACCCTAACCTTAATCTAATACATCAGCCGCCAACCTTATGTCCCCCACCACCGACCGTCGTCGCCTCCTTGCCTGTTGAAGCCGGAGCACCCATCATCAACCACCGAAGCCAAACACCGCAACTATCCTACAACAGGACGTGTGCTAACGTCGTTACGGAGAAGCTCCGGGACCAACGACGACTGTGAGCGATTGTCGCCACCTTTATCTGCCATTTCCGTTGAAGATGAAACCGTCGAGCTCCGCTGTTACTGTAGCACTACTGTTGAAGGCCAAGGCTGCAATGGGACGTCATGGCAGTGGATGACCAGAAGAAACACATCGGTGGTCATCGTTGCAGCTGTTTTTGGTGGGAGTCGCTCACCCTCTTCGCTTCTTCTTCTTCTGATTACATCGCCACCACCGCTCCAGCGGCTGTTCCACCGCTATCATCCGCCGCCGTTAGCCGTTGTGGTTGTCGTCGTTCGTGTCACTGCTGTCGTCGTATGGCACCAGGTGTCACACCCCGAAACCGATGGCGGAAA
The DNA here is from genome assembly GCF_052849685.1 of Lactuca virosa. Taxonomy (NCBI): domain Eukaryota; kingdom Viridiplantae; phylum Streptophyta; class Magnoliopsida; order Asterales; family Asteraceae; genus Lactuca; species Lactuca virosa. The sequence continues at coordinate 290,473,737 of NC_136432.1, read as the reverse complement.
CGTTCCGAGGCGGATGTGACGTCATGTAGAGTATCACAACCAATGTACATAGCAAGCATAGTAAACACAACCATTACATTACATGAGAAAGTTTTACATTTGTTTGAAAATAAAGTACTACAAGTTTTCTTAGATACATTGGTTAGAACGAAAGTAAAGACGAGTCTTCTATATGCTCCGTCTTCTCCAAAAAGTTAATAGGAGTACCTGTCTATGGATGCCCTGAGAATACAAGCAGTTTTAAAATATCAGCATAAAGCTGGTGAGTTCATAAGCGGTTTGTTTTCTGGAAAAAGATTCAGTTTCCTTTAGTTTCATGAACAGTTGATATCCAAGAAAATCCCGTATTTTCTTATAAGAGTAGTTTGGTTATCCCTTTGTTACACAATTTGAATTAAGAAAATCCTGCAAATTTCCTTATGAAAATATGGTTTGATTTCTCGTTAGATGTACCATACAACCTTGTTTATGAAAAGTTTCGTTAGCCCAAGAAAACCCTATGTTTTCTTATGTAAAACATTCGTTGGTTATCGATTCTGAAATGATGTGTACAAGTATCTACCATACTTGTATCGATTAAGTGAAACATACTGAATGTCTAGTATCCCGTGTTAAGCGTATTAGTTTTGACACGTACACAAAACTAACAAGTGAGTAGTGAACTGGTAATAATCAAAGACAGTTATTACTAGAAGGTTAGTTCACTAGGTTCGTTATTACTTTATCAGTAAATCTCCATTATCTAAGTTGCGAGTTCCATAACCATACGATAGACTAGACATGGCAATAAGAAGTCCATCGTCATTTTATGACTTTTGTCACCCATGGATCTGACGATCCAACTGTAGCTAGCAGCAGGGTGCGGGGTAGTCAGTCCCGTATAGATCTATACACTCAAGTCACGCTCTCCCTCCAAGAGATTCTGGTTACGGGAGTAGTCCTCCACTCTCGTAATCCGTGTGGAGTGTTACCGAGGACGTGTCTCCAATCATAAGAATAATGAGCTTTACAAGTAATAGTATAGAAAATCCCGGTTTATGAAATGACATGAAATCCTTGTGAAATGTAAAAATGTAACATTTTATAATGAGTTTCACATTTGGTTTTGAAAACTAACTCCACGAGTTAGACGGTTGGTTAAAACGGATTTTCAATGTTTAAAACATATTGAACATGTAGTTATGTTATACAAAATAACAGATTTGAGTACAAGTTTCCTTGTACTTTTGCTTGTATTCCCCCCCTGAAAACATGAAAAACACAGAAAATGGTGTAGGGGTATGAACTCACCTGACGAGAATATGCCGATTTAGATGCTAAGTATTCGTTTAGGGCTTGAACACGCGTGAGGTTCCTATGTAACATGAAGAGATACATAATTGTATCTAATTAGACTTTGATTTACCAAGATAGTAGGATAATACACTCCGAGGCACGAAAACACTTCAATCCTAGTGTTAGGGATGGTACGGGTTGTATCTAAGGAGTGTAGGGCCTAGATAAGGTGTTTACTCTTCAAGTGTAAACCCTTAGGGGAGTTTACGGTCCAAAGACCATATCCCCCATGAGTTTACGGCCGTAAACTCATGGGTGTGGTAGTTTGAGTGATCCCAGGTCTCATCTTGCACATAGGAAGGATCTAGGGTTGATTCGAAGGCTTAGGAAATGATCGGGACATGAAATGGCCTAGGAATTAGGGTTTACGGTCCTTGGACCACCCTGGGGAGTTTACGGTCGTAAACTCAAGGGTTTACGGTCCTGGGACCACCCTTGGGGAGTTTACGGTCGTAAACACATGGGTTTACGGCCGTAAACCCACCTTTGTCCATGTTTGTCCATTTTCCATGTGTTTTGGTGGTTTGTAGGCCATTCATGCAAGTTCTAGACTCAATTACAAGCCATGCAAGGTGTTTGGAGCATTAAAACACCCTTGGAAGGTGTTTACGGTTTTGGGAGACGTTCCCAAACCGTAAACTCGAGTTTATGCTCATTTGGACATGTTTTAGGGTTCTAAGATCATTCAAGCAAGTTTCAAGGCCATTAGACATGCATTGGAGGGGTTAAGGAGCATCAAAACCCCATGAAAGGGTGTTTACGGTTCTTGAACATTCAAGGACCGTAAACTCATGTTCATGGCCAAAAATTCATGATCTTGTGGTTCTAACTCCATGCATGTAAGGATCTAAGCATTAGAAGAGATTTGGAAAGGTTTTGGGGGTTCAAAACCCCCATTGAAGGAGTTTACGGTTTTTGGGAGGCTCCCCAAACCGTAAACACGAGTTGTTGATGCATTTGAGAGTTTAAGACATGGATTTGCATGCATGTTAGGATAAACCACTAGTTAGGAAGGATCACTTACCAAATTGGAGCTTGAAAGTGAAGATCCTTGAGAGGATTCGATTTCTAGAGAGAGAGTAGAGATAGAAAGTTCAAGTGTGGGAAAAGCTCAAATGGTGGTCACTCCACCCTTTTGTATATGACTAGAGTTGGTGACCCGGTGGGAATACACCCAATACGGACATTAAACGGAGCTTAATATTCTACCCGGGTAAATAACCATTACCCGTATTAGTCGTAGTCTAGAAATTCTCAAAAGATTATTTAGAGTGTTTTTACTCAAATAAATATTTCGTTTCAACACATAGGAAATAATAGTAATAATTCTAAATGAATTATTTAATTTGAAAGTTAACGGAAAACCCAAAATAAAAATAAAATTTATTAACGGAATGGGCTACGTTAACGGAATATCCTTCGGGTTGTCACACCAGGTGGATGGTTGTGTTCCTGTTCTGGGAAAAGTGTGTGTATATGTGTGTTTCTACTGTTAGTGTGTGTCGTGTGTATTGTTTTCTTGGTCGGATATTGCAAGAAAAGCCATCATCACCACCGAGGTGGTGGCTGTCACCTCCAACCACCGCCTGCCGCCACAAGGGTGGCTGAGTGTATGTGTGTGTGTTATATTGTGTGTGTTCTTTTGTATGTTATGTTGTATAATGTATGGTATGGACAGAAAAATCCAAAGAAACCCACCACCACCACCATCGTGAGGTGGTGGTTGCCGCTTTCTGCCGCCACCAGCCGCCGTGTTGGGTGGCGGTGTGCATTTGTATGTGATTCGATTGCTACTTGGGATGCTTAGACATTATTTGGACTAGAATCATAACCACCACCACGAGGTGGTGGTTGCCGCCGTGAGCCGTAGTCGACCACCACCGCCCGAGGTGGTAGTGGGTGGTACCCATCCTAATGAAACCCTAATTAACCTAATGAAGCCCTAATTGACCTAAAAACCTAACCATTTGACTAGTTAGCATGCGATTGGGTTGGAAACCCTAATTAGGGTTAGAAAACCCTAATTTTGGATATGTTAGTTTGGAATTATCGGGACCCGTGTTTCGGGCCATTGGGTTTGAATTATGAATTACGCCCGACCACACCGAATGATTTACCTAGTAGAGTGATGGACTTAATGGATTAAGTCCTTAATGGGTTAAGTGTTTTTAATTAACCTTAATCGTCATTTTATATGAAAACCCTAAATTGTGTTGGGTTTTAAGTTTGGCCTTTCTGTTGGGCCTAGATGTTTGGATTCTTGATAGGCCAACTAATAACAAGTATATGGACTAGGGAATTTGGATGGGCTTTAGGGTAAGGCCCATGTGAGGGGTTTGGGCCCAATTTGGAAAATTGGGCCATATGTTGGGCTTTGGTTCATTGTTTGCCTTTTGGGCCTTTGGAGTGTGAGTTTGGGCATTGGGCTTGAATCAAGCTAGGTTGGGGGTAAAGTAGTCTTTTTAATCCAAGCATGGACTTATGGTTATGTATTGGAATCAAATTATTAATTGGGTGTTGTTTTGATGTTGCAGTTCGAGAATCTGTCATCCAACAGCTAGAGTTTTATCCGCGGGACTTTAGCAGTGTGAGGTGAGTTACCTTCCTGTAGAAGTGGGTCGAATGCACCAATGTCGACCCACTAGTAGCTAATTATAGTAGAGATGATTGTCTTTGTGATAATTGTCTGGTATGCCACTATATGTTATGCTTTATGTGCTAGTATGCTATGATATTATGTGATAGTGGTAGGAGGGGTGGATTAGACCCTGTAACCGGTCGAGCTAAACCGGAGGGTAGTTCGGGCCCCATATATGCCTGACAGTATGTTATGCTATGTTATTATGTGGTAGTGGTAGGGGTGAAATAGTCCTTGTAACCGGTTGAAATAAACTGGAGGGTAGGTCGGGCAACCATATATGCCTGGCAGGGTAGGTTGAGCACCCAGATATGCTTGACAGGGTAGGTCGGGCACCTAGATATGCCTGACAAGGGTATGTCGGGCACCCCGATATGCTTGACATGGGTAGGTTGAGCACCCAGTTATGCTCAACAGGGTAGGCCGGGCACCCAGATATGCCTGACAGTATGTTTATTGTATGGTATGTGGTATGATGGGGGAACTCACTAAGCTTCGTGCTTACGGTTTTCAGTTTTGTTTCAGGTACTTCTTCTTTAAAAGGAAAGGTGCTGACATGATCGCAACGCATCACACTATGTATTCCGTACATGAGATCTTTGGGATTATACTCTGATGTTGTTTCATTATGACATGTTTTGATTATTGACATATTGGTTTTGATATGGGATGACACTATGGATGTTTTAATACTATCTGTCTTTATTTTAAACTAATTAAAATGAAATTTTTGGCCTTGAATTTTGGGATGTTACAGGTAAAAACAACAACACTTTAGTGCCATATAAAAAATATGGCATGAAATATAGAGTTTTTAGTCGCATTTTGAATATTTATGCCACTAATAAAAATTCATATTAGTGACATATATATATATATATATATATATATATATATATATATATATATATATTATAAAATGCCATTAAATCTATTAATTTTATAGTGGCGTATACAAAGATGCAACTAAAAACATATTATAGCGACATAAAAAAGATATGTCATCAAAAATGTGTGCAATAAATGACATTTTTTTCGTAGTGGATGAAGGTACTTGCCAACGAGAAGGGGTGAAGATTGCTAGGTCTTTCCGGTAAGAAAGTTGGAAAAAGGGGAGAAAGAGAGGACTTTGATTCAACCTCTTTAAAGAGAGGGAAGTGGAGTGAGGTGAATTTAAAAAAGAAAATAAAAATAAAAATAAAAAGCAAAGAATATAACAAAAAAGGGTATAATTTTTTTTTCATGGGACTAAAAATCACCAAAACAAATCAAATTTGAACCATCAGTGCAAATCTAAAACGTTTTGAGTGAAACAAAAAAAACAACCACATGAACCATATTTGTAGTTTCTCTTAACTATGTATTTTATGCATTGGTCATAAAAATAACTAGGTGTAAGACTCGTATATTATACAGATTGATTAAAAAAAAATTAAATATTAAAATTTAAATAATAAGTATTTTTAAAATAAATATTTGAAATAGGAAATAAAGAAACATATTAATTACAATTTACTATCATATTTATTACATTTAATACTTTACATATATATATATATATATATATATATATATATATATATATATATATACTAGTTTATAACCTGTTGAGAACCACGGTTATAAAATTAATTAATCTTTTATAATAAAAATTTATAATTATTAATCAATTATTTTACATAAATCATTTTAAATAAATTATTAATTAAGAGATGTGTGGAGTTGTATTATGCCAAATGAATTATTAATCATTTTAAATAAATTATTAATCATTTTAAATAAATCATTAGAAAATATAAATTTGAATTTTAAAATGAGTTGCCTAATATATCTACTTGACATATGACATAATATTAATGATGAATTGTATTAGAGTGACACTTGGCAAAAGTAGATTAAAACTATTCATATATATATATATATATATATATATATATATATATATATATATATATATATATATATATATATATATATATATATATATATATGAGTAAATTACACGAATGGTCCCTATGGTTTGGGGTAATTTGCATGTTTGGTCCCTAACTTATTTTTTTAACTCGGAAAGTCCCTACGGTTTGTTTTTGTTACACGCTTGATCCCTACTGTTTGTTTTTGTTACACGCTTGGTCCCTACTGTTTGTTTTTGTTACGCGTTTGGTCCCTGTCTTACCTAAAAAACTATTATTTAAATAAGAAAAAATGGTGGGGCAGGTAAGGTAAGGTGAGGGAGTGGGGTTGGGGGTGTGTCTATTTAAATAAATTAAAAAATTCAAGGGCAAAATAGTATTTTTAGGTAAGACAGGGACCAAACGCGTAACAAAAACAAATAGTAGGGACCTACCGAGTTAAAAAAATAAGTTAGGGACCAAACGTGCAAATTACCCTAAACCATAGGGACCATTCGTGTAATTTACTCTATATATATATATATATATATATATATATATATATATATATATATATATATATATATATATATATATATATATATATATATATATATATATATATATAGGGAAAAGTGAATATACCCTTAAGGGTATATAAGCTTAGGTACCTAAACACACCATATTATAATGTTTTTAATCTTCAACCCCTAACTTGATATATTCATTATAATGTTTTTAAACTTCAACCCCTAACTTGATTTACTTTTGAGATTTTCGAAATCTCAATATTATCTTCCTTTTACATTACATCTTTTTGCCGACCACCTGCTAGGCTATATATATTGTAGTTGAAAATGAAAATTATGTAAGAGGAAGATAAATATGTAATTTATAAAAATCATGGAAGTAAATCAAGTTATAAGTTAATTATAAGAACATTGGACAATTTAGAATGTATTATATGATGCAAAACGACATGGTATGGTGAATTTGGGTACCTAAACTTATATATCGGTAAAGGCACATTCACTTTTCCCATATATATATATATATATATATATATATATATATATATATATATATATATATATATATATATATATATATATATAGAATATTGAATATTTCTTGAAAAATGTGAGAGTTACAAGCTTTACAACAACAAGTACCATAATTTAATGCAAATACCATTAATCTTTATTTGGAGAAAATCAAAACAATTTAATCTTTACCAAATACAACGAACACCATGAATTGAGGAGATGATTATGGAAATCAATTCTAAAAAATAAATATTAAGCTTGGTATACAACTCAACTAGACATAAATAGACCACTAATTACTCCTTACTAAAAATCGGATATCCTTCGATCTCGCCTAAAATTTGTTTTGTGCGCCTTTCACTTCTCTGCTTTAGAAACCCTAATCTCAAACATCATCAAGCAGCACTCCGCTCTATTTCTTCCTCTCTGCTTTGAAAGTTTTTGTTTTTAGGGTTTTAACTAACCATTCTAACTAATAAGTGATATCAGTATAAGCCTGTTCTTTCATGATTTCATTTATTCATCGATTGTATAATTTTGTTGTTTAATTTTTGAGTTTCATATTTTTATTCTAGATTTTCTACCAAACTCGATATGAAGATTAACTTTGATTCCAGATTTTCTGTTGATGTCCATACAAGGTTCGGTCTATCAAGCTTTCTTTTTAATTTCCATTGCAGTGAGATGAATTCATGTCTTTCTTTCTAATTACCCATTTTTTACTCCAACATCGGCACCGGTGATGATTGTGTCTCTATTCCAGTTGGTGCAACCAATATATGGATCAAAATTTTGCTTATGGATCGGGACATTGATTCATGTATGGATACAAAACCTTGACTTCTATTAAATTCGAATGGTGAATTTAATAATATCTTAATAGGGGTCTGCTTGAAGTTCGAGTATCTGATCAAATCCCTAAATTTGCTAAAGCTATAGCATTTTTTAGTTTCATTTTATGCTTGGATTTTCTACTTTTTTTCATTTTGAATGAATGCCTTCAATATGTTTGTTAAAATGTCTCAAAGAAGATTTTATTCTAAAAAATTGTTAAAATTATGGTTTTATTGTGTTGGTCGTGTACTCATGTTAAAAATATTGCTTATAGCTTTTAATTTGCTATTAAGGCATTGCCAAAATTCAATCATGGTTTGTTAGGTTACCTTTGGACTCACAATTTGATAAGAAAATCTGATATAATCTCTATCAGTTCAAGTCACACAAAAGAAGATGAGTATTAGGATTTTCACAATAGGTGTTCTACATGCCTTTATCTCTATTCGATTATACGGTGTTACAAGTGTTTGGTATATTCAACAACTTTATTAGAGCATATGATGAAGAGATGCTAGAAATGGAAGTAGAGGCTGAATGTTTGGCTGAACATGTTGAATTTGAGTGTCAACCTTTTCTTGACAACAAACATGGAATTGTGATAAGTACTTGAATTTATTTTTAGGTTTTGACTACTTGAATAAATATATGTTATATGTTCTGCTTTTCAGTGGGATTTTGCAGAAGTTTGCAAAAAAAGTAATTTGAAAGGGTTTTTGGTTTACAAACGTTTGGGAAAGGTGTTTGGTGAAATTGTTTTTTTAAAGTATGAGTGGTGTATGATATTTTACTTTTCCAACTCTAAAATTAGTATATAATTTTTACTACGTATTTTCCAATTCATGAGGTGTGTAAAGATTTTTAAAAAATGATAGTTATTATGCTGTATCCAATTACTTGCTTATGGTTTTACCAGGGGTGTTTATTAGTTTTACAACTGGCCCTTTTGATGTTGATGTTTTTGAAGTTTATGGTGAAGACACGTCTCAGATTTTTGCAAATGACTATTGTTATTGTGTATGTATGATGTGTGTGTATGTGTTTTGTTTGTGGATGTATGCTGTGATTTGTATACTGTATGTATGTTGTATCTGATTTTTTTTCTCTATCTATGTGTGTGTGGAGCGTCGCTAAGAAAATAAGTAAAACTAATATTTACATTAATTTACTTTTATTTTTATTTGTTATGCATTGTTGTATCTTTTTAGGTGGTTTGACATATGTTATTTCGAAGCTCTTGGTTCCGACTAAATAAAATTCGTTGTGGCCTTTGATTTTGTAAAATATATGATTGATTTAAGAGAGCTTATGTAATTGCAACATTTGTAAATTCTATATTGTTTTAGTAATAAATTAAAAATGGATATTTGCTTTTGTAGAGAACTGAAACGATTATAAAATACATGCATTTGAAAGCTTAGCTATAATAAAAATATAATTTTTATTATGCGACGAAAATAATATTTTGATCTAAATATAACGACACCCCATTGATATGTAGAAATTTTCAACACAATGTTATTGATATTGAAATAGGTGTTGGTCAACATGATGGAAATATGGTATTTTTTTTTCAAGGATTTATCTATGTCTGTCTGAAGATGACATGTTTCCATTCTGAAGAGAAACAATTTCAAATTTGATTAGGTTTCGCGATGACAGTTAATAAAGATGAGGGGCAAACAATTCCAAAGTATCCATCATGTGTCGATACAAAATTGTTAGTGAAGTCGGACAAACAATTGAACGACATTGACATCTATAAATAAAATATGGTATATAAAGAAGTGTTCTACGATTAATAATGTATAATCAATCATGTGTTCATATACATTTATAAACAATCCTAACTTTTCATTTTTCATTTATATTGATTTTTTTTCTGCTAGCATGATTCTTATTGATAATTGTTTAGATGTAATGAATTATTTGCGCAAAATAACTAATTTGTCTCTAGAAATTAATTTTTAAAAAACATATTTGTACCCGTCGCTTAGCACGGGTAAACGGCTAGTATATATATATATATATATATATATATATATATATATATATATATATATATATATATATATATATATATATATATATATATTATGTGACTTTTTAATTTTAAAAATCGAAAAAACACATAAATTGACATATGAATATTATTTATTTAAAAAATATCATAAAATAATAAATGTCAATAGGGATGAGCATATGGACCGGAGAACCGGCCGGAACCGGTACCGGAACCGGAACCGGCACCGGAACCGGAACCCGATGGAACCGTTCGGGCCGGGACCGGGACATTATTTTTGTGGATTTTTGGAACCGGGAACCGGTATGAACCGGAACCGATATAACCGGCAAAAACCGGAACCGTATGATGCTATTTTTCGAGGACCGGTTCCAACATTTGAAAACACGACAAGAACCGATAGGAACCGGGAACCGGTAGAACCGTCGGGCCGGTTCGGTTCTTGATTTTGGCCGAAGCCGGTTCCCGGGTCGGGTCCGGTTCGGGCCGGTTCCGACCGGTTCGGTCCTTTTGCTCATCCCTAAATATCAAAATTGATGAGAGATTGGAAAATAGCAAAATTATTTTTATTTATTAGAATCCATCTATGTACAAATAATTAAATATTGTTCTCACCACCAGGAAACAACTCCCTACCAAATCCTATTACAATTTAGACCGGAGGGTGTGGGAGGGAAGTTTCCCTCACTTTTTGTGGGTCATACCCTCCTTTCCCTCACTTTTCTTTTGCCTCACTTAAAAGCCAAGGAATGGGTGGGAAGCCCTTCCCTCATTTTTTTTTTAAATATATTTCATACATATATTATACTCATTTTGTAGGGAATTAAAAACATGAGTTTTGATATATTTTTTATATTTTTTTAGTTGGTATAAAATTTTATAAATATTAAAGAAGATAAAAAGAAAAAAAAAACCTGACCAATAGCATGAAGGGAGAGAGTGTGGTAACCCATCCCCCATCTCTTTCCGCAGCTTTTTTCCCTCACCTTTCCCTCACCCACGGAGTGCTGTGCAGGAGTGAGGGAAGCTTCCCTCACCCCTTTCCCGCACCCACTCCGTCCAGCCTTACAAACTTTAGAAAAACAATCAAAGCCCACCTCACCGGAACAACACACTAAAAGAATTACAAACATTCAACATGGCAAAAATATTGTAAACATTCAACACGGCATTACCATGTGAGTCTGACTTGTGCAAGAAGCAAGCCGGTTTCAGTTTTCGTCATCGTCATCATGAGAAATACCATGGAAGAAGGAATCATGGAGGAGGTCGGCAGCAGAAGGCCTATCCCTTGGATGAGCCAAGCACTTCTCAATAAAGGCCTTCACCTCCTGATCTTTTAGCTTGTTCATGGCGTCTGGCCTTATTCCAGATGTAACCTTCTTGTAAATTCTGGCAATATTATCACATTCGCTGTAAGGCAGTTCAAGAGTCACCATCTCAAGCAAACACATGCCAAAAGAATATATATCCACCAGCTCCGTGTAATCCTCCTCGTACAGCTCAGGAGCCATGAATTCAGGTGTCCCCAGTATTGAATGTGCACAATGGCTCTTACCAACTATTGCAGCCAAACCCAAATCGCCAATTTTCACCTAATATGTATATATATTCATTCATTATATGCTCCTTAATTGATTTATAAATGTTTAAAACCAAGCCTTTCGATCAATATCTGTACCTGGCCGATATTGCCATTGATGAAGACGTTGCTGCAATTGAGATCTCTGTGAATGATACATGGTTCATGCCTGTGTAGATAATCCAAGCCTTTCAATATCTGCCATGACCACTTCTTCAAAGCCTGCATCGAAACCTGTTTATGCTTCTTCCGGTAATCTCTGAGGTTGCCGGAGGTACAAACTTCGGTGATGAAGTTTAAGGTGTTCCGTTCCGTGTCTCTCCATTCCCGGAACAGAGTAATTATGTTGTTGTTCTTCAACGACGTTAATAGCTTCACCTCGGAGTAAAGCCGTTCCATCATGGATTGATCATGGCAAAAGTTCCTCAATTTTACTTGATTCCAAGCCACCTCGATCCCTTCCTCCTGGTCAAACGCTCTGTAAACTCTCTTCACTGCGCCTGAACCGAGTAGCTCACTGTAGCGTCCGTACCTTCCACTCGGATCCACCTCCACAAACGCCTCCGAATCCAATTCCATTGCCGGCATCTTCCAACACAAGTGCTTTCAGGTTATATAACGAATCAAATACACAACTCAATTTTAAATTAAGAAAACATAAAAGTAGAGAGACGACATATGATGATGATGATGATGATTATGAAGTAGTACCATGAAGAGCGCGGAGGAAATGTGTCGGCCACCGGAGTTTCTTAATTCAGAAGCAGTCAGCAGAGACGGGGAAAAAAGGTAAAAGGCGTGTCAATGGAAGGAGGGTTTATAGGCTTATAGCCGTGGCCGTTTGGTGAGGGGTGGGGTTCCGTTAAAAGACTTTTAACAATGGTCAAGTGTCAATGGGTTGGTGGCCGTTTGCTTTTAGGCAGACTGGTGGGATTTTCTTAATCTTTTTAATTTGATTTAAGATTTTTATAAAATCTTTTTTTATACACGTAAATATAATAATCATCAATATAAACACTTGAAGAGAAAGTTGCTAACGATTAAAAAAACGATATATATATAACTAAAAATATTTAATTTTATGGTATATTAGATTCAGAAATGGTATAGAGCCAAGAAAAGTTTTTGGGGTGGTTATGCATGAGATATTTATTTCATATTTATTTAATTTGGGTTTAATATTCTCTAAGAAATTTATAAGTTTTAATAAGTATGATTCAGAGACAAGACCAGTGATTGGTTGGATTAGCGTAAAACGCGCAGATAAGGACGTAAGTCGCGGTGCCGGACCACAATCATCGTCGGGACAATTTGCCTCTGTTCATCGTTATTAAAACAAGTAAGTTTTCTTAAAGAATTTTAAAGCAAAATTATTTAAATATGAGTAAATTTTCACGCATACTATCTAAAAAACATATTCCTGGTAAAAATATCGATAATGAACAAGATTATGATAATCAAATAAATTCTATTGAAGAAACCGTTAATGGCATAGAACAAAGTTTAAATGATTGGACAATACCTAAAACAAATGTTAATACAATATATAGAATAGGAACTTTTGACTATTTTCAAGGTTATTCTATTAAAATGACAGAACAAACTTTGTCTATTGGTCAAAACCAACAAAATTTACATTTATTATCATCACGATCTATTCTAGAACATAGAATGAAATATAAATTTTTACATGTTGGTTTAGTCCAAATTGCTATCAAGCCTTTATTCAGACTTGGAATAGATGCCCCTGTTCTCCTTATTTTAAGAGACAAGAGACATAAAGATTTTCAAAATTCTATTTTAGCTATGGCTGAAACAAATATTGCTAACGGACCTATTTATTTCAATTGTTATTTAAATTTTTCTGTAGGGTTATTTGATAAAAATATTTTAGATACTTTAGTGTTAACTGTAGAAACAAAAAATTTAGAATTTAAAGATGATACAAAACCTTTAGCAATAATTTATCGTGTTTGTTACAAAACTATGACAACTACACTTGAACCGAAAACACGTTTATCGAGTCCTAAAAATGAAACAATTATTTTTGAAGCAAATACTAACCATACCAAAGTTCACATACCAAAAAGGTTAAAATGGTCTGATATAACTCAATCATGTAACTGGAATTTACAAAATGTTATCGATCCAAAACCACTAGACTCTTCAAGACAAATCTCAAATATTATAGAATATAATGATGGTTCAGTAGATATAAATTTTTCTTCCTTAAAAATTTCATCATCCAGATTATCGACTTCTTTTATCCCGGAGACAAGTTCTTCAAAATCTCCGTTATCAAAGTCAAGATCTTTAAAACTAAAAACTGTTGACTATACTAATTCTATTCCCAAACCATTATATCAAGATGACCAAAATAGTGAAAATAGTTTTCCTAGTCCTACTAAATCAGATTTTATTGATGAACTCCAAAATTTTAAACAACAAATATGAGTTCTAAAATACAAATTAATTGTTCAAAAAATAATAAGCTTTGGGCTAATATGTTAAAAAGACATTGGAAGATAAATTCTAATATATGCAAAACCATTCAACGTTTAGAAGAAACTAGAATTCATGAAGATTATAATTTATACAAAATACTTCCATATACTAATGAATATAATAAACAAATAGAAAAAATTTCTAGGCTAACAATAGGAATAAAAAAAATACGAAAAATCACGAAGTCATAATTTAGAATCAATAAAACATTCTTCAATCCTAACAAAAACAACCTGTTAAAATGTTTTATCAAATAAAATTCATTCTCCTTTTTTTCAATGGTTTGAGTTAATTTATGCCCCTAAACATAAAATAAATTACCCATTTAAAAATAATTTTATCACTCCCATTTTAGAGAAAAAATATAAAGATATTATTTCTAATAAAGAAATTATTGCTAATTTTCCACCAAAAGGAGAAATTATTATTAACGATATGTTTATTGCGACTCCTTTAGTTCAAGTCCCAAATCAATTAACTACAGAAAAGGGTCTTCAAAAAATCATTTACCAAAATAATTATGCAAACGAAACCTTATCTAGTATTACCGAGCATTTAGTTAAAATTGAAGAAAAAAATTTCAATGACAAGAATGATAATAAGCAGAATATGGCAAGCACTAGCAATATAAGTTTTGTTCCTTGTCAAATCGATGGTAATTTTAATCTAGGAAATACGGATTTAATTAACGAATTAGAAAAAAGACTTTCAAAACTTCATATCTCAAACACTAACAGTATTAATACCCTTACAAATGATGAAGCTGAAAATAGTGATATTAATAGTGAAACAAATTTTGAAACCCTTGCTCAACAATTTGATAATTCAAATGATGATATTAATCAACTCACTAATGATTTTTCAAATCTTAATAAAATTCATCAATCAAAGTGAAGCTCTTTCGGAAAGAATCCAAAGCCAACCATAAGAAATTATTGGAATAGGCCCTCTCTTCCAGATGTTCAACTAGAAGAACGAACTTTTCAGTTTGATCGTTCTCAATATGATGATAATTCTGTTTATGAATGGAATGTTGATGGCCATTCTGAACATCAAATTATGAATATTGTACAAGAAATGACTATGGCTGCTAATGCTTATAAAGCTCATAATAATACTCAACTTCAAATTGTTAATATTATTACTTCCGGTTTTACTGGTAGTCTCAAAGGATGGTGGGATTTCTATATTTCACAAGAAGAAAAAGATTATATTTTATCTGCTAAGAAAACTATTATAAAACAAGAAAATAATCAACAAATACAAACGTTTGAAGATGATATGGTTAACACCTTAATTTTTGCTATTATCAAAAACTTTGTAGGAGATCCTACTACTTTTCAAGAAAAAACTTCAGAAATTTTAATGAATTTACATTGCAGAAAACTTACTGATTTTAGATGGTATAAAGATAATTATCTTGTTAAAGTTTTTTCAAGACCTGATTGTAAAGAGTCTTATTGGAAAGAACGTTTTATTGCTGGCCTTCCTAAACTCTTTGCTGAAAGAGTTAGACAAAAATTAAGAGAAAGTTTTAATAATACTATCCCTTATCAAAATTTAACTTATGGAGATCTAATAAACTACATTAATAAAGAGGGATTAGTAGTTTGTGCTGATCTTAGGTTTAAAGAAAAGCTCAAAAAAGATAGAATTAACAGTAAAAATGAATTGAGAAATTTTTGCCAACAATATGGTTATCAGCCCTTGAATGGTCCGTCTACTTCAAAATCTAAAGTATATAAGAAAAGACCTTCAAAATATTTCAGAAAAAAGAATTATAATCTTCCAGAAAATTATAAAAAAGGCCAAGATTATGCGTCAAAATCTAAAAAACCTTATAAACCAAATTATAAAAAATCTAAAAGAAAATCAAAAGATATTATTATTTGTCATAAATGTGGGCGTAATGGTCATACAGCTAATAATTGTTATGCTAAGACAAAAATAAATGAGTTAAATGTTTCTGATGATTTAAAAGAACAAATAAGAAAAATTATTTTAAATACTGATTCAGATTCTGATGAAAGTATTTCTGATTTTCAAACAAATGATTTAAATATTCTCGAAAATACTACTTCAAGTTCAGAAGATTCTGATGTTTGCGAATGTATTGGTAAATGTCATTGTAAAAATTTAATCAATGTAATTACTAGTAGTTCTATTAATGTTCTTTCACAAGATGATAAAGATCTTTTAAACTCTCTTGATTCTATAAAAGATAAAAATATCCAAGAATTATTAATAAAGCAGATGCTTAATAAAACTAATAACATAACTCCTGATAATAATGAAAATTTTAATTTAAAAAATATATATAAAATATTTACTGAAGCAAAACCAATCTCTATGCAAGAACTTCAAGAAGAATTAAAAATAGTAAAACAAGAGATAAAAGAAATAAAAAATAAAATTTTAATTTTAGAAAAAGAAAAACCTTCTATTTTTAAAAACAAAAATATAGAAATTAATAAAGAAGAAGAAAATAAAATTGAAAAGGTAACTATTGGAAAAATTATAAATAATCAAGTTTCCTAAAAATGGAACACTCAAATTACTTTAGTCAAGGATAATTTTAAAATCAACCTAACTGCTTTAATTGATAGTGGTGCTGATATAAATTGTATTCAGGAAGGAATTTTTCCTACACAATTCTATGAAAAAACTGCATCTAGACTTACTGGTGCCGGAGGTACAAAATTAATTGTAAATTATAAAGTTTCCGATGTTCATATTTGTAATAACCAAGATTACTGTTATAAAACCCACCTAATTTTAGTAAAAGATCTATCTTCTCCTTTAATTCTAGGAACAACTTTTATTACAAAACTATATCCTTTTATGGTTCATGATGATGGTATAAGAACCAATGTTTTTGGAAAAGAAATTATATTTAAATTTTGTGAACCTCCTCTATATTCAACGATTAATGTCCTTAATTATAAAACACAACAAGCTAAATATCTTATTAACGAAATAAATAATGTTCGAATAACTAATCAATTAAATGACAATAATATTCAAAATAAAATAATAGGTTTAAAATTAAAATTTGAAAAAAATGTCTGTTCTAATATTCCTAATGCCTTTTGGAATAGAAAACAACATATTGTAAAATTACCGTATATAAAAAATTTTGATGAAAAGGATATTCCTTCAAAATCTAGAGCCATTCACATGAATAGTGAACTAGAAAGTCATTGTAAAAATGAAATTCAAGATTTAATAAATAAAAAACTTATAAGACCTTCTAAATCATCATGGTCTTGTTCAACATTTTATGTTATGAATGCCGCAGAATTAGAAAGAGGATCACCAAGACTAGTTATCAATTATAAACCTTTAAACAAAGTTTTAGAATGGATTCGTTATCCTATTCCTAATAAACGAGACTTGCTAAAAAAACTCTATGATTCAAATATATTTTCAAAGTTTGATATGAAATCAGGATTTTGGCAAATACAACTTCATGAGGAAGATAAATACAAAACTGGTTTTAATGTTCCCTTCGGACATTTTGAATGGAATGTAATGCCTTTTGGATTAAAAATGCCCCTTCTGAATTCCAAAATATTATGAATGATATCATAATTCCTATAATTAGTTTTGCTATTGCTTATATTGACGATGTCCTAATTTTTTCAAAATCAATTGATCAACATTTCAAACATTTAAATCAATTTTATGATTTAATTTATCAAAATGGTTTAGCTGTCTCTGCAGCAAAAATGCATTTATTTAAAGATGAAATTCGTTTTTTAGGGCATGATATTGTCAAAAACACTATTAGATCTATTACAAGAAGTTTGCAGTTTTCTACTAAATTTCCTGATGAAATTAAGGATAAAAAGCAACTTCAAAGATTTTTAGGATGCTTAAATTATATCCATGATTTTTTCAAACATTTAGGGATTATATGTAAACCACTTTATAACAAATTAAAAGATAATCCTGAACCATGGACTCAAAAACATACAGATATAATTAAATATATAAAACAAAAAGTTCCTACTTTGCCATGTTTAAATTTACCTCATCCCAATGCCAATATCATAGTTGAAACCGATGCTAGTGATATTGGATTCGGAGGAATTTTAAAACAAAAATTTGTTAATTCAAAAGAAGAACAATTGGTTCGATATTACTCTGGTGCATGGAATGATACACAAAAAAATTATTCGACTGTCAAAAAAGAAATTTTAAGCATTGTTTTACGTATTAAAATATTTGAAGATGATTTATTTATGAAAAGTTTTTTACTAAGAATAGATTGTCAATCTGCAAAAACTATTTTAGAAAAGGATGTGAAAAATATTATTTCCAAACAAATTTTTGCTCGATGGCAAGCCCTTTTAGGTAACTTTGATTTCGAAATAGAATTCATAAAAGACGAAAATAATTCGCTTCCTGACTTTCTTTCTCGAGAATTTTTGCAGGGAAAATGAGTTCATCTTCCTCTTCCAAACAAGATGACAAGAAACCCGTCTATCAAAAGCTTGTTCCATTTCAAAATCAAAATCGTTTTTCTCCTTTAACCCCTACTTCTAAGAATTCACAACTTTATTCTAATATCCTTCAATCAAAACTTGTTACTCCAAAAGTTACTTCAACAAACACGATAAGCCCTTTTGTAAGACCTTTTACTCCTCAAACTCAAAATTCTGTGACTCCTAGCCCTCCTACAAAAACTCCTTATGTTCTTAATCCAAATTTCTTAAGAGTTCAAATTCTTGAAGATTTTCAAATCCATAAGTTACATCAAGGTTTTCATATTCTCACAAATCATCTTTTTGGTCAAGGGAAAACCTTTTATGTTGATTCATATAAAACTCGAGAATATTATCAAGCTATTTTGCAAGAATCTGGTTTGGTCAATTTTGTTCATCGTTCTAATTCAAAAGAAGGAAACATTGATTTTAGCAAAGCTCACATCATCAAGATCATTTCTCCAGAAAGTTGGGCTCCAAACCTTCATTCTGAAAAACCTCTTATAAGTTATCCTGCTTATCCCAGATTTTCTTACTATGATTATCAAGATGCCTGGACTAAGGCGTTCTTTATTCGAAATTATTCACACTCATGGTTTATCTTCTTTGATTTAAACTTCAATTGTGAATACCCAAGATGGTTTATCAATTGGTATAAATATATGGGAATTCTTCCAAATTGTTTACCAAAAGAAATTTACGATGGATATCTCAAATTTAAGGAATTGTTTATTCAACAAATTCCAGAATTTGAATATATGCTACAATTCACTATGATATTCAGAGTTCCATGGATAATGTCTTGGACTTTTCATTATCAAGAAGCAAAGGATACCTCTCCTCCCTGGCTTAATCGACAATTTCGCTCAAAATGGTGGGATAAAATGAAGATTTCTCAAGCCAGTGAACAAGCAGTAATTAAATATTATCAAGAAATATATATTCAAAAACCGGAGGTTGAAGCCACTTTTATCAAAAGTCTTCCTCAAAGTGATGTGGATTTAATTTCAAGAATTAAAGATGCTGCTACCTCTTCTCCTGAAGAACTTCAAAACTTACTTCAAGAAATTCGCCAAACTCCATCAGTTTCTGACGATTCTCCAAAATCTATAAAGAATGGTTTATTTCAAAACGCCCAAGACCCTTTTGATGATCCTTATGAAGAATAAGAAATTCTTAAATTTGGTGTAATACCTTCAATGTAGGGTATTTCGTTTCTTCTATTTATCAAATCCATTATTTTCAAATACGAGTGCGTATATACTGTGTAATTATACACTATATGTATTTATAGTGTATATAAAACAAATATTATCAAATTTATTATCAAAATTATTTAGTTTTATCAGCAATAATAATATGAAGACAAAAAACTTTACAAGATGTTCCATAATGGATAATATGAAGACAAAAAACTTTAGAAGATGCTCTATGATGATATGCTTTATCAAAAGGTGATATTACTGATTACAAAAGACAATTTCTTCAAAAGATGAAAGTGACAACCACTTACAAATAATTGATGAAGCCATTGAATCATACGGCAAGATTTCACTACAAGATTTCAAGGTTTTGAAGACTTCAAGACAATATAAATAGACATCATGTGTTTGTAGAATGGGCAAGCAAAAATATTCATTCTCTAAAAAATGTTCATTCTATGTCTAAAAAATCTCCAAGAGTCTCTCTTTCTACTAGCAGATGTTCAAAGTCTCTAGATTTTCAGATAATTCTTTCTCCAGATGTATGTACTGATTGTAATTCAAGCTTAATTCAAGAAGGTATTATCTAAAATATTTTATTCAATTGTTGTATTGCTTTTATTTCTCCATGATAGTTTCATTTCGAGTTGTTCTAACCATTAATTCTACAAGATTTGAAATATTTGTTAAAATAATACTCGTTTTTAATAATCAAATTAATCAAATTCATGCTTGAATTATTTAAATATGTCTAACAAAATCTTGATGAATTGTATTCCTAATAGAGATATTCTTTTAAGAATACAACAAATCCAAGAATCTATAAATAATTCTGAGCAAAATCTCAAGGATTCTTACAAACCTAATAATATAGGTACGATTTTAAACAATAATCATATTCCTGATGTTAGACAGTTCATAAGAGCTAGTATTAAAATTCGTTACAAGCAAATACGTTATCTAAAAGCAAAACTATTTGTATTTTAATATGAAATTTATGTCCTTTAAATCATATTTTAATATGAAATTTATGTCTTTTAAATCATAACTAAAAATATTTAATTTTATGGTATATTAGATTCAGAAATGGTATCAGTGCCAAGAAAAGTTTTTGGGGTGGTTATGCATGAGATATTTATTTCATATATATATATATATATATATATATATATATATATATATATATATATATATATATATATATATATATATATATATGTTAAATTCAAAACTTTAGTTTTCAAAAAACGTTACAAAAGTAAACCCATAACATTCATTTATATCTGAGAAAATTATAGAAATCATATTGTTTGGTCAAATTTATAGTTACTATCCATTTAAATAAATGATAGGTTGTATCCATATGGTTTTTAAATCTTGTAGTCCGGGCGGTTCTAGTATAGGGCACATAGTAGCCTGTGCAACCTTCACTTTTCCGACTGTAGTGCAAAAAATTTCGAAATATTCCGAATTCTTTTTCCTACTATTAAGAAACCCCTGACTTTCAGTGCAACCACTACTTTGAAATCCTGCGACCACCCCTGTTCGTAGTTTTGGTCAATAATCCATGTAAAATATTATATCAGCCATGTGTAATTGACTTTAGTTTTTTTTTTATCTAAATAATTAAAAACTATTGTTTTAATATAGTGGCCAACGCAACCCCGCCCCCACTCACATCCCTCATCGTCTTCTAATCTTTGTCCCTATATCACTAGATTTCATATATATTCTTCCCTACGCCTCCGAGTTACTAGAAACAACTTTTTTCGGTGACACCACAATCATCATTGACCGTTACTAATCACCCATACCCTCCCTTACTTTTGTTCTACTGTCTCTGTCACATCCTCTTTATTTCAATATACACATGCAGTGTGTTATTATTATTCAAATATGATTAGCCCTCACAACATTACCTACCATCATATTCAAATATGATTAGCCCTCACAACATTACCTACCATCATATCCTTGTTGCTTTTATCTTGAACTAAATATACACCACCATTAGTATAGCAAAACCCTACCCCCTTCATCATACATCCATACTGTAAAAAAATCAAACTTCTGATGCCATTTATACTTTACATCAGTATCATTTTGATTTATTTGGACCGTCAGTTGGTTTTACGGGTGGTGACACTTGCGATGACGTTACACTAGAGTGACGTTGGATGAAGTATTTATTATAGACTGTGTATTCTTTGATATCTCCGTTGATAACTTGGGCTCATACATCATTAGGAACAAACATTCCAACATACATTTGTTGTTGTTGTCTATATATGTTGCATTTCATTTTACAAATTTGTTTCCGCTTTTTCTTAATCTAATAGGTTGATTCAGAAACTAAAGTTTGTAGGGTTCTTTGGTTGTATAGACTTCCCAAAGGACATTAGATGCTCCATATCTCGTCAATCATTACTAGTTAAACTTATTAGATTCGGGAAGATGGCTATAACTCATATATGTGTCGATCAAGACTATTGGATTAGGAATAGAACTTAATCATGTTAAGGGTTTGTGGGTTGGATGATCAGACTTTGGGATAGCATTACAAGAGTGGGGGAGAGGGAATTGAGGTGTTTGTAACGTCCCAAAAATATAGAGAAATTTTTTCATATTTAAGTATAATAAAGCCAATCTGATTATCATTCCCAAACATAGGATAATCAAAAGATGGGTTTGAAGTTCAAATCAAATATTAGATTAAACATCATAAAAGTCAATAATGCAGACTCTTAAGTGGAAGCTATGCAATCAGGTCATGATCTTCCTCTTGTTACCGGAACAACCTGAAACATTTAAACTTAAAACCGTAAGCACAAATCTTAGTGAGTTTCGCAAAATACAACATACCTCACAAATATCAGACATAACAGTAACAACCTATGTCCGCCTACGGCCTGTTTAATCCAACAAGTCTTTTTCAACCCATGTGAATGTTGTGGTCCACCCATAGTCTTACAATCACTTCGGTTGCTACAACCCGGTTGTAGTCTTTCCTGATATGGTCCCCCATGGTCTTTCATGCAAAGTCGCATAGACAATCTAGCATACCATGACACCTAGTGTCATATACAATATAATGAGAAGACTCACCTATAAAAGAGCTGAAGTGACAACACAACAAGTCACTTGAATCAGCTACATGCACCACCTAAACACATAGTGGTTAAATCTTAGTCCGAGAATAAAACCCTAAAGTTTGGCCCTAGGTCAAACATAGTCAAAAAGTCATAAAGCCAACGTACCAGTCAACAATCATGTCACGCCCCTTTTTAGGCGCTCTGTGCCTACTACGAGACAAAACAGCCAGGTTTCAGACCATCAAACGCGCATCTAGAAAAACTCAAAAGATGCGCCACGCCGAAGTCATACACGTACCGCTCTGACCCTCTTCATAAGGGTTTTCGACTTAATCCATTAAGTCATGGCTTAACTTTTTGGATCTAAATCTCACTAATGTATTAATGGATAAAGTTTCAAACTTTATCCATTAAGACACCCCTTTCATGTAAGATCTAAACTTTAATACTTCAAAATGACCTAAAGGACAAAATAACTTGCATGGTTTAAAGGACATGCACAAAGTATCAAATTTCCAAGTCTAAAATGTCTGTAGAGCATTCCTAGGTGCTCAAAAGGTGCTGGAGTCATCTCAACTTGAAGGTCATAAACAAAATGGACCAAAAAGTGACAAATATAACTAATAACAATATCTAATAAACCAAAGAGCAAGTTAGGAACTTTATACTCACAAAGGTCCATAAATGAAGTAACTTTGTTGGATCCAAACTTGAACCCCCCCCCCCCCCTTCATTGTCACTAGTAGAACTTCTTGATCTTCAAGATTCAATAAAAAAATGGAAAAATAAGCTCAAAAGTCCATAAAATGCTCAAGAATGAAAGAGATAGAGGGAGAAAGGGAGAGAGATAGGGTTTTTGGAAAATTTCTCAAAGGGTCATGGAGGCTGAGAATGACCAAACCATGGGGGTTAATGGCCTTTATATACCCCCAAACCCTAATAAAATCATAGGACTTTTGTTGTGGACTATAAAACCCGCAATTAAATAGTGAAAAACAAAATCAGAACTCGTATGCTATAGTGTTGGGAGTGAGGAGGAACGATGGTGGTTGTGTTTGGTAAGAGGCATGCATTTATTCCTCATGATTATTGAACTCAACAAAATATCAACACTAAAAGAACTAATAAAAGCCTTTCTTTCTATTACTAGCAATAACTTGGCCAAAAAATGAAGCACATTTTTCTTAGTTACAAGTGATATGTGTAACGTCCGTAATTTCAAGCCAAATTTTCATTTTTAAAACAAAGGAAAACCATATCAATATCATTCTCGAAGAGTAACGACCAAGTGTTTTAATATCATAAAATCATAGTCATAATAAAATCCAAAGTACGGAAATTTCTAAAACACAGAAGCAGATGCAATGCAATCACGTTGTTCCCTTCCCTTTACAACTAGAAGAACCTAGAAAATTAAACTTAAAACTTTAAGCACAAAGCTTAGTGACTTTGTCCAAAATACCACATACCATACAAATAACAGGCCTAGCCCAACAAGTTTTTTCAGTCACGTGGGCCCAACCAAGTAAGTATATAAGCATACAAGCAACTAACATATATTTACACCCAATTTCCTACATAGTACCGTGAAAAGACTCACCCTGTAACATAGTAAATTTTCAAACAAAATTTT
The DNA here is from genome assembly GCF_052849685.1 of Lactuca virosa. Taxonomy (NCBI): domain Eukaryota; kingdom Viridiplantae; phylum Streptophyta; class Magnoliopsida; order Asterales; family Asteraceae; genus Lactuca; species Lactuca virosa. Next base: position 290,449,468 of record NC_136432.1, on the reverse strand, counting down.
CATTTTAAAATAACATAATTCTCACTAACACAATTCACAAAAACCCCAAGTATCAAGTTATCAAAAACACATATCCATAATTGTTTGAATAAAAATCCAGGATCCTCAAAAACATAACTCCATCTCGTGTGTACAATCAACCAGGCGCCTTCCCGCGATCCTAAGAAGTACCTGAAACACATATCACATAACACGGTAAGCACAAAGCTTAGCGAGTTCCCCAAAATACCACATACACAAATAATAAGCCACTCATGGCTATAACTCGGGTTGGACCCTCTGGTCATGCGTCTCGGTGAGGACCCTCCGTTCTCATGGCTCAGTGTGGACCCTCTGGTCATGTGTCTCAGTGAAGACCCTCCGGTCTCACAACTCAGTTTGGACCCTCCGGTCCTATCTCAGTAACACACAGAATAATATAATACATATCACAAAGAAAAAAATGCATAATATCACATAACTCAGTACAAGCACATAAGATCCTCCGGTCGATAACTCAATAAGACCCTCCGGTCACACAGCACTACCACTCAGGTAAGTATAGTAAGAAGACTCACCTCGTAGAGTAAGGCAATGTATCCTACACTCGCTTGCTGGTCTAATCTCCGCCCCTCCATGGCCTCCAAAATTCACAGTTGACCAAAACCCTAAACTCAACGGAAGTCAGTAGTCAAAATTGAGCCAACTCTAAGAGTCAACGGAAGTCCACACCGAAGTCAACAGTCCATGTTGACTCAACTCGCCGAGTACAGCTCATGAACTCGTCGAGTCCCTCGGAACTCAGTAAATCGTGAAAACCCGGTTCTACTCGTCGAGTTGCTAGCCAACTCGTCGAGTCCATGCAGCGTCCAGAAGACCAATGAACCCCACCTAATCGTTGAGTTGTCTCATCAACTCGTCGAGTCCACTCTGAATCCAAAGACGGGTAAAAAACCTCTCAACTCGTCGAGTTGTCTCACCAACTCGCCGAGTCTGTAACGCGTTCAAACCATCGGGGTAAACCCTAACCGACTCGTCGAGTTGTCTCATCAACTTGTCGAGTCCCTTAAGTCTATTTTCTCATTTAGACGATTTAAGGCAGAACTAAAACCCCAAACTCTAGATCTAGCCTCCCAAGGCTGAAATGCCATGTAAAGCTACAAGCTTTACGTCCATGCATGGCACCTAGGGCTCAAAGTGCCAAAAAAAGTTCCATTTAGGGTTCTAAGCATAAAAGCTATCCTCTAGCTTGATAAAGCTTGGACCTTTGGGCTTAAGGGACCTCACAAGGTCCAGATCTGAAGTCTCAATCTCTTGGAAAGCTCAAAATACTCAAAGTCTCAAGGAAGGATGGAAAAGCCCTAAAACTTCCTAAAAATGAGATCTAATCAAAATAATGAGCAAGGTGGTGACTTTTTACCTTCAACAGAAGCTAAGGACGGATAAACACTGGATCCAACAGTCCCTTCTCATTCCAAGCCTTGATACTCTTCTCTTAAATCAATCTAAACGATTAGGGTTTCACACAGGGGAGTATGGTGACATGCGAGGTAGAAATGAGGGCTTAAGGTCCTTTAAATAGGACACAACCCTAGAAAATTAGGGTTTCACTACACAGACTCAACTCGTCGAGTCCATTCCTTCGACTCGACGAGTAGGCTTCATATTCTACGCGGCCAACTCAGCTCCTACATGACGAGTCGGGACCAACCAACTCGTCAAGTAGGTCCTACAATGTGCATTATAGTTCTCAAGTTTCATCTCCCAGATTCGGGGTGTTACAATTCTCCCCCACTTGAATTAGATTTCGCCCCCGAAATCGCTCCTTAACAACACCTAACTCGAAACCAATAATCCGAGAAGCATCACCGACAATCTCATTTTATACAACAATCTCCCTCCCAATACACCCGAAACCAAACAGGAACTCCCCAAACCGAAGAAGGACAGACCCCCTTTTGTCGTGTCCGTATCAGCTATGACTATCCCGAACTCGGAATCTGTAGTGGTCTGTCTCTCCGACAGACCGCCATGCAGAATATCACCATGCCAATCACTCATCGAATCACAGACCGTTAAAATACCTCCATCTCTGATCATCTCATTGCGACTGATGGGTACAAGTCCTTGACCGCGAGTGGGTGCTGACCACTCATGTCAGGCAGACCAGTCGATTCGGACCGTAGCTCAAAAGAAACGAAAGGGTCACATCTCACTAAGGACCCACCACCCGTACTGCTATCAGAACCCATCTAAAAAAAATGAACCTCGATACTCTATCCTTAGACATAAAAAAGAATGATTATGCTGTAACACCCATAAAATTCAAGCCAAATTAAAACTTTTCAAAACATTTAAAACCAGCATGTAACATCCTAATTTTCGAGTCCAAAAATTTCGTTTGTAATTAAGTAAATTATATATTCGTTTACTAAAAACATTGTCAATATCATATCAACCCATAAACCATCATGAAAATAAATCTAAAAATCACAACATCGAACAGTAGTATAAATCAGAGTACAATCCCAGAAAACTCAATGCGGAAATCAAATGTGTGTGTGTGATGCGCTGCTACGCCGCCGGCTCCTTCCCCTTGGATGAAGAGGTACCTGAAACCAAAACTGAAACTGTAAGCACAAAGCTTAGTGAGTTCCCCCATCATACCACATACCATACAATCACATAGCATACATACTGCCGGGAAAATTCTGGGGTGCCCGACCTACCCATGTCAAGCCATTCTGGGGTGCTGACCTACCCATGTCAGGCCGTTATGGGGTGCCGACTACCCTCCGGTCTATCTCAACCGGCATCGGGGACTATTTCACCCCTACCTCTATCATACAATAACAAATTATAATCATACGGTCAGACATATCTAGGGTACTGACCTACCCTTTGGTCCTAACGACCAAGTCAGAGAAAAGTTATTCCCTGCTACTACCACTAACTCACATAGCATATCGCATAAGCATATCTCATAAACATATCTCATAAACATATCACATAAGCATACCAAGATAATTATCACAAAGACAATTATCTACCAATTACTCCTGTTGGTGGGCCAGCATTGTGGCCTTAGACCCACCCGTACTGGAAGGTAACTCACCTCGATGTCGTGTAGCGTCTGCACTGTCCTCGGTGTGAAAGTCGGCTCTCCTCGACTCCTCAATCTCTACACGACAACCTTTCTAAGTTATCAATCTGAACCCACGACCCCTTCGAGGGTCAACTTGAATCCAAGTCAAAGTTAAAGTCAAACCCTGGTCAATTCAACTCTTTGGTTGACCAGACTCGCCGAGTCCCCTTGCCCACAACATACTACAAACCCGTCCCCACTCGTCGAGTCTAGCAAGAGCTCGACGAGTTCACCTTCAACAACACTTCAGTCAATCTTCAACCGACTCGGCGAGTTCTTCCTTGAACTCGTCGAGTTCATCTTCAGCTTATAAATACATCCAGTCTATGACTCGCCGAGTTGTAAGAACAACTCGTCGAGTTCATCTTCAAAGATTGGGAGATTGCCTTGGGCGTGCCGAGTGTGTTCTAGCAGTCGTCGAGTTCCATGACTTCCAGGTCCATGGCAAACCCCTAGCAGGCCGAGCGTTCCTTCCACTCAACCCAAACTACTTCCAGAAGACGTTTTTGGGGAAAAAGCGTCTCGACTCGCCGAGTCCCTCCTTGTCCAAAACTATACAGTTGATTTCAATGGGACTTAATGCATCCAAATCATAGATCTGTCCTCCTAGGGCGCCTTTTACACGTAAAGTCACGAACTTGATGCCCATGCATGGGGTCTTTGGCTCAAAAAGCCATAAAAGATGGTCTACAAGATGCATGGGGTGTTTATGGAAACAAGGTGGGCAACTTTATGCCATAAAGACCCCCAATAACCCCAGATCTGAAGCACAAACTGACTTCCAATACTCATACCCGAATACAACCTCTCTAGGGCTTAGAAAGTTGCAGAAAAAGGTCCAAAATCAAGATCTAGAAAATGAATAGACAAGGTTTCCAACTTCATACCTCTAATAAGCTGGAAATATGCTCAAAACTCTGGATCTTCTTGTTTCCACTTGATCTCACAAGCCTCCTTCTCTTCTTCAAGCTTCAACCATACAAAGTAACACCACAAGGCTCAAGAACACACTAAAAACGACTAGGGTTTCGAGTTAGGGTTTGCTCTGGACGATGGGGGCTGAGTTGAGGGGTTATAATGTGTTTAAATAGGGTGCTAACCCTCAATTTAGGGTTTCATTCAAACAGCGTCTACTCGCCGAGTCGGTCTCCCGACTCGTCGAGTAGGCTACTTAAAGTTCCCGCGAATCTCGACTCTACTCGACGAGTTGGGCCTCCAACTTGTCGAGTCCCAGAGAAAAACATAATAAATACTTGAATCAAAGACATACCAGGAATCGGGTGTTACTGTGACAACCCAAAATTTCTATCTGGTACAACCATTCACTTCAATAGAAGTCAGATTTATTTATGCTAATTTTTAAGCTTTTTGGAGTCAGTTTGATTATTCTAAAGCCTAGTACTTCAAGAGATAATTAGAGGAAGTATACTTTAGGATTAATTGTGCAACATTTAAGTCGCAAAACTCCAAGAGTTTGGATTTTTCGGCCCAAAATAGTGTTAGGGCCGAAAACCCTAAAGGGTATATAAATGACACTTAGTCATTTTTGCCATTTTTTTTCCATTTTCAAGTCAAGAACAATTCTCTCTCAAGTATCATCCGAATTTTTGTCAAGATCTTCAAGATAGTAAGTGTTTCCTTCCTTGTTTAGTTGATCTCTTCCATTATCTAGTGATCTTCCATGATTTCATCCATGAAATCATTCCATTTTCTTAGATCTTCAAGTGTTCTTCATTTCACCAAGAACACCAAGAACACACACTAGTGTTTTGGGCCGAAAACACCCTTCTTTGCTTCCATATTGTAAGTATCTATCTCCTATACTTGTTATCTAGTAAGGATACTTGATTTAGGGCCTTGAAATCGTCATTTTCCAAGAACAAAAGGAGTTTTCGGTATAGTGCATCTCCTTAGACCGAAAACCCCTTATAAAGGGGTACAAAATGACTTTAAGCCCTTCCTAATACTTAGTATTGAATCTAGAACACTTCATTGACTGTTGAAAGGCTTTGAAAATCACCTTATGCACCAAACATCATGAGTTTTCGGCCAACCATTTGGACCGAAAACCTCTTTGGACCGAAAACCATAAGGACCGAAAACCATATGGACCGAAAACCACAAGAACCGAAAACTCCAAGAAACATACCACTTGGACCGAAAACTCCCTTAAGTGGCTTTACAACCCTTAGATGCAACCCTTTGGTACTTCTAGCACTTGAATCAAAGTTTTTTCCATGTCCTAGGGTGTCTTTACTTGATAAATTAGTTGTTAAATGACTAATTAGATACATATATGTGTCATTATATGTTAAATAGGATCCGTGTGTGTGCTCAAGTCTTCACTTGACACTTAGCATCCTATACCATCCGTTCATCCAAACCACTCACTACAGGTGAGTTCATACCCCTTAATCAACCTTTTAAATGATTCTAAATGCTTTTACGGCGGGGGGGGGGGGGATACAAGTTGAACTATTATAGTTATTATATCAATCTCATGTGATTAATAACTATCGAACATATGGATTTTCTTACTTTTCAAGCTGTGTTATCAAACAAGCTACTTCAAACTGTTTTGTAGACTCTTTTACATGTTAAATACTTTTTATTCAAACTCTTTTAAACTTATACTTTGTCAAATGCATATCTATATAGATATAGTTATATAAGTAGGATTTAAAGGACTTAGGACTGATAGCTCGCCTTGCTTCCTGTTCCTTGTTTGGTTGTGGACTTAGGGTATCGGTTATTTGTCCGAAGGTCGTTTGAATCTTAGTTATATATTATGTATATGTGTATAGATATAAAAGTTCCTTCATTCAGTTCAATATCTTTGGGTAGCAAAGGTATACAATCATGTTCATACATACAAACAACATTGCTAGTAAACTATAATAGGTATAGTTTAGGAAGTTACTAATACTATTACTAGAACAGTGAAACATACAATGAGTCAGTTCATACATGAGTCAATACATACTATGATGAGAAACAAACATAACATACAGATAGAGAATACTATGATGAGAAACAAACAATAACATACAGAGAGAACATACATACATACTAGACAGAGAGAACATACAATACAGCTAGTACATACATTACACTAGTACACACAATACATATATCAGAACATTACAACAGTTATGTGAGCCACGTAACGGGGCATGGCATCACCTGTAATGGCTCGTTTTGTATCCAGAGTCTCCTACAAGGAGAGCGTTGAATTTGTGTATAGATCTATACTGGATTGACTATCCTACACCTTGCTGCTCGCTACAGTGGGACTTGCAAGTCTACGGGTGCCAAATGTCATTTCTTCCGACGTCTTTCATCGTCGTGTTTATAGTCGGTAGTATGGTACAGGCATATGACATGTTACTTTAAATAACTAATTGGTTTAAGGTAATTCGTACAACAGTAGTTACTTAACACAACACTACAGTACTTTATTATTTCCCCATTGCATTCACTTTGTGATCTTCACACAATGAACGGTAATGTAAAACTATATTTTTGGTTAATGATAGTCATATTTGGGAAAATACACACTTTTACAAGAAACAAACACACATTTCATTTGATGCCTTGGTAGAAGGCTACGTTTAGTAGAAAATATAGGATTTTCTAGGAGATACAAACATTTATAAACATTTACATCAAGTACATACAAACACTTTCATACAAACAAAGACACTAAAATACTTATGAACTCACCAGCTTTAAAGCTGACCAACTCTTTCAAAATAACTTGTATTCTCAGGTCATCAGTAGACAGGTACCGATGCCAGGCTTTTGAGAAGATGGAGCTCGCTCAAGACTCATCTTATATTTTGATTTACTTTTTGGTGTCTTATAACTTTACAAAACACACTTGTATGAAATTATATTATTACTGCAATGGATGATGTTGTTGCTTGTTTACTACTATGCATTGTTGTGATACTGAACATGACGTCCTCCACCCCTGAACGTTTCCGCCGTTCCGGTTTTGGGGTGTGGCAGTTACACAGCAGTTATTACAAATTCGTTTTCAAAATAGTCTAATATCATAGTTTTCCCAGAAACATAAACAAAACATGAGGAGTTGTACGATCACGCCTTCGCCTTGCCGCGATCCCCTGATGTACCTTAAACAATAAACTGAAACTGTAAGCCCGAGGCTTAGTGAGTTCCCCCCAAAATACCGATACACTGCACATAACACATATACAAATAACAGCATGTACTGGGTCCACAACTTTACAGACTGGATTACCCCTGGGCCCACAGTGTGAGTCTGGATTGCCTTCCGGGCCCACAACTCACATTTGGATTGCCACCGAGCCCACATTACGAGTCTCCCTCAGCTCGTATCTGGAATGCTCCCGAGCCCACAGGACGAATCTGGCATGCCCCACCAGGCCCTCAGCTCGTATCTGGAATGCTCCCGGGTTTGTTGGTTACCACACGGAGCAGTATCACCTCAACCCACCCCACATAATATGTCGACATATAACACAACCAATGCGCATACAGATAATCACGTAATACTACAGGTAGTCCTACAGATCTACCTAACCGGCATAACAACTAGCATGCAACACTAACTCATACTCAACATACTACCAACTGCTAGGACATCATATCCCATGGGCCGACCTTGGTGCCTTAGACCCCTTAGTATAGTGAGGTAACTCACCTCACAAGCAGTGCTGAAATACTGCACATCTCTAGCTGCTGTCTCACCGGGAATCCCGAACTATCACATAATAATAAATACTAGGTTAATACCCAACATTACTCCCTTGACTAAGTGTCCTCATAACTCATTAAGTCCATTCCCTTTTGTTGGGCCAAAACCCCACACCAAGTCCTTAACTTGAAAGTCCATATACATAAATCCACTATTGGCCCAATTTACTAAATTGGGCCCAAACTCCTTATTGGGCCTAAACCCATGATCCACTACCACCAACTGGCCCAAAACATCTTATTTACAAAGTCCAGTAAAGGCCCAAATCCAGTTAGCCCATAAACAGCCCAAAACCCGAAGCCCATTTGCTAATGGCCCAACAGAGGACGTACGCGGGGCGTACTCCTCTGGTAAGCGGGGCATACTCATCCAGAAATTGAACACCATCGGGGTGGTCGACCTAGTACGTTGGGCGTACTGGACAGTTTGCCAAAACCTTGTTAAGTGCTTAACGGCTTAAGCACTTAAGCCCAAACTTCAGATCTAAAGATCTATCATGCCTAGGATCCATAAAGCCGTGAACTTTATCACTTTGGACATCCATAAAGTTATAAATGCTTGGTCTTAATCCATTAAGACCTTATCCTTCCATGCATGGGACACCTTCAGCTAATGGGACCTCATTTTTATCACTCAAGGTCCCTTCAAGAGTCCATAAGGACAATCCTTTTTGTTCAAAACACAACATGCACCACCTTGTGATTTTTTGGACAAGAAATGGGTCTTTTAAAGCAAAATGGAGAGATCTAATCATATAAGCATAAAGTTTGGAACTTTATACCTTCTGGAGCTTCTTGTGCATGAGTTAACTTTAGATCTACAAGCTTGGTCTCTTCCTTCAACTCTTTGATGCAACGGTTTCCACTTAAGGCACTCAAGAACTCACCAAAATGAGCTTAACACACCAAGGGGAGGCTAGGGTTTGAGAGAGACGAGTTTGATCTGTGGAGGCTGGGGTAAAAGAGGTGTTGGTGCACATTATGTTGCTTATATAGGCCCCAAACCCTAAATATTAGGGTTTCACCCAGACATTAGTACGCCCAGCGTACTCAAGTGTACGCCCAGCGTACTAAGGTGGACCTTAATACGCTTAGCGTACTCTTATGTACGCGCAACGTACTCCCTTTTGGCCCAAGTTTGCAAACTTGGTCCTTAAACTTATCTTGGCTCTTCACTTCCAACCCCAAGGACCATAAATGACAAGGTAATGATAGAAGAGGGTTCAGGAATACCTACCAAATTCTCGGTATGTTACAATTCTCCCCTACTTGACTTAGACTTCGCCCTCAAAGTCTGTTGCGACAAATAGATCCGGGTAATGCTCCCGCATCTCGGACTTGGGTTCCCACGTCCACTCGGACCCCCTCCGATGCTCCTACTGTATATTCACTAAATGTATCTCCTTGTTCCTTAGAACCTTCTTCTTCCTCTCTAGTATAGCCACAGGCCTCTCCACGTAATTCAAGCGCTCATCGACCTGAATATCATCCAATGACACCACCGCCTCCTGATCCATAATGCACTTTCGCAATTGCGAAACGTGGAAAGTGTTGTGGATCCGGCTAAGCTCCTCCGGTAGCTCTAGCATGTATGTCACTTTGTCAACCCTGGAAACAATCCTAAACGGTCCAATGTAGCAGGGACCTAATTTCCCCCTCTTCCTGAAGCGGATCACACCTTTCCAGGGTGAGACCTTCAGGAGCACCATATCACCCACCTGGAACTCTAACTCAGATCAGCGCTTGTCGGCGTAACTCTTCTACCGACTCTGAGCGGTCTGTAGTCACTGCCTAATCTGCTGAATCTTCTCGGTAGTCTGCAAGACTACCTCCGTCCGTCCCATCACCCTGTGTCCGACCTTACCCCAGCAAACCGGGGTGCGACATCTCCGCCCATACAACAACTCGAAAGGTGGGACGCCAATGCTGGAATGATAGCTGTTGTTGTAGGCGAACTCTGCAAGGGGTAGGTGGGAATCCCAGCTCCCACCGAATTCAATGACACACGCCATCAACATATCTTCAACGGTCTGAACGATCCGCTCGCTCTGACTGTCGGTCTGCGGGTGGAATGTTGTGCTAAAGTGCAACTGCGTGCCCAGTTCCTCGTGGAACTTCTGCCAGAAACGGGAGGTAAATCTGACATCCCGGTCGGAGACAATGGAGACCGGAATCCCATGGAGAGCCACGATCTCGCGGACGTACACGTCGGCCAACTTCTCGGCCGATGAACTCTCTCGTATGGCCAAGAAATGGGCACTCTTGGTCAATCGATCCACGTTGACCCATATAGCATCAAACCCCTTCGCCGTCCTCGGCAAGTTGGTAATAAAGTCCATCGTGATATGTTCCTATTTCCACATGGGAATCTCCAGGGGCTGCAGCTTGCCATGCGGCCTCTGATGCTCGGCCTTGACCATCTTACAGGTCAAGCACCTTTCGACGTACCAAGCGATTTCTCACTTCATGCACGGCCACCAGTAGCTCAAACTCAAATCCTGGTACATCTTGGTGGCCCCCTGGTGCATAGAGAAGTGAGACTTATGAGCCTCCTCCATCACTGTCTGTCTGACCCCACCAGACATCGTAACCCATACCCAACTACATCAGCCAATAATCCTCGGCTATCCTGCACGAACCGGGTGTTCTCACCCCAAATCCTTTCCAGTTTCCAGTTCTCTGGTCGCATGCCCTCCACCTGATCATCTCTGATCAAACTCACAAGCGGAGAATCCTCCGCTATCCTCATACATATCGCTGGGGTGGAAGACCCAGCTGACTTGCGGCTCAAGGCGTCCGCCACCACATTCGCTTTACCGGGGTGGTAAAGGATCTCGCAATCATAGTCCTTGACTACATCCAGCCACCTGCGCTGCCTCATGTTTAGGTTCGACTGATCGATGATGTGTCTCAAGCTCTTGTGATCCGTGTATATGGTACAACGGACCCCATATAGGTAATGTCTCCATATCTTGAGAGCGAACACCACCGCTCCCAACTCCAAATCGTGAGTAGGGTATCTCGTCTCATGCGGCTTTAGCTGCCGCGATGCGTAGGCTATCACTCGTCCTCTCTGCATGAGGACCTCCCCCGAGCCTGTGATGGATGCATCACAGAACACCACAAAATCCTCAACTCCCTCCGGGAGTGTCAAAACTGGAGCCTCGCACAAACGCTGTCGGAGGGTCTCAAACGCCCTCTGCTGCTCGGGGCCCCACCGGAAATCCACCCCCTTCCTCGTCAGACAAGTGAGGGATACTACAATCTTGGAGAAATCCCGAATGAATCTCCGGTAGTACCCTGCTAATCCTAGAAAACTCCTGATGTCTGAAGGAGATCTCGACACCTCTCATTGCATGACTGCCTCGATCTTGACCGGGTCAACCAAAATCCCCTCCTAGTTAACGAGATGTCCGAGGAACTGGACCTCTCGTAACCAAAACTCGCACTTCGAGAACTTGGCATACAACCGTTCTCGCCTCAGAACTCCCAACAACTCCCTGAGGTGTTCCGCATGCTGCTCTCGGGTCTTGGAATACACCAAAATATCATCTATAAATATGATGACCGATTGATCCAGCATCGGTCTGCAGACCCGATTCATCAGGTCCATAAATACTTCCGGCCGTTGCTGAGCCCAAACGGCATCACCACGAATTCGTAATGACCATAAGGAGTCCGAAACGCGGTCTTCTCCGCGTCCTCCTCTCTGACCCGGACCTGATGATATCCCAATCTCAAATCTATCTTGGAGAACCAAGATGCCCCCTGTAACTGATCAAAGAGATCGTCTATCCTCGGGAGTGGATAACGGTTTTTCACCGTCAACTTGTTCAACTCCCTATAATCGATGCACATCCGGTGTGAACCATCCTTCTTCCTGACAAAGAGGATCGGTGCTCCCCATGGAGAACTGCTAGGTCGAATAAACTGCTTGCCCAGCAGTTCCTGCAGCTGTGATGACAGCTCCTGCATCTCGGGTGGCGCCAACCGGTACGACGCTTTGGCGATAGGAGCCGCAGCCGGCACCAGGTCTATCCGGAACTCGACCTGCCTCTCCGGAGGTACTCCTGGTAATTCCTCCGGGAACACATCAGCAAACTCTCTAACCAGTGGAACCTCTGAAACTGAAGTCTGATCCCTAACCTGCATATCCACCACATACGCTAGATAACCCGCACACCCATGCTGAATGTACTGCCGAGCCCTGGCATCTGAACAAAACCCTGATCCCACCCTGGTGCCCTCGCCATAAACAATCAGTTCTCCCCCACTTGGGGTTCAAACTACAACCCGCTGACCCTCACAATCTATCATAGCACCAAATCAACTAAGCCAATCCATCCCTACAATCACACACACCTCCCCCATGGGAATCGAAATCAAATCTATCAGGAAAGATACCTCGAAGATCTCCATTTCACATCCTCGGTAGACCGAAGAAGCAGAAACCCCATGCTCGTTGGCGATCGAGACTCGCAACGGACACTCTAGCTCGCCCACTGGCATACTGAACTCCCTACTAAATGTCTGTGATGACCGACTCGCCCCCGAGTCAAATAAAACCAATGCAGGCAAGGAGTTCGCTAAAAACGTACCTAAACACAGGTATAGACAGATAAGCATAAAACATATAAGATCAGAAAGATAAGGGATAGAAACATACCAGCAACCACATCTGGTGCGTCCCTGGCCTCCTCTGCGGTGAACTAAAAGGCGCGCCCCTGAGCCTTCGGGGGCTCTGCTCTACCTGACCTCTCATCTGTAATCCTCAATGTAGCTGGAGCGGGAGCCTGTGCCGGCTTAGTGACAAGCAACGGACAGTTGGCCTTCAAGTGGCTAACCTGATCACAGTGATAACATAACCTCATACTCAGAACCGTGGCGGGCTGGCGACAATCCTTCGCATAATGCCCCTCCTTGCCACACCTGTGGCACCCACTACCAGCTCGACAAACCCCAGAATGACCCTTTCCGCACTTTCCACAAGTGAGGATCTGCTGGCTCCCAACCCTAGAATCAGCGGTCTTAGACATCTTTGGCACTGGCTGAGACTGTGTCGGGGCCTGTCGTTGCTCCCTCATCTGCAGCTCAATCTCCAACTCACGCCGCCTAGCGGCCTCCTGTAACTCCAGTAGAGTATCGCATCGCTGTGTGGCAACAAACTGAAGAATGTTAGTCTTGAGCATGCTCAGATAACGTGTCATCTGGGCATGCTCCAAGGCAAACTCTGGGCAGAACATCGCCCTCTCAGTGAACATCCGGGCGATCTCCGTCACCGACTCTCCATCCTGTCTCAAACTCAAAAACTCCTGAGCTATTCGTTCCCGCTCACCCCGAGGAATGTATCGAGCATGAAACATATCCCTGAATTGCTCCCAAGTAACAGCAGCTCTCTGATCATCAGTGTACGACCTTGTCGTCAATCTCCACCAGTCCTTGGCCCCGAGCCTCAGCAGGTTCAGGGCACATCTGACCCTCTGGTCAGTGGGGCACGAGCAAGTAAAGAAGCATCCCTCTACATCAGAAATCCACCTCATGGCTTTGATGGGATCATGAGTCCCATCAAAAAGTAGGGGGCTTTGTGTTATCGAAGTCCATGTACTGGAAAACCCGACTGGCTCCTCCTCCTCCTCCTGCCGCTATTACAGCCGATCCAGCTGCAGCGGCAGCCGTCTCTACAAGGGCTGTGTAACGCTCGTCGAAGTACTCGACCATGGCGGTCTTAATAGACCCAAACATCTCCGGTAGCTGTGCCCGGAACATAGCGACAACCTCATCATGCAGGATCTCTCGAATCCTGACATCTAGCTCCTCGGTCCCCATCTGCACCACAGTCTCAGGTGCTGTTGGCCCCTCCTGGCCTCCGTCTCCTGATTCTGATCCTGACCCGGATCCCGTCACAAAGCGTCTCGTAACCACCATTCTGAAAACATACCAAGAAGATATCAGATAACCACATAATAACAGGGGACCAACTTATAACTAAACCCTAGGGGTTGTGACTTCCTTGCTACACGTATGGGTACGAGCCCATACTACCTTCCACACCTACCCATATTTGTCTCAAGTATCACCACAACACCCTAACCAAATATATATAAACATAGCGAGCACTCAATCCTCACTCCTAAAGGAATGCTAAATATCTCATAACTGGCCTCCCGGCCTCGCACGACCCACCCATCCATGAAACTTCCACCAACCCTGCAGTTCTAGTGTATGCTAATCATACATAATGCTGGACCCTATAGACTTTCGAATACCTGATCCTACCCTAAGCCTTTCATCAAACAAGAATAGGAAATAAGGCCAAACCAAACATTCTCAGGTTATAAGATCTGAGTTATGTACGACCGTGATGCATACACTAAGCAACTATAGTAATGATGTCAATTCCATATAGAGAAAACCCTAGGCTAGCAGACATCACGTAGTAAGGATCGGACACTAAGCTCTAGAAAGGCAACTATAAAAAGGACCAAACAACCATCCTAAATCTACAACAATGCATGGAATGCAATAAAGTAAGGATCTTGAGTACTTACCAAGGTCCTGAGCTTGAGGAGAAAGTTGAACAACTGATATATCTTCTCATTGCATCACACACACAAGATTCTCTTCTAAGAATCCAAACAAATAGCTCAAAACACATCAAAACACCAAAAACACACACAATGAGGGTCTAGGGTTTGCTTCTGGAGAGTGGGAGACTGAAATTAGACAAAACCTTAATCACACATTGCTTAAATAAGGTCCAAAGCCCGATACACAGGGTTTTCAGCCGTAGTTGCCACTGTACCGCTGTCCAGCTCCAGGTTGCGCTGCTACTTAAATGACGTGGCCGCGCCGCGATAGATCTCCATCACCGCGACATGACCAAACAAAACCCCAAGCTTATTAAAATAACCTTAAATATCATATACCTGAATCGGATGTTATAATATTTCATAATTTACAATTACCATTGTTGAGAGAAAAACTTTTGAGAAACACTTGAACAAACGTTAGTACAAGGTAAGATTGCGGAATAAGTTAATCTCAAAGGATCATAAGAGCTCAAAAATAATAAGAAGTTAGATTAGTTAGATAGTTAGTTGCAGAAATGTAATGTGCGAAAAGTAAAGGAAAGGTAAATGACATCAAGTTATATATCAAGTAAACACTAAACTAATTTGTAACAAGGTTTGCATTCAAACACGAGTTAGTATATGAGATCAGTTTAAAGTGAAGAGAATCTTCGATAATTATCAGTAAGATACAGATATGGTGGGCCCACAATTTGTTATACCCACAATTTGTTATCATTTTTGAAGTATCGAAGATATGGTGGGCCTTAAAGTAAAATTCGCGCCCAATCAATATATATATGTTAGAAATGGTATATCAAGCAACTTGAAGAAATCTGCAATTCAAAGTCAAATCCAAGTCAAGTTCAAGTCGAAATCAAGAAGAAAACAAGTTAAATCTGAAGAGTTGATCAAGACAAAGAAGACATGTGGTATAATGAGATTGATCCCTCGATAGTGGAATCATAGGGTTAAGCTTGGATTTTCTATCCAAAATGGAGCTTACCGCGTTTACTAGACGAGTTCGGAAAAAAAGGAAGGGTTGGTCAAGCTAAGTTTTTATAAATGAATTTTCGTGAACTTATTTTTAAAAATACACTGTTTTCACAAATTTAATTCGGCGTAAAAAGTATTTTCTCAAGCATGGTTTAACTTATTAAATATGAAATCTGAATCGTTAATATGAAAGTATTGAGACTGTTGTCTAGGTAGTGATTTCATTGGAGCTTCCTCGTTGTGAAATCTGATCATGTGACAAAAAAAGTGAAGTATTTTGATAAAGTTTAAATTTTTAGTTTCCTTAATCTTGTTTTAGTTTTTATTCTAAGTTCTTTTTATGTCATCTACATCTGTCCATTTGTTTATAATGTTTTATCTTTTTTTTACTTGAGGGCAAGTAAGGTTTAAGCTTGGGGAGATTTGTTAGATGCCATTTTATGCATCTTTTAGGATAGTTTTATTATCATTTTAGCATAATATTTTGTACTTTTGCATTTCATTTATTTAAATAATGTTCAGCTTATGTATTTCGTTAGAATTCCCGTAGTGCTCATGTTTTTATGTCAATTTCAGATAGTTCGAGTGGAGTAGTGCTTTAGGAACAGTTGGATGCGCGTTTGGAGCTTAAAATGGAGCTTTGAACTTATGGAGTATGTTGATGAATGCTTGCAAGATGTTTTGGTCAAGAAACATTCGATCGAACTGATCACACGAAGATAAAATCTGCAATCTAAAGTTAAAGGATGTTGTTGGCAGCTTTGACCCCCTGTCAGTAATTTGACCATATCTCATGAACCGTAACTCCGATTGACACGATTCAAAATGATCTGAAAAGTAGACAAAATTTCGGATGTCATAGGATAAACACGCGATCGCATGTTGTCACTATGCGATCGCATGAGGCCTGTATGCGATCGCATCTTTGGTCGCAACTTGTCTTCGAGATTTTTTTGTGCCAAAAATTCATCCGGGAGTGAAAACTCAAAACATGCGATCACAGGTTCCCTATATGCGATCGCAGGTTTGCAAAAAAGTGCAAAAATAGCATCCTACTTCATTAAAAAGGCTCGAGACGCGTTTTCTTCAATACACGAGATCACAACTTTGAAACATGCGATCGCATGCACGTCGTTTTTGCTGCTGGACGTATAAATAGACCCTCATAACCTTCCAGTAACCTAAGTTGGCGATTCCATAGGTACCAGACAACGAAAATACGATTTTGGAGGCGTTCATTCTCCGATTTCAACGATTTCTGAAGATCTGAAGACTGTGGATCATCTCCTTCAATTAGATTAGTAAGATTAGTTGTTTTGTAACATCCCAAAAATCATGACCAAAAATTTCTTTTTAAAACATTAATAAAAGCCATAATTCTCAACCATTTCATTCATAAACAAACTGTTATATCCAATCAGAGTATAATCCCAAAACATATTCTTTTTATATCCGAGTAAAACATCCCAGGCTAAACAAATAATGGTGTGTGCAATGCGATCACCCCGAGCTCCTCCCTCCGCTACCGGAAGTACTTGAAACCAAAACTGAAAACCGTAAGCACGAAGCTTAGTGAGTTCCCCAACCTACCACATACCATAAACGCATAACCTGGAACACATAACCACATACTGGGCCCCCGCCCGCTGCATCGGGCCTTGCCCGAAATCGGGCCCCACCCGGCATCAGGCCCCGCCTGGCGTCAGGTCCCACCTGGCATCGAGCCCCGCTCGGTATACAGATCTGTCTCCCTTAGGCCCCGCCTGTCTCCGGGCCTCGCCCGCTACATGTGTACATACAATCGGATAACATACTAGAACATACATAAACATACTTTAACTGTACCCTGATCTAAGGCCTCTCATAACTTGGGCCCCGCCCCTGGTCTGCTACTGAAGTAGTGGAACCCCGTCCATACTCCTACTAGTAGTAAGATACGGGCCCCCGCCCCCGCCCACACTCACATCCTACCTCTCACGGGCCTTGTCCCTATTATGCTAATAACGAGCTATGGAACCCCATCCATACTTAGCTAGTGATGAGATACGGGACCTCGCCCACACTCACCTCCCTACCAGGAACATACAAGTATCACCGAGACACAAGAATAATCTAACATACAACATAAGAATCTTCCTCGGGATTGCCCCGACATCGAACCCCCGGTCTGGTGACATAGTATTATCTAACATACCTCGGGCTTACCCCGACATCGGACCCTCGGTCCGGAACCTATCGTCTCGACACATGCAAGAATCACAAAGACCTCTAGCATCCTAACATTCCTCGGGCCTTGCCCGACATCAGGTCATAACCCGGAACATATAACAATAAGTGCCTAGGCTAACCCCTGGGTCTTCCTTCTATACTTAAACAAAACATCAACATAAATATAATGGGTCGGCATTGTGGTCGTAGACCCATGCACACAGTGAGGAGACTCACCTTGCACTGCTGAAGATTAGCTTAATACTTCTGACTGCTAACCGACAACTCCTGAACTGCTGACCCTTCGGCTTCCTGAACTAGCAATACCCAAAACAACATTTAGACCATAATAATCCAAAAGTCAAACCAGGTCAAAGTCAACCTCCAGTTGACTTGAATCGCCGAGTTGGTCTACCAACTCGTCGAGTCCATGCTCCTCCAACCCAATACAACCACCGATCCTACCTGTTGAGTCTAGCAAGAACTCGACGGGTTATCCTTCACTCATACAATCGGGACCATCTTCAACCGACTCGCCTAGTTCATCCTTGAACTCGTCGAGTTCATCTCCCTCCTATGAATGAGTCCAGTCTATGACTCGTCGGGTTGTATGAACAACTCGTCGAGTCCATCTTCATAAACTCATGAGATTGCCTTGGACTCGCCGAGTTCCTTCTTGAACTCGTCGAGTACGATGATCTTCATGACTACTATGGACCCAGGATGGCTGAGTCCCTAACCAACTCAACTCATACCCTTTACAGAACGGTTTTAGGGCAAGAAACTGGCCTGACTCGTTGAGTCCCACAACTGACTCGCCGAGTCCCTCAATGCCCAAATCTATTCTGACGATTTCAGTCAAGCACAAGGCATCCAGGACCCAGATCTAACCTCCTAGGGACGGAATAACACACAAAGCTAGTACCTTTGCATCCATGCATGGCCCTTTTTGATAAAAAAGGCCATAACAACCTCTTAAACCTTGCATGGGGAGTTCTAATGGCATAAAGCTTCCACCTTTATGCCTTAACCACTCTAAATGCTCTCAGATCTGAAAGGATCTATGCTTGGGACGTCCAAATCCCACAACTAATCATTCTTGGTCCAAAAACTTCATAAAAAGGGCTATAAAGGGATCAAACAAACTAGAGGTCAAGATGAAGACTTGATTACCAATAAGTGCAACAAATGGGGTGTATCTTTTGGATCTACTCCTTCCTTCTTGAACCTCCAACCTTCTTATTGTTCTTCCAAGCTTCAAGAATGCTCAAAGTCTCACAAAATGGCTCACAAACTCAAGGGAGGCTCTAGGGTTTCTTGGGTAAGGGTTTGGGGTCTGGTGGCTGATGGTGAGGCTGGGGAAATGAGAATGAGATGCTTAAATAGGGCACCAAGTCCTGAAATTAGGGTTTTCCTAACCCAGACCAGACTCGCCGAGTCGGCCACTTAATACACGACACGCAACTCATTCCTACTCGTCGAGTTCTTCCTTGGACTCGACGAGTTGACTCCTTGACTTAGGGTTTCCTTTCCTTTCTTGGTCTTCTGAATTCGGGGTGTTACAACTCTCCCCCACTTAAACTAGAATTCGTCCTCGAAGTCCGCCACGGTCAACTATCTTACAACCCGCTTAAAATTTTACCACTAGATACGCACTTCGCCCATTCAGTCCAAACCTTGAAAATATCATCTTCAAAATAACCCGGTCATTACTATCCTCGAGTAAAACACTCTTACTCAATCGATAACCCTACCCTGGTACTTCCCAAGCACTTCCACATTGACATACAAGGGGGGGTTCCCCCTTTTTCCCTGCGCTGATACTGGCCTTCTTAAGGCGACTTGCCGTAAGCAACAAACCTTTCCATCTCCATCAAGGACAAATCCTATGCGGAAGCTGCAATCCCGGCCACTTCCAGTGCCCGCCATCACACCATTACCCATTGAATGATTCACTTACGATGCTTCAATACTGAAGGCTCCACTCAGCGTGAGTGACTCAGAATTACCTGATCAGCTCACGGCTCTATGCACGAATTCCCCTTATCCTCACTCCTGCCTGAAATCCTGCTGACTCCCATCCGCCTTTTGGATGAACCGAGACCACCCGGGTCCTAACTGATCTACCATTACCCGAAATACCGGTCCCCCACCAGTTACCGAACGCAAGATTAATCCTTCAGTCGCTCTCAGCGACTTCTGAAGATACTGCGACTACCTGAACTGCTCTACCAACCTATCTACTCTGGCTCTAGAAGATCTGGGATCCTCGATCCCCTACCTTAACCTTAAGGTCTCTACCAGGTCCCACCTGCTGCTAAAAGCACACGGGCCTCGCCCACGGGTCTCACCCAAACTATACTTCGGAGCGGCCTTTCCCACAGGTCTCACCTATCCAGGGCTATACAGGCCCACTCCTCCTCTAATATCAACTTGATATCCTTTCCTAATTCTTATCATGCTAGTTCGGAGATACGGGCCCCCGCCCACCCTCCACAAACTAGGAGATACGGGCCCCCGCCCACACTCCTCTAACTAAGTTGCTAAAGAATGCTACGACTTACCCGCAATCTTACAACACTGCCCTCACCGACTCGCCGCTGGGGAATGTTGCGGTCATCCTGCAGTCTTATATCCTGACTAATATTGCACCTTGCCGGAAGCTCTCCGACCTGGTTTCCCCGAACCAGTCATCAACTAATCGCGAATACACGAACTCAAGGTTGGAAAGTTTCCCCAACTCCCAACTTACATGCTCCTCAATTCAAGCAGCAACTTGATATGCTTTCTTCCTCACCAAGACTACGAAACCATCCTAGTCTTGCACTTACTTCTGCCCTTGGCCACTCGGGTGGTTCTCCCCCACTTCGAATTGACTAGCTCCTCACAGCTCACAGCTTGGAAGAATTCCCAATTCTCCCTACCATCCCCTGGCCACTCTGCTGAAAACCCATGATTACCACAGCTGGTGATATAACCGATCTATTCCCAAACGATACCTTCCCCGAAAACTAGCAAGACACTACCGAGTCCCACACCTGCATGCTACGGTTACTGCATCCTGAGTAACCTGCTCTAAAGAGGAAATAATCTCTAACTATCATTCTAAAATCTAGGGTATGCAGATGGCATATAACTCAATCACAAGCACACCACAATATTCCGAAATATCATTATTATTACCGATGCAGAACCATAACAATAAAATCATAACATAAGCTAATAGAGAAGTGAAAGATACGCACCTGACGCATCAGGCTGCTCACGCCTCCTATGAAACCAACTGATACGCCCTGCTCCTCGCTGCAGACGCCTCCGCCCGGTCCTGACGGCCGTCGGTGATCCTCAAGGTTGCAGGGGCAGGTGCTATCACCAGTCCTGCTGAATGCAAACTCGGACATTGGGCCTTCTTGTGTCCCCTCTGACTGCAATGGAAACATATCATGTCTGATCCCTGGGTGGTGGTAGCAGTACAATCCTTGCTAAAATGACCAATCCGGCCGCACCTGAAGCAACCAGAATCACCACCGCTGCCACTCCTACATGCACCCTCGTGCGTCCTGCCGCACTTGCCACAACGGCTCCGGTCCTGAGGACCTCTCAAGCTAGAATCTGATGTCTTGGGCCTCTTGCCCGATCCCATAGATATCTGAACCTCTGCCAACTTCCTGTTCTTTTCTGTCTCAAGATCAATCTCTCTTTCTCTGGCCCGAGCGATCATGTCTTCCAGCGTCTTGCAGCTGGGCCGACTCACAAACTGACTGATATCGCTCCTTAAAATCTCGTGGTACCGAGCCTTCTTCATCTCCTCGTCTCCCACATACTGCAGAACCAAAAGGGCTCTCTCCCTGAACTTGGCGGTGATCTCCGCCACTGTCTCTGTAGTCTGCCGCAAATCCTGAAACTCCCGAGCTAACTGCTGCACCTCAATCACCGGTGCAAACTCGGCCGAGAAATCGCTCCATGTCATCCCGTCCAATGCGGCATGATCCCCGATAGAATGACCAACCTCCTCCCACCAATCCCGCGCTCTGTCCTTCAGAAGACAGGAGGCGAGCCGAACCTTGTCCCCCTCGGGACACCGGCTAGAACGAAAAGCATTGGCGACATCAGCAAACCATCTACTGCTAGCAATGGGGTCCCTAGCCCCATGGTAATCTGGAGCTCCACAAGCTCTGAACTCCCGAAATGTCAATGTATGCGCTCCCATCATGGCCATCATCTCAGTACGGAAGGCTCCAAGCCTCTCATCCAAAATCTCCAGTATGCCCTCCTTGACCGTGCCGAAGATCACAGGAGTCTGGTCTAGAATACTGCGCGCAATCTCAGCTGATACAAACTCCTCATCCGCTCCTTGAGTTACTCGGTTCCTAAACCTGAGCCTGATCCCTCTCTGGCGCCTGATCCACCCACTGATCTCTCGTGCAACGTCACCATGCTGAAAACATGCCATAACAACCATCAAAATATACATCACTGCTGAGGGTTCACCCATGCACTACAAGTTCCCTGGTTGTATCTCGGCCCTTCTTGAATCGAGTACTGATCCTCTCCTTTCAGTAGTACGGGCCCATACTACCTTCCACATCTATCCGTACTTTCCTCAAGAGTTGCCTCGACTCCACCAAGTCCCTTTCTACTAACACTGCTCTCAGCACTAATCTCATCCTAGGCTTGCCCTAGGGTATCCTCCAACTCACTCCGTCCTCAATGCTGAAAGACTTCCCAGTAATGTCAACTAGCTACATCATGAATATAGCCACATGTAACACAGATCGGATAATCTCGCGAGTAAAAGACTCATCCCTAGAACGGTTGGCAGTAATGTCAACTAGCTACCTCATGAATATAGCCACATGTAACACAGATCGGATAATCTCGCGAGTAAAAGACTCATCCCTAGAACGGTTGGGCTCAGATAAGAGCTGCACAATAGGGTCAAATCTATCACTCTGAGATTATCCAGCCCGTGCCACACGTGACTTAGCATATTCACTTAATAACTAGCTCACATTACTAAGGGTCCCACAAAGCACAAAACAAACAACATTCAGGCAATGGGAAAATAACTAACCACATAATCCAATCAAACTGCTCTATCCCTACACAGGAATCTGTACTAGCATGCAATTCATAAAGCTCATACACATATAACAGTCACATAAGGCTGTTGGATAAGGTGTCTAAGTCCATAACAATATTTGAGATGCACTTGACCCGACCCGGCATGGTCCATTTGGGTTGCACTTCACCCGAACGATTTGGATAACCTTTTGAGAATAATATGTTTATTATTTGTTAATATATTATAAGTTATAATATATTAATATGAAATCATATTATTTAATTAGTATTGATCATAAATTAATTTAGAATTAATTTGTTGATCAAAAAGGTGACTAATTAAATATGGGCTCTTGTATTTTATATATTGTGGGCTAATACTCATTTGGAATGGGCTAGGCTTGCATGGGAGTCCATGGATAGTCCATGGAGCTTTTAACCCATGGATCCTTGGAAAGGAAGAGTCATGGGTATTAGGGTTTACATGGATGTGACCCTAATCCTCCACACTATATAAAGGAGTCCTTGGCACTTGATTTGGCACTAGTTGTGTGTGTACAAGAGTGGTGGCCAATTCAAGAGTGTGCATTATTCTCTCAAGAGTTTTCCAAAGTTTGTGGTGATTTGTGATTTCCATTTGAGGCATCCACACTATTGGTGCTAGGCTCTCAAACTCCAAGCAATCAACCACTACTAAAAGGTATGTCATTCTAGTAGTAGTTTTATGATTCAAGTTCCCCATGCCATGCTAGTTAGAATGTAAACCTTGGAAATTCTTATTTGCATGTATTTTAGAGAAAACATAGATCCAAGTTTTATAGGGTTGCATGTACACCATAGGAGTGTTACAATGCTTAAAACCCAACAGTGGTATCAGAGCCTAGGCTTGTTTTCTTGAATAATTGATGCAAACACTTGAAAAATCGAAAAATATTGCTGTCTGGACAGTGGACTCGCCGAGTCCATGGGGGGACTCGACGAGTCCAAGCATACATTAATCCTACTCGTCGAGTAGGTTCATTCACTCGACGAGTAGGAGGCCCAGAGTGCAGTTTTTCGAGTTTTTAAGCTGGAATTGGACTAGAATCATTACACTAAACTGTTTTGGACTTATAAAACCTGTTTTTTATGTTGTAATGATTATGCTAATCCAATTTCAAAGGCTATTATCAAAATTTCAAGTTTTGTATGTGTTCATATGATTCTTGAAATTGTTGATATGGATGTTCATGAACTTATGAGTTTTGTTAGATCATAGGAATTATTTGCAAATTGTTTGGTAGCTAATTCTTGATTTTGATGTGTTTTAATGGAATCCATAATTTTTCCTCAAGTTATGGATTACCAAAAGTCTTTTCTTTAAAGTCCATAGGTTTCACTAGTTGAAGAGTCTTTTCATCATAAATGTTTTTATGGACTCCATGACTTGTCCTCAAGTTATGGATGACCAAGAGTCTCTTCATTAAAAATTTTTAAAACCTTAATTAAACTCATAAGTTATGAAAATCCAAAAGTTTTTGAATTGTTCAAAACTTGCCCTCAAGTTTTGGAATTTGTAAAGTCTCACACATACTTTAGTTCCAACCCTTAGAGTTTTAAAAGTTAAAATCAACCCTTATACTTTATTGTATTATAAGTTAATAATATATATATGTATAAGAGCATGTCAGTCTTACCGTTAGTAGGCCTCATTCACGAAGCCGGTCTATAAGGGGGGTATAAGGTTGTTGCCTATAAAATGGCAACTTAATGGGTGTCCACTCTCACCCACCGCTTCCTTGACTGGTAGAGGGTCGTTAGCCGAATGGGTAGGACAAGGACTATAATTCTCATTAAAAGTATAATGATGAATATAAAGTAACTAAACCTTTTATAAAATCCCAATCTTAGTTACTTTAGGAAAATGTGAATTTGGTGCTAACCCATGAAATTTACACTTTGTACCTTACCAAGTCGTTGGTGGAGCGTGTGTGGTTAACTGGCGCACTAACTTGGATTAGTAAGGATGGCAAAGGGTGACTTAATGTTTATCATAGATCGGTGGAGCGCGCGTGGTTAACCGGCACATTGATTAGGTGATAATATTAAGGGTACCAAGTGAATTTGCATGGTTATTCACACCTTGTTTTGTGATCCTCGGCATCCCAGTCACAAAACTTGAAGAGTACAATCGAGATTGAAACATGTCATTGAAAAGTTCAATGAATCTCAAAAGATCTAGGAGTTTCAAATCCAATTAAAACCTAATAAATCATTTCATTTTTCATGGTGGAAATTGGTGAATCGTCATTCGCCTACCTTCAAATATTCTATAGCTTGTATTACGGCATCCCTCTTCCAAGTTATAAAATATTGTGTTGGGTCCTAGCCTTAATATTTCATATTGGGTGTTATATTAAGGATTTTAATCAACTAACTTGAATCTCTCCCATTGTAGATGTCTGATTCAGACAAGTATGATCTTCCCAAATCTCTTGAAGATGATGTCCCACAACATCATGCTTCATTTCCTCCACCTCCTCCAATTATTCTCCCCGACCCACAAGCTCGAAGACTTGAAAAGTTCAAACTCACTCAAGTCCTATTAGATAGTAAACACAAGGATGGAAAGCCAGTGTGTGCACATGTCTTAGAGATGAAGGCACACATTGACAGGCTAAGGATGATGGGTGTCGGGTTCCCAAGGAAGTTGGCTATTGACTGGGTTCTTCAGTCACTTCCTGAGTCATATAGTGAGTTTGTTAAAGACTACTATGTGACAGATCTCGACATGACCCTAATAGATCTTACCTATTTGCTAATTGCTGCTGATGTGAAATTTATCTAGTCTTAAATTTATAAGGTTGAAATTACCGATACTAGAATTTACTATCGACTTAGGCAAGTGTACCTAATTGAATTTGTAATATAGTAATGGTAAGAACGGATGTCGAACACTTGGGGAAACGAGTATGATTTAATATTAGACTATTTGTCGCTAATTAACTTAAAAGATAAGTAACTTGGGGGAATTTCTAGTAACAAGACAATAATGAGAATTTTAACAATTAAAGTGTAGAATAAATATAGAACAAGAATTGGTTTTTAAGAATCAAGAATGATAAGGATGCTTTCACTTAGATTTAATTCCACATTTTAGTAATGAATGATTTATATTAAGTGCAATGGATATTATTAGTTATTTACCGATTTCTAAAATTGGTTAAAAATCATGATCTAAATTTTTTACCGTTTTGATAATAAAATTAATTAAAAACAATTGTCATGCAATTAACAATTTTATTAACAATAATTAATTCGTATCATGCAAACATTTGATCAAACTATTCATTTTAGTGGTAGTAAAACAAATAGGAATCGTAAGTTGGTCGTACGATATAAAATATACATGTTAAATTTTTAGTATTTTATTTTGCCCAATTCCTAGAATATTGTCCTTTACTAGTCATAAATATCAATGGTTATGAAAAATTTATGATTCAAGATAATATAATTAAAGTGATCTTTTAAAAATATTAACTTAGTTATGGGAAAATTAATTACAAAAACTTAACATATACAAATAAATGATCAAATATGCATGATAAAATAAATAACAATTAATATCCGAATAATATAAATCAAATCATATTTTCAAGGTTTCATTATCCAAGTGAAAGCAAAGAGAATTTAGCTCATAATTAAGGTTACAACATACATAGAAAACATATTGAGAATGTTAAACATGTCGATAAAACAAACCCGATGTAGTCCCTAATGCCACTGCAATCTTCAATTCCTTAGCTTTTTGACTCTTGAATCCCCAATTGTGGTTCAAAGGTTGGGTGGAATTTGGTATAGTGGTGATATGGTAAGAAATTGTATGGAGAAATTTGTGTATCAAAGTGTATGATGGATCTTTTTGTGGTGAAAAATGGTGGTATTTATAGTAAAAATTTGGAAAATTAAATACCAAAAAGAAATAAATTGAGATTGGATCTAATGAAAAAGAATTCAAAAGAAATAAAAAGATGAGAATAAATGGTTGGAAAGTTTAAAGGTGGTGAATTATTGAGTATTGGTTGGAAAGAAATGGGTTTAAAATAGGAAAAAGTGGGAAAAATTGGTTAAAAAAACATAAAGGAAATGAATTGGCAAATCTGGTAACCAAAACGACGTCGTTTAGAAGGATGAACAGTGCGAATCGGATTTTGGGTCGAAACCGGGTCAAGGCGCGGACCTTGATGTGAGACGAAACGGATCGGAGTTCGGGTCGGATCGGGCACGGATTTGGGCGTGGATCGGATCAGGTGACGTCACGGATGACGTCACAGGCTAAAAAAAGCGCGGATCTAAACCGGTTCGGATCTCTGGGTCGGGTCGGTAACATCGGATCTTTCTGTGAGGGAAAATGGAAGCGGGGCGGAGCGGTTCGCGGGTCGGATCGGGTACCGGATTGAGGTGGACGGATCAGGCCTTGTTTTTGTTGGGCTCCAGGTTTTGGGCTAAATCCTGATTTTTGGGCTCTTTTTCTTTTCCTTTTTATTTTTTTATTTTTTACAAATTAAATTAAATTAAATTAAATTAATTAATATAAATTATTTAGAAATTAAATAATTAATTCCCAATAATTTATTTTAATTAAACCTCATTAATTAATTTAAATTTCTTTTTATATTTTTATTTTGTTTTCTCGTCTTTCCAACGCGGCTATCTTTGAATTCTTTGACTTTTTGATCTCGATTTTCTTCGTGTAATTTCTTTCACTTCTTTTTGCGGATTTTTGCACGTTTTCTTCTCCTTTTTCCTCAGAAATGCTTTTTAGCTGTAAAATGGAAATTCAAACTTTATAAGTACCTTTTATCTTAAATCATACCAAAATATAGCTAAAAATACATAAATATCGCTCGAAATATATGTATAATTATTGCGATATCAGCTGCTGAATCAACAATGATTTGGCGCAATGGTCAAGTAACTTGGAATGGAAGGTCTGCCTCCCAAGCTGACATGGATATCCCAGAAATGATTCCTTCTCCTAAAGGGAAGGAATTGGCCGTGGTCAAAAGTGATGATCATAAGAGAAAGGCCATTTCTAAGACTGCTCTATGTGCTAGCTCAGATGAGCCTGTGTGTTTCTATTGCCAAGGAAAGGGACATTGGAACCGAAGCTGCCCTAACTACCTGAGATCTTTAGTCATAATGTATGGTTCTACTTCAGGTAAGTCAACTATCTAACTCTGTTAAGTTCAGGATCAAGCAAAGGGAAGGAAGCTTAAAAGAAGAGTATGATGAATCTGATCGCGAAGATGGATTTCAATCGCATGGTTCGAAGATCGGATTCTTGAGCTGCTGCTTAGGAGTTATGATAGATTGCTAGGAAATATGTAATAGCATAGTTTCCATTTAAAGTTGCATTGTAAGGAAAAAGTTTTTTCCGCATTTTATAAATGAATAAAATTTTTGTTTTACTTCATTTTATATCTCCTTGCAATGGAGTTTATGGAAAGTTAATGTGTGTATGTTTCTAGCAATAATGAATTTGATTCTTTCATCTGTGGTAGTGTCTAAATTTACCAAATAAGGAAAGATTCTCATCACCCAAGTTTCAGTTGGACCGAAACTTGGAATCATGTAGGTTGTATTGCATGATGAATGAGAATTTTCATTTTTGGAAAGTTAAGACAAATTCCCTGACCACATGTATATGTGAGTCATGTGAAAGACTCAAGGATCGGGTACACTGGGTGTGTGCAGGTAAAAGTCCACCACAAAGATCGATAAGACTATTCGTCATGATTTACTAAAGTTTAGTAAATATGGTTATACTTAATAGTTTAGGTATAATTCTGAAACATTGGAAAAGTTTCAATGTATGGCAGAACGAATGAGAAGAATCAAATTTGGCAGAAAGATAAAAGTTTCTCAAATCTGAAAAGATGGGAGAGTACTTTAGTATCATGTTTTATGATCATCTTAATGATTGTGAGACCATATCACAATTCATCATCTGGGGACATCTTAGTGCATTCTTATGGCTAAGAAGAGGATTCATGAATTATTGAAGTGGTTAAAATCAAGAAGATGAGTCATACTTCGTTCCAAAACAAGTCTTAGAGTCATACTCCAAGATTGTAACTTGAGTGACACTTCTTAAAGAAGGTTTATAACACTTGTCAAATGTAAGAGTAAAATGTTTTCTACTCTTGTACATTTGAAATTGGTAATTTGTGATGTTTTGAATAAAACAAAGACCAACTAAGGCCAATTGTGTGAAGTGTTTATCTTGATAAGAATCCGCACTGAATCTTGAATATTTGTTTGGTTGTCAAGGAATGGTTCTTGACAAAGAGAAACTTATATGTCAAGAGGAGAGTGGGAGTCTTAAAGGTCTTGAAAGTTTCAAGAGCTAATCAAGGATAAAACCTATAGTTTATCGCTAACACACGACTTGAGGTTTGTAACCTATCGTGTTGACATAATTCTTGTTTCTGTGCCTATTCCGGTAAAGTTGAGTATGTATATGAGTTCTGTCAGTTCTCAATTGTGTGCATAACAACTTGGAAGCAATGGTGGGCCCTTGTGCTACCAAGAGGCAAGAAATCAAGATTGAACAAGTTCAATCCATATGGTTTTGAGTTTGTCACTAACCTTGTCTTGTGATTATGGTTTTGACAAATTCATATGGATAGGAACACATACACTATAAAATCTAAGTGTCATAAGGTTTCTTTCCGATTCATGAAAATGATGGTGAGGAAACGCTTTCACTAAGTAGATTTTAAGTAGATAGCAATTGTGATATTTGCATTCTCAAAGTCGTTAGTGGAGCGTGTGTGGTTATCCGGCACACTAACATGGACTTGTGAGAAATGGCAAAAAAGGTCTAAACATTATGATTACGGCATCCCTCTTCATAATTGTTTAGACACACATGTGAGCTATATAAGGAAAGATGTATGAGTCTGAGAAGCTTAGATAAAGTTTTATCAAAGCATCTCGTATCAAAAATCTGAACTTTGGTAAGAAATTCAATAACGTATTGATTTCTAGAAGTCCAGCTGATTTCTGAGTATATGTCAAAGCTAGTGGGAGCATAATTGTTATGCTAAATAATTATTATGCTAGTGGGAGCATAATGATAAGTATTGTAAATTATAGAAAACAAAAGTTTCGCTTGGAAAAAGGTTGTTTTGCTATAATTAAGGGAGAGGAGATTATACTTCATTTCAACCATAAAAGTTTAGATTGAGATTTTAATCATCTTTAGTCAAGAATATATATATATATATATATATATATATATATATATATATATATATGAATTTTATGTTGGAATGGTTCAACATAAGGGAATTATATATATATTGCGTTCTCAAAAAATTCGATTACGATTACGGCATCCCTCTTCATAGTCGATTTTTGAAAACATGGAAAATAAAAATATTGTAGCAAAAGACTGATCTAGTATCATGTCTTTATGTGAGACATCATGAATCGTGTCCCATATGCTTCGGGTATAGGATCGATCACATGTGCTACAATATCTATCCGTTCTAAATTTTCAAAATGCCTAGAGCATTAAGAGGGAAAAAGGAATAGAACCGGATATGACTGAAATGATTAAGCAATTGTCGAGAACAATCTGAGGTTTACCTAAGATTGGTTTCTCATGGACAGTTGGAAGTATGATGCTAAATTTTGGAAAGGGCGATATTGACATATTCTGAAAAGAGGTAGCTCTTGTTTAGAAGTGACAGTCAAAATTGGAATATGGAAATGTATTCCATATTGGGAGTTGGATTTTAAGAATCTATGAGAAAGTTAGAATCTTTTATGCAAGAAGGATATTCAAAGGAATGTACTTTGAATGGAATGGATCTCCACTGGAATACTTTGTAATGTCTGTTGCCAGGTCTCTGTGACTTTTGTGCATAGTCATTGCAAGAGGAACAATGCATATGAGTTTAAAATCTAACAGATTACAGTAAATGACAAAGAATTTGATATTCTTACGTTTACGATAAGGATTTGGGATTGTGAAATGAGAATCATTGGAATCATGTTCAATTGATCTACTTCACAAAGTAAGGATCATAGACAAACATAGGTTGCATACTTGGAGTATGGCATGACTATTGTTTAGAAAACATAGTGTATATGCTTGGAACATGGGACAACTATTGTTTTAATTCAAGTGTTAAGTTGATAAATCGAAACAGAATAATGTGTAATCAATATGGTGATGAATAAAAGGTGTTTTATTCATATTTATAAGTGCTGAGACCATATTGGATTCAATTATTCTTGTGTTTCACTTTGCATGTTTTGACTTCCATAATAACTAGGTTATTCTTTCCGAATGACTAAGTTATTCAAACTTCCACAGTCGGTCATACGTCGGAAGTAGGTATGAATTACGACTGTCATGAATTGGGCTTGTAGATGACTAATGGTGTTTAGCCATAGCAATGGTTGCTACAACATTCATGAGTGCTCTTAAGTTCTGAGTATTGGAATAAACCCACGCTCACTTGCATCACTTCATGGAATTTATCTCGAGTGACCGTGAGACGGTAATATCATATAAGTCTTCAAACCAAGAGATATGAGTTGTTGCCTATGAGTTGGTTATGAATTGATTGCACGAAAACGCATCAGTAACTCGATGTTATAAAACGTGCCTTTGTGTATAATTCAACAAGTAGTAGAAAAAAGTATATGAGTCGAAGTTTATCTGTTCCTTCTAGTCCTTGGAGGATTAGAAGCGATATATGGGCCCCTCGATGATTTTGTTTTGACCTATGTACTGGGCCCGGTCAGAACTAAGTTGATCTGTTCACTTAAGTTCTATGTCAAACAAATCGGAAATCGAGAAACAAACTGCTGGACAATAAGTAAGACATTGTTCCATGTATTTGTCCGGCTGATATCTAGAACAGAGGATTATATGATCACTTATCTAAAATGGCACTTCATAGTTCAACAAAGTTTTGAGAGCTACGATTTCCGGTTGGTTCCTGAAGTCATATGTGCAAATATAGTTATTAGACTTATCCAAGTGGGAGACTGTTGGATAAGGTGTCTAAGTCCATAACAATATTTGAGATGCACTTGACCCGACCCGGCATGGTCCATTTGGGTTGCACTTCACCCGAACGATTTGGATAACCTTTTGAGAATAATATGTTTATGATTTTTTAATATATTATATGTTATAATATATTAATATGAAATCATATTATTTAATTAGTATTGATCATAAATTAATTTAGAATTAATTTGTTGGTCAAAAAGGTGACTAATTAAATATGGGCTCTTGTATTTTATATATTGTGGGCTAATACTCATTTGGAATGGGCTAGGCTTACATGGGAGTCCATCGATAGTCCATGGAGCTTTTAACCCATGGATCCTTGGAAAGGAAGAGT
Source organism: Lactuca virosa (assembly GCF_052849685.1). NCBI lineage: Eukaryota > Viridiplantae > Streptophyta > Magnoliopsida > Asterales > Asteraceae > Lactuca > Lactuca virosa. The sequence continues at coordinate 290,417,357 of NC_136432.1, read as the reverse complement.
CATGGGTATTGGGGTTTACATGGATGTGACCCTAATCCTCCACACTATATAAAGGAGTCCTTGGCACTTGATTTGGCACTAGTTGTGTGTTTACAAGAGTGGTGGCCAATTCAAGAGTGTGCATTATTCTCTCAAGAGTTTTCCAAAGTTTGTGGTGATTTGTGATTTCCATTTGAGGCATCCACACTATTGGTGCTAGGCTCTCAAACTCCAAGCAATCAACCACTACTAAAAGGTATGTCATTCTACTAGTAGTTTTATGATTCAAGTTCCCCATGCCATGCTAGTTAGAATGTAAACCTTGGAAATTCTTATTTACATGTATTTTAGAGAAAACATAGATCCAAGTTTTATAGGGTTGCATGTACACCATAGGAGTGTTAGAATGCTCAAAACCCAACAAAGGCATCCTTCCTAGATCCTTAGTCCTAATCTAGCATGCAGTTCTCATACTCATATCATAACATAACATAAACTTGTATGGGTAATTTGGGGTACTTACTTGAGCTTGGCTGATTGCATGCACCACACCCTTTTCTCATTTCAAGGTTTTTTTCTTTTTCGAAATCCTTTTTCTTTTCAAAGTTCTTTTTATAAAAACGATTTTCCTTTGAAAATTTCCTTACCAAGCCCTTAGATTGAGTTCGGTCACACCCGAGAGTGTGCCCGAATCTCTCAAACCAAGGCTCTGATACCAACTTGTAACATCCCAAAAATCATGACCAAAAATTTCTTTTTAAAACATTAATAAACGCCATAATTCTCAACCATTTCATTCATAAACAAACTGTTATATCCAATCAGGGCTCATCCCTCTGCTACCGGAAGTACCTGAAACCAAATCTGAAAACAGTAAGCACGACGCTTAGTGAGTTCCCCAGCCTACCACATACCATAAACGCATAACCTGGAACACATAACCACATATTGGGCCCCCGCCCGCTGCATCAGGCCTCGCCCGACATCGGGCCCCACCCGGCATCAGGCCCCGCCTGGAATCAGGTCCTACCTGGCATTGAGCCCCGCTCGGTATACAGATATGTCTCCCTTAGGCCCTGCCTGTCTCCGGGCCTCGCCCGCTACATGCATACACACAATCGGATAACATACTAGAACATAAATAAACATACTCTAACTGTACCCTGATCTAAGGCCTCGCCTAACTTGGGCCCCGCCCCTGGTATGCTACTGAAGTAGTGGAACCCCGGCCATACTCCTACTAGTAGTAAGATACGGGCCCCCGCCCACACTCACATCCTACCTCTCACGGGCCTCGCCCCTATTCTGCTAATATCGAGCTATGGAACCCCATCCATACTCAGCTAGTGACGAGATACGGGACCTCGCCCACACTCACCTCCCTACTAGGCACATACAAGTATCACCGAGACACAAGTATAATCTAACATACAACATAAGAATCTTCCTCGGGATTGCCTCGGCATCGAACCCCCGGTCCGGTGACATACTATTATCTAACATACCTCGGGCTTACCCTGACATCGGACCCTCGGTCCGGAACCTATCGTCCTGACAAATGCAAGAATCACAAAGACCTCTAGCATCCTAACATTCCTTGGGCCTCGCCCGACATCAGGTCATAACCCGGAACATATAACAATAAGTGCATAAGGCTAACCCCAGGGTCTTCCTTCTATACTTAAGCAAAACATCAAAATAACATAATGGGTCGGCATTGTGGCCGTAGACCCATGCACACAGTGAGGAGACTCACCTTGCACTGCTGACGACTAGCTGAATACTTTTGACTACTAACCGACAACTCCTGAACTGCTGACCCTTCGGCTTCCCGAACTAGCAATACCCAAAATAACATTTAGACCATAATAATCCAAAAGTCAACCCAGGTCAAACTTGGTCAAAGTCAATGGTCAAAATCAACCTCCAGTTGACTTGACTCGCCGAGTTGGTCTACCAACTCGTCGAGTCCATGCTCCTCCAACCCAATACAACCACCGATCTTACCCGTCGAGTCTAGCAAGAATTTGACGGGTTCTCCTTCAGTCATACAATCGGGACCATCTTCAACCGACTCGCCGAGTTCATCTCCCTCCTATGAATGAGTCCAGTCTATGACTCGTCGGGTTGTATGAACAACTCGTCGAGTCCATCTTCATAAACTCAGGAGACTACCTTGGACTCGCCGAGTTCCTCCTTGAACTCGTCGAGTACGATGATCTTCATGACTACTATGGACCCAGGCTGGCTGAGTCCCTAACCAACTCAACTCATACCCTTTACAGAAGGGTATTAGGGCAAGAAACTGGCCTAACTCGCCAAGTCCCATAAGTTACTCGCCGAGTCCCTCAATGTCCAAATCTATTCTGATGATTTCAGTCAAGTACAAGGCATCCAGGACCCAGATCTAACCTCCTAGGGTCGGAATAACACGCAAAGCTAGTGCATTTGCATCCATGCATGGCCCTTTTTGCTAAAAAGGCTATAACAACCTCTTAAACTTTGCATGGGGAGTTCTAATGGCATAAAGCTTCCACCTTTATGCCTTAACCACTCTAAATGCACTCAGATCTGAAAGGATCTATGCTTGGGATGTCCAAATCCCAAAAGTAATCATTCTTGGTCCAAAAACTTCATAAAAGGGGCTATAAGGAGATCAAACAAACTAGAGGTCAAGATGAAGACTTGATTACCAATAAGTGCAGCAAATGGGGTGTATCTTCTAGATCTAATCCTTCCTTCTTGAACCTCCAACCTTCTTCTTGTTCTTCCAAGCTTCAAGAATGCTCAAAGTCTCACAAAATGGCTCACAAACTCAAGGGAGGCTCTAGGGTTTCGTGGGTAAGGGTTTGGGGTCTGGTGGCTGATGGTGAGGCTGAGGAAATGAGAATTAGATGCTTAAATAGGGCACCAAGTCCCAAAATTAGGGTTTTCCCAACCCAGACCAGACTCGCCGAGTCAGTCCCCCGACTCGCCGAATCGGCCACTTAATCAGCGACACGGAACTCGTTCCTACTCGTCGTGTTCTTCCTTGGACTCGACGAGTTGACTCCTTGACTTAGGGTTTCCTTTCCTTTCTTGGTCTTCTGAATTCGCGGCGTTACATGTTTGATGTCTCTTTTCATCTGTTTTGATCATATTTTGGCCATGTCTGGCTAAACCTTAGTTTTCAGTTCTGCAAAGACAATTAATTTTCATTTGATTGATCATTAGATCTGGTTTTTGATTTGTGTTTCTATCTAGATTCTTCAGTTTTGTTCTTAATGAATGTTTGATTTTGATTCTTGTTCGTCTGATCACCTAGCTAGGGTTTTATCATTCCAGTTAATCAGTTATAGAATACGTAATTGTTCTTATCAACTGGTAATAAGTAACAAGTAATAAATCGGTTCCGTGTTTGGGATTTGACTTTATTATAAACTGAAAAATCATATCTTTACGCTTTCGAGCTTGTGAGAAGTATTGGGTATTGCTGGAAATTTTACAAAGAACTTAATGCAATTTTTCTAATTTAATTAAGAGCTTGTTTAATTGAACAGTAAAAAGTTAGGGTTATTTGAAGAGTTTGTTTTGGTTAACTAAATAAGGTAAAAGAGATTATACTAGATCTTGTTAGTTTTTCTCAGTACCAGCTTAGATAGAATGCATCTCAAATAACGAGGTCAATATTGATTGCATGATTAGGAAAGTCGCACCACAGCTAAAACCGTTTTTATTAATGATTTTCATTTAGTTTAATATCACTACATTTTTAGTTTTTAGTTTTTAATTAAAACCCCCTTTTATATTTTCTGTTTCTTGACTAGATTGTGCCTGATGCAAAAAGGCATTAACCATTAGGCTGTGTCCCTCAGGATTTGACCCTGCTTCCCCGTGCTATATTTTTAGTGCAACCAACAGTGATAAATTATTTGCTTAATACGCGTGCGACATCGTGTTAACACTCCTTACGGTTTTGAGGAAGAAAATTCAAACTCTTGAGTGTCTTCTACATAAACTAACAACTATAATTACATTATAACCAAATGGATACTCAAAGTGTCCAATTATTTTGTACACAACATATATATTCATACCTTATGAATATAAGTAGTTTTTGGTTCTCTTTTGTCATTATTTCCTAGAAACTATAATTCTCAATCTTTTGGTAAAATATTATTCTCATAAAATAATAATTCTCCAATTAAATACAATTGTTGATTATACTTATTATTAACCATATTAATAATAAATATTCAATATGTGTCAACTTGATAAAGATGTGACCCTATATTATCATATGTTATTAGCAATATCATTCAATAATGATTCTTGAGCATATAGATATAACATAACTGTATGAGGCTTGTTATTTTTCAAAATTAGACCTAAAAGCTAGTTATAATCAGATCTGAATGCATGCATGCAAATAGAATTGAGAAGAAAACATTCAGAACTTATGACGAATACTATGAATATTTAGTGATGCCTTCAGTTTAATGAATTCTCCAGCAACTTTCCAGGCGGTGATGAATGATGTTTTTCATCCTCTTTTACGGAAAAAGTGATTTTTATGATATATTGGTATATAGTGCTTCGTGGAAAGAGCACTTACAAGATTTGGAGTTTGTGTTGAAAGTACTAGAACACAACCACTTGGTGGTTAATCAAAAGAAATGTGCTTATGCGAAAACCTCTATAGAGTACCTAGGCCACATAATTGATGGAAAAGGAGTCGCAATGAACCCAATAAAAATAAATGTTGTGGTGGGCTGGCCTATTCCCAAACAGTTAAAAAAGACTTCGAGAATTTCTTAAATTAACAGGTTATTATCGCAAGTTTGTCAAGAACTATGGAAGCATATCACGACCTTTAACCGATTTGACTAAAAAGATGCTTTTAATTGGAATTTCGAGGGTCAAATGGAATTTAAAATTTTGAAAACAACCTTAGTGACAACCCCTGTTCTAGCATTACCAAATTTTTCATGCCCTTTTATAGTGGAGCGTGGTGCATCTGGCGGGGTATTGGGGCAGCTCTCATACCAAATAGCAAACCCATTGCTTGCATTAACAAAGCTCTAAGTGATCAAAACTTTTCCACATCTACTTGTGAGAACGAAATTATGGAGTTAGTACCTACGGTCAAACATCGGAGGTCTTATATACTAGGAACAAGATTTATTGTGTACATGGATCAAAAAAAAGCCTCACGTTCTTATTGCAACAACATATAACATCTCCAAATCAGCAAAATTCGATTGCTAAATGTTTAGGCTACAATTTTGACATTCAATATACATCGGGTCGGGAGAAACGAGCATAAAATGTGTTATCTAGAAATGCCGAAGCAGGGGAACTGAATCATATAAAGTTAACTCCAATATAGGGGTGAGCATATGACCTGCAAAACCGGACCGGGCCAGAAGAAAACCAGAACTGAACCCGGAATGAACTAGATTTACCTATAACTAGGCCGGTTCCCAGTTCCATTGTTTATAAAATATCGGTTTTATGGGTAAAACCACACCTGACCCGAAAATTTGAAAAAAAAATGGACCATACCGGTTAATGAAAAGTATTTTTTTTATTTGATTTACGTGAAGCTATTAGTATTAGCCATATACGACTATATTTCGAATTACTCATACCCTATTGTGTTCGATCGTTTTTTTGGTACAAACTTTGTAATTACTTTTATTTTTATTATATTACAAAATCTCTATATATAACGATGTATAAAATTAATTAAGTATTATGAAAATGTTGATTAACGATGTACGGTTAATGGGATAGATTAACGGGATAGATTAACGATGTACGATTTAAATTGTAACTTTCACTTTTTATGGAAAAAAATATGTACCACTCTTTGAGAAAAAGTAATATGTTTACAATACAAATACATCAGTTATGTGTATAAATTAGTCAAGTAAAGAAAACCTATGAATAATTATGTTGTACAATTATTTAGTCAAGTAAAGAAAACCTATGAATAATTATGTTGTACAATTATTGATTAGATTGCAAAATATATGTGCAGAAAACTTGAAGCCCAAAAAATGGTCCAACAACTTACAATCGGGGCCAAGAACCGAAACCCAATTATAGGAACCGGACAGGCATACCTAGAACTGGAACCGAAAAACATAAACCGGTCCAATCTCCAGTCAATGAAATGCAAGAAAATAGGTTTTCAGGTTTTCGGTCCGAGTCTGACCCGTTGCTCATCCCTAGCTAAAACTGTTGTAGGGGCTAAGACATGTTCATGACCCACCTTTAAATTTGAAGGTAAACTAGGTTCAACTGGGATTTGCACCGATTTTTTTAGTAATGAAACATGAAAATTGGATGAACTTTAGAGGTAGGAAGTAATCTAAGCTTGTAAGCGACTGGACCTATTTTTTCTTCAATCTGGAATGGACTAAAAGAATTTGCAGCCACTTTGTGGTGTATTCTGCTAGTAACAGACATCTTTCTATATGATTTGAGTTTAACATACACCCAATCTCCCTCCTTAAAGCGAACTTCTTGTATTTTCTTATCAACTTGGGCCTTCATATTACTTTGTACGTGTGCTAGATGGACCTTCAATTGTTTGATTGTTTCATCTTAGTGTTGTAATTCTTGAGATACTACATGCACCCAAACTTCCACGGGAACATATTGGAGTATAGTAGGAGGTTTTTGCCAATAGAAAAGTTCAAATGAAGATGGACCCATGGACCCGTGGAAGGTGGAGTTGTACCAAAACTCTGCCCATGGAATCCAATTGGCCCATTAACATCCACTGCAAAACATCGAAGATACGCCTCCAAGTATCCATTGATTACTTCAGTTTGGCCATCAGATTCATGATAATACACTAAAATCATGTTTAAATGGGTACCTTGAGACTTAAAAATTTCCTTCCAAAATTTACTTATGAATAAAATATCAAGATCACTCACAATAGACTTGGGAATGCCATGGTGTTGAACTACCTCGCGAACAAAAACCTAAACCATATTTTTAGCGATATAGGGATGCTTTAAAAGTATGAAATGTGATATGACCTTATTTAAATATATATTTTAGGTCATTATCCTAATGTAATTGAGTAACAATGTTATATTTTAAGATATATGATACTTAATATGCTTTGAAATGTTTTATTACAGTTAAATTCGGAGCTGGGGTGTAAAAGGAGAGCCAAGCTGAAAAAAGACACAAAAAGGATGTTGTTGGACAGATTGACTTCTCTTAAGTAGTTTGGCCATATCTAATGAATCATAACTCAAATTAAGAAGATTCAAAATTTTATGAAAACTAGAAAATATTTCGGACGAGTTTCGTGTCCATGCCAAATTCGGATTCTTGGTTCCCATGTTGTGGCAAAGGCATTACCAAGACGTGGTGAATCAAAAAATCGTATACTTTAAGGATTCCAGCTCCCACGACATGGCAAGTCTTTCACCACGCCATGGTGACGCAGAAACCTATAAATTAAGCCGAAAATTAACCGTAAGGATATATCCTACAATCGAGTTCAGTTTCTGCAAAAATAAACCCCCAAGCTATAATTTTGAGAGTCTAAAAGGCGGCCGGAAGGCCGTTAAATTGATATGAAGCGAAGATCTGAATGATTCGAGAGCGGATTCGTGATGTGAATCTTTCATTTTGCTTTTCTGATCACGATTAGTATTCCAGATGTGTTTGTATTGTATTTACTTTCTGAATTTAGTTGTTAAAACATTTTGCTTTGTTTAGAATAGATGAACCTCAATACCAATCGTTGAATTCAATAATTCGGGTTTTATTAGTTTGGTTATTAATTGTGTTTGATTGATCGCATCACCTACTATGTTAAAGTTCTAATATTTATTGCTTTTTCCTTGCAAGTTTTGTGTAGTAAGATGATAACTCTTATTGCATGAACTTGATATCTAGTTGTTTATGGCCATTGAGTTGTTAGATCTAGTGATTGGATAAATCCTAGAGTTAAGTGGTAAAAGTAAGCATCTATAATTGTGTTAGAGAGCATCTTTGATTCATAATATATGCTTGATGTGCTTGTCTTGATCATAGATAGGTAATCAATATATTTATCATTCATAGTCCAAATAATCTTTAAAATTAATTTAGTGTCCAATTTGTGCTTGACCATTGCATAGTAGTTCATGAATTGGTAAATTCTAGGAATTGGAACAAGATATTTGGTAACTTTATAATTTGGTAACTGACATATTTAATTCATTAGAGATCAACCATAGGAAAAAGGAGCATTCGAAACTGAACGAAAGTACGCTTTAATATTGAATTAAAATTGTTTTCTATTTGCTTGCCTTGTTTAAACTTTTAGTAGTTGTTTAATTGTTAATTGCTCGATTTAAGTTGCTGGTCTTGAAAAATCAGTAAAAAGCCCTGATTTATTGTCTTTTCTTTACTTAATTAGTAGCAGTTATTTTCAAGTTAGTAAATTTGTTCCCTGAGTTCGACACCTGACTTACTTTACTATACTACTACGCGACTAGGTACACTAACTATTTGTGTTTTAGTTAGTAGAATTAATTAGGCTTATAAATTTAAAACTGTTAAGTGAAAATAAAACATATCAAAATGACCATATTTAGAAAGTGTGAAGTCCATGGAGATATCTTCCGAAATTACAGCTGCAATTTCTAAGGGTTGCATCAAACCTCCTGGTGCCAATGAACTAGCCTTGCATCTTTGACACACATCACATGCACACACAAATATATTAATACAACCAATCATACCAGGAAGGTATAAGTTAGCATCCAATCGCCTATAGGTCCGATAATATCTCGAATGTCCCCCGGTTGCCGAAATGTGAAATTCATGCATAAGCTCTTGAATAAATTTTGACTAACGTGAAATTACAAGCCGATCTTTATAAAACAACACCCCCAGTAACCCCTGGATAACGAGAATGAGCAGGAGTGTCTTGTGCCTTCATAATTCCTTGAATTTCTCCATCTTCCTTTACTTCATTCACCAATTGTGCCCTTTGAACCCATATTGGAGTAGGGATGAACAATGGGCTGGACCCGAACTGAACCAATCCGAAAACCGAAAACCGAAAATAGATTTGCTTGCATTTCATTGACGGAAAACTAGGCCGATTTATGGTTTCAGTTAGGATTCCAGGTATGCATGTCCGGTCCCTAAACCGAGTTTCAGTTCTTGGCCCGGATTATAAGTTGCTTGAGCTTCATGTTTGCTACACATATATTTTGCACCTTAATCAACGATCATACAACATAATTATGCGTAGGCTTTCTTTACTTGACCAAGTTATACAAATAACTTATGCATTTTTATTGTAAAACACATTACTTTTTCTAAAAGTGTGGTATATATTTTTTTCATAAAAAGTGAAAGTTACATTTTAATTGTACATCTTTAATCTATTCAATTAATTAATTTTGTAGTTCAATGTCATTGATACAAATATCACGTCAATATTTTCATAATAATTAATTAATTTGTAGATCGTCATATACAGACAACTAGAGGGTATTCTGTGCTTCGCAGCGGGCGGAAGTGATCTTTATACTTCAATAAAGCTTCTTATATGTTTATCTGTGTTACGTGTAGTCAAATTAATCATGTCCAACCACTACATAAGTTGCCTTTTTGAGCTTCTAGGCAACATGCCAACATAAGAAATGACCCAATTTCATATCTATCAACAAAAATCATGACCAGTAAAGAATATAGTCTTTGTACAAATGAATTTAAAAGAAGAAATAAAAAAATTAAGATAAGGAGAAGCGTTGAGGAAGTAATAACCTAATATTTTCCTAGGGGCATTTGGGTCTTTTTTTTCTTTGGTTACTTTTTTTTATCCATTCTTTCATTTATTCAAACATTTGGGTTGGTGCTCTTCTTTGAAGAATATATAGTTTTCATCAACCGGTCTACATGCCACCACAATCACCTGTATCCCCAACAAATCCATAGCAACAATATCAAAATCATAGGTGAAGTAAAAAAAACATCAACAAAAGTTGAATAGCCAAAATCTACAGTGAAAAACAACAACAATACAGTAATAAAAATTGTAAAATCTTCGACAAATTCTCCATCTTAAATGGAGAGTAAAACAATTTTGGTTTACCCAACTTTGGATTATGGATGTGTCTTATATATGCGAAAAAGCTTATGCTTTGAGCTCCACTGCATTGTTCTTTTTTGAGTTTTATTTTTTAAGCCTTCCATAGGTCTACAATAATATCATGTCTATGAGATGTCAATTAATAAAACCTTTTCACGTTATAACCTCTACAACTAATTATATGCCATGCAGAGTAAGTATTTCGCCGTTACTTGACTGAAAAAATAGTGTCATTCATTTAGATTGTGCAAAAAGTTTATAGAACTACGGAATTGGAATTTCAATTCTGTTCCATGGCATGTTTGCTTGCCATATGGACGGAATTCAATTTGTAAAATTCCTTCAATTCCTAAGTTTGATGGATTTTACCATTCATAGAAGTGGGGTGGAAGGAATTCAAAGTTGATAAACTCAAAAACACACTCCTGGACTCGTATCACCAATCCCCAAAATTGGCCATCAAAAATTCAAAACCCTCCTGGTGGGTTGTCCCCTTAATCAAATATATCACCTCCAAACCTAGGCCCAAAAGAAAACATAAAAGAGTAAAAAACAAAAATTAAAAAAGAAAAGATTATTTTCATGTTGGTAGCTTACCAGATATTGTGTATCAGATCAAACAATTGTGGAGCTTGAAAACAAACCACATAAATATTAATCTGAATATCATTATTTCCATTGTCTAATATTACTAATGAGTAAATGATTATATGAAAGCATAATAAAAAATAGCAACATACTTAATATCTATTACCTGTAATAGCAACATACTTCATGTTTTTATCGTTAACAAAAATATAACCGGAAACTTGTAAAATTCTTACAAATTTTGTTTTACATATTACTATTATTGGTAACAAAATAGAAGCTGCTATTATGGGAAGTGAGAACATATAATCACATCCACACATACCATAAAAAATCATATGCTACCTATTTCGGTCAGATGGCTGTGTCCTAGTAGAAAAGCGCCATGTCTCCTCACCGATTCAGCCCCATACCACATAGGAATATGTTTCATTGATTCTGTATCCATATGTCCTGTAACGACGTAAAAATTTAAAACAATTTTTCATTTTTCAAACAACATAAAACTATTTCAATATTCTCAAATCTCATGTTCAACAAATGTCGTCATGATAAAAACATATCCCAAGATCACAAAATACAATCATTTGTCAGTGTGTACGGATCATGCCGGCGCCTTCCCGCGATCCTCGCTAGTACCTGAAACACATAACACATAACACTGTAAGCATAAATGCTTAGTGAGTTCCCCAAAATACCACATGCAACACATACGCCACTCAAGGTTATAACACTATACGACCCTCCGGTCTATGTGTCTCAGCGGGACCCTCCAGTCCCGTAGCTCGTTGGACCTTCTGGTCCGGTCATAGCTCGTTGGACCCTCTGGTCCGGTCTGAATCGTTGGACCCTTCGGTCCGGTCTATATCGTTGGACTCTCCAGTCCGGTCTATATAACATATAACATACATATATCACAAGGCATATAATCTCAAACATACACATAACACATAAGACCCTCCGGTCTGCACATAGATACCACTCTAGGTAATGTATAGTGAGAAGACTCACCTCGTATGAAGGATAAACTCTCGTGCTCGAATATCCCGACCTAGCCTCCTCCTATCAACAGGATAACATCTCTAATCAAAATCCTCTCATGTACTCATCTCTAATAATGGGTAGAAGACCATTCTACCCCTCTCTGACCCCTCTTGGATCAGCTTGACCAAAAACCCCAAGGTCAACGGAAGTCAACTCTAGTCAACGGTCAAACTTTGACCAGACTCGTCGAGTGCACATAGGTGACTCGGCGAGTCCAAGCGTGTCCCCTGAATCCTTCTAAGGTCTCACTCGACTCGTCGAGTGAACCTTCCACTCGACGGGTTACCACTGGTCGTGAATCGAGGGGCAACCCCGACTCGACTCGTCGAGTCCCCTTATGGACTCGGCGAGTTCCTTCCTTGGCAACACACAAATGACCTTCTGAGGTCAGATCTGTTTCTCTAACCTATAGATCTGACCTTACCATACTCAATAATCACGTAAAGGTCCGACCTTTACACTCATGCAATGTCCAATATTCTTCTTTTGGTGAAATAGCCTCTAAAATGGCAACCTAGGTTCATATCTCTAATGGAATAGCATAAAGCAGGGAGGTTAGGGCTCTCTGGACCTCTCAAGGTCCAGATCCAAAGTTTAACACTCAAAGGGACATCATAAGCATCATATCCAAGTCAATAAATGGTAGAGAAAACCCTAGATTCAAGGGTTCTACACCAAAACAAAAGAAGGTTCGATTTAATACCTCAAAGATGGAGTTTCCTTGCTTGAAACCACAGAATAGCAACCCCCTTGACCTTCTTTTGCTGGAATCTCCTTCTTCTTTGCAAAAACTACACCAACAAGGATCAAAATAGCCCTTCTTCTCACACCACACGCTCAAGCTCACTAGGGACTCTCTCTCAGGACTGGTAGCCGCAAATGAGGGCCATAAGGTCCTTTAAATAGGGCACAGGCCCGAGGATTTAGGGTTTCCACCCACAGCGCGGACTCGTCGAGTTCACCCATCGACTCGTCGAGTCCGTTCATTAATCCAGTCAGCAAACGCGATCCTACTCGACGAGTTTAAGCGCCAACTCGTCGAGTTCCTCTTCTTGACACAAAATAATTAATAAAAAAATAGGATACCTGGGATTCCGGATGTTACATGTCCAAATAATATTCACTTAATATACATACAAATCTTATTTAGTTTCGTTTGAACAATTATTTAGTTAAAAAGAAAAAAAAAAGAGAGAGAGAGAAGCAAACCATATATCAGTGACTGCAAACCTACAAAGATTTCGGTTACAGCAAGATCTAACCCACAGAATACACCCATGGGGCATTGGCACACCTATTGAATGCTATATCACCATAATATTCATGTCTCAATGTGTCATATTAAGGATTTAAAAACCCATGATGCACCGAAAACAATGCAAGCAAGATGAATCAATGATCTCACGAAAAAAATAGAAAAAAAACAATAAAACACCAACCTCGCAATCCAAGTATGGTGGAGCAAATCAGGGGAACCGGTGGTTCTATCTATCCACTTTTTCAACAGGGCTTTTTGTATCTATTCCCTCATCTGAAATTGAAAAGAAAAAGAATGAAAGAAATCATAAAAGATTTATGAAATTGAGTACCTTCTTTTTTTATTCGATATATCTTTTTGATTCGGTGAACCTCACTCGTAGCTTTCCTAATCAAATAAGCTTTGTTCATCATCTTACTTTTTTGGGAAGAAGATGATGATGATTGGTGTTTGTATATGTAGGATGCCACCAGAAAGTACCAACATCCGTACTTGCTTTTTGAACATTTTATTAAATTACAATACCCTTCTTTAGTAATATTATTAAATGATTTCGTTGGGTAGGCCTTTGGAAAAATTACATCTATACCCATCCAGGCATGCTTCAAATATAAACTAAGAAGTTGTAAATTCGGATATTACAGACTGACTGATGAACGAGATGAGCCATCAGAGCCTACAGTGATTAAAGAAAGTAGAAATGTAACAACGTAAATTTTCAAAACAATTTTTTTCATTTCAAATATAATAAAAATTCATATGTAATATCAAAATCCATGTATCAACATCATCTCGATAAACAACTCCCAAGATCTCAATGTAAATAGAACTCCATCTGTGTGTACGGTCATGCCGGCGCCTTCCCGCGATCCTCACTGGTACCTGAAACACATAACACACAACACGGTAATCATAAATGCTTAGTGAGTTCCCCAAAATACCACATACAACACATACGCCACTCGAGGCTACAGTACGACCCTCCGGTCGATGTGTCTCAGCGGGACCCTCCAGTCGCGTAGCTCGTTGGACCCTCTGGTCCGGTCATAGCTCGTTGGACCCTTCGGTCCGGTCTGTATCGTTGGACCCTTCGGTCCGGTCTATATCGTTGGACCCTCCAGTCCGTCTATATCGATGGACCCTCTGGTCCGGTCTATACAACACATAGCATACATATATCACAATACACATAATCTCATACATACACATAGCATACAAGACCCTCCGGTCTACACATAGATACCACTCTAGGTAATGTATAGTGAGAAGACTCACCTCGGGTAACTCGGATAACCTCGGACGCGAATATACTGATCTAGCCCGCGCCTAATCACATAAACAATATCCTCAATAAATAATGGCTCTCAAAGGCTAGATTAAATCCCTTTCTACAATCCCACAGAAGGGTAAAAGACCATTTTACCCCTCCTTGACCCAAAAGTCCAAATGTTGACTAAAACCCTAAAAGTCACCGAAAGTCAACTGGGGGCAGTACGCGGCGCGTACCAGCTCTTGTACGCGGGGTGTACTCCAGCGATCCAGATTCGGGGTCTCAAACCCTTACACTGCGCGTACTGAGATTTACGCCCAACGTAAGTCTCAGTTTCATGCTCTTACGGATTTTTGGTTTTAAAAGGTTAAGACATAAACTCAAACTCCAAATCTGACTTTTCTAAGGTCACTTAATCCATAATGTTGAAACTTTTAAGCCTTTGCATGACTGTAAAGGTCACTAATCACTCTAACACCTTTCCTCTTTCCTCATAAAGCCTTTATCTCATGCATCACTTAATATTCACGTCCAAGATTGGATTTTTATGAACCCACAACTCATATTACTCTGAAATATGGCAGATCTAAGCTTATGGAGACCATTTGCTCATAAAGTCTCCACCTTGGGACCAAAAACCCTAAAAATTGGTCCATGAAGCACACATCAAAAATAACAAGGAAAGCTTTGAGCATTATACCTCCAAGTGAAGCTCCTCCCTCTGTAGAACTCAGATCCAAGCTTGTAATCCAACTTCTAGCCTCCACAAGAACCTCCTCTTCTTCTTCACTAACACACAAAGGCACTTTCTAGCTCAAGAACACACACACACTAGCTTTAAAACGATAATATTGCTATCCTAGGGTTTCTCTCTGAGGGATGGTGGCTGGGGACAAGACTATATCATTCCTTTTATAGCCCTCAAGCCACAATTATGGTTTTGCGTCTGGGCCAGCTACGCCCAGCGTACCTAGGCGAGTCCGCGTCCAAAATAAGCGCATGAGTACGTGCATCGTACTCTTCAGTACGCGCAGCGTACTCAATTGCCATACGTTTTCCTTTAGGGGCTAAATTTGACAACTTGATAAAGAAAAAGGGTTTAAGAGATGCACCTGAATTTCAGACTGTTACAATTCTCCCCCACTAGAACCAGACTTCGCCCTCAAAGTCTCATGCTGCGAACAACTCCGGATGCTGCTCCCGCATCTCCAACTCCGGCTCCCAAGTCAGCTCGGACCCTCTCTGATGCTGCCACTACACCTGAACTAATGACACTTCCTTATTCCTCAGAACCTTGATCTTCTGATCCACTATTGCGATTGGTCTCTCAACATAATTCAGGCTCGCATCCACCTAAATATCCTCCAACGGTACAACTGCCGTCTCGTCGGCAATACACTTCCTCAACTGAGATACGTGGAAGGTATCATGTATCTGGCTCAACTCCGCAGGTAGCTCCAAACGGTATGCTACCCTGCCCACCCTAGCGGTCACCCTGAAAGGACCAATCTACCGGGGTCCTAGCTTGCCCCTCTTCCGGAATCGAATCACTCCTTTCCAAGGAGATACCTTCAGGAGTACGAAGTCTCCCACCTGGAACTCGAGCTCGGACCGCCGCCTATCCGCATAACTCTTCTGGCGACTCTGAGCTGTTAACAACCTTTGTCTGACCTGCTGTATCTGCTCTGTCGTCTGAAGCACTATCTCAGTGCTGCCCATCACTCGCTGCCCTACCTCTCCTCAGCAGATGGGAGTCTGACACCTCCTCCCATACAACAACTCGAAGGGAGGCATACCAATACTCGAATGGTGGCTGTTGTTATAGGAAAACTCATCCAACGGCAAATACGTGTCCCAACTTCCTCCGAAGTCCAACACACATGCTCGAAGCATGTCCTCGAGCGTCTGAATCGTCCGCTCACTCTGTCTGTCCGTCTGTGGGTGGTAAGCGGTACTGAAATGCAGCCTCGTGCCCAACTCCTCATGGAACTTCTTCCAGAACCTGGAAGTGAAACGTACATCTCGATCTGACACAATCGAGATCGGTACTCCATGCCGCGATACCACCTCCCTCACATACAACTCTGCCAGTCTCTCTGCAGAAGAGCTCTCACTGATGGCAAGGAAGTGAGCGCTCTTCATCAGCCGGTCGACGATCACCCAAATTGCATCGACACCCATCGCGGTCCTTGGCAATTTGGTGATAAAGTCCATAGAAATCTGTTCCCACTTCCACTGGGGAACCTCAACTGGCTGCAACTTGCCATGCGGACGCTGGTGCTCGGCCTTGACCCTGCGACAGGTCAAGCACCTATCAACGAATCACGCAACATCCCTCTTCATACAGGGCCACCAATAGTCTCTCTTCAGGTCCAAATACATCTTAGTGGCCCCGGGATGGATCGAGAACCTCGACCTGTGCGCCTCCTCCATCAGAATTGTACGTGCCCCGCCCGCAAACGGCACCCAAATCCGACCCTGAAAGGTCATAAGCCCTCGGCTATCAGTAACGAACTCAGATACCTGCCCGATCACCCGCTCTCTCTTGCGGTTCTCCGGTCTCACGGCCTCTGCCTGGGCCTCCCGAATGGTGTCCAACACCGGAGTCATCATTGTCAACCTCATACAAACGTCTCGTATCGGGGCACTCTCCGCCCTACGGCTCAGGGCATCGGCTACAACGTTAGCCTTGCCCGGGTGGTACAGGATCTCACAATCATAATCCTTTACCACATCCAACCATCTCCTCTGGCGCATATTCAGGTTGCGCTGATGCATCAAATACTTCAAGCTCTTGTAGTCCGTGTATATGGTACACCGAACCCCATACAAATAGTGACGCCAGATCTTGAGGGCGAACACCACTTACCCTAACTCCAGATCGTGGGTGGGATACCTCGTCTCATGAGGCTTCAGCTGCCTCGATGCGTATGCTATCACATGCCCTCTCTGCATCAGCACCGCACCCAACCCCAATATCGATGCGTCACAATACACCATAAAATCCTCCATCCCCTCCGAAAGGGCTAACACCGGGGCTTCGCATAATCTCTGGCGAAGTGTCTCGAATGAGGCCTGCTGCTCAGGACCCCAACTAAAAGCCACGCCCTTCCGGGTCAACCTGGTGAGAGGAACGGCAATCTTGGAGAAATCCTTGATAAATCTCCGATAATAGCCAGCCAACCCCAGAAAACTCCTGATCTCGGTGGGGGATCTCGGCACCTCCCATCTCATCACAGCCTCAATCTTGGCCGGATCGACCAATATCCCATTCTGGTTGACGAGATGCCCCAAGAATTGGACCTCTCGTAACCAGAAATCGCACTTGGAGAATTTGGCGTAAAGCCACTCCGATCTCAAAACTCCGAGAATTTCTCTCAAATGCTCCTCATGCTGCTCTCTGGATCTCGAATACACCAATATATCATCGATGAACACGATCACCGAACGATCCAACATCGGCCTGCACACCCTGTTCATGAGATCCATGAACGCCGCCGGTGCATTGGTGAGCCCAAAAGGCATCACCACGAACTCGTAATGCCCATAACGAGTCCTGAACGCCGTCTTCTGGATATCCTCATCCCGCACTCTCATCTGATGATATCCAGACCTTAAATCAATCTTGGAGAACCAAGATGCTCCCTGCAACTGATCGAACAGATCATCGATCCTCGGTAAGGGGTAACGGTTCTTGACCGTCAACTTGTTCAACTCCCGGTAATCAATGCACATCCGGTATGAACCATCCTTTTTCTTGACAAAAAGGATCGGCGCTCCCCACGGCGAGCTACTCGGTCGAATAAACCCCTTCCCCAGCAGCTCCTGAAGCTGAGAGGATAACTCCTGCATCTCTGGCGGCACAAGGCGATAAGGTGCCTTGGCAATAGGCGCCGCTCCCGGAACTAAATCGATACGAAACTCCACTTGCCTCTCGGGAGGCACACCCGGAAACTCCTCGGGGAAAACGTTTGGGAACTCTCGCACTATCGGTACATCATCAACCAAACTCGGCCTCTCCGCGGCCACTCGTGTGTCCGTCACATAGGCCACAAACCCACTACAGCCCTGATGTAGACTCTGCCTCGCTCTAACAGCCGAACAGAACGTTGACCCAGAACGGGTACCCTCGCCATACACCGTAAGAACTCCCCCACTAGGGTCTTGTATGGTCACCAGCTGTCGCTCGCAGTCAATAACCGCTCCAAATCTGCTCAACCAGTCCATGCCCACAATGACACATACATCCCCCATCGCAATCAGGACCAGATCAATCGGGAACTCAACACCGAATATCTCGAGTACACATCCTCGAATCACATCAGTGGCATACACCACTCGCTCGTCAGCTATGGAAACTCGTAGAGGTCGACTCAACGCCTCCCGACGGATATTGATGTGCTGACTAAAGGCTAACGACACAAAAGATCGACTTGCACCCGAGTCAAATAACAAGAACTCACAAGAAAAGTACCTACGCATATCATAATATAAGCACAATATCTCAAACTCAAAATAAATAGATGAAAGAATACATACCAGCCACAACATCAGGCGATGCGCGGACCTCCTCCGCTGTCAACTAGAAGGCTCTCCTGCGAGCCTTTGGTGCCTCGGCCTTCACTAGCCGGGTCTCGGTAGCTCTAGCAGCAGGTGTAGATCCCTGCGTTGATCCCTGCAGCAGCTGTGGGCACTCGGCCTTCCAATGGTCGGTCTAGTTGCAATGAAAGCAAACCGTAAATCCCTTGGGGCAATCCCTCGCAAAATTCCCCTCCTTCCCACACTTGTAACATACCCCAGCTTTGCACACCCCCTCATGGGTCTTGCCGCACTTCCCACAAGTGCGACCCTTCAGACCCCCAAATCTCGAATCAGCGGGCTTTGCCCGCTTGGCTGCCGGCTGAGCCTGCGCCGGTCGCCAGTCCCTCCTCTGAGACTCGGCCTCCTCCCTGACCTGAGTCTCCAACTCAATCTCCCTCTTCCGGGCATTTGCATGGAGCTCAGAAAATGTCCGGTATGACGAGTTCGCCACGAACTCACGAATATCCCTCCTCAGTATGCTCAAGTACCAGCTCATACGTGCCTGCTCAGTAGACACGTGCTCAGGGCAAAACAACGCCCTCTCATGAAACATCCTCGTAATCAATGTCACAGACTCAGTTCCCTGCTTGAGGGACAAGAACTCCTGGGCTAGACGTTGTAATGCCCGTGTTTCTAGGCTAGGCATTAATATCGACATTATAGTCTAGGTTAACCTTTGTAACTCATTTTGAAGAAATTAAAAGGAATTATGTGAATATTATGTGAATTATGTGTTTTATGCTTAATTATTAGGGCTTAATTAATTAAAAATAAAAATGAGCGTCAAAATTAAATTTTAGATAAAGCCGATATCTATTAAGAAACTTGTAGTGGGCGTGACAAGGATTACGGATATATAAAGAATGCCGAAATCCGAGTTATAACGAAGAAGTTATGACCTGTCGAAGTTTCGCGACAAACCGGCACGGGGCCGAATGTCGTAAAAAGTGAGTTTTCGATAAACTACTTCTTGGCCTTAGTGATCTAAACGAAACTCGTAGTGTTCGTTAATCGGAGAGTAGGTATAAAAAGAACGCCCAAATCTGACTTCGTATGAGGAAGTTATGATTTTTCGAAGTTTCAGCTTAGCAATAGACAGCTAAAAACTCGAATTTTAGATCGAGTGATTTTTAGCCGACACGACCTAAACGAGAATCGAAGGTCTCGTCATTAGTAGCACAACGGTAAAAAGTCTGACGAAAACGGACGTCGGATGAAGAAGTTACGAATTTTTAACGGATTTCCTGTCCCGGTCTGTTAAAAATAATAATTTAAAAAAATTAACGTCAAAATTAGCCGACGAAGTCTAAACGAAAGTTGTAGAGCGTAATTTTACCTACGCGTGCATATAAAGAACGTCAAAAACGGAGCTCGTATGCGAAAGTTATTGATTTTAGAAGTTTTTGCACAAAAATCAAGAAAATTCGCATAGTCACGTTTTTGCCACGTCACCCTCGCTGAGATCGTGCCACGTGTCCGAAATTGGTGAGTCATGCGAGCCACGTGTCCGAGCTGCTGAGTCATCGGATCTCGTGAGCTGATCCGAAGGGGTCCACTAGGAGTCCGACGCGTGTCCTATTCCTCGTGTCCGAGTCTCGCAGAAGGAGGCCACGTCCGAAGTCTCGGACTAGACCTCGGTCCAATCAGCGGCCCCCACCGAGACTTCGCACATGCGAGCCATGTGCTGCGCACCCTCGCCCTGCTGCCGCGTGTCCTCGCCTGATGACTCGCCCTCCTGAACCGACCTTCGGACCCCCTATAAATAGAAGGGTCATGCGAGCCTTCTCGGATACATTTAGAAAATCACCATTTTTCATCCCTTTCTTCATATTTTCTTCATCTTAACATCCCCCAAAGCCCCGGTATCGATTATAACCCCCGGAATACGCCACGAAGAGCCCGAGAAGCCCGAAAAATTTATCTTTTCGGTTTCGAAGGCCGACCCTCGTAGAGCCCTATTTCTGAATAAAACTCCCGGTTTTATTAGAAACGATCGTTTTAGGAAACGAATTGCTGCCCGATTTTCATCAAAACATGTGAGTGTATAGTCACTTTCAGTTTACACATAGATATGAAGTATTTACCTTATAATACGTGCTATGTGTAAATATATTAATTGTTTATTTGAGGTGACTGTTGAATTGATGTTTTATACAAGTTTTAAACTGTATAAGTATTTTTATCTACAAATATGTTGGGTAGAACATGGGTAGATAGTTGGTGTGTGATAAAATAAAGTGATGAGAGGCCTCGATGTGATTTGTGATTCAGTCATCTAGCGGAGTTTGGATGACGACCACGGACTTTCTAGACAGTCCAGTGGGAAACGCTAGCACGCCCGCAACCTGTAGGTGTTAATGAACTTGGGTGTTTATTCATTGTATTCAATCCCCATCATGGTTGCCTTTAGGACATGTATGGCTGAGGAAATGTTTAACAAGGATAAAGACCTAAATTCGCCTTATTCGGTATATAGATTGTAATGGCAAGAACTCGTAGTGGAGCTGCAAATGCAAACGGAAACAGGGATCAACAGCCTCAACCTCAAGTAGTTGAGCAAGTACCTGTTGTAGGAGCTGCACCTGAGCCAATGACGATGGCTGGGGTACAAGCAATGCAAAATGGAGGAGACGAGGCGGTTACTACAACAGAATAGGGAAGAAACTACGATACCTGTTGAACAGCCCGTATTGAATGAAGGGCAATCAGTAGGAGGGAACTATAGTGGGACTCTTGGTCAAGCCAACCCACCGATAGTTAGACAAAACAACCAGGATGGAGGAGTTGATGGACGCGGATGCAAATACAAAGATTTCATGGCATCTAAACCGCCGTGTCTATCTGGGAGTCCGACACCGGTGGAAGTCATGAATTGGATCTCCGAAATGGAGACGATGTTTGAAAGCTGTGAGTGCAGCAACAAACAGAAGACCGCACTTGCAATTCCTCTGTTGAAATCTGGTGTGTTGAGCTGGTGGAAGTTACTAGCTTATTTGATGCCCAAGGGAGAAGCTAGTAAGATGTCTTGGGAAGACTTTGTGCTACAACTGAAACTGCAATACTGCTCTGAGCAGGATCTTCTGGAAATTAATAATGAATTCCAGAATTTAAAGAAGGGAAAGATGAGCGTTACTGAATACGCTGCTAGTTTTACCGAAAAGCTGAAGCTTGTTCCTTACCTAGTTCCAACTGAACTCTCTAAGGTTAACAAGTTTGCCTTCGGATTACCAGCGGACTTTGGTCTGATGGTTAAGCAAGCAACCACTTTGAAAGCCGCCATCTGGGGCTGCTAAGAATGTTGAGGTTCAGATCAAAGAGAAGGGTCTGGAGAGGGCAGAAGTTGGTGAAAAGAGAAAATTTGAAGGAACTTCAGGTTCCAACAAGAAAAACAAATTTTCTAAGTCTAAGAAGTTTGGAGGAGGTGGAGGTGAAGTGAAATGGTGTGAGAAGTGCAAGAAGAAGCACTCTGGGAAATGTAGTGAGGAGGTGACTTGCTACAAATGTGGAAAGACTGGGCATTATGCCAACGTGTGTCCATCCGACAAAAGGGTATGTTTTGAGTGCCATGAAGAAGGGCATGTTTTTAAAGACTGTCCAAAGAGGAAGGATGCAGCAAAGCCCAATCTACCACCAAAGCCGAAGGCGAGAGCCTTTCAGATGACCCTTGAAGCTGCAAAAGAAGAAGTCGATGTCGCTTCAGGTACCTTTCTCGTAAACGAATTGCCTGCCCAAATTTTGTTTGATTCTGGAGCCAATTACTCCTTTATATCGCATGAATTTGGTAGAAAACTAGCTTTGCCTGTAGATAGACTAGTTAATGCCTTATTAGTCGAGATTGCTAGTGGCAAGTTTGTACCTGTTAGCCATCGTATGAAAAACATCATCATTGACTTGGATAGGAATAAGTTCCACGAGGAATTATTGCCTATCGAGTTAAATGGTTTCGACATAGTTTTAGGAATGGATTGGCTTAGCGCCAATGACACCAAAATATTGTGTAGAAAGAAGATAGTAAAAGTAAACCCGCCAGGGAGAGAGTCGTTTATGGTGTATGGAGACAAACGCAGAGTAAACTCTGGAATCATTTCCCTAATGAAAGCCAGAAAGTGTTTGGCCAAGGGGTGTACATCATATTTAGCGTTCGTGATCGATGCTAAGAAGGAAAAGAAGGAGGTGCAGGATATTCCGGTGGTGTGTGATCATCCGAAAGTCTTTCTCGAAGATCTTCTCGGATTGCCCCCTGATCGACAAGTTGAGTTTCGTATCGACTTGTTACCAGGAATGACGCCGATAGCAAAAGCACCGTATCGATTAGCGCCAACCGAAATGAAAGAACTTATGACACAACTTCAGGAGTTATTGGACAAAGGTTTCATTCGACCTAGTTCATCACCCTTGGGAGCCCCTGTGTTGTTTGTAAAGAAGAAAGACGGGAGCATGAGAATGTGCATCGATTACAGAGAGCTGAATAAAGCGACGATAAAGAACAAGTACCCGTTACCAAGGATCGATGACATGTTCAACCAGTTGCAAGGTTCGAGCTATTTTTCGAAGATCGATCTTAGGTCGGGATACCATCAACTAAAGGTGAGGGAGCAGGATATCGAGAAGACTGCATTCAGAACAAGATATGGACACTATGAATTTTTGGTTATGTCGTTCGGATTAACCAATGCCCCAGCAGCTTTCATGGATTTGATGAACAGGGTTTGTAAACCATACCTTGATAAATCCGTGATAGTATTCATAAACGATATCTTGATCTATTCAAAAAGCAAGCAGGAGCACGAAAAGCATCTGCGTGAGGTGCTAGAAGTCCTGAAGAAGGAGAAGCTGCATGCAAAGTTCTCCAAATGTGAATTTTGGATTCAAGAAGTCCAATTTTTAGGTCATGTGGTTAACCAAGAAGGAATAATGGTTGACCCGGCAAAGATCGAAGCTGAGATGAAGTGGGAACAACCAAAAAGTCCCATGGAGATTCGAAGCTTTTTAGGATTAGCCGGATATTATCGCCGATTTATTCAAGGCTTTTCTTCGATCGCTACTCCATTAACAGCTTTGACCCACAAAGGAGCTACTTATGCTTGGAATGAGAAGCATAAGGAAGCCATTGAGAAGTTGAAGAAGAGATTGTGTGAAGCACCGATTCTTTCGTTACCTGAAGGAGTTGATGACTTCGCAGTCTATAGTGATGCCTCTGGAGTTGGGTTAGGATGTCTTCTGACCCAAAGGGATAAAGTGATAGCGTATGCATCGAGGCAGTTAAAAGAGCATGAAAAGAACTACCCAACTCATGATCTGGAGTTGGCAGCGGTAGTATTTGCCTTAAAGATATGGATGCATTATCTTTATGGTACTAAGTGTAAACTTTTCACTGATCATAAGAGTCTTCAATATCTCTTTAATCAGAAGGAATTGAACGTGAGGTAGCGGCGCTGGCTGGAATTACTCAAGGACTACGACTGTGAGATACTTTACCACCCTGGTAAAGCAAATGTTGTTGCTGATGCTCTCAGTCGGAAGGTAAATCTTGAAAAGAGAAGGCCAAGAGCGTTGAGAATTGAAGTCGTCTCGACAATTGTGGAAAGTATAAAGAAAGCTCAGGAGGAAGCTTTAGAAAAGAATGACCGAAAGAAGGAACGTTTGGGAAAAACGTTAGTGTTTCATACAAACGGTCAGGGATTGAAGGTATTCAAAGATAGGATTTGGGTACCTAAGACGGGAGGAGTAAGAGGTCTTCTGATGGAAGAAGCTCACAAAACGATGTACTCGATTCATCCCGGCAGTACGAAAATGTATAGGGACCTAAAACCCTATTACTGGTGGCCGACGATGAAGCTCGATGTTGCTAAGTATGTGACCGAGTGTGTAACTTGTGCTAGGGTTAAGGCACAACATCAGAACCCGTATGGGAGTTTAGAACCTTTACCTGTACCCATGGGTAAATGGGAAGATATCACTATGGATTTTGTGACTAAACTGCCCAGAACAAGGAACGGTCACGACATGATTTGGGTGGTCGTTGATCGCTTCACTAAGAGTGCGCATTTCATAGCCGCTAACGAGAAATGGTCTATGGATAAACTTGCGAATTCTTACGTGAAGGAAATTGTGAGGCTACACGGTGTTCCGTTAACGATTGTATCCGATCGTGACAGCCGTTTTACCTCAAGGTTTTGGAGAAGTCTACAAGCGGAATTGGGTACCAAGCTGTGTTTGGGTACAACTTACCATCCGCAAACTAATGGTCAAAGCGAACGAACGATTCAAACATTGGAGGATATGCTGAGAGCATGTACCCTAGAATTCCAAGGTAATTGGGATGAACACTTACCTCTAGTAGAATTTTCATAAATAATAGTTTCCACTCAAGCATCAAGATGGCACCTTATCACGCTTTGTATAGGGAAAAGTGTCGAACGCTATCTTGCTGGCTGGAAGCTGGGGAAAAGCAGTTTATGGGACCTGAGATAGTCCATCAAACTGCTGAAAAGTTAAAAGTGATAAGGGAAAGGATGTTAGCTGTTCAAGACCGACAAAAGAGTTATGCTGACAAGAAAAGACAACCGATATCCTTCGAAGTTGGAGATTCGGTTTTACTTAAAGTCTCGCCGTGGAAGGGACTTATAAGATTTGGTAAGAGGGGAAAGTTAAATCCAAGGTTTATTGGACCATTTAAAGTTCTTCAGAGGATCGGGAATCAAGCTTACAAGCTAGAATTACCGGAAGAACTGGAGGGTATTCATAACACATTTCATGTGTGCTATTTGAGAAAGTTCACGGGAGATGTGCCCGACATAATTCCGATTTCTGAGTTAAGGTTGGATGAAAACAAGAGGTTGATCGAAGAACCTGAGGCAATCGTTGACCGTAAGACTAAGAAGTTGCGACGCAAGATGGTCGATTTAGTGCTTGTGCGTTGGAAACATACGAATGGGCCAAATCTCACTTGGGAAATGGAGAGTGACATGATGAGTCGCTACCCGCATTTGTTTGCTGATGTGTGATTCTGGAGACGGAATCATCCTAAGGGGGAGAGAATTGTAATGCCCGTGTTTCTAGGCTAGGCATTAATATCGACATTATAGTCTAGGTTAACCTTTGTAACTCATTTTGAAGAAATGAAAAGGAATTATGTGAATATTATGTGAATTATGTGTTTTATGCTTAATTATTAGGGCTTAATTAATTAAGAATAAAAATGAGCGTCAAAATTAAATTTTAGATAAAGCCGATATCTATTCAGAAACTTGTAGTGAGCGTGACAAGGATTACGGATATATAAAGAATGCCGAAATCCGAGTTATAACGAAGAAGTTATGACCTGTCGAAGTTTCGCGACAAACCGGCACGGGGCCGAATGTCGTAAAAAGTGAGTTTTCGATAAACTACTTTTTGGCCTTAGTGATCTAAACGAAACTCGTAGTGTTCGTTAAAACGAGAGTAGGTATAAAAAGAACGCCCAAATCTGACTTCCTATGAGGAAGTTATAATTTTTCGAAGTTTCAGCTTAGCAGTAGACAGCTAAAAACTCGAATTTTAGATCGAGTTTTTTTAGCCGACACGACCTAAACGAGAATCGAAGGTCTCATCATTAGTAGCACAACGGTAAAAAGTCTGACGAAAACGGACGTCGGATGAAGAAGTTATGAATTTTTAACGGATTTCCTGTCCCGGTCTGTTAAAAATAATAATTTAAAAAAATTAAAGTCAAAATTAGCCGACGAAGTCTAAACAAAAGTTGTAGAGCGTAATTTTACCTACGCGTGCATATAAAGAACGTCAAAAACGGAGCTCGTATGCGAAAGTTATGAATTTTAGAAGTTTTTGCACAAAAATCGAGAAAATTCGCATAGTCACGTTTTTGCCACGTCACCCTCGCTGAGATCGTGCCACATGTCCAAAATTGGTGAGTCCTGCGAGCCACGTATCCGAGCTGCTGAGTCATCCGATCTCGTGAGCTGATCCGAAGGGGTCCACTAGGAGTCCGACGCGTGTCCTATTCCTCGTGTCCGAGTCTCGCAGAAGGAGGCCTCGTCCGAAGTCTCGGACTAGACCTCGGTCCAATCAGCGGCTGCCACCGAGACTTCGCACATGCGAGCCATGTGCTGCGTACCCTCGCGCTGCTGCCGCGTGTCCTCGCCTGATGACTCCCCCTTCTGAACCGACCTTCGGACCCCCTATAAATAGAAGGGTCATGCGAGCCTTCTCGGATACATTTAGAAAATCACCATTTTTCACCCTTTCTTCATATTTTCTTCATCTTAACATCCCCCAAAGCCCCGGTATCGATTATAACCCCCGGAATACGCCACGAAGAGCCCGAGAAGCCCGGAAATTTTATCTTTTCGGTTTCGAAGCCCGACCCTCGCAGAGCTCTGTTTCTGAATAAAACTCCCGGTTTTATTAGAAACGATCGTTTTAGGAAACGAATTGCTGCCCGATTTTCATCAAAAGATGTGAGTGTATAGTCACTTTCATTTTACACATAGATATGAAGTATTTACCTTATAATACGTGCTATGTGTAAATATATTAATTGTTTATTTGAGGTGACTGTTGAATTGATGTTTTATACAAGTTTTAAACTATATAAGTATTTTTATCTACAAATATGTTGGGTAGAACGTGGGTAGATAGTTGGTGTGTGATAAAATAAAGTGATGAGAGGCCTCGATGTGATTTGTGATTCAGTCATCTAGCGGAGTTTGGATGACGACCACAGACTTTCTAGACAGTCCAGTGGGAAACGCTAGCAGGCCCGCAACCTGTAGGTGTTAATGAACTTGGGTGTTTATTCGCTGTACTCCATCCCCCTCATGGTTGCCTTTAGGACCTGTATGGCTGAGGAAACCCCTTAGCAATAGTGTCCATCCCGATGATATTCTTTAGACTAGGTCCCTTGTGAAAAGTGTTTAGGGACGTAAAGTGAGGATAACGGGAACGGGTAATCAGGGTTATTGTTGATTGGTGAACTTAATAAGTTTATTATTATTGTGGGTTGAAAACCCTATATGCTCACCAGGCTGCCAAGCCTGACCCACTCAGCTTTTTATGTTACAAGTAGTAGACCCCGAGCATAGTCGGAGGACGATGAGAGATTTTTGGGATTATAGGCCAGTAGTTGTAAATAACTGTTGAAAGGCTTATAATGTCTTGTTTATGCTTTTGATCTGTATCGGAACATGACATCCCGAGGTTTTGATAGGAAATGAAATTATATATTTCTTTAAGAAAGGTTTTGACAAACTTTTATCATATTTTGTATTGGGGACCAATTCCGCAACATCTTTTAAAAAGATTTCTCTGATTTTATTTTAAAAAGCATAAATTAAATCGGTCTTTTCTGGCCGAGAAATTAGGGGATGTCACAGACGTTCCCTCTCCACAGGGGGAACATACTCGTCTCGAAACATCACGGTGAACCTCTCCCAGGTCACCGCAGTAAGCTCTGCAGTAGTGAAGTCCGCCGTCACAAACTTCCACCAGTCCTTCGCCCCCAAGCGAAGCTGGTTCAGTGCAAACCGAACCCTCAGATGCTCCGGACACGAGCAGTGTAGAAGCATCCCTCGATATCAGAAATCCATCTCATCGCAGCAATCAGATCCTGCGTCCCATCAAACTCCGGTGGCTTCATGTTGCTGAACTCCCGGTACAGCAACGAGTCACCCCCTGAGGTCTAGCAGCAGCCACAACCGCAGTAGCTGCAACAGCCGCAGCCTCAGTAACCGCTGCGTATCTCTCGTCAAACGTCTCAATCAATGTGGTCTTGATAGACCCAAACATCTCCGGTATCTCTGCGCGGATAGCCGCAACCACCTCATCGTGGATCATCTGACGAAGCTCCTCGTCACTCACGCCGCTCGTCTCTGGTCTGTGGCGTGTCCCAACCATGATGTCTCTGAAATACAACATAAAAACATCAGAGACTCGCTCGAGTATACCCGCACTCGATAACTCAACCCTACTTGTTCCTTAGTACTCTAAGGATTCTTACTTGGACTGTGCACTGATCCGGTGTTTTCAGTAGTACGGGCCCTATACTACCTTCCACACCGCATCAGCATTCATTCCAAGTCCTCCTCCTAGGATCCTAGATCACAAGTACTCTATATCTCGCTAAGCATAGGCTACCCTCCAGCAGACCTCTCGTAAGCTCCTCGCTGCTACCTACTCACTCTCAAGCATCTCATAGCAGCAGTAATCTCCTAGGATAAGGCATCACAAATCAGGCCACTCTAGTCCTAATATGAATACCTAGCCTACTCTAGCATGAATAACATATCGTATCATATCTCATAACACATAATGTAAGGGTATTTTGGGAAATCACCGTTCGGGCGTTAGATGATCGTACACACTGCTCTGATCTGCTCGTTTCAAAACCTTTTACTCTTTTAGAAAAAAATGTTTTATTGTGAAAAATTTCTCAAATCCTCAGTTTGAGTTCAGATACGCCCGAAGGTGCATCCGAATCCCTCAAACCAAGGCTCTGATACCAACTTGTAACAACGTAAATTTTCAAAACAATTTTTTTCATTTCAAATATAATAAAAATTCATATGTAATATCAAAAGCCATGTATCAACATCATCTCGATAAACAACTCCCAAGATCTCAATGTAAATAAAACTCCATATGTGTGTACGGTCATGTCGGCGCCTTCCCGCGATCCTCACTGGTACCTGAAACACATAACACACAACACACAACACGGTAAGCATAAATGCTTAGTGAGTTCCCCAAAATACCACATACAACACATACGCCACTCGAGGCTACAGTACGACCCTCCGGTCGATGTGTCTCAACGGGACCCTCCAGTCCCGTAGCTCGTTGGACCCTCTGGTCCGGTCATAGCTCATTGGACCCTTCGGTCCGGTCTGTATCGTTGGACCCTCCGGTCCGGTCTATATCGTTGGACCATTCGGTCCGGTCTATACAACACATAGCATACATATATCACAATGCACATAATCTCATACATACACATAGCACACCAGACCCTCCGGTCTACACATAGATACCACTCTAGGTAATGTATAGTGAGAAGACTCACCTCGGGTAACTCGGATAACCTCGCACGCGAATATACTGATCTAGCCCCCGCCTAATCACATAAACAATATCCTCAATAAATAATGGCTCTCAAAGGCTAGATTAAATCCCATTCTACAATCCTACAGAAGGGTAAAAGACCATTTTACCCCTCCTTGACCCAAAAGTCCAAATGTTGACTAAAACCCTAAAAGTCACCGAAAGTCAATTGGGGGCAGTACGCGGCGCGTACCAGCTCTTGTACGCAGGGCGTACTCCGGCGATCCAAAATCGGGGTCTCAAACCCTTACGCTGCGCGTACTGAGATTTACGCCCAGCATAAGTCTCAGTTTCATGCTCTTATGGATTTTTGGTCTTAAACGGTTAAGACATAAACTCAAACTCCAGATCTGACTTTTCTAAGGTCACTTAATCCATAAAGTTGAAACCTTTAAGCCTTTGCATGGCTGTAAAGGTCACTAATCACTCTAACACCTTTCCTCTTTCCTCATAAAAGCCTTTATCTCATGCATGACTTAATATTCACGTCCAAGATTGGATTTTTATGAACCTACAACTCATATTACTCTGAAATATGGCAGATCTAAGCTTATGGAGACCATTTGCTCATAAAGTCTCCACCTTGGGACCAAAAACCCTACAAATTGGTCCATGAAGCACAAATCAAAAATAACAAGGAAAACTTTGAGCTTTATACCTCCAAGTGAAGCTCCTCCCTCTGTAAAACTCAGATCCAAGCTTGTACTCCAACTTCTAGCCTCCACAAGAACCTCCTCTTCTTCTTCACTAACACACAAAGGCACTTTCAGCTCAAGAACACACACACTAGCTTTAGAACGATAATATTGCTCTCCTAGGGTTTCTCTCTGAGGGATGGTGGCTGGGGACAAGACCATATCATTCCTTTTATAGCCCTTAAGCCACAATTAGGGTTTTGCATCTGGGCCAGCAACGCCCAGCGTAACCCTGGGTACGCCCAATGTACCTAGGCGAGTCCGCGTCCAAAATAAGCGCATGAGTACGCGCAGCGTACTCTTCAATACGCCAAGCGTACTCAATTGCCATACTTTTTCCTTTAGGGGCTAAATTTGACAACTTGATAAAGAAGAAGGGTTTAAGAGATGCACTTGAATTTCAGACTGTTACAAGAAATAGTTGTTCTAGATTCAGGATTGATAGGTATACCTCAACAGCCCCATTGTAAGTTTTAGAATCCCAACATGAATGATAACAATATTGAAAGTTATGTATATAACTTAGTAAGATGTACTCCATAGAACTCCATCGAAGATGAAAACAGATTCCCATCTGAAAATAGCAAAATTCTCTTGCTGACTGTTTTGGACAGTAATGCCCTTCACCTCTATATTTGAGCTCTCATCAATGGTTAACGCCTGTATCAAAATGTTTCCACTTTAAAACTTCATTCATAAGATATAACATTATTGAAACAATGAATAACATTGACCAGTAGTTTCTTTTTATGCAAACCTCAATTTTTAGTAATATGTATTTACAATTGAAAACAGATAACATAAAATAAGTTTTTTTTTCTTGGAAGATATAACGATACAATGTGAAAATATGTAATTATAAAGTTATAAATTAACTAAATAAATTACATATTAGAGCTTATTGTTAGCCAATTATCACTTCATGAGATCATATCGTTGATTCATTTTATGAAAACTTCAATGGACTAATAATTACCAGTTCCAGTGTGTTGATATATATCATGAGACCTAATTTCACATAATTATCACTTTATATGCATGAGCATCTTAATTTTAGTATAAAGTAACCATTATAGACCATAAAAAAATTAAAAACGATATAACTAATACATTGTATATAGAAATTAGAAGCATACCTAAATGTTGGAACCTGAAATGAAGTGGCAATGGATTGTAGGTTAAATTGTTGTTGTACGGTACGATTCAGCCTAATAAGAAAATGACCTAAAGTATAAGCAATAGGATGAAAAAATCCAAAAAGAAAAAAATTAAGAGCGACGTACCAGGGGTTTCTTATGCACAATAACAGAGCTTCAGATTCTTAAAATCGAACCCAAACAGAAATAGAAACAATCAATAAGAACCCTAATTAATCATTTAGAGGTTACAATATCCTAGTTAATCATATGTAAATTACAACCTAAAAATCCAAGATGATGGCAACAGAGAAGGCGTACTGTTGAAATGCACGTGAGTCCATATCTGCAAGGCAAACTAATCGGCCGAAAGGAAACCAAATTTCAATCAAAGATGAAGTCGATCGCGTTTGTATTGGTGATGTTCAGTGGAAAAAAATGATTGGCGGTGGAATGTGCAGTTCGTCGGCCTCGTCTCCGCTGGTGGGACGTCGAGCCCGAATTGTTGATGATCGGTTGGGTACGGAGGAGAGTCGATCTGGGTGACCGGTGATGGAAGGTAGATCGATTGGGCGGATAAAACTGAGAAAAAAAAAGTCGATGCGACTGAAATTGGAGTAAATGAGCAGTACAGTGGAGGAATTAGAAAATCTAGAGGAGAGACGGTCGGTGGATAATCCACCGTTCTGTTTTTGATTGGAGAGTAATGGCGGGGACAGACAGGTGTAATAACATGTGTCCACAAAAGAATAGATACAACGGCATAAATTGCCCAAAATGAAAATGCGCAGCAAAAAGTCCAGAAATGACAAACCATCATAAACAAAGGACCATTTCTGACCAAACAGCATGAAGTTTAGTGTTGCTTAGGACATTTTAATATATATATATATATATATATATATATATATATATATATATATATATATATATATATATATATATATATTAATTTGTAGTATAATAAAAATAAACTAA
Source organism: Lactuca virosa (assembly GCF_052849685.1). Taxonomy (NCBI): domain Eukaryota; kingdom Viridiplantae; phylum Streptophyta; class Magnoliopsida; order Asterales; family Asteraceae; genus Lactuca; species Lactuca virosa. The sequence goes on along the minus strand of NC_136432.1, from coordinate 290,384,632 downwards.
TTACAAAGTTTGTACACAAAAAAACCATCTAACACAATAGGGTATGAGTAATTCGGAACACAGTCGCATATGGCTAATACTAATAGCTTCAAGTCGATCAAATAAAAAAATACTTTTCATTAACCGGTCCGGTCCGGTTTTACCCGAAAACCGATATTTTAAAAACAATAAAACCTGGAACCGGCCCAGTTATAGATAGATATGGTTTAGCCCAGGTCCAGTTCCGGGTTTTTCGGTCCGGTCCGGTTTTGCAGGTCATATGCTCATCCCTAGGATGGGAAGTTCTCTAGCTTGATGTAAAAAGTGCTTTTCCGCACGAAGAACTCAAAGATGAAGTCTATCAAACAACCATAAATATTTTTTAGGAAGATAAAGTTTATAGGCTAAGAAAGACGTTGTATGGTCTCAATCAAACAACAAGCACATAGTACAACAAGATGGAGGCCTACGTTAGAAGATAAAGTTTTGAAAGATATTCCAACATTCACCAATTTTGATAGTTAGCCTTTATGGGGTGATTTAATCTTCATTGGAAATGATAGAAGCACGTCTGCATAGAGTTCAAAAGGTCAATGATATCGAAATTTGATATGTTTGACTTGGGAAAAATAAGACATTTCCTTGGTATAGAATTCATTCAAAGTGCAGCTGGAATCTTTATCTGTCCAAGGAGATATGCTCAAGAAGTTCTAGAAAAATTTGGCATGGGTAACAACAATCCAATAAAAATCCGAATGTTCCAAGGACGAAATTATCAAAAGATGAAGATGGCGATGTTGATGTCACTATGTTCAAGCAAGTTGTAGGGAGTCTTATGTGCCTCACTGCAACACGACCGGATTTCGGATTTTTTTTTTTTTTTAGTTAGTTTCATAAGCATGTACATGTCAAGTCCAAGGATGCCACATTGGGTTTGAGCAAAAAGAATCTTGAGATACCTAAAGGGGGCTATTGAGTTGGATATATTGTACAAGAAGGGAGAAGGTAACACATGTCTTGAACTCTTGATGCTTATACTAGTCAACAATTATGTCGGGGACCTAGATGATTGTAAAAGTACTTCTGGTTTTGCATTTATGAGTTCTGGATTTGTTTCATGGTTTTCTAAAACGCAACCAGTAGTGTGCTTATAGACCACCAAAACCGAATACATTGCAATAGTTTGTGTTTGTCAATATATCTGGAGCAACTTGGAGTTGAAGAGAATGATTAAACTGTGGTGCATTGTGACGATTTAACTGTCTAAAAATCCTATTTTTCATGGAAGAAGTAAGCACGTTGGAGTAAGGTTTCACTTTCTTAGAGATTTGGTAAATTATGGAGAAACAAAAACAAAGCCACTGAAGTTGGAGGAATTTGAGAAACTTAGTGAAATGCTTGGAATGGTTGAAGCTACTAAAGTCTAAGCTAAAACAACATCGGAATTACAAGTGTTTAGCATTGATTATAAAATTGTGCAAGATATGCGAGTGCTTCAGAGTTATTATTACATACTTTCAAAAGGGAGGAAACCTCTCCTTTGGAAACAGTCCCCCAATCTTGACATACCTCCAGAAACTGTAAAAGCTTGGAATAAAAGGAGTCATAATTCATCAAAACAAAAGGAACAGGAAGTGCTGAACCTATCCTCTCTAACTGGATGAGTGCAAGAATCTCAAAAGCCTCATCCAGAGTGCCAATCCCTCCTGGTAGTACAATCACACCCGTCTTCTCCACTTTACTACTTCTAACCACTGCATCCACCAACCCATGCTTTCTTGCAGAAAAAAACCTGCATCCAGATTCAGATTCAGATTCAGTCAGTAAATAATCTAATAATTCTAACCACATCATCATCATCTATCTACCTGCATGTAAGGTAAGCATGAGAAGGAAGATATGGATGAAAATTCGTTGCTGTCCATTCCCCTGCTTCTTTAGCAATCTTGAATCCACCAACCGGCTTTCCTGCTTCAAGAGCACCCCGAGTTGCAGCATCCATCAGCCCTGGTCCAGCCCCTGACCATGAAGTACATCCCAACAGCTTTGCAACCTTTAACAAAATCAAAACTTTCATGTCTTTACAAACACAATACAAAAATATAAATATGGACTTGCCTCTCTTGCCAATTCCTGTGTTTGGATATAATGTTCATGTCCTGGCCCCATCCTTGCAGAACCCAAGTACACCACGCCTCTTCCAAGTCTTCGTATTAGCTCATAGCACATTTCAATCTCATTCTTCACCTTCATTCATTCATACACAACACATTAATTGTGTCTTCAAATTACCAATTTCAACGATTCATTAATGAATCAGACCCAAAATATGAACTCGAATGTAATTTACGGATGTTATAAAATTTATGCAACAAATAACCAATTTAATTTGATGCAACACAAAACAATCCGACTCCAAGCAACACCAGAAACAGCTCAAACGAAAACAAATTCATTATCCCCTAAGATTCAAGTCCTAACAAAAACCCATACGGAGATAATGACACATACCAACCAAAGAAACCATCAATGATCAAACGGAAGCGGTCTATGATATGGTGATACAAAATGGAGAGTACCTCAAAGGGGCTACTTCTTTCATCAAATTGAACTGCTTCGATCTGGGAAGACGAAGCCCTGAGTGCTTTATTGGGGTTTGAAAGCTCAAGTGTAATCGGACTCTGATGTGTGTCTTTAGCACTCGAACAAAGAATCTTGAAAACCCTTTGACGATGGGAGTGGAAGTTCCATGGCAAATTATGAAGACCTACACAAGTAGCAGCAGATGAAAATCCCATTTTTCAAAGAAATGCACAATAACTCGACGACCTTGCTTCGACCACTAATGCGACTACTCAAATCGGGAATAACGCCATCAAGATTTTGTCCTTGATCAGATAATATATTTTTTACGCTTGTTGACGAGTTTTATTTTTATTTTTATTTTTATTTTTTTTTTTTAAAGGGAGATGAAGGAAAATATTCATTATTCTGTGTCTCTGAGTTCGAAGGAAATGAAAAGAAAGGAAAGGAAAATTTTTAGTTTTTGTGTTCCTGAGTCAGGAGGAAAAAGAAAATAAAATTAAAATTTTTCTTCCTCTCACTTTCTTTCCAAATCCGCCCAATTTGGGAGGAAAATTTGGAAGGAAATATGACTCCAAAATCCTTCCCCTCCCCTCACTTTCCTTTCAATAATAAAACTCGAGAATACGATTTTTCTTCGACACCCCTTACTTTCTCTCCGTATCCTCTTATTTCTCTCCTTAAGTAGAACTCGGGAACAAGGCAGGATCGGGCTCGGGGTTGAGATTAGCACGGGCTTTGGCGGACATTTATTTTATCATATACACATCTTAATTCAATTTTAAAATATTTTTATTGGTTGAAATTGCATTGTTTTCGGAAAGAGATGATTATAAGTAGTTAATTATAGGTTGATTTTTTATAAAGGGGCAAATGGAATGTTAAAGGGTGTCTTATTAGCAGCACTCCACTGTAAAACATTAAAATTTCAATTTTCAACAATTTTTACAAAACAGTTGCTCAATCAGCACTTTTTCTGTGATCATTAATATTTTATTACATGATCAAAAGCTTTAAACCCCACAATAAATCTGGAGAAAATTATTTTAGGAACTTGACACATTTATCTCCGAAGAGCTAAATTTTCATGAACAAAAACGTTATAGAAGTTTCTATACAAATTATTGAACTTTTAGCTGCATTTGGAACTCATGCATTTGCTAGTGCTACATTTCATAACTTGTTGGGGTTGAATACCCCCATTTAGCTCCGAAATAATTTTGAGCCAAATTGTTTTATGTAAGTTAATGTTTTCAAAGGATGTTCTGTAAAAACCCTACGTGCTAGAACACATTCTTTATTTTTCTACAAAAATAAGGATCTAATGGCCAAAAATTCAAAATAAATACTTACAGATGAGATAAAAATATGAAAAATGTAACATCCCAAGTTCAGAAGCAAGAGTTCAGGGGTGTAAAGTGTAAATGGAAAAGTAGACTTGGCGAGTTGGAGCTTTAACTCGTCGAGTCGGAACGTGTGTTGGGCACGTGATACGTGACCTGACTCGCCGAGTCGGCGGCTGGACTCAACGAGTCAGTGCTGGGAAGAGAAAACCCTAAATCTTAGGGTTTGCACCCTATTTAAAGGACCTTATGTCCTCCCCTCAGGCTCCTTGTTACCCTTGAGAGTTAGTAAACCCTAAAATCGTGTGAGCTTCCATTATTGAAGAGATTTGAGCCTTGGAGGAGGAATATAGAGAAGGAAGCTTGTAGATCAAGAGGCTAGCATCAAGGAATTCGTGTAGATCCAGAATCTAATTCATCTTGGGCACATTCTGGAGGTAACAAGTCGTTGCTTTGAGCTCTTTCCTTCTAGATCTATTCTTAGATGATGATTTGGGGCTATTTAGCATGTTTGAGATCCATCTCGGGTTTTGGGACTAGATATGGGGTTGCAACTTCAGATCCAGACTTATCTTGGTCCATGGAGGCATAAAGTATCAGCCTTTGTGCATGTATAAGAGCATTCTTGTCTTGAACCTTCTTTCTAACTTGTGTTGAGCCTATATTGCCTTGCATGCATGTAAAGTTGGAAACTTTACGTGTGGAACTAGCCCTAGGAGTCCAGATCTATGAGTTGGAAGCACTGAGATGGTCTGAAATCGTCTGAATAGGGATGACTTAAGTAGACTCGGCGAGTCTGTTCTTGGACTCGACGAGTTGGGTCGCAAACCCTAACCCAGCTGGTTATGATGCAAATTAGTGAGTTGAGTGGTGACTCAGTGAGTTGGACAGGCTAGGACTCAGATTGAAGGACTCGACGAGTCATGGGATGACTCGGCGAGTCCAGTCGCGAATTGTGGGGTTCTGAGTTCATGAACTCGGCGAGTCACTAGGATGACTCGGCGAGTAGGGTCAACCAGGAAGGTTGACTTTGACCAGGACTGTGACTTTGACCAAGAGTTAACCAGTTTGACTTCAAAGGGGTATTTTGGTAATTTGGGCTCTGATGGTTATGGTTTCAATGAAGTTTTAGGCGGTGGTGTTTGTGGCGGTGATCGGGAGTTTTGATCTCATCTCTTCAGTTCGGCATTTGCAATGTGAGTTATCCTCACTATACTCAAGGGTCTAAGGCACCAAGGTCGGCCCTTTGATTTGTATTTGAGATAGTAACGTTTGTGACATGATAGATCAGTATCCTGTAGATTGGATGTGGTTATGCTTAGTAACCTATAGTTAGGTCTAACTGTCTGTATGCTGGTAGGAGATTACTTGTTATATGTGCACTTGGTTGATTGGTAGTGGAGGGTATTCCATCCCGATGATGATAGGGCCCTAGTAGTTGTCTCTATAAACTGTTATATGGTTATCCGATAGGTGCACATGTTTGTTAGTATGTGGGCATTCCAACCCGTTGTTTGTTGGCCAGGAGTATTCCATCCCGGTAGGATGATTAGACTCATAGTAGGTGGGCATTCCAACCCGCTGGTTGAGGGCATGGGGTATTCCATCCTGATGGATGATTGGACCCATAGTAGTTATTGTTTGTGTACGAGTGTGGGCATTCCAACCCGATGGTTGTGGGCCGAGAGTATTCCATCCCGATGATGATTGGACTCGTAGTATATTGGCATTCCAACCCGATAGTTGAGGGCCAGGGGTATTCCAACCCGATGGTTGACTGGACCCATAGTATGCTGTTCATTGCTGAATGTGTATGGTTGTATGTGTATGGATATTTGGGGGTAACTCACTAAGCTTTCGGGCTTACAGTTTTCAGTTATTGTTTCAGGTACATCAGGAGATCGTGGCGAGGCAAAGGCGTGATCGTACCGCTCCTCATTTTTATGATGTTGTTTCTGGGATACTCTGATAATATAATATTTGGGAACCTTTTTGTAATAACTAATGGAACATGGATTGTTTATGAAAAGTTTAAATTGGTTGGAAATTTTTGGATGTTACAAGTTGGTATCAGAGCCTTGGTTTGAGTGAATTGGAGGAACATTCGTGTGAATCCAATCTCAAATCAAGGGAAGTTTTCAAAATAATTTTTAAAAAGGGTTTTCAAAATAAGTAAAAGAGGATGCAGGGTGTACGATCAGCCGGAGCCAGAAAGTAGACCCCAAAATACCATACAGTTATTTGATTTTGTGATATGATAGAACAGCATGCTAGTACTAGGCTAGGGATCTTCAGGAATTGCATGATAGAATTGCCTGATTACATGATGCCTGCTAGCCTAGGGTTCTCTTTATATGGAATTGACATCATTACTGTAGTTATTTAGTGTATGCATCACGGTTATACATAACTAAGATCTTATAGTCTGAGAATGTTTGATTTGGCCTTATGTTCTGTTCTTGTCTGATTGGGAGCTTAGGGTAGGATTGGATATTCGAAAGTCTATAGGGTCCAGCGTTATGTATGACTAGCATACACTAGTGCTGCAGGGTTGGTGGAAGTTTCATGGATGGGTGGGTTGTGGGACCGATAGGTCGGTTATGAGATATTTAGCACTCCTCTAGGAGTGAGGATTGAGCGCTCGCTATGTCTGTGTATGTTGTTAGGGTGTTGTGATGATACTTGAGACAAATATGGGTAGGTGTGGAAGGTAGTATGGGCCCGTACTACTAAAAGCACAGGACCCATACGCGAATCAAGGAAGTCACAACCCCTAGGGTTTTGGTTGGGAGTTAGTTTTCGGGCTGTTATGAGGAATGTCTAATGTCCTTTTTGGATGTAATTCAGTATGGTGGTTACGAGACGCTTCGGGGCGGGATCCGGTTCGGGATCAGGATCAGGAGAGGGTGGTCAGGATGGATCAACACCACCCGAGGTCATTGGTCAGATGAGGACGGATGAGTTGGATGCCAGGATTCGTGAGATCCTGCATGATGAGGTTGCTGCTACGTTCCGGGCTCAGTTACCGGAAATGTTTGGGTCGATCAAGACCGCCATGGTTGAGTACTTTGATGAGCGCTATGCAGCTCTTGCAGAGACGGCTGTCGCGGCAGCTACAACGGCTATAGCAGCGGCAGGGGGAGGAGCCGGTAGGGGCTTTCAGTATCGGGACTTCGATAATACGAAGCCCCCTACTTTCGACGGGGTTCAGGATCCGATGGTTGCTATGAGATGGTTGTCGGATGTGGAGGGATGTTTCTTCACGTGTTCATGCCCTACTGATCAGAGGGTGAGGTGTGCTCTGAACCTGTTGAGGCTCGGGGCAAAGGATTGGTGGAGATTGACTACGGGATCATACTCCGACACGCAGCGGGCTGCGGTTACTTGGGACTAGTTCCGGGACATGTTCAGTACTCGTTATGTCCCGCGGGTTGAGCGGGAGAGGTTGGCTCAGGAGTTTTTGGAGCTGAAGCAGGATTTAGAGTCGGTGACGGAGATCACCAGGATGTTCACGGAGAGGGCGATGTTTTGCCCTGAGTTTGCTTCGGAGCAGGCTCAGATGACCCGGTATCTGAGTATGCTCAAGAGGGATATCAGGCAGCTCGTGTCTACGCAGAGATGTGATACCTTGTTGGAGCTGCAGGAGGCCGCCAGGCGGCACAAGTTAGAGATCGAGCTCCAGTTGAGGGAGCAGAGGCAGGCCCTGGTGCAGTCTCAGCCTGCGCCGAAACGGTCAAGGGCCACTGATTATCGACAGGGAAGTCAGGGGAGTCGCACTTGTGGGAAGTGCGGCAAGGTGCATGATGGAGGTTGTCGGTCTTCTTCTGGGTACCACAAGTGTGGCAAGGAGGGTCACATAGCCAAGGACTGCAGACAGCAGACTCCAGCTGCCGGAGTCCGACTTTGTTATCATTGCAATCAGGTGGGCCATATGAAGGCCCAGTGTCCTCTTTTGGCTGCCAGGCCAGTGTAGGCCCCAGCACCAGCCACTTTGAGACTTACTGACGGGGGTCAGGGCAGAGCAGAGCCTCCGAAGGCTCAAGGACGTGCTTATCAGCTTATGGCCGAGGAGACCGGGACAGCACCAGAGGTGACGGCCGGTATGTCTTTTCTCTTATCTTTTGTTCATATTTGTATTATGAGTTTCCGTTTCTTTCTGCGTAAGTTATTAGGGCATAGGAGATGCCAGGGAGGATTTATTGTTAGGGGATCATAGATGGTAGGCTCCTTTGGTGTGTTCAAGAGGAAGAGATAGGATAGAGAATCGTTAGACCAGATCGAGCAGTCGGGATTCAGGGATTCAGAAATGATCAGTAGGAACTCGGATACTTTGAAGTTCGTTGCGTGGGTTAGGGACAATCGAGTCGCGTACCAGTTTCGCCGCCAGTAATCAATAGTTAGTGTTTTAAGTGGGGGAGAATTGGAAATTCTCGGATGGGACATTCGCTTTGGAAGATGCTGCCTGATGCAGTTTGGATGACAGTTACGAGGATGGTGCATGAGGCGTCCCAGTTATGCTGAATACTTTGTATGAACGGTAGATCTATGTGCAGGTATGAAGTATACTGCTATGCTAATAGCAATCAGTGGGTCTGTCTTCAAGTGAGGGATATGTTGAGGAAGTGTGATGAGGACTTTGTATAGGTTATCAGTTGTGTGTTCAGGTGCTGAGTATATGTGTTATGGAATGGCATCGTGATCTACAAATGGATAGTGTAGAGAGAAGCTTCGATGTTGTGTCAATGACTGATACTGCAAGGTCAGGGGGTTAAGCCTCCTTGGAGTTGAAGGAGGTGAGTATCTCTAGAATGGAGTTTTGGACAGACTCGGAAGCAATCCAGACCTATGCTAAGGACCATGTGAGGGTATTCCAGTCATGGGCTGTGGGCTTAGAGATTGTGTGATTATGTCTGTTGTAGGAGTGCGTTCGGATTGGACGTATTGTTGAGATTTGGGTGAGCTGTGCTCGGTTGTGTCGAATCAGAGAAGTTTGAAGGAAATGCAAGGATAGATCCTTGGATACCAAGTATGGTTGTAGACATGGGTTATGTATGTAGTGGTATTACAATCTAGGGTATTCCATCCTGAGGATGACCGGACCCTATGATTGATTGGACCTGATGTGTTTGGTATTCCAACCCGGGGGTTGATTGGGCCAAACATGTGTAAGGATACGAGGGTATACCATCCTAGGGATGACTGGACCCGTCATAGACGTACCTGGTATTCCAGCCCGAGGCTGATTGGGCCAGGTATGAGTTTTTATGTGATTAAGCTGGTTGTTCATGAGAGTTGTTCGGAAGCTGAAGGATGCGTCATCCTGTCAGCAAGGAAAGGGATTAGATTCAGGAGGAGAACTGGATGAGTTTCCAATATTGCAAGTTAACCGAGTTGTCGTTAGTTTTGACAGGAGAAAGATAGCTTAGTGCTATGGCAAAGCCCAGTGGATTATAGTAGTATTCATCTCTCGCAATTCACACAAGTATGTGCGTGTCGGGAAGGTGACAACATCATCGGGTGGAACTTAGATCGAGGTGTGCGGGTATTAAGGAGAAGCGGCCGGTGGACGGTTTGGAGTGATAGGCAGAAATCCTGCACAGGAAGGAGTTGCCGTAGAAAAGACGCGGTAGTAGTGCCTGAAGAGAATTGGGCTGGTTTGGGAGATCGGAGGCTGCAATGTAAGAGTGTTATCCAAAATCGTGTGCTGCAGCAGGCTTCGAGGGCGAAGCCTAATTTAAGTGGGGGAGAATTGTAACATCCCAAGTTCAGAAGGAAGAGTTCATGAGTGTAAAGTGTAAATGGAAAAGTAGACTCGGTGAGTTGGAGCTTTAACTCGTCGATTCGGAACGTGTGTTGGGCACGTGATACGTGACCTGACTCGCCGAGTCGGCGGCTGGACTCGACGAGTCAGTGCTGGGAAGAGAAAACCCTAAATCTTAGGGTTTGCACCCTATTTAAAGGACCTTATGTCCTCCCCTCAGGCTCCTTGTTACCCTTGAGAGTCAGTAAACCCTAAAATCGTGTGAGCTTCCATTATTGAAGAGATTTGAGCCTTGGAGGAGGAATATAGAGAAGGAAGCTTGTAGATCAAGAGGCTAGCATCAAGGAATTCGTGTAGATCCAGAATCTAATTCATCTTGGGCACATTCTGGAGGTAACAAGTCGTTGCTTTGAGCTCTTTCCTTCTAGATCTATTCTTGGATGATGATTTGGGGCTATTTTGCATGTTTGAGATCCATCTCGGGTTTTGGGACTAGATCTGGGGTTGCAACTTCAAATCCAGACTTATCTTGGTCCATGGAGGCATAAAGTATCAGCCTTTGTGCATGTATAAGAGCATTCTTGTCTTGAACCTTCTTTCTAGCTTGTGTTGAGCCTATATTGCCTTACATGCACGTAAAGTTGGAAACTTTACGTGTGGAACTAGCCCTAGGAGTCCAGATCTATGAGTTGGAAGCAGTGAGATGGTCTGAAATCGTCTGAATAGGGATGACTTAAGTAGACTCGGCGAGTCTGTTCTTAGACTCGACGAGTTGGGTCGCAAACCCTAACCCAGCTGGTTATGATACAAATCAGTGAGTTGAGTGGTGACTCAGTGAGTTGGACAGACTAGGACTCGGATTAAAGGACTCGACGAGTCATGGGGTGACTCGGCGAGTCCACGCGAATTGTGGGGTTCTGAGTTCATGAACTCGGCGAGTCACTAGGATAACTCGGCGAGTAGGGTCAACCAGGAAGGTTGACTTTGACCAGGACTGTGACTTTGACCAAGAGTTGACCAGTTTGACTTCAAAGGGGTATTTTGGTAATTTGGGCTCTGATGGTTATGGTTTCAATGAAGTTTAGGCGGTGGTGTTCGTGGCGGTGATCGGGAGTTTTGATCTCATCTCTTCAGTTCGGCATTTGCAAGGTGAGTTATCCTCACTATACTCAAGGGTCTAAGGCACCAAGGCCGGCCCTTTGATTTGTATTTGAGATAGTAACGTTTGTGACATGATAGATCAGTATCTTGTAGATTGGATGTGGTTATGCTTAGTAACCTATAGTTAGGTCTAACTGTCTGTATGCTGGTAGGAGATTACTTGTTATATGTGCACTTGGTTGATTGGTAATGGAGGGTATTCCATCCCGAGGATGATAGGGCCCTAGTAGTTGTCTCTATAAACTGTTATATGGTTATCCGATAGGTGCACATGTTTGTTAGTATGTGGGCATTCCAACCCGATAGTTGTGGGCCAGGTGTATTCCATCGCAGTAGGATGATTGGACTCATAGTAGGTGGGCATTCCAACCCGATGGTTGTGGGCCAGGAGTATTCCATCCAGGTAGGATGATTGGACTCATAGTAGGTGGGCATTCCAACCCGATGGTTAAGGGCCTGGGGTATTCCATCCTGATGGATGATTGGACCCATAATAGTTATTGTTTGTGTAGGAGTGTGGGCATTCCAACCCGATGGTTGTGGGCCGAGAGTATTCCATCCCGAGGATGATTGGACTCGTAGTATATTGGCATTCCAACCCGATGGTTGAGGGTCAGGGGTATTCCAACCCGATGGTTGACTGGACCCATAATATGTTGTTCATTGCTGAATGTCTATGGTTGTATGTCTATGGGTATTTGGGGGTAACTCACTAAGCTTTCGGGCTTACAGTTTTCAGTTATATTTTCAGGTACATCAGGAGATCGTGGCAAGGCAAAGGCGTGATCGTACCGCTCCTCATTTTTATGATGTTGTTTTTGGGATACTCTGATAATATAATATTTGGGAACCTTTTTGTAATAACTAATGGAACATGGATTGTTTATGAAAAGTTTAAATTGGTTGGAAATTTTTGGATGTTACAAAAAATTAGAGAACTGATGTATGTACGAAATAAAGATGCTACCTAAATTTTCATACAATTTGTTATGGTTTGGTATTTTATTCAAAATTTTCATTGAATTAGAGCATGAATTTTCAAAACCAGGTCTTAGTACTCAAATGCACATACCAATATTTTTTCTAGCTTTGGGAACATTATTAGAACTTGTAAAAATTAAGTTGGGAATTTTTACAACTGTTTACTAATTATTTCTAATTTTTCATATTATTTAGGCTTAAATTACAAATAAATATCAAATGACCTTCAAAAATTACTATAAAAATTATAAACAACCATGCCCTCTGTTAGAACCTGAAAATATATTTTTGTAATTTTTGGAGTTCATATTCATCCCTTTGTGGATTTTTGAACACAAGACATCGCGAATCCAATATTTACCGATAATGAACCGAGCGAACTTTATGCACTTTGTAACATCACTAGTTGGATAAGTAGTTACTAGATTATGGCTAGTGATCAATGACTTACTAGCAACTTATTATTCCGTAGGAGGCTAGTAGGGATTGAACCCGACAACCTCAAACCGCGACACATGAACCGCAAACTTTCCCTTGTGAGTATTCACATCCCCCTTTTTACTGTTTTCATGTTTTGGAGTGGAAAGCATGTTATTATCTTATGAACTATCAGTACTGTTTTATGAACTTGTTGAACTTTGTTTTATGAACTTGCTGAGCCTTGCTTTATGAACTTATTGAACTTGGAACAATACTCTTTATGAACTTTGTGTTATGAACTTGTGCTATGAAATTTATGCTATAAACTTTTGATATGAACTCTATGTTATGAACTTTGTATGTTAAGTCCCCGAGAACCGAACTACAACCTATTAACTCGTATTCGAGTCGATGGTCTTATGGATAACGCTATTTGGGGTAGACAACCCCCACTCACCCAGAACCGTGAGTGCATATTTCTTGGAACTGACATCTTGTGAACCATGGACATGATGGAATTGGGCAAGAACGGTCGTTAGGCTTGGTTGTGAACGAAGTGCTTTGGCATTTGATGACGTGCCCCTCAAAGCGAGCCAGAAGCAAGCGAACCCCCGACGAGACGCTCACAGCGAGAAGCCGGCCCAGCGACTCGGCTGCCTCAGCGGTCGAGGACTCCTGCGAGGCGACCGCATAGGAAGTCCGCCCTCGCTAAATATTGTCCTTTAGCTACAGTCCAAGGATAACGACTCCAGGCGACAAAGAGCGCAGTCAGAGCATTATCGCCTGGACAAATCGTTGGGCCGGACACAAACGTGGAGCATGGCCCCCCAATAAGAATGGCGGATCATGTCGGAACCGCAGTCCTTGTCCCTCGTACGGACCGAGGAAGCTCCTCAGTATAAAAGGACATTCCCTTTGCCTTGGGAGGTAAGCTATTCAACCCCAACTATACACCTCCATACTCATAAATTTACCTCGCTAACTTGACCGTTGGAGCGTCTTTCCGGGACCTCCTCCCGGAGAGCGGCTGACGTCTTTTCTTTCTTTGTGGCCTTTCAGGTTCCATTCCGGCAACCATCTCTCAGCAGCCATGGTGGTTCGGAACCAGGTCGCATCATTTCGCGCCATCCGTTTGTGTGACAATAAATGCACAAACCCTTTCTTTTTCTCCTTTTCTCGTAATCACACATGGCGAAGAAGACGACGGGTGAGCCATCGGAACCACCACATAGTCTGATACACCCATAGGGTCGTGGGAAGCAACCAACACCCCGGCAGCGCCGCCTTCCGGTGGTCCGCCACCAACCCCTGAAGTAATACCGTCATCCGGTGACCCTCCATTGTCCTTCAAAGCGGAACCGACTTCCGGCGGCTCGCCACCACATCTTGTGGCAACTCCGTCGCCAGATTCACTCCCAACTTCTGTCACCATGGCTACGCAATCCGTCCTACCTCAGAACCAAACAACACCCACCATGACACACATCACCATCCCACCATTACCAAACAGCAGCGCACCCAGACGGTACGTCATACCCACTTCGCCACCCTTTTTCTCCAATACCGTCGGTCCTCATAACACCCAACTGACAACCGTAACACCCCTTACGAGTAACATACATGCGAACAGTACTATGATTGGAGCGGGTGTTGCATCGCAACCGCAGAACCACCAATTGCTGATGGCGAGCACTATACCAACGTTGCCACTCACGTTTTACCACCAAACACCCATGGCCCAGCAGCAAACACCCGTGGCCCAACCACAAATACCCATGCCATACACCTCCCCCACTCCGTTTCAGCCGCTTAACCACTACGGCCCAACAACACCAGATCTCACCGCTTACAACAACATGCTAGTACAACCACTCTTGGCGATGTAACAGCCAGGGTACCATTTCAACCAGCAAATCCCGACCCAAGACTGCTTATCGCGAAGTGTCACATCACCATTTGTCAAAGAACTTCTGGAATAAGAGATCCCCAACACCGCCAAACTACCCCACCTTAAGACGTACAATGGAACTACCAATCCAGATAGCCACATCGACACATATTAGTGGACCACGACGTCCCTCAAGCTAGATGAGTGGTTCTGGTGTACATACTTCCCCACTACCTTGGATGGCAACGTAGGAACATGGTTCAAGACGCTGCGCCCGGGTAGCATCAGCAACTTCAGTCAGCTGAAGTATCTATTCCTAACAAACTTCATGCAGCTTCGAAAGTATAAAGGTGATTGCCACTCCATCATTGGGTGCAAACAAAGGGAAGGGGAGACAGTCAAGGACTACTTTGCCAGGTTCACCAAAGCAACGTTAGACGTCCCAGGGCATGACGAAGGCCTAATCGCAGGAGCGTTCACCTGGGGACTGTTACCAGGTTCATTGTCCCAAAAACTCATGGGAAAACAACCCAAAACGAGGGTCGAGCAAAAAGAGCGGGCATAACGTTTCCTACTCCAAGAGGAAGGTGAAGCATCGAAGCAGTCATACCTCAACGCCATGACAACTTCCGCCGGGAGGCGAAGTAACCATCCTACAACCTACCCCCACCCTCGGGGGAACAACAGGTTCATGGGATGGGACAGGCGACCGCCAGGGCGTTTCAGGCCCTTCACTAGGGACGACAGACGAGGAAGACGGACAGAAGTATACACGGTTGACGAGAAGCCAACAGCGAAAGGCACCAAAGCACGGTACTGCGAGTATCACAAGAGCAGGACGCACAATACAATCAACTGTGCGGTTCTAAAAAGGGAAATCGAAGACAAACAACTAAAAGGCAACGTGATAGAAATCTCTAAAATCTTACGGGCTAAGTTCGACGCAGACAACCCGAAAGACGCCGCCGAGAAGACAGAGCGCAGATTGGAAATCCTGACGATCCACCATAAAAGGGGGAGAGTGGACCGTGTGGAAGACACACGAGGTATTACAGAGGCAATGCAGGGGCTGACATTCTCTATGCGCGACCCAAGCCCAGTCGGGTGGAATGGAAAAAACCCCTTCGTCATTCAAGGGTCCATCCGGGATGTGGTCGTCCACCTAATATACGTCGACACCGGAAGCTCAGCGGAAATCATCTACGATCACTGTTTTCGGTTGTTACCAAACACGTGGAAGGAAGGACTGAGACCAACCACGGGCCAACTCACAGAATTCACTGGACACAATCTATGGCCCCTAGGTACGATTCATTTACCATTCATGCTAGTTAGCCAAGACAAAACCAGGCGACGGATCGCTCTAATAGACTTCGTAGTCATACGACACCCATCAGAGCACAACATCATACTGGGTCGAACGGCCCTACTAAGATTCGGAGCAGTCCCATCAACAATCCACGGGATAGTCAAATTCAGCACAAGCCAAGGACCAGGAACGATTCTGGCCACACTCCCAAAGGAACTCAAATGTTACGAGATCATGCAACCAAAGGAAATCTCGACTGAAGCCAAAAGACCAAGACCAGACTCGTCGGACGGGGGAGAAGTAATCAACAGAGGATACCTACACCAGTGAGTGATTATGGGAAACACCCTTCCCAAAAAAACAAGAGGGGCGCTGGTCCAACTTTTACAGAAGTACAAACACGTATTCGCATGGACACCTACATATATGGTGGGGGTCGACCAAGGAATCATAGAACACAAGTTGATGATAAAACAAGGGACCAAGGAGATAAAGCCAAAGAAGCGGGTTCAGGGAGGGGATCGAAACAAAGCAATCAACGCAGAGGTGGAAAAGTTAACCAACGCCAGAATCCTCAGAGAAGCGATTTTCCCTACATGGATCGCTAACCCGATAATGGTAAAAAAGCATGATGGTAGTTGGTGTATGTGTATCGATTATTCGGACCTAAACAAGGCGTGCCCTAAAGACTGTTACCCGGTACCAGAAATAGATCAAAAGGTAGAATCTTTACAAGGATTTCAGTGGAAGTGCTTCATAGGCGCATGCAAGGGATACCACAAGATCCTGATGAGTACAAATGATGAAGAGAAAACAACCTTCTATACGGATCACGGTACCATCTGTTACACAAAAATGCCGTTTGGGCTGAAGAATGCAGGGGCAACTTACCAACGGCTCGTCAAATCCTTGTTCGCCAATCAAATCGGTCGAAATATTGAGGTCTATGTCGACGACATGGTTATAAAAAGCCCAAACGAGAGCAAACTGCTACAAGACGTAGAGGAAACACTACAAACCCTGGAGGGGGCTAAGATGAAATTAAACCCCGCCAAGTGCACTTTCGGGGTCGAAGAAGGCCAATTTCTGGGATATTATGCGACGAAAGAAGGAATTCAGCCGAGTCCAACCAAAATAAGTGAGCTCGAGGAAACACCTTCGCCTTGTACGCTGAGGGACGCGCAAGGCTTGAATGGAAATTGACAGCGCTCAGTCGATTCATCTCCAAGTCAGTTGAAAAAGCCATGCCGCTATTCCATACACTTAAAGGATGCATAGAAAAAAAACAATTTCCGATGGACGACAGAGGCTGAGTCGGTGTTGTAAAAGATAAAAAAATTACTCCACACGCTCCCCACTCTGGCCAGCCCAATACCCGACGAGGTGTTGCAAGTGTACTTGTCCACATCGAGAGACGCCATCTCATCGGTACTAGTAGCTGAAAGACAAGGGCGCCAGCTACCGATCTACTTTGTAAGCCGGGCCCTGCAGGGACCCGAAATGAATTACCCGACCATCGAGAAACTGGTGCTTGCCCTAGTCTACGTAGCACGAAGGCTCCGTCGGTACTTCTAGGCCCACCAAATAGAAGTATTGACCAATTGCCCGATCAAGCAAGTGCTCCTAAAGCCGGAAACATCGGGGCGACTCGCAAAATGGGCCATAGAGCTAGGAGAGCACGACATCAACTACCATCCCTGGGTAAGCATCAAGGGGCAAGCCCTAGTGAACTTCTTACTTGAAATCCCAGCGGAGCTCCAGCAAGAAGTAGCTGATGCAGACAAGAGGGGATGCTCAGCAGACAAAACCAACCAGCAGTGGACCCTCTATACAGACGGAGCCTCCAGCAAAGAAGGATCAGGTGCAGGGCTAATTTTAACCAGCCTTACGGGAGAGGAAGTCACATACGCCCTGAGTTTTGACTTCTGTACTTCTAACAACGAAGCAGAGTACGAAGCCTTGCTAGCCGACCTCAGATTGGCGGTAAAAATGGGGGCGGAAAGAGTCACGACTTTGACTGATTCGTATTTAGCAGCCAACCAAGTATCTGGGGAATTCGAAGCGAAAGACAGACGAATGGAAAAGTATGTCAAAGCAGTACAACGAATCATGAGTTCTCTAAAAAGTTTCACGATAAAACAAATCTCGAGGGGAAACAACAGGCGAGCAGACGCCCTCAGCAAGTTGGCGTCAACTTGTTTCGGGCATCTCTTGAAGGAGGTGCTGGTGGAAATACTAAAAGAAAGGAGCATTGACGAACGGCAGGTTGATTCTCTATCAGTGGCGCAACCCAGCTGGATGATGCCCATCATGGACTATCTCTAGCACGGTATACTCCTCGACGATCATGGAGAAGCTCGGAAAACAAGGGTGCGAGCCCCCCAGTATGCAGTTCTAAAGGGAACGTTGTATAGGAAAGGCCATACAGCCCCGTGGCTCAAATGCATAGATGGCACAGCAGGGAAGCTGGCTCTGAAGGAAGCGCACGCAGTGTCAGCCGGAGCCCACGAAGGAGCACGAGCGCTCACAGGCAAAGTGTTGCGCATGGGCCTTTACTGGCCAGAAATACATCAGGATGCGGTCGAGCTAACACGAACCTGTGTGGAATGCCAAACTTTCTCACCAGCGCAAGGAGTACCACCATCCAAGTTAACAAGCATAGTTAGCCCATGGCCCTTCTATCAATGGGGAATTGACATTGTCGGCTCCTTCCCAGAGACGCCAGGGAAGGTAAAATTTCTATTCATGGCGGTCGACTAATTTACAAAATGGATAGAAGCAGAACCGTTGGCATGCATCACCTGGAGATAGATAATCAAGTTCGTCTGGAAAAACATCATAACAAGATTCGGACGCCCAAGATCCTGGTCAGTGACAATGGCTTACAGTTTGCGGAGAACCCCTTCAAGGACTAGTGCAGAGAAAAAGGAATAGAACAGAGATTCACATCCGTTGCTCACCCCCAAGCCAATGGACAAACAGAGGTGTCTAACAGAACATTGGTGCAAGGGATCAAGAAATGACTAGGAAAAGAAAAAGGCAACTGGGTAGACGAGCTACCAGAAGTCCTCTGGTCATATCGAACTACACCACAGACTAGCACAAAAGAGACGCCATTCTGTTTAGCCTACGGAGCCGAAGCAATGCTACCGGCAGAAATGATGATAAGATCGATACGAACGGAGTAGTGCCAGGAACAAGAAAACAGCGAAAATCTAAGAGAAAACTTGGACCTCCTGGAAGAACGACGTGAGCGCTCAATCATGCGCCAAGCCGCCTACAAAAAGGTGGTAGAAAGATACTACAATCAGCGTGTCAAGGACAAAGCGTTTCGGGTAGGGGACTTCGTTTTGCGAAAAAATGAAGTCAGTCATGCACAACCAAGGGGGAAACTAAGCCAGACGTGGGAGGGACCATACAAAGTAGTCAAGGCACATCGCAACGGATCGTACTCCCTCGAGACTCCGGAGGGGAGGCAGATACCCAGGACATGGAATGTGAGGAACTTGAGGAAGTTCCACGTCTGAGCAGTGGCAAGACCCTATGCAGAAGGGAAGACAAAGGCATACAACTTTCAAGAAAAAGTTGTAAACCCCTAAGCAGTAGGGAGAACGAGGAAAACATCACATGGCCGGATTGATCACCCGGACCAACAAATGGACACTCAGGGTAGTCCAATAGGGAATTATAGTACAAAACAGGTATGTATCAGAATTACATAAATAAAAGAACATTCATTGTCTTTAGTACGTAATGCAATGAGCACGCCTAACATTTTAGCAAACACAACATAAAGGATACTCAGTGAATCCAAGATGCAATACATATAACGATGGAAATATAACACATAATATAAAAAAGAAAGAGAGTCTAACAGAAAATTAACCTACACAGAAGGTTCAAAACGATTAAAAGAAATCATGACAACCAAGGCAATTCAGCAAACAAAGTCATACCATTGTCCGTTTACACACAAAGGCCTTAGGGGCCATAAGCTAAAAACATCAACAAAATAAAGGCCTCAGAGGCCATAAAATGATTAAGACGCAACATAATAAAACAAAAGCTTCAACAAGATTTTTCACACCCTAGAAGGGCAGATCTGAACAACTTCATACACTACCACTAGCATCGCCGCCACCGGCATCACCACCACCAGCCCAACCTACCTCACCACCTACCCCTACACCCAATACATCCACATCCTCCTCACCCTCATCAAATGAACATAATGCTCTCACCCCGTCCACATCCAGGCGACCCAACCCAAGCAAACCAGCAAAGTCCATAGTCGCAAAAGCTAACAAATCGTCATCCAAGGCTGAAGAGTGACTAGACCGCGAGTCACTAGCTGAAGGGTCATAAGTCCCAGCGTCAACTTGAGCTTTTAAGTTCGCCCAACCTGACTCCTCGCCAGCAACAAAGGCAGCATGACGGATATGGCTAATACCACCTGTGAACTCGGGATGCTCGAGAAGCTTGTCCATCACACACACAAATCCAACCTGAAGGAGCCAACTACGATCCACTCTTAACGCCTCCAGCTCACACTCACGATCGACAAGGTCTCGCTCCAGGCTTTCATTCCGGATCATCAAACCTTCATTTTCCTGGGTCAACGATTCCACTTGACCCTCCAAAACACTACGCACATCCTCTAACACCAACTTCCCTGATACCAAAGACTTGTTCTCATTTTCCAACCGACCAACGGTAGCACTCAGGTCTGCCACTTTACTCCTCAAAACAGCCTCACTCTCAACAAGGGAAGAATGCACATGCTCCAGTTCCTCAAACCGCTGCACACGACGGGACCCAGCGGCCAGATATGTCATGGCTTGTGCAGCGACATAAGCAAGGTTATGAGCCAAGACAGCATTGCTCATCGAATCCATATCATCCACGGTGGCAAGAGGAAGAGCATGGTGGGTGAAATCCAAAGCAACAGAACGCACAGATAAACGAGAGTCAGATCGTAAGCTCCATCCCGGAACAAATACAGGTGTGCTGCGCAACGCCTCCACAGCAATGGGTTCCTGAAACAACCGCTCAGGACTACCTCTAGAAGATTGAGGACTAACGGCAGCACCTGAAGAGATTGTGACAATGGGCTGATAAGACGCCCCTCAGATACCCTCAGACTGTTGAACGTCTTCATCGGGTATCACTAACACATCCCCCGGGCTGGACGGCATAGATAATAACAGGCGCATAAGACCGCGACGCTGCACCACGTGCCGCCCGATGGGTCCCGAGCTACCCTCAGGCGCTCGACCACTCATCGCCTGCACAACTTTCCTTTTCTCTGCAACCCGATGAATGCCATCCATAACTCCAACCTTCATGTCCACTACACTATCAGCCACCGACCCAGTAGGAATGCGAGTCCAAGTTGTGGGGGTCACGACGGTATAGGAACCCGGCTGGCTTTCCGACGCAGTAGAACTCCCCACGGGTTGTGGAGGCACCGGAGCAGCAGCAGTCAGGCGACGGGGGGGGGGGGGGGGGGGGGGGAGGAAAAGTCTCATACAGGGGTACTACGCGGTGCTCCAGCTTCCCCTGGTAACGACCCTGCAGTATAGAGTCCATGGAGACAGAGCATTCAACACTTGTCGAACAAACGGAGAAGGCAACCATGAGAAGGTAGAAGCAAACAAGAACCTTTTCTAAAAAATAGAGGGGGGGGGGGGGGAGAAGAAGGGAAGCAAAGAGAAGGGTAAGAACAACTCACCATTAGAAGCAATGTAGAACACAAACATCTCCCCCCGGGAGCGCCAACTGGGGCTCATCTCGACACCAACAAGTATAACCTCTGACATCACATCAACGTCCACTTGGAGAGTGCGCAAGAGATCTACAGTCGCCTTATTGTGTGGGAACAGTTTAGGGATGGTATCAGATAGAGTAGTTGGCCAGGGATGCTCACGGCCGAGCAACTCTTGGTTGACCCACAACCACTTGTCCTGCTAGTTCTTGGGAGGCTTGCTGTTAAGGACGAGATTATGGCCCCCCGACAGGCAGAGAATGTGTACTTGTCATTAGTAGCAGCAAACCGCAAGAAGTGCTTGAAAACGAAGTAGTCGGGAACGATTCCGTTGGCCCGACATATCATCTCGAAGGCCACCATCTTATGAACAACACCAGGACTTAGCATTTGAACACTACACCCGTTATGCTGGAGTAGTTCTTCTTGAAAGTTAGTCAACGGAAGACGAAGACCGGCGTCGAAGGTCTTCAGGTAAACACCTACTTTCCCAGGAGGAGGTCGAGTGATCAAAGAACCAGGAACCGGAAACTCCACTCCATCGGCTGGAATGAGGCCGTAAGCCTCTTGAAGGGTGTCGAACTCGGAAGAACTAGGGATCAAGCTCTGAGCGGAATCCATGACAAAGAACAGAAGGAGGGAAGAGATAAAGGAATGAAGAGGCAGGATAAGAACGAGAAGAGAAAACTGCTTGGGAGCAATAAAAGGAAAAAAGCGGGATTTACGAAAATCCCTGCCAGGGCTGACGTAACCGCCGCACGCACGTCGTAATGTCACATCACCGGAAATGAAGCGTCGACTGAGTAAAACCATGACACATGCACCTACAGTTAAGGCCAGAACATCATAGCTAGATAGCATACGCTATGACTACTGGACTGGGGGACTTGATGACATGCCCCTCAGAGCTGGCCAGAAGCAAGCAAACCCCCGGCGAGACGCTCGCAGCGAGAAGCTGGCCCAACGACTCGGCTGCCTCACCGGTCGAGGACTCCCGCGAGGCGACCGCATAGGAAGTCCGCCCTCGCTAAATATTGTCCTTTAGCTACAGTCCAAGGATAACGGCTCCAGGCGACAAAGAGCGCAGTCAGAGCATTATTACCTGGACCAATCGTTGGGCCGGACACAAACGTGGAGCATGGCCCCCAATATGAATGGCGGATCCTGTCGGAACCACAGTCCTTGTCCCTCGTACGGATCGAGGAAGATCCTCAGTATAAAAGGACGATCCCTTTGCCTTGGGGGGTAAGCTATTCAACCCCAACTATACACCTCCATACTCACAGATTTATCTCGCTAACTTGACCGTCGGAGCGTCTTTCCGGGACCTCCTCCCAGAGAGCGGCTGACGTCTTTTCTTTCTTTGTGGCCTTTCAGGTTCCATTCCGGCAACCATCTCTCAGCAGCCACGGTGGTTCGGAACTAGGTCGCATCAGCATTCAACACTCACTTTGAGTTGGAATTTTTGTTGAACAAATCTATATTTTTCTTACTGAAATGATGTACATTTATAAACCTGTGAACTCACCAACTATTTTATAACTGACCCTCGTTTTTTGCATGCTTTTCAGGAAACGGTCAGTGAGCCAGTTTAAGACGCCACAATGATTTATGTTTATTACTCTTGTTATGTACTAGACTATGTAGTATGGAACTAAATGTAATATTGTTTCGAATATGATGTAAACATAAAAATGATCAATGATTATGGTTGGTAATCCAATTTACCTTGTGTTTTGAGACCTTAGCATGTCACCCTTCGTGTCTCCGCTTTAACGGGGTGTGACAAGAAGTGTTTGGGTTTTGACATCATCAGAATGGAAGAGACTGTAAGGTCGAACCTTAAAATCTGATGAAGTAAAAACCAAGCCACGCTAATCTCATCAACGCCAACATCTCACCAACGACAACATGTAGTCTAGTCTACAAAATTGTGTTATCATGATTATGTAATCTTTTGTATTTATATTATACACGTATTTAGTTAGTAGATCCGATTTCTTAGAGATATTAGATATATACTATAATTTACGTAGATTAGGTGAAATCCCTAAATTGTAGGGATTCTAACAAACTTACTATAAAACCATGTATCAAGGTTCATGTCGTTTGTCGATTCACGAACCCTAGCTTTATGCTCGTTCTCTTTATGATAACTTTCTTAGTGTAAACATTTGTGATAAACCATTGTTCTTTGTCTTTCCTATTAATAGATATCGATCAACAAACCTACAGAATGACGTCTACAAACAACAAAGCCTCACATCGGATCGGCCAGAAACATACCATCCTTGACTTTCAGAATGTATATCACAACATACGATGATCCTTCGGATAATTACCAACCAATATCTAGTAAAAACTGAATCTCAAATGGAAACCTCGGAACCTCCCACAGCCTCACCGCCACAACCTTTTCGAAGTTGACTAGGTTACCATTTGATGGACGAGGTGCCCTAAGAACCGAACCTCATGCAAACAAAACTTGCATTCGAAGAATGACTCGCAACCTCACACTCCTATGAAACTTCAAGGATCCTTTACACACATTCTAACAAGAGTTCTAACAAACCCAACATAACAATGGAATTATGTTATATGCTAACAGTTCCTGATCGTGCACTGGATCTCTCTCTTCCTTCTCTGAACTTCCAGTCCGGCCCTTGGAATCAT
Source organism: Lactuca virosa (assembly GCF_052849685.1). NCBI lineage: Eukaryota > Viridiplantae > Streptophyta > Magnoliopsida > Asterales > Asteraceae > Lactuca > Lactuca virosa. The sequence goes on along the minus strand of NC_136432.1, from coordinate 290,360,770 downwards.
TTTCTCGTTATAGACCGGAGACACCCAATCTTCTCAAAATGGGGTAGAAGGATCGTCACATGACATGATCTCCACTCCGGCCACTGAACCGAAGAATACTCAATCTCGAACATCCTTATACTGAAAGACAAAAATGATTTATAGCATACCTGACTTTACCCTTTATGACAAAAACCAATGTAGAGGACACCATCCCTTTCTTCTATCCATAGACTGGCACACATCTAATCTCTTCTCCCTTAAACACGGGATGCTGGAGGAATATAACCCTTTCGTAGAAAATAACATCACAGACGATCAGCTGACCATCCAACCTTGGCTGCAATCATCGAGCCGATCATCACAATCACTTCCTATTTGAGTCATGTGACTAAAAATGACACTACTTCGAACAAGGAACCCGAAGCTTTAGGAGCAAACAATTTGCACACGTCCGCACCCTTCAAACCCAATCTGTCATGGCTACTTATGCCCGAACAACTACCATACCCATCCTTAACCCGAGTAAACATAACCAAAACACTGAAAAAATGGAGATGGGCTGTAACTAACCTAATGTTATACCACATTATCTACCAACAACATGTCCCTAGCATCCTTGTGAATTTTCTTGATCCTTGTGCAGATTTTGTGCTTCCGGTAGTACAGGCCCATACTACCTTCCACACCTATACATATTTGTGTCAGGAATTATCCCAGAGTTCTAGGTCACTACACTCGACTACATCTAGGTGTACTAATACACACATACACTCTCATAATAATTACAAATAAGCTTCCTAGATTCTCATCCTAGGATTCTCCTTGACCATGCTGCAGCACCGCTAGAAGTCTTTACTAACACCATTGGTTGCCTTGTGTATGTAAGTTGTATATAATACATAATCAAATAGGCGTTCGACTAAATGATTCCACCCTAAGCCAAAAACCAAACAAGGAACAAGAAATAAGGCCAAATCAAGCATTATAGGGATATATAATCCTAATCATGCACAACTATAGAGTATACACTTAGCAACTAACAATATCAGCCTAAACTTCATGTAGTACACAACAAGCAATCTACTTGGCTATAAGGCATCACAAAACCAGGCAATTCTAACATGCAGTTCTTGAAGGGATCCTTAGCCTATCCACTAACATGGATTTCTAACAATTCCCATATCAACATATATATAACAAGTATGAATATTTTGGGAGATCACTTTCCTTTGTGCTTCAGTTGAATGTACACATAACATCTTTTTTTCTCCTTTTTAAAATCATTCTTTTAAAAAGGGTTTGTAAGAACTATGAAATACTTAGTTTGAGTTTGGAATAACACAAGTGTTGATGATCCGACAAGTACCTGGAAACATTTAATCAACAACTATAAGCCAAAGCTTAGTTAGTTCCCCAAAATATTCTATACAACAATACACATACAATACATACATGAAAGTCCTATAACATAAGGGTGGACCGTCACCTAGGCCTTCAGCATAAAGTTGGACCGCCCTCCTTGGGCACACAACATGAAGTTAGACCGCCCTCCTTGGGCCTACAACATAAAGATGGATTGATCGGGTATCTTGGCCTTCATCACACTGTTGGACCACTCAACCCACCCATAATATGTTGACATAGGTATATAAACTACAGACTACAAAAGAGGCACCACATGTAATTATAACAACCCTACCTGCCGAACAGATCACTACAGCATACCAACATCCTAACATACTTATGATCCATAGTGTAGTGCAAAGTATAGTGAGAAAACACACTTGAGCTAACACAACAGAAGCTCAATAGCAACCTCAGCCATACAAAATCTAACACAAGCTACCTAATACCAAACGAATACCAATCCTTAGTCAAAAACTCAATTCTACCTAGTTTGACTAAAAGTCAAACTGGTCAAAAAGTCATCGATCAACGGTCAACCAGGACCAGTCACCGTGTCGTGGTCTCGCTAATGAACCACTTCATCCATTAAATGTTTAATCTGCCAAGTCCAAGTCTCATACTTTCCAGAAGACCTTAATGCACCCCCATGGCTCATAAAAATCGTAACCATATGGACATGCATGTCCAATGCATGTCTCACACCAATCTACGTTAAACATTACCAAAAAAAGATTCTAACTCCAAGCATGGTACCTAAAGACCATGAAAGACTAGATCCATGGACTAAAATACTTCTGGAAGGCTCATGATCAGATAAGGAAATAGAATTTAAATAGGAATAAAATACTATTATTTTATTATTCAAATTTAGGGTTTCTAGGTTATCTGGTAGGTATAAATACGGGTGTACCCTAACCAAAACCTATCACACACCTCATATATATAGAATTTGGCTTTTCTATCTTTCCCCTCTATCCTTTTTTGTTTGGCAGGTATAAATAGGGGTGTATCCTAACCAAAACCGATCACACACCTCACATATATAAAATTTGAATTTTCTATCTTTCCCTTCTCTTCTTTTTTGATCTTAAGGTTTCCTAGGGTTTGGGCGTGACACATTAGAGGCTAGCACACTATTGGAGCTGGACTTTCTAAAGAGATTTCAAGAAGAATTGTTTAGCTTAATTCGACTTAAGAAAATGTATGATTTCTTAATTTTAAGTTTTAAATACAATAAACATATTAGTTTTGTTTCATAAAGAATGTTATTAAAATAGTGAAATTCCATAGAATGTTTTTAGGTTGCATGTACCTATAAGTGTTTATGTGAAATTCTGATTGCACGTTGTTTTTGTAACCTTTAAACCCCAATAGTATGTCCTATCTATATATGATTTATTGTTTACCTAACTTTGACAAAAAATAGTTTTACTTAGTTATTTATCATCCATATGTTAACAATTTGGGGTATGTACGATGTCTCTTTAAAAACCGGTAGCTCTTTGTTAGCTAGGAATGACTGAAAAAATTTAAATTTTATAATACGAACCAAATATATTTCTCTATTGGATCTTGGTCATATAATTTGAAAGATGGTCTAGAAAAGAGGATATATTCCATTAGATGTAATAAGCCTAAGGCAGATAAGGTGTATAGTTGGCTTCTTTTTTGGTGGGTAATATATAATCTTTATTTTACTTGAAGTATCCCTTCACATGTTTTGACAATATGTTTGCAAAATGTATGCTAAACTACCACCGATCATAGGAATTGGTACAACATCAAGTAATGTCACTTTTATGTGGATCATTTCAGTTTCTTTTAGGAGGATCCTAGGCCATTTTGGTTGTGATAATAAACAAAATGAATTTTCTTCGTTATCTACCACACTTAAAATCACAAAATGTCCAAGGAAATGATGTGTTGTCTTAGTTGGTTTTAGATCTTTAGTAAAGTGAGTTCGTTGACCACTTGATCTTTGTCTGTCTCAAACACTTGGTCGTCTATAACGCCCATAAGAAGAAGATCAATAAGATATAGTAATGACAGTAGTTTTCGTTTAGAGACAAGTTTGATTGATTGAGAACCACCCTACATACCTGTATAGACAAAGGCACCAAGTAAACGTAGAAGCTTATTTCTATTGGTAATAAGTATGATTACTATTTCAACAGGCTTCTCCTCATTAGCTACAAAAAGCTATCAAATATATAACAACAAATGTCACGAACCAAGAAAAATAGAATATATATATATATATATATATATATATATATATATATATATATATGTGTGTGTCTCTCTCTCTCTCCCTCTCTCTCTCTCTCTCTCTCTCTATATATATATATATATATATATATATATATATATATATATATATAGAGAGAGAGAGAGAGAGAGAGATTTGAGTTAGTGAGAACTAAAAAACCATAAAAACTTAGAACTTTTTTTCTACATAATATTTTTCAAAACAACAAACACCCAAATTTTTAATAAAATGTGTCTAAGAGATTTATGAAAAAAATCAAGAAAAACAAACTTTTTTTTCGTACGTGTAACAAAAAAAATTTAAGGGTGCTTCTCTTAAAGGGTTTGTAAGTGTAATATTGCTATTATGTTTTTGCAAAAGATTATGTAGAAAAATAATTTCTCATTTTTAGTGGATTTCTTATCTGGTTTTTAAGTTCTCATTTAATCTATTTCTCTCTCTCTCTATATATATATATATATATATATATATATATATATATATATATATATATATATATATATATATATATATATATATATATATATATATATATATATATATATGTGTGTGTGTATGTGTGTGTACATGGATACCTTAAACACATGAAAAGCATCTATTTGGATGCTCCTACTTGTATCCTGCATCAACAATGTTAATACTAATATCTCAACTTTTAGGTCTTTTTTTTAATACAAAGCCACCAAGTATCCAAACATTTAGATAATATATTACCCTTAGAAGATTCATTAGAATGATCAGATTGTCTTTTGAACTAACATAGCGTCTCATAAAAGCAGAATTTGTACGATCAAGCAATATGCTTCCTAATAGCTGTTAAGTTAAAATCCAAAAGTAATCATTTGAATGAACATCAATATTCCCATGTAATGTTTCTATTGTAAAACTAAAGTAACATACCTTGACAGCTTGTCTTTTAGTGATATAGTTTGAAGATTTCAATAGTTTCTCGTTAAATTCTGTAAAAAACTAACCAAAACCACATAATTTTTTCCCAGAGTAACCAATAAAAATATTTGCCATACCATCAAAAAGATAGAAGAGATTGTTACCCAAGAATAGTTTTTGGATAGTGATTCGGATACAGTGGACTTATGCCTAGTCAATAGATCCTGTGAGGAATCATAAATGACAATCAGACTACTTTAAAATCATAATAGATGCAAGATTTTGTTAAGAAGACTTGTTATCCTTGTCTAACTATTTAAAGCTTCATAATATGCATAATCCATATACTAAATATTAATGAAGTTGTGAGTGGTTTTACATACTTATATGGATTAGAACAATTCATAATTGTATCTCAAATTACCAACCTTGAATACATCGGCGACATCTGCAGAAATATCGAAACTTGGAAGTTGTATGTAACCAAAAAGTTTCTTTAGTTGAATTGGTTCTAATATATAACTGCAAAAGAAACATTATTAAATTATAGGAACAACAGAGTTGAACATGGAGAAGAAAAGATAATATAAGAAAAAGAGTTCTCTAATGGAATTCCCAACATGTTGATTTCTTCTTTCCACATGAAGTTACCCATCATATTGATATAGTTGAAAAGTATATTTGCCTTGTAAAATCCCACACGAATATGGAATGATATATATACATACAATAACAGATACAAAAAATAAACCCTATAAGTTAGGATCCTTATCTATACAATCAACTAAATATAAATGATCCTATCTAATCTTCATTCAAACGTCTCGTATTATTCTTTAGTGTACATTCCCCCTCAATCTGAACCGTAACGAGGTTAAGATTGTACTTGAATCGATCCAGAATGTTACGTGTAATTGGTTTCGTAAATCCATCAACTATTTGGTCATTGGTTGAGATAAATCGAACATCAAGTGCCCCCATTGCAACCATCTCTCTAACAAAATGGAAGTCAACTTCTATATGCTTTGTCTGTGCATGAAAGACCAGATTATCAGTTAAGTATGTAGCTCCTAGATTATCACACCATAATACAGGTGGTCTCGGTTAACAAACTCCAAGCTCTTTAAGTAAGGATTGTACCCGTGTTACTTCAGCTGTACTATTCGCCAGAGATTTGTATTCTGCTTTCATACTTGACCGTAAAACTGTGGGCTGTTTACGTGAACAACATGAGATTAGATTTGGTCGAAAAACAACACTGAAAAACCTCCAGTTGACCTGCGATAATCTAGACATCCATCACAATCTACATCTGTAAACACACTTAGCAATTTAGAATTAGACTTTCGAATGTGCAGCCCTGTGGTAATCGTGCCCTTTATATATCTAAGTATCTGTTTTACAGCCTCCTAATTCATGTCATTGGGTTTAGATAGATATTGACAAACTTTGTTTATAGCAAAGGAAATATCGGGTCGAGTTAAGGTGAGATATTGCAAACCTCCAACTATGTTTCTTCTATACTTGAGCGCTTCATCCTCAGTTAACAGTTTGCCATAGTCTTTTGTGAGCTTATCGGTGATTGACATGGGAGTTGAGACACTCTTACAATTCGCCATATTAGCCTGATGAAGAAGATCGGAGGCATATTTATGTTGCAACAGTGTAATTCCCCCCGAATTGTGAGTGACTTCAATTCCCAAAAAAATAGTTGAGTTTGCCAATATCTTTGATAGGAAAGGATTTAGAGAGGTTACACACAAGCTGATCAATAATCCCATAAAAGGAACCATCAATGACAATGTCATCCACATACACTAACATGTAGATAGTATGCTTCCCATGATGAACATAATAAGAGAGGTGTCAGCCTTGGAGGAGCAAAAACCAAGCTGATGTAATTTATCACTAAGTTGTGAGAACCACGCACAAGGTGACTGTTTTAAACCATAGATGGCATTTTGAAGTTTACACACAAAGTGAGGCTTACTAGGATCTTCAAACCCTGGAGGCTGTTTCATATAAACATCTTCATTTAATAAACCATGAAGGAAAGCATTACTAACATCAATTTATCGAAATTGCCAATTTTTTGATACAACAAGAGCAAGAATTAACCGAACTGTGGCTGGCTTCACAACAGGACTGAAAGTATCTTGGTAATCAATACCATATTATTAAGTGAACCCACTAGCGACCAGACGTTCCTTATGTTTGGCAATGGTGTCATCTAGATTTTGTTTAAGTTTAAATATCCATTTACAGCCAACGATGTTAATCCCATTGGGACGTGGAACCAAGACCAAAGTATTATTCTTTTGAAGGGCATTGAATTCTGCTTCCATTTTTAGACGATACTCAGGTTGAGACAATGTCACCAGATGAGAATTGGGTTCAGCAAAAAATGTTCGCTTAGTAGGGTCATACCGAACAGTTCCAACCTTGTATGTCTTAGGAAAATGCTTCCCTGCTTGACTCAGTGTAACAACACATTGCAGCAGATTGAGAAGTAGTACTAGCATCAGCTTCGTTACTGTGAAAGGCTGAATTATGATCATTGTTGAAGGGCATGACGATTGACATATCTGGAGAAGTCGGTGTTGTATTATTATGTTCAGTAGCAAGGTACGATGGCTGTTGAGCTGTATGAAAAGGCGTCATATGGTCCGGTCTTGTTTGGCTCTTGTTATTGTTAGGTAAAGCTGCAGCTGTATCAGGTTGGTTAACTAACAATAATGATAAGTCATACTTTCTCATGTGTTCATTCATGATACTCGGTTCGTTTTGAGGAAACGAGGCACCCATAGCAGTGGGTGATGGAGTCCCATTCATGACGGATGAAGCAAAAAGAAAATGAGGCTCATTAAATATTACATCTTGTGAAATATAAATTCGACCCATTTGCCTATCTAGATACTGATACCCCTTATGCATTGAAATGTACCAAAGGAAGACATATAAAGTGGATCGAAAAGAAAGTTTGCGATGATTGTATTTTCGAAGACCTGACCAACAAGCACATCCAAAGTTTCGGAAGAAGGTGTAATCAAGTGTGATTTTGAGATGTCGTGTGATAGGAGTAGAGTTGTTTATAGTTCGACTTAGCATACAGTTTATAAGATAGCAAGCAGATAAGAAAGCCTCATCCCAAAAACACAGTGGGAGTGAAGAGTGAGCTAACAAGGCTAGCCCGGTTTCAACAATATGTCTATGCTTTCTTTCTGCCAACCCATTTTGTTGGGAAGTATGAGGGCATGACACACAATGCAAAATACCAGTTTGTTGAAAATATTTGTGAAGTTTGTGGTATTCACCACCCCAATCGGATTGAGCACTATGAATTTTAGTATTTAAGAGTTGCTCAACATGATTTTGAAAGTCATAAAAAACTTGTTTAACATCTGATTTACGTTTAATGAAATTGATCCAAGTGTTATGACTATAATCATCCAAAAAACCAACATAATAACGAAAACCTCCATTAGACACTTGAGTTGGTTCCCAAACATAGGTGTTGATAAGCTCAAGTGGCGATGAAGTAACATGAACAAAATTATTGTAAGACATTTGATGACTCTTGGCACGTTGAAACGCATCACATACAGATGACACATTATTAAAGGAAAAATCTAATTTAGTAGACTTCAAAATTGACTTGACAACTGTCGGGGAAGGATGACCAAGACGTTGATGCCACTGTGATGAGGAAACTTTTAGTGTTGGCTCCAACATAAAGAGGGGTATGCTTGATCGGCACTGGAAACATAACCTTTTTACTTTTACCGATTAGAAGTGTTTTCTTCGTGCATATATCCTTAACAAAGAAAACATGTGGGTAAATTTCAAGGAAAACATTATTATCAGAAACAAGTTTTTCAGCTGAAAGAAGATGCTTGTTAATATGGGGAACACGCAAGACATTTTTAAGAACAAGAGAACGACCCAAACTATAGATTTGTGAATGACCAACATGAGAAATATGCAAACCTGTTCCATTTGCTACTTGGACCTAATCTTTTCCATGATAGCGCTCAGGTAGAGACAAGCGATCAAGATCACTTGTGAGATGGTCTGTTGCTCTAGTATCAATGTAACAGTTTGGATCATTGTTGTAGTTACCAAATGTGGCACTATTTCCAACACGATACTCCTCGGCTTGATAAGAGTGATTGAATCGATTTCTGCATGCCAAAGCAATGTGACCTGGAATACCACACACTTGAAACCTTGGGCCACCATAGTATCTCCCAAGTCCACGTCTATGGCCACGATTTCCATCTCGAGAATAGTTTCTTTGACTATCACCTCAATAATTGTTGGAATTTCTAGAGTACCCTTCATTACTGTGGGTTTTTCGTGGATTGGTTGGTTCTTGTTTAGTAACACTGTTGACAAATGAAGCAAACTCTGTGAGGCCTCTGGTTGCCATCGATTGAGCCTCATGGGCAATTAGATATGAATAAAACTTAGGTAGTTTCACTTCTTGCTGATTACTAAGGACTGTAATTGCTGCGAATAGATCTCTGTGGCCTGGACCTAGCTAAAATATATCCAATGACTTCTTCATTAGTCTTGACATGACCAATATTGTCCATGGTATCCGCAAGTCCTGTCATCTTCTGATAATACTCAAAAGCACTCATATCTCCCTTCTTGGTATCCGAAAGTTGTGTGCGGATTTGAATTGAATTACCGCTATGTTGCGCATCAAACATTATGTGAAGGGAGGTCTATAGTTGATTGGACATGTCTGTGCAGCGAGTGAGTTACGAGAGAACTTCTCCAGTCATGGATGATAGCAGGCCTCCAAGTATAGCCTGATCTTAAGTAATCCATGTTGCATAATCGGGGTTATCTTCCTGTTTTGTTGCATCATCGGTATCGACAATGATCTTGGTTGTTAGGGCTTTAGTTGTTCCATCTAGAAAACCATACAGTTGAACTCCGCGAAAAATAGGAACGACAGTGCCTTCCAAAGAAGAAAATTGGTGCGCATGAGTTTCCAGGTAATGGCTGTGGCGATCTTGGCTGAATTGATTACATTAGTGGAAGAAGAAGCCATGAGGAGAAGGCGACGATCTGAACTTCTAAATGCATTGGAAACCCTTAGGGATCGGGCTCTGATACCAAGTGGAAAAGTATATATGTCTTGTAAAATCCCATATATATATATATATATATATATATATATATATATATACACACACACACACACACACACACACACACACACACACACTATAATAAATGAAGATAATTTTGCCACATGTCAATCTCTAATTAGTTTTGACACTTTTTATTTTGTAATATTTTTTAAATAAATAATATCCGCATGTCAATTTATGATTTTTTTTCAAATTTTAAAATTAAAATCCCATATAATACTTATACTTATATATGTAAACTATCAAATGTAATAAATATTATATACTAAATTGGAATTAATATGTTTCTTATTTCAAAATTTCATTCTTTATTTCAAAATTTTATTTTAAAAAATACATATTATTTACATTTTAATATATATATATATATATATATATATATATATATATATATATATAATCAACACGTGAAATACACGGGTTTTACATCTAGTATATATATATATATATATATATATATATATATATATATATATATAATAACAGGGACAAAAGATAAACCCAATAAGATAAACCCAATAAGTTATTATATATATATATATATATATATATATATATATATATATATATATATATATATATATATATATATATATATATATATATATAATAACAGGGACAAAAGATAAACCCAATAAGTTAGGATCCTTATCTCTACAATCAACTAAATAGATTCTATGTAATCTTTATTCAAATGTCTCCTATTATCCTTTAGTTTACAGATATATATGCATGTATATTCAATTCTAATAATTTATGTGTTGCTTACCTGGCAACAACTTGATGACGTAGGCACTCTTTTAACATCCTTCCATAATGGAGAGCTAATAAAGGATCTGCATACCTATTAGAATACAAGTTGTAAGTTGTAAAGTAAATGTTAAAATTTTGATTACATGGAATCAACATAAGCTAAGAGAATGCATGTTATAATTCTATTCGACATGACATCATATTTACTAGGACTTGATTATAAAACAAAAAAGGTTTTTACTCAAATCCGTGCACAAAATTAGTAATAGATTTAAGCACAATTTAACATAATAATAAAGAAGCAAACAAAAGTAAATGCTCTTGAGATTTTTCAAGATTACCTTATATAATAATATAACAGGTAGCTACAAGACTTGGCAAACATACCCGGATATCAGAATATCAACAAGATCTAGATTGGATTCTAAATATTTGGAAGCTTGGAAACGTGATGGCAAGGGTTGCCTTTGCAAACTTGCAACAACTTGGGTTGCATCTTTACGGGCCTATCACATAAGAGTCTTTTTTATAAAATAAATCATATATCAAAGTGAAACTACAAAATCCATATATGCAAATGAGAGTAATGGTTAGAATATGTACCTCCAAGTTCAACTTGGGAAGAAAGATAATGAGAAGACGCATTGTGTCTTCTCTAAAGAACTCCTCAGTCAACTGTGCACATGCTTGCTCACAAGGCTCGGAGTCATCATCACCGTAGAGAATCAACTTTAACTCCTTAACTAATGAGTTCAACTCATCTTTCGTCTGAACATAATAATAAGTTAATAGATTCTCAAGTAAAAAGTCTATCATTATATATGGCAACTACCTAAAAATTCACAAAACACGATAATAATATCTAATATTCATTTATTATTATGAAAAACTAAGGCATAAACACACTTCTTCTGCTCTACCTGAAAAATACACATTTAAATGATTGCACAATTTAATAAGCTAAAGATAAATGGTAATAAAAAATTAATTAATTGAATAAAAACATTTTTTAAAGATATTATAAATTGTATTTATCAAATACGTAAAATTAAAAATATTAATTAAAATTGGGTGAGATGTTATATTTTATTCAAATAAAATATTAATTAAAATTAAAATTAAAAATTGTTATATATATATATATATATATATATATATATATATATATATATATATATAAAATCGGGTTCAAATAAGCTACTAGTATATCTTTATACTTTGTAGTGTTTGGTACAGGATGGGATGGGAAGGGATAAAACTGAAAAGTAGTAGACTGATGAGATTATTAATTTAGCGTTAATTAATAAATTAAGTTAAGACATGATTAAAACAAGATGATAAAATTACCAAATTATCTATAATATTTTTTTCATAAATTGTTACTAATAATATTTTACCACATTAATTATCAATGAAACATTATATCAAATTTAGTAAATTATAAAAAAATATATAAACATTACGAACTGATATTAAGTTACATGATTATTATTTATTGGTTTTGAAGATGATGATCACCCACCACCAATTGTCATTGTCGAATAATTTTTGATTTTCTACTTTAATATGTATATATCAACTAAATTATAAGTATTTCAATTAACTAAAGGAAAGCATAAAGTGGAAACAATAGAACAGTGGGTGGGGAGGTTTTTTTGCACCTACTTTTTTTAATAATACGAGTTATATAAAGATGAGTTGCAGGTTAGACATGACAATGTTAGGTGTACATATGATGGTATTTATATGGAAGAAGAAAAAACAAGTCTAGGGGGAGAGGTAGCAGGAACAGGAGGCAGATTGAGATGAACTATGAATGTTAGATATGAAAGAAGAATGTGATGGAAGGAATAATTAGGGTATATTAGTCTTTGAATGGGTTGTTCCACCTTCTACCCTTTTGGTGGGACTAAATTAAAGAAATTCAGTTATAGTTTGTAAGATACATATGAAGTCCAACATTTCCAGAAAAGCTATTATAAAGACAGGGGACTCGAAAACATATAGAGACACTTCTAGGACCATATTGTAGCAATATGCAATACATTAGCACTCCCCCTCCCCCTAGATGGAGGCTATATGTGGATTGATAATGATATGTTTAGCCATGAGGGTACGGGATCCCGACTCTAATACCATGTAAGATATACGTGAAGTTTATGATTCTCTCTTCAAAAAAGCCCTTACACACACACACACACACACAGAGAGAGAGAGAGAGAGAGAGAGAGAGAGAGAGAGAGAGAGAGAGAGAGAGAGAGAGAGACTTCAACATATGTAGACACTCATATGACGTCGCACCAAATTGAGATATTGTTGGAAAATTGGTTTTAACCAATTTAAAAAAAAAGTTTTTTTCCTTTGTTCATCATGAATTTCAAACCATAAATATAATCAAAATGGACAAATGATTATATGTTCATGTTCTCATCCATGATACATTTGTTTTGATATATCGCGCGTCCAAAACGGATTGAATATGAATGAGAAATTGTATGATAAATTGAGGTGTTTGAATTAACAAATGACTTTTATGTCATTCCACATGGATGGAAGTATGAAAAAAATGAGTTTATAACTACAAATGCTTCTTCAGAAAAATTCAGGTATCTTTTCGCAATTTTTTTTCTTTTCGTAATTGAAAAAAAAACATTAATTTAGAGGCAGAGCTATGAGAGAGCTAGATGGTCATGACCCCCCGATTTCCAGCATTCTAACACACACACAAACACACACACACACACACACACACACACATATATATATATATATATATATATATATATATATATATATATTATAACATCTATTTTCCAGGTATTTGCTTTTGGACCCTTGAGTTATGAATTATTAGCAAGAAGGGTCCCAAGGGAAATTTCGTGACTTTTGGGTGTTGCTTGGGTACATTGGGCATACACATTGGTACGTTGGGCGTACTGAGACCCGCGCCAGTACGTTGCACGTACTTCCGTACACTGGGTGTACGTGGTTCATACCAAAACTCTAATATTTCAGGTTTGTTCAATATTTAAGCACCATTATAGCCCCAAGACCTTTCCCTTTATCAGCCTCCATCCCAAGATTATAACGTCCGCAGATTCGAGCTAGTCAATTTAGAGATAATAAACGTTAAAAATGAATTATTGATGGAAGATTATTTAGAATAAATAATCTTAACTAAAGTTATAGTATATGTCACAAGGATTCCGTACATATAAAGAACGTTGAAATTCGACTTATAACGAAGAAGTTATGATCCGTCGAAGTTTCGCAATTAAACCGGCACGACTCCGCTTATCGTAAAAAGTAAATTTTTGATAAAATACTTTTTAGCCTTAGTAATCTAAAAAAAAGTCGTAGTAGTCGTTAAACCGAGAGCGTGCATATAGAGAACGTCCAAATCTGACTTCATTTGAGGAAGTTATGATTTTTCGAATATTCAGTGTACCGGTATACAGCTCGGAAATCGAATTTTAGATCGATCGATTATTAGTCAACACAATCTAAATGAGAATTGAAGATCTCGTTAATAGGAGCTCAACGATATAAAGACAGTCGAAAACTGACGTCGGATGACAACGTTATGAATTTTTAACGGACTTTAACTATCTAAGCCTCTTAAAATATAACTTTAAAAATAAATCAAAATTAGCCGACAGAGTCTAAACGAAAGTTGTAGATCACGTCGATAGCTACGTGTGGATATAAAGAACATCAAAAATAGAGCTCGTATGCAAACATTATATATTTTATAAGATAATTAATTTTCGGATTAACCAGAGGGCGACACGTGGTGCAATCTAGAACCACAGCTTCTTCCCCAAGGCTTGCGATCAGATGGTGACATGTGGCACATTACGGCCAGCGTAATGTTGGAGTACGTCCCGCGTACGACCCATTTCAAGCCTATAAATAGATGGTGAAAATCACTCCAGTCTTCACACCCTTCTATCCAACTCTCTCCCAACCCCTCTGCAAGTCTTAATGGTTTTATCTAGCACTTCCTAGGTGTTAGTAACGAAGCTCCAGAGTGCCACAAAGCCCCGAGAAATAGAGCTTTCGGTTTAGAAGTTATGCCCGTGCAGAGTCAGATTTCCTGCTAAACCACTTGTAAGTTGAATTATGCAGACCGTACTTTAAGTATAACTTATGTTTAAGTTCATTATCGTTATTATGAACCTATAAAACAAGATTTAGCAGTGATTCCAAGTCGTTATGCCGATTGATCTACTTACGGGGATGATGTCTAGGCTGGATTTAGTGAGGTGTTTAAAGTGGAATTTCCAAACAGTATACTTCGTAGACTAAAGAAACCCTACCTCCGATATGATCCTACCTAGTTGTTCCTTACTTGATAGATCTTGAAGTAGACTTTGATTTAATGATGAATCTAGACTGATAATTAGTCGCGATAAATATTAGACTAAGACTTAGTGATAATGATACTAGAATTTGTCAAAGGAAAATACAGTTGTTAGGAGCGAAGCGCTGTCCGAATTTCGAATCATCACTTTAACAAGTGAGTGCATAGTTACTTTCATCTTACACAGAGATATGAAGTATCTAATATTAATACATAATATATGTGCTTATTATCTGTGTTCCTGATATCTATGCTAGATGAACGATTTATATATGTTTTTACTTGATTTAAACTGTATATGTATTTTTATACCTATAAATATATTGAGTAAAGATGGATAGATGAAAGATGAAATTGATGATGAGAGGACTTGACTTTAAAAGATGACGTCATCTAGTTGAGTATAGATGACAACCACAGACTATTCTAGACAGTCTAGTGGAACGCTAGCAGGCTCGCAGCCTGTAGGTGTTTTTGAATTAAGTGTTCACCAGATGTACACTAAAAACCCATTGACATGTATTATGGGTGGACTCCCTAAAATAATATTGTCAATAAAGGAGATGATCCTTGGCAGCTATGGACTTAGTGCCCTATAGATAAACACTAGCAACTATGGACTTAGTACCTATTAAACCCTGGGAGCGTTGGACTTCGTGCCTATTCCTTAGGACAAATCCTTAGGAATAAATATTGAAGAATACCTACTATCACAACTGAGAAATTTTAGACCTAGCAAAGTCTAAAACCTAACCAAGTACTAGTGAAAACCACATTGTAATCTTTGTTGCATTGTATCCTCTATAGCCTTGAAGGCTTGTTTATAAGCTAGTAACTAAGCATAGTTTGAAACCTAAATTGATTTATGTTAGAATAAATTATTCTATGGCAAAATTTTAAACCTTAAACCATAAAACAATACCTTAAATAGAGTTTCCGGTCTTAAGCTTCTAGAAACTATGAGTTTTCGGCCTAAGGAATCAAAGTATAAAGTTATTTTCGGTTCTACACTTCTAGAACACCTAGATTTCAGTCTAAAGAAGCTAAAAGAAATGAGTTTACGGTTTTGATTTAAAGATAAAGGGGTTTTCGGTTTAAAGGTGACCGAAATCACCTCTTTGTGGACCGAAATCAATTTTTAAAACACCTCCTAAATGGCCGCAAACACCCTTCAAATATCTAGATATTTTGCCAATTTAACTTCCCAAGATGATTTAATACAGTTTCTAACGAAAATATCACCTCACCATCTATCTTTCCTTCACATTTAAGTAACTTAAATGAGTTCACTCTTCATTTACCCCCCCCCCCCCATCAAACAAAATCACCCACAGTTCTCTCTCAAAACTCCCCTTCAATTCCTTAAATCTTGAAGAGCAACACCTCCTGGAGACATACTTTCTTCAAGCCATTTCCCTTAAGAAATCATAGTAAGTCCATTTAAAGCAAGTGTTATGCAAACGTCTAATGATTATTACCATCTTATTCACACACTATTGTGTATTTAAATATGTTAGGATACATCTATAGTAACGTACTCTAAAAACGAAGGTCACCGCTTTCCTCTCGATATCTAGCCAAAAACACGCACACAAGGTGAGTTCATACCCCTATGTTTTCATGATTTTTAAATTGTTTTAGGGGGGAATACAAGTAAAACACAAGTAATTTTGTGTTTTAAAAATATAAATTTCTTATTATGTTTTCTTACCGTTAATAAGAAATTAAAAGTGAAATTTACTAAATACGCAAAATATCGTTACTATTGAATTTACAAATGATTTACAAAACATGTTAAGACACAACGGTTTTCACACCAACACGGAAACAAACTTGTAAACTATAATAGGTATAGTTTATGGAACAAAGATACTATTTTACAAAGTTCAGGTTACAATACAGAAACAAACTTATAAACTATAATAGGTATAGTTTATGGAACAAAGGAACTATTTTACAAAGATCAAATTATCATATAAACAAAAAGGGTTTTCAGTTATTACTCGTAAAAACGTTGAAGCAATTTGTGAGACATCTTTGTGTACTTATCTAAGTACGGGTAAAAGTCCTACTTTATAACCAGAATCTCTTGTAAGGAGAGCGAGATATTTGTATATAGATCTATTTGGGACTGACAATCCCATATCCCGACTGTTAGCTACAGTCAGACCGGCAGGCTTGGGGTGACAAATGTCGTTAACATTCCGACGTTTGAAAACGTCGCGATTAGGCCGACTAGGTTAGTATGGTTATAAGAACTCACAAGGAGAAAACACCGACTAATTAACGAATAATATGTTATCAAATAATTTTATTTGATTATTAACCTTACATTCGGATTTCAGGGAAAATATATTTTCAAGGGTTTTATTTAAATAATAAAACTATATTACATTATTTGTAAGTACTAAATTTCTAGATTTACACATAGTTACACGAAAAGCAAAACATTATATTATTTACTAATATGGTACGAACAGAAGTTCAGAAAACATATATCGAGTATTCTTTCTACTAAAGTCTATGATTACTTATTATATACGTTAAGATTATATATAATAAAGGTCCGATAGGCAGTGGAATGTGTGATTTCCGCCTTTCGTCCTGTTCCTTGTTTAGTTGTGGGCTTAGGGAAGAATCACCCAATCGACTGTCCGTTCGATTTTGATTATATATATTTTGTATACACTAACTAATCATAGGAGATAACAGTACGGGTCATACCAATTACATGAATCAGAACCTCGAATCACATGTTATAGATATATGAAACTTATACTTTTTAATCTCAAAGTACTAAGACTACAATTTATTTACTAAGGAAATATTGGATTTTCTGGAAGAATACATTAACGTTTTCAATAACAAAGAACGTATATTTTTCAACAAAATACTTATGAACTCACCAACTTAAATGTTGACACTTTTTCAAACCACTTGTATTCTCAGGAAAGTTAGTAGATAGGTACCCTCTCTGGCGTCTCAAAGACGGATCATAGTAGCATCTCGTGTTATCTTTTGCTATAGTATTAATGTTAAACAAGAAATATTTTGAATACAATGTAAATACTATGTTATCAATACAATGGTTGTTGTTGCTTTGATTACTATTATTCAATTATTGTGATATTGTACATGACGTCATCCACCCCCGAAAGTTTCCGCCGTTCCGGTTTGGGGGTGTGATACCTACTGACAAGTATCATGGAGGAATCCTTGAACTAGACTGTCAGCATAGATGATCCTTAGGGTAGATCCTTAAGAATAAACAAGATAATGGGGATGAGAAATTAGGTTAATTGTTTGATTATTAAACATAATAATTATATTATTTTGGGTTGAAAACCCTATGTGCTCATCAGGTTTCCCAACCTGACCTACTCAGTTTATGGTATCACAGGTAGCGATAATAAAGATATATTCTACTGAGAGATTCAAGGAGTATTAGGCCACTATTTTAATTACTGTAAGGCTTGTAATATTTCATTATGCTTATGTTTTTGTTTTAACGATGACATCCCAATGTTTTAATACATATAAAATACATTTCTTTGGAAATGCTTTGATAATATCATTATCATATTTTCTGGGAACAAATCCCGCAATATTCTTCGAAAAGGATACTCTGATTTTTAAATAAGCATAAACAAAACAGTTTTTTCTAGCCGTGAAAATGGGGATGTCACAGTGTAACATCCGAATTTTCAGGTATATCATTGTAAGAGTAATTCTGAGATTTATGGAGCGACTCGACGAGTTGTGAGTCCAACTCATCGAGTAGACTCGAGTTATCCGCGTGGGTTAAATGAACTGACTCGATGAGTCAGTGTGCCGACTCGCCGAGTTGGTGCTGTGTGAGGAAACCCTAAATTCTTGGGGTTGGGCCTATTTAAGGGGACTTATAACCTCAAATGCGCCTCACCAGCTGCCCAACTCTCCTGTTTGATACCCTTAGCGGCCATTGAAGCTAAGAGAGAGTGTTTGAGCTAATATCAAGTGTTTTTGGTGAATCTTTTGGAAGGAAAGGAGTGAGCAACGAGCAAGGAACGAGAAGAGGTAGTGAGATCTAGCATTTTTTCACGTGGAGCTTCTGTAGAAGGTATAAAGCCTACACCTTTCTCATCTTATTAGTTGGATCTCATGACTATGGAAGTTAGGGTTTTTTCTACCTTTTGTTGGGACAATAAGTGCATGGAGTCTATTAGGAAGCCTAGACTTCAAATATGGACCTTGTGAGGTCCAGAGAGTCCAAAGATTATAGCTTTATTCAACCATATAAGAGTTATTGTGGTTAAACATCTTTGTTAGAGTCGTATTGGCATTTAGAGCAACATATGCCATGCATGGACGTAAAGCTCGTGACTTTATGTGATAATCGAGCCCTGAGAACGTAGATCTAAAGTTTGGGAATGTTTTCTGCCTTGAAATCGTCTGAATGAGAAACGATTCTGAATGGACTCGCCGAGTCGATGAGCCGACTCGACGAGTCGGTTAGGGTTTGTCCCGATGAGCTTGATCATGCGATAACTCAACGAGTTAGGGGTCAAATCGATGAGCTAAGTTGGACCTTCACGAGACGTCTGAGGAAACGAGTAGACTCGACGAGTCACATAGGTGCACTCGGCGAGTCGGGTCAAACATGGACTATTGACTCGAGTTGACTTTTCTTGACTTTAGGGTTTGGTTAAACATGAGTAATGGAGACCATGGAGGGGTAAAACGGTCTTTTACCCACTTCAAGAGTTAGAAAGAGGAAGAATAACCTTTGGTTTACTTAGAGTTGAGAATCGATTATTTATTGAGATAATTACCCTATGTGTTAGGCGGTGGATAGTTCGATATTTGAGTGCGAGGATGATTGCTTGCTGTCAAGGTGAGTCTTCTCACTATACTTACCATGAGTGGTATCTTTGTGTGACGGAGATGTCTTATTTATATTGAGTACTGAGATATCATGCATTATGTCTATGCGGTTTATGCTGTGTATTATTCTGTGCTTACTGAGTTAGGACCGGAGGGTCCACCTGAGTTATGGGACCAGAGGGTCCCACTGAGACACATTGACCGAAGGGTCTTACTGTATTATAGCCTCGAGTGGCTAATGAGCTGTGTGTGGTATTTTGAGGAACTCACTAAGCTTCGTGCTTACCGTGTTATGTGTTATGTGTTTCAGGTTTTTCTCAGGATCGCGGGAAGGCACCGGCTTGATTGTACACACCAGTGAAAGAGTTATTTTTTTGAGGATCCATGATTTTAATCAAACAATTATGGAGTTGCGAGTTGTAAATTAAATAAATGATATTTTGTGAAATGTGTTATGAGAATTGTGTGATTTTAAATGAAAATTTTGTTTGAAAATTTTCGGTGTTACACACAGTTGGTATCAGGGCATTAGTTTAAGAGAACTACAAATTTGTAGGGTTTCTAGAGTTAAACTTAGAATGCTAAGCGATGATTGTGAGATGAGTGTTTGCTATATTTAGGAAATATACCTGAATAGACACGAGCACCAACTTATTTTATGAAAGAAGCCTAAATTGCTTTTATATGATAAATGATTTATGCTATAAAATGCCTTATATGATTTATGATGCTATCGTTTGATTGGATCTATAGCCTATTGCCAACTGGATCTGGAAATTTAATGAGCTCGGGTTTTTAAACTTTTAATTTCGGTATTAGAACTAGCATGTAACTTTTCGAAGTAAATACGTCTATCAAGCATTCCCTATCTTAATTCTCTTCACCGCACACCAAACGTCTGATTTGGTGTATAGATTGACATGGTGAGAACTCGAAGCGGATCTGGAAACGGTAACCAACACCTTGAGCCGTAAGTAATTGAGCATGCACTAGAGGTAGCAGCTGCACTTGAACCTATCACATTGGCAATGATACAGGCAATGTTGGATCGTCAGATGGAAGATACAAGGCATCTACTTCAACAGATTAGGCATGAACCTACTATGCCTGTTGTGAAGCCCGAACTGAATGAAGAACTGTCAGAGGAAGGAAATTATAGTCGTACTATGAGTTAAGTTGAACCTCGAGTGGTAAGGAGGAACAACATAGACATAAGAATTGACAAGGATAGGCGTATGTATAAGAACTTCTTGGGTGCCAAGCCACCAAGTCTTTCTGGAAGCCTAAAGCCAGTAGAGATTATGGACTGGATGTTGGAGATGGAAATGGTATTTGAAAGCTGCAACTGCAACAATAAGCAGAAAATCGTCTTTGCAGTTAGACAGCTAAAGATCAGAGTTTTAAGTTGGCGGAAGTTATAGGAAAATACAATGCCACAGGGAGAAGCCATAAGGATGTATTGGGAAGCATTCCTGGAGCAATTGAAAATATAATACTTGGTGCCTACTGAACTCTCCAAGATAGATATGTTTGCTAACGGATTGCCAGCAGACTTTGGTGCAACGGTAAAAATGGCAACTACTTTGAAGACAACTATTAGATCAGCCAAGAATATGGAGACCCAACTTAGGGAAAAGGGTCTGGAAAAAGATAAGATAGGAGAAAAGAGGAAGCTGGAGGGGTCCTCAATATCTGATAAAAAAGGAAGATTCTTAAAGTCTAACCTGGATGACCAAAAGTATGGGGGTAGTGGTGAAGCCAAGTGGTGTGAGAATTGCAAGAAAAAGAATTATGGATGATGCAATGGAGAAGTGACTTGTTATAAATGTGGGAGGATCGGTCACTATGTTGGATTAGGTGTCTAAGCCCATAACTATTATTGGTATGTACTTGACCCGAGAGTAGCATGGTCCATTTGGGTTGCATAGCATCGTAACAATTTGGATAGACTTTTGTGAGAAGAGGATATTTATGATTTATTAATATATTATAAGTTCTAATATATTAATATGAAATCATATTATTTAATTAGTATTGATCAAGAATTAGTTTGAAATTAATTTTTTGATCAAAAGAGACTAATTAAATAAATGAGGATTGATTTGGTAAATCATTCATTCTTATAAAGTGGGCTTATGATCTATAGTTCTTCATGTTGGGCTAAACCCATGTGGTGACCCATGGATACTCCATGGGGGTTAAAACCCATGGATCATGAGGAATATGGAAAGTCATGAGTTACATGGTGTAACCCTAATGTGCACACTATATAAGAAGCCCCATAGCTCATGAAATTGGCACTAAGGAGTGACTAATGATAGACACATGAGGGCTAGCCGATTTTTGAGTGTAATAATCTTCTCTCAAGTTATTCCAATTGTTGGTGGTGTTGTGTGAACCATTTGATGTGCAACACTTGGGGCACTAAGATTTTTAAGGTCCAAGGAATCAAGCTACAACAAAAGGTATGTCATTTAACTATATTTCATATTGTATATACTCCATAATATGCTAGTTAGGATGATACCTTGGAAAATTGATATTTGCATGTATAATAGAGAAAACATAGATCCAAGGTATATAGGGCTGCATGTACACCATAGGAGTGTTAGAATGCTCAAAACCCAACAATGGTATCAGAGCCTAGGCTTGTTTTCTTATATACTTGATGAAAACTGCTTAAAAAATCAAATTTTTTGCTGTCTGGACAGTGGACTCGCCGAGTCCACTGACAAACTCATCGAGTTGCATGCATTTTGCCTTGTACTCGTCGAGTCCAGTAATGGGCTTGACGAGTTGGCGGTCCAGAATGCAGTTTTTCGAGTTTTTTGGCTGGAATTGCACTAGGATCATTACCCTAAACTGTTTTTGAACTTATAAACCTATTTTTGATGTGGTAATGATCATACTTATCCAATTTAGAAGATAATTGTCAAAGTTTCATGTTTTGTATTAGTTTATATGTTAGGCTAATTACATGAAATTTGTTTGATTTGAATTGTCTTGCTCTTATGAGTTTAATTTAGATCATAGACAAATTGTTTGATTTTCTTGTTAGAATTGTTTGATCTAAATGATTTTGATAAATTCCATAATTGTCCTCAAGTTATGGAAAATGAAAAGTTTTATTTTAAAGAAATCACTAAAGTCATACGTTAAGAAGTTGAAGAGTCTTTTTCCCATAAATGGTTTTATGAACTCCATAACTTATCCTCAAGTTCTGGATTTTCAAGAGTCTTTTCTTTTAAACCTATATTAAAATCGTAAGTTATGGATTCCAAAAGTTTTTGAATAGTTCAAAATTTGCCCTCAAGTTTTAGAATTTGTAAAGTCACTTTAGAATACTTTAATTCTAAACCCTAGAATTTTAAAGTTTAAAATTCTACCCTTATACTATTATAATATTATAGGTTTAATATATATATATATATATATATATATATATATATATATATATATATATATATATATATATATATATATATGTATAAGAACAAAGTCAGTCTTACCGTTAGTAGGCCTCATTCACGAAGCCGGTCTATAAGGGAGGTATAAGGTTACTGCCTATAAAATGGCAGTTTAATGGGTGTCCACTCTCACCCACCGCTTCCTTGACTGGTGGAGGGTCGTTAGTCGAACGGGTAGGATAGGACTTTAATTCTCCCTTTATTAAAAGTATAATGTTAAATATAAAATAACTAAACACTTGTACATTCCCAAATCTTAGTTACTTAGGAAAATATGAATATGGTGCTGTTAGATGCATTTTATATGCATCTTTTAGCACAATTTCCAACGTATTTCATTATAAAAGGCTAACTAACTCCCGATTATTCTTATGTATTTCATGTTTCATGATTATTTTGTAGAATGCCCGTACTGCTCACATTTGTTATGACTTTTCAGGGCCATATGGAGCACATGGATGATTGCGCAAGTTCGGGATGCGTTAGTGGATGCTTTGGAGCTTCACTGGAGTCTAGACCGAGGAAGGATGCCGGGAAATGATCAAGAACTGCTTGGATGGAGGAACGACGATCAAAAGTGCCGAAAATCCAAACATGCGATCACACCTTGTCTCCCTGCGATCACAGGTATGCCTTTGCGATCGCAGGTTTGGTCGCAGCTTCGCTTTGTGGTTTTTTCGTGCCAAAAAATTCATCAGACTAGAAAAAGAGATACATGTGATCGCAGGTTGTGCCTTTGCGATCGCAGGTTGGTGAAATTGCATTAAAATGGCAACGTACTTCATTAAAAAGGCTCGTGACACGTTTTGGGTGATACATCCGATCGCAGGTATACCCTATGCGATCGCAGGTATGGTGTTTTGACAGCTAGACGTATAAATACAACCCCATACTCATCCAGTAACCCTAATTGGCGATTCCTGGCGATTCTAAGGCGATTTTCAGAGGGTTTCAAGTGAAGAACGCAGATCTAAAGGAGATGATTCAATTTCTATTCGTAGTTTAGTAAGATTTATCGTTTAGATTCGATTTCTACTGTTTGTAATCCGTTTTTAGCCATGTCAGGCTAAAAACTCATATGTCAGTTTCGCAAGACGTAACCTCTTCGTATGATTAATCATTAGGCACTATGGTTGACTATGATTATTGTTTAGTTTGATCAATTCTGTGTTAAATTGAGTGTTTGATTTTTGATTTCAATTTCTGTTGGCTACTTAAATTGTTTATGAATCATTCTAGTCACCTAATTGTTTAGATCCATAATTGTCTAGATTAATTGGTAAAAAAGTGACAAGTATTAGATTAATTCTGAGTTTAGGGTTAACTCTAATATGAAACGATCAAACAAGTTTTAACGCCTCCGAGCTCATGAGAGGTATTGAACTTTACTGGGAATTGCACTGTGTCTAATGCAACTTTTCTTTGTTAATCAAGAGCTTGTTTGATTAATTTAGTAAAAAGTTAGGTTTAATTAAAAGAACTTATTTTGATTAAATGTTTTTTGTAATAGAGGTCATTAGAGCTTGTTAATGAACTTTAGTAGCAGTTTAAACAAGTGCATAGTCAAATATTGTGTTGAAGGTTAATTATATGATTAGGGGAGTCACCGCGAAACTGGAATCGCTTTCTCTTATTTGAATTTTCACCACTTTAAATTTAGTTATTCTTTTGTCATTTTTGATATCTATTAGTTCAATTTTCAGAAATAAACCCCCATTTTTATGTTTATTGCATTCATCAAGAATTAGTTCACGCCTTACGCAAAGAGGTGTAAACATTAGGACGTGTCCCTGAGGATCCGACCTTGCTTACCTGTACTACCTGTTAGTGCAATAAAGCAGTTTATTTATTATTTTTATTTGTTTAAATTGTGTATGACAACGGTCTTAACAGGTGCTAACCCATGAAATTGCACTTTGCACCTTGTTAAGCCGATTAGTGGAGCGTGTGTGGTTAACTGGCACACTAATCTGGACTGACAGTGAGTGGCAAAGGGTAGCTTGATGTTAATCATAGATCAATGGAGCGTGTGTGGTTAACTGGCACATTGATTAGGTGGTTGTATCATTGGGTGTATCAAGCTAATTTGCATGGTTACTCACACCTTGTTTGTGATCCTCAGCATCCCAGTCACAAACTTGAAGGGCATAATCGAGATTTAAACATGCTATTGAATTGTTCAATGAATCTCAAAAGATCTAGGAGTTTCAATCCACTTAAGACCTAAAATTATTTTTCGTTTTTCGTGGTGGAAATTGGTAAATCGTCATTTACCTACCTTCAAATATTTTGCAGTTTGGATTACGGCATCCCTCTTCCAAATTGTAAAATATTGTGTTGGGTCCTAGCCTTAATATTTCATTTGGGTGTTATATTAAGGACTAAAGTCAACTAAACTTGAATTTCTCCCATTTGTAGATGTATAGTTTAGACAACTATGGTCTTCCCAAATCTTTGGAACAAGATTTCCTCTTGAAGATGATGTCCCGTGGTTGGATCGTGGAAGTCATACTTCACTTCCTCCACCTCCTCCAATAATTCTCCCTAACACACAAGTTCAAAGACTTGAAAAATTCAAGGTCACTCAAGTCCTACTTGCAATGAAACATCAAGATGGAAGGCCTGTGTGTACTCACGTCTTGGAGATGAAGTCACATATTGACAGGCTGAGAGTATTGGGTGTCGAAGTCTCAAGGATGTTGGCTGTTGAATGGGTTCTTCAGTCACTTCCTGAGTCATATAGTGAGTTCATTAAGGACAACTATGTGACAGACCACGACATGACCCTTATTGATCTTACCTATTTGCTTGTTGCTGCTGAATCAGCAATGACTTGGCGCACTGAAAAAGCAAATTTGATTGGAAGATCTACTCCCCAAACTTCCATGGACATTGACAATGGAAACCTTGGAAGTCCAGAAAAGATTTCTCTTTCTAAGGGAAAGAGAAATGCTAAGTCTGAGATTGTCTCGTGTACCATTCCCAAAGACTCCATATGTTTCTATTGCCAAAAAGGGGCATTGGTTGCGAAGCTGCCCTGACTACCTAAAAGATCTGAGAAAATGTAGAATCGAAAAGTTTGACTCTGCTACAGGTAAGTCCACTGTCTAACTCTATTAAGTTCCTACTTGTTGATTCTTAATACATGATGTGACAAGGTTGCATTTTGATGTTTTGTAGGATCATGCAAAGGGAAGGAAGCTTAAAGGAAGAGTATGTTGAATCTGATCGTGAAGATGGATTTCTATCGCATGGTTCGATGATCGGAGTTTTGAGCTGCTGCTTAGGAGTTATGATAGATTGCTACGAAATATGTAATAACATAGTTTCATTTGTAATTGCATTATAAGGAAAAGTTTTTCCGTATTTTTTTATTTATAAATAAATAAAATTTTGTTTTATTTTATTATATCTCCTTGCAATGACATCTGTGAAAAATGATGTTTGTATGTTTCTATGTTAGCAATATGAATTTGATTCTTTCGTTTGTGGTAGTATCGAGGATTTGCCAAATAAGGAAAGATTCACATCACCCAAGTTTCAGTTGGATAGAAACCTGGAATCATGCAAGTTGTATTGTATGATGAATGAGAATTTTCATCTTTGGTAAATTAAGACTAATTCCTTGTTCACATGTATATGTGAGTCAAGTGAAGGACTAGAGGATTAGGTACACTGGGTGTGCGCTGGTCAACATCCACCACAAAGATCGATAAGACTATTCGTCATGATTTACTAAAGTTTAGTAAACATGGTTATGCTTACAAGTTTAAGTATAATTCTGAAACATTGAAAAAGGTTCAATGTATGGCAGAACAAATGAGAAGAATCAAATTAGCCAGAAAGATAAAAGTTGCTCCAATCTGAAAAGATGGGAGAGTACTTTAGTATCGTGTTTTATGATCATCTTAATGGTTATGGAAAAACCATATCACAATTGATCCTCTAAAGACATATTAGTGCATTTGTATGGCTAAGAAGAGGGATCGTGAATTGTTGAAAATGGTTTAAGTCAAGAAGATGAGTCATACTTCATTCCCAAAACAAGTCTTAGAGTCATACTCCAAGATTGTAACCTTGAGTGACATAATGTTAAGAAAGGTTTAACACTTATCAAATGTAGAGTAAAAATTTTCTACTCATGTACATTTGAAATTGGTAAGTTGTGATGTTTTAGGATAAAACAAAGACCAACTAAGACCAATTGTGTGAAGTGTTTGTCTTGATAAGAATCCGCACTAACTCTTGAATAATCGATTTGTCAAGGAATTATTCATGACAAGAGAATCTTATATGTCAAGAGGGCAGTGGGAGTCTTAAAGATCTTGAAAAGTTTCAAGAACTAATCAAGAATAAATCTATTGTTTATCACTAGCACACGACTTGAGGTTTGTAATCTATCATGTTGACATATTCTTATTTCTGTGCCCATTCCAGTTAAGGTTGATGGTGCATGTGAGTTTTATGAGTTCTCAGTTGTTTGTATAACAACTTGGAAGCAATGGCAGGCCCTTGTGCTGCCAGGTGGCAAGAAATTAAGATTGAACAAGTTCAGTCCATATGAGTTTGGATTTGTCACTAACGTTGTCTTGTGATTATGGTTATGACAAATTCACATGGATAGGAACACATACACCATAAAATCTAAGTGTCATAAGGTTTCTCTCCGATTCGTGAAAATGATGGTGAGGAAACGCTTTCACTAAGTAGATTTTAAGGAGATAGCAATTGCGATATTTGTATCTTCCAATTCAATTATGATTACGACATCCCTCTTCATAATTTGAATTGTGAGAAATAGCAAAGGGTCTAAACATTTGAGACTTATTGTTATAAGTTCTAAAAATTGTTAAGACACACATGTGAGCTATCTAAGGAAAGGTGTATGAGTTTGAGAAGCCTAGATAAAGTCTTATCAAAGCATCTCATATCAGAAATCTGAACTATGGTAAGAAAGTCAACAAAGTGTTGATTTCTAGAAGTCCAACTGATTTCTGAGTACATGTCAAAGCTAGTGGGAGCATAAGTGTTATGCTAGTAAGATAATAATTATAATGCAAGTGGGAGCATAATTATTATGGTAAGTGTTGCAAGTTAGCAATGTTAATTATAGAGAACAAAAGTTTCAATTCACAAATTTGCAGGGTTTGAAAAAGTTGTTTTACTATAATTAAGGGAGAGGAATTCATACTTCATTTCATAATCTAAAAGCTTAGATTGAGATTTTAATCAATTTTAGTAAAATATATATGAATGTTATGTTCGAATGGTTCAACATAAGGAAATTCTATATATGGAAAGGTTAATTGCGTTCTCAAAATTTAGTTATGATTACGGCATACCTCTTCATAATCAAAATTTTGAGAACATGGCAAATAGAAATATTATAGCAAAAGAATGATTAAGTATCATGTATTTATGTTAAACATTATGAATCGTATCCCATATGCTTCGGGTATAAGATCGATTGCATATGCTATAATATTCTCGTGTTCTAATTTTCCAAATGCCTAGGGCATTAAGAGGGAAAAAGGAATAGAACCGGACATGACTAAAGTGGTTGAACAACTGTTAAGGACAATCTAAGGTTCGCCAAAGATTGGTCGCTTAAGGACATTTGGAAGTATAGTAATGGAAGGACCATATTGACATTATTATGAATAGACAGGAGCCTATTAATAATGAGTTGTCGTATGGAAAATATGGAATGTTTCCATATTGGGAGTTGAACAATAGATGAGAAAGTTAGAAACTTTTATGCAAGAAGGATGTTCAAAGGAATGTACTTTGAATTTGAGACTTCATTTTCATGGAATTGTCTTGTAACAATATCCAAAGGAATATTTTGTAATATCATTGGTCATGTCTCTGTGACTTTTAGCACCTAGACATTACAAAAGAATCATTGCATGATAGTTTAGAATCTAACACTTCCTAGCAATGACAAGAATTTGGAATTCTTACACTTGCAATAAGGATTTGAAATTTTGAAATGAGCATCATTGAAATGTTTTTCAATTGATCTATTTCACAATTAAGGACCATAGACAAACATAGTGTGCATGCTTGGTGCATGGCATAACTATCGTTTAGACGAACACAGTGTGCATGCTTGGAGCATGACATAACTATTGTTTTAATTCAAGTATTAAGTTGATTATTCGAAAGATTATACAATGAATGATGAGTAATCAATATGGCTCAAAAGTTTTGGGGCCATATAGGGTTAGTATTATTCTTGTGTTTCACTTTGCATGTTTTAACTTCCCGAATAACTAGGTTATTCAAACCATCCACAGTCGATCATACTTTGGAAGTAGGTATTGAGGCAAGACTATCATGAATGGGTCAGTAGTTTGTCTAGGACAAAGTGGCTACAATATTCATGAGTGCTCCTGGAATAAGATTTAAGTATTGGATTCAACCCACGCTCATTTGAACCACTTCATGGATTTTATCACGAGTGATCATGAGACGATAATATCTTATATTCTTTAAACAGAGACGTGTGAGTTGTAGTTGCGAGTCGGTTGCAAATTGACATATGTAAACGTACCAGTAACTTGGTTGTTATAAAACATATCGTTGTGTGTAATTTGATGAGTAAGTACAAGCGAACATTTGGGTCGAAGTTTATCCGTTCCTTTTACCCCATGTGGATAAAAGCGATATTTGTGGGGCCCTTGATGATTTAGTGATGACATCAGGCCTGGACTGATTTGATTTGTTTAATTAGTCGGTCGTCATAAATCGGAAATCTAGAAACAACAGATGGACAGAGAGAATGATTATAATCCATGTCTCAGTCCATATGATATCTACAATGGAGGAATATATGATCCCTTATCTAATGGACACATCATTGACTAGATCAGAGTTCGACAACAACTTTTAAGAGCTACGATTGCTAGTCGGGTTGGAGTCATGCTTGCAATAATAGTTATTAGACTTATCCAAGTGGGAGACTGTTGGATTAGGTGTCTAAGCCCATAACTATTATTGGTATGTACTTGACCCGAGAGTAGCATGGTCCATTTGGGTTGCATGGCATCGGAACAATTTGGATATACTTTTGTGAAAAGAGGATATTTATGATTTATTAATATATTATAAGTTCAAATATATTAATATGAAATCATATTATTTAATTAGTATTGATCAAGAATTAGTTTGGAATTAATTTTGTGATCAAAAGAGACTAATTAAATAAATGGGGATTGATTTGGTAAATCATTCATTCTTATAAAGTGGGCTTATGATCCATAGTTCTTCATGTTGGGCTAAACCCATGTGGTGACCCATGGATATGTTGGATTAATGTCTAAGTCCATAAATATATTTGGTATGTACTTGACCCGACCCGGCATGGTCCATTTGGGTTGCACTTCACCGGCACAATTTATATGGATAGTCTTTTGAGAATAGTATATTTATGATTTATATTAATATATTATAAGTTATAATATATTAATATGGAATCATATTATTTAATTAGTATTGATCAAGAATTAATTTAGAATTAATTAAGTGATCAAAAATAACTAATTAAATATGGACTCTTATATATATGGAATGGGCCAAGTTCATTTAGGTTGGGCTAAGCTTTCATGGATGGTCAATGGAGCTTTTAACCCATGGATCCTATGTAAATGAAAGGTCATGGGTATTAGGGTTTACATAGATGTAACCCTAATCCTCCATAATATATAAAGGGGTCCTTGGCTCACAAAATTGACACAAGTGTGTGAAAATAAGAGTGGGCCAATTTTAGTGTGCATACATATTCTCTCAAGTTCTTCCAAGGTGTTTTGGTGATTTGTGATTCCATTTGAGGCTTCCACACTATTGGGGCTAAGCTCTTAAAGCTTGAAGACATCAAGCTACATCAAAAGGTATGTCATCTAACTAGAACTTTGTAGTATAGGTACTTCATAATATGCTAGTTAGGATGAAACCTTGGAATAGTTAATATTTGCATGTATAATAGAGAAAACATAGATCCAAGGTTTATAGGGTTGCATGTACACCATAGGAGTGTTAGAATGCTCAAAACCCAACAGTGGTATCAGCGCCATGGGTTGTTTTCTGTTATATTGATGCAAATGTTTTATTTTCAAAGTTGGAAAAAAAAGAAAAAAAAACATGACGTTTGTCAAATTTTAAGATAATTACTTGTTTTTGTGAAAAACTAATTATTTGTAAAATTTGAATCATTTGCTATATGAGTTGAATTAGGTCAAATTTAGTAAAAGATAAAATGATATGATTATTTTATTAGTTTTAAAAGTTTGATCTAAAGAGTTTTTTGAAACCTCCATAAGTTATGGATATGAAAAGGTTTTAAAAAAAATTGATTCAAAGTTTTTTTATGGAGTTACAAAACTTGGTCTTAATGTTTTAAAGAATTCCATAACTTGTTCTTAAGTTATGGAACATGAAAAGTTTCATCATAAAACAAGTATTTAACTCCATAAGTTATGGAATCCAAAAGTTTTCAAGAGTTACAAAACTTGCCCTCAAGTTTTGGAATTTGGAAAAAGTTTTTTTATGATAAAAAAAAAAGAATTGAATTCTAAAACTCTTGGGTTCATAACTTAAACAATTAATTAAATGGTTTTAATTTTGAATTTAATAATTGGAATTATGATGTTTTATTGAATAATTCAATTAACTCTTATGGACTTTATTAATAGAACATGAAGGAAGGTATCTTCCATTCTGAAATTTGACACTAAAAGAATTGAGTCTAAGAATTGCATCATATGATGAGAGGTCATTAGAACATGACCCATCGGTCTATTAAAATAATCGAAGTAAAGAACTTATCTTAAGTTAAGAAGCATCAGGAGTCTCTAATAAGGATCGAGTTTGTAACTCGAAGGTTACGATTGAAAGTCCAATATAGTATGAAAAGCGAGTGCAAGATTGAGTACCGCCAGCAGTCAAGAAGTCCAAGAGTTATATACTCATTTGAAATGACATAAGAGTTACAGTTATTACCTAGGATGAAAAGATAACGTACATAGTCAATATACAAGCCCTCTTTTGTTGATGATTCTGGGATGTAATCATCCTAAAGGGGAGATAATTGTAATGTCCGCAGATTCGGGCTAGTCATTTTAGAGATAATAAGCGTTAAAAGTGACTTTTTGATGGAATATTATTTAGAATAAATAAATCTTAACCAAATGCATAGTATATGTCACAAGGATTCCGTACATATAAAGAACGCAAAAATCCGACTTATAACGAAGAAGTTATGACCCGTCGAAGTTTCACGATTAAACAGGCACGACTTTGCATATCGTAAAAAGTAAATTTTCTATAAAATACTTTTTTAGCCTTAGTAATCTAAAAAAGTTCGTAGTAGTCATTAAACCGAGATCGTGCATATAGAGAACGTCCAAATCTGACTTCATTTGAGGAAGTTATGATTTTTCGAAGATTCAACGTACCAGTATACAGCTCGAAAATCGACTTTTAGATTGATTGATTATTAGCCAACACAATCTAAACAAGAATTCAAGATCTCGATAATAGGAGCTCAATGATATAAAGACAGTCGAAAACTGATGTCGAACGACAAAGTTATGAATTTTTAACGGACTTTAACTTTATAAGCCTGTTAAAATATAACTTTAAAAATAAATTCAAAATTAGCCGATGAAGTCTAAACGAAAGTTGTAGATCACGTTGATAGCTACGCGTGGATATAAAGAACGTTAAAAACGGAGCTTGTATGCAAAAGTTATGGATTTTACAAGACAATTAATTTTTGGATTAACCAGAGGGGGACACGTGGCGCAATCTAGAACCACAACTTCTTCCCCAAGGCTTGTGATCAGACGGTGACATGTGGCACATTACAGCCAGCATAATGTTGGAGTACGCCCATCCTACGATCCATTTCCAACCTATAAATAGATGGCGAAAATCACTTCATTTTTCACACCTTTTTATCCAACTCTCTCGCAACCCCCCCCCCCCTTTCGCCCCCAACAATGTTAATGCTTTTCTCTAGCACTTCCTAGGTGTTAGTAGCAAAGCTCCGAAGTGCCAAAAGCCCCAGTAAATATAGCTTTCAGTTTAGAAGTTCTGCCCGTGCAGAGTCTAGTTTCTCGCTAAACCACCTGTAAGTTGAGTTATTCTTACCGTACTTTAAGTATAACTTATGTTTAAGTTCATTATCGTTATTATGAACCTATATAACAAGATTTCTCAGTTATTCCAAGTCGTTATGTTGATTGATCTACTTATGGGGATGATGTCTAGGCTGGATTTAGTGAGGTGTTTAAAGTGGAATTTCCAAACAGTATACTTTGTATACTAAAGAAACCCTACCTCCGATATGATCCTACCTGGTTGTTCCTTACTTGATAGATCTTGAAGTAGACTTTGATTTAATGATGAATCTAGACTAATAATTAGTTGCGATAAATATTAGACTAAGACTTAGTGATAATGATACTAGAATTCGTCAAAGGGAAAGACAGTTGCTAGGAGTGAAGCGCTGCCCCAATTTGGAATTATCACTTTAACAAGTGAGTGCATTGTTACTTTCATCTTACACAGATATATGAAGTATCTAATATTAATACATGGTATATGTGCTTATTATCTGTGTTCCTGATATCTATGCTAGATGAACGATTTATATATGTTTTTACTTGATTTAAACTGTATATGTATTTTTATACCTATAAATATATTGGGTAAAGATGGGTAGATGAAAGATGAAATAGATGATGAGAGGCCTTGACTTTAAAAGATGACGTCATCTACCAGAGTATAGATGACAACCACAGACTATTCTAGACAGTCTAGTGGAACGTTAGCATGCTCACAGCCTGTAGCTGTTTTTGAGCTAAGTGTTCACCAGATGTACTCTATAAACCCATTGATATGTATTGTGGGTGGACTCCCTAAAATAATATTGTCAATAAAGGAGATGAACCTTGGCAGCTATGGACATAGTGCCCTATAGATAAACACTGGAAGCTAGGGACTTAGTGCCTATTAAACGTTGGCAGCGATGGACTTCGTGTCTATTACTTAGGACAAATCCTAAGGAATAAATATTGAAGAATACCAACTGACAAGTATCATGGAGGAATCCCTGAACTAGTACTATCAGCATAGATGATCCTTGGGGTAGATCCTTAAGAATAAACAAGATAATGGGGATGGGAAATTGGGTTAATTGTTTGATGATTAAACATAATAATTATATTATTGTGGGTTGAAAACCCTATGTATTCACCAGGTTTCCCAACTTCACCCACTCAGTTTATTGTATCACAGGTAGCGATATTAAAGATACATTCTGCTGAGAGATTCAAGGAGTATTAGGCCACTAGTTTAATTACTGTAAGGCTTGTAATATTCCGTTATGCTTATGTTTTTGTATTGATGATAACATCCTAATGTTTTAATATAAATAAAATACATTTCTTCGGAAATGCTTTGATAATATAATTATTCTGTTTTCTGGGATCAAATTCTGCAATATTATTCTTCGAAATGGATACTCTGATTTTTAAATAAGCATAAACAAATCGGTCTTTTCTAGTCTTGAAAATGGTGATGTCACAAAGATCGACCCTCCTTGAAAACCCTAGTTCATTTTTAGCATTTTGAGATTTTGGAGTGAGTTGTGTGCTTCCTTTTTATGAAGAGGATCTTCAAGGAGTAGGCTTTGCTCTCTAGACTTTGGATTTAACATCTTCTCTTCATTGTGCACCATTTGGAGGTATAAAGCTCCAAACATGGCTTATGTCTCTTTAGATCTTAGTTAAGCCTTGATTTTCATCCTTTTTATCCCAAAACCTAGAGCTTGGTGAGTGGGAGGTACTCCAAAGCCTTTAAGGTGTCCTTTTAGATGTTTAAAGGCATTTTAAATCATAAAATGCAAGCATGGATCTTGATTTTTCCCCATGCAAGAGTTATGGTGTAGAAAAGGTTTGAGTAAGCTAGGATTATAGTGTTAGGCTTCTTGTAGCGATGCAAAGGCATAAGGTTTGCAACTTTATGGCCTTAGGGGCCTTATTAAGCTTAGATATAAAAATTGTTCGTATGGTCTTGAGTCATTAAGACCTTATTATGGGTTTTGCCTTAAGGGTGCTTATGCTGGGCGTAATTCCCAGTAGACCGCGCATACGGCACCTCAGTCGCGACCCATTCCCGCATCGGTCGAGTACGTTGCAAGTACCACTTGGTACGTCGACTGTACGGCCCAGTCCAACTTTGGTGATTTTAGGCCTTAAATCGTTAGGCTTTGCTTATTGGGCTTGGACCATATATTTTCATTTTGATGGGTCACTTCTGATTTTGGGCCCATTTTGGACTTTAGATGTTCTTTGGGGTTGGGCATAGGATTTTATTGGGCTTAAAAGAAAAGGATAAATTGGCCCTTTTTACCTTGGACATTAGGCAAGTAATATAATTTTTCAGCTATGGGTTATGTCCTAATTATTAATTGGGGATTTGTTTGTTTAGTTAGCATAGGGATATTTCCAGTCTAGCAGCATGAGCATTTATCTGGTTTTTCAGGAGTTGAGGTGATTTTCCTCACTAGATCCATGGGTCGAAGGCACCAATGCCGGCTCATTGCTTGTTGTGTAGAATGTTAGATGCCTTGTGATAATTATATATGGAAGATCAGGATCTGGCCCCTGGCATTTGCATGAAAGACCAGGGTCTGGACCCTGGCAGTTATGTGAATGACCAAGATCTGGCCCCTGGCATTTGTATGCAAGACTGAGATTTGTTCCTCGGCACTAAACGAAAAGACCATGGTTTGGCCTATGGTAGGAAATGATTACATGACTATGATTTGGCCCATAGCATTTATCTTTTTTCATGTGTGGTATGTGGTACTTGGGGGAACTTATTAAGCTTTATGCTTAGAGTTTATGTTTATAGCTTCACGTACATCCAGATCTAAAGGGAAGGGCCCAACGTGATGGCACAACATCCTCCCCTCACAATTTCCGCATTTGATATATTTGTACTATGATGTTTTGGATATTATGACTTGATTTTGATTCTGAACGATTTAATGAATGATTTGATAAGTTTTAAAAAGAAAATTTTTACTATGGTTGTAGGTCGTTACAAGTTGGTATCAGAGCCTTGGTTTGAGGGATTCGGGCATACTTTCGGGTGTGTTTGAACTCAAACTGAGGAAATGATAGTTTTCTTAATAAAAATGGAGTTAAAGTTAGAAAACAAAGATTTTCATTAAGAAGAGGGACTGCGATGCGTGTAATTAGCCGAGCTCAAGTAAGTTGTTCCCAAATTACACATACCTATGTATTATGAGTAGTATGCTAGATATGAGAAGTGCATGCTAGATTAGGGCTAAGGATACCTTCCGGAATCATATGATAGATTTTCCTGATTTGTGTGATGCCTTATATCCTAGTAGGACTTCATGCCATGTAATACATGGAATCTATTTCGGCTCAGTTATTTGCTAAGTTTATGCTTTCAAAGTTGTATACGATTAGGATTGTATAGCCCTAGAATGATCAATTTGGCCTCATTTACTTTTCCTTGTTTGGTTGTGGACTTCGGGTAGAATCATCATTTGACAGTATATATGATCCTATTTTGTGTATAACTTGCATGCATAATGCAACCAACGGTGTTGATTGAGGTTCTTGGTATTGCGAGTGGTGGGAGTTGGGAATTCCTAGGAGAGTCTAGGATATGTTGTTGTATAGCATAGGATTAGTTTATGGTTTTAGTGGGATGACCTAGAGGAATCAGGACTGACCTTGAGGAAGGTACAAGTAGGTGTGAAAGGTAGTATTGGGCCCGTACTACTAGAAGCACATGATATGTACCTATGACTAGTGCATATCACAAAACTCTAAGGAGGCCTGTGTAGAGGAGTCCCCTCGAGTCCTTGTTGATTGATTTTATGTTGTGTTTCAGTTTGGGGAAGGTGGTGACTAATCGAGGAGGTTTGGGTTCTGCTTTACGTTCGGGTTCTGGTTCAGGCTCGGGTTCAGGTGCTGAGCCAATTGATGAGAGGTTGTGCGAGTTTATTTTGGCCAAGGTTACTCGTGATATCATGGATGCTACCGTGGTGTTGTTTTGGCACCATCAAGGAGGGGATTATGAAGTTGATGGATGAGAGGCTTATGTCTTTTTGAGTCGAGATTGTTGTGGGTCAAATTGGAGCTCAAACTCCCTCATTTCGGGAGTTCAAGGCTTGTGGAGCTCCTGAGTTCTTTGGGTTAAGGACCCCATCGCTAGCTGTCGTTGGATCGCTGACATAGAGAATGCTCAACAAACGATCTTTTGCCCTGAGGGGTCAAAGGTGGGATTTGCATCTTGCCTACTGAGGGACAGAGCACCAGACTAGTGGAAGGAGGTTACCCGAGCTATAGGGTCAGCGGCAGTAGCAGTAATGACATGGGAGGATTTTGTTCAAAGATTCCAGAGGGAGTTTGCACCGGCTATCGAGGTGCAACAGTTGGGGAGGGAGTTCAAGGACCTTCGCCAGACTACCGAGACCATGGCGGAGATTACCGCCAAAT
Source organism: Lactuca virosa (assembly GCF_052849685.1). NCBI lineage: Eukaryota > Viridiplantae > Streptophyta > Magnoliopsida > Asterales > Asteraceae > Lactuca > Lactuca virosa. The sequence goes on along the minus strand of NC_136432.1, from coordinate 290,323,067 downwards.
TCTGGGAGAGGGCATTGTTCATCCCACAGTATGTTGTGGATGAGGAGATAAGAAAGACGAGATATCATGAAATGTTAATGGAGGATATAAGATAGTTCGTGAGCTTTTCAGTATGTAAGACCCTGAATGATATGATCTAGAAGGTCCGTGAATGGGATATTGAGTTAGAGCTTCGGTCGAAGAGGAAGCCGAAGCAGGTACAAACAGCAGTGGGCCAAACTAAGAGCCCCAAGACCTCTGATGCTCACACGAGAGGCCAGCAGGGCTGGGGCCGTTGCAGCAAGTGCGACAAGCCGCACAATGAGTGTTGCCAATTAGTAGGTTTAGGATGTTTTAGCTGTGGCCAGTCGCACCACGTGAGAAGAGATTTCCCCAAGAGGGCTCTAATTTGCTTTCATTGCAATCAGACTGACCATAAAAAGGTCGATTGTTTGAGATTGTGATGGGGAGCAGTGGCGGCGCCTACGCCAGCCACCTTGAGGATTATTGATGGCTGCCAGGGCAAGGCGGAGGCTCCAACGAAGAGCAGGGCTTTTCAACTGACCACCGACGAGGCTCGTGCAGCACCAGATGTGGTTACTCGTATGTGTTTTATCTCTATCTTCTATTGCTTTCCTTGTTTATGATTATACTTATTTTGATCTTGTATAGGGACCTTTTTGGTCAATGGTTTGACCGCTCATGTTCTGTTTGATTCTGGGGCTACCCAATCGTTTGTATCTCTTGCACTCAGCAAGAAGTTTTGCGATGCTCCACGGACTTTGACTTCCCCACTAGAGGTTGATATTGCGGATGACCGTACTATGAGTGCTTCGAGGGTTTTCCATGGGTGTGTCCTAAATCTGTTTAGTTAGAGATTATCTATTGATATGGTGTCGATCCCCTTGAGAGTATCGAAGGTTATCATCGGGATGGATTGGTTGGGCCCCAATGGGGCCATGATTGATTGTGAGCGGCAGTCGGTGAGAGTTCGAACCCTAAGTGGGGGAGAACTAGTTATTCTTGTCTAGAGAGCTTCACATGGACCAAATCTTTGTTTAGCTGCGAGGGCCAAGAGATATCTACAGCTAGTTTGTTCTAGGTTCTTAGTGTATGTTGCAGACACTCGAGTTGATGTCATGACATGATTGAGTGGGGTGCCCATTGTTCAGGATTTCCCTGATGTGTTTCCTCAGGATTTGCCAGGAGTGCCTCCTGAGAGGCAGGTTGAGTTTCAGATTGATCTGGTACCTGGTGCGGCTCCGATAGCCAAGACGTCGTATATGCTGGCCCCACCCGAGATGCAGGAGTTGTCTATGCAGCTTCAGGATCTACTAGAAAAGGGTTTCACTCATATGAGCAGTTCTTTGTGGGGAGTGCCGATTCTGTTTGTGAAAAAAGAAGGATGGTTCACACAAAATGTGCATTGATTACCTAGAGTTGAATAAGTTAACGGTGAAGAACTGTCACCCACTCCCAAGGATTGACGATTTGTTTGACTAGCTTTAGGGTGCAACTTAGTTCTCCAGAATTGATTTGCGATCAGGGTACCACAAGATGAGGGTCAGGGAGAATGATGTGCAGAAGACAACCTTCAGGAATCGTTATGGTTATTACGAGTTTGTGGTGATGCCATTCGGGCTCACCAATGCATCAGCAACGTTCATGGATCTCATGAGCCGGGTCTGCAGGCCGATGCTAGATTGGTTCGTAATTGTATTCATCGATGACATTCTAGTCTACTCTTAGACCAAGGAGCAGCTTGAGGAGCATTTGCGAGAGGGACTGGAGACCCTGAAGAGGGAGAGGCTTTATGCCAAGTTCTCGAAGTGTGAGTTCTGGTTGCACGAATTGTAATTTTTGGGGTGCATCGTCAACCAGAAGGTTATATTGGTCGACCTGGCCAAGATCGAGGCTGTGATGTGATGGGAAGTTTCGAGGACCACATCTGAGGTTCGAAGTTTCTTAGGTCTCGAAGGATACTACCGGATATTTATCTAGATTTCTCCAAGATCGCAGTGCCTTTGATTCATTTGACAAAGAAGAATGTGACTTTTCAGTGGGCGCCTAATCAGCAATTGTGAGACTCTAAGGCAGAAATTGTGTGAGGCCCCGATTCTAGGGCTCCCTGAGGGTTTGGATGATTTTGTAGTTTATTGTGATGCCTCTATTTTGTGTTTGGGAGTGGTTCTTATGCAGAGAGGTCACGTGATTGCTGACGCTTCGAAGCAGCTTAAGCCGCATGAGGCTAACTACCCTACCCATGATTTGGAGTTGGGGGCCGTGGTTTTTTCCCTCAAGATCTAGAGGCACTATCTGTATAGGGTCCGGTGTACTATCTACACCAATCACAAGAGTTTGAGGTATTTGATGGACCGGCTAAATCTTAGTATGTGGCAGCGAAGATGGGTGGATGTGGAAAAGGATTATGATTGCGAGATCTTATACCACCCTGGGAGGGCCACTGTTGTGGCCGATACTTTGAGCCGCAAGGCGGTGAGTTCTTCTATCAGAGATATTTTCTTGAGGATGGTTATCACATCGCCTTTATTAGATTTAATCAAGGAAGCTTAGGTAGAGGGTTTGAAAAAAGAGAATTGGAAGGCCGAGCGAATCACGGGACATATTCCCTTATTTGTTAGGGACAACCGAGGGTTGTTGACTCAGTGCGGTAGAGTTTGGGTTCCAGCATCAGGGGGTGAGGTAGACGGTTCTAGAGGAGGCGCATAAGTCAAAGTTTTCTATCCATCGAGGGGCCATGAAGATGTACAAGGATCTGAGGATGAGTTATTGGTGGCCATGTATGAAGAGGGAGATAGCTCGGTTTGTTGATCGATGCTTGACTTGCAGGAAAATCAAGGCCGAACATCAGTGACCCCATGACAATATGCAACCCTTACCCATTCCCATGTGGAAATGGGAGGAGATCACCATGGATTTCATCAAAAAAATGCCAAGGACGACACGTGGTGTTGATTCTATCTGGGTCATTATGGACAGACTGACCAAGAGTGTGCATTTCATATAGGTTATCGAGAGCATGTCCGCATAAAAGTTAGCTAACATTTATGTCTGCGAAGTGGTAGTTCGACATGGGGTGCCAGTCTCGGTGGTTTCAAACCAAGATGTTCGTTTCACCTCCAGGTTTTGGAGGAAGTTTGACGAGGAGTTGAGTACTCATTTGCATTTTATTACATCATACCACTCTCAGACCGATGGCCAGAGCGAGAGGACGATTCAGACGCTTGAGGATATGCTCCGGGCTTGTGTTTTGGATTTTGGATGGAGTTGGGATACTTACCTTCCACTGACTAAGTTCTCCTACAACAACAGTTATCATGCCAGTATTGACCGACCACCATATGAGATGTTGTATGGAAGGAGGTGCATGACCCCATTTTGCTGGGGGGAGGTCGGGCATTGAGTCATGGGAAGTATAGAGGTGGTACTCAAGACTACTGAGTTGATCCGATAGGTGCACGACAGGTTGTGAGTCGCGCAAAGCCGACAGAAGATTTATGCCGATCGGCAACATTCGGACCTCGAGTTTCAGGAAGGAGACTTGGTGCTTCTGAAGGTGTCACCTTGGAAAGGTTTCATCCGATTTCGGAAGCGGGGCAAGTTGGGCCCCAGATTTATCGGACCTTTTAGGATTTCGGCCCGAGTGGGCAAGGTTACATACCGGATGGATTTGCCTGATGAGCTCAGCCAAATCCATAACACTTTCCATGTGTCTCAGCTCTGGAAATGTGTGGCCGATGGGTCCGCAGGTGTTCCTCTGGATGATATTCAGGTTGATGACCACCTGAATTATATGGAAAGACCAGTGGTGATCTTAGATCAGAATACGAAGGCTCTGTGTAGCAAGGAAGTGTCACTGGTCAAGGTCCAGTGGCAACATCAGAAGGGTTCCGAATGGACATGGGAACCCGAGGCGGAGATGCGAAAGCACTACCCTGATTTGTCTGCGGCAGCAGACTTTGATGGCGAAGTCTAATTTAAGTGGGGAAGAGTTGTAACATCTATTTTTCCAGGTATTTGCTTTTGGAACCTTGAGTTACAAATTGTTTGCAAGAAGGGTCTCCAATGGAAATTCTGTGACTTTTGGGAGCTGCTTGTGTACATTGGGCGTACTGAGACCCACGCCAGTATGTTGCACGTACTCAGTACGCTGGGCATACGTGGTTCAGACCAAAACCCTAATATTTAGGGTTTGTAAACTATTTAAGCACCATTATAGCCACAATACCTTTGTTGGATTAATGTCTAAGTCCATAACTATAATTGGTAAGACTTGACCCGACCCGAATTTGGGTTGCATGGCATCATGCATTTGGATAGACTATAATGAGAGAAATAACACTTAAGGTTGGTTAATATATTATAAGTTCTAATATATTAATAAGGTTATTTAATTAGTATTGATCAAGAATTAATTTGGAATTAATTAAGTGATCAAAAGGAGACTAATTAAATATATGGGTTGATTGTGTAAATCATTTATTCTTATATATGTGGGCTTGTGATCCAAGATTCCTTATGTTGGACTAAGTCCATGGGGTGACCCATGGATACTCCATGGAGGTTAAAATCCATGGAGCATAAGGAATGGGTAAAGTTATGAGTTACATGGTGTAACCCTAATAGCCACCATATAAAAGAATCCCATGGCTCAAGAAATCGTGCACTAATGTGTGAATATGAGGGCTAGACGATTTCAAGGAGTGTTCCATTTCTCTCAAGTCATTCCATGTGCATTTGGTGTTGTGTGAACCATTTGAGGTGTCACACTTGGGGCACTAGGCACTCAAGCTTCATGGAGACAAGCTACATCAAACAAAGGTATGTATTCTATCCATTTGATTACCCAAGTATCAATTATTGTATGCTAGATAGTGTAATACCTTGGAAAGTTCATAATTGCATGTATAATAGAGAAAACATAGATCCAAGGTATTTAGGGTTGCATGTACACTTAGGAGTGTTAGAATGCGCAAAACCCATCAGTGGTATCAAAGCCAAGGCTTGTTTTCTTGTTATACTTGCAAAATTAGCTGAAAAATCGAATTGTATTAGTTTAAAAGTTATGCTAATTACTTGAAAAAAATTTGATGTGAATTATCTTTGTTCATATGAGTTTATTAGATTAATAGAAAAGTTAATTGATTATGTGTTTTCAATCCATTTTAATCTAAGAGTTGATTCTAAAATGTGTTTTTGTAACTTGTCCTCAAGTTATATGAAAAGTCACATTTAAGTTTCATAAAACTCATAAAAAGTTGGCAATGGTTACAAAAAAGAAGAGTCTTGTCCTCATTAAATGGTTTTATGACTCCATAACTTGTCCTCAAGTTATGGAGGTTCAAGAGTCACTTCATTAAATGATAAAATGTGTAACCTTAATTAGTTCCATAAGTTACAAAAATAAAGAAAAGTTACATTCTTTTATTAATTTAAAGTCTTCCATAACTTGTCCTCAAGTTATGGAACTTGAAGAGTTTTTTTTTAATTAAAACTACTTTAAACACATAAGTTATGGAATTAATTAGTTTTGAATATTTTCAAAACTTGCCCTCAAGTTTTGGAATTTGTAAAGTTTTCCCCATGAATACTTTAATTCCAAGTTAGCCCTTAGAATTTTAAAAGTTAAAATTCAACCCTTATACTTTATAGTATTATAAGTTAATAATAAATATATGTATAAGAGCAAGTCAGTCTTACCGTTAGTAGGCCTCATTCACGAAGCCGGTCTATAAGGGGGTATAAGGTTACTGCCTATAAAATGGCAGTTTAATGGGTGTCCACTCTCACCCACCGCTTCCTTGACTGGTGGAGGGTCGTTAGCCGAACGGGTAGGACAAGGACTATAATTCTCCCTTAATTATAAGTATTAATGATAAATACTAAGTAACTAAACACTTATAAATTCTCAATCTTAGTTACTTAGGAAAATGTGAATAAGGTGCTAATCCATGAAAGTACACTTTGCACTTTGTTTAAGTCGGTTAGTGGAGCGTGTGTGGTTAACCAGCACACTAACTCGTATTTAACAAGGTAGGCAAAGGGTAACTTAATGTTTATCATAGTATCGATGGAGCGTGTGTGGTTAATCGGCACATCGATTGAGGGGTAAACACTTAAGGGTACCAAGTAATTTGCATGGTTACTTCACACCTTGTTTTGTGATCCTCGGCATCCCAGTCACAAAACCTGAAGGGCACACTCGAGATTGAAACATGCCTTTGAAAAGTTCAATGAATCTCAAAAGAATCTAGGAGTTTCAAAACCAATTAAAACCTAATAATACATTTCGTTTATCTTGGTGGAAATTGGTGAATCGTCATTCACCTACCTTCAAATATTCTATAGCTTGGATTACGACATCCCTCTTCCAAGTTATAAAATATTGTGTTGGGTCCTAGCCTTAATATTTCATATTGGGTGTTATATTAAGGACTTTAAATCAACTATCTTGAATTTCTCCCAAAAGATGTCTAGTTCAGACATCTATGATCATCCCAAATCTCTTGGAACTTCACTTCCTCCACCTCCTCCAATTATTCTCCCTAACCCACAAGTTCTTGAAAAGTTTAAGGTCACTCAAGCCCTATTGGCAAGCAAAGATCTATGTGTGATCACATCTTGGAGATGTAGTCACATATTGACAAGCCGGGAGAATTGGGTGTCAAAGTCTTGAGAAAGTTGGTGGCTCAACTACTTTCTAAGTCACATAGTGAGTTCCTTTGGGACTCCTATGAAACAGACTATGACAAGACCCTTAATGATCTTATCAAAGAAAAGTGAAGAAACTTAAAGAAAGAATATGCTGAATCTGATCGCGTAGATGGATTTCTATCGCATAGTTTGAAGATCGGATTCTTGAGCTACTTCTTAGGAGTTATGATATATTGCTTAGGAATAGATAACAACAAAGTTTTCATGTGCTTTTGCACTGTAAGGATAGTTTTTTCCGCAAAGTTTTTAAAATAAAAGGAAAATTTTTGATTTTATTTATTTTAAAATATCCTTACAATGACATTTGTGAAAATCTTTGTTGCTTATAAGATTCCATTAAGAGCAAGATTGAAAATATGAATTTGATTCTTTCATTTGTGGTAGTGTCCAAATTTACCAAATAAGGAAAGATTCTCATCACCCAAGTTTCAGTTGGATAGAAACTTGGAATCATCCAAGTTGTATAGTATGATGAATGAGAATTTTCAACTTTGGAAAATTAAGACTAGTTCCTTGTTCACATGTATATGTGAGTCAAGTGAAGGACTAAGGGATCGAGTACACATTCTTGTGCACTGATCAAGTCCACCATAAAAGATCGATAAGACTATTCGTCATGATTTACTAAGGCTTAGTAAATATGATTATACTTACAAGCTTAAGTATAATTCTGAGACATTGGAAAAGTTTCAATGTATGACAGAACGAATGAGAAGAATCAAATTAGGCAGAAGGATAAAAGTTTCTCAAATCTGAAAAGATGGGAGAGTACTTTAGTATCATGTTTTAAGATCATCTTAATGATTTTGAGACCTTATCACAATTCATCCTCTAAGTGCATTCTGATAGTTAAGAAGAGGAGTTATGAATTGTTGAAGTGGTTAAATCAAGAAGATGATTCATACATCGTTCCAAAACAATTCTTAGAGTCATACTCCAAGATTGTAACTTGAGTGACATATCTTAAAGAAAGGTTTAAAACACTTGTCAAATGTAAGAGTAAAAGTGTGCTACTCTTGTACATTTCAAATTGGTAAGTTGTGATGTTTTGGATAAAACAAAGACCAACTAAGGCCAATTGTGTGAAGTGTTTGTCTTGATAAAGAATCCGCACTTTCTCTTGAATATTTGGCAAGATAGTCTTATATGTCAAGAGGATAGTGGGAGTCTTAAAGATCCTAAAAAGAATTTCAAGAACTAATCAAGAATAAAACCTGAGGTTCTTCACTAGCACACGACTTGAGGTTTATAACCTATCGTGTTGACATATTCTGTGCCCATTCCAGTTAAAGTTGGCTTTGCATAGGAGTTCTGAAAGTTCTCAATTGGTTGCATAACAACTTGGAAGCAATGGCAGGCCCTGTACTGCCAGGTGGCAAGAAGTTAAGATTGCATAAGTTCAGTCCATATGAGTTTGGATTTGTCATTATCCTTGTCTTGTGACTATGGTTTTGACGATTCACATGGATAAGAACACATACACCATAAAATCTAAGGGTCATAAGGTTTCTCTCTGATTCATGAAAATGATGGTGAGGAAACACTTCCACCAAGTAGATTTGAAGCAGATGGAAAAAGGTCTAAACAATTGAGACTATGATTACAACATCCCTTTTCATAGTTCTGAAATTGTTTAGACACACATGCATGCTATCTAAGGAAAGGTGTATGATTTTGATAAAGTTTTATCAAAGCATCTCGTATCAGAAATCTGAACTTTGGTAAGAAAGTCAATAAAGTATTGATTTCTAGAAGTCCAGCTGATTTCTGAGTACATGTCAAAGCTAGTGGGAGCATAAGTGTTATGCTAATAATCATCATGTTAGTGGGAGCATGATAATTATTGTTAGTGTTGCAAGTTAGCAATGTTAATTATAGAAAACAAAAGTTTCAATTCGTGAGGCTGCAGGGATTGAAAAAGTTGTTTTGCTATAATTAAGGGAGAGGATATACTTCATTTCAGTTCTAAAGGCTTAGATTGAGACCTTAATCATCTTTAGTCAAGAATATATATATGAATTTCATGTTGGATTGTTCAACTTAAGGAAATTCTATATATTGCGTTCTCAAAATTCGATTATGATTACGGCATCCCTCTTCATAGTCAAATTTTGAAAACATGGCAAATAAAAATATTGTAGCAAAATACTGGTCTAGAATCATGTCTTTATGTGAGACATCAGGAATCATGTACCATTTGCTTTGGGTACAGGATCGATTGCATGTGCTATAATATTTGTCATTTCTAAATTTTTCCAAATGCCCAGAGGCATTAATAAGGGAAAAGGTCTAGAATTGGATATGAATAAAATGATTAAGCAATTGTTGAGGACAATCTGAGGTTTACCAAAGATTGGTTGCTCAGGGACAGTTGGAAGTATAGTGCTAATTTTGGAAGGACCATATTGACATATTCTGAAAAGAGACATCTCTTATTCAGAAGTGATAGTCAAAATGAGAATATGGAGTTGTCTCCATAGGTGGAAGTTATCCGTGTAAGATTAGAAAACTTAATGCAAGAAGCATGTCCAAAGCAATGTACTTTGAATATGAGACTTAGTTTCCATGGAGTTGATCTCCATTGGAATACCTTATAATGACTGTTGACAAGTCTTTGTGACTTTGTACATATTCATTACAGGAGGGTCAGTGCATATAAGTTTAAAATCTAAACAGATTTCGATAAATGATAGGAATTTGAAATTCTCACATTTTTCGATAAGGATTTGGGAGTGTGAAATTAGAATCATTGAAATTATGTTCAATTGGTTTATTTCACAAAGTAAGGATCATAGACAAACATAGAGTGCATACTTGGTGTATGGCAAAGCTATTGTTTAAGAAAAACATAGTGTACATGCTTGGAGAATGGGACAACTAGTGTTTTTAATTCAAGTATAAAGTTGATAAAACCGAAACAATGAATAATGAGTAATCAGTATGGTGATAAATAAAAGTGTTTATTTATATTCATAGGGTTTGATACCATATTTGATTCATTTATTCTTGTGTTTCACTTTGCATGTTTTGACTTCCAGAATAACTAAGTCGCTCTAATGATTAAGTTATTCAAACCATCCACAGTCGGTCATATGTTGGAAGTAGATATGAATCAAGACTGTCATGGGTTGGTTTGTAGAGGTTCAAGTTGGTGGACAAAGTGGTGCTACAACACTCATGAGTGCTCATAAGTTCTGAGTATTGGATTCAACCCGCGCTCATTTGAATCACTTCATGGATTTTATCACGAGTGATCATGAGACGATAATATCTTATATTCTTCAAACCTAGAGATATGAGTTGTTACTATGAGTTGGTTGTACATTGATTGCACGAAAACGCATTCGGTAACTCGATGTTATAAAACGTGCCTTTGTGTATGATTCAACAAGTAGTAGAACAAGCCATATGAGTCGAAGTTTATCGATTCCTTTTACCTTCGAGATAAAAGCGATATATGTGGGCCCCTCGATGATTTAAAGATGATACATGTGAGTGCTTGGCCAAGCCAGGACTGATTTGATTTGTTCAATCAGTCAGTCATCATGAATCGGAAATCGGGAAACAACAAATGGACAGAGAGAATGATTGATAATCCATGTCTCAGTCCATATGATATCTAGAATGGAGGAATATATGATCCCTTATCTAATGGACAAGTCATTGAAAAAGGTCAGAGTTCATCGACAAGGTCAGAGTTCGACAGAAGCTTTTGAGAGCTACGATTGCTGATCGGTTCCTAAAGTCATACGCAATAATAGTTTTAGACTTATCCAAGTGGGAGACTGTTGGATTAATGTCTAAGTCCATAACTATAATTGGTAAGACTTGACCCGACCCGGCATGGTCCATTTGGGTTGCATGGCATCATGCATTTGGATAGACTATAATGAGAGAAATAACACTTAAGGTTGGTTAATATATTATAAGTGCTAATATATTAATAAGGTTATTTAATTAGTATTGATCAAGAATTAATTTGGAATTAATTAAGTGATCAAAAGGAGACTAATTAAATATATGGGTTGATTGTGTAAATCATTCATTCTTATATATGTGGGCTTGTGATCCAAGATTCCTTATGTTGGACTAAGTCCATGGGGTGACCCATGGATACTCCATGGAGGTTAAAATCCATGGAGCATAAGGAATGGGTAAAGTTATGAGTTACATGGTGTAACCCTAATAGCCACCATATAAAAGAATCTCATGGCTCAAGAAATCGGACACTAATGTGTGAATATGAGGGCTAGACGATTTCAAGGAGTGTTCCATTTCTCTCAAGTCATTCCATGTGCATTTGGTGTTGTGTGAACCATTTGAGGTGTCATACTTGGGGCACTAGGCACTCAAGCTTCATGGAGACAAGCTACATCAAACAAAGGTATGTATTCTATCCATTTGATTACCCAAGTATCAAGTATTGTATGCTAGATAGGGTAATACCTTGGAAAGTTCATAATTGCATGTATAATAGAGAAAACATAGATCCAAGGTATTTAGGGTTGCATGTACACTTAGGAGTGTTAGAATGCGCAAAACCCATCAACCTTTCCCTTTATCATCCTCCATCCCAAGATCGACCCTCCTTGCAAACCCTAGTTCATTTTGAGCATTTTGACCTTTTGGAGTGAGTTGTGTGCTTCCTAGTTTGTGAAGAATGACCTTTAAGGAGTAGGCTTTGCTCTCAAGACTTTGGATCCAACATATTCTCTTCATTATGCACCATTTAGAAGTATAAAGCTCCAATATTGGCTTATGTTTCTTTAGATATTAGTTAAGCCTTGATTTTCATCCTTTTTGTCCCAAACCCAAGAGCATGGCGAGTAGGAGGTACTCCAAATCCTTTAAGGTGTCCTTTCATACGTTGTAAGGCATTTTAAGTCATAAAAATGCAAGTTTGGATCTTGATTAGTCCCAATGCAAGAGTTATGGTGTAGAAAAGGTTTGAGTATGCTAAGATTTTAGTGTTGGGATTCTTGTAGCCATGCAAATGCATAAAGTTTGGAACTATATGGCCTTAGGGGTCTTATTAATCTTAGATCTAAACATTGGCCATAGGGTCTTAAGGCCCTAAGACCTTATTATGGGTTTTGCCTTAGGGGTGCGTACGCTTGGCGTAATTCCCAGTACGTCACGCGTACTGCGCCTCAATCGCGACCCATTCATGCATTGGTCGAGTACACTGCACGTACCAGTTGGTAAGTCAGGCGTATGGCCCAGTCCGGCTTTGGTGATTTTAGGCCTTAAATCGGTGGGTTTTTCTTGTTGGGCTTGGACAATAGATTTTCATGGTGAGGGTTCACTTCTGATTTTGGGCCCATTTTGGACTTTGGATGATCTTTGGGATGGGGCCTAGGATTTTATTGGGCTTAAAAGAAAAGGATAAATTGGCCCTTTTTACCTTCGACATTAGGCAAGTAATATAAGTTTTCAACTATGGGTTATGTCCCAATTATTAACTAGGTCTTTATTTGTTAAGTTAGCACGCATATTTTTCTAGTCCAGCAGCCCGAACATTTATCTGGTTTTTCAGCAGTTGAGGTGAGTTTCCTTACTAGATCCATGGGTCGAAGGCACCAATGTCAGCCCATTGCTTGTTGTGTAGATGTTAGATGCCTCGTGATAATTATATATAGAAGACTAGGATCTAGCCCCTGACATTTGCATGAAAGTCCAGGGTCTGGCCCCTAGCAGTTATATGAAAGACCAGGATCTGGCCTTCGACATTTGTATGCAAGACCGAGATTTGGCCCTCGACACTGAACAGAAAGACCATGGTTTGGCCCATGGCTGGAAATGATTACATGACTATGATTTGGCCCATAACATTTATCTTTTTTCATGTGTGGTATGTGGTAATTGGGGGAACTCACTATGTTTTATGCTTACAGTTTATGTTTATGGTTTTAGGTACATCCAGTTCCAAATGGAAGGGTTCGACGTAATGGCATAGCATCCTCCCCTTACGATTTGCGCATTTCATATATTTGTACTTTGATGTTTTGGATATTATGACTTGATGTTGATTCTTAATGATTTAATGAATGATTTCATATATATATATATATATATATATATATATATATATATATATATATATATATATATATATATATATATATATATAACTGGAAAAAAATATTTAAATAACTAATTCACTCTAAATAATTAGAAAATAAGTTTTATTTGATTAATTATTTCATTAGAAGATTCACAAATTATTCAAGTAAATCACTATCAAACAAATACCAAAAATTTACTGAAAAATCGATAACAGGTCTAAGTCTATAAAAACTAATCCAAACAAGTAATCTATGACTATAAGCTTCTTGTTTGTATAGTACAGTTCAGACCTACAACTTCGCTGGTGCGACTCTCCAAACTCTTATATCCTCCGGATCTATAAGCTTCTTGTTTCTTTCTTCTTCTCTCTGTCTTTCTCTATCTACTTAATAATGGTTTGAAACTTAAAAGAAAAATATATGTATATAGCTGTCAAATTAAAGGCTACAACTTTAACTTATACAATATAATTTTTTATTTGTTGATCTAGTAAATAGAAGAGTATGAATAGGTTTTATGTCTACACATAAATCTAATGTATAAGTACAAAAGAATAATATTATATGGGTTAATTGTTGTTTTTTTTTTTGTGTTTATTAAGTTTTAGTTGATATTATTAATTGTTTATGGTAAAATCTAAAATTTAATAAAATAAATTGTGGTGAACTAAATAGTTGTGTGTCAAACTGAAATTGTAATTGTTATTGGTTTGCTATTAGTTAATTATGTTATATAGCTTGAATCAAAATGAAAAAAAAAAACAATCAACATTTGTTGGATTTCATGAAAAAACATGCAAGTTTTTGAACGAGTCATTAATTTTGTATTTCAAAATAAAGCTTGTGGAAAAGATTATTTTTAGAGAAATAAAATACCCTTCTATTTTTTTTCCTGCTATCTTCTTACACATTTAAGATTGTGATACTTGTCATAGTTAATAAAATTAATAAATTTTTATTATATTTGTCATTATCTAAAAGTGATAGAAGGATGGATAAGGAGAAAAAGTAGGATGATATTTAATTTCTCTTATTTTAAAAACAATTGTCCAATACTTTAAAGTCCACAAGTTCCACTTTAACGAGAGATGTTAGAATATTTCATATTAATTTTTTTGTTTAATTTTTTATAAGATATAACTTAGAATTGAATATAGCTTGTCCATATGGTTTGTTGTAAAGTTTTGGTTTCAGTTTTCTATTGCAACTGCATGTGTTTCGTCCCTACATTAATTATCGAATTAATCATAAAATGTCCCTGAAAAGAACTTTTCCAGTCTACCGATGGTGCAATCCTATCTGCAGGATGTGCATGCTTGCACACATGTTCAGTAAACTCAAACCAATTTGGTTCGCATTTGCAACCCCTTAGGCGCGAAAAAAGAACTTTTATGTAATAAGTCTTACAAGGATAAGAAGCCTTTGTAGTTATAAATATTTTTTTCATACTCCCACCATATGGGATGAAATAAAAGTCACTTAATTCATTTGTTAATTTCTTCCAAGCACCTTATTTTACCATACAATTTCTCATCCATCTTCAATAATTTTTGGACGTCTGATATCGTGTTCTGTCCCTACATTAGTTATCGAATTAATCATAAAATGTCCCTCAAAAGAACTTTTTTGGTCGACTCGCATTCCTATCCGCAGGATGCACGTGCTCGCACACAAGTTCAGGGAACTCAAACCAATTTGGTTAGCATTTGCAACCCCTTTGCGCACGAAAAAAGAACTTTTGTGCCATAAGACTTACAAGGATAAGAAGCCTTTGTAGTTATAATCATATTTTTTACGTACTCCCTTCCATATGGGATGAAATAAAAGTCACCTAATTCATTTGTTAATTTCTTTCAAGCACGTTATTTTGCCATACAATTTTTCATCTTTCTTCAATCAGTTTTGGACGTCTGATATATCAAAACGAAGATATCACGGAGAAGAACACGAATATATAATCATTTATCGATTTTGATTATATTTAGGCTTCGAAATTCATGCTAAAAATGTAAAAAAAAACTTTTTTAATTGGGTTAAAACCAATTTTCTAACAAATAAACTAACATAAGAAGTCTTGCTTTTTGTTTTGTTTTAGGAGTGACACGTATCAAACACTGCCTCAGTTTGAGAAATTGAGATAACTCGAGACTTACGTAGCTAGGTCATGGAATTACTGAAGCACCAAATTTACAATGAAGTGAATGGACGGCTTCGCTAAACTTTAACATAAGGCCCACTAGGTTTATCCCACAAGCATCACGCATGACCTATGCTATCAATAGCGTGTTAAAGTGACACTATAGTGTTTATCGGAGGTACAAAACCGCTATTTCAAAATAGTGTTTACGATTAGCGGTGCTATTCAGCGCTATTTACCGCGATAAACATTGCTGCTATAGCGACGCTACAACCGATTTTTCGCTTTCGTTCACATTTTGGCCATTGGCTACTCCACAGTATCATGTATGTGTTGTTTCCTTTATTCCTTTCCTTTCTACACACACACACACTATGACATACAATGCTTCACTAAAACACTTATAAACTCGTGACTGTCAAATGCTTCAATCACTCACTCTGAATCTATGTTAGATGTTAAATGTGATGTTTTCTTTAATCTTTTAATGTTAAATGTTTCTCTTTCAATGCTTCACACTTATGAATTTGTTAATTTATGAAGCAATCAATACAATTTGTGACTTTATGAAGCATTGAAGCAATCAATCACTCACTGTGAATATGAGATTTAGCCTTTAGGAACATAAATATACGTAACTTAATATATAATAAAAACTGCTATAAATATATAATAAAAAGTTATAAATTATACGTTAATATTAAAAAACTGCTATATTACCACTATACCACCGCGATAACCGCGATTTCAATAACGATATGTGACCGCTATTGAAATTTTCATCGCGATAACCACATAGGTCATGAATTGGAGTGCTTTAACCTAATTGTTAAAGATACGTAACTTAATATATATATAAGATGAATTACGATATTAACAAATCTTGTCATTACATTAAAATAACAGCAATAGCAAAAAATGTTGATATAACTTTTTTAGTTTTTAAGAAAAAATTAAATGTTTTTGAGAATATTCCTCTTAATTAGTACTATAAGAAAATGGTCGATGAAGAGATAGACAGTAACACTTTGATATTTAAATATGTTTTATTTTCTTTATAATTATAAAAGATGTATGTCAAATAAATTAATATGTGACACTATTGATAGTTTTATAAAATGATTATGGATAGTAAGCAACTAAGCACATGTTAAGGTTTATGAGTCGTAAGTGATATGGAATAACGTGACACAATGTTGCACGGTTACGGACCAATAAATGAACTCCACTAACCGATTGTGCAATCATCTGTACGTGGTAACGACGGCCATGGTCGATTTTTTCTAACAACCCGAAACAGATTACAAAATCCTAAAGTCAACAACGAGTATTTGGTTGGCATATTATATAAAATCAAAGTATAGCTTGTGTGGTTTGCATATTATATGTACAACCTTTCATCCGTAAAGGAGTACTCCTCTATGAGACTATGATCAAGATCATTTAATTAAGCAACAAAAAGAAAGAATATATTTGGAATGGAAACAGCAAAAGCAAAGAAAAAAACTTGCATTGGAAGAAACCTGGGAGGCTGCATTGGGATAGTTTTTGGAATAGAGGAGAAGAGATCGAGTCTTGTGAACCACCTCTGTGGGGGTCTGAAGCTTCTTGGTGTTGATGAGGGTTTTTCCCAGCGTGGAAAGACATAACATCTTGTTTCTTTTGTTGTTCGTATTCATGCATGAAGGTTTCAAGGAATAAGTAACTAGTTGTTGTTGTTGTTGTGGGAACAAAGTAATGATACAAAAGAGAGAGACGTTGTGATGTACGCTACCAAGTACCACCTTTTCTGTTTGTTTTAAATATTCACAATTTGTTTGTTGTTTTTAACTTCATGCTGATCAATCTCGGCAAGTCGAATATATTTTGTGTTGCGCTGAATACACTTATGACGATAATATATATTATGTTACTAAGTTATATCCCGTGGAACTCACGGTTGACAAAATAAAATAACATATAAAACATAAATCAGAAATCAGAAAACTATTGCTTATAGTTATTCAACAGAAATCAGAAAACTATTGTTACTTATATGTCTAGATTATACCTTTCCCCTAGATTTATAATCAAGTTCCATATATTTTATTTTTTCCAACCATTTCATGCATCAAAATCAAAGAAAACAAAAATAACACAGAAACTTCAATATTGATCACTAATATCTAAGTTTTAACTTTATGGCTATTAAACCACTTGATCAACTTAAAATCAGTTTTTAATAAAAGCTACAAAAAAAACTAACAAAAAAATGCATTGACAATGATCATATTCAACTTTGTTTATTATATAGTAAAAAACCGAGAAATTCCTAATGAAAAAACCATGAGACATGTGGAAAGAGAGTGATGTTGAATAATACAGAGTGAAATAATGCTCTCCTTCTCTTTGAATATTAAGAGTATATTTATACAAAAACAAAGGGATCAATGCCTAAAATAGAATACAATCAACACTAAAATAATATCGGCTAATAGCCCCCCTCAGTTGGAGCAGGAGGAGGACGTATGCTTAAACTGGATCTGAAGTCCAAGAAAAGAGGACGAGGCAATCCTTTGGTGAAAATATCTGCATACTGATAGGCGGAAGGGATATGTAGAACACGAACGTGACCAAGGGCAACTTTTTCCCGGACGAAGTGAATGTCCATTTCAATATGTTTCGTGCGTTGGTGTTGTACTGGATTACCGGATAAGTAGACAGCAGAGACGTTATCACAATAAACCAAAGTAGCAGTCTTGAGAGGAGTTTGAAGCTCAAGAAGAAGATTACACAACCAACAAGCCTCGGCAACAACATTAGCCACCCCACGATATTCAGCTTCAGCACTTGAGCGGGACAGAGTCGGTTGTCGTTTAGCGGACCATGAAATCAAATTATCGCCTAGGAACACACAATATCCTGATGTCGAACGACGTGTGTCGGGACAACCACCCCAATCAGCATCAGTATATGCAATAAGCTGAGATGGCTTGCTAGAATATAGATGCAAGCCGAGGTGAAGAGTACCTTTTAAATAACGGAGAATGTGTTTTAAAGCATTTAAGTGGGGTTCCCGTGGTGCATGCATGAAGAGACATATTTGTTGAACAGCATAGGCGATGTCGGGTCTGGTAAAAGTTAGATACTGTAGAGCACCGGCTAACTGGCGATATGCACTAGGATCAGCGACAAGATCACCAACCGAGGAACTGAGCTTAGAGTTAGTGTCTGTGGGTGTAGCTACCGGTTTACAGTTTTCCATGGTAGCTCTCTTGAAAATTTCACCTGCGTATTTTTGTTGTGAAAGAAACATACCATCTTTAGAGTAGCTAACCGAAATACCCAAGAAGTAAGTGAGTTTACCGAGGTCATTCATGTGAAACTCAGATTTTAGGGAAGATATGATCTGCGCCTTGAGCTGATTTGAAGAGGCTGTAAGAACTATGTCATCGACATACACAAGTAGATAAGCATATTCATTATTTTTCCGAAAGATAAACAAAGAGTTGTCACTCTTACTACAAACAAAACCAATACTAAGCAAGTAGTGAGCAAATCGTTGATACCAAGCTCGTGGTGCTTGCTTCAGCCCATATAAAGACTTGCGTAACTTACAAACATATCCGAGAAAACTTGGATCCGCAAAACCTGGAGGTTGGTGCATGTAGACTGTTTCCTTGAGATTCCCATGGAGAAAAGCGTTTTTGACGTCAAGTTGGTGAATAGGCCAGTGACGACTCAACGCAAGACTAAGAACAGTCCGGATTGTTGCAGGTTTGACAACGGGACTAAACGTTTCGTCATAGTCCACACCAACTTCTTGTGATTTACCATTAACAACCAAACGAGCTTTGTATCGCTCAAGAGACCCATCAGAATTAAATTTATGTCGAAAAATCCAATGGCAACCAATTACATTGTTATCCTGTGGACGAGGAACCAAATCCCATGTATTTTGTTTAAGTAAAGCATTAAATTCATTGGTCATAGCACAATTCCAATTTTGGTCAAGTAGGGCTGCCTTTGGAGAAATAGGAATACGAGAAATAGAACTAGAGTGAAGGGCATATTTGGGATTTGGTTTACGTATCCCACTTTGAGATCGTGTATGCATAGGAGGGACACGAGTTGGTGGTGGTGGTGATGGTGGTGGTGGTGGTGGTGGTGTTGGAGGTGGAGGTGGTGGTGGTGGAAGAGATGGAGGTCCACGAGGGATGGTTGGTAAGGATTGAGAGGGAGGAACAGTGACACTAGTATTGTGGTTGGTACTAGTGGTAGGAGGCTGTTGAGAATGATAGGATAAATAAGGAGAAGGTGGTATATCATTTAGAAAGTCATACGAAGAAGGAGGATAAGGAGATCGATTTTGATAAGGGAAGGTTTGTTCATTGAAGGTGACATGGCGTGAAATTATAGGTTTGTTATCGGAGAGAGTATGACATAGGTAACCACGGTGATTAGGTGGATACCCAAGGAAGATAGAGGGTATCGATCTTGGGGTTAATTTGTTTGGTGTAGTAGAGGAAATATTAGGATAACAAAGACACCCAAAAGTATGAAGATGAGAGTATGTGGGCTTGCGTAAGTAAAGAATTTCTGTAGGTGTTTTGTTTTTGATGGCAGTAGAAGGTAAGATGTTCATTAGGTATGTGGCAACAGAGAGAGCATGGTGCCAAAAGGAAGGAGGTAGAGAAGCTTGAAGAAGATTTGTTCGAATCATGTTATTAATTGTGCGAATGATTCGTTCAGCTTTGCCATTTTGAGGCGAGGTATAAGGACAAGTGAACCGAAATTGAGTACCAGTTTTAATGAAAAACTGAGTAAATATATAGTTATTGAATTCTCTACCATTGTCACATTGAAGGTTTTTGATGGTTTTATGAAACTGGGTTTGAATAAACGTGTGAAACTGTTGATAAATTGAGAAGACTTGAGATTTTGATTGTAAGGGATACGTCCATGTAAAATGAGAGAAATCATCAAGCAACACTAAATAATATTTATGACCAAGTTTAGAAGCAACAGGAGATGTCCATAAATCAGCATGTATTATATCAAACGGAGCAAAAGTAAAAGTTTGAGATGGAGAGAAAGGTAAACGACAATGTTTTCCTAAAGAACAAGCATTACAAGAGTAATCAAATTTAATACCAGAATTTGAAAAACTAGTCCTAAGCAAATTGAAAACAGAATTCCCGGGATGACCAAAGCGGTTGTGCCAAGTTGAAGAAGAAACAGCATGAAGAGATAAAGAAGAAGGCTCGTTGTTGACATTGGCGAGAGTGAAGGGATAAAGATCACTGGTACTATTGTGCCTCGTAAGAACCTTCTTCGTGATAAAATCCTTCACAAAAAAACCGAAAGGGTCAAATTCTATGGAAACCCAATTATCCCGAGTAAATTTTCTTACGGAAACCAAATTTTTAATAATTTGGGGAACATGGAAAACATTATGGAGAGAGTAAGAACGATTAGGAAAAGAGAGGATGGTGGAACCTTGACCAGTGCTAGGAATATTTGTGCCATTACCAACTAAAATAGAATGCAGATTACTCAAAGAGATATAATGGGAAATATTACCTGAGTTGTTGGTGAGATGAGAAGTCGACCCGGTGTCCATATACCAGAGTTATCTGGTTGGCGAAGATGCATGGTGTTGAAAGCGGTTTCAAGTTGAGTTGGGGTCATTGGTGTACCATGCTCAGCTGTGTAATGGGCTTGGGGGGTAGTAGGATGCTGGGGACGAATTTGAGATGTAGGTGCTGGGCCAAGAAGACCCAATTGAGAAGGGTGTTGGGCCGCAGTAGGATAAGGGCAAGGTGGGATGGCTCATGAAGAAGTAGGGTAAGTCCATGTGTTATACCAAGGGTAAGAGTTGGACCCGTAATTGTGAGATGGAGACCCATTGAATCGTCCACGCCCCCTTCCTCTTCCTCCTCGCTGACTTCTACTTCCTCGCTGACTACCGCCACGATTGCCTCCCCTGCCACCACCACGAGTTGGGTTGCTGCCATTATTGAAGTTAAAAGGCTGGTGGTTAGTATCAGAGGAGGAAGCTGACACTTTTGGAGCGGCAGAGCTGGTGATTAGGGCTTGCGGTGTGTGAGAAGACTGATTGTTGCGGCGAGTTTCTTCAAGAATTAACTGAGAGCAGGCTTTGTTGAAGCTTGGTAGAGGTTCGGTTTGTTGAATGAGGGTTGCTATAGTATCATAATCACCTTTAGTCAAACCTGCGATAAGTTGTAACACCATTTTAGTTTCAGAGATAGGGTTACCCACATTGGCGAGTTGATCAGCGAGATTCTTGAGGCGAGAGGAATAATCAGTAAGATTGGAGAAAGAGTCAGAACGTGTGGTGTTGAACTGCTCTTCTAAATACACTGCTCGAGTGGCTTTATTGTCTTGAAAAATTTCTTCAAGACGATTCCAGAGTTCAACGGCAGAAGCACCCGGTTTCAGGATCGTTTGTCTAAGATCAGGTGAGATTGTGGCGAAAATCCATTGTTTGACAATGGCATCTAGTCGCAGCCATGTAGAATCGTCAACGTCAGCGGGTCGTTTGGCTTGTGGATTGATGTGATCGAGAACATTATATGCACAGGCATGGATATTGAACAACTCCATCCATGATGGATAATGTCCATCAGTTCGATCGAGGATAATAGGTATGGAATTTTTGATGTTATTAACACCAAAAGCAGGGTAGAAAGATGGAGATGATTTTGAAGAGGAAGAATCTTCAGATCCTGGCATTGACTGATGTTGAAAAAGAGGAAGGCAACGATTAAGGAAGATGCGCCGTAGGTAAGAAAAGAATAGGGTTTAAGATGTATTAGGGCTCTGATACGATAATACAGAGTGAAATAATGCTCTCCTTCTCTTTGAATATTAAGAGTATATTTATACAAAAACAAAGGGATCAATGCCTAAAATAGAATACAATCAACACTAAAATAATATCGGCTAATATTGAAGAAACGTATCAGAGAACCTCTCATAGAAATTTGAAGTCCTCGAATCTTTTCCAAAATTAGAAAAAAAAAACATACAATATGCGGTTCAAATATTACATCGACGAAGTGGAAAAAAAGACCACTATAATGAAATTGGGAAAAGAAGAAGCCATCTAAATTCAACATCAGACCTGGTAACCTGTGGTTAGAGGAAGAAAACAACACAAACTCTATAAAATGTGAAATCGAGGACATGAACTCTTGTACCTTATACCAATTATATATAGCCATGAGTGAGTGCCTTGAGGGTTTTGACGAAGGAGTCAATAAATAGAAACAAAAATAAAAGTGAAAATTGAGGAAAAAAAATTAATTCATTTCTCCTAAGCAAACGTTATTAAGAATCAGAGCTTACGTAAATTGTAAAATTGAATAGATTAAAAGGTCAAATAACATTTGAGGGATTATCGATTATAGATTAGTAGTTGCGGTATTAGAGAGAAACCTTATCAACGACTTTCTTCGTTGAAAATAGCAATCACATCCATAAAAACCGGTGATGATAATAGCAGTAGCTGTGTATATGAAGAGTAAATAGTGGAAATTACATCTTACTTGGTACGCTCTACAAAAAAATGAGGATGGTCCTAAATAAACAAATATGAGCAATTTACAGTCATCAAGAATAAAAAACATAAAACAAAAGCTTCATAATCGTCTTTGGTCTTCTTCCCTAACACTCTGCATGTTCAATTACTTCTCCAAATCAACATCAAAACCCTAAATATATAGAAAGAAGTGAGATTTGGGGAGCCAAGAATTAGGGAAGATGAGAATTAGGTATTTCAAGATTGAATCTCATCAACAGAAGTAGATACCATTTTGAGAGGAGAGGAAGATCGGAGAATGTAGTTACATATATAAATCGATTGATATAAAATTGAAGAAGATTAATTTCTCATGGAATACATTAAATTGAAAAAGTTGTTACCTATAATAATCGGGTGCAATTGATAATAATCCCAAAAAATTAGGAAATTTGTTACCAATGATAGATTAATAGTAGTTGGAAGCGGGAATAAGATCTTAAAAGTAATTTGCTGTGATTAATAGGAGATATGAGTTTTGACTTCGTGGGTGGGAAAAGCAGGCTAAACACAACTGTGGTAATGAAGGTGGTGTAAAAAGATTACATGTGGCGGTTTAGGATTCTTTTTTTAAGAATATAGATAGAGAAGAGATAGAGATTAAAATTAAATATTTTATTCTTCTTAACTATAAAATGACAATTGTCTACTACATTGATTTCAAACAATGCAATATCGGTCGGTTAATTTACATCCAAACATTTATCAAATTATAATATTTCATGGATATCTATGCCGGTTACATTCATACTTCGGCTAAAGGTACCGGCCCGCCGTCTTCGTCTTCCAATCGACCATTGCGGAGATGCCTCATCTTCCCGCTTGCATGTCCAATTACCAAGGGCGGAAAAGACATGTCCCATAACTAGGTGCCGAAAACAAAACTTCAAAAAACCATATACGAAACTCTTTAATGGATTTTGTTGATATTAACTTAGTACATTGCAAAATTAGATAACAAATAATCAATAAATTTTAACAAACAGATGTTTATGACAATTTGTCGATTTGTTTAAATATAAAAATTATAGTTTTTCAAAAAAAAAATTTAAAAAGAAATAATGATTTGTATATCATCTATAATATTTATGTATGATTTGTACTAAAAACTAGTTATTTTTTTAGCAAATATTAAAAAAAAGTTTTATCGGTAAAAACAAATTATTAAAAAGTAAAAATAATAATAAAGAGAAATTATTTCCGTTGGCATATAGGGAAAAAAAGCCTTTTGATATGTCTTAATGTGTCAAATTATAAAAACAATAAGACACTTTTATCTTACTTGTGTTTTTGGTTGGCAGAATTTCGTATATACCCTTTCTAAACATCTAAATATCGTATTTGCCCGACCTAAACTTAAAATATCGTATTTGCCCTTCTTAATGTTTTTTAATATCATATATACCCAAATCTATTTTTTAAACAATTTTTATTGATTTATAATCTTTTTTTATCATTTTAAAATCATTAAAACTAGAAAACATTTGAAATGGACAATTTTGCCCATGCTTCTAAATTCCAATACAACATCAGGTCACATGAATAATTAACTCACATCCTGCTTCATCAATTTTAATCTCTTGCTTCTTCGATCGTATCCTATTGACTTCTTCCCTATCGCACACGAGCAACCTCCTATTCCATCCGGTTGTTTCACACACGTATTACACATCAGGTAATTAAACACAAATGAGTTTTAGACCAATTTGTCACCTGCTGCTACCGCCACCAACCTGGGTATAAAAATAATTCAAGCGAATCAAACCATAAACAACCCCAATAGACTTGAGAGCAGAAAATAAATGAGTTGTAGACCAACTTGTTTAACTCTACAGGGATTATAATCGAGACTCATACTGATAAAGTAACAAGCTATTCTAATCGTTCTATGTAACTCTTCTTGTCAACAGCATGTTGACAAGAGTTTTATTCACCCTTGTTAATCCTTAGGACTTAGGATATGACTTTTACATTGGCAATAGAGAATCAGATACATATTTCACTTCAAGCATTGTTATTAGGAAAGCTAAATCTGTTGATTTGCCATTTCTTGGATCTCTCTGGCTTTTTATTAATTTGACTCGGTGACTAATGAAGGAATACAGGGGAAAACCAAAAAACCTTGACCAAATGACTGATAATTGGGAAGAGATGTTTAGATTGAACTCTTTAAATGTAATATCCACCTTTTGTCACCGATAAGGAAGGGAATATAAGGAATATGGTATAAATACTTGTTGCTACTAGCGATTGCAAGAAGAAAGAGACGACAAGAAAAAAACGGCGAGACGACGGCGGTCACCGACGATCGTGAGGAAAACGAACCAGAAGCCTCATCCTCTGAAAGTATGCATGCTCGTGTGTGACAGGGAAGAAGCCACCAGTTGCGATTGAAGAAGCGAAGGATTACAATCGATGAAACATGTTGCGATTTAAGTATTCACGTGATTTGATATTGGAATTTAGAAGCAAGGCTAAAATTGTCCATTTCAAATGTTTTTTAGTTTTAACGACTTTAAAATCATAAAAAAGATTATAAATCAATAAAAATTGTTTAAAAAATAGATTTGGGTATATATGATATTAAAAACCATTAAGAAGGACAAATACGATATTTATAGTTTAAGTCGGGCAAATACGATATTTAGATGTTTATGAAGAGTATATAAGAAATTCTGCCTTTTTGGTTTAGCAGCTTTTAGACCGCCACATTTTTAGGTCATGTTTATTTACCTCTTAATTGCAAAATTAAGAGGCAATGTCTTAAAAATTCAGATTCAGATCGTTTGTTTGCATCTTATTTTTTACCTTTTAAAATTTTAAATGCTTCTTATTTTTTCAGATACTGAACAAAGACTGTAAAATTAAAAAAGGGGCGTATTTCTTATTTGCCCTAAACCACGATCGAACAAAACACCTCCTCTTCTCTTCTTCCCTTCATATCTACTTCTCTTCATCACTATATCTCCGACGCCGCCGCCTGAAACGACGCCGCCCACCCAACGTCGATGCCGCTGCACCCTTGCAACGCCGACGCCGCCGCACCCGCTCCGTCTCCAACTCGTTTTTTTTCGGATTGTGCCCTAAAGCAGGTTTGTTTCTCTTCTTCTGAATATCGAAAATCAAAATTAGAATGTGTTCGTTGCTCTTCTTCTGTTTCTCCTTCTTTTCCCCCAAACTTGAAAATCAAAAATCGAAATCAAGTCTTGATGTTATGCTATCAGTTTTTGATTTGTTCAATCGAAATCAATATTTGATGTTATGCTCGATTTTGATGTTATGTGCTCAATTTTGATGTTATATGCTCAATTTTGATGTTATACGATCGAATCCGAATGTGTTCAATGGATATGATGAAATGTTGATGTTGAATTTTTGATGTTATGCTTGATTTTTTATACTCAATTTTTTATGTTCAGTGTTTCTATGTTCGATTATTATGTTGAAATATTGTTGCTGAAATCATATTTGTGTTTGATGTTATAGTGAAATCATATATGTTCTTGCTGTTATCATGAAATATTCATTAGTTTTTGCTAAATTGTGCATTTATTTTGTTGAAGTAATTGGTGAAAATGTGCCTTTGTATTGCTTAAATTGTTGCTGAAAATGTGTATTTGCAATGCTTAACCTGTTGCTAAAATATGCATTTGTTTGTTGAATTGATCAAAGAAATGGGAGAAAATAAGGATAGGATTAGTTGGAAGGTTGAAGTGTATGTACTTTTATGAAATCATTTTAGATGAAACAATTGGAAGGGCAATTGATAACGGTTCGGAAATGAGCGGTCATTAACATACACAAGAATTGTTACATGGAACTTCTACACAATGTCATGAGCTGATGCGTCTTTCACGTGAAGCGTATGTACTTTTATGCAATCATTTTAGACGAAACAGTTGGCTGCAAAGTAGTAGGCATATAAGCATTGAAGAAAAGATGGTTATGTTCTTGACAACTATAGCACATAATAAACGGTTCAGGTTTATCAAACGAAGGTTTCAACACTCCACATAAACTGTTCATAGATGCTTTCATGAGGTGCTAAATGCAATGATGATTTTTGCAAAAGAAGTTATAGTGCTAACGAATTCTAATGCAACCGTGAATTCCTCAGAGATACATCGTAGGCTAAAAGAAATATTTCCTGGAGCAATAGGTGCGTTAGATGAAACTCTTGTACATGCAGTCGTGCTTGCTGATCAACAAACTCGCTTCAGGGAAAGAGGAAAAGGTGAATGCTTTCAAAATATTTTAGCAATTTGTGATTTTGATGTGATATTCACATCCGTATGGGCCGGTTGGCAGGACATAACACATGATTCGCGATTTTTGAAAGAAATTGCATTTAACCCGACTTCAGGCTTTCCGTTCCCTCCTCTAGGTTTGTAGTTCTTTTTAAATTTATTCTAAAATACGATTTTAAATCTCTATATATAATACTTCCTTCACTCATATGTATAGACAAATATTACCTTTGCGATGCTGCATACACCAACACTCGTGGATTTATGACTCCTTACCTTACCACAACACGAAGTATTGGTTATCCAATTATCGACGACGATGTGCGTTAACTAAGGAACAAAAATTCAATCATGCACATGCGCAACTCAGAAATGTTATTGAACATGTTTACGGTGTTTTGAAGGCGAGATTCCCAATCCTAAAGAAAATGACTCTTTTTCCTTTACAGTGCAAAGAGATATAGTCGTTGCTTGTTTTACGGTCCATAAGTTCATAAGGAAATGCAATATTCATGATGAGTTGTTTATGGCGTTCGAGGAGAACAATGGTCAAGCACAAGGGGGAGAGAATGATGACGATATGGAATGGGGTTCACAAGGCAATGAATACATGGATAATTTGCGTGACCATATTGCGAATCAATTAGGGTCAAATTAAATTTGTAGGATTTTATTTGGATTTTAGTATGATTTTGTAGATTTAAAAATATTTATGTTTGATTTTCATTTGTGTTTAATTTTGATTCTGCTAAATTTGGATTTTATATCGTGTTTATATTTTTTTTATACTTATTTAAGAAATTTATTAGGTTTTTTTTTCTAAACAAACACTTGAATTAAATAAAAAAATAAAACAGAA
The DNA here is from genome assembly GCF_052849685.1 of Lactuca virosa. Lineage (NCBI taxonomy): Eukaryota > Viridiplantae > Streptophyta > Magnoliopsida > Asterales > Asteraceae > Lactuca > Lactuca virosa. The sequence continues at coordinate 290,295,463 of NC_136432.1, read as the reverse complement.
GGGTAAAATGGTCATTTTAATAATTCAACACAACAATTCAGAGGTCCCAACCAAACAGCATGTTAAACATTCAGTTCTTAAAATTTCAGACCCTCTTAGAAATTCAGATCTCTTAAAAATTCATATCCTGCCAAACAACCCCCTAACTTTGGTTATACATTAATACAAATAATAGTGCAAGTGAGAATTTGAATGAAAAAGGGAGAGAATACTAACAAGTAACACTAGTTGCTCCGGCAGAGAGGAGATGAGAGAGCAGGAGCAGTCCGACGGTGAGAAAGTCAAGAAAGTGTCGGTTCAGAGAAGAGGAAATCAAGAAGGCAGCATCAAATCTTATTTACGGTGAGATTTCATGTTGCGACCTCTTTGATACTTCTGTTTGGATTAAAACCGGCAAATGCGGAACGACGAAATGCCGATTGTTTTAGGGTTTTTCTAGTTTTTTTCTAAGAACTAAATTAATAAATTGTATATAAGGTTGGTTATTTTCGTTTTTTTTATAGACATAATAGTTTTCTAATGAGATTAACTACATAATGGTATTTTGAATATTTTTAGGGATTAGATTGAGGTATTTTCAAAGGGATATATACACTAAAGTCCTAATATTTTCATCAATTTGAAAAGAAAGTCCTACATTTTATTTTTTTGACAATAAAGTCTTACCGACAGTTTTTGACACATTTATTATTTTTTTTCCCGGTTAACCGATAATTAGGATTTTATTGTAAAAAAAAAAAGTTTAGGATTTTTTTGTCAAACCGTGAATTATGACTTTACTGTCAAAAAATAAAGTTTTGGACTTTCTTGTCAAATCATTGAAAATATTGGGACTTTAGTGTGTATATCCCTTTTTTGGTTAGAAAATTAATGGTATGATAGTTTTTAAGCATAAGAGTTATTAAAACCTGTTTTGGTCAGTTAGATCCAATTGAAATTCTTAACGTTTGTTTCTAGTTAAATAGCGGTTTTTTAATTTCAACAAGCCGGCATTGAAAAAACAGAGATAATCAAGAAAAAAAAGAACCAATGTTGTGTTGGTTTTTGCAGTCCTAAAAATGGAGAACTAAGAAACTGAAAAAAACAAAACTGCTCTTCTTACCCCTTCTACACATTTACACCCTTTTGATTAGGCGTATGTTGTTTGTGTTTGTACAATCTGTCCTCACTTTTTAGCTCACGATTTGGCGGCAAACCAAGAAGAAAGTGTTATAAGTCTTCTCACCCTCTATCGCTCTCTTTTGCATCTGTTTCCCTTAATCGTGGTTGTATTAGGGTAAAGATGATGATGGTAAGAAAAACAGTGGCGCTACGACGAAAATCACAATTAAAAGTTCTTGGGCTACGAAAATGCACTAAAGGCCCAATATTTTCAACGATTTAACAAGAAAGTTTTAAACTTTATTTTTTTTACAATAAGGTCCTAATTCACGATTTGACAAAAAAGTCGTAAACTTTATTTTTTTGACAGTAAAATCCTAATTGCCGGCTAACCGGAAAAAGGGTAAAAGTGTCAAAAACTGCCGGTAGTTAGCACTTTATTGTAAAAAAAAAAGTTTAGGATTTTTTTTGTCAAATCGATGAAAATATTGGGACTTTAATATATATATATATATATATATATATATATATATATATATATATATATATATATATATATATATATATATATATATATATCCCATTTTCAAATGCACTCAAAGATTGTTTATAGTTTTTTCAAATCTCCTTATTTTAATAAAACAATATATTTATTTTTCTTTATTAGTCTCTTAATTAATGTCATGCCACTTGTCAACCTATTGATTCTCCATTTTAAATTTCAAATTTCAATTTTCCCATGTAATTAAATTAAATTAATAACATTAGAATAAAAATTAAAATAAAGTTGATACAGATAATAAGGTCATGTATTTATTTAAATCAACAATTATAATTTTATATAACTAAAAAATATCTCTTAATTAATAATTTATTTAAAATAATTGATTAATAATTTTGAGTTTTTACTATAAAACTTTAATTGTAATCGTGGTTCACACAGGTTATAAATTAGTATTGAAGTATATATCATTGGTATTATGATGCTAAAAAAACAGGGAGGCCATGGCCGCCCAAGGCATCAATGAGGTTCCAAAACTGCCAATTACCACACCTATTACCCCCCCCCTCCCTTCACAATCCCAGAGGCAAAATGTGACAACCGGCAATTCTGGGTCAACAAAAGTCAAACAAGTCAGGACATAAAGCATGAATTATGCCTTGCTTTTAGGGTTTTCGGTTTTGGGACCCAAAAACCTTGAGATTTCGGTTGTGATGGACCGAAATCACATTTAGGCCAAAATCATACCAAGACCGAAATCATACTTGATCAAAATCATGCCTAGGACCGAAATCACATGTGATTTCAGTGGTTTAAAAGTGATTTCGGTGGAGCTTAGGCCGAAATCACCAATTTGATTAGGTGGTGCTTTTCCTAATGTGATAAAATACACAAACCACTGCAAACATCACATCACCCTTACCCATACATATATCAGGCCGAAATCATCCTTCCCAATTCTCATTTCCATCTTCAAACATCTTCAAATCCCTTACATTTTCTCTCAAGATCAGTACGAACATCTTCAAAACATCATACACTTTCCCAGAAACATCTTCAAACATTCCTAGGAAACCATTTCCTCAAGGTTGATTCTTAGGAATTATTGTAAGTCTCCTGTTAAATCTAGTGTTTATACAATACTTCCATGTTAGTCATCTAATTTACACACATTATTATGTGTTAAAAACTATTAGGATACGACTACCTTCAACGTATTCTAACTTGAAGATCATCATCTTCACCTCGTTATCCAGCCAAGAACACAACTCAAGGTGAGTTCATACCCCTACATTTTCCGAGATTTTCTATGTTTTCAGGGGGGGGGGGGGGAATACAAGTAAAACACAAAAAAGCTTGTGTTAAAAATACGAAATGGTTAAATACATTTTCCTACCGTTTATACAAAAATGCTAAATTCACAAATAGTTTTGCGTCAAAATTCGTGAACTTTTCATACAACGTTTTGCTAAAAACACAAAGCCACGAAAAATGATCACATATACAATAGTTTATTCTTATATATATATATATATATATATATATATATATATATATATATATATATATAATGGTACATACAAATGATTCATCATTTCACGGAAACAATTTTTATAAACTATAATAGGTATAGTTTATGGGGCATTCACATTATTTTACCCTTTCGGGACGAATAAATAATGATTTAAAAGTATAATTATTTTTACGCTATGTAAAAACTATGGAAGTGTAATACATACATTTATAAGAAAAAAGGTTTTCACTACACTAGACGTAAACCAGTTAATACAATTTTGTGAGACATTTGGCTTCACCGTACCTGCCAGAGTACACACTAAAGTCCTGTATTATAACAAGAGTCTCTTGTAGGGAGAGCGTGAGACTTTTGTATAGATCTATACGGGATTGACAATCTAGCGCCTAAATTGTTAGCTACAGTTAGACCGACAGGTCTGGGGTGACAAATGTCGTACCATTTCGATGCCTGAAGAACGTCGTAACAGGCCATCTAGGTCGCTAACATGGTTATAATAACTCACAGAGGGGTATTAACAATACATTTGGTTTACGGGGCTAACTTACACTATTTTCAATCAGTTTTATTTAAATAACAAAACTACACTATACAACTTGCATTTCTGGAAACATACATTTAAAGGGTTTTAATTAAATTAAAACTACATATTACTACCTTAAGTATGGAAATACTTGTACATTTCGGTCTTAGGATTTTAAGACTACATTTCATTTAAAAGAAAATATTGGATTTTCTGGACGTACACTCTATCACTTTACAAAGAAAAAGGGCAGATTTTTCTCATACAAAACACTTATGAACTCACCAACTTAATTGTTGACACTTTTTCAAAACTACTTGTATTCTAAGGAAATCAGTAAACATGTACCCATAAAGGGTTTTAAAGATGGGGCGTAGCAGCGTCACGTCTTGTATTTTTTTTTTTCATATGTATTTCGCATCAAACAAACAGGAATTCGAATACAATGTAAAGACTTATAATTTATCAATATGATGGTTGTAATGCTTTGATCTCTATTATTCAATTGTTATGATATTGTACATGAAGTCATCCACCCCGAGACGTTTCTGCCGTTCTCTGTTTGGGGGTGTGACAAATTGGTATCAGAGCATTGTTTATGGTGAACTAAGTATATCAAACCACGTAAGATATACAACTATAAATACAATGGGCTAAAACACTCTGACTAAGAAATATACTTTTAAAAATATAATAATATTTTTACAAAAGTATACATACATGCATACACACTAGAACAGTATCATACCAAGAACAATATAAAAGTAAAAAGATAAGTTGAACACTACGATTAAGCCTAGATAGTTATGTAATCATATCTGGGGTAAATATAGTTCGATCAACTATATTTATGCGAGATATGACTAACATGTGTTTGGGATTGGTCGTGGTGAACAACGAGTATAAAACTTACCAACACCCCATACACGGAAACTCTATAACCGAACATAAAGTTTAAAATACTATATGAGTATTTTATGATACTATATAACCATACAACTAGATTCCTTATGTGACAACCGTCAATTTCTGGTCAAGTCAAAGTCAAATAAAGTCAACAAGTCAAACCGGTCAACGCATTTAACCCTTGTATATTAGGGTTTACATTATGCTTACTATTGCACAACTCACTATCATAATGCAAAGTATCACTTAGGGTTCTCACGTATTTCGAAAAATCTAAACCCTAATCGGGGTAAAGGATGTAACTACTGGATAAAATACTATTACATACCCTACATGGGCGTATAACACTCATAACAAGGTTTAACGGGGCTTACGAACCTTGCATTTTGAGGCTAAACATCACAAAGGTCACAAACAAAGTCTCTCTAAATCTCTCTCACTCTATCTCTCTCTCTCTCTCTCCCAAATCTCTCCCAAATCTCTCTCAAAATCTCTTTCAACTTTTTATAGTCACTCGGGGCATCCCGACCCTTAATTTAGTCAAAAACCCGCTCGAAACGAGAAGATTTCTCGAAAAACAGCCATGTAGGGCCGAAACCACTCTTAGAACCGAAGCCTCCCTATAAGGACCGAAACCTGCTATAAGGACCGAAACCTACCATTAGCACCGAACCTGCCTTGGACCGAACCCGCTCTTAAGAACCGAACTCACTCTCGGTCCGGATCAACCTTCGGCTCTGAATCACCCTTCGGTCCGAAACCACTTTCGGTTCCTTCCACTTTCGGCCCACCTACCTTCGGGTCTCAAGGTTCTTGGACCAAACCCTCGATTTTGACCCTCAAAACTTCACAGGTTCGCCTCTTGACCCCGGTTTTCGAGTAATTTCTCGTTTTAAGCTCGTTGTTCATGATTTTAACGTGGGATTTTCACCCAAACATATATTTTGACATATAAGACCTTATATATTCATATTTTAATCACATTTTGGGGGGAACCTTTATCTAAGAATAATATCTTTTGTGCAAGATATTGGTTTTGAGTGTTGACTTCCCCATAAAGTAATGACACAAGCTACCTCCCATACCACCCTATGACAACCTCCAGTCACTATTCATCTCTATCTAATCAACTATTTGTCCTCTTACACTTTTCTCCAACATATTACCTTATCAAAGGCTGGAAAATCCTTATCTCTCCTCCCAAAATATTCATCATTCTCACCAAAATCAAACCCATTTTCTCTCTCACTTTCCCTCTCTAAACTCGAGATTTCAAGGCTGTTCTTGGGCATTATCCTCTAGTTTAGGTAAGTATCTTCATCCTACACTTGAATACTCTACACTCCTTCACTCAAAATCATGAATCTCTTACACAAATATCGTCATATTTGTGCCTAGGATCTTCAAATCTTCAAGCACCTCCCAAGTGTTCTTGACTTGGAAACCTCTCTTCTTCCACATTCATCTAAGAAAATCACTCAAAGTGAGTTCATACCCCTACATTTTCATGTTTTCTTCAAGTTTTAGGGGGGGGGGATACAAGTTAAATCACCTTAATATCACTCAAACTCATTGATATCGCAATAATTATACATATATTTCGAGCGATATTTATGTATTTTTATCTATATTTTGGTATGATTTAAGATAAAAGGTACTTATAAAGTTTGAAATTCCATTTTACAGCTAAAAATCATTTCTGAAGAAAAAGGAGAAGAAAATGTGCAAAAATCCGCAAAAATCCGCAAAAAGAAGTGAAAGAAATTACACGAAGAAAAACGAGATCAAAAAAAGTCAAAGAATTCAAAAAAATAGCCGCGTTGGAAAGACGAGAAAACAAAATAAAAATATAAAAAAAAAGAATTTAAATTAATTAATGAGGTTTAATTAAAATAAATTATTGGGAATTAATTATTTAATTTCGAAATAATTTATATTAATTAAATTAATTTAATTTAATTTAAATTGGAAAAAGAAAAAAAAATAGAAAAGAAACAAAATTCGGAGCCCAAAACCCGGAGCCCAAACCAGGAGCCCAAACCCGGAGCCCAAGTCTCGAATCGCGACCCAGATCCGGAAGATCCGAGCCCGATCCGGAGTCCGCCCCGCGTCCAGATCCCCTCACAGACTAACCCGATGATTACCGACCCGACCCGGGTTGGATCCGCGCTTTTTTCCACTGGTGACGTCATTGACGACGTCACTCGGATCCGATCCATGAACAGATTTCGACCCGCTCCGACCCGCGACTCCGATTCGTTTTCCCTCACAGAAGATCCGCACCTCGACCCGATGTCGACCCGATTCCGACCCAAAATCCGATTCGGAACTATTCAGCTTAAAACGACGTCGTTTTATGCTCCAGATTTGCCAATTCCGATTCCATTCCATTTTTAACCATTTTTTCTCCACTTTTTCCTATTCTAAACCCATTCCTTTCCAACCAATACTCAATAATTCACCACCTTTAAACTTTCCAACTATTTATTCCCATCTTTTTAATTCTTTTGAATTCTTTTTCATTAGATCCAATCTCAATTTATTTCTTTTTGGTATTTAATTCTTCCAATTTTTACTATAAATACCACCATTTTTCACCACAAAAAAGAGAAGAAATTGAATCATACACTTTGATACACAAATTTCTCCATACAATTTCTTACCATATCACCACTATACCAAATTCCACCCAACCTTTGAACCACAATTGGGGATTCAAGAGTCAAAAAGCTAAGGAATTGAAGATTGCAGTGGCATTAGGGACTACATCGGGTTTGTTTTATCGACATGTTTAACATTCTCAATATGTTTTCTATGTATGTTGTAACCTTAATTATGAGCTAAATTCTCTTTGCTTTCACTTGGATAATGAAACCTTGAAAATATGATTTGATTTATATTATTCGGATATTAATTGTTATTTATTTTATCATGCATATTTGATCATTTATTTGTATATGTTAAGTTTTTGTAATTAATTTTCCCATAACTAAGTTAATATTTTTAAAAGATCACTTTAATTATATTATCTTGAATCATAAATTTTTCATAACCATTGATATTTATGACTAGTGATGGACAAAATCCTAGGATTAGGCAAAATAAAATACTAAAAATTTAACATGTATATTTTGTATCGTATGACCAACTTACGGTTCCTATTAGTTTTACGACCACTAAAATTAATAGTTTGATCAAATGTTTGCATGATACGAATTAAATATTGTTAATAAAATTGTTAATTGCATGACAATTGTTTTTAATTATTTTTATTATCAAAACGGTAAAAATTAGATCATGATTTTTAACCAATTTTAGAAATCGGTAAATAACTAATAATATCCATTGCACTTAATATAAATCATTCATTACTAAAAGGTGGAATTAAATCTAAGTGAAAACATCCTTATAATTCTTGATTCTTAAAAACCAATTCTTGTTCTATATTTGTTTTTACACTTTAATCGTTAAAATTCTCATTATTTGTCTCGTTACTAAAAATTCCCCCAAGTTTCTTATCTTTTAAGTTAATTAGCGACAAATAGTCTAAACGTAAATCATACTCGTTTCCCCAAGTGTTCGACATCCGTTCTTACCATTGCTATATTACAATTACAATTAGGTACACTTGCCTAAGTCGTGTAGTAAATTCTAGCATCGGTAATTTCGACCTTATAAATTTAAGACTAGAGTGAATTTTTACCACATCAAGTTTTTGGCGCCGTTGCCGGGGAAACGGTTTTATTTGGCTTAGTCTTATTGTTTGTTAGTTAACGAAAAAAAAAAAAAAAAATTTAATTTAAGAAAAAAAATATATATATTAAAAACAAATTAAAAAAAAAAAAGACGAAATTTATTTAAAATACTAAAGCTTACTTACTAAAAAAAAAAAAAATTTAAAAAAAAAAAAAAAAAAAAATTTATATTTTTTTTTTATCTTTTAATTTAGTATTGCATAAATTTCCTTAGTTAATTATAGATTGTTAAATTTACTAATAAAAAAAAATTTAAAAATATATAAAAAAAATTATATTTAAAAAAAAAAATTAAAAAAAAAAAAAAATGGTATCAGAGCCATGTTTATATTGCATGAATAACCTTATTTAATTCGCGTGTAATACGAGTAATTCTACTTACCAGAACGGAGTTTGGAATTGGTACGTTGGTTTTGGTTGTTGGATTTCAGAAAAGTTATATTTATAATATACACCGAAATGATCCTGCCTCCCGGCTGCCTCTCTCTGTCTGTTCTCTATTTGATAGTCAAAGTATTACACAAAAATTAAATAAATAATTTATGCAGTATAATCAATTCACTTTAAGATAGAATTTCCCTAATATATGACCCGAAGTTCAAATTTCACTTTCGTTCCACCTTTAGAAGAGCCCGAACGCACGTTTCACCAACTAATCCGAGAAAACCAAACAATGACCGATCTAGCCCTCCTTTCATTAGAGGAATATACAAGCCGTACTAGAGACGGAGATGATCATGGAGTCATTCGTCCAGCGATACCAGCCCAAACAAATTTCGAATTAAAAGGACAATTTCTTCACCTTCTACGAGAAACTCCTTTTGCCGGAAGAGAAGATGAAGATGCGAACCAACATGTCGAAGCTGTACTCGAAATAGCTGACTACTTCAACATTGTTGGAGTAAGCAAAGATGCAGTCATGCTTAGAGTGTTTCCAATAACACTACAAGGAGCTGCAAAACGTTGGATAAAATCTGAACCTACGATTACCACATGGGAAGGTTTAAGATCAAAATTTACAAAACAATTTAGCCCACCATGCAAAATTGCGAAGATGAAAATGAAAATTCAAAATTTTCAGCAGCTTGAAGATGAGACACTGTATGATGCTTGGGACCGTTATAAAGAAATGCTGCAAAATTGTCCACAACATGATCTAAATCCACATCAGGTCGTGCAGACTTTCTATAACGGGATCGATGTTTGTACCCGTCAGTTAGTTGACTCTCAAGGACCCATTCCTAAGAAAAATCCAGCTGACGGGAAAGCAATAATCGAGGAACTCGCCCAACACTCACATCAGTGGCATTCTTCACGAGATTCATCTTTTCGAAAAAGATCAACAGGAGAGAGCTCAGATGGCTTGGCAGCATTAAATGCAAAATTGGATGCATTAGGAAGAGACATGAAAAAGGTCAATCAGACAATTCATGCTATCCAAGTCGGCTGTGACAACTGTAGTGGACCACATCTTGAAAGAGATTGTTCATTAGATCAAGATGGGAATCAAAAGGTTGATGTATGCTACTCATCTGGAGATAGATACGATGAAAGGAAGCCTCGGAACAACTGGAAACCATTCGATGAATACAAGAAGGAAATGGAGATGCAAGGGAAATGGAGACAAAGCGGTCAAGGTTTCTACCAAAAAAACCCACCATTGGAGCAAATTGTGCAAGAAAAGAAGCCAACTTTCGAAGAAATGATGGCCAGATTTGCAGAAGCATCTGATAAAAGACATCGAGATACAGAAGAGTTGGTGAAAAGAATCGGATCAACAACTGAAACTGCTCTAAGAAATCAGCAAGCTTCGATGTTGAACATCGAAAACCAAATCGGGCAAATTTCGAGAGTACTACAAGAGCGATTTCCTGGAACATTACCAAGTAACACTGAGACAAATCCGACTGTTCATGTCAAAGCAATAACAACTCGAACTGGAAAAAATCTTGAGCCGTTAGTTCCAGTTCATACTAACGAACCTTCTACTATTTCACAATCACAAGAGAAGGAAAAAGAACCAGTTCCGGTTGAGACAACTACATCCACTCCAGTTGTCAAACCATATAGGCCACCAATTTCTTTCCCTCAACGCTTGAGGAAGGAAAAAGAGGAGGAAGACTATCGTAAATTCATCGATCATATTAAATCCTTGCATATCAACATCCCATTCATTGAAGCTATGGCTCAAATGCCCAAATATGCAAAATTTCTGAAAGATTTGCTTGTTAACCGAAAGAAAATGGAGGAAGCTTCAAGTGTAGTATTAAACGAACAATGTTCAGCAGCCATGTTAAACAAACTTCCTCAGAAAATGAGAGATCCAGGAAGTCTGACTTTACCGTGCCAATTTGGTAATTTGGGTCTCAGCCATGCTCTGGCTGATTCAGGAGCAAGTATAAATCTTATGCCATATTCGTTTTACAAGAAACTTGATTTACCTGAACCAAAACCAATTCGAATGGCAATCCATCTGGCAAACAAATCAGTGACGTATCCAAAAGGGATAGTGGAGGACTTACTGGTGAAAGTTGACAAGTTCGTATTTCCTGCAGATTTTGTAGTGCTTGATATGGAAGAAGACAATGAAGTTCCTATTATTTTAGGAAGACCATTCTTAAGCACTGCAAGAGCATTAGTTGACATTCATGGATCAAAGTTGACACTAAGAGTCGGAACTGATGCTATCACCTTCGGTCTTGATAGAGCAATGAAGCACTCCAAGGTGAGTGGTGATGAAGTTTTCTTTGCTGATGTTTTTGATAACTTATTGGAAAATGAGATATTGGAAGTAAAAGATAAAGACATTGAAAGCATGATGCAACTTGGAGAAGATACGTTTGATGCTGAAAAAGATCTGGAAGAACTGGAAAAGCTGCTGGAGGAGATTAATCAAAAAGAAGACTACACGGATAGTAAATCAGAAAAAGAGGAAGCACACCACAAAGAAACACCTTTTGACTCCGATGTCAAAAGTGAGTTGAAAGTTTTACCTGATCATTTGGAGTACGCATACCTAGGAAATAATGAGCAATTCCCTGTGATCATCGCTGCAAATCTCTCACCGCATGAAAAAGAGAGGTTGATTGAAGTTTTGAAAAAGAGAAAGCAAGCTATAGCATGGAATATTTCTGATATCAAAGGAATAAATCCATCCTATTGTTCTCACAAAATTTTGATGGAAGAAGGATCAAAACCAGCAGTCCAACCACAAAGGCGATTGAACCCGAAAATGCAAGAAGTTGTGAGAAAAGAGATCGTAAAACTCTTAGATTCGGGAATGATCTACCCTATTTCAGACAGTCCATGGGTAAGCCCCATTCACATTGTCCCAAAGAAGGGAGGAATGACCATCATAATCAATGAAAAGAATGAGCTGATACCAACAAGAACAGTTACAGGGTGGCGAGTGTGCATCGATTATCGAAAGTTAAATGATGCATCCCGCAAAGACCATTTCCCCCTTCCTTTTATCGATCAGATGCTAGAGCGTCTTTCTGGAAATGCTTACTATTGTTTCCTAGATGGTTTCTCAGGATACTTTCAAATTCCTATCGTTCCTGAAGATCAAGAAAAGACAACATTCACTTGCCCATACGGAACTTTTGCATACAGACGAATGCCATTCGGACTTTGCAATGCTCCTGCAACCTTCCAAAGATGCATGACAGCCATTTTCCACGACATGGTGGAAAACTTCATGGAAGTGTTTATGGATGATTTTTCAGTGTTTGGAGATTCCTTTGATGCATGTTTAGCTAATCTAGACAAAATGCTTGCTAGATGCGAAGAATCAAATCTGGTTTTGAACTGGGAGAAATGTCATTTCATGGTGCAAGAAGGCATTGTACTAGGGCATAAAATCTCCAAGGAGGGGATTGAGGTGGACAAAGCGAAAATAGAGACAATATCAAAATTGCCACCTCCAACCAACGTCAAAGGGGTCAGAAGTTTTCTAGGTCATGCAGGATTTTACAGAAGGTTCATAAAAGATTTTTCAAAAATCACGCGCCCTTTGACTCAACTTCTGTTAAAGGAAGCAAAGTTTAATTTTTCTTCAGATTGTTTAAATGCTTTCAACAATTTAAAAGAAAAATTAACAACAGCCCCGATAATGGTCGCTCCAAATTGGAATTTGCCATTTGAATTAATGTGTGATGCTAGTGATTTTGCAGTGGGAGCAGTTATGGGACAAAGAATTGAGAAACATTTTCAGCCAATCTACTATGCCAGCAAGACGTTAAACCCCGCTCAAGCAAATTACACCACAACTGAAAAAGAATTGCTTGCTATGGTTTATGCTTTTGAGAAATTTCGCTCTTACTTGATATTGTCAAAAACTATTGTCTTTACTGATCATGCTGCCTTGAAGTATTTATTCAGGAAAGAAGACTCTAAGCAACGATTAATTCGTTGGATCATGTTACTCCAAGAATTTGACATCGAGATTAAAGACAAGAAAGGCATGGAAAATGTGGCTGCTGATCATTTGTCCAGATTAGAGAATCCAAACATCGAAGAACTCAAGGAGTCTGAAATAAATGACAAATTTCCAGATGAATCCTTGATGATGATAGGTGAAGAGGTACCTTGGTATGCAGACATTGTAAACTACTTGGCTGCAGGATTTCTTTTTAAAGGAATGACACATCAACAGAAGAAGAAATTTTTTTCGGACCTCAGGCACTATTATTGGGATGACCCTTACTTATTCCGAAGTTGCGCGGATAATGTAGTAAGGAGATGCGTATTCGGAAAAGAAAGTCGTGAGATCATGAAAGGATGTCACGCTGGACCGACTGGGGGGCATCATGGTGCTAATTACACAGCAAGAAAAATCTTTGATGCTGGATTTTACTGGCCTACGGTTTTCAAAGATGCTCACATCTTCGTGAAAGAATGTGATGCATGTCAAAGGGCCGGTAACATCTCTTCCCGAAATGAGATGCCCCAAAACAACATCTAAGTATGTCAAATTTTTGACGTTTGGGGAATCGATTTTATGGGACCATTTCCTTCCTCACGAGGAAACAAATATATTTTGGTAGCTGTTGACTACATATCAAAGTGGGCTGAAGCGAAAGCTTTACCCACTAACGATGCTCGTGTAGTAGTCAAGTTTTTAAAGAATATGTTTTCACGTTTTGGTTTCCCTAAAGCTCTGATCAGTGATAGGGGTACACACTTCTGCAATACCCAACTGGAAAAGGTTTTGCAAAAATATGGTGTTCACCATAGAATCGCAACGGCCTATCATCCACAAACCAGTGGGGAAACTGAAGTCACAAATCGAGCTTTAAAAAGAATTCTAGAACGATCAGTGGGAAGTAACAAGAAGGAATGGGCAGATAAACTTAATGATGCGCTGTGGGCATTTCGAACTGCATGCAAAACACCTATTGGTAGTACACCATATAGGATGGTCTTTGGAAAAGCATGTCATTTGCCAGTCGAAATCGAACATAAAGCATTTTGGGCATTGAAATCATGCAACTTTGATCCTGTGGAAATTAAAACTAACCGTCTTATGCAGATGAATGCTCTGGAAGAATTAAGGGATGAAGCTTATGGAAACTCTCAAATCTACAACGAGAAATCAAAGAAATGGCATGATAAAAGATTAAACAGAGACAAAAAATTTACCCCTGGAGAAAAAGTATTGCTATTCAATTCCAGGTTGAAACTTTTTCCAGGTAAACTGAAGACGCGTTGGTACGGTCCATTCACAATAAAAGAAGTCTTTTCACATGGTGCAATCGAACTAATTGGAAAAGATGGAGAAAGCTTTAAGGTAAATGGACATCGAGTGAATCATTACCAGGAAGGAATGTTAGAAGAAGAAGAGAAAGAGGATATACCCCTCCAACTCACTGAAAACAATTAAGTGAGGGGTAGAGTCTGGCTCATGACTCAGTTAAAAAGAAGCGCTTGCGGGAGGCAACCCGATGTTTGTTTTGATTTTTGAATTTGGTGTGTTTATTTTCAGTATGTTTGGTGTGAATTTTCTTTTTAGTTTGTGTTTTTGTTTTCAATAAAAGTGCTTTTTAATGGTTTTATTTTTCTGTGAAAGTTACTTTTCAGTTTAGAAACAGGTGATGGTCAGAATGGTGTAAAGTAAATTTATGAAGTGCAAATTACAATTGGAGCAATGGCATCACATAAGTGTGGGGTGATTCCCCACAAAGAGCAGGATGGAGAACTGAAGCTAACACTGACCAACGGGAGAGCATTATTCGAAGGATGAAGCAAGTGTTCGGCCGACACAAGTCAAATCTAATTCACTCAGCGAAAAGGAGTAATTGATCTAATAACGTAATGTGTACTTGGCCAGTATACAAAGCGTTAAATTCAAGAATCGCGAAGAGAATCCCAATAATTGCATTACGCGACGTGTCCAAATCTTATACGGGACACGTAAATGCACCTGTTCAGAGAAATTGTGCGGAAAAAGATTCAGATGCCACACTTGCCTAAATCTCCAACTGGTTCAAAAAGAAAAGATTTACATGCACTTCAACATCACAAACAGAAAAATGCACTCAACACTTGTCCCACGCAATTCAGGATTTCGACCTCGCCACTACAATACCCCAGGGGAGTCTGTTCCTTTTTCTCCCTTTTTACTTTTATGTGCTTTAATTTTACATACAATGGGGACATTGTATGATTTAAGTGTGGGGTAGGGGGTCGAATAAGGAAACCAAGCATTTTTGATAAAAATTAAAAAGTTTTATTGTGTTGAAACTTAAGTTGTTAACGTTGTGTGGGATGATTCAATGCGAACTCAAATGTTTAATTGAACCAATAGTATGTTATAGTACATTTGTGGCTTCCCTATCCTAGTGAAATCATGGAACAAAAACACAACCTTGCTTAGTTTGAGGGCCATAATACGTTTAGCATCGTGTACCAGAAATATATCCAGGAGAGCTTATGTAGTCATTGCACTCTAGACTAATATCTCTAACTAATAAGAGTTGAAGTTAAGTTCCCTTGCTTAAGCATATGTTTTTATTTTTAGGATTTTTAGATTGAAAAAAAAAAAAAAAAAAGAGGAAAAAGAAAAGAAAAGTCTACAAAGCTATGAAGATCAAGAAATATCATGAAGAAAAATTCCAAAAATCAATGAAGACTCTAGAATAAAGGCAATTTGCCAAGTTATTAGTTATTGTAATTTTTATTTCTAGGTTATTTTTCCATATGTATGCTTGGGGACTTAGTAAAAATACTTTGAGGTTAAGAAAGATTTCTGAGGATATATTCGAAGGGATGCATAAAATGAATGTTGTTCAAAAGAAGTAGGCAAGTGTTTATGAAGATTGTGAGTATTTAGGATTGGGGAAGTTTTAAGAATCATTAGACACAAATGTATGCATTGAGGTTTCGATGTAATGGCTGGGTTCAAGTTGGATTGTCTTAAACAATGTTGGTGATGAAGGTTTTGATATGATGACATGCTAAAGTTAGTTTTGCTTGAGGACAAGCAAAGTTCAAGTGTGGGGTATTTTGATATCGCAATAATTATACATATATTTCGAGCGATATTTATGTATTTTTAGCTATATTTTGGTATGATTTAAGATAAAAGGTACTTATAAAGTTTGAAATTCCATTTTACAGCTAAAAATCATTTCTGAAGAAAAAGGAGAAGAAAATGTGCAAAAATCCGCAAAAAGAAGTGAAAGAAATTACACGAAGAAAAACGAGATCAAAAAAAGTCAAAGAATTCAAAAAAATAGCCGCGTTGGAAAGACGAAAAAACAAAATAAAAATATAAAAAAAAAGAATTTAAATTAATTAATGAGGTTTAATTAAAATAAATTATTGGGAATTAATTATTTAATTTCTAAATAATTTATATTAATTAAATTAATTTAATTTAATTTAAATTGGAAAAAGAAAAAAAATAGAAAAGAAACAAAATTCGGAGCCCAAAACCCGGAGCCCAAACCAGGAGCCCAAACCCGGAGCCCAAGTCTCGAATCGCGACCCAGATCCGGAAGATCCGAGCCCGATCCGGAGTCCGCCCCGCGTCCAGATCCCCTCACAGACTAACCCGATGATTACCGACCCGACCCGGGTTGGATCCGCGCTTTTTTCCACTGGTGACGTCATTGACGACGTCACTCGGATCCGATCCATGAACAGATTTCGACCCGCTCCGACCCGCGACTCCGATTCGTTTTCCCTCACAGAAGATCCGCACCTCGACCCGATGTCGACCCGATTCCGACCCAAAATCCGATTCGGAACTATTCAGCTTAAAACGACGTCGTTTTATGCTCCAGATTTGCCAATTCCGATTCCATTCCATTTTTAACCATTTTTTCTCCACTTTTTCCTATTCTAAACCCATTCCTTTCCAACCAATACTCAATAATTCACCACCTTTAAACTTTCCAACTATTTATTCCCATCTTTTTAATTCTTTTGAATTCTTTTTCATTAGATCCAATCTCAATTTATTTCTTTTTGGTATTTAATTCTTCCAATTTTTACTATAAATACCACCATTTTTCACCACAAAAAAGAGAAGAAATTGAATCATACACTTTGATACACAAATTTCTCCATACAATTTCTTACCATATCACCACTATACCAAATTCCACCCAACCTTTGAACCACAATTGGGGATTCAAGAGTCAAAAAGCTAAGGAGTTGAAGATTGCAGTGGCATTAGGGACTACATCGGGTTTGTTTTATCGACATGTTTAACATTCTCAATATGTTTTCTATGTATGTTGTAACCTTAATTATGAGCTAAATTCTCTTTGCTTTCACTTGGATAATGAAACCTTGAAAATATGATTTGATTTATATTATTCGGATATTAATTGTTATTTATTTTATCATGCATATTTGATCATTTATTTGTATATGTTAAGTTTTTGTAATTAATTTTCCCATAACTAAGTTAATATTTTTAAAAGATCACTTTAATTATATTATCTTGAATCATAAATTTTTCATAACCATTGATATTTATGACTAGTGATGGACAAAATCCTAGGATTAGGCAAAATAAAATACTAAAAATTTAACATGTATATTTTGTATCGTATGACCAACTTACGGTTCCTATTAGTTTTACGACCACTAAAATTAATAGTTTGATCAAATGTTTGCATGATACGAATTAAATATTGTTAATAAAATTGTTAATTGCATGACAATTGTTTTTAATTATTTTTATTATCAAAACGGTAAAAATTAGATCATGATTTTTAACCAATTTTAGAAATCGGTAAATAACTAATAATATCCATTGCACTTAATATAAATCATTCATTACTAAAAGGTGGAATTAAATCTAAGTGAAAACATCCTTATAATTCTTGATTCTTAAAAACCAATTCTTGTTCTATATTTGTTTTTACACTTTAATCGTTAAAATTCTCATTATTTGTCTCGTTACTAAAAATTCCCCCAAGTTTCTTATCTTTTAAGTTAATTAGCGACAAATAGTCTAAACGTAAATCATACTCGTTTCCCCAAGTGTTCGACATCCGTTCTTACCATTGCTATATTACAATTACAATTAGGTACACTTGCCTAAGTCGTGTAGTAAATTCTAGCATCGGTAATTTCGACCTTATAAATTTAAGACTAGAGTGAATTTTTACCACATCACTCATACTTTAGCTTTTCACATAAAAGTTGAGTCCTATTCACAGACTGTTTTGACCATCTTAAACTTAATATCCTTCAAAACTGTTTAATATGCGACTAGTTCAGGTTTATACCTTTATAATGACTACTTGCACATGTCCATATGATTTTTCTGCAATTTATGCCAATTTTTACAAATCATCCTATCATTTCAGAAACAAATTCGGACCAGTCTGTGAATATGAGCATTTTCATGCACGTTAGAGACTTCAAAAAAACATAATAAAAATTATGAACAAACTAGATAAATTTTCTAAACTCTCAGAGTTTACGGATTCAATTTTCGACTTCGTATGATTTTTCTGTGAATTTACTAAAACAGTGCAAAAAAGTTAAAAGTTAATTAAACAGCTTACAATATTAACCTCCACCTTGTAACATGTTGAGCCAGGTGCATAGCAATAAGTTTCTAAATGTTGAATGTATTTCTTGTTAGTTTAACATCATAAATAGAAATTAGTCATTCATGATAAAGGTTTTCATTAAATACGAACACGTGCAATAAACTATAATAGGTATAGTTTATGGATTCTACATTACAAACATACTACATAAAAGGGGGATTTAGTCCCACCACCGAAAAAGGCTTTACACTCAAACCACACGTAAACTTGTTAACATAAATTGTGAAACAATTCTTCAATTGTACTCTTTAATTACGGGTTAAAATTCCTATAAGTTATAACCAGAGTCTCTTCTAGGGAGAGCGTGATAATTGTATATTGATCTATATTAGGTTTGACACCCCACACCTTGCTGCTAGCTACAGTGGGACCTGCAGGTCTACGGGTGACAAATGTCATAACATCTCTAATGTCTGAAAAATGTTGTATCAAGTCATCCAGTTGTAGTATGGTTATAGCGACTCACATAGGCAGTTAACAACACTTAAAGTTCACGGAAGATTCAATTTTAAAAAGGAGTTTTATCTATTGCAAACCTCATACTTCGTTACAATTACGAAAGACACTCATACACTCGGTCTTGGGATTTAAGACTACATAACATTTTATAAAGAAAATATCGGATTTTTCTTGAGTATACGTTACGTTTACAAACAAAGATTTTCAAACACTACATCCAAAAGCTTATGAACTCACCAACTTAATTGTTGACACTCTTTCAAAACTACTTGTATTCTCAGGAAACCAGTGAAACAGGTAACCAAATGCTTTTGAGGATGGGATGCAAAGACAACAATTAATACATTTTGACATCATAATGTAATTGATTTTGAAACATGTAATTCATAATATGGTGTAACTTTTTCAGTTATATTTATGATGGTTGTGGTTGCTTTGGTCAATATTATACTTGTTGTTATGATACTGTACATGAAGTCATTCCCACCCCCGAATGTTTATGCCATCCTTGGTTTGGGGGTGTGACAGATTGGTATCAGAGCATTGTTTATAGTGAACATAATATATCAAACCATATGAGATATACAAACTATAAACACAAAGGGACTAAGACTCTCTGACTAAATGTTTTACCTACAATTATACTTTTAAAAAAATAAAACGTTATTCTTATGAAAAGTATAAGTACATACATGCATGCCGATATAGTGTCACGTCTAAGGAAAACGCAAAAGATAAAAATAGAGGAGTTGTGCACTGTGATTATGCCTTGCGACATGCAATCAAGTCTAGGAGGAATATCAACTATATCCGTCCGAGAAGTGACTAGTATATGCCAGGGTATGGTCATAGTGGACAACAAGTCTATCTACCTACCAACTCCCATACAAGAATTGCTCTAAGAATTGAACAAAACATTTAAAATACTATAGAAGCATTTTATGCACTAAAGCACAATATTTCTAGATTCATTATGTGCCTCTTACACCCCTATTATCGTACAGACGTCATGGAAGGATTTCATTTACCAGGAGACCCCTACTTTCCGAACCAACGAAATGGTGGTTGGATAGAAGCAGAACCGGAAGAGCAACCCGAGGAAGACCCCGAAGAGGCCGAAGAAGAAGAAGAAGAACCCGAAGAGGAAGAAGAAATTGACGAAGAAGAACTCGAAGAAGAATTGGAGGACGAAGAAGAAGAGGAGGAGCCGAAGGAGGAAGTCATCAACCCTCCTTACATTGCTAGGGTTCCTGCAAACCGTTTTGGCTACAACAAGTCTGAGCCTCGTTGGGCAACAGTGATCGAAAGGTGGAGCCGTAAACAATGACAACGATCACCATTTGGCAATCAACGGGGTTACTACGACCTCAGTCATGGGGGACCGGCTGACAGAGCCCTCCCCGTCGTGGTCCAGCAAATCACGAACCTGGGGGACCAGAATAGGGAAATGGCAGATCGAGTTCGGGATCTCAACGCTGTTGCAGAAGCCACCGATGCACGTACTAGGGATTTGGAAAGAGACTTCTATCCCAGGGACCAACTCATCGAGGACCTTACCGTCGCTCGGGCGGAGGTAATGGAGTACCAGGAAAGGCACACGGCTCTCGAGGAGAGAGTGATCACGGCCGAACGCCGGATTGCGAAGCTTCTGGTAGCCTCGACCTCGTCTCAAGGACTGTAAGGGACCTGCTGATACCACCCGCCTCGAGTAGTTCTTGCATTACTCATATTTTGTTATAAACTAGGTTTACGAGTATGTATTGGGGCTACTCTTTCCTGCAAGTAGGTTTGACCCTGCGTCTAGGTGGCTACACTAGTCAAAGGGTCTATGTTGGGCGTACTGAGACCCACGCCAGTATGTTGCACGTACTCAGTACGCTGGGCGTACGTGGTTCACACCAAAACCCTAATATTTAGGGTTTGTGAACTATTTAAGCACCATTATAGCCACAATACCTTTCCCTTTATCATCCTCCATCCCAAGATCGACCCTCCTTGCAAACCCTAGTTCATTTTGAGCATTTGGACCTTTTGGAGTGAGTTGTGTGCTTCCTAGTTTGTGAAGAATGACCTTTAAGGAGTAGGCTTTGCTCTCAAGACTTTCGATCCAACATCTTCTCTTCATTATGCACCATTTAGAAGTATAAAGCTCCAATATTGGCTTATGTTTCTTTAGATGTTAGTTAAGCCTTGATTTTCATCCTTTTTGTCCCAAACCCAAGAGCATGGCGAGTAGGAGGTACTCCAAATCCTTTAAGGTGTCCTTTCATACGTTTTAAGGCATTTTAAGTCATAAAAATGCAAGCTTGGATCTTGATTAGTCCCAATGCAAGAGTCATGGTGTAGAAAAGGTTTAAGTATGCTAAGATTTTAGTGTTGGAATTCTTGTAGCCATGCAAATGCATAAAGTTTGGAACTGTATAGCCTTAGGGGTCTTATTAATCTTAGATCTAAACATTGGCCGTAGGGTCTTAAGGCCCTAAGACCTTATTATGGGTTTTGCCTTAGGGGTGCGTACGCTTGGCGTAATTCCCAGTACGTCACGCGTACTGCGCCTCAGTCGCGACCCATTCATGCATTGGTCGAGTACACTGCACGTACCAATTGGTAAGTCAGGCGTATGGCCCAGTCCGACTTTGGTGATTTTGGGCCTTAAATCGGTGGGTTTTTCTTTTTGGGCTTGGACAATAGATTTTCATGGTGAGGGTTCACTTCTGATTTTGGGCCCATTTTGGACTTTGGATGATCTTTGGGATGGGGCCTAGGATTTTATTGGGCTTAAAAGAAAAGGATAAATTGGCCCTTTTTACCTTCGACATTAGGCAAGTAATATAAGTTTTCAACTATGGGTTATGTCCCAATTATTAATTAGGTCTTAGATATTAAAAAAAAAGTTTTCAACTATGGGTTATATCTAAAAAACTAATTATTTTTTTAGCAAATATTAAAAAAAAGTTTTATCGGTAAAAACAAATTATTAAAAAGTAAAAATAATAATAAAGAGAAATTATTTCCGTTGGCACATAGGGAAAAAAGCCTTTTGATATGTCTTAATGTGTCAAATTTTAAAAACAATAAGACACTTTTATCTTACTTGTGTTTTTGGTTGGCAGAATTTCGTATATACCCTTTCTAAACGTCTAAATATCGTATTTGCCCGACCTAAACTTAAAATATCGTATTTGCCCTTCTTAATGTTTTTTAATATCATATATACCAAAATCTATTTTTTAAACAATTTTTATTGATTTATAATCTTTTTTTTATCATTTTAAAATCATTAAAACTAGAAAACATTTGAAATGGACAATTTTGCCCATGCTTCTAAATTCCAATACAACATCAGGTCACATGAATAATTAACTCACATCCTGCTTCATCAATTGTAATCCCTTGCTTCTTCGATCGTATCCTATTGACTTCTTCCCTATCGCACACGAGCAACCTCCTATTCCATCCGGTTGTTTCACACACGTATTACACATCAGGTAATTAAACACAAATGAGTTGTAGACCAATTTTTCCCCTGCTGCTACCGCCACCAACTTGGGTATAAAAATAATTCAAGCGAATCAAACCATAAACAACCCCAATAGACTTAAGAGCAGAAAATAAATGAGTTGTAGACCAACTTGTTTAACTCTAAAGGGATTATAATCGAGACTCATACTGATAAAGTAACAAGCTATTCTAATCGTTCTATGTAACTCTTCCTGTCAACAGCATGTTGACAAGAGTTTTATTCACCCTTGTTAATCCTTAGGACTTAGGATATGACTTTTACATTGGCAATAGAGAATCAGATACATATTTCACTTCAAGCATTGTTATTAGGAAAGCTAAATCTGTTGATTTGCCATTTCTTGGATCTCTCTGGCTTTTTATTAATTTGACTCGGTGACTAATGAAGGAATACAGGGGAAAACCAAAAACCCTTGACCAAATGACTGATAATTGGGAAGAGATGTTTAGATTGAACTCTTTAAATGTAATATCCACCTTTTGTCACCGATAAGGAAGGGAATATAAGGAATATGGTATAAATACTTGTTGCTACTAGCGATTGCAAGAAGAAAGAGACGACAAGAAAAAAACGGCGAGACGACGACGGTCACCGACGATCGTGAGGAAAACGAACCAGAAGCCTCATCCTCTGAAAGTATTCATGCTCGTGTGTGACAGGGAAGAAGCCACCAGTTGCGATTGAAGAAGCGAAGGATTACAATCGATGAAACATGTTGCGATTTAAGTATTCACGTGATTTGATATTGGAATTTAGAAGCAAGGCTAAAATTGTCCATTTCAAATGTTTTTTAGTTTTAACGACTTTAAAATCATAAAAAAGATTATAAATCAATAAAAATTGTTTAAAAAATAGATTTGGGTATATATGATATTAAAAACCATTAAGAAGGACAAATACGATATTTATAGTTTAAGTCGGGCAAATACGATATTTAGATGTTTATGAAGAGTATATACGAAATTCTGCCTTTTTGGTTTAGCAGCTTTTAGACCGCCACATTTTTAGGTCATGTTTGTTTACCTCTTAATTGCAAAATTAAGAGGCAATGTCTTAAAAATTCAGATTCAGATCGTTTGTTTGCATCTTATTTTTTACCTTTTAAAATTTTAAATGCTTCTTATTTTTTCAGATATTGAACAAAGACTGTAAAATTAAAAAAGGGGCGCGTTTCTTATTTGCCCTAAACCACGATCGAACCAAACACCTCCTCTTCTCTTCTTCCCTTCATATCTACTTCTCTTCATCACTATATCTCCGACGACGCCGCCCACCCAACGTCGATGCCGCTGCACCCTTGCAACGCCGACGCCGCCGCACCCGCTCCGTCTCCAACTCGTTTTTTTTCGGATTGTGCCCTAAAGCAGGTTTGTTTCTCTTCTTCTGAATATCGAAAATCAAAATTAGAATGTGTTCGTTGCTCTTCTTCTGTTTCTCCTTCTTTTCCCCCAAACTTGAAAATCAAAAATCGAAATCAAGTCTTGATGTTATGCTATCAGTTTTTGATTTGTTCAATCGAAATCAATATTTGATGTTATGCTCGATTTTGATGTTATGTGCTCAATTTTGATGTTATATGCTCAATTTTGATGTTATACGATCAAATCCGAATGTGCTCAATGGATATGATGAAATATTGATGTTGAATTTTTGATGTTATGCTTGATTTTTTATACTCAATTTTTTATGTTCAGTGTTTCTATGTTCGATTATTATGTTGAAATATTGTTGCTGAAATCATATTTGTATTTGATGTTATAGTGAAATCATATATGTTCTTGCTGTTATCATGAAATATTCATTAGTTTTTGCTAAATTGTGCATTTATTTTGTTGAAGTAATTGTTGAAAATGTGCCTTTGTATTGCTTAAATTGTTGCTGAAAATGTGTATTTGCAATGCTTAACCTGTTGCTAAAATATGCATTTGTTTGTTGAATTGATCAAAGAAATGGGAGAAAATAAGGATAGGATTAGTTGGAAGGTTGAAGTGTATGTACTTTTATGAAATCATTTTAGATGAAACAATTGGAAGGGCAATTGATAACGGTTCGGAAATGAGCGGTCATTAACATACACAAGAATTGTTACATGGAACTTCTACACAATGTCATGAGCTGATGCATCTTTCACGTGAAGCGTATGTACTTTTATGCAATCATTTTAGACGAAACAGTTGGCTGCAAAGTAGTAGGCATATAAGCATTGAAGAAAAGATGGCTATGTTCTTGACAACTATAGCACATAATAAACGGTTCAGGTTTATCAAACGAAGGTTTCAACACTCCACATAAACTGTTCATAGATGCTTTCATGAGGTGCTAAATGCAATGATGATTTTTGCAAAAGAAGTTATAGTGCTAACGAATTCTAATGCAACCGTGAATTCCTCAGAGATACATCGTAGGCTAAAAGAAATATTTCCTGGAGCAATAGGTGCGTTAGATGAAACTCTTGTACATGCAGTCGTGCTTGCTGATCAACAAACTCGCTTCAGGGAAAGAGGAAAAGGTGAATGCTTTCAAAATATTTTAGCAATTTGTGATTTTGATGTGATATTCACATCCGTATGGGCCGGTTGGCAGGGCATAACACATGATTCGCGATTTTTGAAAGAAATTGCATTTAACCCGACTTCAGGCTTTCCGTTCCCTCCTCTAGGTTTGTAGTTCTTTTTAAATTTATTCTAAAATACGATTTTAAATCTCTATATATAATACTTCCATCACTCATATGTATAGACAAATATTACATTTGCGATGCTGCATACACCAACACTCGTGGATTTATGACTCCTTACCACAACACGAAGTATTGGTTATCCAATTATCGACGACGATGTGCGTTAACTAAGGAAGAAAAATTCAATCATGCACATGCGCAACTCAGAAATGTTATTGAACATGCTTACGGTGTTTTGAAGGCGAGATTCCCAATCCTAAAGAAAATGACTCTTTTTCCTTTACAGTGCAAAGAGATATAGTCGTTGCTTGTTTTACAGTCCATAAGTTCATAAGAAAATGCAATATTCATGATGAGTTATTTATGGCGTTCGAGGAGAACAATGGTCAAGTACAAGGGGGAGAGAATGATGACGATATGGAATGGGGTTCACAAGGCAATGAATACATGGATAATTTGCGTGACCAGATTGCGAATCAATTAGGGTTAAATTAAATTTGTAGGATTTTATTTGGATTTTAGTATGATTTTGTAGATTTAAAAATATTTATGTTTGATTTTCATTTGTGTTTAATTTTGATTATGCTAAATTTGGATTTTATATCGTGTTTATATTTTTTTATACTTATTTAAGAAATTTATTAGGGTTTTTTTTTTCTAAACAAACACTTGAATTAAATAAAAAAATAAAACAGAAGGGTAAAATGGTCATTTTAATAATTCAACACATCAATTCAGAGGTCCCAACCAAACAGCATGTTAAACATTCAGTTCTTAAAATTTCAGACCCTCTTAGAAATTCAGATCTCTTAAAAATTCAGATCCTGCCAAACAACCCCCTAACTTTGGTTATACATTAATACAAATAATAGATGCAAGTGAGAATTTGAATGAAAAAGGGAGAGAATACTAACAAGTAACACTAGTTGCTCCCGCAGAGAGGAGATGAGAGAGCAGGAGCAGTCCGACGGTGAGAAAGTCAAGAAAGTGTCGGTTCAGAGAAGAGGAAATCAAGAAGGCAGCATCAAATCTTATTTACGGTGAGATTTCATGTTGCGACCTCTTTGATACTTCTGTTGGGATTAAAACCGGCAAATGCGGAACAACGAAATGCCGATTGTTTTAGGATTTTTCTAGTTTTTTTTCTAAGAACTAAATTAATAAATTGTATCTAAGGTTGGTTATTTTCGTTTTTTATAGACATAATAGTTTTCTAATGAGATTAACTACATAATGGTATTTTGAATATTTTTAGGGATTAGATTGAGGTATTTTCAAAGGGATATATACACTAAAGTCTTAATATTTTCATCAATTTGAAAAGAAAGTCCTACATTTTATTTTTTTGACAGTAAAGTCTTACCGTCAGTTTTTGACACGTTTATTATTTTTTTCCCGGTTAGCCGATAATTAGGATTTTATTGTAAAAAAAAAGGTTTAAGATTTTTTTGTCAAACCGTGAATGATGACTTTCCTGTCAAAAAATAAAGTTTTGGACTTTCTTGTCAAATCATTGAAAATATTGGGACTTTAGTGTGTATATCCCTTTTTTGGTTAGAAAATTAATGGTATGATAGTTTTTAAGCATAAGAGTTATTAAAACCTGTTTCGGTCAGTTAGATCCAATTGAAATTCTTAACGTTTGTTTCTAGTTAAATAGCGGTTTTTTAATTTCAACAAGCTGACATTGAAAAAACAGAGATAATAAAGAAAAAAAGAACCAATGTTGTGTTGGTTTTTGCAGTCCTAAAAATGGAGAACTAAGAAACTGGAAAAAACAAAACTGCTCTTCTTACCCCTTCTACACATTTACACCCTTTTGATTAGGCGTATGTTGTTTGTATTTGTACAATCTGTCCCCACTTTTTAGCTCACGATTTGGCGGCAAACCAAGAAGAAAGTGTTATAAGTCTTCTCACCCTCTCTCGCTCTCTCTTTTGCATCTGTTTCCCTTAATCGTGATTGTATTAGGGTAAAGATGATGATGGTAAGAAAAACAGTGGCGCTACGACGAAAATCACAATTAAAAGTTCTTGGTTCTCCAAAGGTCACAAACAAAGTCTCTCTAAATCTCTCTCACTCTATCTCTCTCTCTCTCTCTCTCTCCCAAATCTCTCTCAAAATCTCTTTCAACTTTTTATAATCACTCGGGGCATCCCGACCCTTAATTTAGTCAAAAACCCGCTCGAAACGGGAAGATTTCTCGAAAAACAGCCATGTAGGGCCGAAACCACTCTTAGAACCGAAGCCTCCCTATAAGGACCGAAACCTGTTATAAGGACCGAAACCTACCATTAGGACCGAACCTGCCTTGGACCGAACCCGCTCTTAAGAACCGAACTCACTCTCGGTCCGGATCAACCTTCGGCCTTGAATCACCCTTCGGTCCGAAACCACTTTCGGTTCCTTCCACTTTCGGCCCACCTACCTTCGGGTCTCAAGGTTCTTGGACCGAATCCTCGGTTTTGACCCTCAAAACTTCACAGGTTCGCCTCTTGACCCCGATTTTCGAGTAGTTTCGCATTTTAAGCTCGTTTTTCATGATTTTAACGTGGGATTTTCACCCAAACATATATTTTGACATATAAGACCTTATATATTCATATTTTAATCACATTTTGGGGGGAACCTTTATCTAAGAATAATATCTTTTGTGCAAGATATTGGTTTCGAGTGTTGACTTCCCCATAAAGTAATGACACAAGCTACCTCCCATACCACCCTATGACAACCTCCAGTCACTATTCATCTCTATCTAATCAACTATTTGTCCTCTCACACTTTTCTCCAACATATTACCTTATCAAAGGCTGGAAAATCCTTATCTCTCCTCCCAAAATATTCATCATTCTCACCAAAATCAAACCCCTTTTCTCTCTCACTTTCCCTCTCTAAACTCGAGATTTCAAGGCTGTTCTTGGGCATTATCCTCTAGTTTAGGTAAGTATCTTCATCCTACACTTGAATACTCTACACTCCTTCACTCAAAATCATGAATCTCTTACACAAATATCGTCATATTTGTGCCTAGGATCTTCAAATCTTCAAGCACCTCCTAAGTGTTCTTGACTTGGAAACCTCTCTTCTTCCACATTCATCTCAGAAAATCACTCAAGGTGAGTTCATACCCCTACATTTTCATGTTTTCTTCAAGTTTTAGGGGGGGGGGGGGGAAATACAAGTTAAATCACCTTAATATCACTCAAACTCATACTTTAGCTTTTCACAGAAAAGTTGAGTCCTATTCACAGACTTTTTTGACCATCTTAAACTTAATATCTTTCAAAAATGTTTAATATGCGACTAGTTCAGGTTTATACCTTTATAATGACTACTTGCACATGTCCATATGATTTTTCTGCAATATATGGAAATTTTTACAAATCATCCTATCATTTCAGAAACAAATTCGGACCAGTCTGTGAATATGAGCATTTTCATGCACGTTAGAGACTTCTAAAAAACCAAATAAAAATTATGAACAAACTAGATAAATTTTCTAAACTCTCAGAGTTTACGGATTCAATTTTCGACTTCGTATGATTTTTCTGTGAATTTACTAAAACAGTGCAAAAAAGTTAAAAGTTAATTAAACAGCTTACAATATTAACCTCCACCTTGTAACATGTTGAGCTAGGTGCATAGCAATAAGTTTCTAAATGTTGAATGTATTTCTTGTTAGTTTAACATCATAAACAGAAATTAGTCATTCATGATAAAGGTTTTCATTAAATACGAACACGTGCAATAAACTATAATAGGTATAGTTTATGGATTCTACATTACAAACATACTACATAAAAGGGGGATTTAGTCCCACCACCGAAAAAGGCTTTACACTCAAACCACACGTAAACTTGTTAACGTAAATTGTGAAACAATTCTTCAATTGTACTCTTTGATTACGGGTTAAAATTCCTGTAAGTTATAACCAGAGTCTCTTGTAGGGAGAGCGTGATAATTGTATATTGATCTATATTAGGTTTGACACCCCACACCTTGCTGCTAGCTACAGTGGGACCTGCAGGTCTACGGGTGACAAATGTTATAACATCTCTAATGTCTGAAAAATGTTGTATCAAGTCATCCAGTTGTAGTATGGTTATAGCGACTCACATAGGGAGTTAACAACACTTAAAGTTCACGGAAGATTCAATTTTAAAAAGGAGTTTTATCTATTGCAAACCTCATACTTCGTTACAATTACGAAACACACTCATACACTCGGTCTTGGGATTTACGACTACATAACATTTTATAAAGAAAATATCGGATTTTTCTTGAGTATACGTTACGTTTACAAACAAAGATTTTCAAACACTACATCCAAAAGCTTATGAACTCACCAACTTAATTGTTGACACTCTTTCAAAACTACTTGTATTCTCAGGAAACCAGTGAAACAGGTAACCAAATGCTTTTGAGGATGGGATGCAAAGACAACAATTAATACATTTTGACATCATAATGTAATTGATTTTGAAACATGTAATTCATACAATGGTGTAACTTTTTCAGTTATATTTATGATGGTTGTGGTTGCTTTGGTCAATATTATACTTGTTGTTATGATACTGTACATGAAGTCATTCCCACCCCCGAATGTTTATGCCATCCTTGGTTTGGGGGTGTGACAGATTGGTATCAGAGCATTGTTTATAGTGAACATAATATATCAAACCATATGAGATATACAAACTATAAACACAAAGGGACTAAGACTCTCTGACTAAATGCTTTACCTACAATTATACTTTAAAAAAAATAAAATGTTATTCTTATGAAAAGTATAAGTACATACATGCATGCCGATATAGTGTCATGTCTAAGGAAAACGCAAATGATAAAAATAGAGGAGTTGTGCACTGTGATTATGCCTTGGGACATGCAATCAAGTCTAGGAGGAATATCAACTATATCCGTCCGAGAAGTGACTAGTATATGCCAGGGTATAGTCATAGTGGACAACAAGTCTATCTACCTACCAACTCCCATACAAGAATTGCTCTAAGAATTGAACAAAACATTTACAATACTATAGATGCATTTTATGCACTAAAGCACAATATTTCTAGATTCATTATGTGCCTCTTACACCCCTATTCTCGTACAGACGTCATGGAAGGATTTCATTTACCAGGAGACCCCTACTTTCCGAACCAAGGAAACGGTGGTTGGATAGAAGCAGAACCGGAAGAGGAACCCGAGGAAGACCCCGAAGAGGCCGAAGAAGAAGAAGAACCCGAAGAGGAAGAAGAAATTGACGAAGAAGAACTCGAGGATGAATTGGAGGACGAAGAAGAAGAGGAGGAGCCGAAGGAGGAAGTCATCAACCCTCCTTACATTGCCAGGGTGCCTGCAAACCGTTTTGGCTACAACAGGCCTGAGCCTCTTTGGGTAACAGTGATCGAAAGGTGGAGCCGTCAACAACGACAACGATCACCATTTGGCAATCAACGGGGTTACTACGACCTCAGTCATGGGGCACCGACTGACAGAGCCCTCCCTGTCGTGGTCCAGCAAATCACGAACCTGGGGGACCAGAATAGGGAAATGGCAGATCGAGTTCAGGATCTCAACGCTGTTGCAGAAGCCACCGATGCACGTACTAGGGATTTGGAAAGAGACTTCTATCCCAGGGACCAACTCATCGAGGACCTTACCGCCGCTCGGGCGGAGGTAATGGAGTACCAGGAAAGGCACACGGCTCTCGAGGAGAGAGTGATCACGGCCGAACGCCGGATTGCGAAGCTTCTGGTAGCCTCGACCTCGTCTCAAGGACTGTAAGGGACCTGCTGATACCACCTGCCTCGAGTAGTTCTTGTATTACTCACATTTTGTTATAAACTAGGTTTACTAGTATATATTGGGGCTACTCTTTCCCGCAAGTAGGTTTGACCCTGCGTCTAGGTGGCTACACTAGTCAAAGGGTCTATGTGCTGCCAAAAGTTTCCGTCACATTGATATAATTTAGACCTTCTATAAGGTCAAATTTTCCTAAGAACATGTACTAAGTTGTATCAATGAAAATTGGCATGCATTTTATTTCATTGGGAGTTTACCTCCGAATTCATAACATAGCATTACAAACGATTTGCTTATGGTAGACTCTGAGATTATTTAATATATACCCCGAGGTTATATGTAATTAAGAGGCGATCGACTTAGAAATGGTGAGTCTGCCTTGGGTCCTGTTCCTTGTTTGGTTGTGGACTTAGGGCAGACTCATTAAGTTCGACGGTCTATTGAACCTTAGTTACACACAACTAGTATACATCGAGTGGTCATATGAGTGGATCAGGCATGGAACAAAGATTTCAATATTACATTTGAGTCATTACTATTAAATTCGTAAGTTTATTTATATAGACTCTTATTATGAATTGTTTACAAACATTGGAAAGTCGCGAAATACTATACTTGAAAACTAACAACCTAGTTCTAAGACACCCGACTTATAACCATTACTAAAAGACTTACATACATTTCGTCTTTAAATTCTATGGCAGAAAGATGCCACCTCAAAGGTATGCTAGACGCATCGGCAGAACACAAACAAATCCACCACCGCCGCCTCCCCGGTATGATCCTGCTATTTTCCAGGCTGCGGTTACGGCCACAGTGGCAGCTACTATGTCCCAAATCAGCACTGACGGTGCTAGGAGGACGGGGAGCAGTACTAATAACTCCACCCAAGGAAATAGCCAAGGGAGTTCGAGAGAATGTTCATATAAGGACCTCACAAATGGCAAACCCGATCCTTTCAATGGAAGTGGAGGGGTCATCACTTTGATGCAATGGTTCGAGAAGACCGAATCCGTCTTCGAGATCTGTGCATGTCCCGAACAAGCAAAGTCAAATTTTGTGACAACCCGGAATTTCTATCTTGTACAACATTCAATTCAATCAAGGTCAGACTCGTTTATGCTATCTTTTGGCGTTGTTGAGGGTCTGTTTGAGTGTTATAAGCCTAGTACAATCAAGGTTAGGGTTTAGGGATGAATTATCTAAGTCATAAATGTTACATTCGGGCCAAACACTCCTTCAAGAGGAGTGTACGGCCGTACACATGGGTGTACGGCCGTACACCCATCATGGCCGTGAACCTCCCACATATATAGATGATACCCTTCATTTTCCTTCATTTCTTCCATCTCCATGTCAAGAAACAGTTTCTCTCTCAACTATCATCAAGCATTTCATCTTGATCTTCAAAAATGTAAGTATATCTTCCATTTATAAGTTGATATCCTTCCTAGTCCTGTAAACATCTCATGATTCATCCATGAAAACATCTCTTTTATGAAAGATCTTCAAATCTTCATCCATTTCACCAAGAACACACACTTGTTCTTTGGCCGTGAACTCCTTAAAGGCTTCCAAAGTGTGCGTATTTCCTCTATCTTCTAGTTAGACATGTTAAACACTGGATTCATAGCCTTGAAACATCGTCAAACTCATGAACATCATGAGTGTATGGACGTACACTCTATCTACGACCGTACACCCTTGTTTGGTTCTTAATCTTGAGCCTTAAACACTTCTAGATACTTGCTGTCCATTAGAACTCATAAACCCTTGAATCCCTATGAATCAAGACCCAAAAATGCATCATAGTGGAGTGTGTACGGCCGTACACACTTGGTGTGGTCGTGAACACCCTTCCCTTTGGCCGTACACACTTGGTGTGGTCGTGAACACCCTTCCCTTTGGCCGTACACACCTTTGATGCAATCACATGTGATTGTAGCACTTCCTTTCAAGTGTTTCCTAGTCCAAGGGTTTTCTATTCTAGCATGTTAGTTGTTATATACACTAATATCATGCATATATGTATCATTATATGATGTTTAGGACCCGTTTGTGCTTCGGGACTTCATTCGTGTGTATAGCACTCTTATTCAAGTCTTCAAACAAATCATCCACCAAAGGTGAGTTCATACCCGTATAATATACCTTTTAAATGATTTTAAATGCTTTTAAGGGGGGGAATACAAGTTGAACACAATCAAACTGTGTTAAATAATCTATTTGCGATACAAATCACACCGAAAAGACTTTATTTATGTTTTAAAGATTATGATAATAACAATAGATTTCCAAACGTCTCCAAATGACCTTAAGTCATGTAAACTCTTTTAGAGTCACGTTAAACCCTTTTAAAAAGATTAGATACATCGTTGAGCTGTCTTTTAATTTCTCAAAACTTTAGTTGATTAAATCACGCTCATATAGTTATTTATGTGTAAATAAGTTTTAACAGACTTAGGATCATTGATATCGCCTTAACTCCTGTTCCTTGTTTGGTTGTGGGCTTAGGGTAGGATCAATCATCCGACTGTCAGTTAAACCTTAGTTGTACATGTTAGATAAATATATGAACGTTACCCATATAACAGTCAGAAATCATGTTTATATATATACATATATATAAATAAGACTTAAAGGATTTAGGACTGATGGGTTGCCTTACCTCCTTTTCCTTGTTTGGATGTGGATTTATGGCGAAGTTATCTGTCCGAAGGTCGTTTCCTTCTTAATTATATTTAGTGTGTATATAGGAACGGAAAAGTTACCTCAATCCAATATAGTCACCTTTGCTCCATGTTAAGTAGAGGTATACTTTCATGAATTATCATTCTAATCAGATAAAACATATAAATTATTGTAGTTATAATTTATGACACAAATGAAATACCTATTTTACTAGATAAGTTCACCAGGTTTAAAGTCACTTTATTAAGAAAAGGGATAACATTCAATCCTTACTTAAAACAAATAAACCAAAAATGTGAAATCCTACTTCAGGATACAACCGTTCATTTATTGTATCCCGTTTTGTAACCAGAGTCTCCTGGAGGGAGAACAGGCATCGTGTGTATAGATCTATACGAGACAGACAATCCCACACCCCGACTACTAGTTATAGTCCTAGCCGGCAAGGCCAAGGGGTGACAAATGTCACATCTACAGTTTTGACGCCAGAAGGTCATCGTGTTTTCAGCTGTCAATCAGCATGGTTACAACCTTATCATATTTTAACCCTAATTAATAATCATAATTACAGGGTTGTCATTACACCAGTAGTGTAGATTCATGGTTTATAAACTTATCACGCGGTAACCCAAATTAATAATCTTATTATTAGGGGCGTGATGGCATCGATAGTGCATGCTTAATAAATACTACTGCATTAATCATTTTTCACAAACAAAGAAATGGTTTTATGGGGATTTAAAACTACTTTTAAAACTAAACGGGGATTTTACACCCTATAATTTTATGAAAGATTTAAAATTATGTTCAAATAGGTTATAAGTACAATAACGCTTAATCAAAACGGTTTTATGGAGTAAAACTACTTTTCAGTTGTAAAAGCAGGAAGTATAGGACTTTCTGGAGTAAACTCAGTCATTTTGTTAAAACTAAGCAACCATAACTAAATACTTATGAACTCACCAGCATTAAATGCTGATTCTCTCTTTCAAAATAACTTGTATTCTCAGGAATCCAGTAGACAGGTACACTCCAGGAGCTTTTGCGAAGACAACCTAGTACCGAGCTGCATCCTTTGTCTCTTTCTTTATCTACTGTTGATGTTAAATACTTAATGTTTGAACTTATGTAAAAACTTATACATTATTAATGCAATGATTGTTGTACTTTGCTTATTATACTGCATGTGTTGTGATACTTGACTTGACGTCCTACACCCCCGAATGTTTCCGCCAATTCGGTTTGGGGGTGTGACAAATTTGCAGCATGCACTTTCACCGGCAGGGCCCTTACTTGGTGGAACGACTACGTAAAATCACTAACACTCGCCGTGGCTAATTCGATAAGTTGGGAAGACTTGAAAACTATGATGTTGAAGGAGTATTGCCCAAGGGGTGAAGTACAAAAATTAGAGCAAGAATTGTGGAGTCTCAAGATGACGGGTTCTGACCTTGCAGCTTACACTGCTCGATTCAATGATCTAGCACTCCTCTATCCAGCGATGGTCACTACGAAAGGTAAGAAGGTGAAGCGATACCTCTAGGGATCTTCTCCCCATATTCAAAATAGCGTGTTGGCCTCAAGACCAACTACCTTTGACAGTGCCAAGGAGTTGGCACAACAACTCATTGATCATTGGGCCAACCATGGCACTGTGACAACCGCCTCCGATCAAGCAAGAGGAGGGAACAACAAGAGGAAGTTCTCGAACAATAAAAAGAAGCAACCGACGCAGGACCCCGCCAAGAGGCAACAAACTATTACCATCCATGCTGCCTCTACTCCTTCCAATCCGGCACCACTAAGACAATATGCTGGAACCCTTCCCAAGTGCAACAAGTGCAACTTTCACCACAACGGTTATTGTCGAGAAATACACTGCAACAGCTGTAACAAAAAAGGGCATACCGCCCGTTTCTGCAGGGCGTCTGCCCAACAAGCCAACCCGGCCGCCAACGCCGGAGCAAGTCGAGCCTGTTACGGCTGCGGGGAAATCGGGCACTACAAGAGGGACTGCCCAAAAGCTAAAAACGCAAACACCGGCGGTGTCGGAAGGATCTTGGCCATAGGGCAGGGAGAAGCAAGGGAAGATCCCACGGTGGTTACCGGTACGTTTCTCCTCAATAACTCATTTGCATGCATATTATTCGATAGTGGAGCAGAGAGGAGTTTCGTTAGCCACAAATTCAAACAATTGTTAAAACAAAATCCCCAATCACTAAAAGATACATACGTCGTAGAAATGGCAAATGGAAAAACAAAAAGCACTAATGACATATACTCAGGGTGTACCCTCACTCTAGACAATCACTCATTCAAAATCGATCTATTGCCGGTTTCAATAAAAAACTTTGAGATCATCATTGGCATGGATTGGTTAAGCTCAAATTGTGTTGACATTCTGTGTTATGAAAGGGTCGTTCACCTTAATCTGCCGAGTGGCGAAACCCTCGTCGTCTACGGCGACAAACCTAGTACAAACCTACAAATCATCTCTTGCACCAAAGCCCAAAAGTATATCCGCAAGGAATACCACGCCTTCTTAGCCCACGTAGTGGATAAGAAACAAGAGATGAAGAACGTCAAGGACATCCCGGAGGTCTGTAATTTCCCTGACGTATTCCCAGAAGACCATCCCGGAGTTCCACCCGCACGACAAGTCGAATTCCGAATCGACCTAATTTCCGGAGCTAACCCCGTAGCCAAAGCGCCTTACCGCCTAGCGCCAGCCGAGATGCAAGAACTATCCAGCCAACTAAATGAACTGCTGAGCAAGGGGTTCATCCGACCCAACTTCTCGCCTTGGGGAGCACCAGTTCTATTTGTGAGAAAGAAGGATGGATCGTTCCGCATGTGCATCGACTATCACGAGCTAAATAAGCTTACCATCAAAAACAGATACCCTCTACCACGAATCGATGACCTATTTGACCAACTCCAAGGAGCATCTTACTTCTCAAAGATCGATTTGAGGTCGGGATACCATCAACTACGGGTCTAGGATGAGCATGTTCCCAAAACGACGTTCAGGACTCGGTACGGTCGCTACGAGTTTGTAGTGATGCCCTTCGGGTTAACGAACGCACCCGCAGTGTTCATGGATCTAATGAACGGGGTGTGTCGGCCTTACCTAGAAAAGTTTGTGATTGTATTCATAGACGACATTCTGGTCTATTCAGAGAGTGAGGAAGAGCATAGACAACATCTACGACAGGTATTAGAGACACTAAGGGCGGAGAAATTATATGCAAAATTTTCGAAGTGCGAATTTTGGATCCGAGAAGTGGACTTCCTTGGTCATGTGGTTAGCGAGAAAGGGATACACGTGGATCCATCGAAAATCAAGGCAATCGAGAACTGGTCAGCACCAAGGACACCTACAAAAATCCGTCAATTCTTAGGCCTCGCTGGCTACTACCGGAGGTTCATCCAAAACTTCTCCAAGATTGCCAAACCACTTACCACCCTGACCCAAAAAGGTGTGACTTTTAACTGGGGAGAGAAGCAAGAAACCGCTTTCTAAACACTAAAGCAAGCCATATGCAGCGCCCTGATTTTATCTCTACCAGAAGGAACCGAAGACTTTGTGGTCTACTGCGACGCATCAAACCAGGGTCTTGGATGTGTGTTGATGCAACGAGAAAAGGTCATTGCCTACGCATCGAGGCAATTAAAAACGCACGAAGTCAACTACGCCACACATGACCTCGAATTGGGAGCAGTAGTGTTCGCCCTAAAGATCTGGAGGCACTACCTTTACGGAACGAAGTGTACTGTCTTTACCGATCACAAAAGCCTTCAACACATTCTCAATCAAAAAGAGCTCAACATGAGGCAGAGAGGATAGGTAGAACTACTGAATGATTACGAGTGTGAGATTCGTTATCACCTAGGCAAGGCCAACTTAGTAGCTGACGCCTTAAGTAGCAAAGAATACTCGGGTCGCCGAGTAAAGTCATTAACCATGACAATCCATTCGCACCAGTCCATGCAAATAAAATAGGCCCAGCTGGAAGCTTTGAAACCTGTGAATGTGACAGGAGAGGCATTAAGAGGAATGTATAAGAATCTAGAAGTCAAGGACGACATTCTGGTCTATTCAGAGAGTGAGGAAGAGCATAGACAACATCTACGACAAGTATTAGAGACACTAAGGCGGAGAAATTATATGCAAAATTTTCGAAGTGCGAATTTTGGATCCGAGAAGTGGACTTCCTTGGTCATGTGGTTAGCGAGAAAGGGATACATGTGGATCCATCGAAAACAAGGCAATCGAGAACTGGTCAGCACCAAGGACACCTACAAAAATCCGTCAATTCTTAGGCCTCGCTGGCTACTACCGGAGGTTCATCCAAAACTTCTCCAAGATTGCCAAACCACTTACCACCCTGACCCAAAAAGGTGTGACTTTTAACTGGGGAGAGAAGCAAGAAACCGCTTTCTAAACACTAAAGCAAGCCATATGCAGCGCCCCGATTTTATCTCTACCAGAAGGAACCGAAGACTTTGTGGTCTACTGCGACGCATCAAACCAGGGTCTTGGATGTGTGTTGATGCAACGAGAAAAGGTCATTGCCTACGCATCGAGGCAATTAAAAACGCACGAAGTCAACTACGCCACATATGACCTCGAATTGGGAGCAGTAGTGTTCGCCCTAAAGATCTGGAGGCACTACCTTTACGGAACGAAGTGTACTGTCTTTACCGATCACAAAAGCCTTCAACACATTCTCAATCAAAAAGAGCTCAACATGAGGCAGAGAGGATGGGTAGAACTACTGAATGATTACGAGTGTGAGATTCGTTATCACCCAGGCAAGGCCAACGTAGTAGCTGACGCCTTAAGTAGCAAAGAATACTCGGGTCGCTGAGTAAAGTCATTAACCATGACAATCCATTCGCACCAGTCCATGCAAATAAAATAGGCCCAGCTGGAAGCTTTGAAACCTATGAATGTGACAGGAGAGGCATTAAGAGGAATGTATAAGAATCTAGAAGTCAAGGACGACAGAGCTCGTTATCTCAATAACCGAATTTGCACACCGAAATTCGGTGGGTTCAGGGACGTCGTCCTGAACGAAGCACACAAAACTCGATACTCCGTACATCCCGGTTCGGACAAGATGTACCTGGACCTGAAGAAACTCTACTGGTGGCCGAACATGAGAGCCGAAATCGCTACCTACGTGAGCAAGTGTCTGACTTGCGCCAAAATTAAGGTAGAGTACCAAAAGCCTTCAGGTCTACTACAACAACCTGCGATAGCCGAATGGAAATGGGAACGAATAACCATGGACTTCATAACCAAACTGCCTAAGACAACGGGTGGCCTCGATACCATTTGGGTGATCGTTGACAGGCTGACCAAGTCCGCACACTTTCTACCGGTGAAGGAGACCGACAAAATGGAGAAGCTGGCCAAGATGTACATCAAGGAAATCGTGAGGTTGCATGGGGTGCCAAAGTCCATTATATCAGACAGGGATAGTCGATTTACCTCGCGATTCTGACAGTCATCAGAGAGTACAGCCTATCACCCACAAACCGACGGGCAAAGTGAGAGGACCATTCAGACGCTAGAAGACATGCTTAGGGCGTATGTGACAGACTTTGGTAAAGCTTGGAATACCCATTTATCACTTGTCGAATTCTTGTACAATAACAACTATCACACTAGCATCAAGGTTGCACCCTTCGAATCCCTCTACGGCCGCAAGTGCAGATCACCTCTATGCTGGGCTGAAGTGGGTGACACGTAAATAGCTAAGGGACAAGTCCCTAACAGCACCCTCACTGGCCCGGAGATCATAAGAGAAACTATAGAGAAGATTGTCCAAATCCGAGAGCAATTAAAGGCTTCCAGAGACAGACATAAAATCTACACGGATAACAGGCGAACGCCTTTGGAATTCCAGGTTGGAGATCGAGTGCTGTTAAAAGTCTCACCCTGGAAAGGCTTGACACGTTTCGGTAAGCGGGGAAAGCTGAACCCGAGATACATCGGACCATTCGAGATCCTCGCTAGGATTGGCCCGGTAGCATACAAGCTTCGGCTACAGCAAGAGCTCAAAAATGTACATCCTACGTTCCATGTGTCTAACTTGAAGAAGTGCTTGTACGACGAGACTCTCGTTATTCCTATTGACGAGATTGAAATCAACGAGAGTCTTCACTTCGTGGAAGAACTGGTAGAAATCATGGATCGAGAGATCAAGAGAACGAAACAGAGTCGCATCCCTATTGTGAAGGTCCGTTGGAACGCTAAACGAGGACCCGAGTTCACCTAGGAACGCGAAGATCAAATGAAACAAAAATACCCACACCTCTTCCCAAACGCCTGAAGTCCCAGTCAAAACGCTAATTTCGGGACGAAATTCCTTCTAACAGGGGGATGATGTGACAA
This sequence comes from Lactuca virosa, assembly GCF_052849685.1. Lineage (NCBI taxonomy): Eukaryota > Viridiplantae > Streptophyta > Magnoliopsida > Asterales > Asteraceae > Lactuca > Lactuca virosa. The sequence goes on along the minus strand of NC_136432.1, from coordinate 290,255,505 downwards.
CCTTCAATTTCTGGTCAAGTCAAAGTCAAATAAACTCAACAAGTCAAACCGGTCAACACAACTAACCCTTGTATATTAGGGTTTACATGACGCTTACTATTGCACAACTCACTATCTTAATGCAAAGTATCACTTAGGGTTCTCACGTATTTGGAAAAATCTAAACCCTAATCGGGGTAAAGGATGTAACTACTCGATAAAATACTATTACATACCCTACGGGGGCGTATAACACTCATAACAAGGTTTAACGGGGCATCCGAAACTTGCATTTCGAGGCTAAACACTCACAAAGGTCACAAACAAAGTCTCTCTAAATCTTTCTCACTTTCTCTCTCTCTCTCTCTCTCTCTCTCTCTCTCTCCCCTCTCTCTCTCTCTCTCTCTCTCTCTCTCTCTCTCTCTCTCTCTCTCCCTCTCTCCCAAATCTCTCTCAAAATCTCTTTCAACTTTTTATAATCACTCGGGGCATCCTGAACCTTAATTTAGTCAAAAACCGCTCGAAATGGGAAGATTTCTCGAAAAACAGCCATATAGGGCCGAAACCACTCTTAGAACCGAAGCCTCCCTATAAGGAACGAAAGCTGCTATAAGGACCGAAACCTGCTATAAGGACCGAAACCTACCAATACGACCGAACCTGCCTAGGACCGAACCCGCTCTTCAGAACCGAACTCACTCTCGGTCCGGATCAACCTTCGACCCTGAATCACCCTTCGGTCCGAAGACCACTTTCGGTTCCTTCCACTTTCGGCCCACCTACCTTCGGGTCTCAAGCTTCTTGGACCGAACCCTCGGTTCTGACCCTCAAAACTTCGCAGGTTCGCCTCTTGACCCCGATTTTCGAGTAGTTTCGCGTTTTAAGCTCGTTTTCATGATTTTAACGTGGGATTTTCACCTAAACTTATATTTTGACATATAAGACCTTATATATTCATATTTTAATCACATTTTGGGGGGAACCTTTATCTAAGAATAATATCTTTTGTGCAAGATATTGGTTTTGAGTGTTGACTTCCCAATAAAGTAATGACACAAGCTACCTCCCATACCACCCTATGACAACCTCCAGTCACTATTTATCTCTATGTAGTCAACTATTTGTCCTCTCACACTCTTCTCCAACATATTACCTTATCAAAGGCTGGAAAGTCCTTATCTCTCCTCCCAAAATATTCATCCTTCTCACCAAAATCAAACCCCTTTTCTCTCTCACTTTCCCTCTCTAAACTTGAGATTTCAAGGCGGTTCTTGGGCATTCTCCTCTAGTTTAGGTAATTATCTTCATCCTACACTTGAATACTCTACACTCCTTCACTCAAAATCATGAATCTCTTACACAAATATCGTCATATTTGTGCCTAGGATCTTCAAATCTTCAAGCACCTCCCAAGTGTTCTTGACTTGGAAACCTCTCTTCTTCCACATTCATCTCAGAAAATCAGTCAAGGTGACTTCATAACCCTACATTTTCATGTTTTCTTCAAGTTTTAGGGGGGAATACAAGTTAAATCACCTTAACATCACTCAAACTCATACTTCAGCTTTTCACAGAAAAGTTGAGTCCTATTCACAGACTGTTTTGACCATCTTACACTTAATATCCTTCAAAACTATTTAATATGCAAGTAGTTTAGGTTTATCCCTTTCTAATGACTACTTGCATATGTCCATATGATTTTTCTATAATTTATGGCGATTTTTACAAAACTGCCTATCATTTCAGAAACAAATTCGGACCAGTCTGTGAATATGAGCATTTTCATACAAGTTAGAGACTTCTAAAAATAAAAATAAAAATTATGAACAAACTAGATAAATTTTCTAAACTCTCAGAGTTTACGGATTCAATTTTCGACTTCGTATGATTTTTCTGTGAATTTACTAAAACAGTGCAGAAAAGTTAAAAGTTAATTAAACAGCGTACAATATTAACCTTCACCTTGTAACATGTTGAGCAAGGTGCATAGCAATAAGTTTCTAAATGTTGAATGTATTTCTTGTTAGTTTAACATCATAAACATAAATTAGTCATTCATGATAAAGGTTTTCATTTAATACGAACACTTGCAATAAACTATAATAGGTATAGTTTATGGATTCTACATTAGAAACATACTACATAAAATGGGGATTTACTCCCACTACCGAAAAAGGTATTACACTCAAACCACACGTAAACTTGTTAACGTAAATTGTGAAACAATTCTTCAATTGTACTCTTTGAGTACGGGTTAAAGTTCCTGTAAGTTATAACCAGAGTCTCTTGTAGGGAGAGCGTGATAACTGTATATAGATCTATATTGGGTTTGACACCCCACACCTTGCTGCTAGCTACAGTGGGACCTGCAGGTCTACGGGTGACAAATGTCATGACATCTCTAACGTCTGAAAAATGTTGTATCAGGTCATCCAGTTGTAGTATTGTTATAGCGACTCACATAGGGAGTTACCAACACTTAAAGTTTATGGAAAATTCAATTTTAAAAAGGTGTTTTATCTATTGAAAACTGCATACTTCGTTACAATTACGAAACACACTCATACAATTCGGTCTTGGGATTTTAGACTACATAACATTTTATAAAGAAAATATCAGATTTTTCTTGAGTATACGTTACGTTTACAAACAAATATTTTCAAACACTACATCCAAAAGCTTATGAACTCACCAACTTAATTGTTGACACTCTTTCAAAACTACTTGTATTCTCAGGAAACCAGTAAAACAGGTAACCAAATGCTTTTGAGGATGGGACGCAAAGACGTCAATTAATACATTTTGACATCATAATGTAATTGATTTTGAAACATGTAATTCATACAATGGTGTAACTTTTTCAATTATATTTATGATGGTTGTGGTTGCTTTGGTCACTATTATACTCGTTGTTATGATACTGTACATGAAGTCATTCCCACCCCCCGGACGTTTCCGCCATCCTTGGTTTGGGGGTGTGACACCTTATGTGTCTCCTATACCCATATCCTCGCACAGAGGACATGACCGAATTTGACCATTACAACCCCTACTACCCTGCCATCGCGGCCAACAGATAGATTGAGGAAGATATAGAAGAGGATCCTGAAGAGTACCAAGAGATGGATTACGAGGAGGAGGATTCTGATGAGGGATCAGACAAGGAGAAAGGCGTTGGGAAGATCGTAAATGAACTTTACCCCATCAGGAGCAGGCATGAGAGCCTTTCACCTCACTCCTTCTAGGATACGCACCCCCAAGACCGATGTAACCCGAATCAACTTATGTTTTGACATCTAGGTTCTATTTTGGTAACTTAACATTTGTACAATACCTACCACTACCTACCACTATAAGTACATTTGTTGGGATGATAATACTTGAAAGATCGTTTAGATTCAAACAAATTAATACAAGAACACAACGATGATCCAAAATATGCTGAATGATTAAAAGGTCACGCCTCAGAAGAACTCGACAAAGAATTGCTACTGTAGAGGCGTGATTATGGTTACAACGTAATAATCAGAGTTACCAAAATACGATGCATGCATGCATCTTAAATACTCTAACCCTAGTAAATAAATACAGGAGGACAGGCCCAACCCGTTCACAAAACAGACTAAACAAAAGGCCCAATGACACAACATAATTATCTTAATAATCTCCTCCTTTGCGTCAATTGAGCAAGAGTCCTTCAAGTATGAGTTCGCTTCTGTACTTCATTGACTTTCGGAATGATGGTCATTAAAGTCTTGCGCACTTGAATGTACCATAGAATCATGTCTGAGAAGCATTTCAAATCTCCTTTGCTGTTGCCCTTCAATTTGGTGACCATGTCCAAAATAAAGTCAAGACAGGAGGTAGAGTACAAATGTTTATCAGGGAGATGAAAACAGGCCTTGTGAAAATCTGCATTACTTCTTTCTCTAGCCTGAAATACCACATACCATCCTTCTTTGTGAATCTTCCCTAGCTTCAACTTCTCAAAACCTTCTGGAGATTGTTCAGGAAGAACAGAAGGCTTCCTTCGTAGCACAATAGCTATTTCCACATCCATATTACCAACCTCTTGCATATAGGAAGTTACCATCAGTTTGAGATGGGCAATAATAGGCTCATACTTTTGTTCGTCTCTCAGTAGTAGATTGTAGAGCATGATCCAGTCGTATGGGTTGAGAAATGGCAGGTCTGCGAGAGTGAATTCATGAACTTGACTAGCAGAACCTCTGACAACTTTGAATTTTGCATTTGGGAAACTGTCAGTTTCAATTGGTCCAATGACCTTCACTGCCGTTATCTTGCTCGCACTCCACGTTTCGTATTGTGGCTTCATATGCTTGAGATAGAACGAGAAGAGGAGATGGTCTCCGCTGTGAGTAGATGGGACGTTCACAACTTTTACAAAAGAGCGAAACTTGAATGCCTTAGGAGTTATTGGAAGATCCAGTTGCGAATCTTGTGTGTTCCGAAGTTCGAACGACACAACTGGTTCTAAGCAATATTGACTTGCTAACTCTACAGCTTCATTTTGAATTCTTTTCAACGTCCACTCAGGAAATAAGAGCTTCCTGCTTTCAAGTGTGACATGAGCTTCTTTTTATGCTTTCTCTTTTTGTTCAGCCTCACAAACAATTCGCTGTTGCTCATCCAGTTCAGCTTTGCGAGCTTTTCACTTTTTAATTTTGTCTTCATCAGGCTCTTCATCTTCACTATTGTCAATGATTGGGTCATTGCTAAAAAGTTTTTCTTTACCATTAGGCTCAGTCTCGCTTTTGACAATACGCTTGGATGGAGGTTTGGGGTCATCCTTCTTGGATTGTAACTTATCTTCTCCCCCTTGTGTCGGAATGACGAGAGTCTCTGAAACACCCTCAATCCTACTAAGCATAGCAATAGCAGGACGAAACTTGTCAGCTAGATGCCTGCGAATGGAAATGGTGAGAATTGGATCATGAGAATCAAGAATGTTGGAGAGCAAAGCATTCACATCCCCACCACAGTTTTTGACCACAGCTCGCTCAGACTGAAGATATTTGATCTCTTTGTTGCTTGATCAAGTTTGGCTTGATGAACCTTGACTTTAGTGGTGTGAGGAGCAAGTTGATCCATAAGGTTATTTTCAACTGTGAGAGACTCTAAATGCTTTGTTAGCTTCGTAGAAATAGAAGCTTTGAAGTCAATATTATCCTGTTGCAGCTCAGTACGAACTTGTGCAAGAGCCTCCTTCTTCTTTCGTAAGGTGGTATTCAGATTAGCTATAGCCTCATTAGCCATACGTGTGTTAGGCTCAACGGATGATTGGAAGTTAGCCATAAAGGCCTTAGCATCATAAATAAGCTGTTCCATTTTGTTAGCCATTTCACCACATAAAGCTGCAAAATCTGAAACAGCCTTATTGGCCTTATCCAAATTGGCTTGATGTTCTTTGCTAAGGGATAAGAAAAAGGCTTCAACAGCAGCCTTAGAGTAAGCATCAGAAGAAGAATCATGAGAAGAATTGATCAACGAATCAAGCTTCTCAGTGATGATCTTGAATTGGCGTTGAGCAACAGGAGCATCATCATCACTTTCAGTCCTGATGTTGAATGGACTAAAGGTGAAGCCTGATAAGTCTTCTTCATCATCCCCATAAATCATGTCCGGGTCATGTTAGCAAAGAGGAGAAATGGGTGGTGTATTGTGACCAGTTGTTAAACCTGAAGGTTCAGCCCCCGTATAAGATGCATTGACCGAAACAGGAGGTTCAACTGATGTTTTGGGTGTAGTGGTTGACTCAGTAAATAAAGGAGTTGAGAGAGAAATAGTACTATGAGGTTGAGACGAAACTGGTGGAGGACAGGGTGTAATAGTTATTGGCATGGAAGTTCTTGTAGTTTTGGGTGAAGGAGGAGGAGATGGAAATAAATCGTTGTAAGTAGGAGTTACCTCAGGATTAGATGTGACATCTAGATTGCGAACATGTTCCTCCTCCTCGTTACAAACATGTTCTTCCTCGTCGTTGTGAACGGGTTCTTCCTCATCGTTGCGAACGAGTTCTTTCTCCTCGTTGCGAACATCTGTCACAGTGTTAGATTGCGAATGCTCGCTTTCAGATGGAGTGGGGGACTTGGTCTTGCGAGCAACTCTCTTTAACTTTTGCATTTTAGGAACAAATGCAAATGGAGTAGCTTTCGCCTTTCGCTTTTGTGGAATGTTCGCAGGTTCAGATGGACCTTCTTTATCAGCCTTCTTTTTTCCTCCCTTCTTGCTCCCTTTGTTACCCCATTTCTTTGGTTTATCTGCTTCAGCAATAATCAACTGCATCTCAGGAGTTAAAGGACGAAAACCTGAGGCAGGAATTGTACGATAGCCTTCAAGAACTTTGCTGGCAGGAGGCACATCATGAAGCATGGCTTCAGGGATTTAGCCACAAAAAGGGAACTTGGAAGTGTCTGCAATAATGATTCCAGTGGTGTGAAGACTTGAAACATTTGACATCAGGGCATTTTTCATAATTGGAATCTTCAACTTGGTGATGGCCCGTTGAACAATGATGGACCAGAAGTGTGCACAAGAAATTTCCCTGTGACGAGTTGTTGAAAGTGTGCTTTGAATCACTTGGGCCCAGAGAACATCACCATAGTCTATGTTCAGTCCAGTATAAAGACCATAGATGATTGCCATGAACAGCTTGCTGGCACAATCAGATCCAACAGAGTAAAGACGCCATTCCATTGTGGTGGCAGATTTGGTTTCCTGAACTTGGAGACGGCGGTTAGGGTTTCTTTATAACCCATTTGGTAAAACATCTCCAATAGGGCAGTGTTGGACATAGATTCAAGGTTAATCATGTCGTCCGATTGAGGAAGCCCTTGAATAGAGCAGAATCATGATTTGGTGATGGAGGTTTTGTGATTGAGGATCTCAAACGTAATCCTCTGTTCTTCTTTGATGTAACGCGCAGAGGAATAAGGTTTTGATAGTAGTGAGATCAGAACGCTTTCCATCTTGGTTAGGGCTGTGATCAGTGGAGAGTACTTCAGACACTCGATGATTGCAAGCAAATGACTTTCATACTTGTAGGGATCAAGATCGATGATCAGGATTGACGCGGCTTGATGGTGAAAAGTTGAGATTGCCTTGTTTGTTCTTGAACAGAAGGAGTTTCAGAAGAGCCCACCATTATTGAGTTCTTTAGGAAGAAGAAGATGAACACTAGAGAGCCTTTTAATCGCTGGAAATCTTTGAGAGAATTGTGTAATAAGTAATGTGAGATGAAGCGCTAAAAACCTTTTATACCATTTGTTTGGTGAGAGAAATCCAGAGAGAGATTACATTGATTAATGAAACGTTGCATGAAAAGCGCGAATTGACAACTGTTTATGTCAGAGATATACGTCATACGACGATAAAGTAGACGTCCATTCAAAATTTCATGCGCCCTTTTGAATTCTTATCATTAGGAAATTGTCGCGTCAGCTTTGCCCTTTCACAGTGAGTGTGATTCCATCTTTCTCATATGAAAGCGAACTTCGTTTTAAGAGAACATAGGTTGAACTACGAACCTGAAACGAAATGTAAATACCACGAACCAGACTTTTGAAAATCACCAAGATCTTCGTGCAAGAGTGTGCCAAAGATACAAAGCAATAAATTCTAAAGGAGTGTAGTGATGTCTAATAAGACATGAAGCTGTGGATCTCGGGCATAGACCTCTTTCTTCGAAGTCAAGAGAGACTAAGAAGTGTCTGTGTGGTTTCCCGTTGAAATACGATCAATAGTTTATTAAGAAACATTGAAAGGCATCTTTTTATCAGGCTAAATAGGTGGCTTTGTCTCCAACCAAACTCCGAAACTTGACATAAATACGAACGTTTAGATGAAGTACTTGTGTGACCAGTGTAGTCAGTTGAACGAGTATGTTAGGATTTATTTTAGGTGACTTGGATAAATATAGAAATCTCGAGAAAAATGAAAATTGGATCTAGTGGGAAGAAATGTCTTAGGTCTAGAACATTTCATTAAGATCTCGAAACAGGAAAGAGACTTCTTGGTACAGACCACGAATGTGGCATTCGTTAATTCTTTGGTGAAAAATCTAGAATGTTTAATTGTTCATCGTCAATTCATTAAAGTGTGTTGGATTTTGGGTTTCACTTAGTTCATGGTGGAACGAAGCTAAGATCATTAACACAGATGTTGTGCAACCATAAACCTTAGTGGTAATTTCTGAGAGTCTCAAGGGTTACGATCATGGATTCGAAGGTGATGGAGAAATGTAAAGGTGGTTTCAGAGAAACGAATGTACCTCTGCTATACGAAAGTGACTTAAGCAGATAACTCTTAACTCATTTTGAGAAGAGTAAGGTAGCTCATAACTTATGTGAATTCACATCCTGATTGGGAAGAAACGATTGGCAGAATCGATTCATTAAGGCTTCAGCATAGAGTCGTCAAGGCTTCAGACAACATACAGCAGCATGCTTCTAGGGACACTTAGCTAGTACATAGGTAAAGAGATTGATACATGTCCCATTACACCAACATAGAGAGATTACGAACGTTTTTCTCCATGAGATTCTCTGTTGTCTCATGTTTTTGATGTTTGTGAAAAATAAAAGAAATAAATAAAAAAAACACAAGTAAAATATTTTTGAATTTTGATTTTCTGAAAATAAAGAAAAACAGAAAGAAATAAACTATTTTTGAAATTTTTGGAATTTTCTGAAAAGAATTAAAAACAGAAGATATTCGAAAACAAAATAGTGACAAACAACATTATACAAATTGTACATAAGGATACTTGAGGAACCGAACCACTAATGAACAGTAGATTACGAATGAAAACTTAACTATGAACCACTGCGAGCGTTCACACCGATTCACAGTGTTGAAGTAGACTACGAATGAACAGTAGACTGCGAACTATTGCGAGCGTTTACACCGATTCGCAGTGTTGAAATAGATTGCGAATGAACAGTAGACTGTGAACTATCGCAATGTTAACATTATTGATGCAAAAGTGGTTTTGGAACAGATTCAGCTTCCATCATTCCTAGGCCTTGAAGAATTCTATTGAAGGTGGATTCAGGTAAGGCCTTTGTGAATACGTCAGCCAGCTGATCAACGGATCTTACGAAGTGAATTTCAACATTACCATCTTCCACATGATCTTTGATGAAGTGATACCTCTGTGCTATGTGTTTCGTCTTAGATTGTTACAATGGGTTATGACAGATGCGAATGGCACTTTTAGAGTCTTAGTATAATGGAATTCGTTTCATGCTTAGGCCATAGTCACGAAATTGTCTTTGAATCTAAATAACCTGGGATGTGCATGAGGCAGCTGCAATATATTCAGCCTCAGTTGTTGACAAGGATACACAGGTTCGCTTCTTGGCCAACTGACAAGTTTGCAATCAAGGAATTGGCATCCCCCAGTTGTACTTTTTCTATCTAACCCACATCCTCCAAGATCAGCATTCGAAAAGGCTTGTACAAAGACCCCAAAATTTAAAGGGCACCATATTCCAAATGAGGAAATTCGTTTTAGATACCTGAAAATGTTCTTGACTGCCGTCATGTGAGGTTCTCATGGATTAGCTTGGAACCTAGCACAATAGCAAACATAAAACATAATATCTAGACGACTCATAGTTAGATACATTAAGGAACCTATCATTTGACGATAGAGAGTCATATCTGCAGTCGGTTTATCCAAAGAAGGGGTTAGTTTAGCTCTGAATGCCATTGGAACCTTCTCTCTTGAGTCACCCACCATCCCAAACTTTGCAAGTAGATTCTTCGTGTAAGCCTCTTGGTTAATAAAGATACCTTCCTGACTCTGTCTAATGTTCAGTCGAAAGAACAAGTTAATTGGACCCATGGAGCTCATCTCAAATTTAGTTTCCATCAACTTTCAGAATTCAGCTGTTAGGCTGGGATTAGTAAATCCAAAGATGATGTCATCAACATAAATTTGGACAATCATCAAGTGGTCACCGTATTTCTTATGAAAGAAGGTTGGGTCAACCAAACCTTGTTTAAATTTAGAAAATTTGAAGAATCTAGTAAGAGTTTCGTACCAGGCTCTTGGAGCTTGCTTCAAACTGTAAACAACCTTTTCTAGGATGTAATAGTGATTGGGGTACTTCTCGTTTATGAACCTTGGTGGTTGTTTCACATATACTGTCTCTTCAAGTTCGCCGTTCAAGAATGCACACTTGACATCCTTCTGAAATACTTCTAAGTTCTTGTGCGCTGCATATGCCAAGAAGATGTGAACTGATTCTAATCTGGCAACTGGTGCGAAGGTTTCTTCGTAGTCAATACCTTCTTCCTGGCAATATCCATTGACAATGAGTCTTGCCTTGTTTCTAATCACATTACCTTCTTTATCCAGTTTATTGCGATATACCCATTTTAAACCTACAACTGATGCATCAGGTAGATTGGGAATTAACCTCCAAACCTTGTTTCGTTCAAATTCGTTGAGTTCATCATGCATCACTTGCACCCAATCAGAATGATCAAGAGCAATGTTGACGGTTTTGGGTTCAACCTTGGAGACGAATGAATTAAACATACAAAATTCCATTTTAGAGAATAATGCAGTTTGTTTCGCTTTTGGCTAGGATCTTGTGAGCACTCCTGTAGAAGATTCACCAATCACTTGATTTTTCGGATGATCTCTGGTCCATTTGGTCAGAGGAGGGTAATTCGGATCATAAGTGGGATACGATTCAGCGTTTACCTCCTCAAATTCTGATTGTACATCCGAATTATCATTCACATCTTTATTCTCCCCCTCGAATGATGAGAGTTCTTCTACTTCAGGAATTGAAGTGTCTCCTACGAATGGAGGTTCGTGAGTCATTGTGGGAGGTGATGTATCTTTGTCAGAAGGTGGTTCAGAAGAAAAGGACGAAGTAAAACCATCCTCCTGCAATGGAATGTTTCTATCTTGTGGTGTAGATTGCCCCCCCCCCCCCCCCCCCGAAAACTTGCATTGGAGTCGGAATTCTCCCCCTGGAATGTAGTATTCGTGTCTTGAGGGACGTTGGCACTTGGAGGCTGTTTGTGCATATCCTTATCGACATCATCAATTATTTTCTTCAATTCATCCTCTTTGTTGTCAGCTGCTTTTGTTTCGGATGAAATGGCCTTCTCTGGCTTATCAAAGAGTAATATGAATTCCTTATAAAGGTTGGAGAGAGGAATCGTGGCTGGACTTGGTTTTGGAAAGATTTCCTTTGCTTGACTTTCATTCGACTAAATCCTCTTCAAGTAATTGTCGTAAAACGTGACATAGTAGGTTTCCTCCATCTCCTTGGATCGTTTGTTGAGAACCCTGTAAGCCTTGGAGTTCAACGAATATCCCAAAAATATACCCTCGTCAGCTTTCGCATCGAATTTGTTTTGTTGTTCCTTGGAGTTGAAGATGAAACACCTGGAACCAAATACAAGAAAAAACTTAACGTTAGGTTTGTGATTATTTATTATTTATTAAGGAGTGACGGAAAATCGCTTATTCAGGATAGATCTGTTTTGGGTGAAGCAAGCAGTCGCAATCGCATCCGCCCAAAAATAGAGAGGCAGGCATGCGAAAGATAGGATGGTTCTCGCAGCTTCGCACAAGGAGCGGTTTCTCCTTTCAACTACACCATTATGTTGTGGAGTATAGGGAGCAGAAAAATTGTTGAAGAATCCCTTTTCAGCAAGGAATTCTTCAAACGCTTGGTTTTTGAATTCCAAACCATTGTCACTGCGAACATTGCAAACCAGCTTTCGTAGTTGAAGCTCAATTTGCTTGATGAAATGCTTGAGTTTTGGTGTTGCTTCAGATTTCTGTTTAAGAAAATACCCCTAAGTGAAATGAGAAAAATCATTAACTATTACAAGAATATACTTACTACCACCATCACTTTCAATTGCAGAAGGTCCATAAAGTTTGATATGTATAAGTTCTAGAGGTCCAATAGCTTTCGTGTTTACTATCTTTCGATGACTTTTTCTGCTCTGCTTCCCCATTTCAGAAGCTGCACACAAATGATCCTTATCAAATTTTAGGAGAGGAAGCCCTCACACATGATCACCAAGAACAAGCTTGTTGATTTCTTTGAAGTTGAGATGAAAAAGTCTTCTATGCCATAGCCAGCTATCGTCTGAGTGAGCTTTCGTAAGTAAACAAATGATAGGCTTCCCTCGTATTGGATTTAGATTTAACGGATACATTTTCCTTTGCGCTTCGACTTTAGAAGGACTGCTTTGGTCTTCTTTTCTATGATTTCAGACCCTTCGTCATCAAATGAAACCTTTAAGCCCGTTCCCACAACCAACTGCGAAACACTTATGAGCTTGTGTTGCAATCCTTCTACAAACGCCACCTTACGAATTGAAAAATCTCCATTCGTTATCATCCCATAACCTTTAATCTTTCCAAAAGATTTATTTCCATATTTAATATTTCCACCATCTTTGAGAGCCCGAAACTCTCGCAACTCCTCCTTCCTCCAGTCATGTGATGTGAGCAGCCACTGTCGATATACCATTCAAAGTCAAACTGCTCGTCACGTATTACCTGCGGAAATCAAGAAGATTTAGGAACCCAAAGTTGCTTGGGTCCTTGTGAGCCTTTTACAGAAAGGGGAAAAGTAAATGCAAGATCAACCATATAAGTACGTTTAACTAAGGTGGTACTATCTTTCTTTGTTATGGTGAAAACTTTGATCCTACTATCTTTTACGTTCGTTTCTTTTGAAAAAGATTGTTTTTGTTTATTTTTGATTTGATTCTTTACGAACTCTTTTTCAACTTTCTTTGAGTTAGTAGTCGATTCCTTGGTTGGTACTTCATGATTCGATACCAACTTTCCTTTTCCTTTAACGTCTTTGGATGAAGCTTTCGTGGGTTGAGAATGATGAGGTTTTGATTTCTCCACAGGCTTCTTTGAAAACATAGGTTTATAACAACTTTTGTTTGGATTCTTGTGGACTGCGAAAGTAACAACGTGAAGATTGTTTGGGGTTCACCTGCGAAGGAGCTTTCACATTTTGATTGAAAGTTTTTTCATTGCAAACATAGTTGGGATTTTGGGATTGCCAAAACTGCTTCCTTTCATTGAGATTCCTTTGATATCTGGCATTCCTTTGTTGTTTTTGAGCTGCAACTTCTGCTGAGGATTTGTGGATGTTTGCCTTAGGTGTCGACTTTCTTACATGAGATTCATTCTTCTCTGATGTAGGTTCGTTTTAAATGTCCTTGGTTCCACTTGGACTTCCTTTCTCATAGCTTGAGCGATTGTTCAGTGGTTCTACCACATATCTTCCTTTTACTCTCCAAGAGGTCTTTTTTGACAAACCTATGGTTTCGTTTGCATTGTCTATTGGAGCAGACTAGAAGTACTCATCACATCCATCTTTGTTGTCGTAATCTACGAGCGATGTTAATTCAACTGTTTGGTTTTTATCCAGTCCTTTAGTAGCAAATACTTGGTTAGGGACAATTTGCACTTTAGGAAAAATCATTGCTTTAGCTTTTAAAATTTCAGGTTTATTTTGAGAAATACCTGTGAACTCAACTGAGTTTTTGGAAATTAAAGCTTTCACAGGTTCAATTTCACAAATTCTGAGCAATCAATCTCATCTTCAACAGAAATTTCGCTCATATCACCGTCCTCAATGAATTCAGATGTATTTTCAACATTAATTTTATTATCTAAACTCAATTTGGCACTCAATGAGTCGAACTTTTGTATAGTATCATATTTTATTTTCTTTTTGTCATTTTCACCCAAAAGTTGTTTTAACATGTTTTTATGGTCTTTGGACTTAATGTAAGATTCAATTTTTTCAAGTCCCACCCTGTAAGCATCAGAAGTTTCGTCAAACGAAACGATGGATTCGCATTTATAACAATCGGCGTCAATTTCATCTTCCTTTAATTCAAGAAATGGTAAGATCTTCTTATGAATTTTCTTACCAATCTCACAATCAAGGCGCAACTAAGTAATATTGAAATAAATCCTTTTAGCAATCGAACAGAAATGTAACGTTGTTTCAAAAGCATTAAATTGTCTCGTTGCAAATAAATCAATTGATCCCTAGACTTAGACAAATCCGACTCAATCTTCTCTATCCATATGTGCCTCTCATCACTCTTCGACGAAACCCTGCTAATTTGATCAGTTAGGTTAGAGTTTGTCAAACGAGTTCTTTTTAAACTATCACTAATGCTAGAAAAGGTGAATTTTAGGTTATTTAATTCAGTTTCATATCTATACATAGGTATATTGAGAGATTCAAGAATTAGATTTACCTTGTTGATCAACTGTTCGCACTCATTGATTTGTTCAGGAACTTGTCTTGCTGCGAAACAGCTATCATCTCCTCCTCCACTCTGAAGTTGCAATTAAATCGAGATTGAATAACAAGATCAGAGTCAAGTATGATTGATGAACACAATAAGTAAATATAATCTATTTGGCTCAAATTAGCTTTCAATCAGTACAGAGAGTTTTTGACAAGATTACACGAAATAGCAAAGACGAAGTTCTTATCTACTCTAGTACACTTCCCTATTTATAGGAAAGATGAAAGCGAACAAAAAATACAAGGGACTAAAACGTTAGACTTCGTACATTATGATGCCCTTGCAATAAGTTTACAATCTAACGAAACTATCAATAAGATTCGACACCTCACAACAAAAATTGACCTCTTTATTATCCCCCTTTGTGAGCAGTGACGAATCAAGTCATTAATATCTTCGCAGACTGATGAATAACTCTTCTGATCTCAGCATACGACATCACAATCTTTCGAATCTCAGTTTTTTCTTTCTCATTGTTTTTGGTACAGCTATTCATACTGTGACATCCCCAATTTCACGGCCAAAAAAGACCGATTTAATTTATGCTTTTAAAATAATTTCAGAGTAATCATTTGATTAAAAGTGTTGCGGAATTTGCTCCCAGAAGAAAAAAAACATGATAACTATGTTATCAAATCATTTCCGAAAAAATGTATTTTATTCACTTAAACCATTGGGATGTCATTGTCAATACAAAAACATAAGCATAAACAAAACTTACATTCATTTACACTAGTGATCTACTTCTCTTTTAATCTCTCAGTGTAAAGCATCTTCGTATCGATACCTGTGATACAATTAAACTGAGTGGGTCAGGCTTGGGAGCCTGGTGAGCATATAGGGTTTTCAATCCACAATAAATAATAAACTTATTAAGTTCTCAATCAATAAATTTATTAATTTCATCAACCAAAATAACCCTAATTACCCATTCCCATTATCCTCACTTTACGTCCCTAAAACAACTATCACAAGGGACCTAACCTAAGGATTATCACTAGGGGTGACAACATTTCTTGGGGGGGTTCCTCAGCAAGTTATGTCAAATAAAACAAACATCGGGGTGACAACATTGCTTTCCCTCAGCAATTTATGTCAAATAGGCACGAAGTCACATCGTCGCCATGTGCTAGTCCATAGCTCTTATTCATCTACGATATTTCCCACGGGAGTTCCCCCCCCCTCCACCCCCGCAATACATGTCAATGGGTTTCCCATACAGCTGATGAACATATTTAAGGGGTTTTCCCCAGCCTTACTTGCCCTAAGGGCACTCATGAGGGAAATAGAGTACAGCGAATGAACACTTAAGTCCATTAACACCTACAGGTTACGAGCCTGCTAGTGTTCCACAGACCGTCTAAAACAGTCCATGGTTGTCATCCATACTCTGCTGAATGACGGGGGTCAACGTTTGGGTAAGGGATTTTCTCAAATTGTACCACTCACGCCAACGTTTGGGTAAAAGCTTTTCCTATATTTCACCACTCACTCTCAACTCATGATCTATATCACTGATCATCTGTCACACCCCCAAACCAAGGATGGCGGAAACGTCCGGGGGTAGAGGACTTCATGTATAGTATCACAACAAAAAATATAATAGTGCTCAAAGTAAATACAACCATCATAAATATAATTGAAAAGGTTAAACCATGGAATAAGTTTACATGTTTCAAAATCAATTACATTATGATGACAAAATGAAACGTTTGACGATTTATCGTCCCATCCTCAAAATACTGTTGGTTTTCCTGTTTCACTGATTTCCTGAGAATACAAGTAGTTTTGAAAAAGTGTCAACAATTAAGTTGGTGAGTTCATAAGAGTTTGTTTGAGAAAGAAACCGTTTTCCTTGTAAAAGCGACAAAGTATGTTTCCAGAAAATCCAATATTTTCTTTATTAAGTGAAATGAATGCTTCTATGTTATGCGATAATGAACCCTAGAAAGGCCCATAGATTTCCTTCTATAATCGCCTGGTGTATATAAGTTATATAAAATTTAAGTTAAATAAACCGTCGAATATAATGGGTCTGCCCTAGGTCCACAACCAAACAAGGAACAGGAAGTAAGGCGGGCCCACCAATTCTAAGTCGATTATAACTAGATTCTTATGTAACTCTAGCATATACACTTAGCAATTATAGCTGAAGTCTAACAATTCTAGATGAAATATAGTTTTAACAGAGATATGATTCCAAAGAAAATCCTATATTTTCCTTATAAATGTTATGTGGTCCTAAATCCCAGGACCGGAAATAAACAAGTATTTTTCATACTTAAAGATATAAAAGTGGTTTTAAATCGGCATAAACTCGTTTAGTTTAGAAGTAAAACCCCTTTTCAAAGTAGAAGTTTCCATGTAAACTTAAAAGATTGTTGACTACCTATGTGAGTCGCTATAACCATACTATGACGAGAAATAACATGCACAACGTTTTTTAGACGTTAAGATACTATGACTCTTGTCACCCGTAGACCTGCAGGTCCCACTATAGCTAGCAGCAAGGTGTGGCGTGTCAAACCCAATATAGATCTATACACAATTATCACGCTCTCCCTACAAGAGATTCTGGTTATAACTTACAGAGATTAGGACCCGTACGCGAACGTACGGGGAGAGAATTGCCTCACATCCTAAGTTAACTAGTTTACACATAGTTTGATATTAAAATCTCTTCCATGAAGGAAGTAAAATCACCTTTTCTGAATAAATTAGTGATATGAAATCCTTAAACTATTACTATTATAGTTTATTACGTAAAGATATGAAAAACCCATTTGTTTTGAGAGTAAACCCTTTTTCATGTAGTAAAAATCCATAAACTATGCTTATTGAAGTTTATTATAAGTATTCGAAATGAATGAGTAAACCTTATCATGAATGACTAAATTTCAGTTTATGATGATAAACTAACAAGAAAATACATCCAATATTTAGAACTTATTTTTATACACTTTGCTCAACATAATACAAAGTGTTATGAAAGTTATAAGCTGCTAACTAGTTTTTAACCGTTCTGCACTGTTTTCGAAAAATCATACGAAGTCGAAAACTGAATCCGTAAATTCTGCGAGTTCATAAAATGTGTCTAGTTTGTTCATAATTTTTATGATGATTTTTTGGAAGTCTTTAACTTGTGTTAAAATGTTCATATTCATAGGCAGTTTTGTAAAAATCACCATATATCGTACAAAAATCGTATGGTGATGTACAAGTAGTCATTTTAAAGGTATGAACATGAACTATTTGCACCTAATAAAGTTTTGAAAACTAGAATGTTTAAGTTGACCAAAACAGTCCGTGAATGAAGTTGAACTTTTCTGATGAAGGCTGTTAAATGAGTTTAGTTGAGTTCTTGGTGTTTTAACTTGTATTCCCCCCCTTAAAACTTAAGAAAAACATGAAAAGATAGGGGTATGAACTCACCTTGAGTGATTTCAGTAGATGGATGATGGAGGAAAGAAGTGTTCAACTCAAGAACACTTGGGAGATGCTTGAAGATTTGAAGATCTAACACAAATATGACGATATTTGTGTAAGCAATCTATTATCTGGATGAAAGATAGTATAATATCTAAGTGTAGGAGGAAAATACTTACCAAATGTAGAGGGAAAGCTTGAAGACAAGCCTTGAATCTCGAAATCTAGAGAGAGGAAGTGAGAGAGAATGAAGTTGTCACTTGGTGGAAAATGGAGTAATGTGAGGAGAGAGGATAGTTTTCCAGCTCTTGACCAAATGTGTGGCTGAAAAATGGTGGGAAAAGTACTATGGAATGACTAGGTATGGTGGGAGGGACAAGGGGTTGTACTATGGAGGTATGGGGAGGTTGCTTGTGTCATACACTAAGGCAAAGTCAACACTCCACCCATAAATCTCACCTACTAGATTTTATTCTTAGGCAAGGATTTCCCCAAAATATAATTAAAATATGAATATTTGAGGTTTATTATGTTAAAATACGAGTTGGGTGAAAATCCCGCGTTAAAATCTCGAAAAACGGGCTCAAAACGCTAAAAATATTGAAAACTGGGCAAACACTGCCAAATTCCGAAATTTGGGGCCGGAGGTCGGTCCTAGTCCTTAGAACCGAAAGTAGGAGAAGAAACCGAGAGAGAAGGGTTCGGCTGTGCGGGTCGCCTCTCGGACCGAAGGTGAGGCTCGGTTGTTCATGGGAACCGAGAGGTCTCGCAGGCATGCTCATCAGAAGGGACCGAGGGTTAGGATCTCGGACCGAAGGTCAAGTCCTCGGACCGAATGTTAGGTCCTCGGACCGAAGGTAAGAAGTGTAGAGCCGAAAGTCAGGTCTCGGTTCTGATTAGTCAGGGGACCGAAATAGACCGACCGCTCGGTCCATTTCGGTTGAGAGGGTTTCAGTTCTCAGGAGGTTCGGCCCTAAGAGGTTCGGCTCCTAAGAGGTTTGGCTCCTAAGAGGAATTTGGGTTCCTAAGAGGAGTTTTGGCTCCTTAAGGCTGTTTTTCGCGTAGACTTCCGTTTTCGAGCTGTTTTCGTCAAATTCGAGGGTCGGGATGCCCCGAGTGATTATAAAAAGTTGAGAGAGATTTTGAGAGAGATTTGGGAGATATTTGTTATACTTGGAGAGATTTGGCATACTTAGATAGATTTGGGAGAGATTTGACATTCTTGGAGAGATTTCTCTTACAGAGAGAGATTTGGGAGAGATTTCACATACTGGGAGAGATTTGGGAGAGATTTGACATTCTTGGAGAGATTTCTCATACAGAGAGAGATTTGGGAGAGATTTCACATACTTGGAGAGATTTGACATTCTTGGAGAGATTTCTCATACAGAGAGAGATTTGGGAGAGATTTCACATACTTGGAGAGATTTGGGAGAGATTACACACACTTGTAGCGATTTCTCCTACTTAGAGAGTTTTGGGAGAGTTAGAGTGGAAGAGATTGGGAGAGACTTCTTTTGTGACCTTTTTGAGTGTTTGGCTTCGCAACGCAAGGTTTGTACATCCCGTTAAGTCTCGTTATGATTGTTATATGCCCCTGAGGGTTAAGGAATCATGTTTTATCGAGTAGTTTCATCACTTGCCCTGATTAGGGTTTAGAATTTCCGAACACGTGAAAACTCTAAGTGATACTTTGTATTAAGATTGTGAATTGTGCAATAAGAAACATAATGGAAACCCTAATGTACAAGGGTTAGATGAGTTGACCGGTTTGACTCGTTGACTTTGGTTGACTTTGATTTGGCCAAAAATTGACGGTTGTCACATCATCTCATCTATCCAACTCACCTTTCATCACACACCCACTATATAACTCATGATCTATATCACTAACTCATGAAGCTCGTCCGGTCACTTCATAAAAGAACAAAGACTCCAAAGCTCTTCCAAATAAAAGTATAGGGAAAATACTGATAAAGTACTCCCGTACGCTCCCGTACCCCGACACGTAATAGTGTCAAAAAGAAGAACTAATTGATGAACACATAGTTCAAAAACACCTAATGAACATATAGTTCAAGAACACTTTATGAACATATAGTTCAAACATACGTACCGATTACAAGTCTACTAACGTTCCACTGGACTATCTAAAATAGTCTGTGGCCGTTGTCTATACTCTGCTAGATGACTAGATCATCTTAAACATCGATACCTCTCATCACTTTTATTTCATCACACATCATCTAATTCATCTACCCATGTTTTACCCAACATATTTGTAGATAAAAATATATATATACAGTTTAAAACTTGTATAAAACATCAATTCAACAGTCACCTTAATTAAAAAATCAATATAATTACACATAGCATGTATTTTAAAGAAAATACTTCATATATATGTGTAAGGTGAAAGTAACTATACACTCACTTGATTTAACGATAACCGGGCAGCACTTCGTTGCCTAGAACGATCGTTTCTAACAAAACCGGGAGTTTTATTGAGAAACCGGGCTCTGCGAAGGGTCGGGCTTCAAAACCGAAAAGATAAATTTTCCGGCTTCTCGGGCACTGCGGGACGTGTTCCTGGCATTGAAAATGATCTCGGGGCATCGGGGGAAGTGGAAATGGTGAAAATATGAGTTTAGGGGTGAAAAAGGGCAAAATCCCAAAATTACCTGGGAAGTCTCGCAAGGCCACTATTTATAGGGGAGAGCTGTGAGGGTTCGGCCGAGAAGGAGGAGTCAGCGAGGTACGTGGCATCAGCAGCGAAGGCCAGGTGGTGACCGCGGAGCGAAGCAGCTGGCTCGGACACGCGGCAGCTTCTGCGAGGCCTCGGTTCGGACAGCTGGAGGCTTCTTAGCGGACCGAGCTTCGGTCCAATGGGGAAAAAGGGTGACGACTTCGGACCAATCAGAGGGTGACACGCGTACTGCGGTCCAATCAGCAGCGAGCACATGTCCGACACGTGTAAGCCTCGCATGCGAGGGTGACGTGTCCAAAGATGACTCATCCGAAATTTCTCGAAAATTGTGCCAAATCTTATAAAATCCATAACTTTCTCATACGGGCTCCGTTTGTGACGTTCTTTATATGCACGTGTAGAGAAAATTATGCTCTACAACTTTCGTTTAGACTTCGTTGGAAAATTTTGACTTTATTTTTATATTATTATTTTTAACAGACCGGGACTGGTAAATCCGTTAAAAATTCATAACTTCTTCATCCGACGTCCGTTTTCGTCAGACTTTTTACCGTTATGCTACTAATGACGAGACCTTCGATTCTCGTTTAGGTTGTGTCGGCTAAAAATCACTCGATCTAAAATTCGAGTTTTTAGCTGTCTACTGCTAAGCTGAAACTTCGAAAAATCATAACTTCCTCATACGAAGTCAGATTTTGGCGTTCTTTTTATCGAACTTCTCGGTTTAACGAACACTACGAGTTTCGTTTAGATCACTAAGGCTAAAAAGTAGTTTATCAAAAACTCACTTTTTACGACATTCGGCCCCGTGCCGGTTTTGTCGCGAAACTTCGATAGGTCATAACTTCTTCGTTATAACTCGGATTTCGGTATTCTTTATATATCCGTAATCCTTGTCACGCCAACTTCAAGTTTCTTAATAAATATCGTCTTTATCTAATATTTAATTTTGACGCTCTCTTTTATTCTTAATTAATTAAACCCTAATAATTAAGCATAAAACACATAATTCACATAAAATTCACATAATTCCTTTTCATTTCTTCTAAATGAGTTACAAAGGTTAACCTAGACGATAATGTCAATATTAATGCCTAGCCTAGAAACACGGGCGTTACAACTCTCTCCCCCTTAGAATGATTCTGTCCCCGGAATCACACATCAGCAAACAAATACGGGTAGCGACTCCTCATGTCACTCTCCATTTTTCCCAGGTGAGATTTGGCCCATTCGTATGTTTCCAACGCACAAGCACTAAATCGACCATTTTCACATCACAACTTCTTAGTCTTACGGTCAACGATTGCCTCAGGTTCTTCAATCAATCTCTTGTTTTCATCCAACCTTAATTTAGAAATGGGAATTATGTCGGGCACATCTCCCATGAAATTCCTCAAATAACACACATGAAAGGTGTTATGAATACCCTCCAGTTCTTCCGGTAATTCTAGCTTGTAAGCTTGATTCCCGATTCTCTGAAGAAATTTAAATGGTCCAATAAACCTTGGACTCAATTTTCCCCTCTTACCAAATCTTATAAGTCCCTTCCACGGCGAGACTTTAAGTAAAACCGAATCTCCAACTTCGAATGATATCGGTTGTCTTTTCTTGTCAGCATAGCTCTTTTGAGCAGCTAACCTCCTTTCCCTAATCACTTTCAACTTTTCAGCAGTCTGATGGACTATTTCAAGTCCCATAAACTGCTTTTCCCCAGCTTCCAGTCAACATGACGGCGTTCGACACTTTTCTCCATACAAAGAGTGATAAGGTGCCATCTAGATGTTCGAGTGGAAACTATCATTATAGGAAAATTCTACTAGAGGTAAGTGTTTACCCCAGTTACCTTGGAATTCCAGGGTACATGCTCTCAATATATCCTCCAATGTTTGAATTGTTCGATCGCTCTTACCATCGGTTTCTGGATGGTAAGCTGTATTCAAACACAACTTGGTACCCAATTCCTCTTATAGACTCCTCCAAAATCTTGAGGTAAAACGGCTGTCACGATTGGATACAATCATTAACGAAACACCGTGAAGCCTCACACTTTCCTTCACATAAGAATTCGCAAGCTTATCCATAGACAATTTCTCGTTGGCTGCTATGAAATGCGCACTCTTAGTGAAGCGATCAACGACCACCCAAATCATGTCGTGACCGTTCCTTGTTCTGGGCAGTTTAGTCACAAAATCCATAGTGATACCTTCCCATTTACCCATGGGTACATGTAAAGGATCTAAACTCCCATATGGTTTCTGATGTTGTGCCTTAACCCTAGGACCAGTTACACACTCAGCCACATACTTAGCAACATCGAGCTTCACCATCGGCCACCAGTAATAGCGTTTTAGATCCCTATACATTTTCGCACTGCCGGGATGAATCGAGTACATGGTTTTGTGAGCTTCTTCCATCAGAAGACCTCTTACTCCTCCCATCTTAGGTACCCAAATCCTACCTTTGAATACCTTCAGTCTTTGACCGTTTGTATCAAACACCAACGTTTTATCCCAAACGTTCCTCCTTTCAGTCATTTTTCTCTAAAGCTTCCTCTTGAGCTTTCTTTATACTTTCCACAATTGTCAAGACAACTTCAATTCTCAACGCTCTTGGCCTTTTCTTTTCAAGATTTACCTTCCGACTGAGAGCATCAGCAACAACATTTGCTTTACCAGGGTGGTAAAGTATCTCACAGTCGTAGTCCTTGCGTAACTCTAGCCAGCGACGTTGCCTCATGTTCAATTCCTTCTCCATATCTTTAAGGCGAATACTACCGCTGCCAACTCCAGCTCATGAGTGGGGTAGTTCTTTTCATGCTCTTTCAATTGCCTCGATGCATTCACTATCATTTTATCCCTTTGGGTCATAACACACCCTAACCCAACTTCTTTAACAACGAACGCGATACTTCTATTGATCGCTTTGATCAGCCTTTACTTCAATTCGGCTTAAGTCAACTGCTACATCGAACTTGGTTCTCTGAACCACATAACAAACTCATCGTAGTCAGACTCAATTCAATATGACCACTAGGGTCGGAATAACAATCATCTTCTTAGTCATTACCAAAACGATGGTAACGACAGACTAGAATAAGACGGTTGCAATTACGAGTTCCTTGGTAACGTTGTGACTTTCCCTAATCCAAGTGTGAGTCTTGTGCTTCCAGTAGTATAGATCTCTACTACTATTCACACCTACTCATACTCGTCCCAAGTACTGTATCGTAGTCCCCAAGTCCTAAAATCACAAAACAATTTAACACATACGAATGTGTCCAATTAATCATAGAATTTTCCTAGACTCTACTAGGACTTCTTCCATGCGTATCTTCAATCATCAATCTACTCCAACTTGGTTGGTAATGGAAATTACAAACGATGGGACAACTTCAAGAATTACACCAATCGTTCCATCATCCTGCCAATCGAAGGTGTACCTCAGACGTACCATACTCCTCTAAACGTTTCATTATTTTATCAAACATATTCTAAAGACAAGATACCACTCTTACGATATCTTTCGATAGGTATCATTCGCTATCATAAGCTTTTCATTTCCTCCATCTACTCAATTCTCTATGAGTCTTCACCATAACGTTTTGTACACCCAAGCAGACGTTCGGTGTACTGGGCGAGAATTTAAGATAGGAAAGCTTTATTTACGATAGACGTATAAATCTCCTTATCACTTCAAAACGTTTACATGTTAGTTCTAACCTCGTAATCATACGCTTAGAATCCTACACACATAAGGTTTCCAGATCCGGTCGGCAACAGACCATAGATCCGAACAAATAATAGCATATAAGGCATCCTTATAGCTATAACATAATATATTTAACACATAAAACATTTTAGGCATCTTTCCTAAAATAAACTTGTGCTCGTGTCTAAAATATAGCAGACACTCATCTCACAATCATCACTTAGCATTCTAAGTTTAAGTCTAGAAATCCTACAAATTCCTAGTTCGCTTAAACTAATGCTCTGATACCAACTGTGACATCCTCAATTTCACGGCCAAAAAAGACCGATTTAATTTATGCTTTTAAAATAATTTCAGAGTAATCATTTGATTAAAAGTGTTGCGGAATTTGCTCCCAGAAGAAAAAAAACATGATAACCATGTTATCAAATCATTTCCGAAGAAATGTATTTTATTCACTTAAACCATTGGGATGTCATTGTCAATACAAAAACATAAGCATAAACAAAACTTACATTCATTTACACTAGTGATCTACTTCTCTTTTAATCTCTCAGTGTAAAGCATCTTCGTATCGATACCTGTGATACAATTAAACTGAGTGGGTCAGGCTTGGGAGCCTGGTGAGCATATAGGGTTTTCAACCCACAATAAATAATAAACTTATTAAGTTCTCAATCAATAAATTTATTAATTTCATCAACCAAAATAACCCTAATTACCCATTCCCATTATCCTCACTTTACGTCCCTAAAACAACTATCACAAGGGACCTAACCTAAGGATTATCACTAGGGGTGACAACATTTCTTGGGGGGGTTCCTCAGCAAGTTATGTCAAATAAAACAAACATCGGGGTGACAACATTGCTTTTCCTCAGCAATTTATGTCAAATAGGCACGAAGTCACATCGTCGCCATGTGCTAGTCCATAGCTCTTATTCATCGACGATATTTCCCACGGGAGTTCCCCCCCCTCCACCCCCGCAATACATGTCAATGGGTTTCCCATACAGCTGATGAACATATTTAAGGGGTTTTCCCCAGCCTTACTTGCCCTAAGGGCACTCATGAGGGAAATAGAGTACAGCGAATGAACACTTAAGTCCATTAACACCTACAGGTTACGAGCCTGCTAGTGTTCCACAGACCGTCTAAAACAGTCCATGGTTGTCATCCATACTCTGCTGAATGACGGGGGTCAACGTTTGGGTAAGGGATTTTCTCAAATTGTACCACTCACGCCAACGTTTGGGTAAAAGCTTTTCCCATATTTCACCACTCACTCTCAACTCATGATCTATATCACTGATCATCTGTCACACCCCCAAACCAAGGATGGCGGAAACGTCCAGGGGTAGAGGACTTCATGTATAGTATCACAACAACAAATATAATAGTGCTCAAAGTAAATACAACCATCATAAATATAATTGAAAAGGTTAAACCATGGAATAAGTTTACATGTTTCAAAATCAATTACATTATGATGACAAAATGAAACGTTTGACGATTTATCGTCCCATCCTCAAAATACTGTTGGTTTTCCTGTTTCACTGATTTCCTGAGAATACAAGTAGTTTTGAAAAAGTGTCAACAATTAAGTTGGTGAGTTCATAAGAGTTTGTTTGAGAAAGAAACCGTTTTCCTTGTAAAAGCGACAAAGTATGTTTCCAGAAAATCCAATATTTTCTTTATTAAGTGAAATGAATGCTTCTATGTTATGCGATAATGAACCCTAGAAAGGCCCATAGATTTCCTTCTATAATCGCCCGGTGTATATAAGTTATATAAAATTTAAGTTAAATAAACCGTCGAATATAATGGGTCTGCCCTAGGTCCACAACCAAACAAGGAACAGGAAGTAAGGCGGGCCCACCAATTCTAAGTCGATTATAACTAGATTCTTATGTAACTCTAGCATATACACTTAGCAATTATAGCTGAAGTCTAACAATTCTAGATGAAATATAGTTTTAACAGAGATATGATTCCAAAGAAAATCCTATATTTTCCTTATAAAAGTTATGTGGTCCTAAATCCCAGGACCGGAAATAAACAAGTATTTTTCATACTTAAAGATATAAAAGTGGTTTTAAATCGGCATAAACTCGTTTAGTTTAGAAGTAAAACCCCTTTTCAAAGTAGAAGTTTCCATGTAAACTTAAAAGATTGTTAACTACCTATGTGAGTCGCTATAACCATACTATGACGATAAATAACATGCACAACGTTTTTTAGACGTTAAGATACTATGACTCTTGTCACCCGTAGACCTGCAGGTCCCACTATAGCTAGCAGCAAGGTGTGGGGTGTCAAACCCAATATAGATCTATACACAATTATCACGCTCTCCCTACAAGAGATTCTGGTTATAACTTACAGAGATTAGGATCCCGTACGCGAACGTACGGGGAGAGAATTGCCTCACATCCTAAGTTAACTAGTTTACACATAGTTTGATATTAAAACCTCTTCCATGAAGGAAGTAAAATCACCTTTTCTGAATAAATTAGTGATATGAAATCCTTAAACTATTACTATTATAGTTTATTACGTAAAGATATGAAAAACCCATTTGTTTTGAGAGTAAACCCTTTTTCATGTAGTAAAAATCCATAAACTATGCTTATTGAAGTTTATTATAAGTATTCGAAATGAATGACTAAACCTTATCATGAATGACTAAATTTCAGTTTATGATGATAAACTAACAAGAAAATACATCCAATATTTAGAACTTATTTTTATACACTTTGCTCAACATAATACAAAGTGTTATGAAAGTTATAAGCTGCTAACTAGTTTTTAACCGTTCTGCACTGTTTTCGAAAAATCATACGAAGTCGAAAACTGAATCCGTAAATTCTGCGAGTTCATAAAATGTGTCTAGTTTGTTCATAATTTTTATGATGATTTTTGGAAGTCTTTAACTTGTGTTAAAATGTTCATATTCACAGACTGGTCCGAATTCGTTTTTGAAATGATAGGCAGTTTTGTAAAAATCACCATATATCGTAGAAAAATCGTATGGTGATGTGCAAGTAGTCATTTTAAAGGTATGAACATGAACTATTTGCACCTAATAAAGTTTTGAAAACTAAAATGTTTAAGTTGACCAAAACAGTCCGTGAATGGAGTTGAACTTTTCTGATGAAGGCTGTTAAATGAGTTTAGTTGAGTTCTTGGTGTTTTAACTTGTATTCCCCCCTTAAAACTTACGAAAAACATGAAAAGATAGGGGTATGAACTCACCTTGAGTGATTTCAGTAGATGGATGATGGAGGAAAGAAGTGTTCAACTCAAGAACACTTGGGAGATGCTTGAAGATTTGAAGATCTAACACAAATATGACGATATTTGTGTAAGTAATCGATTATCTGAATGAAAGATAGTAGAATATCTAAGTGTAGGAGGAAAATACTTACCAAATGTAGAGGGAAAGCTTGAAGACAAGCCTTGAATCTCGAAATCTAGAGAGAGGAAGTGAGAGAGAATGAAGTTGTCACTTGGTGGAAAATGGAGTAATGTGAGGAGAGAGGAGAGTTTTCCAGCTCTTGACCAAATGTGTGGCTGAAAAATGGTGGGAAAAGTACTATGGAATGACTGGGTATGGTGGGAGGGACAAGGGGTTGTACTATGGAGGTATGGGGAGGTTGCTTGTGTCATACACTAAGGCAAAGTCAACACTCCACCCATAAATCTTACCTACTAGATTTTATTCTTAGGCAAGGATTTTCCTCAAAATATAATTAAAATATGAATATTTGGGGTTTATTATGTTAAAATACGAGTTTGGGTGAAAATCCCGCGTTAAAATCTCGAAAAACGGGCTCAAAACGCTAAAAATATTGAAAACGGGGCAAAAACTGCTAAATTCCGAAATTTGGGGCCGGAGGTTCGGTCCTAGTCCTTAGAACCGAAAGTCGGAGAAGAAACCGAGAGAGAAGGGTTCAGCTGCGCGGGTCGCCTCTCTGACCGAAGGTGAGGCTCGGTTGTGCATGGGAACCGAGAGGTCTCGCAGGCATGCTCATCAGAAGGGACCGAGGGTTAGGATCTCGGACCAAAGGTCAAGTCCTCGGACCGAAGGTCAGGTCCTCAGACCGAAGGTAAGAAGGGTAGAGCCGAAAGTCAGGTGTCGGTTCTGATTAGTCAGGGGACCGAAATAGACCGACCGCTCAGTCCATTTCGGTTGAGAGGGTTTCGGTTCTCAGGAGGTTCGGCTCTAAGAGGTTCGGCTCCTAAGAGTTTCGGTTCCTAAGAGGAGTTTCGGTTCCTAAGAGGAGTTTCGGCTCCTTAAGGCTGTTTTTCGCGTAGACTTCCGTTTTCGAGCTGTTTTCGTCAAATTCGAGGGTCGGGATGCCCCGAGTGATTATAAAAAATTGAGAGAGATTTTGAGACAGATTTGGGAGAGATTGGTCATACTTGGAGAGATTTGGCATACTTAGAGAGATTTGGGAGAGATTTGACATTCTTGGAGAGATTTCTCCTACATAGAGAGATTTGGGAGAGATTTCACATACTTGGAGAGATTTAGGAGAGATTTGACATTCTTGGAGAGATTTCTCATACAGAGAGAGATTTGGGAGAGATTTCACATACTTGGAGAGATTTGGGAGAGATTTGACATTCTTGGAGAGATTTCTCATACAGAGAGAGATTTGGGAGAGATTTCACATACTTGGAGAGATTTGGGAGAGATTACACACACTTGTAGCGATTTCTCCTACTTAGAGAGTTTTGGGAGAGTTAGAGTGGAAGAGATTGGGAGAGACTTCTTTTGTGACCTTTTTGAGTGTTTGGCTTCGCAACGCAAGCTTTGTACATCCCGTTAAGTCTCGTTATGATTGTTATATGCCCCTGAGGGTTAAGGAATAATGTTTTATCGAGTAGTTTCATCACTTGCCCTGATTAGGGTTTAGAATTTCCGAACACGTGAAAACTCTAAGTGATACTTTGTATTAAGATTGTGAGTTGTTCAATAAGAAACATAATGGAAACCCTAATGTACAAGGGTTAGATGAGTTGACCGGTTTGACTCGTTGGCTTTGGTTGACTTTGACTTGGCCAAAAATTGACGGTTGTCACATCATCCCCCCGTTAGAAAGAATTTCGTCCCGAAATTAGTGTTTCGACTGGGACTTCAAGAATTTGGAGGAAAGATGGGGGAACTTTTCGTAGTATAAGGAATTGATATAGTGGGGAACAACCCGCTTGATGTTAAGTGACGATCTTGGAATTTCTTATTGTAACTTGAGCTGAGTCGATTTAAAGGAGTTATTGTTTTGGAATGATAGTGTATTTTACGTGCGCCTTTATGCTCTCCGCTTTATACTTGGTATTACTACTACGAATATTTTATAATGTAGTTAGCGAGTTCCAGCATTACGAATGTTTCAACAAATTGTGACGAAATTTGCATTGTAAGTCATACCAGTTCTTTTATAATCGCTTGATGTAAACTAGTCGTATATCATTAAGATTGCGAGGGCATTCGGATGGGTGACCCCGCCTTAAGCCCACAACCAAACAAGGAACATGGAATGAGGCGGAATCACACATTCTAAGTCCATAGAATTTTAATGATATATGACCATAATGTTTACACTAGCCATCATAGATTCACTAGTAAAGACCCTGCATTTTTATATAGATGATAAGACTTATTTGTGTTTTGCCGTGTTCTCGAGATGCTTTCAGCCTTTCTCGACTTTGTACTAAGTCATAAGTGATAACTTCTCCTCGGAGCGCTGCATAGGGTCTGCTTTAGTGTTTTTCGTTTGATTAGATCGATAGGGAACATATGGGTTCGGTTTACACGACTAGGCTTATTCGGATGATAGGGCGTTCACTTGCACTCCTGGGTAACATGGTCCCGAATTTCATGGTAGGACTCGTACCTGGTCCATCTATCATCAACTTGCGCATATAGGTCGTATGTAATTAAGGTTGGTGAGACAGTTGGATGGGTGACTCTGCCCCAAATCCACAACCAGACGAGGAACAGAAAATAGGGTTGAAACACACATCCAATGTCTGTAGAATCCTAATTATACATTATCCTCGCGTATACACTTAGTGGTGATAGACTAACCGTATTCGTCCCAAGCTTCTGTGCTTGAACCTTATCTGCTGCATGCGTGACATTCCCGAAGGGTCTTCTGGAAATACTTGTGGTAAGGTTTCGGAAGGTATAATACTCCTCTGGTGAGTGTTTTGGGGTTTTACAGCGAGAGATGACTCGAAGGTCCGTGCTGGATGTGTTTATGGGAGACGAAGGTTTCGATATTCGGTGGGTTAGATGAAGGTTCCTTTCACAGCCGTTAAATCGGGAAGATGAGGACTATACCAATCGAAATTGAATGATGTCAACAGTATCTTTTTAGGTACCACTTGTGTTAAGCTGTATTCGTAGGAAGTGCTCATTAGGGTGATAGAGTATCTTGTGTTTCTTTTCAGTGTGTTCCGTTTTGTTCGATGTTATTATTACTGCAGATGATTCCTACCACAACGTCTAGCACTGGTAGTGAGTGTGTTCTGATAGCTAGCAATGATACTTTATATCATGATTTCCGACCGGTCACTCTATGATTGAGTGGTATATGAAAGTCGTTTGAAATTTAGTATTGGTGAAATCGTCGAGTGAGTGGCTCTATCCTAATCCCACTGCTAGACATGGAACAGGAGTCAAGACAGAATTATTCGCTTTAAGCCTTTAGTATTTTGATTATAATTGAATCCCGATGTATGCACAAAGTTATCACAGCTTACAGGTAATGATTCTAAGGTCATATATGAGTGTCTTTGATTTGATTTGCACGAGAGAGTATTTTAACTACTTTTTGGAAAGACGGAAATTTTAGCAAGCATACCAAATTCATTACAAACATATGGTACTTAAACGTTTTTGTCGTTGGAAACATTACAAAAAGTCCTAATAGGGTTCCCTTGTTGCTCCTGCTGGTTTGTTCATCACACTCCTCCTGCTCCCCCGTCATTCTTCTTAGTTGGACATTCTCTCTTGAAGTGTCCCGTTTCACCACATCGGTAGCATACTGGGCCTACCTTGGTGTTGGTGATTGAAGGGAGGTGTTGGGTTTGGTTCCTACAGAAACGGGCAGTATGTCCGTTCCCGTTGCAGTTTTTACAGTGCATCACCCGGCAAGCCCCATTGTGATGGAAGTTACACTTGTCACACTTTGGGACTGTTCCCAAATATGGTCTGACAGGTGCTGGGGTGACAGGCCTTGTGGCTAGTGTCGAGGCATGTGTCGTGACTGGTGTTGTAATGGCAGGGGCAGCCACCGACTGCTGTCTTCTAGCAAATTTTTGAGGTAGGTTACACTCCTTTTTGTTCCAAAACTCTCGTTTCTTGTTCGTAGGTTTGTGGCCTGAGGCGCCTTCATGGGCATACACCCGCCGGTGTTCCTGATTGTCACAACGATTTGTATCGTCGGTACCGCTTCCATCTCTACTGGCATTGTTAGCATTGAGTTGTGCCATGACGGCTGTCACGGCCGCCGTGACTGCAGCTTCAAAGGTAGCAGGATCTATTTGTAGGATTGCTGCCTTGCTTGTCGGCTGGTTACCTTCTTGTGAAGACATACTCCTGTTGCATGGAGGGAAACGATGTCGTGAGTAGGGATGATTATCCCTGATTATATCCTTACCATTTATATATACATATATAAATTTCTAACTTTACTGAACTATTCTCGGTGTTTCTGCTAACGCCCCTGAGACGGAGTTATGGTAGTGGGTAGAAGTAGGTTTTGTACCGCCGTTAAGATTTACCCATCATGTTGCTCGTGCGAGAATAGGGGTAGAAGAGATAATTAATAGACGTCTAATCCTATAATTACTTATAGGGGGTGATCCTTATCAGTCACGTCTATAATCACATAGTGCATACCAGTTATACATAATCTGAGATAGAATAGACCTTCGAATAAATGACTCTACTCTAAGTCCGCAACCAAACAAGGAACAAGAAGTAGAGCAATAGTCATAGATTCTGAGTCTATAACATCCTTAATCATGTATAACCTTAGCGTATGCACTTAGTCATTATAGACCTACTAATAGGGTTCTTTAGTTTTCACATAAGTTGGTTATAGTATTACCAAATACTCCTATAGTATTTTAATGTTTGTCTTATGTTTTCGATGTTTGTTTGTAGATAGAGTTGGTAAGTTTTTAGACTTGTTGCAACGCCACAACCATTCCCGGGCATGTGCTAATCACTTCTGGGTCAGACATAGTTGATCATGCTATGTCATTCCCAGACCTGACTATACATCCCCAAGCCTACTTGTGCCATTCAACAATCGTTACTTTTGTTTTGTTCTAGAATGATGCTGACCTTAGTATGTATGCATGCATGTATACTTTTAACAAGAAACTATTTATTTCTAAAAATATAGTTATTTGAAAATGTTAAATCAGAGACCTTAGTCCCAATGTATTTATAGTTTGTATATCTTATGTGGTTCGATATACTTAGTTCACTATAAACAATGCTCTGATACCAATCTGTCACACCCCCAAACCAAGGATGGCGGAAACGTCCGGGGGTGGAGGACTTCATGTATAGTATCACAACAACGAATATAATAGTGCTCAAAGTAAATACAACCATCATAAATATAATTGAAAAGGTTACACCATGGAATAAGTTTACATGTTTCAAAATCAATTACATTATGATGACAAAATGAAACGTTTGACGATTTATCGTCCCATCCTCAAAATACTGTTGGTTTTCCTGTTTCACTGATTTCCTGAGAATACAAGTAGTTTTGAAAAAGTGTCAACAATTAAGTTGGTGAGTTCATAAGAGTTTGTTTGAGAAAGAAACCGTTTTCCTTGTAAACGCGACA
This sequence comes from Lactuca virosa, assembly GCF_052849685.1. Classification (NCBI taxonomy): domain Eukaryota; kingdom Viridiplantae; phylum Streptophyta; class Magnoliopsida; order Asterales; family Asteraceae; genus Lactuca; species Lactuca virosa. The sequence goes on along the minus strand of NC_136432.1, from coordinate 290,222,455 downwards.
AAGTATGTTTCCAGAAAATCCAATATTTTCTTTATTAAGTGAAATGAATGCTTCTATGTTATGCGATAATGAACCTTAGAAAGGCCCATAGATTTCCTTCTATAATCGCCCGGTGTATATAAGTTATATAAAATTTAAGTTAAATAAACCGTCAAATATAATGGGTCTGCCCTAGGTCCACAACCAAACAAGGAACAGGAAGTAAGGCGGGCCCACCAATTCTAAGTCGATTATAACTAGATTCTTATGTAACTCTAGCATATACACTTAGCAATTATAGCTGAAGTCTAACAATTCTAGATGAAATATAGTTTTAACAGAGATATGATTCCAAAGAAAATCCTATATTTTCCTTATAAAAGTTATGTGGTCCTAAATCCCAGGACCGGAAATAAACAAGTATTTTCCATACCTAAAGATATAAAAGTGGTTTTAAATCGGCATAAACTCGTTTAGTTTAGAAGTAAAACCCCTTTTCAAAGTAGAAGTTTCCATGTAAACTTAAAAGATTGTTAACTACCTATGTGAGTCGCTATAACCATACTATGACGAGAAATAACCTGCACAACGTTTTTTAGACGTTAAGATACTATGACTCTTGTCACCCGTAGACCTGCAGGTCCCACTGTAGCTAGCAGCAAGGTGTGGGGTGTCAAACCCAATATAGATCTATACACAATTATCACGCTCTCCCTACAAGAGACTCTGGTTATAACTTACAGAGATTAGGATCCCGTACTCGAACGTACGGGGAGAGAATTGCCTCACATCCTAAGTTAACTAGTTTACACACAGTTTGATATTAAAACCTCTTCCATGAAGGAAGTAAAATCACCTTTTCTGAATAAATTAGTGATATGAAATCCTTAAACTATTACTATTATAGTTTATTACGTAAAGATATCAAAAACCCATTTGTTTTGAGAGTAAAACCTTTTTCATGTAGTTAAAATCCATAAACTATGCTTATTGAAGTTTATTATAAGTATTCGAAATGAATGAATAAACCTTATCATGAATAACTAAATTTCAGTTTATGATGATAAACTAACAAGAAAATACATCCAATATTTAGAACTTATTTTTATACACTTTGCTCAACATAATACAAAGTGTTATGAAAGTTATAAGCTGCTAACTAGTTTTTAACCGTTATGCATTGTTTTAGAAAAATCATAGAAAAATCATACGAAGTCGAAAACTGAATCCGTAAATTCTGAGAGTTCATAAAATGTGTCTAGTTTGTTCATAATTTTTATTATGATTTTTGGAAGTCTTTAACTTGTGTTAAAATGTTCATATTCACAGACTGGTCCGAATTCGTTTTTGAAATGATAGGCAGTTTTGTAAAAATCACCATATATCGTACAAAAATCGTATGGTGATGTGCAAGTAGTCATTTTAAAGGTATGAACATGAACTATTTGCACCTAATAAAGTTTTGAAAACTAAAATGTTTAAGTTGACCAAAACAGTCCGTGAATGGAGTTGAACTTTTCTGATGAAGGCTGTTAAATGAGTTTAGTTGAGTTCTTGGTGTTTTAACTTGTATTCCCCCCCTTAAAACTTAAGAAAAACATGAAAAGATAGGGGTATGAACTCACCTTGAGTGATTTCAGTAGATGGATGACGGAGGAAAGAAGTGTTCAACTCAAGAACACTTGGGAGATGCTTGAAGATTTGAAGATCTAACACAAATATGACGATATTTGTGTAAGCAATCTATTATCTGGATGAAAGATAGTAGAATATCTAAGTGTAGGAGGAAAATACTTACCAAATGTAGAGGGAAAGCTTGAAGACAAGCCTTGAATCTCGAAATCTAGAGAGAGGAAGTGTAGGAGAATGAAGTTGTCACTTGGTGGAAAATGGAGTAATGTGAGGAGAGAGGAGAGTTTTCCAGCTCTTGACCAAATGTGTGGCTGAAAAATGGTGGGAAAAGTACTATGGAATGACTAGGTATGGTGGGAGGGACAAGGGGTTGTACTATGGAGGTATGGGGAGGTTGCTTGTGTCATACACTAAGGCAAAGTCAACACTCCACCCATAAATCTCACCTACTAGATTTTATTCTTAGGCAAGGATTTCCCCAAAATATAATTAAAATATGAATATTTGGGGTTTATTATGTTAAAATACGAGTTGGGTGAAAATCCCGCGTTAAAATCTCGAAAAACGGGCTCAAAACGCTAAAAATATTGAAAACCGGGCAAACACTGCCAAATTCCGAAATTTGGGGCCGGAGGTCGGTCCTAGTCCTTAGAACCGAAAGTAGGAGAAGAAACCGAGAGAGAAGGGTTCGGCTGCGCGGGTCGCCTCTCGGACCGAAGGTGAGGCTCGGTTGTGCATGGGAACCAAGAGGTCTCGCAGGCATGCTCATCAGAAGGGACCGAGGGTTAGGATCTCGGACCGAAGGTCAAGTCCTCGGACCGAAGGTTAGGTCCTCGGACCGAAGGTAAGAAGGGTAGAGCCGAAAGTCAGGTCTCGGTTCTGATTAGTCAGGGGACCGAAATAGACCGACCGCTCGGTCCATTTCGGTTGAGAGGGTTTCAGTTCTCAGGAGGTTCGGCTCTAAGAGGTTCGGCTCCTAAGAGGTTCGGCTCCTAAGAGGAATTTGGGTTCCTAAGAGGAGTTTTGGCTCCTTAAGGCTGTTTTTCGCGTAAACTTCCGTTTTCGAGCTGTTTTCGTCAAATTCGAGGGTCGGGATGCCCCGAGTGATTATAAAAAGTTGAGAGAGATTTTGAGAGAGATTTGGGAGAGATTTGTTATACTTGGAGAGATTTGGCATACTTAGATAGATTTGGGAGAGATTTGACATTCTTGGAGAGATTTCTCTTACAGAGAGAGATTTGGGAGAGATTTCACATACTTGGAGAGATTTGGGAGAGATTTGACATTCTTGGAGAGATTTCTCATACAGAGAGAGATTTGGGAGAGATTTCACATACTTGGAGAGATTTGACATTCTTGGAGAGATTTCTCATACAGAGAGAGATTTGGGAGAGATTTCATATACTTGGAGAGATTTGGGAGAGATTACACACACTTGTAGCGATTTCTCTTACTTAGAGAGTTTTGGGAGAGTTAGAGTGGAAGAGATTGGGAGAGACTTCTTTTGTGACCTTTTTGAGTGTTTGGCTTCGCAACGCAAGGTTTGTACATCCCGTTAAGTCTCGTTATGATTGTTATATGCCCCTGAGGGTTAAGGAATCATGTTTTATCGAGTAGTTTCATCACTTGCCTTGATTAGGGTTTAGAATTTCCGAACACGTGAAAACTCTAAGTGATACTTTGTATTAAGATTGTGAATTGTGTAACAAGAAACATAATGGAAACCCTAATGTACAAGGGTTAGATGAGTTGACCGGTTTGACTCGTTGACTTTGGTTGACTTTGACTTGGCCAAAAATTGACGGTTGTCACATCATCTCATCTATCCAACTCACCTTTCATCACACACCCACTATTTAACTCATGATCTATATCACTAACTCATGAAGCTCGTCCGGTCACTTCATAAAAGAACAAAGACTCCAAAGCTCTTCCAAATAAAAGTATAGGGAAAATACTGATAAAGTACTCCCGTACGCTTCCGTACCCCGACACGTAATAGTGTCAAAAAGAAGAACTAATGGATGAACACATAGTTCAAAAACACCTAATGAACATATAGTTCAAGAACACTTTATGAACATATAGTTCAAACATACGTACCGATTACACGTAATAGTGTCAAAAAGAAGAACTAATGGATGAACACATAGTTCAAAATCTCATCTACCCATGTTTTACCCAACATATTTGTAGATAAATATATATATATATATATATATATATATATATATATATATATATATATACAGTTTAAAACTTGTATAAAACAACAATTCGACAGTCACCTTAATTAAACAATCAATATAATTACACATAGCACATATTTTAAAGAAAATACTTCATATATATGTGTAAGGTGAAAGTAACTACACACTCACTTGATTTAACGATAACCGGGCAGCACTTCGTTGCCTAGAACGATTGTTTCTAATAAAACCGGGAGTTTTATTGAGAAACCGGGCTCTGCGAAGGGTCGGACTTCAAAACCGAAAAGATAAATTATCCGGCTTCTCGGGCACTCCGGGACGTGTTCCGGGCATTGGAAATGATCTTGCGGCATCGGGGGAAGTGGAAACGGTGAAAATATGAGTTTAGGGGTGAAAAAGGGCAAAATCCCAAAATTACCCGGGAAGTCTCGCAAGGCCACTATTTATAGGGGAGAGCTGCGAGGGTTCGGCCGAGAAGGAGGAGTCAACGAGGCACGTGGCATCAGCAGCGAAGGCCAGGTGGTGACCGCGGAGCGAAGCAGCTGGCTCGGACACGCGGCAGCTTCTGCGAGGCCTCGGTTCGGACAGCTGGGGGCTTCTTAGCAGACCGAGCTTCGGTCCAATGGGGAAAAAGGGTGACGACTTCGGACCAATCAGAGGGTGACACGCGTACTGCGGTCCAATCAGCAGCGAGCACATGTCCGACACGTGTAAGCCTCGCATGCGAGGGTGACGTGTCCAAAGATGACTCATCCGAAATTTCTCGAAAATTGTGCCAAATCTTATAAAATCCATAACTTTCTCATACGAGCTTCGTTTTTGACGTTCTTTATATGCACGCGTAGAGAAAATTATGCTCTACAACTTTTGTTTAGACTTTGTTGGAAAATTTTGACTGTATTTTTATATTATTATTTTTAACAGACCGGGACTGGTAAATCCGTTAAAAATTCATAACTTCTTCATCCGACGTCCGTTTTCGTCAGACTTTTTACCGTTATGCTACTAATGACGAGACCTTCGATTCTCGTTTAGGTTGTGTCGGCTAAAAATCACTCGATCTAAAATTCGAGTTTTTAGCTGTCTACTGCTAAGCTGAAACTTCAAAAAATCATAACTTCCTCATACGAAGTCAGATTTTGGCGTTCTTTTTATCGAACTTCTCGGTTTAACGAACACTACGAGTTTCGGTTAGATCACTAAGGCTAAAAAGTAGTTTATCAAAAACTCACTTTTTACGACATTCGGCCCCGTGCCGGTTTTGTCGTGAAACTTCGATATGTCATAACTTCTTCGTTATAACTCGGATTTCGGTATTCTTTATGTATCCGTAATCCTTGTCATGCCAACTTCAAGTTTCTTAATAAATATCGGCTTTATCTAATATTTAATTTTAACGCTCACTTTTATTCTTAATTAATTAAACCCTAATAATTAAGCATAAAACACATAATTCACATAAAATTCACATAATTCCTTTTCATTTCTTCTAAATGAGTTACAAAGGTTAACCTAGACTATAATGTCAATATTAATGCCTAGCCTAGAAACACGGACGTTACATATACGAATCAGAAGATTTGTGTAATGAGGTGTTGTAAACCTTTCAACATCACACACATGGAACAAAAACTTCGTATTATTTCCCTTTGTATTCTTTCCAACGAACACAATTCCCAGTGGCTTTAAACAAATTTTTCCATCTTTGAATTTGTTTAGACTAGCCTTTTTCACATGAATAGTTTGAGGAACATATATTTTTCTGTCCACAGCCTTGGCCAATTAAATATCTATTAAAGATCAAGCTTCATATTACCCATCAATGAAAGTTTTCAAATGAGCAAAACCAATCAAAATATCTTCTATGCTTGTAACTTCAAGCTTCGAAACATCAACATTCTTCATAATCATGGCCACCACTATCAAATCATGAAGATTCATAATGGGAAAGTCTGCAACCGAAAAGTCGAATTGAACATTGTTTGCTCGGACTGCATAATAGCGATAATTCTGTAACATACCCTCGAACAAAACGTCTTTGGATATGCCAAGAACTCGAACTATTTTGACTAAAGACCATACATCCTCCTCCTTTTTACCAATTACAACATGAAAATGAAACTTTAGACGTTTATATTCAGACTTATCCTTGTACTTGTCAGCAAGTTCAAACTGCTCATCCAGGAACATCATTCTATTCACTGGAAAATCTAGTTGATTTAGATTTGAGTTCACAATGTCGAAACTTCTTTTGGGAACTTTATCAAACTCATGCATAGCTCCAGTTACTGTCAAAGCCTCAATATATTCATAATGATATAACTTCGTTGGATCACCTTTGTTGAAACCAGGAGGATCATTTTGTGACAACCGTCACTTTCTGGTCAAGTCAAAGTCAAATAAAGTCAACAAGTCAAACCGCTCAACTCAATTAACCCTTGTATATTAAGGTTTACTTTATGTTTACTATTGTACAACACACTATCTTAATACAAAAGTATTACTTAGAGTTTTCATGTGTTTGGAAAATCTAAACCCTAATCAGAGTAAATGATGTAACTACTCGATAAAATACTATTACATACCCTACGGGGGCGTATAACACTCATAACAAGGATTAACGGGGCTTACGAACCTTGCATTTCGTGGCTAAACACTCACAAAGGTCACAAACAAAGTCTCTCTAAATATCTCTCACTCTATCTCTCTCTCCCCCAAATCTCTCCCAAATCTCTCTCAAAATCTCTTTCAACTTTTTATAATCACCCGGGGCATCCCGACCCTTAATTTAGTCGAAAACAACTCAAAACGGGAAGATTAATGGAAAAACAGCCTTAAAGGACCGAACCCCTCTTAGGAACCGAACGCCTCTTAGGAACCGAAACCTCTTAGGAACCGAACCTGCCAAGAACCAAAACAGCCATTGAGGACCGAACTCACCCTTCGGTTCGGATCAGGCCTCTCGGACCGAAGCTCCGCCTGCTTTCGCCTTCACTCCTCTTACCCATTTCGCCTTCGGTCCATTTCGCTTTCCATCCGCTTTCGGTTCCCACTCGAGCAATTTTGCACGCGAGACTTCTTGGACCAAACCTACCTTCGGTTCTAAGCTCCAAGGACCGAAACCTCACCTCAGACTTCGGAAGTTCGCCTCCTTTCCCCGATTTTCGACCCTTTTCACGTTTTAAGCCCGTTTTTGGTAATTTCAACGCGAGATTTTCAGATAACTCTATATTTTATCATTTTCAACCCTCTAAGATCATAAAATATCCATATCTTAGAGAATTCTAGGATATAATCCATAAACTTTATTGGGATGAAAGTGCAAAGTACAAGAAGGTACTTTGACTTTTCCCATAAAACTATGACAACAAGCCACCTCCCATGCCCCTTTCTATGACAACCTCCAGTCACTATTCATCTCTATCTAGTCAACTATTTGTCCTCTCACACTCTTCTCCAGCAAGTCACCTTAATCAAAGGCTGGACAAATCCTTATCTATCCTCCCAAAATATTCATTCTTCTCACCAAAAAATCAAACCCATTTCTCTCTCACTTTCTCTCTCTAAAGTCGAGATTTTAAGGCTGTTCTTGAGCATTCTCCTCAAGTATTGGTAAGTATCTTCATCCTACACTTGAATACTCTACACTCCTCCACTCAAATCATGAATCTCTTACACAAATATCGTCATATTTGTGCCTAGGACCTTCAAATCTTCAAGCACCTCCAAAGTGTTCTTGACTTGGAAACCTCTCTTCTTCCACATTCATCTCATAAAATCACTCAAGGTGAGTTAATACCCCTACATTTTCATGTTTTCTTCAAGTTTTAGGGGGGAAATACAAGTTAAATCACCTTAACATCACTCACACTCATACTTTAGCTTTTCACAGAAACGTTGAGTTCCATTCACAGACTGTTTTGACCATCTTAAACTTAATATCTTTCAAACCTGTTTAATATACGACTAGTTCAGATTTATACCTTTACAATGACTACTTGCACATGTCTATATGATTTTTCTGCAATTTATGGCGATTTTTACAAAACATCCTATCATTTCAGAAACAAATTCGGGCCAGTCTGTGAATATGAGCATTTTCATGCACATTAGAGACTTCTAAAAATCATAATAAAAATTATGGACAAACTAGATAAATTTTCTAAACTCTCAGAGTTTACGGATTCAATTTTCGACTTCGTATGATTTTTCTGTGATTTTACTAATACAGTGTAAAAAAGTTAAAGGTTAATTAAATAGCTTACAATATTAACCTTCACTTTGTAACATGTTGAGCAAGGTGTATAACAATAAGTTTCTAAATGTTGAATGTATTTCATGTTAGTTTAACATCATAAATAGAAATTAGTCATTCATAATAAATGTTTTCATTCAATACGAACACGTGCAATAAACTATAATAGGTATGGTTTATGGATTCTAGATTTCAAACATACTACATAAAAAGGGGATTTACTTCCACCATAGAAAAGGCTTTACTTTCAAACCACACTTAAACTTGTTAACGTAATTTGTGAGACAATTCTTCAGTTGTACTCTTAGGGTACGGGTTAAAAATTCCTGTAAATTATACCCAGAGTCTCTTGTAGGGAGAGCGTGGTAATTGTATATAGATCTATATTGGGTTTGACACCCCACACCTTGCTGCTAGCTACAATGGGACCTGCAAGTCTACGGGTGACAAATGTCATAACATTTCTAACGTCTGAAAAACATTGTATTGGGTTATCCAGTTGTAGTATGGTTATAGCGACTCACATAGGGAGTTAACAACACTTAAAGTTTACGGAAGATTCTACTTTAAAAAGGGGGTTTATCTATTTCAAACTGCATACTTTGTTACAATTACGAATCACACTCATACATTCGGTGTTGGGATTTAAGACTACATAATATTTTATACGGAAAATACCATATTTTTCTTGAGTATACGTTACATCTACAAACAAAGATTTTCAACCACTACATCCAAAAGCTTATGAACTCACCAACTTAATTGTTGACATTCTTTCAAAACTACTTGTATTCTTAGGAAACCAGTGAAATAGGTAACCAATTGCTTTTGAGGATGGGATGCAAGGACGTCAATTAATACATTTTGACATCATAATGTAATTGATTTTGAAACATGTAATTCATACAATGGTGTAACTTTTTCAATTATATTTATGATGGTTGTGTTTTCTTTGGTCACTATTATACTCGTTGTTATGACACTGTACATGAATTCATTCCCACCCCCTGACGTTTCCGCCATCCTTGGTTTGGGGTTGTGACACATTTGCACGTTGCCTCAAAATGCTTTGAATATGCCTTTGTTTTTCCACTTCTGCTTCTTGAGCTGCTTTGATATCTTCTTTCGAAGGCACAATATTGGCACCTTTGCCTTTCCCTTTATCAACTTCAGTTGGCTTGGGCTTTGAAGAGCTTGAATCTCCACCAGCTGACCCAATAACTATTCCCTTCGTTATTGGTTTGATGACGAAACAATTGTTTTTGATGTTGTTGGTAGAGATGTTGGAATTTGAGTAGTTAAGACTCTTCCAACCACCTTGGCATCACCTTCAACCTTTCCAGAACCACTTCCTCCAGAACCACTTCCAACATTTACTTTCGTACCAGTGCCAACACCCCCTTTTTCTCCCCCTTGCACCCCTGTGTTAACAGGCAGGGCATTCGTTGCCATGAAGTGGGCAAACTTCGCAAGTGGAGCCAATTCGGAGTGAATTGAGGACTCTAACTTTTGAAAATTTTCTGTTAACAACTCAGGTGAAATTGACATAACTTTCGAAGATTCATCCTTGGCCATAAGAACTTTTAGCTCCCCCAACAGTTTTTCAACATTTCCAAACCCCTTGACTGCATCATCTCCAAGCTTATCAACTTTCGAAGCAAGTGTGGTATGCCATTCCATAACTTTCGTGATTACATCAGCCAACATATCCACCTTATTATGAAGATTGGAATAGCTATGATCCAACTCAACAACTTCCTTCACCGTATCATCACGAAGTTCTTGAATCTTTAGATCAACATTCTCACGAACAATTTTAACTTCCTGAACAAAAAGAACATGTCTCTCTTTGGCAACTACCTTTAATTCTTTCAATGCACCATTAAAGGAGCCAGAATGAACTTTGAGCCTAGATTCAAGATCTCTATTCACATTCTCAAGTTTACTTTGAATAGGATTCTCATGAGCATTGAGCATCACATCCACTTCTATTCTTGATACTGAATGATTACTGCCTGCATTTGCTTGAGACTGCAAAAGTGAATTGAGTTTCCTATTCAAGATCTTAAATTGTTTTCCAAACATAATCATATGATCAAGGATCTTTTCTTCCTCAAAATCAAACTCAAGTTTTGCAAAGGACCCCTGAAACTCTTCTTCATCAGATTCATTTTCTTGAACAGGTGTTGTATCAGTGGATTGGGATGGGAATAGAGTGATGAAAGGTTGTTGGAGGACAATATCAAATGTAGGAGAATGAGTGGTAGTAGGAATATGAGATGTAGTGGGTACGATAAATGGGGGTAATGAAGCTGTAGTGTCAAGAACTGATGTGTCGAAGGTAGATGAGACAACAATAGAAGGGTTACCTTGGGCTGCATTTGTCAAAACTCCATCACCCTTGTTGACATTTGCATCCGTATCAGATACGTTTGCAGTGATGCATAAGGTTCGAACCTCCTCATAAAATGACTCAGTATACGAAACCTCGGGTGGTATGACCTTCGTATGCTCAGGAGTCGAATTTGTTAATTGTTCACTGTGATTGATTGTTGTGTCTACTTGAGAAGTTTTCACATTGCCATCAAGATTTCCAGTCTCCTCTAAATTAGACTTGACTGGAGAATCCCTCACTGGTGAAGAATGGCCTCGAATAGTTGTTGTAGGTGGTGTTTCAGGAACCACTTCATCATCTGTTGAAGCTTCATGGATAACCAACTTTCGTTGTTTCTTTGGCTTCTTTTGTTTCTTCGAAATGTGCTTAGCCATGTCTTCAACATGCCTTTTCTTTGAAGCTGGAGACACTGGTGTAGGAATTTGCGAATCACCACACCTTTATTGTTAAGTTGTGGCTTGCGAATGTAGGAAGGGGAGAAATTGGATGATCTTTCAGGTGAATGACGAGATCGACGAGTCATTTTCTTTAGCCGTCTAAGAATTCCAGTGTTCAAGGGTACCACATCCTTCAAATACTCATCATCTTCAGGAACAACAGGCTTTATTACTTTAATCGATGGATCCTGTTTCTTCGAAGCTTTATCCCCCTTTGAACTTTTCTTCAAAACTTTTTCCAGACTAGCAGGAGGAGAACTATCCTGAACTTTCTTCTTGGACCCTCTCTTCTTTTTCAACGAACCTTCAGCAGAGACATCCAACAATTTTCCAGTTTCAATTGAAGGATTAATTTCGGTCAAATATTCGACCATAATAGGATTGAATGGATCAACTTTTTGAAGCATCGCATCAGGAATACGAGCTACAATCGGAAAAATTTATGCATTGTCTTCTACAGTCTTTGGATAATGGTAGGTAGCAAACTCAGCCAATTCATCAGTATCAGAAACTTGTATCCCTTCCTTTGCATTAACAAACTCCAAGATCAAGCTCCAGTATCGAGCACACGAAATCCCATCAACAACATTCGTTTTCTCAATACTCTTTAGAAATTCCTTCCAAAGATGAGTTGCGTAGTCTACTTGCAAGTCGTACTAGATTCCAGCAACCATTGCATAAACTTCCAATATGCCCTTGTCTAATCCAACTGTTCATCCATTTAAACAGCGAAGATGGATACCAAACATAAAATTCCAAAGACAAGGTAGACCCAATTTCTTGAAATCACTTATCTTGGTAATTACTAGTTGATGACCCATCTCATTAAACATACGAATGATTTAAGCATTGTTCACCTTGTAAAAAGGTTCAGCATTGGGGATATTTAGAATTTGAGCAAAAAGTTTCTTGGATAACCTGAATTGCTTGTCATTTGTGAGTTAAAAAGTAACAATCTGCATCGTCTTGCTGTAAATTGTCATTGAACCAGCAAGAGACAACCATGAAAGAGGAACTGCAGAGGATCGGAACATGGCAGTTGATAAGACAGAATGCTGAAGAGCAAGAATGAGCATTCATAATTCCTTTGGATAAGCATCAAGATCACCAAGAACTTGATAATTTGTGCTCTGGATCTTCATGATTGGATGAGAGGTAATGTATTCAGTGGTTTGGGATTGATTGACCGCCATTGTTAGGGTTTGGAGTTCTTGAAGTAATCAGAGAGAATAAGGAAATCAATTGCTTATGGATTTGAAGTGTGCATAAAATTGGAATTGATCCTCTAAAACCCTTTATATAGTAGAAGAAAATTTTGAATTTAATGCGGTTTCCGTATTAAATGTGGCTGACGTGTCCCCTAGAAAATAGCACCAGTCTCCAAAAAAGTAGGCATACGTGTACTTTATAGCTTCACTTTTGTTCTTGAACCCCGATTTGGAACACCAAACATCACATCTTAAAGCCAAATAACGTGCCCCAAGAGAACAAGAACCGTCAGTAACCTTCGATATTGAGGTTGGACTCTTTCAGTTTTGGGTGGTAAAGCAAAGTCATATGCCAGACTTGCGAAATCATCAGCCTGAGTTGGTTTTACTCGGAACGTCAAGGATTTCGTGAGTGCGATGTGTGCCAAAGAATAAGATAAGAAGCAAAAGTAAAAAAAAATTGGATCTGTGATGTCAAACATATGTGACACGAATGCAGTTAGATCCCAGGCAAAGATCACTTCATTATTCATCAAGAGAGATGGATAACAGCTTGTGTAGTTTCTTGTGAATTACAATCAAATACTTATTGAGAAGTATCGAAGGGCTTCTTTTATCAGGTTTTCAAAGGTGGCTTAAAATTTCGTTACAAAGCACATCTAAACATAAGAGTGACAAGTTGTAAACGAAATTACCTGTTTGACCAGTGTAGTTAGGGACAAGTAAGCGTTGGACAAATTTTGTAAGTAACGAAGGTGAATGATGATACTCAATCGGAAAACATATTCTTTAATCAAAAATATTCCTGAATCTTGTTGGGTAACAAATGTCGTGGGTTTCGAACATTTTATCAATATTATAACAAAAGAAAGAATACATTTTTGAGTATCAAAAATAGGTACAGAAACAATAGTTTCGTTAAAATCTGGATCCTTATGTTTCGTAAGTTTAGGTTTCACTTTCATCACGGTCTCATGATGTTAGATCATAAACACAGATTTTTGATATGTCTAGATCCTGATTGGTTGCTACCAGAAATCTCTTGGACATATGTCATTGTGTGTGAATGTGTAAGAATGTTAGGATGAAAAAGAGTTGGTTTAAGAAATAAAAGTACCTCTGCTATGTTTGGATCAAGCAGTAAACTCTTAACTCATATGAGAAGAGTAAGGTAGCTCAGTGACTAATGGGAATATATCATGATTGGGAAGAGTCCTCAGAATGAGAAATTCATTAAGGATTCATAACCCATTGAGTCGTGGAGGCTTGGGTCAACATGCTACAGCATGCTTCTAGGGCCATCCTAACTAGGACATAGTTTCGAAAGTTTACCTTTCCCTGAAGCAGCAAGCATGAACCACCAAAAATCTTCATGAATTCCTACAAATGAAACAAAAAACAAGACAAAGAAAATATTTTGGGATTTTTGAGTTTTTGAATGAAAATAACAAAAATAACGAAAAATCTTTTTGATACTTTTGAATTTTTAATAACAAAAGACAAAAACGAAAATATTTTTGGCGTTTTTGATTTGATAAGAAAATGTAAAATTAACGAAAAAATCATTTTGGTATTTTTGAGTTTGAAATTAGAAAACAAAACTAACGGAAATTTAAGAAATGACAAAACTAACGAAAATTTAAGAAATGACTAAACTAACGAAATTTTTTGAAATAACTAAACTAACGAAAAATTTTTGAAATGACAAAACTAACGAAATTTTTTGAAATGACAAAACTAACAAAGATTTTTGAAATGCCAAAACTAACAAAGATTTTTGTCAAGCCAATGTGCCCAATTTACGAAAACGAAGCATGTCGAAGTGTTGACTATGAAAAGTAACCGCTGAATCTTTAACAGTAACCGCTGAATCGACACTTTTTTGTGAAACTTTTGACTTGTCATTCTAACGAAAGTAATCCAGGAACTGAATTGGCATCCAAGATTCCTAAGCCATGCATGATCCTTACAAAATATTTCTCATCTAAAGGTTTTGTAAAGATATCAATAAGCTGATCAGTTGTCTTTACAAAATATACTTCTATGTTTCCATCTTCAACATGATCCTTTATAAAATGATAACGAAGAGCAATGTGTTTAGCTTTAGAATTTTGCACAGGGTTATGGCAGATACGAATGGCACTTTGTGAGTCACAATACAACGAAATTTTCTTCATGTTGATTGCATAATCATGCAGTTGACTTTGTATCCAAATGAATTGTGAAGTACAAGCTGCAACAACAACATATTCTGCTTCTACTGTGGAGATCGAAACACATGTTTGCTTTTTCGATTGCCAGCTTACTAACTTCCCATCCAGTAGTTGACATCCACCACTTGTGCTTTTTTGATCAAGATTGCATCCTCCTAAGTCTGCATTTGAAAATGCTTGTATGAAGAAGCCTGTTTTTGAAGGATACTGTAACGCCCCGTTCCTGGTACGTATTTAATCTATTTTATATCATTTTTATAAGAGTAACTCGACGAGTAGAAGCCCTAACTCGTCGAGTAGATGCGAGGATTGGACGCGGGTTTTAAGTAGTCTACTCGCCGAGTCCGCGCTTGACTCGACGAGTAGGCCAGTCTGGGGAAAACCCAAATATTTGGGGTTTGCACCCTATTTAAGCATTATTATGGGCTTCAAGTCCAGCCTCCATCACCTCCAGAGCATTAATCTCGAAACACTAATTCCACATAAGTGAGCTTGAGCTTTCTTGGTGATTTTGAGAGTTATTGGTGCATCTTGTAGCTAGTGAAAGAGTTGGAAGGAAGAAGGATTAAGGGAGAAGGAGTAGATCCAAGACCAACATCACTTTCTCTTCACTTTCTGGTAATCAAGCTTAACACTTGACTTATAGTTATATAGATCTTCTTATTGTCATTTTTGGGTCCAACAAGCTTGATCCTTGAGACTTGGACGTCCCAAGTCGATTCACCTTCAGATCTAGGACCTTGAAGGGTCCTAATGGCATAAAGGTGCCCTCTTTAGGGCCAGGAGAACCCCATGCATGCTAAAACCCTAATTTTTGGCCTTTTAAGCACCAATGATACATGCATGTGCGTAAAGTTCATAACTTTACGTGTTAGATCGACCTTAGAAGCCCATATCTACCTTTTGGATGAGAGTTGTACACCAGAAATCGAGTTATAGACTTGAACAATAGGTGACTCGACGAGTTGTTCTTGGAACTCGACGAGTCCGAGGCTTGAGTCCCCAATCTGTTGTGGTTCAAAGGATCCCAGTTGAGTGATAGCAGGGATTTAGACAAGTCCAGAGGAGTGATTTGACGTATTAAGACATAGCCATAATCTGGAAACCATGGGACTCGACGAGTGTAAGAACACACTCGACGAGTCCAAGGCAATCTCCTTACCCACAAGAACAGACTCGACGAGTTGTTCATACAACTCGGCGAGTCGTAGACTGGACGTGTTCATATGACGAAGTTGGACTCGACAAGTTGTTTATACAACTCGGCGAGTCGGATGAAGATTGACTCGATGTTATTATAGAAGGAGAACTCGTCGAGTCTTTGCTAAACTCGACGGGTAGAGTCGGGTAGGGAGCAGAAGAAAGGATAGGGACTCGGCGAGTTGGCGGCCCAACTCGGCGAGTCAGGTCATCTGGAAGTTGACTTTGACAAGAATATTGACTTTCACTAGGGGTAGAATAGTCACTTTACCCTAAGATTAGTTATCAGTTTCTGACTAAGTGTCTTTATGGAAATTGTAGCCGGGGAGTTGCCGGAGCAGCAGTCAGACATTTCCTGCTCAGTATTTCAGCAGTCAGCTTCACGAGGTGAGTTTCCTTCCAGTAGGAACGGGTCTACGGCCACAATGCCAGCCCGTTTAGATGATAGTAGTTCCGGACTGTGATCCGATACCAGGGTGGTCCCGAGAAGTAGTTCTATATGCTTGATGTCTTTGTGATTCAGGCATGTTTATGTGTTATGTGTTCCGGACTACGGTCCGATGCCGGGCAAGCCCGATGCAGTATATGTGTTTATGTTATATGTTTATGATTATGTTATGCTATGTTCAATTGATTCCAGACTCCGGTCCGATGCAGTGGGCAAGGCCCTAATTAGTCCGGACTTCGGTCCGATGCAGTGGGCAAGGCCCTAGTTAGTCCGGACTTCGGTCCGTTGCAGTGGGAGAGGCCCTAGTTAGTCTGGACTTTGGTCCGATGCAGTGGGCGAGGCCCTAGTTAGTCCGGACTTCGGTCCGATACAGTGGGCGAGGCCCTAGTTATTCTGGACTTCGGTCCGATGCAGTGGGCAAGGCCCAGTATTTGATTTATATGTTATTGTGTGGTACGTGGTAGTTTGGGGGAGCTCACTAAGCTTCGTGCTTACAGTTTCAGTTGTGGTTTCAGGTACTTCCGCCAGCAAAGGGAAGGGCTCGAGTTGATGGCATGGCACACACCACAGTTTCCGCGTGGGATTTATTGACCTGATATTTTATTATTCAATTTTTTTTAAAACAATTTTGATATGAGATTTTGAGACACACGACACTTGTTTTCATTTTAATTATGGATGATTATGTTTTAGTAATGCTTTTCAAACAAAAATTTTTAGGCTGTATTTTTGGGATGTTTCAAGTTGGTATCAGAGCCTTGGTTTGAGGGATTCGGACACACTTTCGGGTGTGTCTGAACTCAAACTAAGGAATTGGTATAAAAACTTTCAAAAAGGAAAAATCAAATTTTTGTAAAAGGAGTTTGAGAAAGAGGAAGGAGTTTTAGAAAAGTGAAAAGATTTTTTAGAAGGAAAAGAATTTAAAAAGAAAAGGGTGTGGTGCATGCGATCAGCCAAGCTCAAGTAAGTACTCCCAAATTAACCGTACAAGTGTATGTTATGATTACCAGTTTTAGTAGAACATCATGCTAGATTAGGGCTAAGGATCTAGGAAGGATGCCTTATGTGCCTGTTTTACGTGATTATTGAGTTACATGCTAGTATCGAGCAGACAGTGGCAGGATAGCCTGATTAGATTACGCCTAATAGTGTGAGCTTAGAATCATATGCTAGTACAGATTCTTGTTATATGAATAAAATTGCTTGAGTTTGTTTCCTTTAGTCTGAATGCTGCTTGCTTTGTGCTTTATGGGACTCTGAGTGATGGGAGTTAGCTATTAAGTAAATACGTTAAGTCACATGTAATCAGGGTTGAATAATCTTAGAGTATTGGATTTGGCCCTATTGCATAGCTCTTGTTTGAGTCCTAACCGTTGTAGGGATGAGTCCCTTACTCGAAGGATTATCCGAGCCTCGTACATGTGATGGTGTTCATGTAGTGGCTAATTGGCATTACGAGGAGACTTTCAGCAGCTGAGGACTGGGTGAAGTCAGAGATTCCCTAGGGCAAGCCTAGGATGAGAGCGTCAGAAAATAATAGTACTAGAAGGGACTTGGTGGAGTCATGGCAGTCCTTAAGGAAAGTACGGATTGATGTGGAAGGTAGTATGGGCCCGTACTACTGAAAGCAGAGGATCCGTACTTGAATCGAGGAAGGTTGAGACAAGACCAGGGAACTTGTAGTAGATGTGATCCCTCTAGATATATCAGTATTTATGACAGTTGTCATTATGTGTCTTCAGAATGGTGGTACTACACCCTAGACCAGCAGTTGGCAGTTCAGGTGAGGGATCAGGCTCAGGCTCGGGCTCGGGGGCCGAGCAGCTAGATGAGCAGACTAGGGAGTTTCTCTCCTCAGAGATCACACACACTATTCTCGAGCATAATCCTGTGATCTTCGGTTCGATCAAGGAGGGTATTCTGGAGCTCATGGATGAGAGATTGAGCATGTTTCGCGCTGAGGTGGCGGCCATGATGGGGTCGCGCACGCTCACCTTCAGGGAGTTCCGAGCCTGTGGAGCTCCCGATTACCATGGGGCCCGAGACCCCATTGCTAGTACCAGGTGGTTGGCAGATGTTGTCAATGCCTTCCGCACCAGTAGATGTCCCGAGGGGGACAAGGTCAGATAGGCATCCTGTCTTCTGAAGGGCAGGGCATGAGACTGGTGGGAGGAGGCTGGGAGAGCCATTGGAGATGATGCAGCCTTGGATGCGATGACATGGGGTGATTTCACTACCAGGTTCAGGGCCGAGTTTGCACCCGTCATTGAGGTGCAACAGCTTGCTAGGGAGTTTCAGGATCTCCAGCAGATGACAGAGACGGTGGCAAAGATTACCGCCAAGTTTAGGGAGAGGGCTCTCCTTGTTCCTAGTATGCTGCAGATGAGGAGATGAAGAAGGCCCAATATCATGAGATGTTGTGGAGTGATATCCGCCAGTTTGTGAGCCGATCCAGCTGTAAAATGCTGGAGGATATAATAGCACGGGCTCGGGAGAGGGAGATCGATCTGGAGATGGAGAGGAAGAGGAAGCCAGAGTTTGCGTCTGGCACAGCGGGTTCGGGCAAAAAGCCCAAGGTGTCTGATCACAGGTCTAGAGGTCAGCAGAGCCACAGTCGATGTGGCAAGTGCGGCAGGTTGCACGATGGGGTGTGCAAGGTGGGGAGTTCCGGTTGCTACAAGTGCGGTCGGACCGGGCACATGAGCAAGGATTGTACAGCTACTACCACTACGACTCCCACCTCAACATCTGATCTGATTTACTTTCATTGTAATTAGAGGGGACACAAAAATTCCCAGCTACTACCCGCTCCTGCTACCCTAAGGATTACAGACGGCCGAAAGGGTCGGGCCGAGACGCCAGTGGCGAAGAGTAGAGCATTTCAGTTGTCAGCTGAGGAGGCTCGGACGACTCCTGATGTGGTTACAGGTATGCATCTTCTCTATCATCTCTCTATTATTATTGCTTATAGCTTATCGTTATGTGTTTTCCTATAGGATCGTTCCTCGTGAACGGCATCTCAGCTCTAGTATTGTTTGATTCGGGGGCTACCCGATCATTTGTGTCGCTCGCGCTGAGCAAGCAATTTAGCAGAGCTCCGGGGGAGCAGGATTGCCCACTTGATGTGGAAATAGCTGATGACAGGACCGTCAGGGTCGTGAGAGTTCATAGAGGATGTACACTACAGTTATTTGATGAGTAGTTCTTAGTAGACTTGGTTCCTATTCCCCTGCGAGGGAATAAAGTTATAGTAGGTATGGATTGGCTGAGCCCCAATGGGGCAGTGATTGATTGCGAGCTGCAGTTAGTGAGGGTTCGCACTCCTAGTGGGGGAGAGTTAGTGATTTAGGGCGAGAGGCCACAACGCGGACCGATTTTTTGTTCAGCAGCGAGAGCGAGGCGCTACTTTCAGCAGGGTTGCGCGGGGTACGTCACCTATGTTATGGATGCTCGGGATAAGGGTAAGGCGACGATTGATGATGTACCGGTGGTACGTGAGTACCCCGATGTATTCCCGGAGGATTTTCCTGGGATACCTCCTGAGAGACAAGTAGAGTTCCGGATTGACTTGGTCCCTGGTGCGGCTCCGATAGCCAAGGCACCGTATCGGTTGGCTCCTCCAGAGATGCAGGAGTTGTCTACGCAGCTGCAGGAGCTGCTAGACAAGGGTTTTATCAGGCCGAGCAGTTACCATGGGGAGCCCCGATCTTGTTTGTGAGAAAGAAGGACGGGTCGCACCGTATGTGTATAGATTACCGGGAGCTGAATAAGGTAACGGTGAAGAACCGTTACCCACTTCCGAGGATAAACGATTTTTTCGACCAGCTTTAGGGAGCATCTTGGTTTTCCAAGATTGATCTACGATCCGGATATCACCAGATGCGGGTCAGGCATGAGGATGTTCAGAAGACCGCTTTTAGGACCCGTTATGGTCATTATGAGTTCGTGGTGATGCCGTTCGGGCTCACCAACACTCCAGCCGCGTTCATGGATCTCATGAACCGCGTGTGCAGGCCAATGTGGGATCGGTCTGTGATAGTATTCATTGATGATATCTTGGTGTATTCCAAGACTCAGGAGCAGCATGAGGAGCTCCTGAGGGAGGTGCTAGAGACCTTGAGGAGGGAGAGACTTTTCGCAAAGTTCTCCAAGTGCGAGTTCTGGTTGCACGAAGTGCTGTTTTTGGGACACCTCGTCAACCAGAAGGGTATATTAGTTGATCCGGCCAAGATAGAGGTCGTGATGCAGTGGGAGGCCCCGAGGTCTCCATCCGAGATTCAGAGCTTCTTGGGTTTGACAGGGTATTACAGGAGATTCATCCAGGATTTTTCCAAGATAGCAGCTCCGCTCACTCGACTGACTAAGAAGTCGGTGGTGTTTCGTTGGGGTCCTGAGCAGCAGACAACCTTTGAGACGCTCAGGCAGCGACTGTGCGAGGCACCGATTCTTACCCTGCCGGAGGGGGTAGATGACTTTGTAGTTTACTGTGACGCTTCGATGACAGGTATGGGAGCAATGTTGATGCAGCGGGGGAATGTGATAGCCTATGCCTCTAGACAGTTGAAGCGTCATGAGGCTAACTACTCGACGCATGATTTAGAGCTGGGGGCTGTGGTGTTCGCCCTCAAGATTTGGCGGCATTACCTCTGCGGGGTCCGGTGTACTATCTACACGGACCACAAGAGTTTGAGGTACCTCATGGATCAGCCAAATCTGAACATGAGGCAGCATCGGTGGTTAGATGTGGTAAAGGATTACGACTGTAAGATCCTTTACCACCCGGGCAAGGCCAACGTAGTGGCCGATGCTCTGAGCCGCAAGACGGTAACGGCTCCGATCCGAGATATCTGTCTGAGGATGACAGTGATGACTCCCTTGTTGGAGTAGATTAGGGAGGCACAGGTTGAGGGCCGGAAGGAGGAGAGGAAGAAGTGTGAAAGGATTGTGGGTCGAGTGGCTTCTTTTGATTATGATGGCCGAGGATTGTTGACCCTGCATGGGAGGGTCTGGGTACCGCACTGGGGTGGAGTACGGCAATTGTTGATGGATGAGGCCCACAAGTCTCGATTCTCCATTCACCCAAGGGCGACGAAGATGTACAGAGATCTTCGACCCGATTACTGGTGGCCCTGCATGAAGCGGGACATGGCTTGGTATGTAGAGAGGTGCCTGAATTGCAGAAAGGTCAAGGCAGAACACTAGAGACCCCACGGCAAGATGCAGCCGTTGGACATTCCAATGTGGAAATGGGAGGATATTACTATGGATTTCATTACTAAGCTTCCCAGGACCGCACGTGGGGTTGATTCGATATAGGTCATCGTGGATCAATTGACCAAGAGCGCTCACTTTATACCAATTCAGGAGAGCATTTCAGCCGAGAAGTTGGCCGAGATTTATGTGCGTGAGGTAGTGGCACGGCATGGAGTGCCTGTTTCAGTGGTGTCAGACAGAGACGTCCGGTTTACTTCCAGGTTTTGGAGGCGGTTTCACGACGAGATGGGTACTCGTCTTCATTTCAGCACCGCTTTCCACCCTCAGATGGATGGAAAGAGCGAGAGGATGATTCAAACTCTCAAAGACATGCTTCGGGCGTGCGTGTTAGATTTTGGTGGCAGTTGGGATACGTATCTTCCATTAGCGGAATTTTCATATAACAACAGCTATCACTCCAATATAGACCGGCCTCCCTTTGAGATGCTCTATGGGAGGAAGTGTAGGACCCCAGTCTGTTGGGGCGAGGTCGGTCAGAGAGTCATGGGGAGTACGGAAGTTGTACTCAAGACCACGGAGTTGATACAGCAGGTCCGTAGCCGGCTCCAGACTGCTCAGAGTCGGCAGAAGAGTTACGTTGACCGGAGGCGTTCTGATTTGTAGTTTCAGGTGGGTGATATGGTCCTCCTAAAAGTGTCACCCTGGAAGGGTGTCATCAGATTTCGGAAGCGGGGCAAGCTGGGCCCCAGGTTCATTGGTCCCTTTAGGGTTTTGGCCCAGGTGGGTCGGGTTGCGTATCGGTTAGATCTTCCAGCAGAGCTCAGCCAGATCCATAGCACTTTCCACGTTTCTCAGTTACGGAAGTGCTTAGTGGATGATTCAGCAGTGGTACCCCTTGAGGACATTTAGGTTGATGATAGCCTGAACTATATTGAGAGACCAGTGGCGATTTTGGATCACATGGTGAAGGAGCTAAGGAACAAAAGGGTAGCGTTAGTTAAGGTGCAGTGGCAGCACCGCAAGGGCTTGGAGTGGACGTGGGAGCCCAAGGAGGAGATGAGAGAGCACTACCCAGAGTTGTTTTTAGAGGCATCAGACTTCGAGGACGAAGTCTAAAATAAGTGGGGGAGAATTGTAACGCCCCGTTCCTGGTACGTATTTAATCTATTTTATATCATTTTTATAAGAGTAACTCGACGAGTAGCAGCCATAACTCGTCGTGTAGATGCCAGGATTGGACGCGGGTTTTAAGTAGTCTACTCGCCGAGTCCGCGCTTGACTCGACGAGTAGGCCAGTCTGGGGAAAACCCTAATATTTGGGGTTTTCACCCTATTTAAGCATCATTATGGGCTTCAAGTCCATCCTCCATCACCTCCAGAGCATTAATCTCGAAACCCTAATTCTCCATAAGTGAGCTTGAGCTTTCTTGGTGATTTTGAGAGTTATTGGTGCATCTTGTAGCCAGTGAAAGAGTTGGAAGGAAGAAGGATTAAGGGAGAAGGAGTAGATCCAAGACCAGCATCAGTTTCTCTTCACTTTCTGGTAATCAAGCTCAACACTTGACTTGTAGTTCTATAGATATTCTTATTGTCATTTTTGGGTCCAACAAGCGTGATCCTTGAGACTTGGACGTCCCAAGTCGATTCACTTTCAGATCTAGGACCTTGAAGGGTCCTCATTGCATAAAGGTGCCCTCTTTAGGGTCATGAGAACCCTATGCATGCTAAAACCCCAATTTTTGTCCTTTTAAGCACCAATGATACATGCATGTGCGTAAAGTTCATAACTTTACGTGTTAGATCGACCTTAGAAGCCCAGATCTACCTTTTGGATGAGAGTTGTACACCATAAATCGAGTTATAGACTTGAACAATAGGCGACTCGACGAGTTGTTCTTGGAACTCGACGAGTCCGGGGCTTGAGTCCCCAATCTGTTGTGGTTCAAAGGAGCCCAGTTGAGTGAGAGCAGGGATTTAGACAAGTCCAGAGGAGTGATTCGACGTATTAAGACATAGCCATAATCTGGAAACCATGGGACTCGATGAGTGTAAGAACACACTCAGCGAGTCCAAGCCAATCTCCTTACCCACAAGAACAGACTCGACGAGTTGTTCATACAACTCGGCGAGTCGTAGATTGGACGTGTTCATATGACGAAGGTGGACTCGTCGAGTTGTTCACATAACTCGGTGAGTCGGATGGAGATTGACTCGATGTTATTATAGAAGGAGAACTCGTCAAGTCTTTGCTAAACTCGGAGGGTAGAGTCGGGTAGGGAGGAGAAGAAAGGATAGGGACTCGGCGAGTTGGCAGCCCAACTCGGCGAGTCAGGTCAACTGGAAGTTGACTTTGACCAAGATATTGACTTTCACCAGGGGTAAAATAGTCACTTTACCCTAAGATTAGTTATCAGTTTTGATGAGTTAAGAAACTCTTAGATCGATTAGATCTTCTACAGGTTAATCAGTAAAACAAACAAACAAACACAGAAAACACAAGATGGAATCAAACGATTCTTAATGATTCAAAAGTAGTCACGCCTCAGCAGAGCTCGATGAAGAACTTCCACTGTAGAGGCGAGCTAGGGTTTGTAGTACAATCAATGAGAATAATTATGAAAAGCGATAATTACTAAGGATGCATGCATGCACCTTAAATACTGAACCCTAAAGAAATAATCACGGTTGGACAGGCCCAAACCGGATAACAAAACTGGGCAAAGGACCAAGCCCAAAGACGCAACTCATCTTGACCCAACAATCTCCCCCTTTGCGTCAATTTGGGGCGACACTTCACTTCGGTGGAGGTTGAGCAGTTCGCTTCACAACCTTGAACAGTCTTGGAATAATGGCAAGAAGAGTCTGTCTAAAAGCCATATACCACCGAAGCATTTCAGAGAATAGTTTCTTGTCGGCCTCACTATTTTGATCGCAACCATGAATAAGCTCCAGAATATGCTCCAAGCAGGCAGTAGAGAATAGATGTTTGTCAGCCAAAGCAAATTGGCACCTCTGACCTTCGGCTCTAAGAAACAAGACAGTGTGAGACTGTGGATCAATCTTTCCCTTCACCATCAGCTTAGTATCCCCTACCATCCCAATTGGCTTGACAGTGGGTCTCTTGCGAATAGCAGCAACAACCTCCTGATCCATCTTTGCCACTTCATGAATGTAACACACTAGCATACGCTTGATGTGATCAATGATTGGCTCATAATCATTTTCATTGGAGAGTAGAATGTTAATAAGGAGAATCCAATCATGTGGATTCAGATTGGGCAAGTCAGCAAGTGAAATTGTATGGACCGAACCTTCATTTCCTCGAGTCACCTTGAACTTGACATTAATGAACTTGCCAGCTGCAGTAGGCTTCATCACCTTGATAGTTGTAATCTTTTTGTTACTCCGGGTTAGGTACTGAGGCTGAGAGAATTCATGATAATATTCCAGTAAGTCCTGATCAACCTTCGGGTCTGGAGAGGGAATTGCAACTGTAGGCTCAAAACAGTGAAAGATGAAAGCCTTGCGAGTGATTGGCATGTCAAATTGAGAATCTTTAGAATTATCAACATTGAAAGAGAGAACAGGCTCTAGCCAATGTGAACTTGGAGCTTCAATAACCTCCTTTTGAAGCCTTTCCAACGTCCATAGAGGAAACTTCAAGTTTCTCTGATTGAGTAGATTCGCTTCTCTCACCTCATTTTCTTTGTTGAATGCTTCAGTAACCTTTTGCTCAATCTCCTGAGCAGTAGGCTTGGGTTTGAGAATATTCATTATAGGAACCGTATCTTCAATATCATCAACATCATCCTCATCATCAGCAGCAATTCCTTTTCCCTTATCCTGCATACCGGAACCCGAAGCTTCTTTGCCTTTCGGTTCGTTAACCACTTTCGGTTGTTGTGGTTTCGGGTGTTGAGGTTTCGGTGGTTGGGATGAGATCTTTGTTGCTTCTCCCCCTTGTTGCGGAGGGACAACAGACTCTAGAACATCCTCTATCCTGCTTAAAATATCAAGAGCAGGCCGTAGCTTCTCAGCTAAATGTCGTCTGACTGTAATGGTAAGAACGGGATCATAGGCTTCAAGAAGATGGAGAAGAATAGAATGAACGTCCCCAATATAGCTTTTTACCACAGACCGCTCCGAACGCAGTTCTTGAAGATCCTTGTTCGCTTGAGTGAGCTTCAGAGTCTGGGTTTTAAGTTGAGTAGTCTTCAGAGCAAGCTCATCCATGATTTTGCTCTCCAAGGCGAGATCCGACTGAAGTTGATCCAGTCGTGCAGAGACAGACGCCTGATGTTGGACGTGATCAGCAGTGAGGTTCTTGCGAAACACCTCAAAGAGTTCCTTTTCCTTTTGAAGAGATTGAGTAAGGGTCTTAACCGAGGCATTGACCGTGTTGGCATTCTGCGTGGCAGCACCCTGTAAAGACTCAAGAAAAATATTTGCATTAGAAATTAGTTTATCGACTTTTTCGGTCGCTTCCGTGCAGACTTTCGTTGAAGCATCAATGACGTAAGTGGCTTTGGAGATTGAAGCATCGTGTTCTTTAACCCAAGTGGCCATCATGCCTTTAATGGCAGACTCAGAAAGAGAACTCTGAGTAGATGAGGAAGCCATGATTTTGTCTAGCTTCTCATTCAGCTCCTTAAGATGGCGTTTGGTGACAGGGGCATCTTCATCATCATCACTTTGCACCCTGTAAGGACTGTAGTAGAATTTATCAAAATCAACATTCTCCCCACCTAGGACAGTATTGGTTTCAGTGGATTGGGTAGGTGATAGAGGCTTGGTAGTAGCATGGGTTTCGGGTGCTGAAGTACGTACCCCCGTATCAGATACGTTGGTTTGCACTCCAGTGGTGGTAGTGGTTGTAGCTTCTGAAAAGATGGGAGTGGGAATGGGAATGGTGAATGAGGGTTAAGATGTAACGATAGGGGAAATGGGGGGAAGGGTAGTAGGAATGGAAACAGGTGGAGGAGAAGGTACTTGAGAACGAACAGTTACCTCTGGTGTAGGCGAACGTGGTGGTGTGCCACCACGAACCGAAACGTCATCATCTGATCTTTCGTACTCAGATTCGCTTGGAATGAAGGGTTGATGACCAGAAGGCACATACTCTGAGTCAGAGTCGCTTGAGGATTGAAGGATAAGCTTTCTAGCAGGTTTCTTGGTCTTCTTCTGCTTGGGTTGTGAAGGAGCAGCTTTCTCTGCCTTTCGCTTCTTTGGGGATTGAACTTTTGATACTCTACCTCCTTTTTCTCCCTTTTTGGCTTCTTGCTTCTTGCCCCGTTTTGCAGGTTTGTCTACTTTTTCAATAGACTTTAACATTTCTAGGGTTAGTTCCCTTGGACCAGAAGAGGGAAGTTTCTTGTACTCCTGAATAAGCTTGCTTGCAGGAGACACACACGCATACATTGACTCTGGGATGGAGCCAACGAAGTGAAATTTGGAGGGATGAGTAACAATGATGTTTGTTGTATGAAATGTAGCAATAGAAGAAAGAAGAGAATCTGCTATAATGGGAACATGAAAACGATCCATTATGGATTGAGTGATGATGGTCCAAAACCTGGCACATGAAATTTCAGTATGGCGTGAAGCTGATGATAAACTTTGGATGAGCTGAAGCCATAGAACCGAACCATAATCAAGATTGATTCCATGGTACAACCCATAAAGCAAAGTCATGAAAGACTTGCTGGCACCATCTGATCCTGCACTCCTCTCTGAAATCCCTTTGAAGAGGAGAGTGAATAATCCATTCCATTGATGAGGAAGACATGATTTCTTGAACCTTGTCACAGTGGTTAGGGTTTCAGTATACCCCATGTTGTAAAACATCATGAAAAGATGACCGGTGGAGATTGAGTCAGGATTCACCATCGATTCATCATATGTGAGCCCTAGCAATGAGCAAAATCTGTTCTTGGAGATGGAGGCCTTCTGGTTGAGGATATCAAAAAAAAATTTGTCTGCACCCTTGTCGTAAGTAGCCGTGGAGTACAGTTGTGAGAGACAGGACATTGGAACAACTTCCACCGTCGATAAAGCGTTGACGAGTGGCGAATATTTGAGACATTCAACCACTTGATACATGTAAGTATCGTAGAGGAATGGTGCGGGGTCGATCAGCAAGTTCTGGTTTAGCTGGATAGTGAGAAGAGTGCAGGGTGCAGAAGTTTCTTGAACAGACGAAGACTCTGCCATTGTTGAAGCTTGAGGAAGACGAAGATGAACAGAGAGAATTGAATCGCCGGAAATCGCCTTTTCGCTTGAGAGAGAAGAAGTGTGGTAAAGATCAAGATGACGGTACCAAAAACCCTTATATATGATTTTGTGGAGAGAGAAAAAATCAAGGATAATGATTCCTTTAATTTGGGAAACGAAGCCTAAAAAGGCGTGATTAGACAACTGGCAACCCCGATAAAGCAGTTGATGACACACGCTTATGTAACTGTTCAAATTCACACGCCTTTTTCAATCTTATCTTCCTTTCAAATTCCAATTGATTAAGCTTCATGCTGACTCATCTCTTCAATCTTCTAATATAAGCATTATCTCTATAATTAACCAAAGGCTTATTGCAGATGTCATTCCTTCGCTTGAAAATTACTGCAATACATCGTTAGGAATCGAAGCTATATATTTATGAATAGCTTGTGAACAATCGAACTAGACTTTTGGAAAATCCAAGATTTTCGTGCAAGAGAGTGTCATGTCACACCGCCAAACCAGAATGGCGGAAACATTCGGGGGTGGATGACTTCACGTACTATCATAACAGTTGAATATTGTAAAGAAAGTAAACACAACCATCATAAATATAATAAAAACTTACATTGTTGCGTGTAATACATGTTTCAAAAGAATATTACAAATATGATGATTTAAAATGTTTTGATAATAGACGCCTTAGCGTTCCTTCTCCAAAAGCTGATGGTTACCTGTATTACTGATTCCCTGAGAAATACAAGTAGTATTGAAAAAATGTCAACAATTAAGTTGGTGAGTTCATAAGCGTTTTTGTACTGAAATTTGTATGTCCTTTAGTAAAAATAACTGAACGTGTTTTCCAGAAAATCCAATATTTTCTACATATAGTTTGAAAAAGATTCCAAAGGCTGGAGTACAATGGTGTCTTTCGTGCTCGAATAGTGATAGTGTATTTATACTCAAATAATGTATTTACTGAATGTATCAAAAGTCTCGTAAATCAAACTTATTTTAATACTTCCGTGTGAGTTTTATAACCATGCTATTGACCCACACTGCCTGTAACAACGTTCTTCAGGCGTTGTAGTGTTATGATGTTTGTCACCCCAGACCTGCCGGTCTAACTGTAGCTAACAGTTTAGGTGCGGGATTGTCAATCCCGTATAGATCTATACACAAGTATCACGCTCTCCCTCCAAGAGATTATGGTTTATAATACAGGACTTGAAATACGTACTTGAGAGTACGTTGAAGCTGAATGTCTCACAACTCTTAGTATTTAATAGATTTATGAAAATAAAAGTCTATATTTCGTGTAGATGAAAGTATTTCATTTTCACAATGTTTACGTAAAGATGTAATGAATAACCCGCAAACTATACCCATTATAGTTTTTCCGAAAGTGTGTTCCATTTGGCGATAAAAACTCGATGTGATACTAACTTTGCATGTAAAGTATAACGTTGATATCAAAGTTATTTTAACATTTATAAAAATGTAGGTGATGTATGTGAATCCGTATAAAACGATAAGTTTTTCTCGTTTTGCACTTGTATTCCACCCCCCCCCCCCCCAAAACATGAAAATAGGTGAAAAAGTAGGGGTATGAACTCACCTGGAAAGTGTGATGATTCGAAGAAAACGAGATTTTTCCTCAGGCGGCACCTCGACCGGAAAGTGGTGAGATTCTCGGGAATCTCGGGGCTTCGGACCTTCGTCGGGGCTGAGGTATGAAACCAGGAAGTCGGGATCTTCTCGGGATGCTAAATGTGGAGTAAGAATGAGAGAGAAGGAAGAAATGGGCAAGGAAAGTCGGAGGTCTCGCATCCTATTGATAGGTGAGGAACACTGCCCTCGTATGCTGGGCGTACTCCGAAGTACGCGGGGCGTACCTCGTACGCTGGGCGTACCCTCGTACGCGGGGCGTACATCAGCGATGATGTCACGGTCTCCGGTCTTCGGATGGGATGGCAGTAAAGTGGTAGGGGCGACGTGGCCGATCCGAGGCCCTCCATTCAGTACGCTGGGCGTACTCTGAAGTACGCTGGGCGTACTCCTTTGGATAAGCTTCGTAATGCGTGCCAAAAACTTCAAAAATGCGTAACTTTCACATACGAGCTCCGTTTTTGACGTTCTTTATATCCACACGAAGGTGAGAAAATACTCTACAACTTTCATTTAGACTTCGTCGGCAAATTTTGAATTTATTTTTAATTATATTTTATTTAATAGGCCGAGATACGATAATTCCGTTAAAAATCCATAACATCTTTATCCGACGTTCGTTTTCGTCTGTCTTTTTACCATTGTGCTACTATTGTAGAGACCTTGAACTCTCGTTTACGGCGTCGGCTAAAAATCGCTCGATCTTTATTCCGAATTTTTAGCTGTCTACCGCTGTTCCGAAACTTAGAAAAATCATAACTTCCTCATACGAAGTCAGATTTGGGCGTTCTTTTTATGTATGCTCACGGTTTAACGAAATCTACGACTTTCGTTTAGATACCTAAGGCTAAAAAGTATTTTATCAAAGTTTCACTTTTTACGTTTAGCAGTGTTTTACCGGGTGTGTCGTGGATTTTCGATTGGTCATAACTCCTTCGTTATAACTCGGATTTGAGTGTTCTTTATGTTTTTGGAAACCTTGGCACGATATTTAACACTTTGAGTATCCCAATTTATATTTTTGAACACTTCATTTTTGATGCTGTTTTCGTTGATTCCAAACAGTTTATTACATTTGACTTTTTGAATGTTACATTGACTTAAAAATATCGGGTTGTTACATCATCCCCCTGTTAGAGGGAATTTCGTCCTGAAATTTAATCTAAGACAGAGTTTATGGATTAGGAAAAAGATGTGGGTACTTTTGTCTCATCTGATCCTTGCGTTCCCAGGTGTATTCAGGTCCTCGCTTGGCGTTCCAACGGACCTTCACAATGGGTATGCAACTTTGTTTAGTCCTTTTAATTTCCTGATCCATGATCTCTATTGGTTCTTCTACGAATTGGAGATTCTCCTTGATTTCAATTTCGTCCAGAGGGATAACGAGGGTCTCATCGGACAAGCACTTCTTTAGGTTTGATACATGAAAGGTAGGGTGCATGTTATTGAGTTCCTGCGGTAATCGAAGTTTGTATGCCACTGGGCCGATCCTGGAAAGGATCTTGAATGGTCCGATATACCTTGGGTTTAGTTTCCCACGCTTTCCAAAACATATTAATCCCTTCCAGGGTGAGACTTTTAGTAGTACCCGGTCCCCAACCTGGAATTCTAAGGGTTTCCTTCTTTTATCCGCATAACTCTTTTGTCTGTCTCTTGAAGTCTTCAGTCGCTCCCGGATTTGAACAATCTTCTCCGTAGTTTCCCTTATGATTTCTGGTCCAGTGAGAGTGCTGTCGGTTGCTTGTCCTCTTGCTAGTTGTGTGTCACCCACTTCAGCCCAGCACAGAGGTGATCTGCACTTACGACCGTAGAGGGCTTCGAATGGGGCAACTTTGATGCTAGTGTGATAGCTATTGTTGTACGAGAATTCGACCAATGGTAAATGGGTGTCCCACGCCTTACCAAAATCGATCACACAAGCTCTTAGCATATTTTCTAAGGTTTGTATGGTTCTCTCACTCTGGCCGTCGGTCTGTGGGTGATAAGCGGTACTCATGTCTAACCTTGTTCCTAGAGACTTTTGTAGCGACTGCCAGAACCTCGAGGTGAATCTACTATCCCGGTCCGAGATAACGGATATTGGTACACCATGCAGTCGTACAATCTCTCTGATGTATGTTCTGGTTAGCTTTTCCAGTTTATCCGTTTCTTTGATTGGTAGGAAGTGCGCGGATTTGGTTAACCTGTCGACGATCACCCAGATGGTGTCGAGTCCGCTTGTCGTCTTGGGTAACTTGGTTATGAAGTCCATGGTTATCCGCTCCCACTTCCATTCGGGTACTTCCGGTTGTTGCAACAATCCCGATGGCTTTTGGTGTTCCACCTTGACCTTAGCAGTTTCGGCTTTCATGTTCGGCCACCAATACAGTTTCTTGAGGTCCAGATACATCTTATCTGAACCAGGATGTATGGAGTATCGTGTCTTATGGGCTTCATCCATGACCATATCTCTAAATCCGCCAAACTTCGGCGTCCAGATCCGATTCGTGAAGTAACGAACTCCGTCCTCCTTGACTTCAAAATTTTTATCCATTCCTATTAAGGCTTCACTTGCCACATTTTCAGATTTCAAGGCTTCTATTTGGTTTTCCTTGATTTGTATGGACAGGTGTGAATGGATAGTCATGGTTAAGGATTTCACTCGGCGGCCCGAGTATTCCTTCCGGCTGAGGGCATCAGCTACTACGTTAGCTTTCTCGGGATGATAACGAATTTCGCATTCGTAATCGTTTAGTAGTTCTACCCACCGTCTTTGTCTCATGTTGAGTTCCTTTTGATTGAGAATGTGTTGAAGGCTTTTATGATCGGTGAAGATTGTACATTTCGTGCCGTAAAGATAGGGCCTCCAGATCTTTAGAGCGAAAACGACGACTCCTAGTTCGAGATCGTGCGTGGTGTAGTTTACCTCGTGCGTCTTCAGTTGTCTTGAGGCGTAGGCGATGACCTTCCCTCGCTGCATTAGGACACATCCAAGTCCCTAATTTGACGCATCACAGTAGACCACAAAGTCTTCTGTTCCTTCTGGCAAGGATAATATAGGTGCGTTGTACAGAGCTCGCTTCAGTGTTTGGAACGCAGTGTCTTGTTTTTCTCCCCGATTGAAGGTTACTCCCTTCTGAGTCAGGGTGGTAAGTGGTTTAGCAATCTTCGAAAAGTTTTGTATGAACCTTCGGTAGTACCCAACAAGGCCCAAGAATTGCCGGATTTCCGTTGGAGTCCTTGGAGTTGTCCAGTTCTCGATTGCCTTGATTTTAGAAGGGTCCACGTGTATCCCCTCCTTGCTGACCACGTGACCTAGGAAATCTACTTTCCTAATCCAAAATTCGCATTTTGAAAATTTTGTGTATAGCTTCTCTGTCCTTAATGTTTCCAAGACCTGTCGGAGGTGTTGGCTATGTTCCTCCTTGCTCCTTGAATAGATGAGTATATCATCTATGAACACGATCACAAACTTATCTAGGAAAGGACGACATACTCGGTTCATCAAGTCCATGAACACCGCCGGTGCATTTGTCAATCCAAAGGGCATTACTACAAACTCGTAGTGACCATAGCGAGTTCGGAATGCAGTTTTGGGAATGTCTCCTTCCAAGACTCGCAGCTAGTGATACCCAGATCTTAAATTGATCTTTGAGAAGTAGCTCGCTCCTTGTAGTTGGTCGAACAGATCGTCTATGCGCGGTAAGGGATATCGGTTCTTGATCGTGAGTTTGTTCAGTTCCAGGTAATCGATGCACATGCGGAAAGATCTGTCCTTCTTCTTTACGAACAGGACCGGTGTTCCCCATGGTGAGAAGCTTGGTCTAATGAATCCTTTGCTTAGAAGTTCGTTCAGTTGGCTAGATAATTCCTGCATTTCTGCCGGTGCTAGACGGTACGGCGATTTTGCTATTGGGGTAGCTCCGGGAATCAAGTCGATCCTGAACTCGACTTGACGTTCTGGTGGGACTCCTGGAAGATCTTCATGGAAAATGTCGGGGAAATTGCAGACTTCCGGAATATCTTTAATGTCTTTCACTTCTCGTTTCTTATCTATCACGTGGGCTAGAAAGGCACGATATTCTTTGCGAAGGTGTTTTCGGGCTTTGACGCAAGAGATGATTTGTAAATTTGTACTGGGTTTGTCCCCATAAATGATAAGAGTTTTGCCGCTTGGCAGATTGAGGCGAACGACCCTTTCGTGACAAAGTATATCGGCATGGTGAAGGCTTAACCAGTCCATACCGATGATGACATCAAAACTTCTTATAGTAATTGGCATAAGATCGATTTGGAATGAGTGTTCGTTTAAATTTAACGTACAGCCTATGTACATATTGTTTGCGCTTTCCGTTTTACCGTTTACCATTTCTACTGTGAATATTTTATTGAGTGCTTGGGGTTTTTGATTAAGTAAATGTTTGAATTTATGACTCACGAAACTTCTCTCCGCACCACAGTCAAAGAGTATGCATGCATAAATGTCATTGAGGAGAAACGTACCCGTAACCACCGTGGGATCGGCTATTGCCTCGTTCTGCCCTATTGCCAACACTCTTCCTACACCGCCAACATTCTTTGCATTAGGGCAATCCCTCTTGAAGTGCCCAGTTTCCCCACACCCATAACATGCCTGGCTTACTCCAGTACCAGGAACTTGGGTGATTGGGCGCGCTGATGTCTTATAGAAACGGGCAATGTGCCCTTTCCTGTCGCAGTTTTTACAGTGCATCTCCCGGCAATTACCGTGGTGATGGTAATTGCATTTGTTGCACTTTGGTAGGTTCCCAACATATTGTTTTGTCGGCGCAGGGGTAGCGGGAACAGCAGTGGGGGCAGTAGCGGCATGGACCGCCACTATTTGTTTCTTTGAAGGTTCTTGTGAAGTTTGACCTTTCCTCTTGTTCCAAAACTTCTTCTTGTTGTTGTTGTTGGTATTGCTGTCATCGTTGTTGCTTCCTTTGGTTGGTTCCGGGACGACGGTCGTGACACTTTGGCAGACCCCATGATCAACGAGAGATTGTGCCAGTTCTTTGGCGCTGTCGAACGTCGTGGGTTTGGAAGCTAGCACACTTCCTCGAAGCTGGGGCGATAGCCCCCAGATATACCTTTCCACCTTTTGGCTTTCCAGAATCATCATTCCTGGGCAAAGTATTGTCAAATCACTGAACCTATTCGTATAGCTTGTGATGTCCGAGCCTACCATCGTAAGGCCCCAAAGCTCCTGCTCGAGCTTCTGAATCTCGCCCCTTGGGCAGTACTCTCGTAGTAGCATCCATTTCAGGTTCTCCCAACCCATTGAGTTTGCCACCACCAGAGTTAGTGACTTGACGTGGCCATTCCACCACGTTAGGGCTCGCTCGGAGAAAGTACAGGCGGCAAATTTTACTTTGCTTTCCTCGGGGCATGAAGCATATCTCGAACACAGCTTCTGTTTTCTCTATCCATTGGGATAGAGCCATCACTCCCCCAGTTCCATTAAAGGGGATGGGTTTGCTGTTGGAGAAGTCCTTATAGGTACATTCCCCGGAACGACCTTGGTTTTGGCCATTGGTAGAGCTATTTATTCCTCTTCCTGATCCGTTGTTACTCATTTGTGCCATTGCTGCGGTTACGGCAGCTGTTACAGCAGCCTCAAAAGGTAGCAGCATCCATTGATGGAGGGGGTGGTGGAGGTGGTGCGGGTGCTCCGTTTGTATTGAAACGTCGGGGATTTCTCGTTGGTGGCATGATTCTGCCACAAGTTAAGAGACGAATTCTTGATAAGTCATTAGAAATGATTATGGTAGGTTTTAGTATTATCAGTTTTAGTTCTGGTTTTCGCATGTAAATGGAAACTTTCAAAAAGGAGTGTATGATCCTTTTAAGAATTTAATGGAATACTCAAGGAAATAATAAATGCGTGTCAATTTCATTGATATTAGTACATGATACGACGATCAGGAAAATTTGACCTTATATAGGTCTAGGGTACATCAATGAAAATGGGAAAATTTGACCGCATTCCGACCCCCGAACTGCGTTCTCACAATTCGTCGGGTTTACATTCTTAAAGGAAAGAGTAGCACCAACACTTATTTGATAGGTATATACATAGCGCCAGAAGTACGCGCTCTACTCTGAGCGGGTGGCACGCTGCGGACCATGGTATGTGGTTGTGGAAGCCTTAGCTCGAGCTACTTGACGTTCAGCCTCGATGACGCGCCTCTCCATTGCGGCTTGGCTCCTACGGAGCTCCCTCACTTCGGTTCTAGTAGCAGTGATGTCCTTCTGCAGGGAAAAGGTGTGCTCTATTGTTCGCTCATGCTCTTCGTCCAGACGACGAAGACGTACCGCGGTGACAGCAGTGGTGGCCCCAATGTCCAAGAGTTGGTTGGCATTTGCTCTTGCTTGCTCGCCTTGGTTGGCAATGCGTCGGACCATGACAGGGAGTGCCCTGTCAGCCGAACCCCCGTTGCGGAGGTTATAAAAGCCTCGTGCCATGCCGTAGGGTGGGCGTTGCCCTTGTTCCCTGCTCCATCGCTTCAGATCCACAGCCCAGCGGGGCGCCGGGCCCTGAAAGTTCATTGGGGGATTTGCTGCTCCTCGGGGAGGATTGTAGATCTCAGGCGCCGAGTCTGTGCTCCCACCATCTCCTTCCTTTTCTGTATCTTCGTCTGGGTCTTCCTCAGGATCCTCTTCGGATTCTTCTTCGGGTTCTTCCTCGGGAATTTCCTCTTCGGAATCCTCTTCTGGGTCGTCCTCAATCCAGCCTCCATTACCCTGGTTAGGGTAGTAGGGATCCCCGGGAATGTGAAAACCTGCCATTTCGTCTGATCGAGAATAGGGGCAAGAGAATTATATAAAACTCGGGAGTAAGAAGGGAAGTTTTCGATAAGGGTAAATTTTATTCGACGATTCCTATTTCTAATTAAATATTGAGATTCGCATGATTATAACAGTTCTTTTAGTTTTTACAAAATACTCCTATAGTATTTCAAATTTGTGAGTTTGATTCTAGTATTTAATTCAGTAAGTTTTCGACTTGTTGCTTACTACGACCATTCCTCGACATACGTTGGTCACATCCAGGATGAATATAGTTGATCAGACTATATTTATTATTGATTTGATTACATACCCCGAGGCCTAGTCGTAGTGTCGCAACTTGCCTTAATACCTTTTATAAAATTTTGCTATGATACGAGACCGATGCATGCGTGTACTTATACTTTTATAAAAAAAATGTATATCACTTTAATTTATTAAAAGTATCGTTTATGAAAACGTTTTGTCATAGGGTTTTTGATCCCTGTGCATTTATAGTTTGTATATCTTATGTGGTTCGATATACTTAGTTCACTATAAACAATGCTCTGATACCAATCTGTCACACCCCCAAACCAGAATGGCGGAAACATTCGGGGGCGGATGACTTCACGTAGTATCATAACAGTTGAATATTGTAAAGAAAGTAAACACAACCATCATAAATATAATAAAAACTTACATTGTTGCGTGTAATACATGTTTCAAAAGAATATTACAAATATGATGATTTAAAATGTTTTGATAATAGACGCCTTAGCGTTCCTTCTCCAAAAGCTGATGGTTACCTGTATTACTGATTCCCTGAGAAATACAAGTAGTTTTGAAAAAATATCAACAATTAAGTTGGTGAGTTCATAAGCGTTTTTGTACTGAAATTTGTATGTCCTTTAGTAAAAATAACTGAACGTGTTTTCCAGAAAATCCAATATTTTCTACATATAGTTTGAAAAAGATTCCAAAGGCTGGAGTACAATGGTGTCTTTCGTGCTCGAATAGTGATAGTGTATTTATACTCAAATAATGTATTTACTGAATGTATCAAAAGTCTCGTAAATCAAACTTATTTTAATACTTCCGTGTGAGTTTTATAACCATGCTATTGACCCACACTGCCTATAACAACGTTCTTCAGGCGTTGTAGTGTTATGACGTTTGTCACCCCAGACCTGCCGGTCTAACTGTAGCTAACAGTTTAGGTGTGGGATTGTCAATCCCGTATAGATCTATACACAAGTATCACGCTCTCCCTCCAAGAGATTATGGTTTATAATACAGGACTTGAAATACGTACTTGAGAGTACGTTGAAGCTGAATGTCTCACAACTCTTAGTATTTAATAGATTTACGAAAAGAAAAGTCTGTATTTCATGTAGATGAAAGTATTTCATTTTCACAATGTTTACGTAAAGATGTAATGAATAACCCGCAAACTATACCCATTATAGTTTTTCCGAAAGTGTGTTCCATTTGGCGATAAAAACTCGATGTAATACTAACTTTGCATGTAAAGTATAACGTTGATATCAAAGTTATTTTAACATTTATAAAAATGTAGGTGATCTATGTGATTCCGTATAAAACGATAAGTTTTTCTCGTATTGCACTTGTATTCCCCCCCTAAAACATGAAAAGACGTGAAAAAGTAGGGGTATGAACTCACCTGGAAAGTGTGTTGATTCGAAGAAAATGAGATTTTTCCTCGGGCGGCACCTCGACCGGAAAGTGGTGATATTCTCGGGAATCTCGGGGCTTCGGACCTTCGTCGGGGCTGAGGTATGAAACCGGGAAGTCGGGATCGTCTCGGGATGCTAAATGTGGAGTAAGAATGAGAGAGAAGGAGGAAATGGGCAAGGAAAGTCGGAGGTCTCGCATCCTATTTATAGGTGAGGAACACTGCCCTCGTACGCTGGGCGTACTCCGAAGTACGCGGGGCGTACCTCGTACGCGGGGCGTACCCTCGTACGTACGTCAGCGATGATGTCACGGTCTCCGGTCTTTGGATGGAATGGCAGTAGAGTGGTAGGGGCGACGTGGCCGATCCGAGGCTCTCCTTTCAGTACGCTGGGCGTACTCCGAAGTACGCTGGGCGTACTCCTTCAGATAAGCTTCGTAATGCGTGCCAAAAACTTCAAAAATGCGTAACTTTCGCATAAGAGCTCCGTTTTTGACGTTCTTTATATCCACGCGAAGGTGAGAAAATACTCTACAACTTTCATTTAGACTTCGTCGGCAAATTTTGATATTATTTTTAATTATATTTTCTTTAATAGGCCGGGACACGATAATTCCGTTAAAAATCCATAACTTCTTTATCCGACGTCCGTTTTCGTCTGTCTTTTTACCATTGTGCTACTATTGTAGAGACCTTGAACTCTCGTTCAGGTTGCTTCGGCTAAAAATCGCTCGATCTTTATTCCGAATTTTTAGCTGTCTACCGTTGTTCCGAAACTTAGAAAAATCATAACTTCCTCATACGAAGTCAGATTTGGGCGTTCTTTTTATGTATGCTCACGGTTTAACGAAATCTACGACTTTCGTTTTGGTACCTAAGGCTAAAAAGTATTTTATCGAAGTTTCACTTTTTACGTTTAGCAGTGTTTTACCGGGTGTGTCGTGGATTTTCGATTGGTCATAACTCCTTCGTTATAACTCGGATTTGAGTGTTCTTTATGTTTTTGGAAACCTTGGCACGATATTTAACACTTTGAGTATCCCAATTTAGATTTTTGAACACTTCATTTTTGATGCTATCTTCGTTGATTCCAAACAGTTTATTACATTTGACTTTTTGAATGGTACATTGACTTAAAAATATCGGGTTGTTACATGTCAAAGATAAGGAAATAAATCAAACTATTTGAGGGATTTTGGGATGTCATAAAAGACATAAAGCAGTAGATCCCGACACGAATCGCTTCCTTCAAAATCTAAATAGAATTCAAAGTGCTTGTATGGATTCCCGTTGAATTACGATCAAGTACTTGTTAAGAAGCATTGAAAGGAATCTTTTATAAGTAAGGCTGTTGGGTGGCTTTCGCTTCAATCCAGGTTTTGGTTCTTGACGTAAGACCAAAAGAGGAACGAAGTACTTGTGAGACCAATGTGGCCTGTTAAACAAGTAGGATTGGTACATTTTCAATGAATTGTTGATAATAGGTAGTAAGAAATCTCAACGAAAAATTAAAACTGGACCCTTCGGGAAGAAAATTCTTGGTGATAGACATTTTCATAAGGATCTCTCACAAGAATAGGAGATTTCAAGGTACAACCACAAAAGTGGTTTCGTTAATTCAAGGTGAAAGCTAGAACATTTATTTGTTCACCGTCAATGCATTATAGGTATTGAATTTTTGTAAGGTCCTAAAAATGGATCTTTACCAATGATCAAGCAATCACACAATCAAATAGAATGAGAAACAAAGTAGATACAGAATTGAAACAAGCTTGCACACGCTTATATTGCATAAAACGTCTGGTACAACTTGCTCTAATGACCGTGAACTATTGTGGAATCAACAACCATTAATGACCTAGATAACCCCTATATATAGTGGACTTTGGCCGGACACTGGGTTTACGGCCGTAAACAGGCTTACGGCCGTAAACTCACTACTTGGCCGTAAACTAACATACAACCTACCAAAACTGCATAAAGACTCAAAAGAACTTATTACAATGAATGCCTAGACCAAACCATTAACTAGACCCTTCAATCTCCCCCTTGGTTTGGTGCTAGCTTGAGCTCAGTCTTTGTCGACCACCAGCACATCTGACTTCCCCATCGCTCCGTTCTACATCCGTTTGTCAATGATCTCCACAACCATAGCTGTAAACTCTTTGGTAGCTGGCTTAAAGATGTCTTCTGCAACTTTAATCTGATAATGGCTCAGCTGATGTATATCCCACTTTCCAAACTGAAGCAGGTCTCGTTTGTCGTACAAGCGGATGCATCCATTCTTAAGCTTGATGACAGCAGACACTGTGGTTTCATCAAACACCCAGTACTCTATGGTTCACAGAGATCCATCTAGATTATCCTGAAGAATAGGAATCTGCTTCACTTGATTAGTAGCTGGCCACATCACAGCTCGAAGAGGTTGATTGGTTTTAGGATCAATTACACTTGGGTATATCTTAATGATTGACTCTGCAGTCTTCATGGAAGGAAAACCCTTGCGTACTTGATCTTCCAAGAAATGCTTGGACTGTGTAGCCTGGGGATTTTGAGAGACATTGGCAAAAGGTGCATGTGACAGCTATGAAAGATCAACCCTGGTCCAAGAGTTGAAATCATGAGCATCTTTATATAGTTCAGTTTTACCACTCTTCTGTTTCACGATCCACATGTCCAGAGTGTCGTGAAATCCCCATGAAACGATCCCTGACCTATCACCATATATATTTGTAAAACGATTCTTTTCAAGATCTGTGAAGGTGATAGTAGGCTGATCCACAGGAGCATTCTGATCTGAGCTCTTTTTAAACAAGTATTGACCTTTTTCAGCTGCCTTAGCCAATTTGGCACGTTTCAGAGCTACTATATGTGGAGCTTGAACTGGTTCCTCCTCAAATCGATTCACAACTCGAGAAGTTTGAGCAGATGTTACAATGGGATGAGCCTGGACATGCAGATTGATCCTTGACTCATCAGCAGATGTCTTGAACTCGTCACCAAGTTCCTCTTCTAACTTCTTCTTCAAATCAAAGTAACTTGAAGTTAGAAGATTAAAGTGCTTCTGTAGGTCAGAAATCTGCTGGGTCTTCAAAGCTTTATCCTCTTGAAGGTCAGAAACTTGAATCTTCAGATTTACATTCTCGCTCAAAAGATCATTAACTTGAATACTGAGCTCTATATTCTTTTGATCAAGCACATTTACTCTCTTTTGAAGCTCATTAATGACTGAAGCATCTTCTCTTGAATGACCTTCTCTAAAAGAAATTCCTTTAGCTCTAGAAGAAGGTATTGAAGTTTGTTCCTGAGCTAGATGCATGGCTAGCCATACAGAGGCATCATCAAGATCTGCCCTAGGAGAAGAAAATCCTGCTTGAGCAGAGGAACCACCAACCTCAAAGGTGGTGCTAGGACCTCCACTAAAAGGTTCTGTTGAGACGATGGCAGGGGTAGTTGTTGGTGTAGTTGGCAGGCCTTGAGATAAGTCAGAATCCAGAAGCCCATGTCTAGGATCACATCTTCTTCTCTTCGACGGAGGTTGTAAGTTCTGGATTGTTGCATCATCACTCTGAAGTGGTTCAGTTGTAGGTGAAACAACATCAAGGGGAGGAATCCCTGACACTGTCACCATTGGAGTTGTTGTATCAACCACTTGATCGGTAGTAACATGTGCTGACTCGAGAACGTCATCAAAGTCCCTTATATCCGTTGCTAGATAAGCAACATCACTAATATTGTCAAGTAGTGTGTCGAGATTGACATTTGACAAAAAGTCTTCGTTACTTCCAAAGTTAGTCGGAATCTCATCTTTATCAAAGCCTGTAATATCAAGGTCTTGATACTGATCAGTCTCAGTCACATTCTTAGAAGAACCTTCATTGTAGTCACTTTCGACTTGGACTGATTGCAGGTCATGCTCCTCAGCTACATAAACATTGGGAGCAACTGTCTCTTCTCATTCCTTGTCTGACATAGTGATCACATCTCCTTCCGAGATCACCTTTTCTGATGAAGTAGGCTCAGAGGATATTTTGTCAGAGGATCCATGAGACTCGGATGCCTCATTTGGCTCAGCAAATCTTTCGAATTTTACGAGCGGATATAGTCCTTGAAAGACTACTTTTCCCTTGCGATTTTGCTTGATGAGCCCAACAGTGTGAGGGCCTAAGGACTTCATATCAAGTGTATCTCCCTCCTTGACCATATCAGGAAATTATGTGTTGATGAATAGCTGAATGATCCTGGGATACATCAAGAAGGTATCCTGTGTGATAGCATTGATGTTGACCACAAACTCGTCCACGATAAACCTCGAAAAGTTGAAGCCAATCCCTGCAGCAAGAGAAACAATAGCTCCAGTGTTTCTCAGAGATATTTCATCTGCACCAGACCTCCTGCCTGAGATGCAGCTCACGAACGCATGAGCTAGGAATCTCCAATAAGGTGGCAG
This sequence comes from Lactuca virosa, assembly GCF_052849685.1. Classification (NCBI taxonomy): domain Eukaryota; kingdom Viridiplantae; phylum Streptophyta; class Magnoliopsida; order Asterales; family Asteraceae; genus Lactuca; species Lactuca virosa. Next base: position 290,180,472 of record NC_136432.1, on the reverse strand, counting down.
AAGCTTCTTCACTATAGGAGGAGAGTCGCCTTCGTACCCCATCTTTTTCAGAATCTTCTGAGCGTCTTCAATTCCGATCTCAGTGGGAAAACTAGGTAAGTTATTGATCAGCAATGTTTCTCTAATGAACTGCTCAGTGAACACAACCTTGCATCCCTTAACGATTGCATCCACAGTTCCTGCTCCATCGTCATCTCGTTTCATCTTGGCAGTCTGCCAGAACTCCCTTATGATGTTCTGATAGACCACAGTGTTCATGGTGATAGCGGAGGCCAGACAGCATTCTCTTAGTCCGTGAATCATTGACCTGAATTCTCCATGTGCAACTGGAGGATCTGCCAGTACAATCACCAAGTTGTGCATGTCTGTGAATTTTAAGCTTGCCATTTGATCTGCACTAAAACAGGCAAGTAAGAAAATAAAGATATTTGAGAAAATAATATTTCAATCGATTTAAATTTAGCCCAAAAAATTAATTATTTTGTCCAAACTTGAGTTCACGGTCAACCAGGAGTTTACGGTCAACCTGGAGTTTACGACCGGAAACCCGTGGTCGTAAGCTCAGGGCCGCAAACGGAGTTTACGGCCGTAAGCTTGGGCCGTAAGCTCTGACAGACTTATTTTCTTCCATTTTAGGCTCAAAACTCAACGATTTCGTGAAACAATTACATATCCACGGTCGGAATGTTACTACCTTTGAGATGATCGGAGCAATTTCATAGAAAAAACGAAAAAAATTTCGAAGATGAGAGAGAAAGAGAGAGAATTTGCGGCCGAAAGCTGAAAAGTGAGAGAGTTTCCGGCTGTAAACTCTCTTATATACCCTTGACTATTTTACCTGATGTCCACACAGTGTAAGAGTCCAATATTTCAAATAATTTTCAAAAATAAAACATTTGAGGATTAAAAAATAAAAATAAAAATAAAAATAAAAATAAAATAAAAATTTCTAAAGTTTAAAAAATAAAATAAAAAAAACTTTGACAACTTTTAACAATATAATAATAATAATAAAAATTAAAATTAACATAGACAAAAAAATAAAATTAACGATAAAATAAAATAAAACAAAATAAAATTAAAATAAAATAATTTCCAAAATTTAAAAATTTAAAAATTTTGATAATTACAAAATAAAATTAAAATGAAACAAAAATAAAAATAAAAATAAAATTAAAATAATAAACTAAACTTATCTAAACAAACACTGAATATAATTTTGTGACCTAGGAGTCAAAGTTGTTAGACAGCCTTGGTCCACTTGTCGGTACCTCTATCTTCATGTCTATGTCTGGTCGATCGCCGGTATTGTGATTCACTTTAACACGAAAAATTGTGATACAATTTTGGACAAGCTAATAAAGACAAGACATTTTGACTCTATATACTTAGATAAAATTTCTAAGGACCATTTATCTGACGACGACCAGGGATATTGTTGTCCACCTAAATTGAGCAGCGAGATCTACAGACAATCCGTAAGTGTTCAATTTTAATTGTACTAGAACATGTTTCCCGCTTCCTAATATGCTCCAGTAATCAAGGACTTCCAGAATACTCCTTACATCGGGTGAGCGGACAATTATTGAGAGAGAAGATAGATTTAGAATGCATATGCTATACACCCAGGTCGGATCTCTTCCAATCATGCAGAGGGTGAAACATATGACTAACTGAAGTTTTAGAGGGATTGAGAAAAAGAATGGTGCATATACTGTGTACCAGGTCGGATTGTAAGTCACGCAGAAGAGACAGTGTATGACTAACAAATAGAAAGAATTGCATAGAGAGAAGATGCAGAGAGATAGAGTTGCATATGTTACAGTCCAGGTCGGATCTCTCGATCACACAGAGGGTGCAACATATGACTAACAGACAGAAAGAAAGAAAATAACCTTCTACAGACCTAATTTATCGGAATTCCCCAGTCACCCCATCAATACCGGAATTAAGGACAGAATCCGCACATCAAGGAAAAGTTAATCCACAGTTCTAGATACGGGTTCTTTTAATGTGACCAGTAGATTCCCATGTATATCTCCCTGCTCAACCTATCCGAGCATCGTATTGTTAGGCTAAACGGATCTAACTAGTTCAAGATTCGTCAAGTCCTAGCATTTCTTAAGTTTAATTCTTCCTAGTCAAGTCCATTTAGAATCTTTCGTGCCTACCAGCGCATCGAACACAGAGCGTAGACAATTTAATTTTGGTACGTTACGCAAATTCAGATTGCCTGTTATCACTTCATAAAATCACTTCGCAACACATCACCTACAAGCAAGACTATCAGCAACATATTTTTGATTTTCTGATTTTTTTAATGTTTTTGGATTTTTGAAATTTTTTCAATTTTTTTGTTTGGTTTTTGTTTATTTCTCCCCCTAAATTTGTGCATGGGTGAGAATGAAATCACTAAAATGCGCAAATTTAAATTAATCTAACAAAAAATGAAATAGAAAATAAGAATTAAGAAAATAAAATAACTTAAAATAAGAAAAAATAGAAAAACAAAATTAATCCTCAAAACGAATCATTTTCAAAAATCCCATAAGCACATCGAATCGAGCTTTGTTAAAAGGCTTGGTGAACAGATCCGCCACATTATTAACAGTGGGAACCTGTTCTAGCCGGATGAGTAAACATTCATAACAATCTCTGATAAAGTGAATTTTGATATCAATGTGCTTGGTTTTGGAATGTTAGACAGGATTTTTAGCAATTTGAATCGCAGCCTCATTATCACAGTAGATGGGGGTTTCTAGATAATTCAAACCGTAGTCTAACAGCTGATGTTGGATCCAGATAACTTGAGAGCAACATGCAGATGCAGCAACATATTCCGCTTCTGTTGTTGAGGTTAAGACGGTGTGTTGCTTCTTGCACTGCCACGACACCAGCCGATCTCCAAGATATTGACACCCTCCTGAAGTAGATTTCCTGTCAAGCTCACAGCCTCCATAATTACTGTCAGCAAAAGCATATAAATCAAATTCGGAATTTTTCGGATACCAAAGACCCAATTTTGGGCTGCCTTTGATATACCGAAAAATTCTTTTGACAGCAATAAGATGTGAAAATTTCGGATTAGCCTGATAACGTGCGCATTCACAAACTGCAAACATGATGTCTGGACGGCTTGCTGTAAGATACATCAACGATCCGATCATCGATCTGTAGTGTGTCTGATCTACGGATTCGCCATCAGTATCTGGAGTCAGCAGAGGTCTTTCGGCCATTGGCGTCGATGCAGGTTTAGCGTCTTGAAACCCGAACTTCTCAAGAATATCCTCCACATACTTGGCTTGATGTAGCAGGATTCCGGTTGAATTTTGTTTGACCTGAAGCCCCAGAAACATGGTCATTTCTCCCAACGAACTCATCTCGAACCGCTTTTTCATAACGCCATCAAACTCCTTGCATAGCTGCGGACTGGGAGACCCGAAGATAATATCGTCAACATAGATTTGAACAAGAATCTGATCATTACCAACATGCTTGATAAACAAAGTTTGATCGATAGTGCCACGAGATTATCCATGCTCGAGCAAATGCTTTGTAAGGGTCGCATACCACGCTCGAAGAGCTTGATGTAACCCATACAATGCCTTGTCCAACTTGTAGACATGATTAGGAAACTTCGAGTCAATGAACCCAGGGGGCTGATCAACGTAGATTTCTTCCTTCACCTTGTCATAGAAGAAGGCTGTCTTGACGTCCATTTGATAAACCGTGAAGTTCATGTAGGAGGCATATGCAAGGAAGATACGAATAGCCTCCAAGCGAGCTACTGGAGCATAAACCTCAGTATAATCAAGACCCTCGACTTATCGAAACCCGCGAACCACCAATCTAGCTTTATTTCGCACTATAACCCCTGAATCATCTTGCTTGTTTCGATAGACCCAACGTGTGTCAAGAGACTTTTTGCACTTTGGTAACTCAACCAATTTCCCAACCCCGAACTTTTTAAACTGATTCAACTCTTCATGCATAGCATCTACCCAGCTGGGCTCATTCAGAGCCATTTCGACATTCTTGGGCTCTATTTGAGAGATAAAGCAAGAATAGAGACATGTATTGACATCTCCACTCTGACTTCTGGTTTTAACTCCATCGCCCAGCTGACCAATGATGTTCTCGATCGGATGATCGCGTTGAATTCTTGAGGGTATCTCCTCGCTGATATCATTGGGTGAAACGGGGAGAGTGTGGATGTTGAAAATTCCATCATTTGCTGATTGTTCAACATTAGATGAAACTGCTACAAACTAATTAGCAATTTCTTCAGGAAAGAGTAGTTCCATAAAAGTTGAAGTGACAGCGGAAGCATCTCTAGACATGAACTCTCTTTCAACAGGAGTGAGCGGTGTAGCCTCAGCATCAGGAGTATCATTCTGAACTGGATATTTTGGACTATCAGGTGGTACAGATGACTCCCCCTCAGGTGAAGCAGAGGACTCCCCCTCAGATGGTGAAGAGGATACCGTTGGGGGTCTGTAGACAACTTCTTCGTCTTCGTCTTCAGAAACATTCTTCGAACCAGAGAAAGACCCAAATGAACTATCCGAATACACATTTATAGACTTGAAAAGCGATGTGTAATCAAATAACCAATCCGGACCCACTCGAGCATCCGTTTCATTCTCCTCCAACCAGCGCACGTCATAGGATTCCACAATCGGTTTCGTCTTCTTATTGTAGACCCTATATGTGGTGCGTGCAGCATACCCTACGAAGTAACAATCATCGGCTTTGGCATTAAACTTTGGGTTGGACTCTAGGTGAAGAAGGGTGCAAGGGCAGCCAAATACACGAAAATGACTGACTGATGGCTTGTGACCATATAGAATCTCATACGGTGTCTTCATCTGAGCTTTGTTGATCAACACACGATTCTGAACGTAGCAAGCAGTGTTAATCGCCTCGGCCCAAAAGAAAACCGGTAACTTGGAGTCACACAACATCGTCCTTGCAGCGTCTTTTAAAGTTCTATTTCTCCTTTCAGCAACACCATTTTGTTGAGGTGTGTGAGCGGAGCTGTATTGACGCATAATCCCTTTTTCTACGCAAAAATGATCTAGAATAGAATTCTTGAACTCTGTTCCGTTGTCGGTACGAAGCGCCTTCACCCGATTATTGGTTTGGTTCTCAATCAGCACTATGAACTTCTTTATCAGATCTGCAACCCCAGATTTGTTGGATAAGAAGAAGACCCACGTAAAACGAGAGAAATCATCAATCACAACCAGACAGTATGAACTTCGGTTGATGCTTAGGACGTTGACTGGACCGAACAAGTCCATATGTAATAATTGGAGCACCTGATTGATTGAGTTAACCTGTTTTGGCAGGTGTGGTTTTCTATGATGTTTACCCTGGGCACATGACACACACTTCTCAAACGTTATAAAATCTCTGACAGGTAAACCACGAACCATCTCATTCTTTGCAAGACGATTTAGGTTTTTGGCGTTAGCATGATCGACTCTTCGGTGCCACAGCATTGCATTTTGTTCTGAGACCTTTGAAAAGAGGCAAGTAACTTGTTCGGGAAGGTTGCTATTCATATCAATAATGTAAGCATTTCCATCCCTCTTAGATTTGACAAGAATCCATTCTTCTGGGATGACAATGCCTGGCTTGAGAATCATACATTCCTTGTCAGTGAAATGTGTTGAATAGCCTTTGTCGCATATTTGAGACACACTCAACAAACTATGCTTTAAATCGGGAGCAAAGTTGACATTCTCGAAACTTAACACTCCATTTGTAACGGTTCCTCTCTGAGTGATCTTGCCACCTTCTCCACCCGCAAAGGAAACATATCCCCCATTAAAAGATTGAATGTTGTTCAGTTGGGAGATATCTCCTGTCATATACCGGGAGCAGCCGCTGTCGACGAACCAAGGTCTGACGACATTCCCCCACAACTGTCCCTGCAAAATGAGTGGGATCATTTAGATTTGGGAACCCAGGTCATCACTTTCATGGGTTGGCCCTTCTCTTTCTCTGATTTATCTTTACTTTCTAACTTTTCAGAGGATGTTGATGATAGATTGGAGTTTATTTTGGGAATCCATTGGTAATTAGGTTTCCTAACAGTCACCAATGGTTTTGAAATAGGTTTCTTATCAGTTTGCATTGAGTACTTAGATTTTCTACCAGAAGTGGTTGAAGACCCAGAGCTGCTCCTTTACGAAACCGATCTTGGCAGAGCCGTGTTCGGTTTTGGCAAACTGTTTGGGACTTTTTTACGAAAAACCTTTTTATTATATTGAAAAACTGCCCTTTTTCTACTACAATCCTCTTTCCAATCATCATTCCGAGAATGAGCTCTAGTGGACTTTCTAGTTAAAGACCTTCCTCTAAATTCGTTCTCTCCTCTTTGTGACGTATAATGTACAAACATTCTATTTAGACAATTCCTAGCTATATGCCCACCAATACCACAATTAAAACAAATCTGTTTGTTATTATTAAAACCTGTACTGCCTTTTTCAGATTTATTTTCCATACCGACACCCTTACTTTTCTCACATGAATATGAACAAGAAGCAGGTTGTGAGATAAGTGAGGGCGTAAGAGATGGAGTGACTTGTGGAAATGGTGAGTTTTTATTAGCATCATTACAAGCATCAGAATTATCAAACATCTCATCAAACACTTCAAAACAATTCAAACCAGTATCAGCAGTTGCAGAAACATCACAAAAAACATTGTCTTTTTTAACATCAGAAACAGAAAAAAAATTATTGGAAACTAAAACTTCAGGTTCAGACTCAGTTTTGTTATCATAAACAGATCCTTCAACTTCGTGCTTTGACTGATCTAAGGATTGATCTGCAGGGGAAGTAGAAATGTTAGTACTTTCAACATTAATAAATCCTCCCGAAACAAAACCAGATGGCTTGCCATAAACCATGAATGATTCATTAGAAATCTCCTCCTTGGACAAAGGTTGAAACTGATATGAATGATTGAAAGGAGGAGGCACTTTATCATACCCTAGACCCTTTGACTGATTATGTTTAAATTGCATGCAGTGGTCTATCATGTTGGCAACTACTTCACTTGATACATCAAATTTTCTAAAATCAAAATCAGCAGTTTCAAATTTGCCCTTTAATGTGTCAAGTTCAGTAATTAACTCAGCGTTCTGTCTCTTAATGTAGTCATAATTTTCACATTTATTACTGTAGTCTTCCTGAAGTCTTCTAAAGTCCTTTATTTTTGTTTCTAACTGGGCCTTAAGGGGTTTTTGTCCTTTTCTAAGTTGATAACCCTCATATCTAAGGTCCTCTACTTCTCTACGTAATGTGTCTATTTCTTCATGAAGAATTTTAACATAATCAATACAAGCTTGAGAGCAAGAAGGCAAACTTACCTCATTTTTCTTCGGTTCACAAGTAGAAGAAACCATCAACGCAAACTGAAGCTCCATCATCTTTTCTTCAGCTGCAACACTCTCCACGGAGGCTTCATCTTTAACTTAGGCCAGGTGAGCATTTTCAGGTTTTGAAATGTTCAGGGCCTGAATCTGGTCCTCCCAGTCAAATGACTGAGCAACCATAGCCTTCTCACTGTTGACCTGAGCACCTCCCCGATTGTTTCCCACTACAACCATTGTCCGGTCATTGTTTAATCTTCTATCCGGCTTCGGGCACTCACGGGCAAAATGACCCGGCTCGTGACAGTTGAAACAACGCAGCTTCCCTTTGCTAAACCCTACCTTTTTATCAGCGCTTATCCCCTAGTTATTCTTCCATGTCTTCTTCGCAAACTGCTTCTCCCTGAACACTGCCATGGCTATTTGCCATGTAATATCCATTTCTTCCACATCTTCTGGATAAATCTGATCCAGATCAGCAAATGACAATTGTGGTGGAAGATCTCCAGCTACAAGAGCATGGTAGCAGTTAACAAGTCATGTGGCGAGAGCAAGATTTTCATCACACACCTTAGCATTTGAGGAAGAAGCCACATTTGAGGAAGGAGCAACTTGAGAAGCAAAAAACGATTGGTTCTAAGAAAAAGGCATGGACGATGTAGCAGGAAGTGAAGTAGCTGATGAAGTGGAAAAGGATTGAGTCTGAGCTTGCTGAGCAGCAAAAGGTTGACCTGGAGAGGGAAATGTGAGAGATGAAAGAGCATTGTTAGATGAAATCCCAAGGTTTGCAGTTGAATACGAATTCACATGATTTATCTCCCGCTGTTTATCATCAATATCACAAGCCTTGATGATTGCCATCATTTCAGCAAGAGTAAGGCGATTTAGATCCTTGGTCTTCTTGATGACAGCCACATTCATGTCCCATGACTTTGGGAGAGCATTCAGTAGCTTTTTATTTATTTCAAACTTTGTCAAGAAGATCCCAGCTATAGTCATCTCACTGGTGAGAGTTGTGAATCGCTGCAGCTGTGCTTCCAGGGTTTCTCCAGTAATGTAGTTGAACATGTTAAACCTTTGCCGCAGCATATCCTGGCGGCTTTACTTCATGTCCTCATTACCGTCATATACCTCAATCAAAGCTTCCCACAAAGCTTTTGCTGAAGTATACTCTCTGAAACCTTGAGCTATATCATGAGATAGAGCCATGGTTAGAGTGGCCAAAGCCCTTTCCTGTTCTTCCACTTTCTTAAAATCTTCATTTGTGTAATTTTCAACAGCTTTGTCAACTACTTGCCCTGCAACAGTTGTGGTTATTCTGACGGGATTCTTGATGATGCTTCTCCAAATCTTGAAGTCCTTCATTTTAATATACTTTTCTATCCGGGATTTCCATTCAGGAAAACCATCTATAGACAATAGTCTTGGAATGCGTGTAGTGGTGCCCATGACAGAATCCAGCTCATGATGATGTGTTTGACTTTGAGAATCCATTTATTCTGATTTTTAAAACTTAAAAATTAAAGAAATAAGAATTGTCAAAATTGAGTTTACTGTCAGTAGTTTACGGCCGTAAACTGTGTTTACGGTCGGGTGTTTACGGTTGGGGTGCTTACGGTCAGGTAGTTTACGGTTATTTAAGATGCACCGATTACGGTTTAAGAACACAATTTACGCCTCTTGAATGTGCTTGAGTTTACGGCCGTAAACAGGGTTTACGGTCGTAATCTGTTGGCAGTAAACTTCCAAAAATCTCAGAAAAACGCAAGTTTGATGCAGATTTGACCCCCTTTGCTATGAAAACACCAAACCCTAATCTCAAACACTAAAGAATATGAGTTTAAACGACTGAAAACTCGATTGAATGATGCTTTGACACCGATTCTGCTTTGATACCAATTGTAAGGTCCTAAAAACGGATCTTTACCAATGATCAAGCAATCACACAATCAAATAGAATGAGAAACAAAGTAGAAACATAATTGAAACAAGCTTGCACACGCTTATATTGCATAAAACGTCTGGTACAACTTGCTCTAATGACCGTGAACTATTGTGGAATCAACAACCATTAATGACCTACATAACCCCTATATATAGTGGACTTGGGCCGGACACTGGGTTTACGGCCGTAAACAGGCTTATGGCTGTAAACAGGCTTATGGCCGTAAACTCACTACTTGGCCGTAAACTAACATACAACCTACCAAAACTGCATAAAGACTCAAAAGGACTTATTACAATGAAATCCTAGACCAAACCATTAACTAGACCCTTCAATTTTGGGTTTCACTTAGCACGTAGTGACACGAAACTAAGATCATAAACACAGAAGTTGTGTAACCATAAACCTCAGTGGTAGTGCTGAGAGTCTCAAGGGTTACAATTATGAATGAATGATTAATGGAGAATAAGATTAAGGGAGATAAAGAACGAATGTACCTCTGCTATAAAATAGGACCAAGCAGGAAAGCTCTTAAGTCATGTTAGAGTAGAGTTAGGTAGCTCATGATGAGAGTTAATTTGTCAGCCTAATTGGGAAGACATGATTGGTATTTATCAAGTTATTAAGGCTTCACTCAAAATCGTTAGAGGCTTGGGTCAACATACAGCAGCATGCTTCTAGGGACACTTAGCTAATATAAAGGTAAAAAATTATACCTGTCCCAGCTCCATCATTAAGAAAGTTCCTTATACATTGATTAGATAAAGACTGAATAATTTAAAATAAAGAAAAATATTTTTGAATTATGGTTTGCATTTTCTGAAAAGAAATAAAAATAGAAATGAAAAATATTTTTGGATTTTATAAGATTTTCTGAAAAAGAAATAAAAACAGAAATAAAAAAAATTTAGATTTTATGAAAATAAAAGGAAAAACATAAAATAAATTATAAGAAAAGAGTGTGTACATACTATACAACTGAAACCATCACTTGAAAAATGAGAAGCGAACCGAGTCCAATAATACCGAACCCGAAATGGACCGAGCGTTCGGTTCATTTCGGTTCCCAAAAGAACCGAACCCAAAATGGACCGAGCGTTCTCTCTATTTCGCTTCCAACTTTTATTGAGGCGAAAGTGACTTTGGTACAGATTCAGCTTCCATCATTCCTAAGCCTTGTAGGATTTTATTACAACTGGTTTCAGGCAAGGCTTTAGTAAAGATGTCAGCCAGTTGATCAGTGGTTCTCACAAAATGAATTTCTACATTACCGTCTTCCACATGATCTTTGATGAAGTGATACCTCCGTGCTATGTGTTTCGTCTTTGAGTGTTGCACTGGGTTATGACAATTCCTAATTGCACTCTCTGAGTCACAATATAGTGGGATTTTCTTCATGTTCAGGCCATAGTCTCGAAGTTGACTTTGTATCCATATGACTTGAGATGTGCATGATGCTGCAGCTATGTATTCTGCTTCGGCAGTGGAGAGTGAGACACATGTTTGTTTCTTTGACTGCCAGCTAACCAGTTTTCCATCCAGAAATTGGCATCCTCCAGTGGTACTCTTTCGGTCCAGTCCACATCCTCCAAGATCAGCATCTGAGAATGCTTGGACAAAGAACCCTGACTTGGCTGGGTACCATAGGCCGAGCGAAGAGGTTCGCTTCTGGTATCGAAAGATATTTTTCACAGCTAGTAGGTGAGGTTCGCGTGGATTAGCTTGAAACCTAGCACAATAGCAAACATAAAACATTATGTCTAGTCGACTTGCTGTTAGATACATTAGCGACCCTATCATTTGACGATAGAGGGTCATGCCAGCAGCCGGTTTGTTTAGAGAAGGTGTTAACTTTGTGCCAAACTGATGGGTTTTACGCATTCTAACACTCCTAAGTGTACATGCAACCCTAAATACCTTGGATCTATGTTTTCTCTATTATACATGCAATTATGAACTTTCCAAGGTATTACCCTATCTAGCATACAATACTTGATACTTGGGTAATCAAATGGATAGAATACATACCTTTGTTTGATGTAGCTTGTCTCCATGAAGCTTGAGTGCCTAGTGCCCCAAGTGTGACACCTCAAATGGTTCACACAACACCAAATGCACATGGAATGTCTTGAGAGAAATGGAACACTCCTTGAAATCGTCTAGCCCTCATATTCACACATTAGTGCACGATTTCTTGAGCCATGGGATTCTTTTATATGGTGGCTATTAGGGTTACACCATGTAACTCATAACTTTACCCATTCCTTATGCTCCATGGATTTTAACCTCCATGGAGTATCCATGGGTCACCCCATGGACTTAGTCCAACATAAGAAATCTTGGATCACAAGCCCACATATATAAGAATGAATGATTTACACAATCAACCCATATATTTAATTAGTCTCCTTTTGATCACTTAATTAATTCCAAATTAATTCTTGATCAATACTAATTAAATAACCTTATTAATATATTAGAACTTATAATATATTAACCAACCTTAAGTGTTATTTCTCTCATTATAGTCTATCCAAATGCATGATGCCATGCAACCCAAATGGACCATGCAGGGTCGGGTCAAGTCTTACCAATTATAGTTATGGACTTAGACATTAATCCAACAGTCTCCCACTTGGATAAGTCTAAAACTATTATTGCGTATGACTTCAGGAACCGATCAGCAATCGTAGCTCTCAAAAGCTTATGTCGAACTCTGACCTTGTCGATGAACTCTGACCTTTGTCAATGACTTGTCCATTAGATAAGGGATCATATATTCCTCCATTCTAGATATCATATGGACTGAGACATGGATTATCAATCATTCTCTCTATCCATTTGTTGTTTCCCGATTTCCGATTCATGATGACTGACTGATTGAACAAATCAAATCAGTCCTGGCTTGGCCAAGCACTCACATGTATCATCTTTAAATCATCGAGGGGCCCTCAGATATCGCCTTTATCCCGAAGGTAAAAGGAATGGATAAACTTCGACTCATATGGCTTGTTCTACTACTTGTTGAATCATACACAAAGGCACGTTTTATAACATCGAGTTACCAATGCGTTTTCGTGCAATCAATGTATAACCAACTCATAGTAACAACTCATATCTCTATGTTTGAAGAATATAAGATATTATCGTCTCATGATCACTCGTGATAAAATCCATGAAGTGATTCAAATGAGCGCGGGTTGAATCCAATACTCAGAACTTATGAGCACTCATGAGTGTTGTAGCACCACTTTTGTCCACCAACTTGGACCTCTACAAACCAACCCATGACAGTCTTGATTCATATCTACTTCCAACATATGACAGACTGTGGATGGTTTGAATAACTTAATCATTCAGGAAGAGCGACTTAGTTATTCTGGAAGTCAAAACATGCAAAGTGAAACACAAGAATAAATGAATCAAATATGGTATCAAACCCTATGAATATAAATAAACACTTTTATTTATCACCATACTGATTACTCATTATTCATTGTTTCGGTTTTATCAACTTTATACTTGAATTTAAAACAATAGTTGTCCCATGCTCCAAGCATGTACACTATGTTTTCTAAACACTAGGCATGCCATACACCAAGTATGCATACTATGTTTGTCTATGATCTTTACTTTGTAAAATAGATCAATTGAACATCACTCCAATGATCCTCTTTTCACAGTCCCAAATCCTTACTGCAAATTCAAGAATTCTAAATTCATGCCATTTACTGAAATCTGTTAGATTCTAAACTTATATGCATTGATCCTCTTAATGATTATGCACGAAGTCAGAAAGACTTGACAACAATCATTACAGAGCATTCCAAAGGAGATCAGCTCCTTGGAAACATCCTTCTTTCATTAAGTTTCCTAATCTTACACAGATTGAATAATTTCTAACTTTGAAACATTTCCATATTCCATTTTGACTATCACTTCTGAACAAGAGTTGCCTCCTTACAGATTATTTCAATATGGTCCTTCCAGAATTAACATTATACTTCCAACTATCCTTGAGCAACCAATCTTTGGTAAACCTTAGATTGTCCTCGACAATTGCTTAATCATTTTAGTCATATCCAATTCTAGACCTTTTCCCTTCATAATGCCCCAGGCATTTGGAAAATTTTAGAAAGGATGAATATAGCACATGTAATCGATCCTATATCCGAAGCATATGGGACACGATTCATGATGTCTCACATAAAGACTAAACCAGTCTTTTGCTATAATATTTCCATTTCAATTTGCCAAGTTCTCAAAATTCAGATTATGAAAAGGGATGCCGTAATCATAATCGAATTTTAGAACGCAAATAATGGACCCATATATAGAATTTCCTTATGTTGAGCCATTCCAACATGAAATTCATATATATATCCTTGATTAAATATGATTAAAATCTCAATCTAAGATTTTAGAATTGAAATGAAGTATAATTTCCTCTCCCTTAATTATAGCAAAACAACTTTTTCAACCCCTGCAACCTCACGAATTGAAACTTTTGTTTTCTATAATTAACATTGCTAACTTGCAACCTTTGTCATAATTATCATGCTCCCACTAACATGATGATTATTAGCATAACACTTATGCTCCCACTAGCTTTGACATGTACTCAGAAATCAGCTGACTTTCTTACCAAAGTTCAGATTTCTGACACTAGATTGTTTTGATAAAACTTTATCAAAATCATACATCTCTCTTAGATAGTTCACATGTGTGTCTAAACAATTTTAGAACTATGAAAAGGGATTCCGTAATCATAGTCTCAATTGTTTAGACCTTTTCCACTTCTCACAAGTCCATGTTAGTGTGCCGGTAAACCACACACGCTCCACTAACGACTTTGAGAATGCAAATATCACAATTGCTATCTAGCTAAAATCTACTTAGTGAAAGTGTTTCCTCACCATCATTTTCATGAATCGGAGAGAAACCTTATGACACTTAGATTTAATAGTGTATGTGTTCTTATCCATGTGAATTTGTCAAAACCATAATCACAAGACAAGGTTAGTGACAAATCCAAACTCATATTGATTAAACTTGTGCAATCTTAAATTCTTGCCATTTGGCAGCTCAGGTGCCTGCCATTGCTTCCAAGTAGTTGTGCAACCAATTGAGAACTCTCAGAACTCCTATGCAAAGCCAACTTGAATAGGCACAAAAATTTCAACACGATAGGTTATAAACCTCAAGTCGTGTGCTAGTGCAGGACTTTAGGTTTTATTCTTGATTAAGTCTTGAAACTTTCAAGAGCTTTAAGACTCCCACTGTCCTCTTGACATATAAGACTCCCTTGTCAAATATTCAAGAGATAGTGCAGATTCTTTATCAAGACTAACACTTTACACAATTGGCCTAAGTTGGTCTCTGTTTTATCCAAAACATCACAACTTACCAATTTCAAATGTACAAGAGTAGATAACCTTTTACTCTTACATTTGACTAGTGTTAACAAACCCTCTTTAAGATATGTCACTCAAGTTACAATCTTGGAGTATGACTCTAAGAATTGTTTTGGAACGAAGTATGACTCATCTTTTTGATTTAACCATTTCAACAATTCATGACTCCTCTTCTTGACTTTAGAGGACCAATTGTGATATGGTATCTTAATCATTAAGATGATCATAAACATGATACTAAAGTACTCTCCCATCTTTTCAGATTTGAGAAACTTTTATCTTTCTGCCATACTTTGATTCTTCTTATTCGTTCTGTCTCACATTGAAACTTCTCCAATGCTACAGACTTATACTTAAACTTATAAGTATAACCATATTTACTGAACTTAAGTAAATCATGACGAATAGTCTTCTTGATCTTTTGTGGTGGACTTGACCAGTGCACAAGAATGTGTACTCGATCCCTTAGTCCTTTCCTTATTCACATAAGGAATAAGTCTTAATTTTCCAAGCTGAAAGTTCTCATTCATCATACTATACAACTTGCATGATTCCAAGTTTCGGTCCAATTGAACCTTGGGTGATGAGAATCTTTCCTTATTTGGTAATATTAGACACTACCACAACCGAAAGAATCAAATCCATTTTTCCAATATTGCTATCAATGGAATCTTATAAGCAACAACTTTTCACAAATGCCATTGTAAGGATACTTAAAATAAATAAAATCAAAACCTTTTTCTTTTATTTTAAAACTTTGCGGAAAAACTTATCCTTACAATCCATATGAAAACCTTGTTGTTATCTATTCCTAAGCAATATAAATATCATAACTCTTAAGTAATAGCCCAAAATTCTGATCACCGAACCATGCGATTGAAATCCATCTTCGCGATCAGAATCAGCATGTACTTAATAGAGTTAGACAATGGACTTTACCTGAAGTAGAGCCAAACTTATTGACTTTAACATCCTTAGGTAAATTTGGCAGCTTCGTAACCAATGCCCCTTCCTTTGGCAATAGTTACCTATGGACTCTTGATAATGGGACTATCTCAGACTTCGCCTCTCTCTTTACCATTGGGTCGACCGAGTTGACTATGGCCGATCCCTTTCCATTGGGAAGAGAGAGCTTGATTGGATATCCAATGTCATCATTGTCAATGTCCATAGCATTTTAGGAAGTTGATCTTAGCAAATAGATAAGATCATTAAGGGTCTTGTCTTAGTCTGTTTCATAGGATTCCCAAAAGAACTCACTATGTGACTTAGAAAGTAGTTGAGCCACCAACTTTCTCAAGACTTTGACACCCAACTCTCCCGGCTTGTCAATATGTGACTACATCTCCAAGATATGATCACACCTAGACCTTGCCTTGCCAATAGGGCTTGAGTGACCTTAAACTTTTTAGGAACTTGTGGGTTAGGGAGAATAATTGGAGGAGGTGAAAGAAGTATGATATCCATGGGACATCATCTTCATTTAGGAAAGCTTGTTTCAAGAGATTTGGGAAGATCATAAATGTCTATACCAGACATCTTTTTGGGAGATATTCAAGATAGTTGATTTAAAGTCCTTAATATGACACCCAATATGAAATATTAAGGCTAGGACCCAACAAACTATTTTATAACTTAGAAGAGGGTTGTCGTAATCCAAGCTATAAAATATTTGAAGGTAGGTGAATGACGATTCACCGATTTCCACCATGAAAAACGAAATAATTTATTAGGTTTTAATTGGATTTGGAAGTCCTAGATCTTTGAGATTCATTGAACTGTTCAAAGGCATGTTTCAATCTCGAGTGTGCCCTTCAGGTTTTGTGACTGGGATGCCGAGGATCACAAAACAAGGTGTGAATAACCATGCAAATATACTTGGTACCCTTAATATTTACCCCTTAATCAGTGTGCCGGTTAACCACACACGCTCCACCGATACTATGATAAATATTAAGTTACCCTTTGCCTACCTTGTTAAGTCCAGGTTAGTGTGCCGGTTAACCACACACGCTCCACTAACGACTTAAGCAAAGTGCAAAGTGTAATTTCATGGGTTAGCACCAAATTCACATTTTCCTAAGTAACTAAGATTGGGTATTAATAAGAGTTTAGTTACTTAGTATTTATCATTAATACTTTTAATGAAAGGAGAATTATAGTCCTTGTCCTACCCGTTCGGCTAACGACCCTCCACCAGTCAAGGAAGCGGTGGGTGAGAGTGGACACCCATTAAACTGCCATTTTATAGGCAGTAACCTTATACCCCCCTTATAGACCGGCTTCGTGAATGAGGCCTACTAACGGTAAGACTGACTTTACTCTTATACATATATATAAATATTATTAACTTATAATATTATAAAGTATAAGGGTTGAATTTTAACTTTTAAAATTCTAAGGGCTAACTTGGAATTAAAGTATTCATGGGGAAAACTTTACAAATTCCAAAACTTGAGGGCAATTTTTGAAAATATTCAAAACTAATTAATTCCATAACTTATGTGTTTAAAGTAGTTTTAATTAAAAAAAAAACTCTTCAAGTTCCATAACTTGAGTACAAGTTATGGAAGACTTTAAACTAATAAAAGAATGTAACTTTTCTTTATTTTTGTAACTTATGGAACTAATTAAGGTTACACATTTTATCATTTAATGAAGTGACTCTTGAACCTCCATAACTTGAGGACAAGTTATGGAGTCATAAAACCATTTAATGAGGACAAGACTCTTCATTTTTGTAACCATTGCCAACTTTTTATGAGTTTTATGAAACTTAAATGTGACTTTTCATATAACTTGAGGACAAGTTACAAAAACACATTTTAGAATCAACTCTTAGATTAAAATGGATTGAAAACACATAATCAATTAACTTTTCTATTAATCTAATAAACTCATATGAACAAAGATAATTCACATCAAATTTTTTTCAAGTAATTAGCATAACTTTTAAACTAATACAATTCGATTTTTCAGCTAATTTTGCAAGTATAACAAGAAAACAAGCCTTGGCTCTGATACCACTGATGGGTTTTGCGCATTCTAACACTCCTAAGTGTACATGCAACCCTAAATACCTTGGATCTATGTTTTCTCTATTATACATGCAATTATGAACTTTCCAAGGTATTACCATATCTAGAATACAATACTTGATACTTGGGTAATCAAATGGATAGAATACATACCTTTGTTTGATGTAGCTTGTCTCCATGAAGCTTGAGTGCCTAGTGCCCCAAGTGTGACACCTCAAATGGTTCACACAACACCAAATGCACATGGAATGACTTGAGAGAAATGGAAGACTCCTTGAAATCGTCTAGCCCTCATATTCACACATTAGTGCACGATTTCTTGAGCCATGGGATTCTTTTATATGGTGGCTATTAGGGTTACACCATGTAACTCATAACTTTACCCATTCCTTATGCTCCATGGATTTTAACCTCCATGGAGTATCCATGGGTCACCCCCATGGACTTAGTCCAACATAAGAAATCTTGGATCACAAGCCCACATATATAAGAATGAATGATTTACACAATCAACCCATATATTTAATTAGTCTCCTTTTGATCACTTAATTAATTCCAAATTAATTCTTGATCAATACTAATTAAATAACCTTATTAATATATTAGAACTTATAATATATTAACCAACCTTAAGTGTTATTTCTCTCATTATAGTCTATCCAAATGCATGATGCTATGCAACCTAAATGGACCATGCCGGGTCGGGTCAAGTCTTACCAATTATAGTTATGGACTTAGACATTAATCCAACACAAACGCCATAGGAACCTTCACTTTTTAATCTTCCAACATTCCAAACTTGGCAAGCAAGGTCTTTGTGTAAGCCTCTTGATTGATGAAAATGCCTTCGGGTCCCTGTCTAATATTCAAGCCAAGGAAAAAGTTAATCGGACCCATTGAGCTCATTTCAAATTTAGTCTCCATCAACTTCCTAAATTCAGCAGTTAAGCTAGGATTTGTGGAGCCGAAGATGATATCATCGACGTAAATTTGAACTATCATAAGGTGGTCACCCTCTTTCTTTCGAAAGAAGGTTGGGTCAACCGAACCTTGTTTAAACTTGGACATTTTAAGAAATTTAGTTAGAGTTTCATACCATGCCCTCGGTGCTTGCTTGAGACCATAGACTGCCTTGTCCAGAATGTAGCAGTGACCTGGATACTTCTCGTTCTCGAAACCCGGTGGTTGCTCTACATAAACCGTCTCTTCCAGTTCTCCATTTAAGAAGGCACACTTCACATCCATTTGGTATACTTCAAAGTTCTAGTGTGCAACATAGGCAAGAAAAATACGAACTGACTCCAGCCTTGCTACGGGAGCGAAGGTCTCTTCGTAATCAATTCCTTCTTCTTGACAATAACCTTTCTCAACCAATCTTGCCTTGTTGCAAATTACATTTCCTTCCTTGTCCATCTTGTTCCTGAAAACCCACTTAAGTCCAACCACAGAAGCATCCTATGGTGTTGGAATCAGTCTCCACACTTTGTTTCACTCGAACTCATTGAGTTCGTCCTGCATGGCCTGTACCTAGTCAGAATGATCGAGTGCAGTTTTGATCGTCTTCGGTTCAACCTTGGAGACGAATGAATTAAACATGCACAATTCCACTTTAGAGAATAGTGCAGTTTGTTTCGCTTTCAGTTGAGAACGTGTGAGAACTTTTTCTGACGGTTTACCAATAATTTGTGTTTGAGGATGATCGTTGGTCCATTTGGTGAGTGGTGGGTAATTAAGATCGTATCCTGACCAGATTTAGGAAAAATCTCCTCCGCAAAACCTTCGGTTGTCTTCAGTTTCTTAACGTAGTTATCATCGAAGGTGACATAGTAAGTCTCTTCTATTTTCTTCGAACGCTTGTTTAAGACTCGGTATGCTTTGGAGTTTAGTGAGTAACCCAGAAAGATTCCTTCATCTGCCTTGACGTCAAACTTGTTTCGGTGCTCTTTTGAATTAAAGATGAAGCATCTGGAACCGAACACATGGAAAAAATTTACATTATGTTTTCGGTTGTTCAAGATCTCATATGGAGTGATGGAAAAACGTTTGTTGAGATAGGATTTGTTCTGTGTGTAGCAAGCAGCAGCAATGACATCTGCCCAGAAATACAAAGGTAGAGAAGCGAAGCTAAGCATAGTTCGGGCTGCTTCACATAGAGATCGGTTTCGCCTTTCGACAATTCCATTTTGTTGTGGAGTATACGGAGCCGAGAAGTTGTGAGTTGTCCCCTTTTCTGTAAGAAAATCTTCAAATTCTTTGTTCTTAAACTCCAACCCGTTGTTGCTTCTGATGTTTCGAACTACCTTTCGCAGTTGAACTTCTATCTGCTTGATAAAGAGTCGAAGCTTCGGAGTGGCCTCTGATTTCTGCCTCAAAAAGAACACCCAGGTAAATCAAGTGAAATCATCCACTATAACGAGTATGTACCTGTTACCACCAATACTCTTGATTGAAGATGGACCACATAGATCAACGTGAAGTAATTCTAGTGGTTCAATAATTTTTGTATTGACTCGAGAAGGGTGACTTTGTCGACTTTGTTTTCCCATTTCACAAGCAGCACACAAGTGTTCTTTATCAAACTTCAGAAATGGAAGACCTCGAACATGATCCCCAAGCACTAGCTTGTTGATGTTTTTGAAGTTGAGATGGGAGAGTCTTCGGTGCCAAAGCCAACTTTCGTCTGAGTGAGCCTTTGTTAGCAAGCAAACTGCTGGTTTTCCTCGTATGGGATTGAGATTCAAAGGGTACATCTCTCCTTTTCGCTTCGATTTCAGCAAAATATTGTTCGTCTTCTTTTCAATAATCTCTAAGCCATCGTCATCGAACGAAACCTTTAACCCGGTACCGACCACCAGTTGAGAAACACTGATGAGGTTGTATTGTAGACCTTCAACGCACGCTACTTTTCGTATCGAGAAATCACCATTGGTAATCATGCCATAGCCTTTGATTGTGCCAAAATAATTATTACCATACTTGACACATCCACCATCTTGAAGGGACCGAAATTCCCTCAACTCCTCCTTTCTTCCTGTCATGTGACGTGAGCAACCACTGTCTATGTACCATTCATCATCAAACTGCTCGTCACGCATAACCTACAAAAATTAAGCAGATTTACGAACCTAAAGTTTCTTGGGTCCTTGTGAGCCGTTTACATAACAGGGAATTGTAAGAGAAACATAAACTAGAAAGGTTCTTTTTATTAGTGTTGTTTCATCTTTTCTTTTTATGGTGAAAACTTTGATTTTATCATATTTGAGTATTTTAGGATAAGTTTTTGATTGAACATTAGCAATCATTCGGTTCTCCAATTTAGGTGCAGACGTCGTCTTCTTTTCATCTCATGGAAAGAGCTTTTCTTTTCCCTTTTGATCATTCTGCGAGTGAGAGTGAGAGTGAGAAAGATGAGACTTGGGAGCAGTATTAAGCTTTCGATCAATACCCTTATTTGGTTGAGGGCCGAAACTACCTTCCCTTCCGTTTCTCTCAATTTGAGGTCCGAAACTTCTTTTCCGGTTATCGTCCATCTGATGACTGAAACTTCTCTTTTGGTTGCTATGCCTTTGCGGGCCGAAACTCTGTTTTCGGTTATCTTGGTTTTGAGGACCAAAACTCCTCTTTCGGTTGTCTTGACTCTGAGGACGGAAACTCTTCTTTCGGTTGTCTTGACTCTAAGGAATATGAGAAGCTGAGTTTGCTTTTGTTTCTTCTTTTGACTTAGAAGCCTTTTCATAGCGAACGTAACTAGGATTTTGAGATCGCCAAAACTGCTTCCTTTCAGTGAGATTCTTCTTGTATCTCAAATTTCGTTGATGCTTTCTCTCTAACACTTGTTTTGGAGTTTTATGGATGTTGGCCTTTCGCTTTGGTACTTGAGCATGACTTTCGCTCGTTAGAGAAGAGGTTTCGTTTGACATCCTGATTGGTTCGCCTGAGTCAATTTTAGTACCACTTGTGCTTGGCACATCAAATCGTGTAGGATCATTAAGGGGTTCTGCCACATACCTACCTTTCACTCTCCATGATGTTTTGTGAGATAGACCTTCTGTTTCATCGGCGTTATCTATCGGTGTTGACCAGAAAAACTCATCGCAGCCATCAGCATTATCTTCTTCTACTAATGCCGTTAGTTCGGCTCTCTGTTGCTGTGTAACTCCTTGAACTGTGTAAACTTGATTTGGAGTTGTTTGTACCTTCTGATATACAATAGCCTTTGCCTTGAGAACTTTAGTCTTGTCTTTTGATGAGCGAGCGAACTCAACAGAGTTTTCAGAGATAAGATTTTTATTGGTTTCGGGTTCGCTCTTGACAAATTCAGAACAGTCCACCTCATCTTCTACAGATATCACACTCATATCATCATCCTCATTGAATTCAGAAGTGTTTTCAATATCAATTTTGTTTTCTGAATTCAACTTGGCATTCAAAGAGTCAAATTTCTGTACAGTTTCGGTTTTGATTTTTAATTTGTCATTTTCATCCAACAAATTTTTGAGCATGTCCTTATGGTCTTTTGACTTTATGAAGGACTCTATTTTGTCAAGACCAATTTTGTAAGAGGGAGAGATATCATCAGAAGAAATAACGTTTTCACAGTTGTATGCAACGACATCGATTTCATCCTCCTTGAACTCAAGGAAGGGTAAAATGATACGATGTATCTTCTTTCCTATATCACAATTAAGATGCAATTGAGTAATGTTGGAATATAATCTTTTAGCAATCAAACAAAAAACATTCCGTTGTTTCAAAAGCTTTAAATTATCTCTTTGCAAATAAATTGTTTCATCCCTAGACATAATCAACTCCTTCTCCTTTTGCTCTATCCACATACGCCTCTCCTCACTCTTCGATGATACCCTGCTGATTTAATCAGTTAGGTTAGAGTTTGTGACGCGTGTTTGAGTTAAACTACCACTTATACTAGAAAATTTAGATTTTAATCCAATCAGTTTTTTTACATAGTTTGTGATGGTATATTTAAAGAAACAAGAATAGATTGTACCTTCTTGATCAACTCATCGCATTCATTGATCTGCACACTCACAGGTTTCGCTGCAAAACACCTGTCTTCTCACTCTTTCGCTTCGTCTCGTCCCCCATCAGTGGTATAACCTCTCATTTGTGACACCTCAGAAGTCACCATCAGACACTTTCCAGCAACGTTTTCTTCTTTCACCAACAAAGTCCTGCCATGAGTGGGCTTCCTTACTTCTTCATCTTCAGAGTCAGTTGACCAAACTTCAACACCGCCATATTCATCGTCAACAGTATTTCCCTGCACAATTAAAGCATTCATAGTCTTATGAGATCCAGCTTTCTTCTTCTTGATTTCCTCCAATCGTCGTAAGAGGTTCTCTTCCTCGTCATCATCGTCATTCTTTTCAGAATTCTTTCTCAACATGCAATCTTTGGCAAAGTGGTCTTTGCCTCCACAGTAGTGACAATTAAAACCTGAGTCACCGCCAAGTTTAGCTTCCTTCTTTGGTTCTTCAGTCTGAGAGACACTTTTCGGTTCCTCCTTCACCTTCTCAGCACTGTAGCTTCCCTGCCAGTTTCGGTTCTTATTGACCGGGAACCTTCTTTTGATAAACTTCTTGGGATTTGACACCATTAAAGCAAAATCTTCGCTAGTTAGTTCATATTCAGAAAGATCTGAATCTTCTTCTTCTTCAGCAGAATTCTTTCCTTTGGAGATTAGAGCTAATGATCCCATGCTGGAAACCACGTTCGTTTCCTTAGTCACTGCACTCTCATGTGACTTTAGTATTCCCACTAGCTTTGCCAGAGAATAAGCCTTGAATTTTTTGTGTGCCTTCACAGTGGACACCACAACCATCCATTCTAGTCTAAGGCCATTCATAAATGTGACCTTTTGTTCAATGACTTTCCTTTCTATACCATACTTTATCATCTTACTAAGGAGATGATTAAAGCGATCGAAAGCTTGAATAAGCTTCTCTTCAGGCTTCTGCTTGAAGTCACCAAATTCTGAGAGCAATAAAGTTTGGATGGAATGCTCAAGATCTTCATCTGTAGAGTATAGTTCCTTCAACCTGTCCCATATCTCCTTCGCTGTTGTGCATGAACTCACCAATCGAAACGTGTCCGATTGTAAAGCAAACCTAATCATCCTTAAAGCTTTTATGTTGCACTGAAACTTCTCTTTCTCATCTAGGGGTATGTCTTTCACATCATTAACGAGTTGATTATACTCCTTTTGAGTTTTGACAATTCTTGAAGTGCTTGAATGAGCGAATGGACCAACTGTTATCGCCTCCCAGATCAAGTATCCATTGTCTTCTGAACCAATCACATAGTCTTCAAAGTGATGCATCCAGACCTCATAATCTTGAGTGTACAATATGGGAATTCTCGTCGTCGATCCTATGCTGTTGGAGATATTGATTGGGTTTGACTGGGAATCATCCATGGACATGACGATGTTTGTTTAAAAACCTGCTTAATTCAGACTTGTAAATAACGTTAGGTTAAGATCGATTACTAAAGAACTACGTCAATAGAGAATGACGGCTCTACCAATATCAATCAAAGCGGAAAAACCCTAAGATCTTCTTCAACAGAAGAGATGTGTATGGATTACACAGTCTCCTACTCTGATACCAATTAATGCATTAAGAAACTCTTAGATTGATTAGATCTTCTACAGGTTAATCAATAAAACAAACAAACAAACACAGAAAACACAAGATGGAATCAAACGATGCTTAATGATTCAAAAGTAGTCACGCCTCAGCAGAGCTCGATGAAGAACTTCCACTGTAGAGGCGAGCTAGGGTTTGTAGTACAATCAATGAGAATAATTATGAAAAGCGATAATTACTAAGGATGCATGCATGCACCTTAAATACTAAACCCTAAAGAAATAATCACGGTTGGACAGGCCCAAACCGGATAACAAAACTGGGCAAAGGACCGAGCCCAAAGACGCAACTCATCTTGACCCAACAAGTTTCTGACTAAGTGTCTATGGAAATTATAGCCGGGGAGTTGCCGGAGCAGCAGTCAGACATTTTCCGCTCAGTATTTCAGCAGTCAGCTTCACGAGGTGAGTTTCCTTCCAGTAGGAACGGGTCTACGGCCACAATGCTGGCCCGTTTAGATGATAGTAGTTTCGGACTGTGGTCTGATGTTGGGGTGGTCCCGATAAGTAGTTCTGTATGCTTGATGTCTTTGTGATTCAGGCATGTCTATGTGTTATGTGTTCCGGACTACGGTCCGATGCTGGGCAAGCCCGATGCAGTATATGTGTTTATGTTATATGTTTATGATTATGTTATGCTATGTTCAGTTGATTCCGTACTCCGGTCCGATGCAGTGGGCAAGGCCCTAGTTTGTCCGGACTTCGGTCCGATGCAGTGGGCAAGGCCCTAGTTAGTCCGGACTTCGGTCCGATGCAGTGGGCGAGGCCCTAGTTAGTCCGGACTTCGGTCCGATGCAGTGGGCGAGGCCCTAGTTATTCCAGACTTCGGTCTGATGCAGTGGGCAAGGCCCAGTATTTACTTTATATGTTATTGTGTGGTACATGGTAGTTTGGGGGAGCTCACTAAACTTCGTGCTTACAGTTTCAGTTGTGGTTTCAGGTACTTCCGCCAGCAAAGGGAAGGGCTCGAGTTGATGGCATGGCACACACCACACTTTCCGCCTGGGATTTATTGACTCTGATATTTTATTATTCAGTTTTTTTTAAAACAACGTTTGATATGAGATTTTGAGACACACGACACTTGTTTTCATTTTAATTATGGATGATTATGTTTTAGTAATGCTTTTCAAATAAAAATTTTTAGGCTGTATTTTTGGGATGTTTCAGATACCACAATCCTAACGAAGTTGTTCCTTTGAGATAACAAAAAATATTTTTGCCTGTAGTGAGATGTGGTTCCCTGGGATTTGATTGGTACCTGGCACAATTGCACACAGAAAAAATGATATCAAGTCGAGTTGCTGTGAGATAAAGTAATGAACCTATCATGCTTCTGTACAACGTAAGATCAACAGCTGGTTTACTTAATGATGGTGTAAATTTCGCTCCAACTATCATTGGTACTCTAAGCTTTAAGTTATTCGTGATGTTAAACTTTTCAAGAAAATTTCGTGTATACTTTTCTTGATTAATGAATATTCCTTCTCTACTTTGACGAATGTTTAATCCCAGAAAATAATTTATCTTGCCCATCATACTCATCTTAAACTGGCATTTCATCAAATTTCGAATTCTTTTGACAAAACAGGGTCAGTAGAGCCAAAAATAATATCATCGACATAGATTTGAACAAGCATGAGATGATCACCAACATTCTTTCGAAAGAGAGTGGGGTCAACTAATCCTGGTTTAAATTTCGATTACTTTAAGAAATTGGTAAGAGTGGCATACCAGACTCTTGTTGCTTGTTTTAACCCATAAACAGCTTTATCTAAGATATAACAATGATCAGGAAATTTTTTGTTAACAAAACCTAGAGGTTGTTCAACATATACTATTTCTTCAAGTTCTGCATTGAGAAAAGCACATTTGAACTCCATCTGATAAACATCAAAATCTTTGTGTGCTGCATAGGCCAAAAATATTCGCATTGCCTTGAGTCTTGCGACAAGGGCAAAGATTTCCTCATAGTCTATACCTTCTTGTTGGGAATAACCTTTAACTACAAGCCTAGCTTTATTTCGAACAACTCTTTATCAGTTTTATTTTTAAAGGTCCATTTTAATCCTATAACGGATACATCTTTTGGTTTAGGAACTAGACGCCAAACTTTATTTCGTTCAAATTCAACCAATTCAAATTGCATAGAAACAATCCAATTAGGATCTTCCATAGCAATTATGATTGTTTTTGGTTCAATTTTCGAAATAAAAACATTGAACATGCAAAATTCTTGATTTACATTAAGTACCTCATTCTTTGCACGTAATTGAGCTCTTGTTAGCACTCCTTCATGTGGATCTCCTAAAACTTGTTCTTTTGGATGACTTTTAATCCATCTATCCATTGGAGGATATGAAGGATCAAAATCCAATGGTGCATCTTCAAACATTTCTTCAGTTTCAGATCCTTGACCTGCATTCGAAAAATTATCATTAATGTCATCACAAACATCAGTTTGATCATTGGAAACATTTGTATTATTTCCAACTTGCTCTCCCTCAACAATTGGATTAATATTTTGATGCTGCCCCTCAACATCAACATCCATTGTTTCTCTCCCCCCCCCCCCCCCTTGAAATTATGCTCCCTCTCAACTTGATCATTCGGCTTATCTGGCAGACTTTCGTTATTTGTGAAAGAATTGGTTGATAACAACACATCATTGTTATCCTGTGTAAGAGTGGAATCATCTGAATGTTTCGATGCTTCAGACACACGATTATCATCGGCGTTAACTTCGGCATCAATGGCACGATCTGGAACACCAAAAATCAAATCATAATCAAAATCTAACGAATTCAAAGATTGAGATTCATTATTTGATTCATTCATAATTGGTTGTTGTTCAAAGATTTTATCAACTTGTTTAACATAATAATCATCAAAAGTGAGAATAAATGTTTCTTCGATTTTTCTGGTTCGTTTATTTAACACCCTATAAGCAACCAAATTGTGTGAATATCCCAAAAATATCCATTTGTCAGCTTTTGGTTGAAACTTCGAAAGAGGATCCTTGAGATTCATGATAAAGCACCTGCAACCAAAAACATGAAAAAACTTATAATTTGGTTTACGGTTGTTGATAATTTCATAAGGAGTGATGTTAAAATGACGATGTATAATGGATCGATTTTGAGTAAAACATGCAGTAGACACTGCTTTAGCCCATAAGTATTGAGGAAGATTCGCATATGTGAGCATTGTTCGTGCAAATTCACAAAGTGAACGATTTCGTCTTTCTACAACACCATTCTGTTGAGGAGTGTAAGGTGAAGAGAAATTATGTGAAATTCCTTTGTCTGTTAAAAATGAATCAAGAATCGTGTTCTTAAATTCAGAGCGATTGTCACTTTTTATCTTGCAAATCTTTTTCTTCAAGCTTAGTTCAATGTGTTTGATGAGTTCGATCATTGTTTGAGTAGTTTCGGACTTAAGTCGTAGAAAATATACCCATGTGAATCTTGAAAATCATCAACAATGACCAATATGTATCACTTTTTGTTGAGTGTCTCAACTGTTGAAGGTCCACATAGATCAATGTGAAGTAATTCCAAAGGCTAAACAATCTTTGAATCAATCATAATTGGATGACCTTGTCTGTGCTGCTTCCCTTATTCGCAAGCTGCACACAAAGTGTCATTATCAAATTTTAACACAGGTAAACCTCTTACCAGATCTTATACCACTAACTTATTTAAATTTCGAAAATTCAAGTGTGATAATCGTCTATGCCAAAGCCAACTAACTTCAGACGAAGCTTTTGAAAGTAAGCAAACTGAGGGAATCCCAACAATTGGATTGATGTCAAGAGTAAACATGTCTCCTTTTCATTTAGATTTGAGTAGAATTTCCTCTGTTTCAATGTTCGAAATCACACTGCCGTCTTTGTTAAACACCACTTAATTGCTAGTGCCTACAACTAGTTGCGAAACACTTATCAAGTTATGTTGAAGACCTTCGACATATGCAACTCTTTTGACTGTAAAATTCCCATTTGTGACTTTGCCGTATCCTTGAACATAGCATTTGTGGTTGTTGCCAAACTTTACAACTCCAATATTCTCCAAAGTCCTATAATCACGAAGATTCTCCTTTCGTCCAATCATGTGACGTGAGCAACCATTATCAATATACCATTTGTCATCCTATTGCTCGTCACTCATGACTTGCAATTAATGAAAGAATTTAGGTCCCCAAAGCTGTTTGGGTCCTTGGTGATTAGTTAAAGGCACAAAAAAGTAAGTATTCGTAGGTTTAAAATCTTCAATGACTTTTTCCTTTTCCTTCTTAGTTTGTTTCACACGAACCGTTGCCTTTGGAAGAGCTTTCCATTGTTTGACATAAATATTCGACTCTTGTGAGGAAGAAATTTTATTCGTTGATTCATTCAAATACTTCTTATACTCCTCATTGATTACCTCATGAGAAAATTTTGCAGATTGAAATCTCTTTCCTTTACCTTCCAACCAATGATTGATATTCTTCACATTTGTTTTCCCTTTAACAAATTAAGTTTTTACTAGTTGTTTTGAGGGTGGGTTTGGAAAAGGAGGTGGATCAGGATTATGATTTTCGAATTTGCGTCACCAAACTTGTAACTTCTGATAATGTCTTGTTGATTTTCATGTTGAAACATGAGGAGTATAAAGGTTTTGAAAATGATTTTGATAACCAACATTATTCCTTTGAAAACCCTTTTGAGAGTTCATGAATTGATTTGGATGTGAAACACGATGATAATTCTTCTGTTCATTTGATGAAGTCATATGAAAATTCTTTGATTGTTTATTTTGCACATAATTTTCATGATAAGACTTTTGAACATTAGAAGTTGACTTGGAAATATGCTCCTTGTTTATAAACGTATTATTTTGAAATTTTTGAGGAGACAAATTATTTGAAATGTGAGTGGGATTTGGCTTGTTTACTGGTTTCTTTTCAAAAGAAGTCTGAACACTGTTAGACATTTTCTCTCTAGAAGATTTATTAAGCAAAACATTTTGTTTCTTTCGTGACTCACTGTTTTGCCAAAGAAATTTCTTTCGTGCTTCTCTTTTTGAAATTTTGTTTTCTTTTGAAATCTTGTCCACTTTATCTTTAAAATCTTGAGAACTGATTTTGACATTTTGAAAATTAACTTCAATCTTTGTTGAAACTTCTTTTGATTTTTCAGATTTTTCAACCCAAACTTGTTTTGATTTTTCAGTAACTTTGACATTTGTTTGTTTTTCAACTTGAGATTTGTTAGTTTTAACAATCCATGTTCGACTTGGTTTTTGTCGTTGACCGGTGTAAGAGTTTTTGGTCAGATAGTTTTCAACGGTACTTTGATTCGAAAAGAACCCATCCTTTGAAGCTTTCCTATTGTCCTCTTTAATCAGTTTGTTTATTTCGGGTTTAACACTTTCTCCATTACCAGTTGTAACAAAAGCTTGGTTTGGAAAAACGACATCATCCGAACAGTTGAAGTTTGGATAAACCCCAAAATTAGGTTCAAGATAGTGAGAAGCTTTTTCTTTCATGACTTTGTCGAATTCCTTTGTCTCTTCGTATACCTGATCTTCAACTCTGTGAGGTATGATGTTTTCTTTCGAAACTTTTGGAGCACTAGTCTCAGTTGACACTTCTTCATCATCGTCACTATCAATTTGACTATTTTTGACAGTTACATGGTCATGATCAACAACTTTCGAAGTTGAAGGTTGTTCATTGTCAATTTTAACCTCAGAATCATTACATTTTTCTTTGCCTTTAGCCATTGAAGCAACATTAATGATAGACAACTGAGAACAATCAAGAACTTCCTCCTCTTCAATTTCACTACTATTGTTAGAATTATCATCAATATCAGCATAATTGTTTTGAAGATCAGTTTTCGAATTCTCAGTTCTTTTCAAAATCTTAATTTGCTCGTCCTTGGTCAAAGTATCATTTACAATATCAACTAATTCATTAGCATTCAAACATTCATCAATTTTTACTATTCTATATGTATATCTATTGTCTGGAATTTTATCAAAATCAGCAATTGTTTGTTCACAATCATAGGAAATGGAATCAATTTTCTCCCTTTCATATGCTAAAAAGGGCAAAAGTCCTATTTTTTTCTTTGCTAATGTCCGAAGAGTGATGTAAAGCAGTCAACTTAGCATATAATCTCTTAGCGGAATTACAATAAATGTTTCTCTGAGCTAGTAACATTCGAACATCATTACTCAAATTGTCTCTATCACACATGAGATTACTTATTTGTAACTCTAGATATTATATTCTCATTTTTTTAGAATCTAACTGCTTATGTGTCTCTAATAACAGAGTACTAGATTTCTTAACCTCATTACTAGCAGAGATAACCAAATTATCAAAATAAGCAACAGTATCATCAAAAGCAATTAACTCAGAATCATATGCATTTAGAGGAATATTGAAAGATTTAAGTAAAGAACGTACCTTCGTGGTCATTGGTGATTTTTCTGCACTTGTTGATACAAAACAACGACCAGTCACGATTTCTTCATCTCCATCCTCATACTTTGCATACATGGCTCCATGCGTAGGATTACGCATTTCTTCATCATCTGAGCCTGAGGACCAAATTTGGTATGTGCCATCTTCATCATCTGCTCCCTTGGCCACCAAAGACAAACCCTTAGCTTTTGCACGTACTTCTTCCAGCCTCTCCACGTAATAAGCTTCATCTTTCACTTCGTTCTTCTTCTCATCACCTCCATTTTTTCCAATAGCACTTCCTTTCATTTCACTATTTTTCGACCTTGCATTGAATGGCTTCTTAAAGAATTTCTTTACTCAGTTGTTGGAGTAAAATGCAACAACCTCATCATCAGAATTTACAATCAGACCCTCATCATCCGAACCTTCCTTCTCAGTAGCTTCTCTCTCTGCTTCCCTTCCAATTGCTTTCGAAACTAATGCTAGTGGAACTCCCAAACTAATCTTCGCTTCTTCATCAATTTCATTAACTTCGGATTCAGGAGTTTTCAACAGATTGTACAAATCATTCAACTAAAAGTTATCAAAACTTTGTTTAGTTTTCACCATTAAACTTGTGTTTCGCCATTCCTTGCGAAGTCCCATAAAAAATGTTAGATTAAACTCCATTGTTGACCTGGTGATTCCATATCGACTGCACTTATAGATTAGCTCATTCAGACGATCATAGTACAATTCGATAGTTTCACCATCTTTTTGTTTGAATTCTCTTAATTCAACCAGATAATTTTTCACTGAACTGATTTTTGTCTTTTCATTCCCTTGAAACTTTTCCTTCAAAGTGTTCCAGATAGCTTTAGCAGTTTTACAACTACGGACTTAATTGTAAACAACGGGAGGTAGAGCACCTCTTAGTTCTCTCATACATTTCTTCTCATTCTTCTCCAATCTATCAGCCATCTCTTGAACATTTTGATTATTGGAAGAAGTTCCAATATTCTGAACAGCAAGATGTGGATGAACATCACCGATAATATGCTTCCATAACTCTTCATCGATTCCATTCAAGTAATCTTCCATCCGATCAGCCCGCTGATCATAATACTTGGGGATCAGCATCATAATTTTAGTCGATGAACTAAGAAGATGAGAATAAGAAGTCATCATGTTCATATTGAAGTTCGCCATTAACGTACGGACAAAATTTTGATAAAACTTTGAATTTGAACAAAATTAAACAGACAAAACTTTTGATAATCACCAATCGAACACTCGAATTAGCAACTAGACCGTAGAATCAACTCACAACAGTAGATCTATAATGAATTTCTGATGCAAAAGAGCGGAAAATTGAAATCTAGAATGAGGCTCAAACTTTTGCGAGAATTCAGAAAAACAGATCAAATCTGTATGAATCATGCTCTGATACCAGATGAAGTTGCAATTAAATCGAGATTGAATAACAAGATCAGAGTCAAGTATGATTGATGAGCACAGTAAGTAAATATAATCTGTTTGGATTAAATTAGCTTTTAATCAGTACAGAGAGTTTTTGATAAGATTACACAAAATAGCAAAGACGAAGTTCTTATCTACTCTAGTACACTATCCTATTTATAGGAAAGATGAAAGCGAACAAAAAATACAAGGGAATAAAACATTAGACTTCATACATTATGATGCCCTTGCAATAAGTTTACAGTCTAACGAAACTATCAATAAGATTCGACACGTCACAACAAAACTTGACCTCTACACACTCTCAGTGGCATTCCCTGCATCTGTGACCTTTCGTTTGTCACCATCAAGCATCTTCCTCCAAACTGCGAACTCTCTTCTTTCGCAACGAATGCCCTGCCATGCGTGGGCCTACGAACCTCATCATCTTCAGAGTCTGTTGACCAGACCTCAACTCCTCCAAACTCGTTTTCAGCAACATTTTCCTGCACAATTAAAGCAGGAATTGAGTTATCAACATTCTTTTTCTTCTTGATCTCCTCTAGCTTTCGTATGTAGTAAACCTCATCATCTTCTCCTTCCTTCTTCTCCTTTAACCTTCTCAGCATGCACTCCTTGCCCAAATGATTTTTGCCAGGATAGTAATTATAGTCATAGCCGGAGTCACCCATGAGCTTCTTCTCCTTCTTTTCTTCCTCCTTTTGACAACCATTTTTATTCTACTCTTTCACCTTTTCAGAGTTGTAGCTGCCCTGCCAGTTTTGGTTCTTGTTTGAGGGGAACTTCTTCTTTGCGAACCGCTTAGGATTTGAAACCATTAAAGCATACTCCTCGTTCGCAAGCTCGCATTTAGAATGATCAGACTCAGACCCATCCTCTGCAACTGTCTTGCCTTTCGCAACAAGAGTTAGAGATCCCATTCCAGAAACAACTTTTGCTTCTTTTATCACCTCACTTTCGTGTGCTTTCAAGATTCCAACAAGCTTGGATAAGGAATAGTTTTTGAACTACTCATGTGCCTTGACGATTGAAACCACTGCCATCCACTTGGATCTAAGCCCATTCATGAGCGTGACTTTATGTTCGATTACTTCACGTCCAATTTCATGTTTCATCATCTTGCCGAGAAGATGATTGTAGGGATTGAATGTTTGACTCATATTTTCTTCAGGATTTTGTGTGAAGGCACCAAACTCTGAAAGCAAGAGTGTTTGAGTAGAATGCTCAAGATATGCATCAGTAGAGTAAAGTTCCTTGAGCCTATCCTAGATAGCTTTCGCAGTGTCACACGAGCTAACCAGACAAAAGGTATCAGCAGACAAAGCGAATCGAATGATCCTCATTGCTTTAACATTGCTGATTAGCTTTTTTTTCTCATCCCGAGGAACGTCTTTTACATCAAGAAGCAGCTGGTTGTAGTCCTTCTAAGTTTTAATAACTCTTTTGGTTGTTGTGTGAACAAATGCACCTAAAGTGATGGCTTCCCATATCAAATAATCATTATCCTCTAGGCCGAGAACGTAATCTTCGAAGTGAAGTGCCCAAACTTCATACTCATTGGGAAAGAGAATCGGGATCCTTGTTGTTGATCCAATGCTACTGGAGAGATTTAGGAGTTGATGTGAGAATCGTCGTGATGCATGATGATATTTCGTTTGAAACCTGTTAAGAATCAGAAGTGTAAACTAAAGAAGTTTTAGGGTAATATTAAGATCATAGAATAGCGTCAAGAAAACGATGATAACGATTAAACTAGATCCAATATTAATGGAAACCCTAATGACTATATAAACAGAAGAGATGCGTATAGATTACACAGTCTCCTACTCTGATACCAATCGTTGGAATGATAATCCTTGAAAGATCGTTTAGATTCAAACAGATTGATAACAAGAACACAACGATGATCCAAAATATGTTGAATGATTAAAAGGTCACGCCTTAGAATAACTCGACAAAGAATTGCTACTGTAGAGGCATGATTAGGGTTACAAAGTAATTATCAGAGTTACCAAAATACGATGCATGCGTGCATATTAAATACTCTAACCCTAGTAAATAAATACGGGAGGGCATGCCCAACCCGTTTACAAAACAGACTAAACAAAAGGCCCAATGACGCAACATAATTATCTTAACAACATTACGATGATGTTAGTCGAAACATTGGGAATCGTGCAGCAAATAAAATGTAAATTTAAGTGTACAACTAGCAACGACCATAGTTACTTACAAACTCGTTTCATACCATACAACAAGAATCATGCCATCACGCGGAAGTAGCCAGCGTACTGACACAACACCAGTTCTACAAATGGACCCCGCTACATTCCAAGCAGCTGTAGCAGCCGCCATAGCAGCCGTTATGGAACAACTTAGCACTAACAACACAAACGGAAACGGGAACGGTGCCAACAGTTCCAATCATAGTGACAACCAAGGACGCCAATGAGTGTGTTCCTGAAAATACACCACAAAATTCAAAACTAAGAACTCCCACGACAATGGAGGAGTACTGCCCAAGAAACAAAAGTTATTGAATAAGAAAAGTGGTCGTTCAACTCAGGAGCCTGCTAAAGGACAACAAACTGTGGCAGCCCATACCACCACTGTCCCTACTACCTCAGTACCGACGAAACCATATGTTGGGAACCTGCCTAAATGAAACAAGTGTAACTTCAATCACTTTGGATCCTACCGAGAGATGCATTGCAATAATTGCAACATATAAGGGAATACTGCCTATTTCTGTAAGGCGTCAGCACAACAAACCACCCAAGGCACCAATACTAGGGTGCGTCAGGCCTACTACCTATGTGGGACGGTAGGGCATTACAAAAGGAAGTGCCCAAAGACTAGAAATGCAAATTTCAGAGGCGTTGGTGTAACATCCCGACTCCAAAGTATAATATTTAATTAATTTACATTTTTAATGTCAGAGCAACTCGTCGAGTTAAATGCCCCAACTCGCCGAGTAGAGGAGTTAATGGCCGCGTGATTTTTAGAGTCTACTCGACAAGTTGGAGGACCCCAACTTGACGAGTATGAGTTGAGCGTGAAAACCCTAACTTTCACGGTTTGTGTCCTATTTAATGGACCTTAAGCCTTCATTTCCGCCTCCCTTATCACCCTTCTACTCTGTGAGAAACCCTAATCGAGTGTATTCGTTTGTGTGTGTGTGTGTGAGAGAGAGAGAGAGAGAGAGAGAAGCTAACTTTAGGTGTTCTAGTGCACATTTGGAAGGGGAGTGAAGAGCATCAAAGCTTGGAACGAGAAGAGGCTTTTGGATCAAGAGGTTTTTTGTGCTAGCTTCAGTTTGGATGTAAAAACTTACTAGCTTGATCATTTCTTTGATAGATCTCTTTCTAAGGAGTTTTAGGACTTTTTCCCCCTTATCTTGTGGTTCTTGAGTTGCTGGAGCTTGCCATGGAGTTGAGACTCCAGATCTAGACAAAATGAGGTCCCATGAGCCCAAGGATCCATGCTTTATCAAGCTTTGGGCAAGTTTCCATGCATGAAAACCTTCATGGAGCTTGTTTTGGAATTTTGAGCCCTAGATTCCATGCATGAATGTAAAGCTTGCAGCTTTACGTGATGATTCAGCCATAGAAGGCTAGATCCAAAGTATGAGACCTTATTTCTGCCTGAAATCGTCTGAATGAGAAATAGACTGAAGAGACTCAACGAGTTGGTGAGCCAACTCGATGAGTCAGTTAGGGTTTTCCCCGATGAGTCTGAACGTGTTGTAACTCAGCGAGATGATGAGACAACTCGATGAGTAAAGTTGGATTTTCATCGCGTTTCTGAGGAAACGAGGGAACTCGACGAGTCGCATAGATGTACTCGACGAGTTGGGTCAACGTGGACTGTTGACTCGAGTGTTGACTTCTGTTAACTTTAGGGCTTGGTCGGGACATGAATTATGGAGACCATGGAAGGGTAAAATGGTCTTTTACCCATTCCAAGAGTTCAAGAGCGGGGTTAGCTTAATTTATTTAGAGTTGTGGTTATAAGTGTTAATTAGAGATGACTATGGCATGTAGGCGGGGATTAGACCGTTCGAGGGGTACTATGACAACTGTCAATTCAGGTCATTCTCGGACTCATGCATCTTTATAATAACCATTCATGCACATCATGCCATGGCCTAGTAGTATAAATTAGGTCAAAATCTTACATAAACTAGGATCCATCTAAGACCTAGGACTAATATACTTGACACTTACGATTCTAGTAAGTTGCTTAACTACAATAGGAAATGCCAATGCTATAATTTGAATGAAACTTTCAAGCTTTGTTATAATTGAAAAAGGGTATAAAACCCTAAAAATAAATTAAAATATTCTAATTATACTTCATTATGATGATGAATATCAAACAATATTCCAAAAACCCTAAGAGAGCTAAAAATCCAAATTTATAAATCATAAAGCTTAAAAACTTTATAAAATTGGGCTATCAACTTTCTAATATCAAATTTTTATTAATCAAATTATGGATTATAATCATTGAAATAGAAATTAAATTATCATGCAATAATCATAATTTATTAGTTAAAAACAAGATTTTTACATAAAATTATTGCTAGAAACCAAGGGCATAAATCACATAAAATACTTCCAGAGGTCAATAAATCCGGAACAAATTCATGAATGACCCTTATGATGGATAATGACCCCTCACTAAATTTCATCAATTTTTGTTTCTGTTTGGTATGATTTCCAATTTTCTTTTTTTTAGGATATAATAAATCACAAAACCACTTTGGAGAGTGTGAAAATTTTATCTAACATTTTTTGCATACCTTACCTGTGATGGATGACTCAGAAAAATAATTTCAACATTTTTCATCATGCATTGCTATTTTTCCCAATTTTTGGTAATTATAATGGTTTAAAAATAGGAAAAATAGTTCTGATTTTCCAAAATTCATGAAAATTTACCAGAACATCATGTTTTACAGTAGGAGGTTACATAAAAATTTTAAGGATTTTTCTCCACTGTAAACTATTTTTCTCTTAATTTCTAAAGTTAATTTCACTTAAATACACATAAATACCCAAAACCGGATTATATAATATGAAGACCACTTTTGATATTTTTCTCAGGTTATATATACTGTAAATGATGTTACAAAAATTTTTGGTAATTTATTTTAACTGTTTAATATTATTTCTTCAATTAAAGATTATTTAAAGGAATAAAACAAGGAAAAATAGAAATACCCACTGAAAAATATCTTTTATATTTTTCCCAGCCTATTTATGTATAATAACAGTTAAATAAAAAGTTTGGGTAATTTTGGAAACTGTTTTCTATTTATTTTAATTTTTATTTGATAAAATGCTCAAAAATCATAAAATATAATTAAACAGCTTGGAAATCCATTTTTATAATTTTCCCAGCTTAGTATTGTCTAATAACAGTTAAATAAAAAGTTTGAGAATTTTTATCCTTTGAATGCTATTTCCGTGAATTTATGTTGTAATAAGGACTTAAAAATTTGGAAAATTTATATTCCAATGTTGTAATTAATCGCACGATTTGTAGAATTTCATTATTTCAGAAAAAGTGTAACCAATTAATATAAAATCAAATACTAAAACATAAATTGGCATTTCACTATATGTAGAATTTAGTATATTAGCATTAGATTTCGACATGGAAACTCACTAGTGTGTGTTTGATGTCGTAGGATCCCAGTAGTAAGACGTTGGTGCATTCCGAAGTACCACTTGTACCTACTCGAAACGTTGTGAGTATTCACGCACTCCCCTATTTTCAGTTTTTATGTTTTGGGGTGGAAAAGCATGTCCCGAAAAACTATTATTTTAATGTTGTATTTAAATTGATTTGTATCAAACATGATTGCTATTTTATTGCTATGTCTCTCTATGTATGTCAATGCAACACGGAACATGAGAACTTATCGTACTAAGGACCTTCCCTTATCTCTAACCATTAACTCTTTGAGCCAATGGTCATTATGGATAGCGCTATTAGGAATTGACAACTCCTCACTCGCCCTATTGCTGGAGTGCATGATACCATATTCATCTATGGAACGATAAGCATAGATCTTGATAGGGCTTCAGTCATAGGTTTGGTTGAGACTCATTGTTTGCTCATACACATACAAACTCGTTACACATTATAGCAATAAACTTGTTATCTATTATGGCAATAAACTCGTTTATCAATTTTAGCAATCAACTTTGTTTCTCATTATAGCAATGAACTTTGTTCTCATTAAAGCAATGTACTTGTATTTATGAAAAGTCTTATACCAAATCTTGATTTTATAAACCTGTGAACTCACCAACTATTTTCATAGTTGACGCTCGTTTTACACGCTTTTTCAGGAAATAATTAGTAAGTGGATATAGAGATTCATCATCATAGAGCATGGTGCATCGTGTGGAAGCTATTTTATGAAGTTATATTTTGAACAATGTCATTTTGGAAAACTTGTACTTTGTTTTGTTTAAGCTAGGGGTTGTAAACTTTTAAATATTGCTATGGTGATGTATCTTTATCTTTTGCAATGAAACCTTTGTCGCTGTCATACCTTGCGTTTCCGCTTTAGCGGGGTGTGACAGAAATGGTATCAGAGCTAAAGTTATAGAGAACATCGGTTTTTTTTTTTAGAAAACACAAACTATAACTAAAACTTAAAAAGAAATTCTTTTTACATCAAACATATTACTAGTATAATTAGGTCGGGAGTTGTATTATTGGACCTCGATTAAACATAGCCTGATCACCTATGTTTAATTAAGGAAAGATTTATACAAAGCTTGAGCTAATTATAATGGGAATATGTTCAACAAAAATATTTGAGAAAACTTTATTTCAAAAATTCAAAAAGGTTAATTTTGGTGTGTGTAAGCATTACATATTATAGGTATACATTGTTATTTATTTCATATCTCATTGAAATTATATCTCAGTCCACTATGTCAACATCGTCATCTTCCCACGCTGCCGCCTCAGCCGATGAGTTCGGCTACGTCACTATTATCCCTCGACGTAATCCCCCCGCCTCGGTAGAAGAAGACCCATCAGAGGATACGGAAGATACAGGGAACTCGGTGGAGATCAGCAATGGCAACGCCCCGAGTCAACGACGCGAGGCATCACCTACATCAGTGTTGCCACAGCCACCACTTTATGGGCTTCGTATTCGGAGGACAGCAAGGAAGAGTGTCCCTATCCCGGGAAGGATAGCAACCAGTACAGCAGGACTTGGCACGGCAGGAACCAGTCAGGTAGGACCCAGCATGGCAGGACCGAGAGCACCCCCACCTCAGTGAGTTATAGGGATACCTGTCAGGCAGTCAGGTATGACCCCGGAGGAGTCCCGGAGGATGCATTCGATGGCAGCGGGCCTACATCACAGTCTTGCTGTGATAGCTGAGCATCGGGAAGTTTTGGATGAAGTGTTAACAAGGATGGAAATCCTATTTCAGCATTCGATGGAGACTGCTGACACTGCTAGTGCTGCTAGACGAGTGGCAGGTCGTGCGATGACCGCATGTTATGTGTTTGGAGGGCTGTTACTGATTGTGGTGTGGATGTTTCTTGTTGGGATAGCGATTCGTACTTGGTTCTGATTTTAGTATTTTATTGTGTCATGAAATGAAAACCCGTGTTGGGTATCTTTTGGGGAAAGACATTAAAACTTTATTTTGGGATTGATGTATTGTTTTGGTTTTAAGACTATTTAAAATGGTAATGAAGAAGTTTATTTTATGTTTGAAAAATTTTACTATGAGGTTAAACCCTAGAACTTATTTAGTCAATAGTTGAATAAAAATATTTTTCTTTTCTTTCCTTTCTAAAATCTATATGCCTAGTATTAATGCAAACCATTAATTTGACAACACTTACGGTTTTCAAAATAGTAGTGAACTAAATATTATACATTATTTTATGTATTTATACGTATTTCTTCTCTTGTGTCTTAGAACCATGTCAGGAAGGCCTAATCGCGGGCGCCCACAGAACGAAACACCCGATGTTGCTCAAATTGTAGCACAACAACTCATGGAAGCAATCCCAAACATTGTTACTCAAGTAACTGCAGGACTTAATGCTAACCAAGGAAGTAGTGGAGGAAATCGGGGAAACAATGAAAGAGAATGCAACTACAAGTCCTTTATGACCTGTAAACCTAAGGAATTCCATGGAAAGGAAGGTGCGGTTGGGTTGCTGAAATGGATTGACAGTATGGAGTCGGTCCTTCACATTAGCAAATGCCTCGAGCGTAACAAAGTTGAGTATGCATCTTGCCTATTCCAAGATAGGGCATTAACCTGGTGGAATACTCTAGTGCAAACCCGAGGCCGTACAGCGGCATATCAACTAACTTGGGAAGACCTAAAGAAGCTGCTGATAGAGGAGTATTGTCCCAAGGATGAACTTCAGAAGCTTGAATCTGAATTCTGGAACCATTCTATGGTTGGAACACAAATAGAGAAGTACACAGTCCGATTTCATGAACTAGCAAAACTGGTACCTCACATGGTTACTCCTGAGGAGAAACGGATAGATCGTTACATCTGGGGTCTGGCACCAGAGATTTGGGGAATGGTTACCTCAGCAAACCCAACTACTATTCAAAGTGCAGTAAGCCTAACAAATCGACTAACCAATGATGTGATAAGGATGGGAGCATCAACAAAGGAAAACTCTAGTAGCAAGAGGAAGCCAGCAGATCAGGGAGAGAAGAAGTATGGAGGCAAGTCAGGGAGGAAGCAGAAAGTCTCAAGAAACTTTATGGTAAGAGCCCAGGAGCAAGAATCAGTGAAAACTCAAGAACAGGAAGTGCAGGAACGAAAGCAGTACTCAGGGCCGCTTCCGAAGTGCAATAAGTGTAACTTCCATCACAAGGGAGCTTGCCCAGTGTGCCAAAACTGTAAGCAAACAGGCCACTACTCGAAGTATTGTAAGGTGAATAAGGAGGGAAAAAGGACATGTTATGAGTGCGGGAGTACTGATCATCTCCGTAGAGCATGTCCCAAACTGAACAAGGGGCCTGGTAACAATGGACAAGGCCAAGCTAGGCAAAATTTCCAAGGAAATCAAGGTGGGCGGCCAAGAGGTGTAGCCTTTGTGATTGGTGCAGAAGAAGCTCGTCAGAACCCTAAAGTGATAACATGTACGTTTCTCCTGAACAATCATTTTGCATCAGTAATATTCGATGCGGGAGCAGATAAGAGTTTTGTTTCTTTAGCATTTAGACCATTAATTGGCTTGAAATCGAGAAAGATGAGGAATGCTTATGCTATTGAACTTGCTGATGGGTATGAAATTAGGGCTGACGATATAATTCCTGGTTGTACTCTGAATTTAGCTGATAAACTCTTTAGCATTGACCTAATTCCTATAGAGCTAGGTAGTTTTGATGTGATAGTAGGGATGGATTGGTTATCCAAAAATAAAGCAGAAATTGGTTGTTACGAGAAAGTCATTAGAGTGCCTCTCCCTAATGGAGAAACCCTTATCATACATGGTGAGAAGCCAGGAAGAAGTTTAAACATTGTATCGAGCATAAAGATTCATAAGTACCTAAAAAAGGATTGTATTGCATTCATGGCCCACGTGATGGAAAGAGAACCTGAAGCTAAGCAACTCAAGGAGATCCCGGTGGTTCAAAACTATCCCGAAGTGTTTCCGGAGGAATTACCCGGTCTACCCCCTCACAGACAGGTCGAATTTCGGATAGACTTAATTCCCGGAGCGGCACCGGTAGCAAAAGCACCATATCGCCTCGCGCCATCCGAGATGCAAGAACTGTCCGGACAACTTCAAGAACTTCTAGACAAAGGGTTCATACGACCAAGTTCTTCACCTTGGGGAGCTCCAGTGTTATTCGTCAAAAAGAAAGACGGGTCATTCCGAATGTGTATTGATTATAGAGAACTGAACAAGTTGACAATCAAGAATCGATATCCTCTCCCTCGAATAGATGACTTGTTCGATCAGTTGCAGGGCGCTTCATACTTCTCAAAGATCGACCTCCGATCAGGATACCATCAACTAAGAGTTCACGAAGGAGACATTCACAAAACAGCATTTAGAACCCGTTATGGACATTATGAGTTCTTAGTCATGCCTTTTGGACTAACGAACGCACCCGCTGTTTTCATGGATTTGATGAATAGGGTCTGTAGACCATACCTAGACAAGTTTGTAATTGTATTTATCGATGACATACTTGTTTACTCACAAACCAAAGAAGATCATGAGAGACATCTGAAGCTAGTGTTGGAGCTGTTGAAGGAGCAGAAATTGTATGCCAAGTTCACTAAGTGTGAATTTTGGATTCGGGAAGTACATTTCCTTGGTCATGTGATCGGCGAAAGAGGAATTCATGTAGATCCAGCTAAGATCGAGGCAATCAAGAAATGGGAAGCCCCCAAAACCCCGACAGAAATACGACAGTTCCTAGGATTAGCTGGGTACTACAGACGCTTCATTGAGAATTTCTCTAGGATTGCTCAACCATTAACATCTTTGACCCAAAAAGACAAAAAATTTCTCTGGGAAGAGAAACACGAAGAGGCGTTTCAAATCCTGAAAAACAAGTTGTGTAATGCACCAATTCTGGCTTTACCAGAGGGATCAGAGAACTTTGTAGTGTATTGTGATGCGTCTCATCAAGGATTAGGATGTGTGTTAATGCAAAAAGATAAGGTCATTGCGTATGCTTCCAGACAACTCAAACCGCATGAAAAGAATTATAACACCCATGATCTAGAACTAGGAGCAATAGTTTTCGCTCTTAAAATATGGAGGCATTATTTGTACGGAACCAAGTGCACCATTTATACCGATCACAAAAGCCTTCAGCACATCCTAGATCAGAAAATGTTAAACATGCGACAGAGGAGATGGGTAGAGTTGTTTAGTGATTATGACTGTGAGATACGATATCACCCAGGGAAGGCTAACGTAGTAGCCGACGCTCTTAGTAGAAAAGAAAGAGTGAAATCTTTCCGTGTGAGAGCTTTGGGAATGGTAATTCAGACAAACTTGAAATCTCAAATCATTGATGCCCAGGAGAAAGCTTTATTCAGGGAAAATCTTCCAGGTGAAACTTTACATGGTTTAGAAGTGACATTTGAAACCAAACCTGATGGAGTTCGTTATTTTAAGGACAGAGTCTGGATTCCAAGGGTTAACAATCTGAGAGACATAGTACTAGAGGAGTCTCATCGATCTAAATACTCAATCCACCCTGGAGCGGATAAGATGTACAAGGATCTTAAAGAGTACTATTGGTGGCCTGGAATGA
The DNA here is from genome assembly GCF_052849685.1 of Lactuca virosa. NCBI lineage: Eukaryota > Viridiplantae > Streptophyta > Magnoliopsida > Asterales > Asteraceae > Lactuca > Lactuca virosa. The sequence continues at coordinate 290,136,808 of NC_136432.1, read as the reverse complement.
AAAGGGATATTGCCTTATATGTTGGGAAGTGTTTAACTTGCTCAATAGTCAAAGCTGAACATCAAAAACCATCCGGCTTATTGCAACAACCCGAAATTCCCCAATGGAAATGGGAGCAGATATCCATGGATTTCGTTACCAAACTTCCTAGAACTTCTAAAGGTCACGACTCAATTTGGGTCATAGTGGATCGACTGACGAAATCTGCTCACTTTCTCCCCATTCGGGAAGACTTCAAGATGGAAAAATTGGCCCAAATCTACATCGACATAATTGTTTCTCTGCATGGTGTACCCCTATCCATCATTTCTGATAGAGATAGTCGTTTTACATCACGATTTTGGTGGATGCTACAGAAGGCACAAGGGACCAAGATAGATTTGAGCACAGCTTACCACCCTCAGACAGATGGGCAAACAGAGAGAACAATACAAACATTGGAAGACATGCTACGGGCGTGTGTCATTGAGTTCAAAGGAAATTGGGATACTCATTTGCCTCTAATTGAGTTTTCCTACAATAACAGTTACCACACGAGTATCCAATGTGCTCCATATGAAGCATTGTATGGACGCAAGTGTCGTTCGCCCTTATGCTGGACAGAAATCGGAGACAGACAGTTGACTAAAGTCGAACTTATCCAGGAAACATCTGACAAGATTGCTATCATCAAGGATAGGCTTAAAGCTGCTAGAGATCGTCAGAAAAGTTATGCAGATAATCGTCGAAAACCATTAGAATTCCAAGTAGGAGACAAGGTACTTTTAAAAGTGTCGCCTTGGAAAGGGCTTGTGCGTTTTGGTAAGAAAGGAAAACTAAGCCCGAGATATGTTGGACCCTTTGAAGTCATTGAAAGGATTGGTCCGGTAGCTTATAAACTCCAGTTGCCCCAAGAGTTAAGCGTCATTCACGACACATTCCACGTCTCCAATCTTAAGAAATGTCTAGCCGACAAAACATTGATAGTACCCTTGGAGGAAATTAAGATCAATGATAAGCTAAACTTCGTTGAGGAACCGATAGAAATCCTTGGCAGGGAGGTAAAACAACTTAAGCGGAGTAAGATCCCGATTGTGAAAGTTCGATGGAACTCAAAACGCGGATCGGAGTACACCTGGGAGCGTGAGGACTTCATGAAGGAAAAGTATCCACAACTTTTCCCATACGATGACAAGCGATGACATAGAATGAATTTCGGGACGAAATTCTTTATAAGTGGGGGATACTGTGACAACTGTCAATTCAGGTCATTCTCGGACTCATGCATCTTTATAATAACCATTCATGCACATCATGCCATGGCCTAGTAGTATAAATTAGGTCAAAATCTTACATAAACTAGGATCCATCTAAGACCTAGGACTAATATACTTGACACTTACGATTCTAGTAAGTTGCTTAACTACAATAGGAAATGCCAATGCTATAATTTGAATGAAACTTTCAAGCTTTGTTATAATTGAAAAAGGGTATAAAACCCTAAAAATAAATTAAAATATTCTAATTATACTTCATTATGATGATGAATATCAAACAATATTCCAAAAACCCTAAGAGAGCTAAAAATCCAAATTTATAAATCATAAAGCTTAAAAACTTTATAAAATTGGGCTATCAACTTTCTAATATCAAATTTTTATTAATCAAATTATGGATTATAATCATTGAAATAGAAATTAAATTATCATGCAATAATCATAATTTATTAGTTAAAAACAAGATTTTTACAAATAAATCAAGAATTGCTTAATAAATATTTTTATAAAAATTAGGGTTTTTATAAAATTATTGGAGGGAATTTTATAAAATTTGAAATTAGGAGAGAGGAGGCCTAATGCATGATAGAGCCAGCCATTCTCCCCTCCCCATGCACTCTCTCTTCCCAAAACTCAATCATTAGACCTAAACCTTCACTCTACCTCTTCTCTCTTCACTCTCTCACACTCCACCCTCCTAACACACAAACTCTCTTCCTCTCTCTCTCTAACTCACGAAATTTCTCTCATTTCTCTGCCAAATTTCGAGATTTTGAAGACTTTGAATGTGTTCTTACTTCCCTCAAGATCAAAACCAAGGTAAACAACAACATCTTCTTCCATAGTTTCATGATTCTACTTCCTTTTCTTCTTAGTTTTCTCTTCTTTTTGGATTCTATGCCTTTCCATGGCTAGAAATCTTTATTTTCCCCTTGTGGTTTGTAGATTCTCACCATAACACAATGCATGTGTTTGAAATGGTGAAAATCCGGGATCAAACCCATGCAAGGAGTGAAAATGATGCACATATGTTCATGTGACTTCAAAAACAAGTATTACATCTTCTTCTCCATTTCTTTTGTGTTCTTGCATGGTCAAAAGCATTTAAACCATTTCTAGTACATCTTGGATGCTCATTCACTCCATGCATGTGCTAGAAATCGGACCTTATCAAAGGCATACATGATGTTCTTGTCAAAATGTCCTAAGGATGCACTCAAAGCAAACATGCAATGTGCCAGATTACTTTATTCAGCTTTGAACGACCATATCTCGGTCATTCCTTAACCAAATCATGATGTTCTTTTTGCATTGGATAGCTCCATGAGTTCACTTTCAAACCCAACTGGTCTTACTGTAAAATATTAAATATCCGATTTTTGGCAATTTTTACAAAATGGTTGCGCAAACAGCTCTTTTTCTATGATCACCATTTTTTCCTTGCATGATCAATGGCCTTAAACCCAACCATAAATCTGGGGAAAAATACTTTAGAAACTTAACATATCCAGTGAATTATGGCTGAAATTTCGTGGCTTAAAACCCCACAGAATGTGCTTCACAAATTCATGAACTTCAGCCACATTTACATCTCATGCACCATTGCATGCAACATTTCTTATCTTGTTTGGGTTCAATACCCCTATTTCCCTTCTGAATAAATTTCGAACATTTTTCCTTTTGAAAGCCCTCACATGCATGTGATAATCTGTAAAATACCAAAAGCTTTTATTATTTCTTTGATTTATTAAAATTATTGCTAGAAACCAAGGGCATAAATCACATAAAATACTTCCAGAGGTCAATAAATCCAGAACAAATTCATGAATGACCCTTATGATGGATAATGACCCCTCACTAAATTTCATCAATTTTTGTTTCTGTTTGGTATGATTTCCAATTTTCTTTTTGTTCGGATATAATAAATCACAAAACCAATTTGGAGAGTGTGAAAGTTTTATCTAACAATTTTCACATACCTTACCTGTGATGGATGACTCAGAAAAATAATTTCAACATTTTTCATCATGCATTGCTATTTTTCCCAATTTTTGGTAATTATAATGGTTTAAAAATAGGAAAAATAGTTCTGATTATCCAAAATTCATGAAAATTTACCAGAACATCATGTTTTACAGTAGGAGGTTACATAAAAATTTTAAGGATTTTTCTCCACTGTAAACTATTTTTCTCTTAATTTCTAAAGTTAATTACACTTAAATACACATAAATACCCAAAACCGGATTATATAATATGAAGACCACTTTTGATATTTTTCTCAGGTTATTTATACTGTAAATGATGTTACAAAATTTTTTGGTAATTTATTTTAACTGTTTAATATTATTTCTTCAATTAAAGATTATTTAAAGGAATAAAACAAGGAAAAATAGAAATACCCACTGAAAAATATCTTTTATATTTTTCCCAGCCTATTTATGTATAATAACAGTTAAATAAAAAGTTTGGGTAATTTTGGAAACTGTTTTCTATTTATTTCAATTTTTATTGGAATAAATGCTCAAAAATCATAAAATATAATTAAACAGCTTGGAAATCCATTTTTATAATTTTCCCAGCTTAGTATTGTGTAATAACAGTTAAATAAAAAGTTTGAGAATTTTTGTCCTTTGAATGCTATTTCCGTGAATTTATGTTGTAATAAGGACTTAAAAATTTGGAAAATTTATATTCCAATGTTGTAATTAATCGCACGATTTGTAGAATTTCATTATTTCAGAAAAAGTGTAACCAATTAATATAAAATCAAATACTAAAACATAAATTTGCATTTCACTATATGTAGAATTTAGTATATTAGCATTAGATTTCGACATGGAAACTCACTAGTGTGTGTTTGATGTCGTAGGATCCCGGTAGTAAGACGTTGGTGCATTCCGAAGTACCACTTGTACCTACTCGAAACGTTGTGAGTATTCACGCACTCCCCTATTTTCAGTTTTTATGTTTTGGGGTGGAAAAGCATGTCCCGAAAAACTATTATTTTAATGTTGTATTTAAATTGATTTGTATCAAACATGATTGCTATTTTATTGCTATGTCTCTCTATGTATGTCTATGCAACACGGAACATGAGAACTTATCGTACTAAGGCCCTTCCCTTATCTCTAACCATTAACTCTTTGAGCCAATGGTCATTATGGATAGCGCTATTAGGAATTGACAACTCCTCACTCGCCCTATTGCTGGAGTGCATGATACCATATTCATCTATGGAACGATAAGCATAGATCTTGATAGGGCTTCAGTCATAGGTTTGGTTGAGACTCATTGTTTGCTCATACACATACAAACTCGTTACACATTATAGCAATAAACTTGTTATCTATTATGGCAATAAACTCGTTTATCAATTTTAGCAATCAACTTTGTTTCTCATTATAGCAATGAACTTTGTTCTCATTAAAGCAATGTACTTGTATTTATGAAAAGTCTTATACCAAATCTTGATTTTATAAACCTGTGAACTCACCAACTATTTTCATAGTTGACGCTCGTTTTACACGCTTTTTCAGGAAATAATTAGTAAGTGGATATAGAGATTCATCATCATAGAGCATGGTGCATCGTGTGGAAGCTATTTTATGAAGTTATATTTTGAACAATGTCATTTTGGAAAACTTGTACTTTGTTTTGTTTAAGCTAGGGGTTGTAAACTTTTAAATATTGCTATGGTGATGTATCTTTATCTTTTGCAATGAAACCTTTGTCGCTGTCATACCTTGCGTTTCCGCTTTAGCGGGGTGTGACAGGTACGAGGCTTACTTGCTTACTTACGAGGTGAGTCTTCTCACTATACTTACCTGAGTGGTAATACTGGATGACCAGAGGGTCTTATTTGAGTTATCGGCCTGAGGGTCCTATGTGCTTATATTGATTTATGTGATATTATGCATTTTCTCTTTGTGATATATGCTATATTATTTTGTGCCTTACTGAGTTAAGACTGGAGGGTCCAAAGCGAGTTGTGAGACAATAGGATCTTCACTGAGATATAGGACTAGAGGGTCCAACCCGAGCTGTTATACCGGAGGGTCCTCACTGAGACACATGACCAGAGCGTCGACACCGAGCCGTGAGACCGGAGGTTCCTCACCGAGACGCATGAGACCGGAGCGTCCATCCCGAGTTATAGCCATGAGAGGTTTATTATTTGTGTATGTGGTATTTTGGGTAACTCACTAAGCTTCATGCTTACCATGTTATGTGTTATGTGTTTCAGGTACTTCTCAGGATCGCGGGAAGGCGCCGACTTGATTGTACACACATGCTTGAGACTATGTCGAGGATTCTGGGATATTATCAGTTGTTTTGTTAAATCGTGATTTTGACACTTGATACATTGTGATTTGAGAAAGTTTGATACTGTTTTTATATTATTTAAAAATGAAAATTTTGTTTGGAAATTTAGTGTATTACAAGGTGGTATCAGAGCCTTGGTTTTAGGGATTCAGATGTACTCTCGGGTACGTTCGGACTCAAACTGAGGATTTAAGAAAATTTTTCTAAAAAGAAACGATTTTTCCTAAAATGAGTAAGAGTTTTAAAGAGAAAATGAGACGGAGCAGTGCGTACAATCAGCCAGAGCCCGAACGGTGATTTCCTAAAATACCATTATTTGTTGATATTACGAGATATTTACGAGATATTAGAGCTGCATGCTAGAGAATAGGCTAGGTACTTCAGAAATTAGGGCTAGAGTTGCCTGATTCATGATGCCTTAGCCTAGGTTATGCTATTGATTGATTTTATCTACTATTTGGTCTGTATGTGAATTGAGTAGGTGGAAACATAGAAGGAATCATTGGAGAGAGTTTTGAGTAATCTAGGAGAGATACCTAGATTAGCATTAAGGAATCTACCGAGAAAGTGGTGAGATCCGTGAGGGATAGAGTACTGTGAATCAGGATCCCAGGAGGAGGACTTGGGACGACTACAAGTTGGTATGGAAGGTAGTATTGGGCCCGTACTACTGAAAGCACCGGATCTATTTTCATTTCAGATACACTACGGTGATTACCCGCAACAAGCTCGGGGGCAGTGGTACCAGTGACGAGGAGATCTGCATGATCATTCACGAGGAGCTAGCCGCAACTATCAGAGAGGCCATACCAGAGATGTTCGGGTCTATTAAGACCACTTTTATTGAGACATTCGATGAACAATACGCTACTGTTACAGAGGATGCTGCTGCTACAGCCACCGCGGCCATAGCTGCAGCCCGGCCATAGGGAGGTGACTCGTTGTTGCTTCGTGAGTTCAGCAACACCAAGCTACCAGAGTTTGATGGGACGCAGGATCCGATCGCTGCCATGAGATGGATCTCTGACATTGAGGGGTTTTTTTTATATGTGTTCATGTCCAGAGCATCTGAGCGTCCGTTTAACGCAGAACCAGCTTCGATTGGGAGCGAAGGACTAGTGGAAGTTTGTGACGACCGATTTTACCCCTGCAGATCATCCTGCAGTGACTTGGGAGAGGTTCACCAAGTTATTCCGAGATCAGTATGTTCCCTAGGTGGAGAGGGAATGTTTGGCACATGAGTTTCTGTCTCTCAAGCAGAAGACAGAGTCGGTGACAAAGATTACGAGGATGTTTCATGAGAGGGCGATGTTCTGCCCTAAGCACGTGTCCACTGAGCAGGCACGTGTGAGTCGGTATTTGAGCATCTTAAGGAGGGATATTTGGGAGTTCGTGGTGAACTCGTCTTATCGGACATTAGCTGAGCTGCAGACCAATGTCAGGAGGAGAGAGATTGAGCTGGAGATTCAGACCAGGGAATAGGGAGAGCAGCAGGGGAGAGATAGGAGACCAGTACAGTCGCAGCCGATGACGAAGCGGGCTAAGCCCGCTGATTCGAGAGCTGGAGGTCAGAAGGTCCGCACTTGTAGTAAGTGCGGCTAGAGCCACGAGGGGTCTTGCCGAGTGAGGATTTGCTACAAATGTGGCAAAGAGGGGCATATGGCGAGGGATTGTCCCAATGGATTCTCGGTTTGCTTTCACTGCAACCAGACGGGCCATCGGAAGGCCGAGTGTCCCCAAACCAGACTACTGCTCCTGCTGCTTTACGTGTTACTGATGGTCGGCCGGGGAAGGCCGAGCCTCCGAGGGCTCGTGGGAGAGCATTGCAGTTGCTGTGGAGGAGGTCCACGCAACACCTGATGTCGTTGCTGGTACGTATCTCCTTATTTATCTTATTTTGAGATTTGTTTATGCTTATGTTGTGTTGTATATAGGTACTTTTCTTGTGAGTTTCGTGCCTGCTTTGGTGTTATTTGACATAGGTGCGAGTCGATCGTTTGCGTCTTTATCCTTTAGTCGTCACATTAGTGTCAAACGCGAGGCGTTGAGTCGACCATTGAGGGTTTCTATAGTCGACGAGCATGTAGTTTTTTCCACTAATGTATTCCAGGGATGTGTATTGGAGATTCTCGGTGTTGAGTTGTCGATAGATCTGGTGCCGATAGTGATGGGTGATGTTTGTGTCATAGTAGGCATGGACTGGTTGAGCCGGTATGGAGCTCTGATTGACTATGAGCGTCAGATGGTGACCATACGAGAACCTAGTGGGGGAGTGCTTACTGTGTATGGAGAGGGGACCAGATCTGGATCAACTTTTCTGTTCTGCCGCCAGGGCGAGGCAGAGTTTACAAGAGGGTTGTATGGGCTTTCTAGCATATGTGACGGATACGAGAGTTGCCAATAAGAGGCCGAGTTCTATCTCCGATTTTCCGGTTGTGTTTGAGTTTCCGAATGTTTTCCCCGAGGAGTTACCAGGTGTGCCTCCTAAGAGGCACGTGGAGTTCTAAATTGATTTGATTCCGGGTGCGGCGCCTATTGTCCAGGGACCTTATCGCCTTGCGTTGCCCGAGATGCAGGAGTTATCCTTGCAGCTTCAGGAGCTGTTAGGAAAGGGTTTTATCCGACCGAGTAGCTCAACATGGGGAGCGCCGATCCTTTTTGTCAAGAAAAAGGATCGTTCATACCGCATGTGCATTGACTACCGGGAGTTGAACAAGCTGACGGTCAAGAACCATTATCCACTACCGAGGATCGAAGATTTGTTCGATTAGTTGTAGGGGGCGTCTTGGTTTTCCAAGATTGATTTGAGATCTGGGTATCATCAGATGAGGGTTTGCGAGGAGGATATCCATAAGACGGCCTGTAGGACTCGTTATGGGCACTACGAGTTTGTGGTGATGCCTTTCGGACTCACCAATGCACCGATAGAGTTCATGGATCTCATGAACCGGGTGTGCAGGCCCATGTTGGATAGGTCAGTGATCATGTTCATCAACGACATCTTGGTATACTCGAGGTCCAGAGAGCAGCACGAGGAGCATCTTCGAGAGATTTTTGGAGTGTTGAGGACGGAGAGGCTTTATGCCAAATTCTCCAAGTGTGATTTCTTGTTACGAGAGGTCCAATTCTTAGGGCATCTCGTTAACCAGAATGGGATTTTGGTCGACCCGGCCAAGATCGAGGCATGTATGTGATGGGAGGTGTCGAGGTCCCCATCCGAGATTAGGACTTTTCTTGGCCTGGTAGGTTACTACTGGAGATTTATCAGGGATTTCGCCAATATTGTCATTCCTCTTACCAGGCTGACCAGGAAGGGTGTTACTTTTGCTTGGGAGTAGGCCTCGTTCGAGACTCCTCGCTAGAGATTGTGCGAAGCTCCAGTGTTAGCCCTTCCCAAGGGAGTGGAGGACTTTGTAGTTTATTGTGATGCATCTATATCATGGATGGGTGCTGTGTTGATGCAAAGGGAACACGTGATTGCATATGCATCGAGGCAGCTGAAGCCTCACGAGACGAGGTATCCCACCCATGATTCAGAATTGGGGGTGGTGGTGTTCTCCCTCCATATTTGGCGCCACTATCTCTATGGTGTTCGGTACACCATATATACGGACCATAAGAGCCTGAAGTACCTTATGGATCAACCCAACCTGAATATGAGACAGAGGAGATGGTTGGATGTAGTGAAAGACTACGACTGTGATATTTGGTATCACCCTGGCAAGGCTAATGTGGTAGTTGATGCCCTGAGTCGCCGAGCAGTGAGTGCTCCGATACGAGGCGTGTGCATGAGGATGGCGATGATGGCTCTAGTCTTAGATACCATCCGAGAGGCAGCTGGTGGCCATGAGACCAGAGAACCGTAAGAGAGAGCGGGTGATTTGGCAAATTTCTGAGTTTGGGACGGATAGTCGGGGGCTTAAGACTTTCCGAGGACGGATTTGGGTGCCATATACGGGCGGAGCTTGACGTATTTTGATGGAGGAGGCTCATAGGTCGAGATTCTCGATCCATCCGGGAGCCACCAAGATGTATTTGGATTTGAAAAGGGATTATTGGTGGCCTTTATGAAAAGGGATGTGGCATGTGTAGTCGAGAAATGCTTGACCTGTCCTCAGGTCAAGGCGGAGCACCAACGTCCACATGGCCTGTTGCAGCCTTTAGAGGTTCCCCAGTGTAAGTCGGAACATATTTCCATGGATTTTATCACCAAATTACCAAGGACCGCGCGATGTGTCGATGCGATATGGGTAATTATAGACCGGTTGACGAAGAGTGCTCACTTTCTGGTTATCAATAAGAGCTCTTCTGCGGAGAAGTTGGCCGAGATCTACATGCGAGAGGAGGTGGCACGAGATGGGGTGCTAACACCGATAGTGTCAGATCGGGATGTGCATTTTACTTCCAGGTTCTTGAAGAAATTTCATGAGGAGTTGGGCACCCGGTTGCTTTTCAACACCGCTTACCACCCACAGACCGACAGCCAGAGCGAGCGCACGATACAGACGCTTGAGGACATGCTACGTGCATGTGTTATGGACTTCAGAGGAAGTTGGGACACTTAATTGCCCTTGGCTGAGTTTTCATACAATAACAACCATCACTCCAGTATTGGTATGCATGAGCTCTTATATGGGAGGAGGTGTCGGATTCCCATCTGTTGGGGAGAGGTAAGGCAGAGAGTGATGGGGAGCACTGAGATAGTGCTCAAGACGACAGAGCAGATCCCGCAGGTCAGACAGAGGTTACTGACGGCCCAGAGTCGTCAGAAGAGTTACACCGACCGGCTTCGTTCAGAGCTGGAGTTCCAGGTCGGAGATTTTGTCCTCCTGAAGGTATCCCCATGGAAAGGGTGATCCGATTCAGGAAGCGGGGTAAGTTGGGCCCTAGATACATTGGTCCTTTCAGAGTGATCGCTCGAGTGGGTAAGGTAGCTTATCGGTTGGAGCTGCCTGAGGAGTTGAGTCAGATTCATAATACCTTCCATGTGTCCCAGCTAAAGAAGTGTGTAGCAGATGAGACGGCGGTGGTTCCCTTTGTGGACATTCAGGTTGATGAGTGTCTGAATTACATTGAGAAGCAGGTAGAGATATCGGATAGGAAGGTGAGGGTTTTGAGGAATAAAAAGGTGTCTTTGGTTCAGGTTCAGTGGCAACATCGGAAGGGATCCGAGTGGACTTGGGATCTAGAGTCCGAGATGCGGGAGCAGTACCCAAAGTTGTTTCCAGAGGATGACTTCAAGGGAGAAGTCTGATTCTAGAGGGGGAGAATTGTAACATCCCGACTCCCAGGTATAATATTTAATTAATTTACATTTTCAATGTCAGAAAAACTCGACGAGTTGGATGCCCCAACTCGCCAAGTAGAGGAGTTAATGGCCGCATGATTTTTAGTGTCTACACGACGAGTTGGAGGATCCCAACTCGACGCGTAGGAGCTGAGTGTGAAAACCCTAATTTTCAGGGTTTGTGTACTATTTAAAGGACCTTAAGCCTTCATTTCCGCTTCCCTTATCACCCTTCTACTCTGTGAGAAACCCTAATCGAGTGTATTCGTTTATGAGAGACAGAGAGAAGCTAAATTTGAGTGTTCCATTGCACATTTGGAAGGGGAGTGAAGAGCATCAACGCTTGGAACGAGAAGAGGCTTTTGGATCAAGAGTTTTTCTGTGCTAGCTTCAGTTTGGAGGTAAAAAGCTACCACCTTGATCATTTCTTTGATAGGTCTTTTTCTAGAGAGTTTTAGGGATTTTTCTACCTTATCTTGTGGTTCTTGATATGTTGGAGCTTTCCATGGAGTGGAGACTCCAGATCTGGACAAAATGAGGTCCCATGAGACCAAGGATCAAAGCTTTATCAAGCTTTGGGCAAGTTTCCATGCATGACAACCTTTATGGAGCTTGTTTTGGCATTTTGAGCCCTAGATGCCATGCATGAACGTAAAGCTTGCAGCTTTACGTGATGATCCGGCCTTAGAAGGCTAGATCCAGAGTATATGACCTTATTTCTGCCTAAAATCGCCTGAATGAGAAATTGACTGAAGAGACTCGACGAGTTGGTGAGCCAACTCAACGAGTCGGTTAGGGTTTTCCCCGATGAGTTTGGACGCGTTGTAACTCAGCAAGTTGATGAGACAAATCGATGAGTTAAGTTGGATTTTCATGACATTTCTGAGGAAACGAGGGAACTCGACGAGTCGCATAGATGCACTCGACGAGTCGCATAGATGCACTCGACGAGTTGGGTCAACACGGACTGTTGACTCGAGTGTTGACTTCTGTTGACTTTAGGGCTTGGTCAGGACATGAATTATGGAGACCATGGAAGGGTAAAATGGTCTTTTACCCATTCCAAGAGTTTGAGAGAGGGGTTAGCTTAATTTATTTAGAGTTGTGGTTATAAGTGTTAATTAGAGATGATTATGGCACGTAGGCGGGTATTAGACCGTTCGAGGGGTATGAGGCTTACTTTCTTACTTATGAGGTGAGTCTTCTCACTATACTTACCTGAGTGGTAATACTGAGCGACCAAAGGGTCTTGTTTGAGTTATCGACGTGAGGGTCCTATGTGCTTATATTGAGTTCTGTGATATTATGCATTTTGTCTTTGTGATATATGCTATATTATTCTGTGCCTTACTGAGTTAGGACTGGAGGGTCCAAAGCGAGTTGTGAGACCGGAGGGTCTTCACTGAGATATAGGACTAGAGGGTCCAACTCAAGCTGTGAGACCGGAGGGTCCTCACTGAGACACATGACCGGAGCGTCCACACCGAGCCGTGAGACCCGAGGTTCCTCATTGGGATGCATGAGACCAGAGGGTCGATCCCGAGTTATAGCTATGAGAGGCTTATTATTTGTGTATGTGGTATTTTGGGGAACCCATTGAGCTTCATGCTGACCGTGTTATGTGTTATGTGTTTCAGGTACTTCTCGGGATCGCAGGAAGGCGCCGACTTGATTGTACAAACAATTTTGAGACTATGTCGAGGATTATGGGATATTATCAGTTGTTTTGTTAAATCGTGTCTTTGGCACTTGATATATTGTGATTTGAGAAAATGTGATACTATTTTTATGTAATTTAAAAATGAAAATTTTGTTTGAAAATTTAGAGTGTTACATCGGGAGGATTGTAACAACGAGATGTAAGGAAACAATGAGGTATCCCGCTGTGATTACCGGTACGTTTTCCTCTCAAATAACTCATATACATGCATACTTTACAATAAGGGTGCAGAAGGGAGACTCGTGAGTCACAAAGTGTAAATACATACTCAAACAAAAACCTCAAACATTCACAAAAATATTTCTGGTAGAGGGCTAGGGGAAGAACTGAAACCACCAACGACACATACCTAGGATGCACCCTAACTCTAAGAAATCATTTTATAAGCGATCATTCCCTCCAAATCGATCTAATACCAGCGACAATAGGAAACTTCAACGTGATCATTTGCATACCTGAGTTAAATCCTCACCATACAAATATCATGTGTTACGAAAAAGCCATCTAACTTAACTTACCGAATAACGAAACCCTTGTCATCCATGATGACAAACCCAAAACAAACCTCCAAATCGTCTCTTGCATCAAGGCTAAAAAGTACTTACACAAGCGGTACCACGCTTTCTTAGCCCAAGTGGTGGACGTGAAACAAGAAGTGAAAGACATCAAGGATATTCCTAAAGTCTGTAATTTCCCTGACATATTTCCTAAAGACCTCCCAAGAGTACCACCCAAACGCCAAGTCGAGTTCAGAATCGACTTGATTCCCGGAACCACCCCCTTAACCAAATCCCCATACCGTTTAGCACCGGTAGAAATGCAGGAATTGTCCAGTCAACTGAACGAACTGCTAAGCAAAGGATTCTTCAGACCAAGCTTCTCACCTTGGGGAGCATCGGTGCTCTTCGTGAAGAAGAATGATGGATCATTCTGCATGTGCATAGACCACTGGGAACATACCTCGAATCAACGACCTCTTCGACCAACTACAAAGATCAAGTTAATTTTCAAAGATCAATCTAAGATCCGGGCACCACTAACTTCTAGTCCAAAAGGAAGATGTCCCTAAAATGGAATTCAGAACTCGTTATGGTCACTATGAGTTTGTAGTGATGCCCTTCGGATTAACGAATGTGCCCGCGGTGTTTATGGATCTAATTAACCGTGTATGCCGGCCTTACTTAGAAAAATTTGTGATAGTATTCATCGATGACATACTAGTCTACTCACAAAGTAAGGAAGAACATAGTCAACACCTACGACAAGTTTGGAAACATTAAGGGCGGAGAAGTTGTATGCGAAGTTCTCGAAATGCGAATTCTGGATTCGGAAAGTGGACTTCTTGGGGCACGTGGTCAACAAGGAAGGGATACACGTGGATCCCTCCAAAAATCAAGGCAATTGAAAACTGGGCGACACCAAGAACATCAACGGAAATCCGTTAATTCTTAGGCCTTGCTGGCTACCACAAGAGGTTCATACGAAATTTTTCCAAGATCGCAAAGCCACTCACCACCTTGACTCAGAAATGTGTAACCTTCAACTAGGAAAAGAAACAAGAAAATGTGTTCCAACCACTAAAGCAAGCCCTATGCAGCACCCCGAACTTTTCCCTTCCAGAAGGGGCGAAAGATTTTGTGGTCTGCTGCGATGCGTCCAAGCAAGGGATAGGCTGTGTATTTATGCAACAAGGAAAGGTCATTGCCTACGCCTCGAGACAATTTAAGAATCATGAGGTCAACTACACCACATGTGACCTCGAACTGGGACCAATATTAATTTCCTGAAGATCTGGAGACATTACCTTTATGGTACGATGTGCACAATCTTCACGGACCATAAGAGTCTCCAACACATTCTCAACCATAAGCAGCTCAACATGAGGCAACGACGTTGGGTAGAGCTACTAAATGACTACGAATGCGAGATTCGTTATCATCCAGGCAAGACCAACATAGTAGCAGATGCCCTAAGTCGAAAAGAATACTCAGGCCATTCGAGATTCTTGTTAGAATCGGCCCGGTGGCTTACAAACTTCGACTACCATGAGAACTCAGTAACGTACTCCCCACCTTCCATGTGTCCAATCTGAAGAAGTGTCTGTTCGACGAGACTCTTGTAATCCCAATCGATGAAATTGAGGTAAACGAGGGTCTTCACTTCGTAGAGGAACCTGTGGAAATCATGGACAGGGAGATAAAAAGGACGAAACAAAGTCGCATAGAAGGTCCGCTAGAACACTAAGTGAGGGTCTGAATTCACCTGAGAACGAGAAGACCAGATGAAAAAAAGGTACCCACATCTTTTCCCTAGCCCATGAGTACCCAATCTAGAACTAATTTCGGGACGAAATTCCCTCTAATGGGGGGATAATGTGACAACCGGCAATTCTGGGTCAACGAAAGTCAAACAAGTCAGGACATAAAGCATGAATTATGCCTTGCTTTTAGGGTTTTCGGTTTTGGGACCCAAAAACCTTGAGATTTCGTTTGTGATGGAATGAAATCACATCTAGGCCGAAACCATACCAAGACCGAAATCACCTAGACCGAAATCATACTTGATCAAAATCATGCCTAGGACCGAAATGTGATTTCGGTGGTTTAAAAGTGATTTCGGTGGAGCTTAAGACAAAATCACCAATATGATTAGGTGGTGCTTTTCCCAATGTGATAAAATACACAAACCAATGCAAACATCACATCACCCTTACCCCCATATATATTAGGCCGAAATCATCCTTCCCAATTCTCATTTCCATCTTCAAACATCTTTAAATCCTTTACATTTTCTCTCAAGATCAGTACAAACATCTTCAAAACATCATACACTTTCCCAGAAACATCTTCAAACATTCCCAGGAAACCATTTCCTCAAGGTTGATTCTTAGGAATTATTGTAAGTCTCCTGTTAAATCTAGTGTTTATACAATACTTCCATGTTAGTCATCTAATTTACACACATTATTATGTGTTAAAAACTATTAGGATACCACTACCTTCAACGTATTCTAACTTGAAGATCATCATCTTCACCTCGTTATCTACCCAAGAACACAACTCGAGGTGAGTTCATACCCCTACATTTTTTGAGATTTTCTATGTTTTTAGGAGGGGGGGGGGGGATACAAGTAAAACACAAGAAAACTTGTCTTAAAATACAAAATGGTTAAATACATTTTCCCACCGTTTAGACAAAATTGCTAAATTCATAAATAGTTTTGCGTCAAAACTTGTGAACTTTTCATACAACGTTTTGCTAAAAACACAAAGCCATGAAAAACGATCACAAATACACTAGTTTATTCCTCCATATATATATAATGGTACATAAAATGGATTCATCATTTCAGCGAAATGATTTTTATAAACTATAATCGGTTTAGTTTATGGGGCATTCACACTATTTTACCCTTTCGGGACAAAGAAATAATGATTTAGAAGTAAAATTATTTTTACGCTATGTAAACACTATGGAAGGGTAATACATACATTTACATGAAAAAGGGTTTTCACTACACCAGACGTAAACCAATTAATACAATTATGTGAGACATTTGGCTTCACCGTACCTACCAGAGTACACACTAAAGTCATGTATTATAACCAGAGTCCCTTGTAAGGAGAGCGTGACACTTGTGCATAGATCAATACGGGATTGACAATCCCACACCTAAACTGTTAGCTACAGTTAGACCGGCAGGTCTGTGGTGACAAATGTCGTACCATTCTGACTCCTGAAGAACGTCGTAACAGGCTATCTAGGTCGCTAGAATGGTTATAATAACTCACAGGGGGTATTAACAATACATTTGGTTTACGGGGCTAACTTACACTATTTTCAATCAGTTTTATTTAAATAAGAAAACTACACTATACAACTTTCCAATACAATACAACTTGCATTTCTGGAAACATACATTTAAATGGTTTTAATTAAATTAAAACTACATAATACTACTTTAAGTATGGAAATACTTGTACATTTCGGTCTTAGGATTTTAAGACTACATTTCATTTAAAAGAAAATATTGGATTTTCTGGACTTACAATCTATCACTTTACAAAGAAAAAGGGCATATTTCTCTCATACAAAGCACTTAAGAACTCACCAACTTAATTGTTGACACTTTTTCAAAACTACTTGTATTCTCAGGAAATCACTAAACATGAAACATCCAAAAAATACAACCCAAAAATTTTTGTTTGAAAATATTACTAAACCATAATATCAAATATCAAAAGATAAAAACCATGAATCGTGTATCTCAAATGTCATAATAAATTATCAAATCAAAACTAGTGTCAAGATCATATCAAAATATCAGAGTCAATCTCCCAGGCTAAACTATGGTGTGTGCCATGCCATCATCCCGAGCCCTTCCCTTTGCTACCTGAAGTACTTGAAACCAAAACTGAAACTGTAACCACGAAGCTTAGTGAGCTCCCCCAAACTACCACATACCATACAATAACATATAAAGCACATACTGGGCCTTGCCCACTGCATCATACCGAAGTGTGGAACTGACTAGGGCCTCGCCCACTGCATCAGACCGACGTCCGGAATTGCATCGGACCGAAGTCCGGAACTGACTAGGGCCTTGCCCACTGCATCGGACCGAAGTCCGGAACTGCATCGGACCGAAGTCCGGAACTAACCAGGGCGTTGCCCACTGCATCGGACTGAAGTCTGGAACTGCATCGGACCGAAGTCCGGAACTGACTGAACATAGCATAACATAATCATAGCATATAATATGAACACATATACTGCATACTGCATCAGACCATAGTCCGGAACACATAACATATACCATGCTTGTATCACAAAGACACCAAGCATACTGAACTACTGCATCGGACTGTAGTCCGGAACTACTGCTAACTAAACGGGCCGGCACTGTGGCCGTAGACCCGTTCCTACTGGAAGGAAAACTCACCTCGTAAGGCTGGCTGCTGAAATGCTGCTCGGGAACTGTCTGACTGCTGCTCCGGTAACTCCCCGACTATAATTCCCAAAAGACACTTAATCAAACACTAATAACTAATCTTAGGGTAAAATGACTATTTTACCCCCTGGTCAAAGTCAACAATCCGTTGACCTGACTCGCCGAGTTGGGCCGCCAGCTCGTGGAGTCCCTATCTTTCCTTCTACTCCCCTTCCCGACTCTACTCGTCGAGTTTAACCAAAACTCGACGAGTTCTCCTTCCTTACTAATATCCTGCCAACCTTCATCCGACTCGCCGAGTTGTATGATCAACTCGTCGAGTTCACCTTCAACATAAGAACTCGTCCAGTCTGTGAATCGCCGAGTTGTATGAACAACTCGTCGAGTCTGTTCTTACGGGTATGGAGATTGCCTTGGACTCGTCGAGTCAGGGCGTAGACTCGCCGAGTCCCTCTACACTCAGATCCATGTCTTAACTCATCGAGTCTTTACTCCACTCACTAAACAGACTCGCTGCTACTTAACAGGGAATCTAAGACTCGTGACCTGACTCGCCGAGTCAGAAGAACGACTCGCCGAGTCCTTTGCATGCAGATTCTATTCAGTCGATTCTAATCAGTTTTAGTGCATCCAATTCATAGATATGGGTTTCTGGGACTATCTGAACACGTAAAGTTGCTAACTTTACGTGTATCTATGATGCAATGAAGCAATAACACTCAAACCTGCTATTATGGGGGGTTACTTGACTAGAAAAAAGCCGTGGCTTCCAAAAGGTGGCCTTCTTGAGCTCCTGGAACTCAAGAGAGGCTAGATCCGAGATATGGTGTGACAATCCGAAATTTTTATCTTATACACATATTCAAATCAATGAAGGTCAGACTCGTTTTTGCTATTTTCTAGCACTGTTTGGAGTCAAATAGAGTGTTTAAAACCTAGTATAATCAGGGTATGAGTCGTGGGATGAATATTGTGGGTGTAAAACATTGCAAATGAGCCAAACACACCAACACAAGGTGTGTGCGGCCGCACACCCGAGTGAGCGGCCACACACCCATCCTAGCCGCACACTCCCACCTATATATAAAACACATAGTCATTTTGAACACTTTTTCCACTTCTTCAAAGCTAGAACTCGTTTTCTCTCAAGTATCATCCAAAGTTTCACTTCAATCTTCAATCAAGTGAGTGATTCCTTCTTTGATTAGCTAATACTTGACCTTAACTAGCCTTTTTCCCTTGAATTGATCCATGAAAACACCTATTTGGTGTTAGATTACCAAGAACACCAAGAACACCAAGAATACCAAGAACACCAAGAACACCAAGAATACCAAGAATACCAAGAACACACACTAGTTTTGGACCTTAATCACCCTTTCAAGCCTCTATAACGTGTATACACTTATCATAACTTGTTATATGCTAAGAACACTTGATGATATACTAGAAAAACACGATTTTATCATCTTCATAAAGGGTGTGCGGCCGCACACATCATGGTGGCCGCACACACCCTTTTTAGGTCCAAAAATGGCAATGAACTTCTTATAAGGCTAAAGCATGGAGTAAGAAACCTTCCTAGATGAGTCCTAAAGCCTTAAAATACGTTTTGGCACATTTCATAGGGAGTGTGCGGCCGCACACACACCCTGGCCGCACACACAAAAATATTGTGCATTTTGACCATACACTCCCTTATATAGCCAAATACCCCTTATATACAATCATATGTGGTGGTAACACTTAATTCTAAGTGTTTTTATGTCCCTAAGGCGTGTCCCTATCACCTTTAGCGGTTATATACATTAAATATATCCATATATGTGAAATTATATGTTAAATAGGATTCGTTTGTGCTCAAGACTCCAATTGACACCCAACAATCCTATATCGATCTTTCATTCGAGTTACTCACTACAGGTGAGTTCATACCCCTTAATTAACCTTTTAAATGTTTTAAATGCTTTTATGGGGGGGGGGGGGAATACAAGTTGAACTATTATAGTTATTATATCAATCACATGTGATTAATAACTACCAAACAAGAGGATTTATTACTTTCCAAACTGTTTTACTTCAAACTGTTTTACAAACTCTTTTACATATCAAATACTTTTATTAAACTCTTTTAAACTTATATTTTGTTAAATGTGTATCTATATAGATATAGTTATATAAGTAGGATTGAAAGGACTTAGGACTGATAGCTCACCTTACTTCCTGTTCCTTGTTTGGTTGTGGACTTAGGGTATTCAGGTTATTTGTCCGAAGGTCGTTTGAATCCTAGTTATATATTATGTATATCTATATAGATATAAAAGTTCATTCTTTCATTCAGTTCAATACCTTTGGGTAGCAAAGGTATACACATATGTTCATGCATTCAAACAACATTACTAGTAAGCTATAATAGGTATAGTTTAGGGAGATACTAATACTATTACTAGAACAATGAAACATACAAAGAGTCAGTACATACATGAAACAATACTATACAGAGAGAACAAACAATACCATACAGAGAGAACATACATACATGCTAGACAGGGAGAGAACACACAATACAGCTAGCACATACATTAATACATATACTAGAACATT
This sequence comes from Lactuca virosa, assembly GCF_052849685.1. Classification (NCBI taxonomy): domain Eukaryota; kingdom Viridiplantae; phylum Streptophyta; class Magnoliopsida; order Asterales; family Asteraceae; genus Lactuca; species Lactuca virosa. The sequence continues at coordinate 290,116,666 of NC_136432.1, read as the reverse complement.
ACTACAGTTATGTGAGCCACGTAACGCGGCATGGCATTACCTGTCATGGCCGTTTTGTATCCAAAATCTCCTTAAGTGGGGAGCGTATGAGTTTGTGTATAGATCTATACTGGATTGAGTATCCTACACCTTGCTGCTCGCTACAGTGGGACTTGCAAGTCTACGGGTGCCAAACGTCATTTCTTCCGACGTCTTACATCGTCGTGTTTATAGTCGGTAGCAGGATATAGGCCGATCACATGGTACTTTAAATAACAATTGGTTTAAGGTAGTTAGTACAGCAGTAGTTACTTAATACAACACTACAGTACTATTTCATTTTCCCATTACATTCACTTTGTGATCTTCACACAATAAACAGCAATGTAAAAACTATATTTTTGGTTAATGATAGTCAGATTTGGGAAAATACATACTCTTACAAGAGATACACACACAGATACTAGATGCCTTGGTAGAAGGCTACTTTTATTAGGAAACATAGGGTTTTCTAGGGGAGTTCAAACAATTACAAACACTTACAAACATTTTACAAACTTATACATTACAGTCTTACAAACACTTTCATACAAATACATGCACTAAAATACTTATGAACTCACCAGCTTTAAAGCTGATAAACTCTTTCAAAATAACTTGTATTCTCAGGTCACCAGTAGACAGGTACCGGTGCCAGGTTTTGGGAAGATGGAGCTCGTTCAAGACTCATCTTTTATTTTGATTCATATTTTTGGTGTCTATGTAACTTGACAGAACACACTTGTATTAAATTATATTATTAATGCAATGGATGATGTTGTTGCTTGTTTACTACTTTGCATTGTTGTGATATTGTACATGACGTCCTCCACCCCCGAACGTTTCCGCCGTTCCGGTTTTAGGGTGTGACAGATTGGTATCAGAGCATTGTTTATGGTGAATCGAGTATATCAACCCATAAAAGATATACGAACTATAAACACAGCGGGATTAAAATACTCTGATAAAGAGTTTATACTTTTAAATAATAAAATATTTAACCAAGTATACATACCTGCATTCATACTAAAATCAGTGTCACTAGGACAGAACAAAAGTATTACGATTGTTGGGCAACACAATTTTACGATTGTTGGGCAACACAATTAGACTTAGAGACATATGGTCAACCCTGGGAAGATATAGCCTGATCAACTATATTATCCGAGGATTGACTAGCATGTGCCTAAGTGTGGTTGTTAGGTTGCAACAAGTCTAAAAACTTACCAAGACTACTACAATAAGAACAGTAGAACAGAACATAAACTTAAAATACTATAAGAATATTTTGTGTTACTATAACTACTTATCTGAGAACTAAAAAGGTCTTTATTAGTATGCCAATAATTGCTGAGTGGATACGCTAAGGTTATATGTACTAGGATGTCATAGACTTAGAATCTGTGATCTTTGCTCTACTTCCTGTTCCTTGTTTGGTTGTGGGCTTAGAGTTAGGGTCACCTATTCGAAGGTCTATCCTATTTTGAGTACATATAACTGGTATGCACTAAACAAGTATTGGAGTAACTGATAAAGATCCTCTTATAATTATCTAGTTAGTTCGTCTATTAATTATTTCTTTATCCCTTTTCTCGCGTAGATTTCATGGTTGGATTCCATATCCCCGGAGACCCGTACTATCCCAACGAAGGCAATGCTGGATGGCTTGGGGAAGAGCCAGAAGATGATCACCCAATCCCATTGGATGATCATGAAGCTGAAGGCTTTTCTGATGGTTCTGACTCGGAACCTGAAGTCAACAACCTACCCCTAGCTGCTCAAGACCCGAACCCTCGTCCAGCATTTCAAGGACTCACACCTCTGTGGGCCACAAACTTGAATAGATGGAGTCAGGAACAGGGACAACCCATACCCTACAATAAAGACAGAAGCTTCTACAACCTCACCGAGGGAGGTTCAGCTTACAGGGTCCTACCCGTCATGGTCCGTAGGATTGCTCGGAACACCGAGCAAGGTCGAGCAACTATCGACCGAGTCGTGGAGATTGACGCCAACTCTGGCGTTAACACAGTCCGCATTCGCCAGCTAGAGTCTGCTCATGAGAGGACTCATGTCCGTAATGCAGCTCTACAGAGGGAACTTGCTGAAACCCAAGCTGAAGTCGGAGAACTTCGAGCCCAGCAAGCAAGATCTAAAAGGCGTATGAGGGACATAGAACGTCTTCTGTCGGAGTCAAGAACTCACTCTACTAGTTCTCGTCGCCGATAGAGTCCCATCGACTTCTCTTTTGGATATAACTTAGTTTATGTAAAAACTCTAGTCTAATTTCCTATCTTTGTAAATCTTAGACCTGTTAGGTCTTGATTAGGTCATAGTTCTGTCAAAATTTTCCCATCTTGGTTGATGTAAGGCCTACTTCTAGGCCATTTTTCCCAAACTTGTTAAATCTGTAATTCCAGTATTATTGACATATATCTAATATCACAGAAATTATATCCAAATGCTTTCATCTACATTCAAATCGTGCTATTCAATTGTGTTGTTGGGCTATGGAGAGTTAGTCCATGAGTCATTCTCATCAATTTTCCTATTAATTTCTTATCAATATCTTCATCTTTCTAAACTTATAGTTAAAAGATGCATCCACGTCGATCGACAAGACGCGATCCTCCAATCACTGCAACACCACCTGCTCCTCAAATCGATACGGCAGCTCTGAATGTTGCTGTAGCTGTGGTTGTGGCTACAGCCATGGCACAATATCATTCTTCTGGTTCCACTGGAGGAGGAACGCCTGTTCAATATACTCTTGGTGAAGCTCCTGTGCGCTTGAGAGAATGCTCCTATAAGGACTTCACTAACTGCAAGCCCAAGTCCTTTAGAGGGACTGGCGGAGTCATTGCCCTCTCGCAGTGGTTCGAGAAGACTGAATTGGTTTTCGAAATTTGCTCCTGTCCAGAAGGGAGCAAGGTCAAGTTCGCCGCTTGCACCTTTGAAGAAAAAGCCCTGACATGGTGGAATAGCCATGTCAAGTCACTATCCCTAATAGTGGCAAATGCTATAGGCTGGGAAGCTCTGAAAGAGCTAATGATTGAGGAGTACTGCCCGAGGGACGAAATCCAAAAACTGGAGGAGGAACTGTGGAGCCTAACCATGAAGGGCTCCGACATAGTCTCCTACACCGCCAGGTTCTGTGAACTGGTGGCCCTCTGTCCCAACATGGTTCATATAGAGGGGAAGAAGATAGAGAGATTCATATGGGGGCTGGTGCCTCCATTCCAGGGAAATGTTTTGGCTTCAAACCCCACTACATTCGATAGTGCCAAGCGATTGGAACAGCGGCTTATAGACCATGGGGTTCGTACCCCGGCCGCAACAACAACCCTGACCATCTCAGAACCTTCCAAAACCGCTGATTCCAAGCGGAAGTTCTGGGATGACAAAAAGAAGAAGAAGCCTGCTAAAAAGCAGCAGATCGTGGCAGTTCATGCTGCGATAGCACCTGCCACTGCTGCTGCTCTGGTAAAGCAGTACGCTAGAAGTTTGCCTAGGTGCAACCAGTGCAACTTCTACCACATCGGAGCCTGCCGGGAAATGCAGTGTTCGAACTGCAACAGGAAGGGGCATACTATCCGTTTCTGCAAAGCTCTGGCGAGGCCACTCAACCAAGTCCCCAGCGCAGGAGTGGGCCAAGCTTGCTACGGTTGTGGCGAGGTGGGCCACTACAAGAGGGACTGCCCTAACGCAAGGAATACTGGTGGAGTGGGAAGAGTTCTGGCCATAGGCCACGAGGAGGCGGTTGCCGACCCCACAGTGGTCACGGGTACGTTTCTCCTCGATAACTCTTATGCATGCATTCTGTTTGATAGTGGAGCGTAGAGGAGTTTCGTGAACCAAACATTTGCTCATTTACTGAAGCAAAAATCACGAGCACTTAAAGAACCGTTCACTGTAGAAATGGCTAATGGAAAGACGGAGAGCACTAGCAGTATATTCATAGGGTGTACCCTAACTCTAGATATCCATTCATTTTCGATCGACCTCATGCCGGTACCAATTAAAAGTTTCCACGTCATTATCGGCATGGATTGGTTGAGTCTTCATCGTGCCGACATCATGTGTTATGAAAAGGCTGTACGCCTTAATCTGCCGTCTGGCGAAACTCTAGTATTTTATGGCGACAAACCCGGCACGAACCTTCGTATCATCTCGAACATTCAAGCTCAGAAATTCTTGCGAAAGGAATGTCGCGCATTCCTTGCTCATGTGGTCGATGTGAGCCAAGAAAAGAAAGACATTCAGAACATTTCAGTAGTACGCGACTTTCTCGATATCTTTCCAGAAGAACTCCCAGGATTACCTCCGCAACATCAAGTCGAGTTCAGAATCGACTTAGTTCCAGGGGCTACTCCCGTAGCCAAATCGCCCTATCGTCTAGCACCTGCAGAGATGCAAGAACTGTCCTATCAACTTAACGAACTCCTCAGAAAGGGCTTTATAAGACCAAGCTTCTCACCCTGGGGAGCTCCAGTCTTGTTCGTCAAGAAGAAAGACGGATCGTTTCGTATGTGCATCGACTACATGGAGCTCAACAAGCTGACCGTCAAAAATCGTTACCCTCTGCCTTGTTGTAACACCCAAATTTTCAAAACAATTTTTCACAATTTCAAAACATACTTTCCTTCATAATTGTGTACAGATCATGCCGGCGCCTTCCCGCGATCCTCACTGGTACCTGAAACACATAACACAACATTGTAAGCATAAATGCTTGGTGAGTTCCCCAAAATACCACACACAACACATATTAGCCACTCGCGGCTATAACTCTGTTTGACCCTCTGGTCAATGTGTCTCAGTGGGACCCTCCAGTCCCATAACTCTATGGGCCCTCTGGCCCTAACTCTGTGGGCCCTCTGGCCCTAACTCTGTGGACCTTCCGGTCCTAACTCTGTAAACTCTATAACATACATAGCATAAATCACATAGAAATCACATCATGCAAAAGCATACGAATTACTCTCTCACATAACTCTAATTACCACTCTAGATAAAGTATAGTGAGAAGACTCACCTCGGGTAACTCGGTAATCTCGAACTCTGTAAATCTGGTCTAGCCTCCGCCTAATCATATGAAATAAACACTCTATGTCAATACATCTCTCAAGGCTAGACTATTCCTTCCCTTAATACTCTCAGAAGGGTAAAAGACCATTTTACCCCTCTTATGGCTCAAAGACCCTAAAGTTGACCAAACCCTAAAAGTCAACAAAAGTCAACTTCCCGGGTTACGCTGCGCGTACCAAACGTGTACGTTGGGCGTACCCGGCGTCCTCACAGAAACGGGGTGCGCGACCCCCTAACGTTGCGCGTACTGGGATTACGCCCCGCGTAACTCCCAGTTTCAGTCCCTAAGCTCATTGAGGTCTTAAACAGTTAAGACCCACGTCCAACTTCTAGATCTGACCATTTCTAAGCCTCTTAATCCATAAAGTTGATGACTTTAAGCCTTTGCATGGCTGGACAAGTCACTAACACCCTTATCATTCCATTTCCCAACTCTAGAAAGCTCATAATTCAAGCATGACCTCATAACAACGACCAAGATGGGATTTTTATGGATCTACAACACATATATCACTGAAATGGGACAGATCTAGGTCCATGGAGTACATTACACTCATAAAGTCTCCACCTTTGGGACTTTTAACCCTAAAATGGTCCATGCAACATTAAACCAAACAAAGAGGAAAGTTTTGAACTTTATACCTCTATATGAAGCTCCTTTTTCTGAAGATCTCAGATCCAAACTTGCACTTCATGCCCTAGCCTCCACAAGCTTTTCTCCTTCTTCTTCACTAACACACCAAGACACTTTTAGCTCAAAACCCTCACACAAAAGCTTAAAGATAAAGAAAGGCTCTCTTAGGGTTTCACTCTCTGATATGGTGGCTGAGAAATGAGTCTTAGAATTCCTTATATAGTGCACAAGCCAAATATTAGGGTTTGCATCTGGGCCTGTTACGCCCAGCGTAACCCTGGGTACGCCCAGCGTACCCAGGCGAGTCCGCGTCCAAATTAAGCGCATGAGTACGTGCAGCGTACTCTGGAGTACGCCCAGCGTACTCATATGCTACAAATTCCCCTTAAGGTCTTAACTTGACAATTTGACAAAAGAGAAGGGTTAAATAGTTGTACCTGAATTTCAGGATGTTACAATTCTCCCCCACTAGAACCAGACTTCGCCCTCGAAGTCTTATGCTGCAAACAACTCCGGGTGCTGCTCTCACATCTCTGATTCTAGCTCCCAAGTCAGCTCGGACCCTCTCCGATGTTGCCACTGGACCTGAACCAGAGGCACCTCCTTGTTCCTCAGAACCTTGATCTTCTGATCCATAATCGCGATTGGCCTCTCAGCATAATTCAAGCTCGCATCCACCTGAATATCCTCCAGTGGTACCACTGCCGACTCGTCGGCTATACACTTCCTCAACTGACACACGTGAAAGGTATCGTGAATCTGACTCAGCTCAGCAGGTTGCTCTAACCGATATGCTACTCTGCCCACCCTCGCGGTCACCCTAAACGGACCAATGTACCGGGGCCCCAGCTTACCCCTCTTCCTGAATCGGATCACTCCTTTCCAAGGAGACACCTTCAGGAGTACGAAGTCTGCCACTTGGAACTCAAGCTCGGATCGTCGCCTATCCGCATAACTCTTCGGGCGACTCTGGGCTGTCAACAACCTCTGCCTGACCTGATGTATCTGCTCTGTCGTCTGAAGCACTAATTCGGTGCTACCCATCACACGTTGCCATACCTCTCCCCAGTAAATGGGAGTCCGACACCTCCTCCCGTACAACAACTCGAAGGGAGGCATACCAATACTCGAATGGTGGCTATTGTTATAGGAAAACTCAGCCAACGGAAAGTACATGTCCCAACTTCCACCGAAGTCTAACACACATGCTCGGAGCATGTCCTCAAACGTCTGAATCGTCCGCTCACTCTGGCTGTCCGTCTGTGGGTGGTAGGCGGTACTGAAATGCAACCTCGTACCCAACTCCTCGTGGAACTTCTTCCAGAACCTGGAAGTGAAACGTACATCTCGATCTGACACAATCGAGATCGGCACCCATGTCGTGATACCACCTCCCTCACATACAACTCTGCCAGCCTCTCCGCAGAAGAGCTCTCACTGATAGCAAGAAAATACGCGCTCTTCGTCAGCCGGTCGACGATCACCCAAATTGCATCGACACCCCTCGTGGTCCTCGGCAATTTGGTGATGAAATCCATGGAAATATGTTCCCACTTCCACTAGGGAACCTCAAGCGGCTGCAACTTGCCATGCGGACGCTGGTGCTCGGCCTTAACCTGGCGACAGGTCAAGCACCTCTCGACAAACCACGCGACATCCCTCTTCATACAGGGCCACCAATAATCTTTCTTCAGGTGCAAATACATCTTCGTGGCCCCGGGGTGGATCGAGAACCTCGATCTATGCGCCTCCTCCATCAGAACGGTACGTGCCCCACCCGTATATGACACCCAAATCCGACCCTGGAAGGTCATAAGCCCACGGCTATCGGTAACAAACTCAGGTGCCTGTCCGATTACCCGCTCCCTCTTGCGGTTCTCCGGTCTTACGGCCTCTGCCTGGGCCTCCCGAATGGTGTCCAACACCGGAGTCATAACTGTCAATCTTAAGCAAACATCTCGTATCGGAGCACTCTCTGCCCTACGGCTCAGGGCATCAGCTACAACATTAGCTTTGCCCGGGTGGTACAGGATCTCACAATCGTAATCCTTTACCACGTCCAACCATCTTCTCTGGCGCATATTCAGGTTGGGCTGATCCATCAAATACGTCAAGCTCTTGTGGTCCGTGTATATGGTACACCGAACCCCATACAAATAGTGTCACCAGATCTTGAGGGCAAACACCACTGCCCCCAGCTCCAGATCGTGGGTGGGATATCTCGTCTCATGAGGCTTCAGCTGCCTCGATGCATACGCTATCACATGCCCCCTCTGCATAAGTACTGCACCCAATCCTGATATCGATGCGTCACAATACACCACAAAATCCTCCATCCCTTCCGGGAGTGCTAACACCGGGGCTTCGCATAATCTCTGGCGAAGTGTCTCGAACGAGGTCTGCTGCTCCGGACCCCACGAAAAAGCAACACCCTTTCGGGTCAATCTGGTAAGAGGCACAGCGATCTTGGAGAAATCCCTAATAAATCTCCGATAATAGCCGGCCAATCCTAGGAAACTCCTGATGTCGGTGGGGGTTCTCGGCACCTCCCAACTCATCACAGCCTCGATCTTGGCCTAATCGACCAATATCCCATTCTGGTTAACAAGATGTCCCAAGAACTGGACCTCTCGCAACCAGAAATCACACTTAGAGAATTTGGCATACAACCTCTCCGATCTCAAAACCCCTAGGATCTCCCTCAAGTGCTCCTCATGCTGCTCTCTGGATCTCGAATACACCAATATATCATCAATGAATACGATCACCGAACGATCCAACATCGGCCTGCACACCCTGTTCATGAGATCCATGAACGCCGCCGGCGCATTGGTGAGCCCGAAAGGCATCACCACGAACTCGTAATGCCCGTAACGAGTCCTGAACGATGTCTTCTGGGTATCCTCATCACGCACTCTCATCTGGTGATATCCAGACCTCAAATCAATCTTGGAGAACCAAGACGCTCCCTGCAACTGATCGAACAAATCGCCGATCCTCGGTAAGGGGTAACGGTTCTTGACCGTCAGTTTGTTCAACTCCCGGTAATCAATGTACATCCGGTGTGAACCATCCTTTTTCTTGACAAAAAGGATCGGCGCTCCCCATGGCGAGCTACTCGGCCGTATAAACCCCTTCCCCAGCAGCTCCTGAAGCTGTGAGGATAACTCTTGCATCTCTGAAGGTACAAGGCGGTAGGGTGCCTTGGCGGTAGGCGCTGCCCCCGGAACCAAATCGATGCGGAACTCCACCTGCCTCTCGGGAGGCACACCCGACAACTCCTTGGGGAAAACATCCGGGAACTCACACACTATCGGGACCTCATCGACCGTCCTCGGTCTCTCTGCACCAACCCTCGTATCTACCACATAAGCCACAAACCCACTACAGCCCTGCTGTAGACTCTGCCTCACTCTCGCGGCTGAACAAAATGCTGACCCAGAACGGGTACCCTCGCCATAAACCGTAAGAACTCCCCCACTAGGGTCTCGTATCGTCACCAACTGTCGCTCACAGTCGATCACAGCTCTGAAACGGCTCAACCAATCCATGCCCACTATGACACACGTCCCCCATTGCAATCGGGACCAGATCTATCGGGAACTCGACACCGAAGATCTCGAGTACACATCCTCGAATCACATCAGTAGCATATACCGTTCGCTCGTCAGCTATGGAAACTCGTAGAGGTCGACTCAACGCCTCACGCTGGGTACTGATGTGCTGAGTAAACGCTAGTGACACAAAAGTCAAACTCGCACCCGAGTCAAATAACACCAAAGCAGGTACAGAACACACAAGAAATGTACCTACGCATATCACAATATAAGCATAACACCACAAACTCAAAATAAACATAGGAAAGAATACATACCAGCTACAACATCGGGTGCCGAGCGGACCTCCTCTACTGTCCACTGGAAGGCTCTCCTGCGGGCCTTTGGCGCCTCAGCCTTCACTGGCCGACTCTCTGTAGCTCGAACAGCAGCAGGGACATGTCCCTGAGAAGCTCCCCGAGCTGACCCTCGTAACTGCGGACACTCGGCCTTCCGGTGTCCGGTCTGGTTGCAGTGAAAACAAACTGCAAACCCCTTGGGGCAATCCTTGGCCATATTCCCCTCCTTGCCACACTTGTAGCAAGACCCTGCTCTGCATACCCCCTCATGACTCTTGCCGCACTTGCCACAAGTGCGGCCCTTCTGGCTCCCTGACCTCGCATCAGCGGGCTTAGCCCGCTTGGCAGCCGGCAGGGACTGTGCCGGTCGTCGATCCCTCCCCTGAGACTCTGCATCCTCCCTAGCCTGGGTCTCTAGCTCAATCTCCCTCTTCCGGGCATTTGCCTGAAGCTCGGCAAATGTCCGGTATGTCGAGTTCGCCACGAACTCGCGGATGTCTCTCCTCAAAATACTCAAATACCGACTCATACGTGCCTGCTCGGAAGACACGTGCTCAGGGCAGAACATCGCCCTCTCATGAAACATCCTGGTGATCACTGTAACAGACTCGGTACCCTGCTTGAGGGTCAGAAACTCCTGGGCCAAACGTTCCCTCTCCACCGGGGGAAGGTACTCATCTCGAAACATAGTGGTGAACCTCTCCCAGGTCACCGCAGCGTGCTCTGCAGAAGTGAAGTGTGTTGTCACAAACTTCCACCACTCCTTCGCTCCCAAGCGAAGCTGGTTCAAAGCGAACCGTACCCTCAGGTGCTCCGGACATGAACATGTGTAGAAGCACCCCTCAATGTCAGAGATCCACCTCATCGTAGCTATCGGATCCTGAGTCCCATCAAACTCTGGTGGCTTCGTGTTGCTGAACTCCCGGTACAGTAACGAGTCACCTCCCTGTGGCCTCGCAGCAGCGACGGCTGCGGTGGCCGCAGCAACAGCAGCATCAGTAAGAGCAGCATAGCACTCGTCAAAAGTCTCGATCAGGGTGGTCTTGATAGACCCAAACATCTCTGGTATCTCGGCTCTGATGGCAGCAGCCACCTCCTCGTGAATCAACCTGCGAATCTCCTCATCGCTAACACCACTGCTCCCAGATGTGTGGCGTGTCCCAACCATGATGTCTCTCTGAAATACAACACAAAATTATCAGAGACTCGCTCGAGTGTACACACACTCGATATCCCATTCCTACTTAATCCCTAATATCCTAAGGATTCTTACTTGGGCTGCGCACTGATCCGGTGTCTTCGGTAGTATGGGCCCAATACTATCGTCCACACCACATCAATATTCACCCCAAGTCCTCCTCCTAGGATCCCAAGTCACAAGTACTCTACTCTCTTTATACATAATCTACTCTCTAGCAGATCTCTCATAAATTCCTCGCTGCTATCTATTTACTCTCAAGCATCTCCTAGCAACAAAACTCCTAGGCTAAGGCATCACAAATCAGGCCACTCTAGTCCTAATAAGAATACCTAGCCTACTCTAGCATGCATATCATATCATAACATATCTCGTAATACATACTGTAAGGGTAATTTTGGGAAATCACGGTTCGGGCGCTGGCTGATCGTACACACTGCTCTGCTCTACTCTTTCAAAAACTTGTTACTCTTGAGAAAAATTTTGTGAATTTTATGTTGAAAACCTCTCAAATCCTCAGTTTGAGTTCAGATACGCCCGAAGGTGCACCCGAATCCCTCAAACCAAGGCTCTGATACCAACTTGTAACACCCAAATTTTCAAAACAATTTTTCACAATTTCAAAACATACTTTCCTTCATAAAATAATAATAAACATAATGTATCCACTGTCATCATAGAAAAACATATCCCAGAATCACATAAACAAAAACTCCATGAGTGTGTATAGATCATGCTGACGCCTTCCCGCGATCCTCACTGGTACGTGAAACACATAACACAACACTGTAAGCATAAATGCTTGGTGAGTTCCCCAAAATACCACACACAACACATATTAGCCACTCGGGGCTATAACTCTGTTTGACCCTCTGGTCAATGTGTCTCAGTGGGACCCTCCAGTCCCATAACTCTGTGGGCCCTCTGGCCCTAACTCTGTGGACCTTCCGGTCCTAACTCTGTAAACTCTGTAACATACATAACATAAATCACATAGAAATCACATCATATAAATGCATACGAATTACTCTGTCACATAACTCTAATTACCACTCTATATAAAGTATAGTGAGAAGACTCACCCCGGGTAACTCGGTAATCTCGAACTCTGTAAATCTGGTCTAGCCTCCGCCTAATCATATGAAATAAACACTCTAAATCAATACATCTCTCAAGGCTAGACTATTCCTTCCCTTAATACTCTCAGAAGGGTAAAAGACCATTTTACCCCTCTTATGGCTCAAAGACCCTAAAGTTGACCAAACCCTAAAAGTCAACAAAAGTCAACTTCCCGGGTTACGCTGCGAGTAACAAACGTGTACGCTGGGCGTACCCGGCGTCCTCACAGAAACGGGGTGCGCGACCCCCTAACACTGCGCGTACTGGGATTACGCCCCGCGTAACTCCCAGTTTCAGTCCCTAAGCTGATTGAGGTCTTAAATAGTTAAGACCCACGTCCAACTTCTAGATCTGACCATTTCTCAGCCTCTTAATCCATAAAGTTGATGACTTTAAGCCTTTGCATGGCTGGACAAGTCACTAACACCCTTATCATTCCATTTCCCAACTCTAGAAAGCTCATAATTCAAGCATGACCTCATAACAACGACCAATATGGGATTCTTATGGATCTACAACACATATATCACTGAAATGGGACAGATCTAGGTCCATGGAGTACATTACACTCATAAAGTCTCCACCTTTGGACCTTTTAACCCTAAAATGGTTCATGCAACATTAAACCAAACAAAGAGGAAAGTTTTGAACTTTATACCTCTATATGAAGCTCCTTTCTCTGAATATCTCAGATCCAAACTTGCAGTTCAAGCCCTAGCCTCCACAAGCTTTTCTCCTTCTTCTTCACTAACACACCAAGACACTTTTAGCTCAAAACCCTCACACACAAGCTTAAAGATGAAGAAAGGATCTCTTAGGGTTTCACTCTCTGATATGGTGGCTGAGAAATGAGTCTTAGCATTCCTTATATAGTGCACAAGCCAAATATTAGGGTTTGCATCTGGGCCTGTTACGCCCAGCGTAACCCTGGGTACGCCCAGCGTACCCAAGCGAGTCTGCGTCCAAATTAAGCGCATGAGTACGCGCAACGTACTCTGGAGTACGCCCAGCGTACTCATTTGCTACAAATTCCCCTTAAGGGCTTAACTTGACAATTTGACAAAAGAGAAGGGTTAAATAGTTGTACCTGAATTTCAGGATGTTACAATTCTCCCCCACCAGAACCAGACTTCGCCCTTGAAGTCTTATGCTGCAAACAACTCCGGGTGCTGCTCTCACATCTCTGACTCTAGCTCCCAAGTCAGCTCGGACCCTCTCCGATGTTGCCACTGGACCTGAACCAGAGGCACCTCCTTGTTCCTCAGAACCTTGATCTTCCGATCCATAATCGCAATTGGCCTCTCAGCATAATTCAGGCTCGCATCCACCTGAATATCCTCCAGTGGTACCACTGCCGACTCGTCGGCTATATACTTCCTCAACTGAGACACGTGAAAGGTATCGTGAATCTGACTCAGCTCCGCAGGTAGCTCTAACCGCTGCGTTCGGAGAAGCTCTATGCGAAGTTCTCGAAACGTGAATTTTGGATCCGACGAGTCGAATTCTTAAGGCACATGGTTAGCGAAGAGGGAATACACGTGGACCCTTCCAAAATCAAGGCCATTGAGAGTTGGTCAGCACCGAAGACGCCTACAGAAATTCGTCAATTTGTAGGCCTCGCTGGCTACTATCGCAGGTTCATTCAGAACTTCTCCCGCATTGCGAAACCTCTTACAACACTGACCCAGAAGGGTGTGGCCTTTGACTGGGAAGAGAAGCAGGAAAGAGCGTTCCAAACGCTCAAACGAGCCTTGTGTACCGCACCAATACTATCCCTCCCTGAAGGGATAGAAGACTTTGTTGTCTATTGTGATGCGTCTAATCAAGGGCTCGGATGTGTTCTGATGCAGCGAGGTAAGGTCATCGCCTACGCCTCGAGACAGCTGAAGACACATGAGGTCAACTACACTACCCACGATCTTGAACTAGGAGCAGTTGTGTTTGCTCTGAAGATCTGGAGACACTACCTGTACGGTACAAAAAGCACTATCTTTACAGACCACAAAAGCCTACAACATATATTCGACCAGAAGGAGCTCAACATGAGACAACGACGGTGGGTCGTGCTACTCAGTTACTACGAATGCGAAATTCGTTATCATCCGGGTAAAGCCAACGTAGTAGCTGAGGCCCTAAGTCGGAAAGAATACTCTGGTCGTAGAGTCAAATCATTGACTATGACTATCCATTCACACTTGTCCACACAAATTAAGGAGGCTCAGCTCAACGCTTTGAAACTTGAAAATATGGCGAGTGAATCCCTGAGAGGGATGGATAAGAACTTGGAAGTCAAGGGTGGCGGAGCCTTTTATCTCATGGATCGGATCTGGACACCGAAACACGGTGGATTCAGAGACTTGGTCATGACAGAGGCGTACAACACTCGTTATTCCGTCCACCCGGGTTCAGATAAGATGTATCTGGATCTTAAAAAGCTATACTGGTGGCCTAACATGAAAGCAGAGATTGCTACCTTCGTGAGTAAATGCCTTACTTGCGCCAAGGTCAAGGTCGAATACCAGAAACCCTCAGGTCTACTACAACAGCCTGAGATACCGGAATGGAAGTGGGAGCGGATCACTATGGACTTCATAACCAAGTTGCCCAAGACATCGGGTGGACTTGATACCATATGGATCATCGTCGACAGATTGACCAAGTCCACACACTTCCTACCTATCAGAGAAACAGACAAGATGGAGAAGCTTACAAGAACTTACATACAAGAACCTACAAAGTTCCCTAGGAACTAGGCTGGACATGAGTACAGCCTACCATACACAGACCGACGGACAAAGTGAGAGGACTATCCAAACCTTGGAAGATATGTTGCGAGCCTGTGTGATCGACTTTGGGAAAGCATGGGATACTCATTTACCCCTTGTCGAATTTTGCTACAACAACAGTTATCACACGAGCATAAAGGCTGCTCCATTCGAGGCCATCTATGGCCGAAAGTGCAGATCCCCTCTATGCTGGGCTGAGGTGGGTGATACCCAGTTAGCTAAGGGACGAGTTCCTGAAAGCACTCTTACGGGTCCGGAGATCATTCGGGAAACGACAGAGAAGATTGTTCAAATTCGTGAACGATTGAAAGCCTCTAGAGACCGACAGAAAAGCTACGCTGATAAACGAAGGAAACCGTTGGAATTCCAGGTGGGCGACCGTGTTCTATTGAAGGTCTCACCCTGGAAGGGCTTGATACGCTTCGGAAAGCGTGGAAAGCTAAATACAAGATACATAGGGCCTTTCGAGATTCTCGCTAGAATCGGCCCTGTAGCTTACAAACTTAACTTACCTCGTGAACTCAGTAACGTACATTCTACTTTCCACGTCTCGAACTTGAAAAAGTGTCTGTCCGACGAGACTCTTGTAGTCCCACTCGACGAGATCGATATCAACGAGAGCCTCAACTTCGTGGAAGAACCTGTAGAGATCATGGATCGGGAGGTCAAGCAAACGAAACAAAGCCGTATCCCGATAGTGAAGGTTCGTTGGAACGCCAAGCGCGGACCAGAATTCTCTTGGGAGCGAGAGGATCAGATGAAACTGAAATATCCTCATCTTTTTACTTAGTTATTTGTAATAACTTAATTGCTTAAACTCTAATTTCGGGACGAAATTCTCTCTAACGGGGGGATGATGTGACAATCCGAAATTTTTATCTTATACACATATTCAAATAAATGAAGGTCAGACTCGTTTTTGCTATTTTCTAGCACTATTTGGAGTCAAATAAAGTGTTTAAAACCTAGTATAATTAGGGTATGAGTCGTGGGATGAATATTGTGGGTGTAAAACCTTGCAAATGAGCCAAACACACCAACACAAGGTGTGTGCGGCCGCACACCCGAGTGTGCGGCCACACACCCATCCCAGCCGCACACTCCCACCTATATATAGAACACTTAGTCATTTTGAACACTTTTTCCACTTCTTCAAAGCTAGAACTCGTTTTCTCTCAAGTATCATCCAAAGTTTCACTTCAATCTTCAATCAAGTGAGTGATTCCTTCTTTGATTAGCTAATACTTGACCTTAACTAGCCTTTTTCCCTTGAATTGATCCATGAAAACACCTATTTGGTGTTAGATCACCAAGAACACCAAGAACACCAAGAATACTAAGAACACCAAGAACACACACTAGTTTTGGACCTTAATCACCCTTTCAAGCCTCTATAACGTGTATACACTTATCATAACTTGTTATATGCTAAGAACACTTGATGATATACTAGAAAAAACACGATTTTATCATCTTCATAAAGGGTGTGCGGCCGCACACATCATGGTGGCCGCACACACCCTTTTTAGGTCCAAAAATGGCAATGAACTTCTTATAAGGCTAAAGCATGGAGTAAGAAACCTTCCTAGATGAGTCCTAAAGCCTTAAAATACGTTTTGGCACATTTCATAGGGAGTGTGCGGCCACACACACACCCTGGCCGCACACACACAAATATTGTGCATTTTGACCATACACTCCCTTGTATAGCCAAATACCCCTTATATACAATCATATGTGGTGGTAACTCTTAATTCTAAGTGTTTTTATGTCCCTAAGGCATGTCCCGATCACCTTTAGCGGTTATATACATTAAATATATTCATATATGTGAAATTATATGTTAAATAGGATTCGTTTGTGCTCAAGACTCCAATTGACACCCAACAATCCTATATCGATCTTTCATTCGAGTTACTCACTACAGGTGAGTTCATACCCCTTAATTAACCTTTTAAATGTTTTAAATGCTTTTATGGGGGGGATACAAGTTGAACTATTATAGTTATTATAACAATCACATGTGATTAATAACTACCAAACAAGAGGATTTCTTACTTTCCAAACTGTTTTACTTCAAACTGTTTTACAAACTCTTTTACATATCAAATACTTTTATTAAACTCTTTTAAACTTATATTTTGTTAAATGTGTATCTATATAGATATAGTTATATAAGTAGGATTGAAAGGACTTAGGACTGATAGCTCACCTTACTTCCTGTTCCTTGTTTGGTTGTGGACTTAGGGTATTCAGGTTATTTGTCCGAAGGTTGTTTGAATCCTAGTTATATATTATGTATATCTATATAGATATAAAAGTTCATTCTTTCATTCAGTTCAATACCTTTGGGTAGCAAAGGTATACACATATGTTCATGCATTCAAACAACATTACTAGTAAGCTATAATAGGTATAGTTTAGGGAGATACTAATACTATTACTAGAACAATGAAACATACAAAGAGTCAGTACATACATGAAACAATACTATACAGAGAGAACAAACAATACCATACAGAGAGAACATACATACATGCTAGACAGGGAGAGAACACACAATACAACTAGCACATACATATACTAGAACATTACTACAGTTATGTGAGCCACGTAACGCGGCATGACATTACCTGTCATGGCCGTTTTGTATCCAGAATCTCCTTAAGTGGGGAGCGTATGAGTTTGTGTATAGATCTATACTGGATTGACTATCCTACACCTTGCTGCTCGCTACAGTGGGACTTGCAAGTCTACGGGTGCCAAACGTCATTTCTTCCGACGTCTTACATCGTCGTGTTTATAGTCGGTAGCAGGATACAGGCCGATCACATGGTACTTTAAATAGCAATTGGTTTAAGGTAGTTAGTATAATAGTAGTTACTTAATACAACACTACAGTACTATTTCATTTTCCCATTACATTCACTTTGTGATCTTCACACAATAAACAGCAATGTAAAAACTATATTTTTGGTTAATGATAGTCAGATTTGGGAAAATACATACTCTTACAAGAGATACACACACAGATACTAGATGCCTTGGTAGAAGGCTACTTTTATTAGGAAACATAGGGTTTTCTAGGGGAGTTCAAACAATTACAAACACTTACAAACATTTTACAAACTTATACATTACAGTCTTACAAACACTTTCATACAAATACAGGCACTAAAATACTTATGAACTCACCAGCTTTAAAGCTGATAAACTCTTTCAAAATAACTTGTATTCTCAGGTCACCAGTAGACAGGCACCGGTGCCAGGTTTTGAGAAGATGGAGCTCGTTCAAGACTCATCTTTTATTTTGATTCATATTTTTGGTGTCTATGTAACTTGACAGAACACACTTGTATTAAATTATATTATTAATGCAATGGATGATGTTGTTGCTTGTTTACTACTTTGCATTGTTGTGATACTGTACATGACGTCCTCCACCCCCGAACGTTTCCGCCGTTCCGGTTTTGGGGTGTGACAGATTGGTATCAGAGCATTGTTTATAGTGAATCGAGTATATCAACCCATAAAAGATATACGAACTATAAACACAGCGGGATTAAAATACTCTGATAAAGAGTTTATACTTTTAAATAATAAAATATTTAACCAAGTATACACGTCGAGTCGCCACGCCAACTTCACGTGCTGACCCGCTGCTACTCGACGAGTTAAGGCCACTGACTCGTCGAGTAGCTTCTAAAATAAGAAGGAAAATAATGTTTTAAATGCGTATCAGGAACGGGGCGTTACAAAACAGGAACCCATAAAGGGTTTTGAAGATAGGGCGTAGCAGCGTCACGTCTTGTATTTTTGTCATATGTATTTCACATCAAACAAACAACGATTCGAATACATTGTAAAAACTCATAATTTATCAATATGATGGTTGTAATGCTTTGATCTCTATTATTCAATTATTATGATACTGTACATGACGTCATCCACTCCTAGACATTTCCGCCGTTCTCGGATTGGGGGTGTGACACAAAATGAAATCGACAAATAAAGGAGATCGATGAGTAGGAGATATTGAGAGGAGAAGACAAGGAAGAGGATGTAGGTGGCAGTTATGTCGCTGCTTGCGTTGGTCATTGACGACGTGACCAGAGGGCAGAAATGTGACGATTGTAACATCCATAAAATTTATGAAAATTTAAAACTTTTTCGAGCATTCAAAGACCATTATTTATTACAAAATGTTCAAAATAGTTTCATATCAGAGTATCCCAGAAATAAAAATCATAAAACGTGAGGAGGTGCACGAAAGCCTTCGCCTTCCCGTGATCATCCGAAGTACCTGAAACCAAATCCAAAACTGTAAGCCTAAGGCTTAGTGAGTTCCCCCAAAATACCAACGCCATACAAACCTTAACAATATCATAATAAACAACATGCGTATAGAGTCTGCAGTATGACTGGACCGCCCTCATCGGTCCTTCAGTCTATCTGGCCCACTCTGATAACCTTTAGCATGTCTGGTCCGCCCTCCCGGACCTTCATCCTGTCTGGACCATTCTCCGGTCCTTCGACAATACTCCCTGATGGGTCTGCAGTCCATCCAGTCTGCCCTAGGTATGTTAGCCTAGAGCACAAAGCAGGACGACCTCAACCCACCCCAAACACATAATCAACACATAGATAACAAATGCTAGCATGTACAAACAGTTAGACCGATCTAACAAATCACTAATCATAGCAGCATCCTATATACCAAGATACCGACCTAACATCTCACTAAACATAGCATCATCATATATAACAGGATACATATCTAATAGATCACTAAGCATATCATCATGTGATAACCAGGATAACAATCCAAAAGGGTCGGCATTGGTGCCTTCGACCCTGTTAGTATAGTAAGGAAAACTCACCTCACAAGTAGTGCTAAACTAATAATCGAATCCCAACTCACAGCTCCAAACTCAACTGCTTCTAACCACCATATGACTAATTCCATTAAAATCCCAAATTACCAAAATATCCTCAAAAGTCAAACTTGGTTAACCACGGTCAAAGACAAAGTCAACAGTCAAGGTCAATGGTCAACTTTCCTCATTATTCCATCCTCACATCGTGACCTTCCCTGACTCGCATCGTGAGAGTCAACTCATCTTGGGTCGACACAGCGAGTCAACTCAGTTCACTCATCTCAAATCGGGGCAACGTCGTGCTCATGTCATGAGACCATACTTCTCACGTCGTTGGAACTGTTCTGTGAGCATTAAGCTCTTAATCCTTTTTGATGCGCGTTGGGACTTTCCAGTATACCATATCTAGCCTAAAGGACCATAAATATTATATCTTTTTCAGTCATGCATGTCCCGTGCATGACTTAAACACTAGTTAGGTCAAAAGATGGGTATAAATATCAAGATTCAAACTTGCAGTCCAAAACTTGCAACAAAATCCAGATCCAAGGGTTCTAACACATCAAATGACTTAATGGTCCATAAAGTTGCTAACTTTATGGACCTCATGCATGATAATTCAAGATCGCATGCAAAGAAGGTAACCATAACCTAGATCTAGCAAGATTAGAAGAGAAAGGTAGGATCTTTGAGACTTATAGAGGTTTACGAGCTCAGAAGTGCCACTAGTAGGAGCTTATCTCATCCAAAGGAACCTCCACAAGGGCTTCTTCTTCTTCTTCTTCAAGGAAATCAACCACTATAACACACCAATACCACCAATAATGGCTCAAGGGCTCAAGAAGGCAGAATCTAGGGCTTTTCTGTGACTTGGGAGTGAAAGAGGCTGAGGATGGACGACCCTAGCATCCTCATTCTATTTTATACCCGATTTTTAGGGTTTAGGACCATCAGGCATGACTCACATCGTGGGGTCTTATGCATCACGTCGTGAGGTCCGAGAACACAGGTCAAACAATCAAGGGTCCTACTCATGACGTGACCACTATGGCTCACGTCTTGAGCCTCTTCCACTTGCAATTAAAATTAAATTAATATTTTTAATACCTCAGAACTCAAATGTTACAACGAAGGTGAACAATGTCTTCGGACATTGAATGTTCTACGAGGAATGGATAGTTGAAAGGAATTTTATACAACCCAATCCAGAAACCCGAACCCATTATCTCCCCCTCTAGCAACATAAAGTTTTTGGCTTTCGTCTTCTTCAATGGGGGAAGGAAAACAAGGCGAGCTAGTTGTTCATACGCCAAAGGATTTAGCTTACAAATCCAAGCATACAGTTGCAAACCAAGTACAAAGATTTATAAAATGGCTTCAAGTCACCAACGATGTCTCCTTCGTTTTTCCCACCACACCACTTCCTGATGCCTTTATTAATCCACAAACCATGGCCTCTTTCCAACAAGCCCAGGTTATTATTTTTTGGTTAAGTTTTTTACCATCATTTTTTCCGAGGGTTTTAGGGTGCGTTTGGTTGTGGAAAATTTTCTAGTTTTCCAGGAAAATTTTCCAAGGAAAACGGAAACTTCGAAAATGCGTTTGGTTCATCAGGTTTTCCAAAATTTTCCACGAAAATGAAAATTTTCATTTTTCCAAATTGTTTGCAAATTAGAAAACTCATTTTCTCACTTTTCTAGAGTTTCTGTTTCTAAAAAATTTCTAGGGAGTCTTTAGAAAGTCGGGCCGCCACAACTTCATTCAAACATATTTGTGTTCATTCAAACAGATACCCTACATCAGTCTCTCTCTCTCTCTCTCTCTCTCTCCATTTTGTGATTTGAGCATCAAGCGTCTCCTCCCTCTCGCCTCTGATTCGTCACTCGAGCACCGGTCGCTAGAGCACCAATTGTCGGACATCTCACCCCTCTGAATATCGGAGCTTCTGGTTCTCAAATTACTGTTGATTCGTCACCGAACATTGAGGTTTGAACATTTTTTCTGATTTATTTCTTATTCGCTTCCTGATTCTGAATTCATAGGGATTTTGAACAGAACCGAGTATTATTACTTGGGTTTTTGTATTGTTTTCTTCTCTGATTGAGTCATCGATAAAAAGGTGAAGGCGGAGCTTATAGAAACCAGGAACTAGATCAAAGGGATAATGAAATTTGAAAGGATCCCAATGAAAACCGTTTCGTTTTTTTCTTTATTTTAAGAGTTCTTTTTCTCTCTGGTATTGCAATGGATTAAAGTGTTTTGCTCCTTTAATTTGGATCTCTCTAAGTGTTTCTCTATGTGGGTGAGAGAAAGGGTTCAAAGGAGTTGTTTTTTTTACTTCTTTGACTTTTTTCTCTTTCTTTCTTTCATGTATGTATAGTGAGTGTAAAGAAAGGAATAAAGGAGGTGGTATGTGGTAGTGTCGTAATGCTATCTATGCCCACTAAGCCCACTTTTTTCATATGTCACGAGTTCAAGTTTATTTATCTATGAGTATATTATAAAATTGGAAAATGTGCTTATGTTAAAATATGTTTCATTTTATGTTCAAATATGTTTCATTTTATGTTATTGGAAAATGTTTAACTTTATGTTAAAATATGTCTAATATTATAATATTTGAAAAACTAATAAATATAAAATGAAAAGTGATTGAAAATGCACAGCCAAACGCGTTCTTTAATTTTCTAAAATCGAAAATGAAAACTCCACCTCTTTCAACCAAACACGTTTTCAAAATTTTCATTGAAAACTAAAAATGAAAACTCAATTCTATTTTCTAAAAATGTTTTCTTGGAAAATAAAAAGAGTTTTCCACAACCAAACACACCCTTAGGTTTTGGGAATTTGATGAATTTTTTCAAAACATGATTTTTTGGTCTCGTGATTACTATTAACATCTTGTATACACAATGTTGATATGTTTGTGGATTAATAGTGTCATATGAACCGATGTTGTAGCAATTGGGTCTTTTGTTGAAAGAACTAACCCTCAATTAAACTCTGTAAAATAATTAGGTCTAAAGTCATGTAGTTGGAAATGTAACTCTGTTGAGAATTTTTACCAATATATCTTCTTAAACTTAAATTGATTGTTGTATTACATGCTCTTTCAAGAGGACCTTTAATACAGGCACGCAATTTTGTTGTTATGACAAGTGTTAATGCATGTATATCTTGTGTCATGAAAATATTAAGAGGCAAAGATGATATCCAAACAAGGTAAGTCTTCATTTTATTAGTATTTATTTATTTCTTTTAGTAGATATTAGACATATACATGTTGTTTTCTACAAATCACATTTTTATGGTTATTAATGTATGATTACAGTGTGTTAGCAACTTTTTGTTCTGCAGTGATATTTTCTTTAGGAGTCCTACTCAGGAACTCTTTTTTTTTGGATTCCACATACTTAAATTTAAATCATTTGACGAGGGTTCCAAATTAGAGCATGGTAGCATAACAACCACGCACACAAAATCCTCACCTTGCAAATCGTTGCATAGGTGATGTCCTATTTCTAGATTCTGGCTTCATATTGGTAAATTTCATGTGCATCTAATATGTTCTTAGATTAGGATCCTAGTTTTTATTAATTTTCCTATAATATGAGGTTGTGAGAAGGACATTATGGTTAGTCTTTAGCTGATTAGATGTATATTAATTAGAACTGATGTTTTTAGATCTACTAAAGTATCTCGAGTCTTAATAAAAAAACTTTCAAGTTTCTAGTTCATCAAGGCTTAACCTCTTATTTAGCTTTCAATCCAACAGTTGAAGCTTTGGTTCACTTCTTCAACTTCTAAGTCTTGATGTCTTCTTAAACAGTAATATAATTCTAAAAAATTTCCTACTCAAGTGTTGATGTGACCAATGTTTCATAATCCATGTATATTATTAGTTTTTTATGGAGTAATTGTTTGCAGATTTTCTTCACAATCTCTATGGTTGCTATTGTATTTGTTTCCAATGTTTTTGTGTAACACCCTATTCGAGATCATAATGTGATTTAGGGCCGCGGGCCGGAATTCGATAGTGTAAAGGCTTTGGGCCTTAAGGATGCAATGTCTAAACCTTTTGGAAGGTGGTAATGATGGTTATGAGATCTAAATCTTTGAATTGTCTTTTGGAGTCAAAGGATAAAACGGGAAAATTCGTAGACCAGATTCTTACATGAAACATGGGTTTTTGTTCGAGAAGTTTGTAGTCCAAGATATTTAGATAATATTGTAGATCTCTTCAATACCTTTCTGTAGAAATAAAGATCATCGAAAACGGCGTTGGAACGAAGAAGTTATGACCGTTTGAAGTTATGGCGGTTTTGGGGTTGAGTCGCGTACGTTGGGCGTACTCATAGCGTATGATGGGCATACTAGGGCATCCCTAGTATGTTGGGCGTAATTTAATTACATTGATCCGTGATCAGTCTCCAAACCATATTTTTGTGGTTTGAGCCCTATTTAAGCTTCTTAACGTCCCTAAACCCTTTCTATTCTCAGCTCCCACCTCTCCAATACCCTCTCTTGTAACCCTAACCCTAGATTGAGCCTTGTGAGCAAAAAAGAATGTGATTTTAAGTGCTTTGGAGTGTTCTTTGTGCACATTGGAGAAGAAGGAACTCATTGAAGAAGTGTTGGTTGCATTCGAGCTTGTAGATCCATACTTTTTTCACCTTGATCTTTCTTCTATAGGTATAAAGTTTGAATATTGATGATGAAATTGTGAGATCTAGCTAGTTTTGGGTGTTATGAGATTTTGTTTACTTTAAGTGCATAAAGTTTAGATCCTGAAAGTTTGTGACGTTGTTATGGATAAACTTGGAAACTTTATCCACCTAAACATCATTTGGTTTCAGATATGAAGGTTTTAGACTTGTACTTAATGGATTAAGTTGAAAAGGATGTACTCTTGGGTGCCTTTGTGATTTAAAGACTAGATATTGTATGTTGGGACCATTCTAATGGATAAATTAACTTTATCCATTATGGAACCATTATGAACCATAAAAATGTGATCTTGGCCCTTATATCCCTTCCATACAAGATTTATGATGTCTTATTGGGTTAAGAACTTAGGGTTTTATACATTAAGCACTTTATAGCCATGCAAAGTTATAAAGTTGGAAACTTTACGACTTAGGACATCATTTTGGGTTTGGATCTGAGTTTTGGACCTAAGGGATTATTAGAATATGCTCTTAATATAGTTATGGGACTGGGTTGTGTATGCTGGGTGTAGCTGGTGGTATGTTGCGTGTACGCGGTCAGTGCCCTGCTTTTGGTCAACATCAGAGTACGATGGGCCTACTCTCTTGGTACGTAGGGCGTACTCTGATGGGAAGGAATATTGACTTTTGGGACCTTGACCATTGACTTTGAACAAGTTTGACCTAAGGGCATTTTTGGGTAATTTGATTTATAGTTTAGCTTTGGGTTCCTGTTAATAGTATAGGTGACTGGTAGAGATAGCTTTTAGAGCAATGATAGGTGCAACTATTCTTTCAGGTTGTGAGGTGAGTTTTCTCACTTTATCAATAGGTCAAAGGCACCAATGCCAACCCATTACTTTGTCATGTAGAATGCTAGTTGTCTCTATGAAACTTGTATGTAAGACCGGGATTTGGCCCTCGACATTGCAAGGAAAGACCATGGGGTAGCCTATGGCACTTGTATGTAGGACCGAGATTTATCCCTCGACATTGCAAGGAAAGACCATGAGGGTAGCCTATGGAACTTGTATGTTATGGTATGTGGTACTTTGGGGAACTCACTAAGATTTGTGCATACGGTTTTCATTTTATGTTTTAGGTACATCCGCTACTAAGGATAAGGGCCCAACGTGATGGCACAACATCCCTTAGAGTTTTCCGCATTGGCAATTAATGATATTACTCTGATCGCTTTTGGAACAACTCATTTGTATGAATTATTGTTTTAAAAATGAAAAAATTACCATGGATTTTCGGTACATTACAACTTGGTATCAGAGCCTTGGTTTGAGGGATTCAGACACACTCTTGGGTATGTCTGAACTCAAACTGAGAAATTTGTAATCTTTTGAAAGAAAATAAGTTGCTATAAAGATTTTTGTAAAGAAAATAAGTTTTTCAAAAGATTTTTATAAAGAAAAAAGGGGTGTGATGTGTGCAATCAGCCGAGCTCAAGTAAGTGATTCCTAGAATATCCATACATGTTGAAATGCTATATGATATAAATGTTCACATGCTAGCATAAGGCTAGGGATACCTTCAAGAATTGCATGATAGATGGGCCTCATATGTGATGCCTTGTAGCCTAGGAAGCATTATATGCTACGATTAGTAATATGTATTGGTAACAGTAACTGATAAGTGTATGCCTTAATAATTGTATACGGTTAGGATCATATATCCCTAGAATGACTGATTTAGCCTTATTTCCGGTTCCTTTTCTAGTTGTGGTCCTAGGGTGGAATATTTTATTTGATAGTATATTTGATCCTGGATTGTATAATTTACATGCATAAGGCAACAAGAAGTGAGAGTAGAACATCCTAGCATGGTAGTAGCAAGTGAGTGTGGGATGCCCCTTGGTTGTTTTATGGCTTGGAGTGTCACTGCACGAATGTTTCTTGCTTTGTGCTTTTTGGAACTCTTGGTGATGTGAGTTAACTATTAAGTGAATATGTTAAACCACATGTTACAAAGGTTAAATAATCTCAGAGTCATGGATTTGACTCTATTGCGCAGCTGTTGTCTGAGTCCAACTGTTGTAGGGTTAAGTCTTTTACTCAAAGGAAAATCTAAAGCTTGGTAGAATGTGATTATATTCATGAAGTGGTTAGCTAACATTATTGGGAGTTTCTCAGGAGCTGATGGCAAGGTGAGGTCGAGAACCTAGGAGAGCCTAGGAAGTGCTTTAGCGGGTTGGGTTGCACTGTTTAGCAGGTATTTGGAGGATTCATGATAATTCTTGAGGAAAGTATGGGTAGGTGTGGAAGGTAGTATTGGGCCCATACTCCTGAAGGCACAGGATCCATACTCGAATCAAGGGGAGTCACGGAAAAACTAGGAAGTCTGTGGGAAGAGGATTCTTTGAGTATGTTCTGATTATTGTATGGTTATTTTTTAGTATGGTGTTGAGCACTCATGGAGGAAGTTCAGGCTCTGGTTCAGGCTCAGGTATTGGCATTGAACCGATGGATGAGCAGACGCGAGACTTCATCTCGTCGGAGATCACCCGCAACATTTTGGAGCAGAATCTTGTGATATTTGGTTTGGTCAAGGAAGGGATTTTTCAAGATTTTTTTATGAGTGTCTGGGCAGGTTATGCACATAGATTTTGGCTATTGAAGGGACTCACACTCTTTCCTTCTGCAAGTTTCGTGCTTGTGGAGTTCCTGTGTTCTTTGGGGAGAAGGACCCCATTGCTAGTAGGAGGTGGTTAGCGGACATGGTGAATACTCTTCGATCGAGCTTCTACCCTGAGAGGTCAAAGGTTAGATTGCTTCTTTCCTTCTGAAAAGACGGAGACCGAGATTGGTGGGAAGAGGTAGACTTCGCTTTGGGAGGCGATGCGATTAAGACGATGACTCGGGAGGAGTTTGTGACCAGATTTAGGGCAGAGTTTGCAAAAGATATTGAGGTGCAGCAGTTGGCGAGGGAGTTTCAGGACCTTCGTCAGACGACTAAGACTGTGGCAGAGATCACTGCCAAGTTTAGGGAGAGGGCTCTTTTGGTTTCGCTGTATGCGACAGATGAGGAGATGAAGAAGCCAAAGTACCATGATATGTTGCGAGATGGTATAAGGGAGTTTGTCAGCTTTTCAGCTTGTCGGATTTTGGAGGACATGATTGCTAGAGCCCGGGAGCGGGAGATTGATTTGGAGCACATAGGGAAGAGGAAACCAAATCTCGTGCAAACATTTGGGGGTCCTGCATAGAGACCCAAGACTTTAGATCAACGAGTGAGAGGCCAGCAAGGCCGAGGTCAGTGCAACACGTGCAGGAACCAACATGATAGAGTTTGTCGATTTAGAGGTTCAGGTTACTATAAGTGTAGCAGGCTTGGTCAGGTCAGTAGAGAGTGTCCCCGGGGGATGAGTCCGTTATGTTTCCATTGCAACCAGGTTGGCCACGAGAAGGCCGATTGTCCGATGTTGTGGGGTGGAGCAGTGTGTGTACCTACTCCAGTTACTTAAGGATCCGAGTTCGACCAGTTGACGTCACATATATTTTATTTTGAGAATCTTATTATGCCATTTTGCATACCGAGATCCATGCTTAGAAGATTTTCGGGTGAGTCGATTTTGGATTCCAATGTGGGAGGCATTGACCATTGTCAAAGCAAGCATTAAGTGAGAGAAGACCAACAGCCGGTTTGACATTTGGTGGTATCAGCAAGGAACTCAAGGAATCCGCAAGGTAGGCATGTTGGGTTTGAATGTAGGAATTGTTGGGGTCATTCGGGAATATGAGGCAATGAGGAATTGGTTTGATCGTGGGTGTAAGGTCGGTAATTTTCTAGTTCATACCTTCGAAGTGTGGTCAGTTGCAGGTTCGTACAAGATTTACTCTAGTGCAAGAAAGTCGTTGAATTTGTTAGGTACCCGTTTCGATAATTGAAATTTTGTTCTTTGTTATCTGATGAAGTTGCCAAGGACTTATAGTGGATTTTGTGGAATGTGCTCGGGAATATTGAGCTCATTGAGATTTCGGGGAGTATTCATTTAATTTTTGCAGCTGTGTGTTCGCTAGGACTGGCTAGTAATGGAATGCTAGTACTTGTGGGCTCAGGTTGTCAGCAACTTCGAGTAGTCAAGTGACGACATAGATTGTAGATCTATTAATTTTGTAGTTGGAAGAGCGCAGTTGAATCCAAGTGGGGAGAACTACTTGGACTAAGGGATTGCACAAGAAATGAGATTTCAGGTTACCTTGCGCATTAGTGGTGATGCATGGAGGGTATGTGATTAGTTTCAGGTTGAGGGATTGTGTTAAAGTATATTTTCATGTTCTTGTCTGATGAAGGCTTTAGGTTTCAAAACATAACCTAAACACCTGATTGGGGTATAGATGGATGATGTTTGGACTCGTGATGATTATGGTTGGTATGGTAGATGCATGGTAAGACCATGGGTTGGGTCCATGGCAGTACGAAAGTGTTATAAGATAGAGGGGGGGTCGTAGAATTCACTAGGTTAGCAGGTAGTGTGGAAGTGTTGTAAGACTGTGGGGTGGTCGTAGCATGCACTAAGTTAGCAGGTAGTGTGGAAGTGTTGTAAGACTACAGGGTGGCCATAGCATTCACTAGGTTAGCATGTAGTGTGGAAGACTTGTAAGACTTCGGGGTGGTCGTCACATTCACTAGGTTAACAGGTAGTGATGGAAGTGTTGTAAGACTGCGGGGTGGCCGTAGCATTCACTAGGTTGGCAAGTAGTAATATAGGTGTTGTGAGACTGTGGGAAGGCCATAACATTCGTGGAATCAATGAAGGATATGGGCCGTATGGGGTCGGTCATGATGAAAGACTACAGCTGGTCGTGTAGCATTCATTTATAGCAAAATAAGTTACATTGCATCAGTGTGATGGTTGGTTATGATATCCCTGGTTGGAACAGGAGGGTTGTTGAAGCCTTATATACAAGTAGGTTAGATTAGCTTGGCCAGACAGATTCTTGAATAGAATCTTGTGGCACAGTCATTTGAAAGGATGTCGATTTCAGCGACCGGTCGGGAATCCGACGCTTCAGATAATTGGTGTATCAACTCGGAGCTTAAAAGATCTTGGATAGATCAAAAATGTGAATATGGGTTAGCATGATAATTTAGGTTCGTAAGAATTTTGTTCGGATTAGATTGTGAAGTGGAACCATATTTGTAACACTCATTTCAGGTATCTTTTTCTTTTTAGGATTATAGGGTTTTAGACTGGAACTCGACGAGTTGGAGAGCTCCAACTCGTCCAGTAGATATCATTGTGGGTCGCGGGATTTAGGACCTACTCGACGAGTTGGAAGGCCCAACTCGACGAGTAGGTGCTGTAAAGGAAAACCCTAAATTTTAGGATTTGCACCCTATATAATATCCTTACAACCTTGAGGCTGACCTTTCATCAGCCTCCAAACCTAAAGAACGTCAATGCTAAACCCTAATCCCCATTTTCTCTCATATTGTGAGCTAGAGTGACTTTTGGAGCTTAAGAAGAAGAAGATAGTGAGAGGAAGTAGGAGATTCAGCAAACAAAGACTTCACACTTGAGCTTGACCATCTTGTGGACTATTGTAAGCATTCACGATTCGATTGTTATCTTAGAATATGACTAGATCTTGAGTTTACTCTTCATTTCCCGTCATTCTTGTTGATTGCATGCATGGGGTTCATAAAGTTTGCAACTTTATGAATCTCCAAGGCAAAATGGTCCCATGGTGGGCTAGATCTAGCTTTTGGTCAAGCATGGATGCCATGCATGGATTTTAGAGTATATTTTCCCTTTTTGGCCATTTTGACTTCAAGACATGCATTGGACATGCATGTCCATAAAGCCTCCATCTTTGGAATGTTTTGAGGATTAGAACCTCTTCTGGAAAGGAGGGATTCCAGATCCCTAGAGTCTTGAACCACATGGCTAAGCTTTTGAGCTTTCCAACCTTTGTTAAGGGCTTTAGAGCATTGGGAGTGGTTCTTGAGGATAAAGTTGTAAACTTTATCCTTATAGACACCTCTAGGTTACAGACCTAAGCCGTAGAGTCTCTGCAATCGACATATCATCGGAATAAGCTAACAGGGGGGACTCGACGAGTTGCTTTGGCAACTCGACGAGTTGGGTCGGGTTTCCCCATCTACTGGATATCGAGTGAACTCTTCGAGTTGATGAGACAACTCGGCGAGTTGGATAGGGTTTGTCCTGGTTTTCTAGACTCTAAAGGAACTTGACGAGTTGCTAGATGCACTCGACGAGTTGGGGTCAACATGGACTGTTGACCTTGACTATTGATTGGGACTTTGACCAAGGTTGACCAAGTTTGACTTTGAGGGTATTTATGGTATTTCGGGGTTTTGAAAAGTTAATCACATGATGATTATAGACAATTGAGTTGGAGCTCTTTTCTGGGACTTATCTGATCTTGTCTTATCAGTTCAGCATTCTTCAGAGGTGAGTCTTCTCACCATACCAATGAGTCTAAGGCACCAAGGCCAACCCATTTTATGATATGTGGATTGTTGATTGATTACACATTATGTTAGTATGACTCTTGCATGGAAGACCCCAGGGGGTTCCCGTAGCAGTAGATTGAGACCATATGGGGGTTCCCATGGCATTAGTGTAAGACATTGGAGGGTTTCCATGGCATCCTAGTATATTCGCACATTTAGCTTGTATGATATTCTTTGTAGTAAACACCATGTGGGGGTTCCCATGGCAGGTATTTAAAACCACGTGGGGGTTCCAGTGGCACTATATGTGTAAGACCTTGGAGGGCTTCCATGACATCCTTATATGTTGTATGCATGGCTTATATGGTTATGTAGCTTTTATAGCTAATATGGATTATGTTGATTGTGTTGGGTATGCTCTGGGGAAATCACTAAGCATTAGCTTATAGTTTGTTGATTGTTTCAGGTACTTCTGAGCCTAAGGGCAAGGGCAAGGCGTGATGGCGTGGCTTGCACTCTCTCAGGCGTTTTATGGGACATTCTAATTTTAGAAATAAAAATGTTGATATTATGAATTTAAAAACAATATGTCTTGAGATTTTGTGGTTTATGGGAAATGTTTTGATTATTTAAAAATGAAAATTTTCTTTTGAAAATTTGGCTCGTTACAAGTTGGTATCAGAGCCTTGGTTTGAGGGATTCGGGCACACTCTCGGGTGTGTCAGGACTCAAACTAAGGAAATGGTAAAATTGTTTTCAAAAATAAAAGTTAAAAACTTCTTAAACTGGAAAAGAGGAGAGTGCAATGCGCGTGATCGGCTGAGCCAAGTAAGTAGTTCCCCAATGTGTTAGCCATGTTATACTGATATTTGAGTTATGATAATTGTATGGATCTTGCTATGTGTATGCTTTTAAAACTATATACGGTTAGGAGCTTGTAGCCTTAGAATGATTGATTTGGCCTCATTTCTTGTTCCTTGTCCGGTTGTGGTCTTAGGGTAGAATCTATTATTCAAAAGTCTATTCGATCCTTTTCTATGTATAATTTGCATTCATAAAGGCAACCTGTTTTGATTGGTCTGATTTCTGGTTTGAAGTCGGTAGAGCAAATCTTAGGATAACCTAGGATTTGAGTTATGTTGTATCCTGTGAGTTATGTTTTGTTCTAGGACGAATTAGATTTATTAGGTGGAACCTTGGGGAAGGTACAAGTAGATTTATTGGGCCCGTACTAATAAAAGAACATGACCTATACCCGAACTGATGTTAGATCTGGAAGCTCTAAGGAGAACCGATGTGGTAGGATTCCCTTTTTGGACATATTGATCATTATGATTTATGACATTGTAGTTCAGTATGGTGGTGACACGATTTGGAGCAGGGGGATCAGGATCAGGATCCGGATCTGGGTCGGGCAACGGTACCGAGCCCATTGATGAGAGGTTGCACGAGCTCATTGCAGCAGAGGTTACGAGGGGCATCCTTGATGCCACACTAGTGATTTTTGGGACGGTCAAGGAAGGGATGATAGAGATTATGGATGAGAGTCTCAGATCATTCAGAGTCGGGATTGTTGCGGGCCAGGTCGGGGCCCGAACTCCCTCGTTTTAGGAGTTCAAGGCGTGCGGGGCGTCGGAGTTATTTGGGGTCAGGGATCCCATAGTTAACCGATGTTGGGTGGCGGACATAGAGAACGCCCAGCGCATGAGTTCTTGCCCTGATGCGGCAAAGGTGGGTTTTGTTTCATGTATGCTGAGAGATCGAGCTCGAGACTGGTGGGGAGAGGTGACTAGTCAGGTGGGGGCAGCCGGTGTGGCTGAGATGACATGGGTAGAGTTTATTAGATGCTTTAATCTGGAGTTTGCACCATCTATTAAGGTGCAACGGTTGGTGAAGGAGTTTCAGGAGCTCTAGCAGACCACCGAGACTGTGGCGGAGATCACCGCCAAGTTTCGGGGACGAGCATTTTTGATCCCACAGTATGCTACAAATGAGGACATGAGGAGGACGAGGTATCATTCCATGTTGAGGGATGATATCCGTGAGTTTGTGATCTTTACATGGTGCAAAACCATGAATGAGATGGTGAAGAAGGCCCGTGAGCAGGAGATAGAGTTGGAGTTCCACACCAAACAGAAGCCCGAGCAGGCACAGACAGCAGTAGGTCAGGCTAAAAAGCCTAAGTCCTCGGGATCATCCAGTAGGGGCCAGCAGGGCCGTAGCCGGTGTGCCAAGTGTGGGAGATCTCATGGTGGAGTTTGCCAGGGGACGGGCACGATATGTTATACGTGTGGTCAAACGGGCCATGTGAGCAGTGATTGCCCCAAGAAGGGCTTGATTTGTTTCCACTACAACCAGACTGGCCATAAAAAGGCCGATTCTCTGAGGTTGCAGGGAGGGGGAGGAGCAGTGGCTGTGCCTGCGCCCGCCACATTGAAGATCACTGATGGCCTCCCCGCTAAGGCGGATGCTCCTATTGTGAAGAGCCGTGCATTTCAGTTAACCACCGAGGAGGCTTGAGCAACGCCAGACGTTGTGGCTGGTACGTATTTTATCTTCCTAATCTATATTTATTTGCATTGCTTATGTGTATATTATGCTTATGTATAGGGACCTTTTTGGTTAATGTTATGTCGGCTCACGTTCTATTCGATTCGGGTGCCACCCGTTCGTTTGTATCTCTTGCGCTTAGCAAGAAGTTTCGGGATGCGCCGGGGACTTCGGGTTCCACGCTTGAGGTTGAGATTGCGGACGACCGCACTGTGAGTGTTGCGAGGGTGTATCGGGACTGTATCCTGAATGTGCATGGGGAGAGGTTTCATGTTGATCTAGTCCCAATACCACTGCGAGGGCTGAAGGTGATCGAAGGGATGGACGGGTTGGGGGCCAATGGGGCTTTGATCGATTGTGAGCGCCGGTTGGTGAGGGTTCGAACCCCAAGTAGGGGAGAACTGGTTATTCTTGGAGAGAGGGCCTCGTAGGGGCCAACCCTCTGTTCAGCTGCGAGGGCTAGGAGACTTCTTCAGCAGGGTTTTTCGGGATTTTTGGCATATATCTCGGATACGAGGGTTGAGACCACGATGAATTTTGGCAGTGTACCGGTTCTACATGAGTTCCGGGATGTATTTCTCGAGGAGTTACCTGGAGTGCCTCCGGAGAGGCAGGTGGATTTTCGCATTGATTTAGTGTCGGGTGTCGCTCCGATAGCCAAGACACCGTACCGACTAGCTCCGCCCGAGATGCAGGAGCTATCTATGCAGCTTTAGGAGCTGTTAGACCGAGGGTTTATCCGTCCGAGCAGTTCCCCGTAGGGAGCACCGATCTTGTTTGTGAAAAAGAAGGACGGGTCACACAGGATGTGTATTGATTATCAAGAGCTAAACAAACTAATGGAGAAAAATCGTTATCCGCTACCAAGGATCGATGATTTGTTCGATCAGCTGCAGGGTGCGTCTTGTATTTCCAAGATTGATCTTCGGTCGGGGTACCATTAGATGAGGATTCGGGATGAGGATATATCGAAGACAGCTTTCAGGACTCGGTATGGCCACTATGAGTTTGTGGTGATGCCATTCGGTCTCACCAATGCCCCAGTAGCATTCATGGATCTCATAAACAGGGTGTGTAGACCGATGCTGGATCGGTCGGTGATCGTTTTTATTGATGATATCCTGGTCTATTCTAAGACCAAGGAGCAGCATGAGCAGCATCTGAGGGAGATATAGGAGACACTGAGAACGGAAAGGCTTTATGCCAAGTTCTCAAAGTGTGATTTCTGGCTGCGAGAGGTGCAGTTCTTGGGGCACATCATCAACCAGGAGGGTATTTCGGTGGATCCAGCCAAGGTTGAGGCAGTGATGCGGTGGGAAGTACCGAAGAACGCATCTGAGATCCGTAGCTTCTTGGGTTTAGCGGGCTATTATCAGAGATTCATCTAGGATTTCTCCAAGATTGTTGTGCCTTTGACCCGTTTGACCAAGAAGAACGTGACTTTCCAGTGGGGCCCGAACTAGCAGTTGGCTTTCGAGACCTTTAGGCAGAAGTTATGCGAGGCCCTGATCCTAGTTCCACCGGAGGGGCTGGATGATTTGGTAGTGTATTGTGATGCATCGATCTCAGGGTTAGGGCCGGTACTGATGCAGAGGGGGTATGTGATTGCTTATGCCTCGAGGCAGTTGAAGCATCATGACGCGAATTACCCCACTCACGACCTGGAATTGGGGGAAGTGTTGTTTGCCGTCAAGATTTGGAGACACTACTTGTATGGAGTACGGTGCACTATTTATACTGATCATAAGAGTTTGAAGTATTTGATGGACCAGCAGAACCTCAACATGCGACAGAGGAGGTGGTTGGATGTGCTGAAAGATTATGACCGTGAGATCTTATACCATCCAGGAAAGGCCAACATGGTGGTCGATGCTTTGAGCCGCAAGACCGCAGGTTCTCTGATCGGGAACGTTTGTCTGAGGATGAAGGTGTTCTCTTCACTACTAGATATGATCAAGAAGGCTCAAGTGGAGGGTTTGAAGAAAGAGAACTGGAAGATAGAGCGGATTCGGGGGCAGTTTCCCTTATTTGTACGGGATGGCTGGGGGCCCTTGACACAGTGTGGTCGGGTGTGGGTACCGGTGACCAAGGGAGTGAGACAGAGGATATTGGAGGAGGCACACAAGTACAAGTTCTCTATACATCCGCGAGCTACAAAAATGTATGGAGATATGAGACTAAGCTATTGGTGGCCCTGCATGAAGAGGGAGATCGCTTGGTTTGTGGAGTGGTGCTTGACCTGTAGGAAGGTCAAGGCTGAACATCAGCGGCTGCATGGCAAGGATCAGCCGCTACCCATTCCTATGTGGAAGTGGGAGGAGATCACTATGGACTTCATCACGAAGTTCCCGAGGACAGCGAGGGGTGTGGACGGCATATGGGTTATTGTAGATAGGCTGACGAAGAGTGCCCACTTTATTCCGATGTCTGAGAGTATCTCCGCTCAGAAATTAGAGGATATTTACGTGCGAGAGGTAGTGGCTAGGCACGGGGTGCCAGTTTCAGTAGTCTCTGACCGGGATGTCCGATTTACATCGAGATTCTGGTACAAGTTCCATGAGGAACTAGGCACTCAATTACATTTCAGCACAACATACCACCCCCAGACAGACGGCCAGAATGAGAGGATGATCCAAACACTCGAGGATATGCTACGGGCATACGTGTTGGACTTTGGAGGGAGTTGGGATACATACCTCCCACTAGCAGAGTTTTCATACAATAATAGTTATCATGCTAGTATCGACCGACCACCGTTTGAGATGTCATATGGTCGGAGGTGTAGGGCTACTGTTTGTTGGGGTGAGGTAGGGCATCGAGTCATGGGCAGCATCGAGGTGGTGCTCAAGACGACCGAGTTGATTCAGCAGGTGTGTGACAGGCTACGAGTCGCACAGAGCCATCAGAAAAGCTATGCTGACCGGCGCCAATCGGATCTTGAGTTTCAGGTGGGGATTTCGTCTTGCCGAAAGTGTCACCATGGAAGGGTGTCACTAGGTTCCGGAAGAGGGGTAAGCTAGGGCCCCGATATATTGGACGGTTTAGGATTACTGCCCGGGTGGGCAAGGTGGCCTATCGCTTGGATCTTCCGGACGAGCTTAGCCAGATACACAATACCTTCCACGTGTCCTAGCTTCAGAAGTGTGTCACAGGCGAGGTCGCGGTTGTTTCGATAGACGACATTCAGGTGGACGAGAGCCTGAACTACATTGAGAGGACCGTTGCAATTTTGGATAGGAAGATCAAGGTTCTTCGGAACAAGGAGGTGAAGTTAGTAAAGGTGCAATGGCAGCACCGAAGAGGCTCCGAATGGACATGGGAGCCGGAAGATGAGATGCGGGAGCACTACCCGGATTTGTTCGCATCGGCAGACTTCGAGGACGAAGTCTAGTTCAAGTGGGGGAGATTTGAAACACTCATTTCAGGTATCTTTTTCTTTTCAGCATTTTAGGGTTTTAGACTGGAACTCGACGAGTTGGAGAGCTCCAACTTGTCAAGTAGAGATCATTGTGAGACGTGGGACATAGGGCCTACTCAAGGAGTTAGAAGACCCAACTCAACGAGTAGGCACTGTAAAGGAAAACCCTAAATGTTAGGTTTTGTACCTTATATAATCTCCTTAAAACCTTGAGGCTGACCTTTCATCAGCCTCAAAACCTTAAGATCGTCAGTGCTAAACCCTGATCCCCATTTTTTTCTCATATTGTGAGCTAGAGTGACTTTTGCAGCTTAAGAAGAAGAAGATAGTGAGAAGAAAGAGGAGATTCAGCAAACAAAGCCTTCACTCTTAAGCTTGACCATCTTGTGGACTATTATAAGCATTCAAGATTCGATTTTTATTTTAGAATATGACTAGATCTTGAGTTTACTCTTCATTTCCCATCATTCTTGTTGATTGCATGCATGGGGTTCATAAAGTTTGCAACTTTAATAATCTCCAGGGCAAAATGGTCCCATGGTGGGCTAGATCCAGCTTTTAGTCAAGCATGGATGCCATGCATGGATTTTAGAGTATATTTTCCCTTTTTTGCCATTTTGACTTCAAGACATGCATTGGACATGCATGTCCATAAAGCCTCCATCTTTGGAATGTTTTGAGGATTAGAACCTCTTCTGGAAAGGAGGGATTCCAGATCCCTAGAGTCTTGAACCACATGGCTAAGCTTCTGAGCTTTCCAACCTTTGTTAAGGGCTTTAGAGCATTCAGATTGGTTCTAATGGATAAAGTTGGAAACTTTATCCTTCTAGACACCTTTAGGTTTCATATCTAAGCCCTAGAGTCCATGCAATCAATGTATCATCGGAATAAGCAAACATGGGGGGAGAACTTGACGAGTTGCTCTGCCGACTCGACGAGTTGGGTCGGGTTTCCCCGTATATTGGATATCGAGTGAACTCGTCGAGTTGGCTAGGGTTTGTCCAGGTTTTCTGGACTCTGAAGTAACTCGACGAGTTGCTAAATACACTCGACGAGTTGGGGTCAACATGGACTATTGACCTTGACTGTTGACTGGGACTTTGACCAGGGTTGATCAAGTTTGACTTTTAGGGTATTTATTGTATTTAGGGATTTTGACAAGTTAATCACATGATGATTATAGGCAATTGAGTTAGAGCTGGACGTTGGGACTTATCTGATCTTGTCTTATCAGTTCAACATTCTTCAGAGGTGAGTCTTCTGACCATACCAATGTGTCTAAGGCACCAAGGTCGGCCCATTTTACGATATGTGGATTTTTGATTGATTATGCATTATGTTAGTATGACTCTTGCATGGAAGACCCCGGGGTTTCCCGTGGCAGTATATTGAGACCATGTGGGGGTTCCCTTGGCATTAGTGTAAGACCTTGTAGGGATTCCATGGCAACCTAGTATATTTGCATGTTTAGCTTGTATGATATTCTTGGTTGTAAAGACCATGTGGGGGTTTCCATGGCAGGAAGACCATGTGGGGGTTCCCATGACAGGTAGTTAAGACCACGTGGGGGTTCCCATGGCAGGTAGTTAAGACCACGTGGGGGTTCTAGTGGCACTAGGTGTAAGACCTTGGAGAGTTTCCGTGGCATCCTTATATGTTGTATGCATGGCTTATGTGGTTCATGTAGCTTTTATAGCTAATATGGATTATGTGATTATATGGATTGTGTGGGGTATGCTCTGGGGAACTCACTAAGCATTAGCTTACCGTTTGTTGATTGTTTTAGGTACTTTGGGCCTAAAGGCAAGGGCAAGGCTTCATGGCGTGGCATGCACTCTCTCAGGCGTTTTATGGGACACTATGATATTAGAAATAAAAATGTTGATATTATGAATTTGGAAACAATAGTTCTTTATATTATATGGTTTATGGGAAATGTTTTGATTATTTAAAAATGAAAAACTTCTTTTAAAAATTTGGGTCGTTAAAATATTGGTTGTGTTTTCGAGTGGTTTTGTATTTCGGGAAGTCTGATAAGGTGTTGGATTCCTGGTTTTGAGCTGAGTAGTGATGGTTGTCCTTTATCGGTTAAGGTCAGCGAGAGCAAGGATTCATCCAACGTCAGTATGTGAGTTCTGCTAAGGATGGGTTCAATTATTGGAAGACCATCGTATGTTAGGGTCGACTTTTTCCAGGGATCTGGTAGATGGTCGGGCTGTATATGTTTTCGGGTATCGATAAATTTGTTTAGGACGTATAGGTTTGTCTAGTTCGGGTTGTGAAGTTGAGTCTTTATGGGAACAGTTTTGATTGATTCATTTTGTCTGGGAGTCCGAAATTGTTTAAGGTTTTCAATTCTAGGTATAGCTGTTGGATACTCGTTGGCTTAGGGAACAGTTGACGTTTATTCTAGACTTAAAGACTAGATCTTGTGTGTTGGGACCATTTTAATGGATAAATTTTTGGGTTTTATTATAATACAACATCCTATGGTGCACATACAACCCTAAATGCTTTGGATCTATGTTTCCAAGTCATTAAGCCTACAACTATCATACAGAAGGATATAAACAACATAAAATTGAGTTATGGAGTTACCTCTTGGTTGTGGCTTGTAGAACTTGTTGTGTTTGACCCAACTCAACGAGTAGGCACTGTAAAGGAAAACCCTAAATTTTAGGTTTTGTACCTTATATAATCTCCTTAAAACCTTGAGGCTGACCTTTCATCAGCCTCAAAACCTTAAGAACGTTAGTGCTAAACCCTAATCCCCATTTTTTCTCATATTGTGAACTAGAGTGACTTTTGCAACTTAAGAAGAAGAAGATAGTGAGAAGAAAGAGGAGATTCAGCAAACAAAGCCATCACTCTTAAGCTTGACCATCTTGTGGACTATTATAAGCATTCAAGATTCGATTTTTTATTTTAGAATATGATTAGATCTTGAGTTTACTCTTCATTTCCCATCATTCTTGTTGATTGCATGCATGGGGTTCATAAAGTTTGCAACTTTATGAATCTCTAGGGCAAAATGGTCCCATGGTGGGCTAGATCAAACTTTTAGTCAAGCATGGATGCCATGCATGGATTTTAGAGTATATTTTCCCTTTTTTGCCATTTTGACTTCAAGACATGCATTGGACATGCATGTCCATAAAGCCTCCATCTTTGGAATGTTTTGAGGATTAGAACCTCTTCTGGAAAGGAGGGATTCCAGATCCCTAGAGTCTTGAACCACATGGCTAAGCTTCTGAGCTTTCCAACCTTTGTTAAGGGCTTTAGAGCATTCAGAGTGGTTCTAAAGGATAAAGTTGGAAACTTTATCCTTGTAGACACCTTTAGGTTTCATATCTAAGCCCTAGAGTCCCTGCAATCAACGTATCATCGGAATAAGCAAACATGGGGGGAGAACTCGACGAGTTGCTCTGGCGACTCGACGAGTTGGGTTGGGTTTCCCGTATATTGGATATCGATGGAACTCGTCGAGTTGGCTAGGGTTTGTCCAGGTTTTCTGGACTCTGAAGTAACTCGACGAGTTGCTAAATACACTCGACGAGTTAGGGTCAACATGGACTATTGACCTTGACTGTTGACTGGGACT
Organism: Lactuca virosa; assembly: GCF_052849685.1. Lineage (NCBI taxonomy): Eukaryota > Viridiplantae > Streptophyta > Magnoliopsida > Asterales > Asteraceae > Lactuca > Lactuca virosa. The sequence continues at coordinate 290,076,347 of NC_136432.1, read as the reverse complement.
TTGACCAGGGTTGATCAAGTTTGACTTTTAGGGTATTTATGGTATTTTGGGATTTTGACAAGTTAATCACATGATGATTATAGGCAATTGAGTTAGAGCTGGACGTTGGGACTTATCTGATCTTGTCTTATCAGTTCAACATTCTTGAGAGGTGAGTCTTCTCACCATACCAATGTGTCTAAGGCACCAAGGTCGGCCCATTTTACGATATGTGGATTTTTGATTGATTATGCATTATGTTAGTATGACTCTTGCATGGAAGACCCCGGGGTTTCCCGTGGCAGTAGATTGAGACCATGTGGGGGTTCCCTTGGCATTAGTGTAAGACCTTGTAGGGATTCCATGGCATCCTAGTATATTCGCATGTTTAGCTTGTATGATATTCTTGGTTGTAAAGACCATGTGGGGGTTTCCATGGCAGGAAGACCATGTGGGGGTTCCCATGACAGGTAGTTAAGACCACGTGGGGGTTCCCATGGTAGGTAGTTAAGACCACGTGGGGGTTCTAGTGGCACTAGGTGTAAGACCTTGGAGGGTTTCCATGGCATCCTTATATGTTGTATGCATGGCTTATGTGGTTCATGTAGCTTTTATAGCTAATATGGATTATGTGATTATATGGATTGTGTGGCGTATGCTCTGGGGAACTCACTAAGCATTAGCTTACCGTTTGTTGATTGTTTTAGGTACTTCTGGGCCTAAAGGCAAGGGCAAGGCTTCATGGCGTGGCATGCACTCTCTCAGGCGTTTTATGGGACACTATGATATTAGAAATAAAAATGTTGATATTATGAATTTGGAAACAATAGTTCTTGATATTATATGGTTTATGGGAAATGTTTTGATTATTTAAAAATGAAAAACTTCTTTTAAAAATTTGGGTCGTTAAAATATTGGTTGTGTTTTCGAGTGGTTTTGTATTTCGGGAAGTCTGATAAGGTGTTGGATTCCTGGTTTTGAGCTGAGTAGTGATGGTTGTCCTTTATCGGTTAAGGTCAGCGAGAGCAAGGATTCATCCAACGTCAGTATGTGAGTTCTGCTAAGGATGGGTTCAATTATTGGAAGACCATCGTATGTTAGGGTCGACTTTTTCCAGGGATCTGGTAGATGGTCGGGCTGTATATGTTTTCGTGTATCGATAAATTTGTTTAGGACGTATAGGTTTGTCTAGTTCGGGTTGTGAAGTTGAGTCTTTATGGGAACAGTTTTGATTGATTCATTTTGTCTGGGAGTCCGAAATTGTTCAAGGTTTTCAATTCTAGGTATAGCTGTTGGATACTCGTTGGCTTAGGGAACAGTTGAGGTTTATTCTAGACTTAAAGACTGGATCTCGTATGTTGGGACCATTCTAATGGATAAATTTTTGGGTTTTATTATAATACAACATCCTATGGTGCACATACAACCCTAAATGCTTTGGATCTATGTTTCCAAGTCATTAAGCCTACAACTATCATACAGAAGGATATAAACAACATAAAATTGAGTTATGGAGTTACCTCTTGGTTGTGGCTTGTAGAGCTTGTTGTGTTTGACCTTAAGAACTTAGTGCCCCAAGTGTTGCACCTCAAATGGAATCACAACACACCTTTGGACAAAGGTAGACTTTTGAGAGAATATTCTTGCACCTAAAATCGGCTCAAGGAACTCCAAGGATCACTAGTGTACGATTTTGGATGCTAAGGGACTTCTTATATAGTGTGGCAAGATTAGGGTTAGCACCATGTAAACCCTAATGCCCATGACTCTTCATATTACCTAGGATCCATGGGTTAAACCTCCATGGACTATCCATGGACTACCATATTGTTTTACCCCATCCTAAATAACAATTATCCCACACTATAAGAATCATTGATTTACCAAATCAATCTCTATATATTTAATTAGTCTCTTCTGATCACAAAATTAATTCCAAATTAATTCTTGATCAATACTGATTAAATCATATGATTTCATATTAATACATTAGAAATTATAATATATTAACAAATCATTAATAACCCCTTCTCAAAAGTCCATCTTATCAAATTGTCCTGGTGATATGCAACCCAAATGGAACATGCTACTCTCGGGTCAAGTACACACCAATTATAGTTATCGGCTTAGACACCTAATCCAACAGTCTCCCACTTAGATGAGTCTAATAACTATTATTGCAAGTACGTCTCCAAAATCCCGACTAGCAATCGTACCTCTTAAAAGTCGCTGTCAAACTCTGACCTAGTCAATGACGTGTCCATTAGATAAGGGATCATATATTCCTCCATTCTAGATATCATATGGACTGAGACATGAATTATAATCATTCTCTATGTCGATCTGTTGTTTCCCGATTTCCGATTTATGACGACCGACTAATTAAACAAATCAAATCAGTCCAGGCTTGGCCAAGCGCTTAGGTTTGTCATCACTAAATCATCGAGGGGACCACAAATATCGTTTTTATCCACATGGGGTAAAAGGAACGGATAAACTTTGACTCAAATGCTTACTTGTACTTACTCATCAAATTACACACAACAACATGTTTTATAACACCAAGTTACTAGTGCGTTTACATATGTCAATGTGCAACCGACTCGCAACTACAACTCACATGTCTCCGTTGCAAGAATATAAGATATTATCTTCTTACAATCACCCATGATAAAATCCATGAAGTGATTCAGATGAGCGTGGGTTGAATCCAATACTCGAATCTTATTCCAGGAGTACTCAAGAACACTGCAGCTATGTCTAAAACACCTAGACAAACTACAGACCCATTCATGACAGTCTTGCCTCAATACCTACTTCCAAAGTATGATCGACTGTGGATGGTTTGAATAACCTAGTTATTCGGGAAGTCAAAACATGCAAAGTGAAACACAAGAATAATACTAATCCTATATGCCCTAAAACGTTTGAGTACCATATTGATTACTCATTATTCATTGTGTAATGTTTCGTATAATCAACTTAATACTTGAATTAAAACAATAGTTGTCCCATGCTCCAAGCATGCACACTATGTTTATCTATGATCCTTACTTTGTGAAATAGATCAATTGACAACATTTTAATGATGCTCATTTCACAATTCCAAATCCTTACCGTAAATGTAAGAATATTAAATTATTGCCATTTACTGTAATCTGTTAGATTCTAAACTTATATGCAATGATCCTCTTGTAACGACTATGCACAAAAGTCACAGAGACTTGGCAACAAACATTACAAAGTATGCCAATGGAGAGCAATTCCATGGAAATGAAGTCTCAAATTCAAAGTACATTCCTTTAAACATCCTTCTTGCATTAAGTTTCCTAATCTTACACAGATTGAAAGAATAACTTCCTCTTATGGAAACATTTCCATATTCCCATTTTGGCTATCACTTCTAAACAAGAGTTACCTCTTCTCAGAGTATGTCAATATGGTCCTTCCAAAATTCAAAATATACTTCCAACTTTCCATAACCAACCAATCTTTGGCAAACTTTAGATTTTCCTTAACAGTTGTTTAACCACTTTAGTCATATCCGGTTCTAGTCCTTTTTCCCTCTTAATGCCCTAGGCATTTGGAAAATTTAGAACGGATAAACATTATAGCACATGTAATCGATCCTATACCCGAAGCATATTGGACACGATTCATAAAGATATGATACTTGACCAGTCTTTTGCTACAATATTTCTATTTGCTATCTTCTCATAATTTTGATTATGAAGAGGGATGTCATAATCTTAATCAAATTTTGAGAACGCAATTAACATTTCAATATATAGAGTTTCCTTACGTTGAACCATTCCAACATAACATTCATATATATTTGACTAAATTTGATTAAAAACTCAATCTAAGCTTTTAGATTTGAAATGAAGTATGAATTCCTCTCCCTTAATTATAGCAAAACAAATTTTCAAACCATGCATCTTTACAAATTGAAAGTTTTGTTTTTCTATAGTTAACATTGCTAACTTGCAACATTTTCCATAATAATTATGCTCCCACTAGCATAATAATTATTATCTTACTATAATAACACTTATGCTCCCACTAGCTTTGACATGTATTTAGAAATCAGCTGGACTTCTAGAAATCAATACTTAATGACTTTCTTACCAAAGTTCAGATTTCTGATACAAGATGCTTCGATAAGACTTTATCTAGGCTTCTCAAACTCATACACCTTTCCTTAGATAGCTCATATGTGTGTCTAAACAACTTTAGAACTTACAGCAATAAGTCTCAAATGTTTAGACCTTTGCCATTTCTCACAATTCGAACTATGAAGAGGGATGTCGTAATCATAATCGAATTTGAGAACGCAAATATCACAATTGCTAACTATTTAAAATCTACTTAGTGAAAGCGTTTCCTCACAATCATTTTCATGAATTGGAGAGAAACCTTATACCTTATGAAACTTAGATTGTATGGTATATGTGTTCCTATCCATGTGAATTTGTCATAACCATAATCTCAAGACATGGTTAGTGACAAATTCAAACCTATATGGACTGAACTTGTTCAGTCTTAAATTCTTGCCACTTGGTAGCACAAGGGCCTACCATTGCTTCCAAGTTGTTATGCAAACAATTGAGAACTCATAGAACTCACATACATATTCAACTTTAACTGGAATGGGTACCAAAACAAGAACATGTCAACATAATAGGCTACAAACCTCAAGTCATGTACTAGTGTTTAACAATAGGTCTACTCTTGATTAGTTCTTGAAACTTTTCAAGATCTTTAAGACTCCCACTGACCTCTTGACATATAAGATTCACTTTGTCAAGAGACATCACTTGACAAACAAATATTCAAGAGTTAGTGCGGATTCTTATCAAGACAAACACTTCACACAATTGGTCTTAGTTTGTCTTTGTTTTATCCAAAACATCACAACTTACCAATTTCAAATGTACAAGAGTAAGAAACATTTTACTCTACACTTGATGAATGTTATAAACCTTCTTAATTTAGTGTCACTCAACGCACAAGCTTGGAGTATGACTCTAAGACTTGTTTTTGCAACGAAGTATGACTCATCTTCTAGATTTAACCATTTTAATAATTCACGATTCCTCTTCTTAGCCATACAAATGAACTAAGATGTCCTTAGAGGATCAATTGTGATATGGTTTTCATAGTCATTAAGATGATCATAAAACATGATACTCAAGTACTCTCCCATCTTTTCAGATTGGAGAAACTTTTATCTTTTTGCCTAATTTGATTCTTCTCATTCATTCTGCCATACATTGAACTTTTCCAATGATTCAGAATTATACTTAAACTTGTAAGCATAACTATATTTACTAAACTTTAGTGAATCATGACGAATAGTCTTATCGTTCTCTGTGGTGGACCTGAACAGCGCACACCCAATGTACCTGATCCCCTAGTCCTTCATTTGACTCACATATACATGTGAACAAGGAATCAGTCTTAATTTCCCAAAGATGAAAATTCTCATTCATCACACAATACGAGTTGCATGATTCCAAGTTCCTATCCAATTGAAACTTGGGTGATGAGAATCTTTCCTTATTTGGCAAATTCTCGACACTACCACAAACGAAGGAATCAAATTCATATTGCTAACATAGACACATACAAACATCAATTATCACAAATGCCATTGCAAGGACATATAATAAAAAAAACAACATTTTATTTATTTTTAAAATGTGGAAAAAGTTTTCCTTAAAATTCAATTACAAATGAAAACTATGTTACTACATATTTCTAAGCAATCTATCATAACTTTTTAAGCAGCAGCTCAAAAATCCGATCATCGAACCATGCGATTGAAATCCATCTTCGCGACCAGATTCAGCATACTCTGCCTTTAAGCTTCCTTCCTTTTGGATGATCCTACAAAACATCAAAATGCAACCTTGTCACATCATGTATTAAGGATCAACAATTAGGAACTTAATAGAGTCAGACAGTAGACTTACCTGAAGCAGAGTAAAACTTTTTGATTCTACCTTCTTTCAGATCTTTCAGGTAGTCAGGGCAGCTTCGCTTCCAATGTCCCTTCAAATGGCAGTAGAAACAAATGGCTTCTTTTGCATTGGCACATGAGCCAATCACAGACTTAGCCTTTCTTTTTAGCATTTGGTCAACCGGGTTGACTATGGTCGATCCCTTTCCATTGGGAAGAGAAATCTTTTCTGGACTTCCAATGTTACCATTGTCAATGTCCATGGAAGTTTGAGAAGTAGATCTTCCAATCAAATTTGCTTTTCCAGTGCGCTAAATCATTGCTGATTCAGCAGCAACAAGAAAATAGGTAAGATCAATAAGGGTCATGTCGTGCATGTCACATAGTAGTCCTTAATGAACTCACTATATGACTCAGGAAGTGATTGAAGAACCCAGTCAACAGCCAACTTCCTTGAGACGACGACACCCAATACTCTCAGCCTGTCAATATGTGACTTCATCTCCAAGACCTGAGTACACACAGACCTTCCATCTTGGTGTTTGCTAGCCAATAGGGTTTGAGTGACCTTGAATTTTTCAAGCCTTTGAACTTGTGGGTTAGGGAGAATAATTGGAGGAGGTGGAGGAAGTGAAGTATGATTTCCAGTTCCACGATCCAAACGTGGAACATCATCTTCAAGAGGAATTCAAGTTAGTTGATTTAAGTCCTTAATATAACACCCAAATGAAATGTTAAGGCTAGGACCCAACACAGTATTTTACAATTCGGAAGAGGGATGCCGTAATCCAATTGCAAAATATTTGAAGGTAGGTAAATGACAATTTACCAATTTCCACCATGAAAAATGAAATTGATTATTAAGTTTTAAATGGATTGAAATTCCTAGATCCTTTGAGATTCATTGAATATTTTTTTCAATGGCATGCTTAAATCTCGATTGTTCCCTTCAAGTTTGTGACTGGGATGCCGAGGATCACAAACAAGGTGTGAATAACCATGCAAATTAGTTTGGTACACCCAATGTTACAACCACCTAATCAATGTGTCGATTAACCACACACGCTCCATTGATCTATGGTTAACATCAATCTACCATTTGCCACGCACTTTCAGTCCCAAATTAGTGTTTCGGTAAACCACACATGCTTCACTACTGATTTAACATGGTGCAAAGAGCAATTTCATGGGATAGCACCATATTCACATTTTCCTAATGTAACTAAGATTGGGAATTTTAATAAAGTTTAGTTACTTTATAATTATCATTATACTTATAATGAGAATTAATGTCCTATCCTACCCGTTCGGCTAACAACCCTCCACCAGTCAAGGAAGCGGTGAGTGAGAGTGGACGCCCATTAAACTGCCATTTTATAGGCAGTAACCTTATACCCCCCCCCCCCTTATAGACCAACTTCATGAATAAGGCCTACTAACTGTAAGACTGACTTGTCTTATACATATATATAATTATTAAACTTATAATAATATAAAGTATAAGGGTATAATTTTAACTTTTAAAACTCTAGGGTTTAATTTTAAATTAAAGTATTCATAAGTGAAACTTTACAAATTCCAAAACTTGAGGGCAATTTTTGAAACTTGTCAAAACTTTTCATTTCTCTAACTTATGAGTTTAATTAGGTTTTATGAAAAGACTTTTCAAGTTCCATACTTGACGACAAGTTATGGAAGACCTTAAAACCATTTAAGATGACTTTTAAAATGAGACTCTTGAAATTCCATAACTTGAGGACAAGTTATGGAGTTCATAAAAAAACATTTATGAAAAACTTTTCATTTTCCATAACTTGAGGACAAGTTATGGAATTCACAAAAGGCATTTAGATCAAATATTTCAATTAATATAATAACCAAATAATTTTTCTATGATCTAGATTAAACTCATAAGTCAAGATAATTCACATCAACCATTTACAAGAAATTAGTCTATCATATAAACTAATACAAATCTTGAAACTATGACAATTATCTTTTAATTGGACAAGCATGATCATTACCTTATGAAAAAACACATTTCATGGTTCAAAAAACAGTTTGGCGTAACGATCCTAATCTTTCTGGCCAAAAGTCAAATATATGCCCACTGGGGCACCAACTCGGCGAGTACATGAACTAGACTCGTCAAGTTGGCCATTTTATGAAGGGACTCGGCGAGTGACCCAGTGGAGTCGGCGAGTTCACTGGGCAGAAGGCAGAAGATTCAATTTTTTCACTTTGAAAACCAATAAAACATCAAGTATAATAGAAAATAATCCTAGGCTTTGATACCACTATTGGGTTTTATTATACTACAACATCCTATGGTGCACATACAACCCTAAATGCTTTGAATCTATGTTTTCTCTACTTATACATGCAATATTGTTTCCAAAGCATTAAGCCTACAACTATCATACAAAAGGATATAAACAACATAAAATTGAGTTATGGAGTTACCTCTTGGTTGTGGCTTGTAGAACTTGTTATGTTTGGCCTTAAGAACTTAGTGCCCCAAGTATTGCACCTCAAATGGAATCACAACACACCTTTGGACAAAGGATGATTTTGAGAGAGTATTCTTGCACCTAAAATCGGCTCATGGAACTCCAAGGATCACTAGTGTACGATTTTGGATAGGGGTGTTCGTTTGGATGGATCGGTTTGATCCGATCCAATCAAGTGAATCCAAATTGATTTCGGTTTTCAAAACATGGATCCGAATAGTCCAAATTAAATTCAAATCCGATCTGATTATAATTCGGTTGGATCGGTTTTTATAATTCGGTTTTCAAAAACCAAATCATTTTAAAACGACATATAATTATTATATTATCCAACTTTACACAAGAAACGAAAACAAATTATTTAGTTGTGATTTGAAATGTATAAACAACTACTAAGAAGATATATTATAGTTAAATATTTTATAGATATAAAACTTTTGAGAGAAAATGCATATTAATGTTTTTTTTATCAAGTGAAACGTTTTGGACCTATTTGAAAAAATAAATTACAAAATTAATAAATAACTATAGATATATATTATAAATAAATAAATAATAAATATTTATTCGGTTTTTTGGACTATTCGATTCTAATTTTATAAACCAAAACCAATCCGAAATCCAAAATAATAATTCGGTTTTGTTGAAAACCAATCCAAAATCCGAATATCCAAACCAAAAAGTCCAATCCAAATTGTCCAATTGGACAATTCGGTTTTATCCAAATAATGAACAGCCCTAAATTTTGGATGCTAAGGGACTTCTTATATAGTGTGGCAAGATTAGGGTTAGCACCATCTAAACCCTAATGCCCATGACTCTTCATATTACCTATGATCCATAGGTTAAACCTCCATGGACTATCCATGGACTACCATATTGGTTTAGCCCATCCTAAATAACAATTAGCCTACACTATAAGAATCATTGATTTACCAAATCAATCCCCATATATTTAATTAGTCTCTTTTGATCACAAAATTAATTCCAAATTAATTCTTGATCAATACTAATTAAATCATATGATTTCATATTAATACATTAGAACTTATAATATATTAACAAATCATAAATAACCTCTTCTCAAAAGTCCATCCTATCAAATTGTCCTGGTGATATGCAACCCAAATGAACCATGCTACTCTCGGATCAAGTATATACCAATTATAGTTATGGGCTTAGACACCTAATCCAACATAAATGTGGAAACTTTATCTATTATGGAACCATTATGAATCATAAAAATGTGATCTTGGCCCTTCTATCGCTTCCATACAAGATTTATGATGTCTTATTGGGTTAATAACTTAGGGTTTCGGACATTAAGCAATTTATAGCCATGCAAAGTCATAATGTTGGAAACTTTATGACTTAGGACAATATTTTGGGATTGGATATGAGTTTCGGACGTAAGGGCTTAATGGTATAAGCTCTTAATGGAGTTATGGGAGTAGGTTGTGTACGTTTGGCGTACTTGGTGGTAGGTTGCGCGTACGCGGTCATCGCCCCGTTTTTGGTCAACATCATAGTATGTTGGGTGTACTCTCTTGGTACGCAGGGCGTACTCCGCTGGGAAGGAATATTGACTTTTGGATCTTGACTGTTGACTTTGACCAAGTTTGACCTAAAGGTATTTTGGGTAATTTGATTTATAGTTTGAGATTTGAGATCTTGTTAATTGTATAGGGGATCGGTAGAGATAGCTTTTAGAGCAATGATCGGTGCAACTATTCTTTCAGGCTGTGAGGCGTGTTTTCTCACTGTATCAATGGGTCGAAGGCACCAATGCCATCCCATTAATTTGTTATGTAGAATGTTAGTTGTGTTTGTAACACTTGTGTGTAAGACCGGGATTTGTCCCTTGACATTGCAAGGAAAGACCATGGGCGTAGCCCATGGCACTTGTATGTAGGACCGGGATTTGGCCCTCGACATTCCAAGGAAATACCATGGGCGTAGCATATGGCACTTGTATGTTATGGTATGTGGTACTTTGGGGAACTCACTAAGCTTTGTGTTTACTTTTTTTTCAGTTTATGTTTCAGGTACATCCGGTACTAAGGACAAAGGCCTGATGTAATGGCACAACATCCCCCAGAGTTTTTCACATTGGCAATTAATGATACTACTTTGATGTTTAAATAATATATTCACTTTGATCGGTTTTGAAACAACTCGTTTGTATGACTTATCGTTTTAAAAATGAAAATTTTACCTTGGATTTTCGGGTCGTTACAAGTTGGTATCAGAGATTTGGTTTGAGGGATTCGGACACACTCTTGGTTATGTCTGAACTCAAACTGAGGAATTGGTAATCTTTTGAAAGAAAATAAGTTTGTAAAAAGATTTTTGTAAAGAAAATAAGTTTCTAAAAAGATTTTTATAAAGAAAAAGGGTGTGTGATGCATGTAATCACCCAAGTTAAAGTAAGTGATTCCCAGAATACCCATACATGTTGACATGATATATGATATGAGTGTTCACATGCTAGGATAAGGCTAGGGATACCTTCAGGAATTGCATGATAGATCGGCCTAATATGTGATGCCTTGTAGCCTAGGAAGCATTGTATGCTACGATTAGGAATATGTATTGGTAATAGTAACTGCTAAGTGTATGACTTAAAAATTGTATACGGTTAGGATCATATAGCCCTAGAATGACTCATTTGGCCTTATTTCCTATTCCTTGTCTAGTTGTGGTCCTAGGGTAGAATCTTTTATTTGATAGTCTATTTGATCCTGGATTGTGTATAATTTTAATGCATAAGGCAACCAAAAGTGAGAGTAGAAGTTCCTAGCATGGTAGTAGCAAGTGAATGTGGGATGCCCCTTGGTTGTTTTATGGCTTGGAGTGTTACTGCACGAATGTTGATTGCTTTGTGCTTTGTGGAACTCTTAGTGATGTGAGTTAACTATTAAGTGAATATGTTAAGCCACATGTTACAAAGGTTAAATAATCTCAGAGCGATGGATTTGACTATATTGTTCATCTCTTCTCTGAGTCCAACCGTTGTAGGGTTGAGTCTTTTACTCGAAGGATTATCTAAGCTTGGTTGCATGCGATTATATTCATGAAGTGGTTAGCTGAAATTATTGGGAGTTTTTCAGCAGCTGATGGCAGGGTGAGGTCGAGAACCTAGGAGAGCCTAGGAAGTGCTTTAGCGGGTTAGGTTGCACTGTTTAGCAGGTACTTGGAGTATCGATTTGAGAGGGTGACTTGGGGGATTCATGGTAACTCTTGAGGAAAGTATGGGTAGGTGTGGAAGGCTGTATTGGGCCTGTAGTACTGAAAGCACAGGATCAATACTCGAATCAAGGGGAGTCACAGAAAATATAGGAAGTCTGTGGGAAGAGGATTCTTTGAGTATGGTATGATTATTGTATGGTTGTTTTCAGTATGGTGATGAGCACTCATGGAGGAGGTTCAGGTTGTGGTTTAGGCACAGGTACTGGCATTGAACCGATGGAATAGGTAGAGGTGGGATATCATTTTGTCGGAGATCACCTGTAACATTTTGGAGTAAACTTCTGTGATCTTTGGTTTGGTCAATGAAGGGATTTTAGAGATTTTTTTTATGAGCGTGTAACACTCTAACTCAGGTACTCCACTTTAGACCCATGAAAAGGAAAAGATAGCATAAAAGGTCCCTTCGCATGCGGGGCGTACTCCAGGAGTACGCTTAGCGTACTAAGGATGCATGATCGCGGAAGGTGGCCACGTACGCAAGGCATACGCATTGGTATGCAGGGTGTACGGGAAAGAGGACCAAAACCCTAATTCTCGGACTTGACACCTATATTAAACACCCTTAAGCCTCTTGGAGTAAACCCTAGTCAGCCTCCCTGGTCTTATTTCGCCCTTCTAGACCAAAGATACCTTGTGAGAGTGTTTTTGAGCTTAAGGAGTGTATTTGTGGCCATTTTAGTGACCATTCAAGAAGAAGGAGTTGCTAAGCAAGCTTGGAGTGGCATTGGGCTTCAAGAATCTGCATCTAGTTCACCTTGAAGAGCTTCTAGAGGTATAAAGCTTTGATCTTGCCATCTTATTCATTAGATCTAGCTAGGGTTTTCTATTTTGTCCCTTTAGTTGGTTTTGGACCACATCTTGAGAGTTTGAGCAAGTCCAGAGCTTAGGGAGGATAGATCTGAAGTCCTTTAGTCCATTTATAGCATAAAAATGGAGTCTTGATGGGTGTTTTGACCTCATGCATCGATTAAGACTCTTGTAAAGGTCTTAATGGGTTGTTGGGAGCATAGGGGACATGTAAGGGCATAAAGTTGCCAACTTTATGCCTTAGGACGTCTTAATGAGATCAGATCTAAGGTTTAGACATTAGAACATCGAGTATTAAGCACTTAATGGAAAATGTGCTTAATCTGTTTGTACGTTGGGCGTAACTTAGAGTACGCAGTGCGTACGACTCAAGGACTTAATACGCTGCGCGTACCAGGGTGGTACGCAAGGCGTACGTATAGTAGATGGGCTCGGACTTGGTTTGGACTTGTAAGCTTTTGGGCCTTAATTAGTCATTGGGTTTGGTCACGTTTTGGAGTTAGTGGGCCAGCTTATCTGTTTTGGGCCATGGATACTATGGTTGGGCTTTATTGAGCCATGAGGCCCAATAATGATTTTACACATGGACTTTGGGCCCATTAGCAAAGGAAGACTTTTTGGGCCGTTGTGAAAGGACTTGGGGCTTGGGTTCTTCAATTGGATTGTGCTTAGTCCTAACCTTGGGTAATGTTATTATTGTTCAGCACGGGTGGTTACGGACTGTTAGGAGAGCATCTTTGGGTTTCAGCAGACAAAGGTGAGTCTTATCACCATACTAATGGATCTAAGGTACCAAGGTCGGGCCATTTTTTGATTTGTGGATTTTCGATTGATTATGCGTTATGTTAGTATGACATTTGCATGGAAGACCCCGACGGGTTCCCGTGGCAGTAGACTGAGACCACGTGGGGGTTCCCGTGGCATTTGGTTCAAGACCTTGGAGGGTTTCCATGGCATCCTAATATATTTGCATGATTAGTTTGTATGATATTTTCTTGGTAGTGAGGACCATGTGGGGGTTCCCATGGCAGGTAGTAAAGACCACGTGGGGGTTCCAGTGGCAGTAGGTGTAAGACCCTGTAGGGTTTCCATGGCTTCCTTATATGTTGTATGCATGGCTTATGTGATATATGTAGCTTTTATAGCTAATATGATATGTGTTATGTGGATTGTGTGTGGAGTATGCTCTGGGGGACTCACTAAGCATTAGCTTACAGTTTGTGGATTTGTTTTAGGTACATCAGAGCCAAGGGAAAGGGCAAGGCTTGATGGCGCGTCATGCACTCTCTCCCAAACGTTTTTATGGGACACTCTAATGATTTGAAATAAAATTGTATTTGACATGAATTTTGAAAACATTTGTATTTGGGATTTCATGGTTTGTGGAAAGTATTTTGGTTAGTCAAAAATGAAAATTTTCTTTTGAAAATTGGGTCGTTACAGACCACCTCGGCACCTTACGCACGAAGATTTTGGCTATTGTGGGGACTCTCACTCTTTCCTTTTGCAAGTTTCGTGCTTGTGAAGTTCCCGAGTTCTTTAGGGAGAAGGACCCTATTGCTAGTAGGATGTGGTTAGTGGACATAGTGAACGCTTTTTGGTCGAGCTTCTACCCCAAGAGGTCGAAGGTCAGATTGCTTCTTGTCTTTTGAAAGACAGAGCCTGAGATTGGTGGGAGGAGGTATACTTCTCTTTGGGAGGCGATGCCATTGAGACGATGACTCGGGAGGAGTTTGTAACCCGATTTGGGGCAGAGTTTGCACCATCTATTGAGGTGCAGCAGTTGGCAAGGGAGTGTCAGAGCAAGCTTTAAGTGAGAGAAGACCAACAGTCGGTTCGATCTTTGGTGGTATCAGCAAAGAACTCAAGGGATCTCCAAGGTGGGCATGTTACGTTTAAATTCAGGAATTGTATGGGTCATTCTGGAATACGAGGCAATGAGGAATTGGTTTGATCGTGGGTGTAAGACTAGTAATTGTCAATTTCAAACCTTCGAAATGTGGTCAATTGCAGTTTCGCATGAGATTTGCAAGTAGGTCGATGAATTAGTTGGGTACCCATTTCGATAGTTGAGATTTTGTTCTTCGCCATCTGATAAAGTCGCCAAGGACCTATAGTGGGTTTTGTGGAAAGTGCTCGGGAATATTTAGCTCGTTGAGATTTCGGGGAGTATTCATTTAATTTTGGAAGGTGTGTGTTCATTAGGATTGGCTAGCAATGCAACGCTAGTACTTGTGCGTTCAGGTTGTCGGCAACTTCGAGTAGTCAGGTTGCGACATAGATTGGAAATCTATCAATTTTGTGGTTAGAAGAGTGCAGTTGATTCTAAGTGGGGGAGAACCGCTTGGACTAAGGGATTGCACAAGGAATGAGATTCCAGGTTACCTTGCGCATTAGTGGTGGTATCATGGATGGTATGTGATTAGTTTCAGGTTGAGGGATTGTGTTAAAGCATCTTTGCATGTTTTTATCTGATGAAGGCTTTGGGGGTTCGAAGCATAACCTAAACACCCGATTAGGGTATAAATGGATGAGGTTTGGACTCATGATGATTATGTTTGGTATGTTAGATGCATGATAAGACCATGGGTTGGGTCCATGACAGTATAGAAGTGTTGTAAGACTGCGGGGGGGCGTAACATTCACTAGGTTAACAGGTAGTGTGGAAGTGTTGTAAGACTGCGGGGTGGCCGTAGAATTCACTAGGTTAGTAGGTAGTGTGGAAGTGTTGTAAGGCTGTGGGGTGGCCGTGGCATTCACTAGGTTCGCATGTAGTGTGGAAGTGTTGCAAGACTACGGGGTGGCCGTAACATTCATTAGGTTAGCAGGTAGTGATGGAAGTGTTGTAAGATTGTGGGGTGGCCGTAGCATTCACTAGGTTGGCAGGTAGTAGTAGAGGTGTTGTCAAACTGTGAGAAGGCCATAACATTCATGCAATCAATGAAGGATGTGAGCCGTATGGGGTCGCTCATGATGTAAGACTATAGCTGGTCGTGTAGCATTCATTTATAGCAAAGTAAGTTACATTGCATCAGTGTGATGGTTGGTTATGATATGCCTGGTTGGAACGGGAGGGTTGTTGAAGCCTTATATACAAGTAGGTTAGAGTAGCTTGGCTAGACAGATTCTTGAATAGAGTCTCGTGGCACAGTCATTTGAAATGATGTCGGTTTCAGTGATTGGTCAGAAATCCGGTGCTTAAAAGAATTAGTGGATCAGCTCGTAGCTCAAAAGATCTTGGATAGATCGAAAATGCGAATGTGGGTCAGCAGGATAATTTAGGGTCGTAAGAATTTTGTTCGGATTAGGTTGCGAAGTAGAGCCATATTGGTCGTGTTTTCAAATGGTTTTGTATTTCGGGAACTCTGATAGGATATGGGATTCTTGGTTTTGAGCTGAGTAATGATGGTTGTCCTTTACAAGTTAACGTCAATGAGAGCAAGGATTTGTCTGTCGTCAGTATGAGTGTTCTGTTAAGGATGGGTTCGATTATTGGAAGGCCATCGTATGTTAGGGTCGAGTTTTATCATGGATATGCTAGGTGGTCGGGGTGTATATGTTTTCGGGTATATGTGAATTTGTTTAGGATGGATAGGTTTGTTCAGTTCAGATTGTGAAGTTGAGTCTTTATGGGAATAGTTTTGAGTTTTTAAGTCTGTCTGGAAGTCCGACATTGTTCAAGGTTTTCAATTTTAGGTATAGCGGTTGGATACTCGTTGGCTTAGGGGAACAGTTATGGTTCATTATTTGTTAGGGCTTGTGATATCTGCTATTTTGGGTTTGACATCAGTAAGGGTGGGCGGTCATCTGATAAGGTGACTTCCCCAGTCATTTTTGGGATTCAGGGACTACATTCAGGATCGTTTAGTTCGGTCAAGGAGATAGTAAGGAATGATATCGAGGACGAAGTCTAAGTTAAGTGGGGGAGTGTTGTAACACCCTGTTTGGGATCATTCTGCGATGGAAGTCGATTATGTAAAGGTTGTGGGCCTTAAGGAGGCGATGATTTAACCTTTTGGAAGAAGGTAATGATGGTTATGAGATCTAGACCTTAGAATTGTGTTTTGGAGTCAAAGGGTAATACGGGAAAAGTCATATGTCGGGTTCTTGCATACAATATGGATTTTAGTTCGAGAATTTTTTTAGTCCAATATATTTTGATATTAGTGTAGAGCTCATCAATACCTTTATGTGGATATAAAGATCGTTGAAAACGGTGTTGGAACGAAGAAATTATGACCGTTTGAAGTTAGGGCAGTTTTAGGGTTGAGTCTCGTACGCTCGGCATACTCAAAGTGTACGATGGGCGTACTAGGGCATCCCTAGTATGCTAGCCATAATTTGAGTACGTTGGGCGTACGCGATCATTGCCCAAACCCTATTATCATGGTTTGAGCCCTGTTTAAGTTCCTTAACTTCCCCAAACTCATTCCATTCTCAGCCCCTACCTATCCAACACCCTCTCTTGTAACCCTAACCCTAGATTGATCCTTGTGAGTAAAAAGAAGGTATTTTTAAGTGCATTGGAGTGTTCTTGGTGCACCTTGGAGAAGAAGGAACTCATTGAAGAAGTGTTGGTTGCATTGGAGCTTGTAGATCAGACTTTGTTCACCTTGAACTTTCTTCTAGAGGTATAAAGTTTGAATCTTGATGATGAAATTGTTAGATCTAGCTAGTTTTAGGTATTATGAGCTTTTGGTTACTTTAAGTGCATAATGTTTAGATCTTGAAAGTTTCTGACCTTGTTATGGATAAAGTTGGAAACTTTATCCATCTAAACATCATTTGGTTTCAGATATGAAGGTTCGAGACTTGTACTTAATGGATTAAGTTGAAAAAGATGCACTTTTGGTTCCCTTTGAGACTTACAGACTAGATCTTGTTTGCTAAGACCATTATGATGGATAAATTTGGAAACTTTATCCATTATGAACCATAAAAATGTGATCTTAGCCCTTCTATCTCTTCCATACAAGATTAATGATATCTTATTGGGTTAAGAACTTAGGGTTTTGGACATTAAGCACTTTATAGCCATGCAAAGTCATAAAGTAGGAAAATTTATGACTTAGGACAACATTTTGGGCTTGGATCAGAGTTTTGGACGTAAGGGCTTAACAGAATAAGCTCTTAATGGAGTAATGGCACTTGGTTGTGTACGTTGGGTGTACCTAATGGTATGTTGCGCGTACGCGGTCAGCGCCCCGCTTTTGGTCAACATCAGAGTACGACGGGCATACTCTCTTGGTACGCAGGGAGTACTCCGTTGGGAAGGAATATTGACATTTGGAACTTGACTGTTGACTTTGACCAAGTTTGACCTAAAGGCATTTTGGGTAATTTGATTTATATTTTGAGATTTGGGATCCTGTTAATTTTATAGGGGAGCTGTACAGATAGCTTTTACAGCAATGATCAGTGCAACTATTATTTTAGGCTATGATGTGAGTTTCTTCACTGTATCAATGGGTCGAATGCACTAATGTCAGCCCATTACTTTGTTATGTAGAATGCTAGTTGTCTCTGTGACACTTGTATGTAAGACCATGAATTGGCCATCGAATTGCAAGGAAAGGCTATGGGGGTAGCCCATGGCACTTATATGTAGGACTCGGATTTGCCCCTCAGAATTGCAAGGAAAAACCATCGGGTTAGCCTATGGCACTTGTATGTTATGGTATGTGGTACTTTGGGGAGCTCACTAAGCTTTGTGCTTACGGTTTTCAGTTAAGTTTCAGGTACATCCGGTACTAAGGACAAGGGCCCGACGTGATGGCACAACATCCCCTAGAGTTTTCCGCATTGGCAATTAATGATATTACTCTGATGGTTAAATAATATATTCACTTTGATCAGTTTTGGAACAACTCGTTTGTATGACTTATTGTTTTAAAATGAAAATTTTATCTTGGTTTCTCGGGATGTTACATTCTGCAAATTGATTTTATTTGTATATTTATTTGCTTACATGTTTAATATGTTTGTAATTTCATATCATTATCTAACAAATACTTATAGCAATTCTGAAAGTTAGTGAAGAATTAATTGATTTATTTTTTAATTACTAAGCTTGTTTTACCATAAAGAGTATGTGGTAAAAATAAATTTTATTGATGCTATCAAAATTTGTTAAAGTTTTTATTTAATTCTTGTTATCAAAATGTACTGATCTGTAAACTATTACCGTTAAATTATTTTAAGATATTGTTGTCAAAGTCTTATAAGTTGTTTTACAAATAATGTTAATTATTTTGCTATGAACAGGTACAAATATGTCAAATTTAAGGTCTAAAAATTTTGTGAACAAATTGATGTCGAAATTGATGAGTTGAAAACTCTTAGATCGATTAGATCTTCAATAGGTTAATTAGTAAAACAAACAAACAAACACAGAAAACACAAGATAGAATCAAAATATAGCTTAATGATTCAAGAACAGTCACGCCTCAGCAGAGGTCGAGGAAGAACTTCCACTGTAGAGGCGAGCTAGGGTTTGTAGTACAATGCTGAGAATAATAAATGAAAAGCGATGATTACCAAGGATGCATGCATGCACCTTAAATAATAAAACCCTAATAAAAACAAACACGGTTGGACAGGCCCAAACCGGTAACAAAACTGGGCTAAGGAGCGAGCCACAGACGCAACACTTCGGGTCCCAACAATCCCCCCCTTTGCATCAATTGGGGCGAGACATCACTTCGGTTGATTCACTGCAGTACGCTTCACCACTTTGAACAGCTTTTGAATAATAGCGAGCAGGACTTGTCGAAAATTGATGTACCACCTAATCATGTCAGTGAAATATTTCTTGTCACCTTCACTGTTTTGCTTGCACTTATGAATGATATCCAAAACGTGTTCCAAGAAAGCTGTAGTGAAAAGATGTTTGTCAATTAGAGAGAACAAGCATTTTTGACCCCCGCCTCTGGTGAACATCACAGAGTTGAGCTTCGGGTCAATCTTCCCCATCGTCATTCTGTTGATGTCGCTAGATGAACCAATGGGTAACACCGTTGGCTTCTTTTTAAGGACCGAAGCAATTTCTTGATCCATCTTTGCCACTTCTAAAATGTAGCACACCAACATCCTCTTGATATGATCGATGATCGGCTCATATTCATCTGGATTGGAGAGCAAAAAGTTGTATAGCAAGATCCAGTCGTGAGGATTGAGATTTGGAAGATCAGCTAGAGAAATTGTATGCTCAGAGTTTGCTGAACCTCTGGTCATATTGAATTTGACGTTGATAAATTTCCCTGCTGCAGTCAGTTTTAGAACCCTGACAGAAGTTATCTTTTGAGCACTCCAGGTAAGATACTGAGGTTGAGCAAACTCAAGATAAAAGTCAATCAGATCCCTGTCGACTTCTGGATCAGGATGGGGAACTTCAGCAATCGGAAGGAAGTAGTGAAATATAAATGCCTTTCAGGTTATAGTCATGTCAAACTGTGAATCCCTAGAGTTCTCACGGTCTAGCGACACTACCGGCTCAAGCCAATGTGTGCTTGGACAATCAATAGCTTCTTTAATTAGCCTTTTCAACGACCAAAGAGGAAAAAGCGTTTTCCTGCTTTCCAAAAGATAGTGAGCTTCTTTCCTTTTACTCTCCTTCTCTTTTGCTTCCCTAGCAGCCTTAGCATTGAGATCATGTTCTCTTTCCCTTTGCTTTCGCTTCAGAGCATCAGCAATGGTCTCTTCTTCTTCATCACTGTCTTCGAGAACATCTTTTCCCTTGTCCTTCACACTAGAACCCGAAGCTTCATTACCCTTCGGTCGTTCAGTGGTGACTATTGGAGGAACAGTTTTGCTTGTAGGAGGAGGTTGAGCAGTGCTTGTAATTCCTTATCCCCCTTGTTTCGGAAGGACAACAGTCTCCGAAACACCCTCTATGCGACTTAGCATTTCAAGTGCTGGGCCAAGCTTTTCTGCAAGATGATGTCTAACAGAAAGAGTGAGAATTGAGTCGTGATCTTCTAGAACGTTGGAGAGAACGGCATGAACATCTGAGACACAACTCTTGACGACAGTCCTTTTAGAGAGAAGGTTATCAATCTCCTTATTCGCCTGCGTAAGTTGTAGGGACTTGGTCTTTAGCTGAGTAGTTTTGAGAGCCAGTTCGTCCATGATCCTGCTTTCCATGGCCAAATCTTCTTGAAGCTTCTAAAGATGCTCATTGATAGAGGTCCGCAACTCAGCGTTATCAGTTTGGATATCTTGACGCATGGTGGCAAAGTGCTGCTTTTCGGTCTCAAGAGACACAGCAAGCTTTTCCACTGTGGAGTTCACTTTGTTTGCATTCAACTCCGTTGCACCCTATAATGACTCTATAAAAATGTTTGCATCAAGAATTAGTTTTTCGACTTTTTCGGTCGCATCTTTGCAGGACTTGGTGGAGGCATCTATAGCAGATGTTTCCTTAGCAATAGAAGCTTCATGCTCTTTTACAAAGGTGGTCATCAAATCCTTTACAACAGCCTCTGAAAAGGAGTCGTGGGAAGAGAAGGAAGATGCCACAGGCTTGTCAAGCTTTTCGTGCAAATCCTTGAGGTGCCTCTTGGTTACAGGAGCATCATCATCATCATCGCTCTGCAACATGAACAGACTGTAGTAGAAGGTATCGAAATCGACATCATCACCACCAAGAACGGTATTGGTTTCTGTGGATTGGGTAGGGGATAGAGGTTTGGTAGTAATAGGGGTTTCGGGTGCTGAAGTACGAACCCCCGTATTAGATACGTTGGTCTGAACTCCAGTAGTGGTTGTGGTTGTAGCATCAGAAAATATAGGAGTAGGAATAGGAATGGTGGAGGAAGGTTGAGATGTGATGATAGGGGAAATGGGAGGAAAGGAAATAGGGATGGAAACAGGTGGAGGAGAAGGTGATTGGGAGCGAACAGATACCTCTGGTGTACGCGAACGAGGTGGTGTGGCACCACGAACCGAACCTTCATCATCTGAGCTTTCGCTCTCTGATTCGCTTTGAATGATGGGTTGATGACCGGTAGGCACGTACTCTGAGTCTGAATCGCTTGATGAAGCAAGAATAAGCTTCCGGACTGCTCTCTTGGCCTTCTTCTGCTTGGGTTGGGAAGGTGCTGCCTTCTCAGACTTTCGCTTCTTTGGAGTCTGCACCTTTGATACTTTAACGCCTTTTTCACCCTTTTTCGCTTCTTGCTTTTTACCCCTCTTAGCAGGTTTGTCTGCTTCTTCAATAGACCTCAGGATTTCTGGAGTGAGTTCCCTTGGACCAGATGAAGGGAGCTTCTTGTACTCTTGAATGATTTTGCTTTCAGGTGACACACAAGCATACATTGACTCTGGAATAGAGCCAATGAATAAATACTTCGA
Organism: Lactuca virosa; assembly: GCF_052849685.1. Taxonomy (NCBI): domain Eukaryota; kingdom Viridiplantae; phylum Streptophyta; class Magnoliopsida; order Asterales; family Asteraceae; genus Lactuca; species Lactuca virosa. The sequence continues at coordinate 290,054,489 of NC_136432.1, read as the reverse complement.
GGGATCAGTGACAATAATCTTCGTAGTGTGGAATGTAGCAATGGAGGATAGCAAGGAATCTGCCATGATAGGAACATGAAAGCGCTCCATTGTCTATTGAGTGACAATGGTCCAGAACCGGGCACATGAAATTTCTGTGTGGCGAGAGGCCGATGACAAACTTTGAACAAGTTGTAGCCATAAAACCGAACCATAATCAAGGTTGATACCATGGTACAACCCATAAAGCAGAGTCATTAAAGACTTTCTAGCACCATCTGAGCCTGCACTTCGTTCTGAAAGCCCTTTGAAGAGTAGGGTGAAGAGTCCATTCCATTGAGGAGGAAGGCACGATTTCTTGACCTTGGTCACAGTGGTTAGAGTTTCAGTGTACCCCATGTTGTAGAACATCGAAAAGAGCTGACCTGTGGAGATGGAATCAGGATTTACCATGGATGCATCCTAAGAAAGCCCTAGTAGCGAGCAGAATCGGTTCTTTGAGATTGAAGCCTTCTGGTTGAGAATATCGAAATAAATCTTTTCTGCAGCTTTGTCGTAAGTAGCAGTGGAATAGATTGTTGAGAGGCACGCCATTGGTACGACTTCCACCGTTGATAGAGCGTTGACGAGTGGGGAATACTTAAGACATTCCACCACTTGATACATGTAAGTATCGTAGAGGAACGATGTGAGATCGATCAGCAAGTTTTGATTAGCCTTGATTGAGAGAAGAGTGGAGCGGGTAGAGGTTTCTTGAGCTGAAGAAGAGTCTGCCATTGTTGGAGCTTGTGGAAGAGGAAGATGAACAGTGAATGCCGAATCGCCTGAAATCACCTTCTTTTGCTTGAGAGAGTTGAAGAGTGGTAAAGAATAAGATTACGGTAATCAAATCTCTTATATACGATTCTGTGGAGAGAGAAAAATCCGGAGCAATGATTCCACCTTTATGGGAAAGGATGCCTAAAAAGGCGAGATTTGACAATAAGCAGCCCCAATAAAGTAGGTGATGACGCATGAGTGGGTAACGGTTCAAATTCACGCGCCTTTCCATACTTATCCTCTTTTTCAAATTTACACTCGATTAGACTTCCTGCTGACTCACCCCTTGTACCTTTAATGGAATCGTTATCGCCATAATTAACCAAGGCAATATGCTGACCCATCCCTTCGTTTGTAAATAACTGCATTATATCGTTAGGGACCAAAACTATATATTTATGAATAGCTTGTGAATAACCGAACTGGACTTTTGGAAAATCCAAGATTTTCGTGCAAGATAGTGTCAAAGATAAAGAAATAAATCAAACTATTTGTGGGATTTTGTGATGTCATATAAGACATAAAGCAGTGGATCTCAGGCACGAATCTCTTCCTTCAAAGTCAAGATAGGCTTCAAAGTGCTTGTGTGGATTCTAGTTGAATTACGATCAAGTACTTGTTAAGAAGCATTGAAAGGCATCTTTTATATATAAGGCTATTAAGGGTGGCTTTTGCTTCAATTCAGGTTTCGGTACTTTATATAAGACCGAAATAGAACGAAGTACTTGTGAGACCAATGTGGTCTGTTAAACAAGTAGGTTTGGAACATATTCAGTGAGTTGTTGACAATAGATAATTAGACATCTCAACAAAAAATAAAAACTGGATCCTATGTGAAGAAAAGTCGTGGTGATAGACATTTTCATAAGGATCTCTCAAAAATAAAAGGAGATTTCAAGGTACTTCCACAAAAGTGGTTTCGTTAATTCACAGGTGAAAGCTAGAACATTAAATTGTTCACCGTCAATGCATTATAGGTATTGAATTTTGGGTTTCACTTAGCACGTAGTGACACGAAACTAAGATCATTAACACAGAAGTTGTGTAACCATAAACCTCAGTGGTAGTGCTGAGAGTCTCAAGGGTTACAATTATGAAACGAATGATTAATGGAGAATAAGTTTGAGGTGGTTAAAGAACGAATGTACCTCTGCTATAAAATTGGACCAAGCAGAAAAACTCTTACCTCAATTTGGAGAAGAGTAAGGTAGCTCATGATTAGAGTGAATTTGACAGCCTAATTGGGAAGACATGATTTGTATTTATCAAGTCATTAAGGCTTCACTCAGAATCTTAGGAGACTTGGGTCAACAAACAGCAGCATGCTTCTAGAGACGCTTAGCTAATACATAGATAAAGAATTATACCTACGCTAGCTCCATCATTGAAAATCATCCTTATACATGGATTAGATTAAGACTGAAGTAATTTGAAATAAAACAAAGAAATTTTTTTTGAATTATGGTTTGCATTTTCTGAAAAGTGATAAAAACATAAATGAAATTTTTTTTTGGATTTTATAAGATTTTCTGAAAAAGAATTAAAAACAAAAAGAAAAATATTTTTGAATTTTATGAAAATAAAAGGAAAAACATAAAATAAATTACAAGAAAAAGTGTGTACATACTATACAACCGAAACCATAACTAGAAGATGAGAAGCGAACCGAGCCCAGTAAGACCGAACCCGAAATAGACCGAGCGTTCGGTTCATTTCGGTTCCCAAAAGAACCGAACCCGAAATGGACCGAGCGTTCGCTCTATTTCGTTTCCAACTTTTATTGAGGCGAAAGTGAATTCGGTACAGACTCATATTCCATCATTCCTAAGCCTTGTAGGATTTTATTAAAACTTGTTTCAGGCAAGGCCTTAGTAAAGATGTCAGCCACTTGATCAGTAGTTCTTACGAAATGAATTTCTACATTACCATCTTCCACATGATCCTTGATAAAGTGATACCTCAGTGCTATGAGTTTCGTCTTTGAGTGTTGCACTGGGTTATGACAAATCCTAATTGCACTCTATGAGTCACAATATAGTGGGATTTTCTTCATGTTCAGGCCATAGTCTCAAAGTTGACTTTGTATCCAAATGACCTGAGATGTGCATGATGCTGCAGCTATGTATTCTGCTTCGGTAGTGGAGAGAGACACACACGTTTGTTTCTTTGACTACCAGCTAACAAGTTTACCATCCAGAAATTGGCATCCTCCAGTTGTACTCTTTCGGTCCAGTCCACATCCTCCTAGATCAGCATCTGAGAGTGCTTGGACAAAGAACCCTGACTTGGTTGGGTACCATAGACTGAGAGAAGAGGTTCGCTTCAGGTATCGAAAGATATTCTTCACAGCTTGAAGGTGAGGTTTCCGTGGATTAGCTTGAAACCTAGCACAATAGCAAACAGAAAACATTATTTCTGGTCGACTTGCTGTTAGATACATTAGGGACCCTATCATCTGACGATAGAGGGTCATATCAGCAGCCGGTTTGTCCAGAGATGGTGTTAACTTAGTGCCAAACGCCATAGGAACCTTTACTTTCAAATCTCCCATCATTCCAAACTTGGAAAGCAAGGTCTTCGTCTAAGCCTCTTGATAAATGAAAATGCCTTCAGGTCCCTGTCTAATATTCAAGCCAAGGAAAAAGTTAATAGGACCCATGGAGCTCATTTCAAATTTAGTTTCCATCAACTTCCTAAATTTAGCTGTTAAGGCAAGATTTGTGGAACCGAAGATGATATCATCAACGTAAATTTGAACGATCATAAGGTGGTCACCCTCTCTCTTACGAAAGAAGGTTGGGTCAACCGAACCTTGTTTAAACTTTAACATTTTGAGAAATCTAGTTAGAGTTTCATACCATGCCCTTGGTGCTTGCTTGAGACCATAGACTGCCTTGTCCAGAATGTAGCAGTGATCTGGAAACTTCTCGTTCACGAAACCCGGTGGTTGCTCTACATACACTGTCTCTTCCAGTTCCCCATTTAAGAAGGCACACTTCACATCCATTTGGTATACTTCAAAGTTCTTGTGTGCAACATAGGCGAGAAAAATACAAACTGATTCTAGCCTTGCTACTGGAGCGAAGGTCTCTTCGTAATCTATGCCCTCTTCTTGACAGTAACCTTTCACAACCAATCTTGCCTTGTTGTGAATCACATTTCCTTCCTTATCCATCTTGTTCCTGAAAACCCATTTTAGTCCAACCACATAAGCATCCTTGGGTGTTGGAATCAGTCTCCACACTTTATTACACTCGAACTCATTGAGTTCGTCCTGCATCGCCTGTACCCAATCAGAATGATCGAGTGCAGTGTTGATCGTATTCGGTTCAACCTTGGAGACGAACGAATTAAACATGCAAAATTCCACTTTAGAGAATAGTGATGTTTGTTTCGCTTTCAGTTGTGATCGTGTGAGTACCTTTTCTATTGATTTACCAATAATTTGTGATTGTGGATGATCTTTGGTTCATTTGTTTAGAGGAGGGAAATTAGGATCATAAGAGGGATCCAGTTCAGCAGTCACTTCTTCTTCGAATTCTGACTAAGTTTCATCATCGTATGTATTTGTATTCTCCCCCTCGAATGATGACACTTCCTCAGCTTCAGGCTCAGAATTCTCACTCTGGACTTGACTTTCGGTTGGTATAGATGATGATGGGCTCTCCCCCTGGAATGGTGAATCTTGGTTATTTGGAAAAGACGAACCCTCCCCCTGAACATAAGAACTATATTTTGGAGGTTCGCTTGTGTCAGGCTGTTCGGTTGTTATCGGTTGTTCATCTGCCATTTTCTTTGTAGCATCATCGATTATTTTCTTTAAGTTGTCTACCTTGTTGCCTGCAGCTTTGGATTCAGAGTGAATAGCCTTTTCTGGTTCATCAAACAGCAGCATATATTGCTCAAAGAGGTTTAAAATTGGTACCGTAGCTTGACTAGATTTTGGAAAAATTTCTTCCGCAGAACCTTCGGTTGTCTTCAGTTTCTTAACGTAGTTATCATCGAAGGTGACATAATATGTCTCTTCAATTTTCTTTGAACGCTTGTTCAAAATCCTATATGCTTTGGAGTTTAAGGAATAACCCAGAAAGATTCCTTCATCTGCTTTGACATCAAACTTGTTTTGGTGCTCTTTAGAATTGAAGATAAAGCATCTTGAACCGAACATATGGAAAAACTTTACATTAGGCTTTCGGTTGTTCCAGATCTCATAAGGAGTGATGGAGAAACGTTTGTCGAGATAAGATCTGTTCTGCGTGTAGCAAGCAGCAGCAATGGCATCAGCCTAGAAATATAAAGGTAGAGAAGCAAAGCTAAACATGGTTCGGGCTGCTTCATACAAAGATCGGTTTCGCCTTTCGACAATTCCATTTTGTTGTGGAGCATATGGAGCCGAGAAGTTGTGAGTTGTCCCCTTTTCTGCAAGAAAATCTTCAAAGGCTTTGTTCTTGAACTCCAACCCGTTTTTGCTTCTGATGTTTCGAACTACCTTTTGTAGTTGAATTTCTACCTGCTTGATAAAGAGTCTAAGCTTGGGAGTGGCCTCTGATTTCTGCCTCAAAAAGAACACCCAGGTAAACCGAGATAAGTCATTCACTATTACAAGTATATACCTGTTACCACCAATGCTCTCGATTGAAGATGGACCACATAGATCAACGTGAAGTAATTCTAGTGGTTCAATAATTTTTGTATTGACTCGAGAAGGATGACTCTGTCGACTTTGTTTTTCCATGTCACACGCCACACACAAGTGTTCTTTATCAAACTTCAGAACAGGAAGACCTCGAACATGATCCCCAAGCACTAGCTTGTTGATGTCTTTATATTTGAGATGGGAGAGTCTTCGGTGCCAAAGCCAGCTTTCGTCTGAATGAGCCTTCATTATCAAGCAAACTGTTGGTTTCCCTCGTATGGGATTGAGATTCAGAGGGTACATCTCTCCTTTTCGCTTCGATTTCAACATAATATTGTTCGTCTTCTTTTCAATAATCTCTGAGCCATCGTCATCGAATGAAACTTTTAACCCGGTACCAACCACCAGTTGAGAAACACTGATAAGGTTGTGTTGTAAACCTTCAACGTACGCCACTTTTCGTATCGAGAAATCACCATTGGTGATCATACCATAACCTTTGATCGTGCCAAAAGAATTATTACCATACTTGACACTTCCACCATCTTGAAGGGACCGAAATTCCCTCAGCTCTTCCTTTCTCCCTGTCATGTGACGCGAGCAGCCACTGTCTATGTACCATTCATCGTCGAACTGCTCGTCACGCATAACCTGCAAAAATTAAGCAGATTTAGGAACCCAAAGTTTCTTGGGTCCTTGTGAGCCTTTTACAGAACAGGGAGTAGTAAGAGAAACATCAACTAAAAAGGTTCTTTTTATTAAGGTTGTTTCATCTTTTCTTTTTATGGCGAAAACTTTAATTTTATTAGATTTGAGCACTTTAGGTTCAGTTTTTGAATTGACGTTAGCAGTCTTTCGGTTCTCCACTTTTGGTTCAAATGACGTCTTCTTTTCGTTTTCTGGAAAGAGCTTTCCTTTTCCCTTTCGATCATTATGTGAGTAAGAGTGAGAATGAGAAAGATGAGACTTGGGAGCAGAATTAAGCTTTTGGTCATTGCTCTTACTCGGTTGAGAGCCGAAACTACTTTCCCTTCGGTTCCTTTCATTTTTTGGTCTAGGACCGAACCCATCCTTTCGGTTTGTCTCATCTTGAGGACCAAAACTTCTTTTTCTGTTGTCGTCCGTCTGAGGACCGAAACTTCTCTTTTGGCTGCTATGCCTTTGTGGACTGAAACTCTGTTTTCGGTTGTCTTAATTCTGGGGACCGAACCTCTTCTTTCGGTTGTTTTCATTATGTTGAGCGCGATAAGGTAAGTTCGCTTTTGCTTCTTCCTTTGACTTAAAGGTCTTTTCATAGCAAACGTAATTGGGGTTTTGAGATCGCCAAAACTGTTTCCTTTCAGTGAGATTCTTCTTGTATCTCAAATTTCGTTGATGCTTTCTTTCTAACACCTGTTTTGGATTTTTGTGGATGTTGGCCTTTTTCTTCGGTCTTTGAGCATGAGTTTCACTCTTTAGTGAAGAGTTTTCGCTTGACACCATGACCGTTTCGCCTGAAGGAGTTTTGGTACCACTTGTTCTTGGCACATCAAAGCGTGTAGGTTCATTAAGTGGTTCTGCCACGTGCCTACCTTTCACCCTCCATGATGTTTTCTTAGATAGACCGTCTGTTTCGTCGGCGTTATCAATCGGTGCTGACCAGAAAAACTCATCACAGCCATCAGCATTATCTTCTTCTACTAATGATGTCAGTTCGGCTGTCTGTTGCTGAGTAACTCCTTTAACTGTATACACTTGATATGGAGTTGTTTGGACCTTTTTATATACAACAGCCTTTTCCTTGAGGACTTTGGTCTTGTCTTTTGATGAACGAGCGAACTCAACAGAATTTTCAGAAATAAGATTTTTGTTGGTTTCGGGTTCGCTCTTGACAAATTCGAAACAGTCCACCTCATCTTCTATAGATATTACACTCATATCATCATCCTCATTGAATTCAGAAGTGTTTTCAATATCAATTTTATTTTCTGAACTCAACTTGGCATTCAATGAGTCAAATTTATGTACAGTTTCGGTTTTGATTTTTTAATCTGTCATCTTCATCCAACAAATTTTTGAGCATGTCCTTATGGTCTTTTGACTTTATGAAGGACTCTATTTTGTCAAGACCAATTTTGTAAGCGGGAGAGATATCATTATAAGAAACAACGTTTTCACAGTTATATACATCAGCATCGATTTCATCCTCCTTTAACTCAAGGAAGGGTAAAATCATACGATGTATCTTCTTCCCTATATCACAATCAAGATGCAATTGAGTAATGTTGGAATATAATCGTTTAGCAATCAAACAAAAAACATTTCGTTGTTTTAAAAGCCTTAAATTATCTCTTTGCAAATAAATTGTTTCATCCCTAGACCTAATCAACTCCTTCTCCTTTTGCTCAATCCACATACGCCTCTCCTCACTCTTCGACGATATCCTGCTGATTTGATCAGTTAGGTTAGAGTTTGTGACGCAAGTTGGAGTTAAACTACCACTTATACTAGAAAATTTAGATTTTAATCCATTAAGTTCTTTTTCATAGTTTGTGATGGGGATATGTAAAGAAACAAGAATGGATTGTACCTTCTTGATCAACTCATCGCATTCGTTGATCTGCTCACTGACAGGTTTCGGTGCAAAAGACCTGTCTTCTCGCTCTTTTGCTTCGTCAAGTCCCCCATCAGTGGTATAGCCTCTCATTTGTGACACCCCAGAGGTCACCATTAGACACTTTCCTGCAACGTCCTCTTCTTTCACCAACAACGCTCTGCCATGAGTGGGCTTCCTTACTTCTTCATCTTCAGAATCTGTGGACCAAACTTCAACACCTCCGAACTCATCGTCAACAGTATTTCCCTGCACAATAAGAGCATTCATAGTGTTATTAGATCTAGCTTTCTTCTTCTTGATTTCCTCCAATCGTCGTATGAGGTTCGCTTCCTCGTCATCATCGTCATTCTTTTCTGACTTCTTTCTCAACATACAATCTTTGGCGAAGTGATTTTTGCCTCCACAGTAGTGACAATTAAAACCTGAGTCACCACCAAGTTTTACTTCCTTCTTTGGTTATTCGGTCTGAGAGAAACTCTTCGGTTCCTCCTTCGCTTTCTCGGCACTGTAGCTTCCCTGCCAGTTTCGGTTCTTATTAGCTGGGAATCTTCTTCTGATGAACTTCTTGGGATTTGACACCATCAAAGCATAATCTTCACTTGTTAGATCATATTCAGAGAGATCTAAATCTTCTTCTTCAGCAGCATTCTTTCCTTTGGAGATTAGGGCCAAGGACCCCATGCTAGAAACCACATTTGGTTCTTTAGTCACTGCACTCTCATGTGACTTTAATATTCCCACCAGTTTTGCTAGAGAATAAGCCTTGAATTGTTCATGTGCCTTCACAGTAGACACCACTACCATCCATTCGGGTCTAAGGCCATTCATGAATGTGACCTTCGGTTCAATTACTTTCCTTTATATCCCATGCTTTATCCTCTTACTAAGGAGATGATTAAAGCGATCGAAGGCTTGAATAAGCTTCTCTTCAGGCTTCTGCTTGAAGTCACCAAATTCTGAGAGCAATAATGTTTGGATTGAATGCTCAAGATCTTCATCCATAGAATACAGTTCCTTCAACATGTCCCATATTTCTTTCGCCGTTGTGCATGAGCTTACTAACCGAAACATGTCCGATTGTAAAGCGAACCTTATCATCCTTAAAGCTTTGATGTTGCACTGAAACTTTTCCTTCTCATCTTGGGGTATGTCTTTCACATCATTGACGAGTTGATTGTACTCCTTTTGAGTTTTAACAATTCTTGAAGTGCTTGAGTGAGCAAATGGACCTACTGTAATCGCCTCCCAGATCAAGTATCCATTGTCTCTGAACCAATTACATAGTCTTCGAAGTGATGCGTCCAGACCTCATAATCTTGAGTGTATAATATAGGAATCCTTGTCGTTGATCCTATATTGTTGGAGATATTGATTGGGTTTGTCTGAGAATCTTCCATGGACATGATGATGTTTGTTCAAAAACTTGCTTAAGATCAGACTTGTAAATAACGTTAGGGTAAGATCGACTATTAAAGAACTATGTCAATAGCAGATGACAGCTCTAACAATATCAATCAAAGCGGAAAACCCTAAGATCTTCTTCAACAGAAAAGATGTGTATGGATTACACAGTCTCCTGCTCTGATACCAATTGATGAGTTGAAAACTCTTAGATCGATTAGATCTTCAATAGGTTAATCAGTAAAACAAACAAACAAACACAGAAAACACAAGATAGAATCAAAATATAGCTTAATGATTCAAGAATAGTCACGCCTCAGCAGAGCTCGATGAAGAACTTCCACTATAGAGGCGAGCTAGGGTTTGTAGTACAATGCTGAGAATAATAAATGAAAAGCGATGATTACCAAGGATGCATGCATGCACCTTAAATACTAAAACCCTAATAAAAACAAACACGGTTGGACAGGCCCAAACCGGTAACAAAACTGGCCTAAGGAGCGAGCCACAGACGCAACACTTCGGGTCCCAACAAAAATGACAAAATCTGATAAAATTGTTGCTGGCAAAAATGTTAAGTAGTAAAAAGGTTAAATTTGAAATGAGATATTTTGAGTTTTCATGTGTTTGATGCAATGGACATAAACCCAATTACCTCGGTATGCAGAAGAATCCTCTTGCTTTAGCTTTATGTCCTACAACAAACAATTGCATTTCACTTTTAAGAATAACAGTGAACTTGTCCACTATACACCAGCTTGGTAAGATCATTTGTTACCATTCAAGTTGTCATATTTGACTTTGAAGATCATTTAAATTATTTCAGTTTTCAAAATATATGAGGGGAAATATTTAACTATATTAAATTGTTCATAAACTTTGGTTTCTACAGGAATATAATCCAAATGAAGGATGTGGTAGTAAGACACCTGTGAGCAAATAAGTGGCAATGGAGGAGCTTCTTGAAGTGGTTAGATTATTAGTTTTCAAGTGTTACAACTCCATTTTTCTTCAAACTTTGTTAAGAGTTTATTTGATTGTTTTTATGGTATCATAGATAAAATCAACAAAACCATACAACTTCACACCAAGGCTAGTAGAGAAGAAAGATGATTATATAACAGTAGAGTATTAAAGCCCGGTTTTAGGGCTAAATTTAAGAAAAGAATGTGTTTTATTCTTTTAAAATGATGGTGTTGAGTTACATCTATTAGTTTGTGGATGATGTTAATTTTTGGTTTCCTCCTAGGAAGAAACCAATTGTATAATACCGATCAGCTTCACGTTTTGGCTTTGGTTCCGATGTCAACAAAAGAGAGTCAAGGTAATAATAATAATTCTTTTACTACTGTCATAAATCTCTGTAATTTTTCACATGACTTGCCATTGTGCTTTGGTTTTAACTTAACCCTCTTGCTACTGAATTTGTGTACCAAAAAAACAAACCTCTATGCAACAACATGATCACATATTAGGAACACTTTTGTAGAATTAATTATTGCAATCTTTTTGTACAAGTGCATAAAGAAGCGATTATGCAATTTTAAGGTCATATTTGTGTTCATTTATGTTTGTAGGAATTGCGGCTGGCTTTAGAAAAAAAATGGGATTCTGAACACGACTTCTGACCATCCAAATCATCAGAAGTCGTAACGTTACGTGAATTTTATGAGCTCAAAATATGGATGTGCTAACCATTATAAGGTTAGGGGAGTGGTACCGAGGGGTGTCGAGGCCACCTCCCCCTGCACCTCATCTTCTCCCTATGCCAAATAGAGAGACACAGAAAAAGGTTGTCGAAGAGAGAGGAAACTCCTCCATCGCAACCATACCTCCTCCTCCACATCAGCCACCTCCTTCCTCCACCTCACCCTTTTAGAGGATGCATCTCCCTTACTCCCTCCAGCGTAATAAGATTCTCCTTTTATCGATATTGCTTAATTTGTAACACCCATACTTTTCTCTTTCCAAAATTTACCATGGTTGTACAATTATTATAAAAAATTTATCATAGTAAATTTTGGTTTTACAAAACCCTATCATTAATTTATCAGAGTTTACAATTCTTTGGTGGTACAATAATAATTTCAACAACCATAGTAAAAGAGAAAGGAACAAACCACCTAAAAGAGAAGGGATCAAACAACCTGAAGACATCGCTAATTCTTCTACAAGCCTTCTATATCAACATCGTTGTAACTTTACTCTGATGCCTGAGTACATAGAAAATTAAAAAATAACACATAAGTCGAAAAGACTTGTGACCTATATAGGTTTTAACCCAACAAAACAATCCAAGCATGATTTCAATATTACAACTATAACTCAATGGCTACCGTTTAATAATTAAACATGTCATAATAAAGAAAGATGGGGAATTCCAGACCCCCAAGTATAACCTTACAGATAAAATTATACATATTGGGATTTCATATACCAAAACATAGCCTTGCAGCAGCAGCTTCCGAAACAGCAGCGTATCGCTCATCGAATGTCTCAATCAACGTGGTCTCGATAGACCCAAACATCTCGTGTATGACCTCACGTATGGTCGCGGCCACCTCATCACGAATCATCCTGCGAATCTCGTCATCGCTAACTCCGCTGCTCACTGGTGTGTGACGTGTACCCACCATGATGTCTCTGAAACACAACACAAAGATACCAGAGACTCGATCGAGTATACTCGCACTCGATCACCCAACCCTACTTGTTCCTTGGTACCCTAAGGAATCTTACTTGGATTGCTCACTGATCTGGTGTTTTCAGTAGTACGGGCCCTATACTACCTTCCACACCGCATCAGCATTCATTCCAAGTCCTCCTCCTAGGATCCCAAATCACAAGTACTCTATATCTCGCTAAGCATAGGCTACCCATCGGTAGACTTCTCATAAGCTCCTCACTGCTACCTACTCACACTCGAAGCATCTCATAGAAGCAGTAATCTCCTAGGCTAAGGCATCCCAAATCAGGCCACTCTAGTCCTAATAGGAATACCTAGCCCACTCTAGCATGCATAACATATCATATCACATATCATAACACATAATGTAAGGGTATTTTGGGAAATCACCGTTCGGGCGCTGGCTGTTCGTACACACTACTTCTTTCTGCTTTTCTCAAATTCTTTTATCCTTTTAGAAAAATTGTTCCTTTTTATGAAAAACTTCTCAAATCCTCAGTTTGAGTTCAGATACGCCCGAAGGTGCATCCGAATCCCTCAAACCAAGGCTCTGATACCAACTTGTAACAACGTAAAAATTTAAAACAATTTTTCATTTTTCAACAATATAAAACTCATTCCATATTCCCAAATCTCATGTTCAACAAATGTCATCATGATAAAAACATATCCCAAGATCATAAAATAAATCTTCTTCCAGTGTGTACGGATCATGCCGGCGCCTTCCTGCGATCCTCGCTAGTACCTGAAACACATAACACATAACACTGTAAACATAAATGCTTAGTGAGTTCCCCAAAATACCACATACAACACATACGCCACTCATGGCCATAACTCTATGGGATCTTCCGATCCATGTGTCTCAGGGGACTTCCGTCCCAACTCTGGTAGACCTTCCAGCCCTACCCGTATGACCTTCAGGTCCTCATCGTCTTGACCTTCCGGTCCATACTCTGTTAACCTTCCAGTCCATATCATGGTACTCATAACATAACATAGCACATACATATCACATAGCAACACATAGCACATACTCCGCATAACATATAAGACCTTCCGGTCACACATAGTTACCACTCTAGGTAAAGTATAGTGAGAAGACTCACCTTGTATGATGTCTACTAACTCTCGTGCTCGATATCCCCGATCTAGCCTCCGCCTCTAATCACATAAATTAATTTATCTATAATTAACAACTATTCTCATAGGCTAGACTAATCCCTTCCTATAATCTCCCAGAAGGGAAAAAGACCATTTTACCCCTCCAATGGTCCAGTTATCCAAATGCTGACCAACCTTAGAAGTCAACGAAAGTCAACTCCAGTCAACGGTCCAACTCTGACCAGACTCGCCGAGTGCACCCGTGCGACTCGTCGAGTCCTATCGATTCTCAGTGAACTCAGGAAGGCCCAGCTCGTCGAGTTAACCCCTAACTCGTCGAGCTATCACATGATTCAACTAATTGGGACAAACCCTAAGCTACTCGTCGAGTCGGCTCATCACTCGGCGAGTCTGTTAAGACTCTTCTTGCATTCAGACGATTTTAAGGTGGAATACTTCCTCAAACTCCAGATCCATACTCTAAGGGCTCATTTACCACGTAAAGTCATAAACTTTACGTCCATGCATGGCATTTTGGGCATGAAATGCCAAGAACATGATCTAAATGGGGTTTTCACTCATAAATACCAACAAGGATGAATAAAGCAGGAACCTTTGGGTGATAGAGACCTCCTAAGGTCCAGATCTGGAGTTCAAGCCTCCTCATGAACCCCAAATCCTCAAAGTCCCAAAATGAAAGGAAAAGAAGCCCTAATTTCAAAATGAGAGATCTACTCAAATAAAAGGGAAAGGTTCGAACTTGATACCTCCAATAGAAGCTCTTGCACGAATAAGCAGTAGATCTATCAGCCTCTTGTCAATCCTAGCTTGGAATCTTCCTTTCCTTCACCAAAATGCACTCAAAATTCTCAAGTAAGGCTCAAGACTCTCTCACAAGCTCAAGGGGCGATTAGGGTTTCTTCTCTGGGAGGTGTGGCCGCTAATGAGGCTATAAGTGCCTTTAAATAGGTCCCAAACCCGGGGATCTAAGGTTTCCACTTACAGCGCCTACGCGGCGAGTCTACTATTGGACTCGTCGAGTAATTCATTAAACTCACGTGGCCACCCTGCTTCTACTCGACGAGTTATAGCACCAACTCGTTGAGAAGATCAAAGATCCTCAAAATAAATAATTAAAATAACATACCTGGAAATCCGGATGTTACAATTCTCCCCCACTTGAAATAGATTTCGCCCTTGAAATCGCTCCTCAAACCACATAGATAGAAACCAAACACTCGAAAAGCACCACTGAGAGGTTCTCACACCAAAACGATATCTTTCTCCATGAATACCTGGATCCGGCTAGGAACTCCAAATTTGGGACAGAACCGGCCCCTCTGGCGCTATAATACCCCTTTCTGACCTTCCCAGAATCGGGAAACTCTATTGGCCTGGCCCGCCGCCAGACCGCCCACTCACGCTATCACCACGATATTCGCTCCTCGAACATCAAACCCTAACAACTCACTGCTCCTCTGATTCTCACAAGACAAAATCCGACAATCGGCTACCGATCACTCATACCAACGTACTAAAACAGTCTGAATCACGCCCCAAGGAACGAAAGGGTTCACATGCCACCAGGGCTCATCCACTGAACTACTATCAGAATCCATCCGAACAATAAACTTTCAACATCCTGTTCTCTGACACAAGAAAATCATGCTCGCTCAGAAGTCCTCACACATCTAAAATCATAAGCCTCGGCTGCATTCCTCGTATCCCTTTTTAACACTGAGTACCAGGTCTGATCTCGACCCAACAGTTGAACCTCCAGGGTCATCCGTTGCATTATCCCAACCGACTCCATGGTTTCCTTCTTACTATAACCACATCGGCCCAATGTGACACACAAGTAACGAAGTTCGCTTAACCGTACCCGAGTACTGACCCACATCGACTCAACCCCGACCTCTGTCATCTGTTACTCATCGTTCCATGCAACTTGCGGTATTTCCCGTACCCGAGTACTGACCCACACAGGTCCAAGATATCAGATGACAAACAATACTCCTCAACATGGAACCCACCTCTGAATCCAGAATTTCATCTCGCCTATCCAATGCACCACCAGAGCCAAAATCAAACTCGAGAGTTTGGTCCAACCGAGAGTTGGAACCACTCGTCCCGACAAAGCACTCAACTCAGAACTCATTTCCCGCAACCCATGCGTACCTCACTTATCCCATTCTTTAGGATTGCGACAACCACAACTCAAATCAGAGTACAACGATTCCCGACAAATATAGAGACCTCCGTCTCTTTCCTGATCTGGCCCCCAGGCTCCCGGATACTCAACCCAATAAGGCTACTCAAGCCTAAGATCTCTCCTGCGTCATGCTCTGATCAACAAATAATGCAGCTCCCTGCCGCACCATGACACCCTCCTACTGACTAGTGAGTACTACGGCTCCCCGCAGTATCACAACACCCTTTTCGCTGACTAGTGAGTACTACGGCTCCCCACAGTATCACAACACCCTTTTGCTGACTAGTGAGTACTACGGCTGCCCGCAGTATCACAACACCCTCTCGCTGACTAGTGAGTACTACGGCTCCCCACAGTATCACAACACCCTTTTGCTGACTAGTGAGTACTACGGCTCCCCGTAGTATCACAACACCCTCTCGCTAACTAGTGAGTACTACGACTCCCCGCAGTATCACAACACCCTTTTGCTGACTAGTAAGTACTACGGCTCCCCGTAGTATCACAACACCCTCTCGCTGACTAGTGAGTACTACGGCTCCCCGCAGTATCACAGCACCCTTTTGCTGACTAGTGAGTACTACGGCTCCCCGTAGTATCACAACACCCTCTCGCTGACTAGTGAGTACTACGGCTCCCCGTAGTATCACAACACCCTTTTGCTAACTAGTGAGTACTACGGCTCCCCGTAGTGTCACAACACCCTCTTTGCTGACCCATATTCTTGGACAATCCCACTTGCTGTCATTAAACGGAAGGGCTCCCACTGGAATCATCGATGCTTGACCCACCACTTTCCGTCTCCACTCAAGACTCAAAATTATCTAATGCATTAAATTCGGATACCTCGATACACCACATAGGACCTCACGTCGTCTCGTCTCATCCACTGATATTCCTGTTTCACAACCTGAAATTGGTTATCTAATCAACTTCTGCCCTTTCCAAGCTGAATAACAGCCCCATCATTGAACCCGAATTTCTCAACCGCCGAACTCACCCTACGAGCCAACTATCTCGAATTCACCATTATGACCTTGAAGAATTCCTGTCCACCCCAAGGTCTCCGATCAACGGCCACTTGCCGTGGGGCACTCATCCTTTTCAAGCATAACACATGCATTATCTCACTCTGCACCTCGTCTCAATCACCAACAACTTTGGGCTCAATGAATTCGCACTGCCGGTCTCTATATCCCGATCTCTAACCATTCTCGATCGAATTTCTGATCCCTTCAATAAAATACCCGGTTCTCCCCCACTTAGGGTTCGAACCATCCCCAATCAGTGCACCAGCAATGTATCCCACAGACTGTTTCCACCAGTAACATCGCACCTACTCCTGGAAGGTGCTATGCAACACTCGATGATCTCCCGACAGAGATCGAGCAACTCCAAATGCCCCGAAACTCATATGAAATCCTCAGAAATTCCCACCATGATTGCCTCTAGTCATTCAGAATCTCACACCATTCCATCACCGGACCTCCCAACCGTCCAGTATTAACCCTGACTCTTAGTCTGGAAGTAATGATCTACCGTACTCCTCATCATCGACTCCTCAACCAACGTTCCATCACGTCACTTGTCGCAAGAGCAGAAACCATACTTCCACTCTTAATACCCATCAAAGACAATAAGGGCTACCGCCCTGATATACTCCTCTTGATCGTCCGCCGCTGTAGCTAACGCATGCCCTACTATACTCAATTAGGGTGTATTCTAGTCATTGACCATCTCAGTCCCCACTGACGACCTGTTCAAGCTATATCTTTCCCTCGCGGCAGACCTACTGCCATATACTCTGGTTGAAGATCACCATCCGTTCAATCTCACAGGGCTCACCCTCATACACAAAAACCGATATCTCAACACCTCTTACGTCTCCCACAGGAACGGAAATAGCACCACTCGGGTCACAGAAAGTGACCTCTCCACTATCGGCCGGTCGCCCAGCCCAGACCGTATTCTCCCATAATGCATCATCCCTACTCATCCCTGAGTCTTGCGACTCCAACTGGCATGTCACCCACAATCCCTCGGAGCTCACTCGATTTCTCCTTTCAAGGGATGCTCCACTAGAATTTGTTCATCATGGCCTTCTGGCCCCGTACTCATTCACCTCTGATCTCAGTCTAGATAATCCCCACGGAATAACCGGAAAAAACCACAAACACTAACCGCCACATGTCAGGATACTCAAACCGTGTGGCCACCTCTCGATCTGCTATGGATCATGGTACCTGTACCATGTTATCCCCTCTTAATCTTCTACGAATCATGGTACTCGAACCATGACGTCACTTCTCAATCCGCTACTTATCATGGTACTCGAACCATGACATCACTTCTCAATCCGCTACTTATCATGGTACTCGAACCGTGACATCACTTCTCAATCCGCTACTTATCATGGTACTCGAACTGTAACATCACTTCTCAATCTGCCACCAATCATGGTACTCGTACCATGATATCGCCTCTCGTGGCTATCGGATCCTGTCCCACCAAACCCTGGTGACTTCGTGTTGCTGAGCTCCCGGTACAGCAACGAGTCACCCCCTCGTGGCCTAGCAGTTGCGACAACTTCGGTGGCTGCAGCAGCAGCAGGGTTCGAAACAACAGCGTATCGCTCATCGAACGTCTCAATCAACTTGGTCTCGATAGACCCAAACATCTCGTGTATGACCTCACGTATGGTCGCGGCCACCTCATCACGAATCATCCTGCGAATCTCGTCATCGCTAACACCGCTGCTCACCGGTGTGTGACGTGTACCCACCATGATGTCTCTGAAACACAACACAAAGATACCAGAGACTCGATCGAGTATACACGAACTCGATCACCCAACCCTACTTGTTCCTTGGTACCCTAAGGAATCTTACTTGGACTGCTCACTGATCTGGTGCTTTCAGTAGTACGGGCCCTATACTACCTTCCACACTGCATCTGCATTCATTCCAAGTCCTCCTCCTAGGATCCCAGATCACAAGTACTCTATATCTCTCTAAGCATAGGCTACCCTTCGGTAGACTTCTCATAAGCTCCTCACTGCTACCTACTCACTCTCGAAGCATCTCATAGCAGCAGTAATCTCCTAGGCTAAGGCATCACAAATCAGGCCACTCTAGTCCTAATAGGAATACCTATCCCACTCTAGCATGCATAACATATCATATCACATATCATAACACATAATGTAAGGATATTCTGGGAAATCACCGTTCGGGCGCTGGCTGTTCGTACACACTGCTTCTTTCTGCTTTTCTCAAATTCTTTTATCCTTTTAGAAAAATTGTTCCTTTTTATGAAAAACTTCTCAAATCCTCAGTTTGAGTTTAGATACGCCCGAAGGTGCATCCGAATCCCTCAAACCAAGGCTCTGATACCAACTTGTAACAACGTAAAAATTTAAAACAATTTTTCATTTTTCAACAATATAAAACTCATTCAATATTCCTAAATCTCATGTTCAACAAATGTCATCATGATAAAAACATATCCCAAGATCATAAATAAATCTTCTTCCAGTGTGTACGGATCATGCCAGCGCCTTCCCGCGATCCTCGCTAGTACCTGAAACACATAACACATAACACTGTAAACATAAATGCTTAGTGAGTTCCCCAAAATACCACATACAACACATACGCCACTCATGGCCATAACTCTATGGGATCTTCCGATCCATGTGTCTCAGGGGACTTCCGTCCCAACTCTGGTAGACCTTCCAGCCCTACCCGTATGACCTTTCGGTCCTCATCATCTTGACCTTCCGGTCCATACTCAGTTAACCTTCTGGTCCATATCATGGTACTCATAACATAACATAGCACATACATATCACATAGCAACACATATCACATACTCCGCATAACATATAACACCTTCCGGTCACACATAGTTACCACTCTAGGTAAAGTATAGTGAGAAGACTCACCTCGTATGATGTCTACTAACTCTCGTGCTCGATATCCCCGATCTAGCCTCCGCCTCTAATCACATAAATTAATTTATCTATAATTATCAACGATTCTCATAGGCTAGACTAATCCCTTCCTATAATCTCCCAGAAGGGAAAAAGACCATTTTACCCCTCCAATGGTCCAGTTATCCAAATGCTGACCAACCCTAGAAGTCAACGAAAGTCAACTCCAGTCAACGGTCCAACTCTGACCAGACTCGCCGAGTGCACCCGTGCGACTCGTCGAGTCCCATCGATTCTAAGTGAACTCAGGAAGACCCAGCTCGTCGAGTTAACCCCTAACTCGTCGAGCTATCGCATGATTCAACTCATTGGGACAAACCCTAAGCTACTCGCCGAGTCGGCTCATCACTCGGCGAGTCTGTTAAGACTCTTCTTACATTCAGACGATTTTAAGGTGGAATACTTCCTCAAACTCCAGATCCATACTCTAAGGGCTCATTTACCACGTAAAGTCATAAACTTTACGTCCATGCATGGCATTTTGGGCATGAAATGCCAAGAACATGATCTAAATGGGGTTTTCACTCATAAATACCAACAAGGCTGAATAAAGCAGGAACCTTTGGGTGATAGAGACCTCCTAAGGTCCAGATCTGGAGTTCAAGCCTCCTCATGAACCCCAAATCCTCAAAGTCCCAAAATGAAAGGAAAAGAAGCCCTAATTTCAAAATGAGAGATCTACTCAAATAAAAGGGAAAGGTTCGAACTTGATACCTCCAATAGAAGCTCTTGCACGAATAAGCAGTAGATCTATCAGCCTCTTGTCAATCCTAGCTTGGAATCTTCCTTTCCTTCACCAAAATGCACTCAAAATTCTCAAGTAAGGCTCAAGACTCTCTCACAAGCTCAAGGGGCGATTAGGGTTTCTTCTCTTGGAGGTGTGGCCGCTAATGAGGCTATAAGTGCCTTTAAATAGGTCCCAAACCCGGGGATCTAGGGTTTCCACTTACAACGCCTACGCGGCGAGTCTACTATTGGACTCGTCGAGTAATTCATTAAACTCACGTGGCCACCCTGCTTCTACTCGACGAGTTATAGCACCAACTCGTTGAGAAGATCAAAGATCCTGAAAATAAATAATTAAAATAACATACCTGGAAATCCGGATGTTACACAAGAGCTCCCTGATGGCCTAGAGCCCAGTAATGACCTGATACCACAATTAAACCTAAGGCCCAAACTCAAATAAGGCAAAAAGCCAATCTAATTCTGAGCCCAAAACTCACAAGGCTCACAGACGAATGTACGCACGACGTACCTGGCTCGTATGCCCGTCGTACGTCGCCATCGTTGATCCAGAATCGAGGCATTGGCCCAGTACGAGCAACGTACTCATGAGTGCGCCCTGCATACTGGTCGGAAAACCAACCTTCTCTAATTGTCTTAACCCATTAAGTTTTTGACGTCTAAATTCAAATCCAATCATACATTTGCAAACATTATGCTTTTGCATGACTTAATGGGACTCAAACCATGACCTAAGCCTTCTATCTCCCTTAAGCGGTCACCAGGTCATGCATGGTTGAGTTCAAACCCCCAAGATTCAATTTTTATGACTTCATGCACCCCTAAGAGCCGAAAAGGACAACTCAAATGTTCTATATTAGTCCATACTCCATGAGACCAAGTTATGGGACCAAAAGATGCTAAGTTCTTCCCCAAACGTAGATCTAGACTTAGAATGAACAAGTTTCAGACTTTATATCTCCAATGAGCTAGAAATGATGAACAACCTCTGGATCTACAAGCTCCTTCTTGTCCAATGCTTCTCCTTAAGCCTCCTTATTCATCAAGATCACAAAAGAACACCCAAAAACTCTTTGTAAGCTCAATAATGTTCTCAAGATGGCTATGGTTTCGAGATTAGTTCAAGAAGGTAATGGGGGATAATAAGGTGAAGGGCTTGAGGCGCTTAATGAGCTTAAATAGGGTGCAAACCCTAAAATTTAGGGTTTGCCCCTGGCTTGCGTATGCCTCGCATACGCATGGGTACGCCCAACGTACGCAGGGGACACCCCCGCTTCACGTATGCACGGGAGTACGTCGTGCATACCTTGTGTACACCCAGCGTACTCCGGTTTAGTCCTTAAATAATAAAAATAACTACAAAAGGTTTTAGATGGCGATTCAGGTGTTACAATTCTCCCCAACTTGAATCATACTTTGTCCTCGAAGTTCGCTGTTACAAATAACCTTATGTAATGCTCCTTCGTGTCTTCTTTAGGCTCCCACGTCCACTCAGAACCCTTCCGGTGATGCCACTGCACCTTCACTAATCCCACAACCTTGTTCCTCAAGGTTTTCATCTTCCAATCAAGGATCACCACCGATTTCTCAATGTAGTTTAGGCGGTCATCCACCTTAATATCCTCCAATGGAACCACTACAGAATCATCAACCGAAAACTTCCCCAGCTAAGAGACGTGAAAAGTACCGTGAATCTGACTAAGCTCCTCCATAAGATCTAATCGATATGCTACTCTGCCCACCCGCACTGCAACCCTGAAAGGAGAAATATACATGGAGCCCAGCTTACCCCGCTTCCTGAACCGAATGACACCTTTCCAAGGTGACACCTTCAAGAGTACCATTTCCTCTACCTAGAACTCCAAGTATGACTGGCATCTGTCTGCGTAACTTTTCTACCGACTCTACGCTGTCTGAAGTCTACCATGGACCTGCTGAATCATCTCGGTCGTCTTGAGTACCACCTTGGTACTCCCCATGACTCGCTGACCGAACTCACCCCAACATATCGGGGTCCTACACTTCCTCCCGTAGAGCATCTCAAAAGGAGATTGATTAATGATGGTGTGGTAACTGTTGTTATACGAAAACTCCGCCAAAGGGAGGTACTCATCCCAACTCCCACCGAAATCCAATACACAAGCCCGAAGCATTTCCTCCAAGGTCTGGATATTCTGCTCACTCTAACCATCAGTATGTGGGTGAAAAGTCATGCTGAAAATGTAGATTGCTATCCAACTCCTCGTGAAATATCTTCTAGAACCTAGAAGTGAATCCAACATCCCTATCGGAGACCATAGAAACGGGCACCCCATGACGTGCCACAACCTCCCTAATGTAGATGTCTGCCAAAGTCTTCGCAGAGATACTCTCCTCGATCGGAATAAAATATGCACTCTTGGTCAATCGATCCACGATCACCCATATCGAATCAACTATGTGCGCCGTCCGAGGCTATTTGGTGATAAAATTCATCGTAATCTCTTCCCATTTCCAAACGTGAATATCCAACGACTCCATTTTTCCACGGGTCGTTGATGCCCGGCCTTGACTTTCCTGCAAGTCAAGCACCTCTCCACATACCATGCCACATCCCGCTTCGTACATGGCCACCAATAATCAGGTCGGAGATCTTACACATCTTTTTTGCTCTGGGATGAATAGAGAATCTCGACTTGTGCACATCTTCCATAAAAATCTGCCACGCACCACCCCAATATGGAACCCATACTCGCTGATGAAGGGTCAATAACCACCGGCTATCATAATCGAAGGAAGCCAGTTGTCTCACAATGCACTCACTCTTCCGGTGCTCTTCATTCATAGCCTCAATTTGAGCCTCTAGAATCTGCTATAATAATGGGGTGATCATTGTCATCCTTGATCGGAGCCGCAACTTCCTTGCGGCACAGAGCATCAGCCACCACATTGGCCTTCCCTAGGTGATAAAGGATCTCACAATCATAATCCTTCACCTCATCCAACTATCTGCGCTGCCTCATGTTCAGATTGGGTTGATCCATCAAATACCTCAGGCTCTTGTGATCCATATAGATAGTACATCGGACCCCACAGAGTTAATATCGCCAAAACTTGAGGTCAAACACCACTACCCCCAACTTCAAATCATGTGTAGGGTAATTCACCTCATGCAGCTTTAGCTGCCTCAACGCGTACGTAATCACATGACCACATTGCATCAACACTGCACCTAAACCCGTGATCGAAGCATCACAATATACCACAAATTCCTCCACACCCTCTGGAAGGGTCAGAATTGGTGCCTCACACAATTTCTATCTCAAGCTCTCAAAAGTTGCATGCTGCTCAGGTCCCCAATGAAATGTGACAGTCTTCTTCGTCAGCCTGGTCAAGGGAAATGCTATCTTGGAGAAATCCTAAATGAATCTACGATAGTAACCTGTCAATTCAAGGAAACTCCAAATCTTAGATGGAGACCTCGGAACTTCCCACCTCATCACCGTCTCAATCTTGGCCAGATCGACCAGAATGTCACTCTGTTTGATAAGGTGCCACAAAAACTGCACCTCCTGCAACCAAAACTCACACTTGGAGAACTTCACATACAGTCTCTCCCTCCTCAGAGTCACTAATACCTCCCTCAGATGCTCCTCATGTTGCTCCTAGGTCTTAGAATAGACCAAGATGTCATCAATAAACACTATCACCGATCGATCCAACATGAGCTTGCATATGCGATTCATGAGATCCATGAATACGGTTGGAGCATTGGTGAGCCCGAAAGGCATCACGACGAACTCGTAACGACCATAACGAGTCTGAAAGGCCATCTTCTGCATAGCCGCCTCCTAACCCTCATCTGGTGATAACTTGAATGCAAGTCGATCTTGGAGAATCAATATGTGCCCTAAAGCTGATCAAATAAATCATCGATCCTCGGGAGCAGGTAACGGTTCTTCACTGTTAGCTTATTCAACTCCCAGTAGTTAATACACATCTGATGCGTCCCAATTCTTCACAAATAAGATCGGCGCTCCTCATGGTGAACTACTCGGATGAATAAATCCCTTGTCTACCAGCTCATGCAGCTACATAGACAACTCATCCATCTATGCAGGTGCTAACTGATAAGGTGTTTTGGCTATCGGAGTCGCACCTGGAACCAAATCAATCCGAAACTCCACCTGCCTCTCCGGAGGCACTCCCGGTAAATCCTCTAGAAACACATTTGGTATTCCCGAACAATAGGTACATTAGTAATGTTCACCTTACCCTTCTCCCAAGCATCCATAACATAGGCCATAAACCCAAAACATCCCTACAGAAGATAACAACTGGCCCTGGCTGCCGAACAGAGAGGTGACCCACAATGAGCACCCTCACCGTGGATCACCAACTCTCCCCCACTTGGGGTACGAACACGTACCAGCTAAAGCCCACAATCAATCATCGCCCCATTGGGGCTCAACTAATTCATTCCCATAATTAGCTTGCTCTCCCGCAGGGGAATCGGAACCAAATAAATCGGATACTTCTCACTGAATAACTTCAAAATTCACCCCCGGTAAACCCTCGACACTCGCACCAGACAGTCATCAAAAATCTCAACCTCTAGTGGATAATCCAACTCTCCTAGAGCCTCACCAAACCTCTTGCTAAGTGCAAGAGATATAAAAGATCGGGTAGCCCCCAAATCAAACAAGACCAATGCAGGAATATCGTTCATAAGGAACGACATAAGTAGCAATACAAACATATATGCATAAAAATAACATAAATAAGAAGTTAAGGAGAAGATACATACCAGTGACCACATCGGGTACTGCACAAGCCTCCTCCGTTGTTAGCTGAAATGCGCTGCTCCGAACAACTGGTGCCTCCGCCTTGCCCTGGCGGCCTTCGGTATTCCTCAGAGTCGTTGGAGCAGGTGTTGCTCCTAGTCCTCCTAGTGCTAAAGTCAGGCAGTTTCCCTTCTTGTGGGCCCTCTTATTGCAATGGAAGCAAATCAAATCTGATGTCTAGGTTTTGGCAGTAGTAGCAGTGCAATCCCTTGTGAAATGCCCTGTCTTGCCGCACTTGAAGTAGACCGAACCACCCACTTTGTAGACTCCTTCATGTGCCCTACAACACTTGCCACAACGGATCCAGCCCTACCAGCCCTTCCATCTAGAATCGAAGCCCTTGGGTTTCTTTTTCGAAACCCCAGTCGTCTACCCATGCTCTGCCTTCCTCTTCCCTATGTGCCACAAATCAATCTCCCGTTCCCGGGCCCTGGATATCATGTCATCCAGAGTCAGGTAGGTGGAAAAACTAACAAACTCCCTGATATCAGGCCTCAGCATGTCATGGTACCGATTCTTCCGCATCTCCTCGTCTGTGGCATACTAGGGTACCAATAGGGCTCTCTCTCTATCTATCTATCTATCTAACTATCTATCTATCTATCTATCTCTCTCTGAACTTGGTGGTAATCTCTGCAATGGCCTCAATCGTCTGTCTCATATCTAGAAACTTACTAGCTAACTATTGCACCTTAACAGCTGGTGCAAACTCCGCTCGGAACCGGGTTACAAATTCCGGCCAGGTCATGGTATCATTAGTTGGGGCTCCTAAAGTATAGCCAACCTCCTCCCACCAATCCCGAGCTCACTCCCTTAGATATCTTGTAGCGAACCTCACCTTCGACCCCTTGGGGCAGAAGCTCGTCATCTGGGCACAATCAATGTCTGCTAGCCAATGCCTAGCGGCAATGGGGTCCTTCACCCCAAAGAATTCGGGTGCCCCACATCCCCTGAAATCCATGAAGGAGAGAGTGCGGGCCCCAGACTAGCTAGCGGCCAAATCATCTTTGAAGATATAAAGGCGATCCTCCATCAACTCCATGATACCCTCATTGATCGACCCAAACATCACCGTGGTCGCATCAAGGACGCCTCTAGTAATATCTGACGTAATGAACTCGCGTAATCCCTCATCAATTGGTTCGGTGCCTATACCCGAACCAAATCCAAATCCTTAACCCCCCTGCTCCATTGCATGTCACCACCATACTGAAACATAACCACATAAACAATCAGTAAACATGCAAAGAGGTTCACACTCTCGAGATTCCACGATTCATCGTGGTCTTCCTGGTCTCGGGTATAAATAGTGTGCTTCCAGTAGTGCAGGCCCAATACTACCTTCCACACTTATTTATACCTTGATTAAGCACTACCTAGACTCCTCCAAGTTACTCCTCCCTATCTAATACTCTCCTCATACTATAAGGCATCCTATGCGCCAATACATAATCCAGGGAGTTCCATGGGTTCCTTTCCTCACCACTCTCTGCTATCAACTACAGAAGGAACTCCCACTAATACCATCCAACTACCACACGAATACAACTACATACTATGAGTACTAGATAATCCTTTAAATGAAAGGTCCCACACTACAATGGTTGGACTAAAACAAGAGTTGCGTAATAAAGCTAAACCTATCCTTCAAAAAATATCTAATCTTAATAATATGTAACCAAAAGCATTATTCCACTAGTCAGTTGGTACTAATAAAATTCCTAAAAGAACAAAGCACGCAGCATTCGATTATAGGGCAATTCAAATTAGAACACAATCTAAACAGATCATCCTATCAAATAACTGATCTCATAACAGGATGCAAATCTATAAGCTTATACAATAGGCACATAAAGGCATCTCTCCTAGCATTTTATCATGCAATCCTAAGCAGATCCTTAGCCCTAATCTAGCATTCAATTCGCATATCATAGTGTAAAACATATCACATGTATAGGTATTTTGGAAAGGCTTACTTGAGCTCGGCTGATTGCACGCATCGCATCCCTTTCTTTTATAAAAATCCATTAATTATAATGTTTCTTTTTATAGAAAATCTACCAAATCCTTGATTGGAGTTCAAGCACACCCGAGAGAGTGCCCCAATCCCTCAAATCACGGCTTTGATACCAACTAGTAACATCAAAAGATTTCAGATAAAATTTTCATTTTAAATTCATTCCAAACATAAGATAATCATATCAAAATAGTCAAGAGTGTATCATAGTAAAATGTTATCATAGTATAAAATCCCAAAAACCATGTGATGCGGAAAAAACATAGGTCGATGTAGTGCGATCAGGTCGGGCCCTTCTCTTTCGAGCTGGAAGTACCTGAAGCATAAACTGAAAACCATAATCACAAAGCTTAGTCAGTTCCCCCAAAGTATCCGATACCATCCATATATAACAGTAAAAACATATTGGATCTATTTACCCCCTTTGATATCTTCCAACCGGTAATGGGTCTATTTCATCCCCTTCGGTATCTTCCAATCGGTATTGGGTCTGCTTCACCCCCTTCGGTATCTTTCAACCGGTATTGAGTCTATTTCACCCCCTACCACTAACACATATAACCATAACAATAAGATTCACAGAGACATCAAGCATGTACCGGCATAACAAGTAATTTTCATGAAGACAATCATCATACCACAAACACAATCTAGTGGGCCGACATTGGTGCGTTCGACCCACAGATATAGTAAAGGAAACTCACCTCAGACTAAAGATATCAAATCACACTCGAGATGATGACTCGTGAAATCCTCTAAAAAAATCACAAGTAAAGAAACCCTAATTAGAGATTAGGTGAATAATCCAACCCATAAGCCCGAACCCTAAATCCTGACTTTAAGGGCACGAAGGCTTCTTAATCATTGCCTTATTGGGCCTATCCCACCAAGGCCCAAGTCCAAAATAGCCTAAAAGGCATTCTAAGTCTAACTAAAAAGGACCCTGAGGCCCAACATGGGCCCAAGAGCTCCCAGATGGCCTAAATCCCACTAATGACCTTATACCACAATTAAACCTAATGCCCAAACTCAAAAAAGTCAAAAATCACATCTAATTTCGGGCCCAAAACTCCCAACACTCACAGACGGACGTACGTGCAGCGTACGTTGCTATCGCTGATCCGGAATCGGGGCATTGGCCTAGTACACGCAGCATACTCACGAGTACACCCGACATACTATTCGGATAGCCAACCTTCTTGAATTGTCTTAACCCATTAAGATTTTGACACCCAAATTCAAATCCGAGGTCATTAAAGTGTATTAAGCCATAAAGTTGCAAAAGTTATGCTTTTTCATGACTTAATGGGACTCAAACCATTAATTAAGCCTTCTATCTCCCGTAAGTGGTCACCAACAAATGTATGGTTGAGTTCTAACCTCTAAGATTCAATTATTTTGACTTCATGCACCCCTAAGAGCCTAAAAAGACATCTCAAATGGTCTGGAGTATTACATACTTCATGAGACGAAGGTATGGGACCAAAAGATTCTAAGTTCTTCCCCAAACATTGATCTAGACTTAGAATGAACAAGTTTAAGACTTTATAGCTCCAATGAGCTAGAAATGATGAACAACATCTGGATCTACAAGCTCCGTCTTGTGTAATGTTTCTCCTCAAACCTCTTTATTCTTCAATATCATAAAAGAACACCCAAACACTCTTTCTAAGCGCAAGAATGCTCTCAAGATGGATAGGGTTTCAAGATTTGCTCAAAAAGGAAATGGGGGATGATAAGGTGAAGGGCTTAAGGGGCTTAATGAGCTTAAATAGGGTGTATACCCTAAAAATTATGGTTTTCCCCTGGCTTGCCTACGCCCCGCGTATGCATGGGTACGTCCAGCGTATGCAGGGGACACCCCCGCTTCGCTTATGTATGGGAGTACGTTGTACGTACCTTGTGTACACCCAACATACTCCGGTCTAGTCCTTGAATAATAAAAATAATTGCAAAAGTTTTTACCTTGCGATTCGGGCGTTACAATAAATTTGGACAAATAGGAATCAATACCCTTAATTAGTCCATAAGCAAATCTTTACTATCCACGGGAACACAAACTATCCTTAAATCAATGAGGAATCATTACCTCATGTCATTATGTCCTACTACTAGGACCTATAAATCGGGCTTCTCTATAAGAAATTATGACTATAACCTATCATTAAATAACTCGTGGTTGTAACAAGTCACTAGGTTCACTAACAACTACTAATTACGAGAAAGTCAATTTCGATAATTTTTATATATCCCAAATTTTAATCTTCAATACTCACTTTGGATTATATCACACCACTAACATATATAGTGCATTATGATACCCATTTGCTTAAAGACAATAAGCTCTTTTACAACTATACACATAATAACATCAACTGTCCCAACAGTTGATATCAACCACATGACATGCTAAAACATTCATAATAGAACTAATAGCAATTCCCGTAAACAATAAACATAATGCATGCTAGATTTTTTATATTAAAAATAGTAGTCGTACCAGCTAAATCTCAAACTTGAGTACATAATCATTTACATGATAAAACACTTAATATCAAACATTTATACATGGAAAACTCATTGCTATGAACTCATAAATATCCACATGCACTCATCGAGCCATATAGTAAAACTAACTTTTGCTTTGGCCTCTAGTTGGTCATGTCTAGCGACTCAATTGCTTGCCGAAACCTATCTGGACAATATACTAAGTTCCTTAGGAATTTTCCCAATTCACTAAGAGTAAACCTTAGTAACCATTTGTCAGCGAGGTAATTAAACTCCTTATTACAACTGTTAAATGACCTAACCCCATATGTCGTTAGCTCAATCTCATATATCTAAAGACTAGAGCTCCCAACCCTAGTCATCCAAATCGAGAATCATATAATAGAATTCATTTGTCAACATTACCATTGAGTTCATAATAGCACCATTTCATGACTCTAGTAAGTACATTGGGTTCTAACAATCGTACACGATGAACACTACATAAACACAATTACTTACTACGGGGTCAAGAGAATACCTTTTCGCGTTCAACAATCATACCCTTGCAAATTGGGCTCAAGATCTTTGTCTATAAGTCATAAATATCCCTTAACGATTATGGTTTTGATTTGCCAAAGAAACCACCGGAGAAGCCCTTTAACCCTTTATCTACTTGTTGATCCTAGTGCTTTCATGTCGCGACATATTCCTGTTCGCGTCGCGACCTCGCTTCGTGTCGACACTTGCTAACAGGTGTCACCGCCTAAGCCATGTGCCATGTCTTTCTGCCATGTGTCCCCGTTACTCACATTCACACTCACGACAAAAATAAACATGTTCACGTTGTGACTCTATCTTTCCGGTTCACTTTTTAACCATTGACCATTTGTGTCACATCCTTTCACGATCGCGTCACGTTCCTTCATCTTCAAAATAGCAACTTACTTTAAATTTACATACCAAAATAGAGTATATTCATAAACTCAAACTTTTGGTCATTACATGAGCTACCATACATGTGTTGTTGTAAGGATACAATGGGTTTTTAAATGACGTATATATTGGGTAATGACCCGGTCTCACCGTGTGATGAATCTTAAGAAAAAGGCAATAACTCAACCTTCTTCTTGAAAGCGGGTAGGTTAGCTGCACCTGATCCCATATCAGCTGGGAAGGAGAACGAAACATTTCCTTATAAGGGGTGTGGATACCTTCCCTATCATAACGTGTTTTAAATCCATGAGGGCAGCAGATCCCATAACAACTCTACAGTTAAGTGTGCTCGGGCAAGAGCAATCCAGGGATGGATGACCCCCTAGGAAGTTTTCGTTCCGAGATCCCAAAGCAGATAATATTGTGATAGGTTCCAGAGGGAGATGTTACAAATGGTATCAAAGCCAGGGCACGCATCGATGTGTTCAACGAGAATGTCGAACCCTATATTTGGGGGTGAAGGCGGGCAAGTTAGCTACACCTGATCCCACAGCGGCTAGGAAGGAGAATGAAACATTTCCTTATAAGGGGTGTGGATACCTTCTGTTGGATTAGTGTCTAAGCCCGTAACTATATTTGGTATGTACTTGACCCGGTTGTACATGGTCCTTTTGGGTTGCCTTCACCAAAGCAACTTGACAAGGTAATTTGATATGAGAGAGAGGATATTATGGTTTATTAATATATTATAAGAATAATATATTAAAGGAGAAATCATATTTATTTAATTAGTATTAGTCATAAATTAATTAGGAATTAATTTGGTGACTAAAAGAGATTAATTAAATAAAGGGGGCATAAACTGTCAAATGTGTGATAGTTGAGTTTTGGGCTGGGAAACCTAATGGACTAAGGGGGAACGAAATTATGATGAAGGATCATCATATTTTAATCCAAGGCCTCATTCCAGAAGGTTCCTTGGGCTGCTTGGTGGCTAAGCTATCCATTAGGGTTTAGACTGAAACCCTAGCACCCTACAGTATAAATAAAGCCTAAAGGCTTCAATTTTCGGCCACTGGTTCCCAAGAGAAACCCTAGGGCCGATTTTAGCATCATCTCTCCTCTCTCATAATTGCCTTCTTGCTTGTGTGGTGTTTGTGATCCATTAAAGGAATTACAATTGTGATTCTAAGCACAAGAAAAGAAGATTCAAGATACTATTGAAGAGGTAAACATCTAGATCTGATGTTATTTGTTATTTTGATATTATGTATGCTAGATTAGGGTTTGCAAGTCTTGGATTCAAAGCATGTACAATAGAGAAACCTAGATCCAAGCATTAGGGTTTGTATGAACACATAGGATTGTTCTTATGCATAAAACCCATCAGTGGTATCAGAGCCTTGATTGGTTTCTGTTGTATGTGATGCTTTAACTGTTTGTATGCAGAAAATCATTTTTCTGGCTTCTGTTCGACTCGACTCGGCGAGTCACTTCATGCACTCGGCGAGTCGGCCCTACTCGGCGAGTCCATGAGTGGCTCGGCTAGTCGGATCGTCTGACAGAGGATATATCGGGATTTCTTGCTGTTTTTGCTATGGAATAGTTGCCTAATCTATTTTTACTGATAAAATTCGAATTTTAATGATTTTGTGAGACTATCCTTGCCTAAAACAAAAGATATTTACCAATTGATTAGATAATAAATTCCTTATATGATTAAAATTGATTATTTGTATTAATTGGGTAACTTATCTTGCAAGAAATTGAATTAGGTCAAATATAGATAATCACTAAATTAATTGTTTGATTTATATATTATTTGTTATTTGATCCCTTGTGTTTTGAAAAGTTCAAAACTTGTCCTCAAGTTTTGAAATTTGAATTTTGTGATTAAAAGTTTAATTTTGAATGATTTAAAATTTCAAACCCTTAGAATTTTACAAGTTTAAGATTCAACCCTATACTATTATATTATTACAAGATTAATTAATTTATATGTATAAGAATAAGCTAGTCTTATCGCTAGTAGGCCTCATTCACGATGCTAGTCTATAAGGTGGGTATAAGGTTGTTGCCTATAAAATGGCGCTTAATGGGTATACACTCACACCTACCGCTTGCTTGACTGGTGGAGGGTCGTTAGCCGAACGGATAGGATAGGGCACTTAATTCCTCATTATAAATATAATGAAATATTAAAGTAACTATATTGTTTTATAAATTCCCAATCTTAGTTACTTTAGGGTCAAATGTGAAAATGATGCTATTCCATGGAATTACACTTTGTACCCCTGTCAAACGTTAGTGGAGCGTGTGTGGCTAACCGGCACACTAATTTGGGATTGACATTGGTGACAAAGGGTGGCTCGATGTTTATCATAGATCAATGGAGCGTGCGTGGCTAACCAACACAATGATTAGGTGATAGAGACATTGGGTGCACCATGTTGATTCGCATGGTTATTCACAACTTGTTTGCGATTCTCGGCATCCCAGTCGCAAATTTGAAGTGCATATCGAGATTTAAACATGCCATTGAAATGTTCAATGAATCTCAAAAGAAATCTAGGAATTTTCAAATACATTTAAAACTTAATCTCTTTTCGCTTTTCATGGTGAAAATTAGTGAATCGTCATTCACTTACCTTCAAATTATTTACTTTTACATTACGGCATCCCTTTTCTAAGTTGTAAATAATGTTGTTGGATCCTAGCCTTAATTTCTCATTTGGGTGTTTAATTGGGGATTCATTTCTAATCAAACTTTGTTTCTTTCTATTTCAGATGTCTAACGCAAACGCAAACAACAACACTTATGGGTCATTCTCATTGATGAACCTGTGTCAAAAGGTGACATTTGATGGCTCGAACTTCAACGAGTGGATGAGATACATTCGCATGATAACTCGTTACGAGGACAAAGAATATGTCCTCGACGAGAAGCTAGAGAAGATCAACCCAGAAGAAGCTACTCCTGAAGAGATGGCCGCCTTTGAGGCCCACGAGCGTGATGTAACGAAAGTTCATTGCATCATGTTGGCCACCATGAACCTCGAACTCCAAAAGTCCTATGAGGACATGTATCCATATGAGATGCATCAAGATTTGCTGGACAGGTACCACCAGAGCGCGAGGAAAGAGCGCTATGAGATCATCACCAACATGATCACCGCTAGGATGGGGAGTGGAGAATCCCTGACTGCTCATTTGCAAAGAATGCAAAGGTATGTTGATCGTCTTCTCAAACTTAATGTTAAGTTTGATGAGGATTTGGCTATTGACATCATCCTCCACTCCTTGCCTTCCTGCTACAACCAGTTCAGAATGACCTACCACATGAATAAGGAAGAGGTCACCCTAAGTAAGCTTCAAGGGCTCCTGAGGACAGCTGAGAGCAACCTCAAGGACAAATCTATTGCATCATCCTCTACTGTAGTTGCTCCTGTGTTGGCAATTGGCCAAGGAAAAGGAAAGAAAAGGAAGGCTCCTTCCAAGAGCCACCATAAGGGTAAGACCCAAGATGGTTCCTCTTCTAGTGGGACCAAAGTAGGTTCTGTTAAGCCCTCTTCTGACCCCAAGGAAGCAGAGTGCTTCTATTGCCACCAGAAGGGCCACTGGAAACGAAGCTGCCCAAAGTATCTGCAGGACATTAAGGATGGGAAGATAAAGCCCACCTTCGCAGGTATGTATTTAATTATATCTAATAACTCATCACTTGCTACTTCATGGGTCCTTGATACTGGATGTGGTTACCACATTTGTTCTGATTTGCAAGGGCTAAGAAAAGGTAGGGAAGTGGAACATGGAAGGATAAACTTGATCATGGGAAACAAGAAGTCTTCACCAGTAACCAAGATCGGAGTTTATTCCTTAGTGTTGAGTAATGGGTTAGGGCTAGATTTAAATAATTGTTGCTATTCGCCAGATATGGCAAGAAACATCATTTCTTTTCATGGATTGTTTAGACAAGGTTTCAGATATTCGTTTGATAATAGTAATGGTTCTATTAATGCTTATTTGAATGGTGTCTTTTATTTCAATGCATTACCTTGTAATGGGATTTATGAATCTGTGTTAATTATAGATAATTTAGGAAATGATGTTTTGAATATTGATTCGTCCACAAGTTTGGACAAAGCATGCTTGTGGCATTGTCGCCTTGGCCATGTTAACAAGAAACGCATAGCCCAACTCCAAAAGGATGGAGTCTTGGAGTCATTCGACCTTAGGGACGATGATGTGTGTGAGTCTTGTTTACTTGGGAAGATGACCAAGTCACCCTTTACTGGCTCATGTGAGAGGGTTGAGGGTGTATTGGATCTCATACATACAGATATATGTGGACCCTTTAGATCCACCACAAGGGACGCATGTCGCTTCTACGTGACTTTTACAGACGATTATATCAGATATGGATATATCTACTTAATCAAGCAGAAGTCAGAAACCTTTGAAAAGTTCAAAGAGTTCAAGAATGAAGTGGAGAATCAGTTGGGCAGGAAAATCAAGATGCTTCGATCTGATCGAGGAGGAGAGTACCTAAGTCTTGAGTTTCACGACTATCTAAAAGAATGCGGAATAGTTTTGCAATTGACGCCTCCTAGAACGCCACAATTGAATGGTGTGGGTGAGAGACGTAATCGAACCTTGTTGGACATGGTTCGTTCTATGATGAGTCGTGCTTTGTTACCAATCTCATTATGGGGGTATGCCTTAGAGACTGCCACCCATATCCTTAACTTAGTTCCCACCAAGAAGGTTGCCAAAACACCTCACGAGATGTGGACAGGGAAAGCTCCCTCGTTAGCACATATCAAGGTTTGGGGTTGTGAAGCTTTCGTAAGACGAGAGACTCACGACAAGCTAGAACCTCGTAGTGAGAAGTGTTATTTCATCGGCTACCCACAGAAGTCTTTTGGCTATCTCTTCTATAGACCAAGTGACAATGTTGTCTTTGTTGCTAGGAGAGGGGTTTTCAGAGAGAGAGAACTCATAAGTCAAGGAGACAGTGGGAGTCAGATTGACCTTGAAGAGCTTCAAGAGTCAGGAGATGAAGGAACCTCTGACACTGGCATGCAACCTGAGGAGGAAACTCCTGTTGAACCAATTGACCAGTCCTTACCTCTTAGACGTTCGAATAGAGTTAGTGTTCTACCCCAGTTTTATGGTTTCCATATTACTACTGACGGGGATACGTTTATTAGTGATAGTACACTAATAAATCTGGACGAACCTAATAGCTATAAGGAAGCCATGGCAGGCCCAGAGTCTGCTAAATGGAAAGAGGCAATGGACAGCGAGATTCAGTCCATGTATGACAACCAAGTTTGGAATTTGGTTGATAATGTACCAGGTCGTAAGACAGTCAGGTGCAAGTGGATCTTCAAGAAGAAGACATACATGGATGGGAAAGTGCACACTTATAAAGCGCGATTGGTCGCGAAGGGCTTTACTCAAACTCCTGGAATTGACTATGATGAGACCTTCTCACCAGTTGCTAAGATAAAGTCTATTAGGGTAATGCTCGCAATAGCTGCGTTTCATGATTATGAAATTTGGCAGATGGACGAAAAAACCGCTTTCCTAAATGGGAAGTTAGCTGAAGATGTTTACATGAATCAGCCAGAGGGTTTTGTCGATGCGAAGCACCCAAATAGAGTGTGCAAGCTTGAAAATCCATTTATGGATTAAAGCAAGCATCTCGCACATGGAATCTTTGTTTTGACGAGAAGGTTAAAGAGTTTGGCTTTCTGCGAAGCGAAGATGAGTCATGTGTATATGTCAAGGCCAGTGGGAGTATAGTGAGCTTCCTCGTATTGTATGTCGATGACATACTGCTCATAGGAAACGACATCCCAACCTTGCAGGAGGTCAAGTCCTGGCTTGGGAAGTGTTTTGCTATGAAGGACCTCGGAGAGGCTTCGTATATTCTGGGAATAAGGATAGTGAGAGACACAAGTAAGAGACTGATAGGACTCAGTCAGGATACATACTTGGAAAAGGTGCTGAAACGTTTTAGTATGGAAAATTCCAAGAAAGGGGAGTTACCAATCCAATGCAATACCAAACTGAGTAAGACTCAGAGCCCAAGTACAGAGGCAGAGATAGCTAATATGAGCCGAGTACCTTACGCTTCCGCAGTTGGCTCGATTATATACGTTATGACCTGTACTCGCCCTGATGTGGCCTTTGCTTTGAGCATGGTCAGTAGATATCAAGGGAACCCTGGTAGGGCGCATTGGATTGCTGTCAAGAATATTCTTAAGTACCTACGAAGGACCAAGGAATGGTTTCTAGTCCTTGGTGGGAGTGATGACTTAAGGGTGTGAGGGTACAGTGACACTAGTTTTCAGACGGATAGGGATAATTACCGATCGCAGTCAGGCTGGGTCTTTACCCTGAATGGAGGAGCAGTGACTTGGAAAAGTTCCAAGCAAGAGACCGTAGCTTATTCAACGTGCGAATCAGAGTACATTGCGGCAAGCGAAGCGTCAAAGGAGGCTATATAGTTGAAGAACTTCATAGGAGACCTTGGAGTTATGCCATCCATAAATGAGCCCATGGAAATTTTCTGTGATAATGAAGGAGCGGTTGCCTTGACCAAGGAACCAAGGGATCATGGCAGATCTCGACATATCGACAAGAAATACCATTTTATTAGACATCGGGTAGAAGAGGGACTCCTCGTTGTGAAGAGGGTATCGTCAGAAGATAACCCAGCAGATCCCCTTACGAAGGGACTGAGTAGGGTAAAGCATTTGAAGCATGCTAGGAGCGTTGGGCTAAAGGACGATATTAGTTTAGATTAGATAGGTAGGAAATTTGTAATGGATAATTTTGTATTCAATATTTTGATGATTAAATAAAGGTGTGTTATTTATAAGAAAGTTACTATCTTGTGTTGATAATTTATCTGTTATTCCCAAATTTTGCATATTTTGACTTCCTGAATAATAAGATTGTTCGAACAGTCCACAATCGCTCATATGTTGGAAGTAGATATGAAAGAAGATTGTCATAAATTTGTTTGTAGATTGTCTGGAAGGTTTTAGACATAGCAAAGGTTTGCTACGAAGTTTATGAGTGCTTATGAAATATGTTTTGAGCATTGGAATAAACCCGCACTTGCTAGTATCACTTCTTGAATGTTATCATAAGTGATCGCAAGATGATAATATCATATAATCTTAAAACCTAGAGATATGGTTATTGTTTGCTAGTTTATTATATATTGATAATACGAAAACGCATCAGTAACTTGATGTTATAAAATGTATTATTGTGTGTAACTTAGCTAGTAGATAATAAAAGCATATAAGTCGAAGTTTATCTGTTCCTTTTATTCTAAGAGGATAAAAGCGATATCTTGGCCACTCGATGATTTGGTTTGACTTATGTGCCGGGCCCGGTCAGGATGAGGTTGATGTGTTCAACTGAATTCTATGTCGAACGAATCAGAGATCGAGAAACAAAATACTGGACAATAAGTATTGTCAGCATGATATCTAGAACAGAAGATTATACGATCCCTTATCTGAAGGACAGGATTTTGATCAGAGTTGACAGAATCGTATAAGAGCTACGATTGCTAATCGGATTCTGAAGTCGTATGTGAGATATAGTTACTAGACTTATCCAAGTGGGAGACTGTTGGATTAGTGTCTAAGCCCGTAACTATATTTGGTATGTACTTGACCCGGTTGTGCATGGTCCTTTTGGGTTGCCTTCACCAAAGCAACTTGACAAGGTAATTTGATATGAGAGAGAGGATATTATGGTTTATTAATATATTATAAGAATAATATATTAAAGGAGAAATCATATTTATTTAATTAGTATTAGTCATAAATTAATTAGGAATTAATTTGGTGACTAAAAGAGATTAATTAAATAAAGGGGGCATAAACTGTCAAATGTGTGATAGTTGAGTTTTGGGCTGGGAAACCTAATGGACTAAGGGGGAACGAAATTATGATGAAGGATCATGATATTTTCGTCCAAGGCCTCATTCCAGAAGGTTCCTTGGGCTGCTTGGTGGCTAAGCTATCCATTAGGGTTTAGACTGAAACCCTAGCACCCTACAGTATAAATAAGACCCAAAGGCTTCAATTTTCGGCCACTGGTTACCAAGAGAAACCCTAGGGCCGATTTTAGCATCATCTCTCCTCTCTCATAATTGCCTTCTTGCTTGTGTGGTGTTTGTGATCCATTAGAGAATTACAATTATGATTCTAAGCTCAAGAAAAGAAGATTCAAGATACTATTGAAGAGGTAAACATCTAGATCTGATGTTATTTGTTATTTTGATATTATGTATGCTAGATTAGGGTTTGCAAGTCTTGGATTCAAAGCATGTACAATAGAGAAACCTAGATCCAAGCATTAGGGTTTGTATGAGCACATAGGATTGTTCTTATGCATAAAACCCATCACCTTCCACGTCACAACACATTTTAAAGCCATGAGAGAAATAGATCCCATAAGAACTCTGCAGCTAAGCATTCTCGGGCGAGAGCAGTCCAGGGATGGGTGACCCCTTAGGAAGTTTTCGTGTCGGGAGCCCAAAACGGACAATATTGTGATACCTGCCAGAGGGTGATGTTACAGTAAAATCCTCCCACCTTATTCTCTTCTATTTTCAAGGATTGGGTTAATCTTTGTAAGGTCACACCTTATGATATGATGAGTCAAACACATGATATGCTAATCTATCAGCGTCAGCTTCTACACGTCGAAAACGTCAGTGTATCAATTTTACCAACGTCATCACTTAGTATAGTTATTCTATGTAATCTTTGTATATTACTTAATGATATAGATAAGTATAGAATAGATCACGGATCCGATATCTTTATGATAAGATCGGTTATTAGTATAGATTAGATACAATCCAGTCAATCATGGGATATACATGTATAGATTAGTATATATACAACATTAGGGCAAACCCTAATGTTGTGGTCGTGGTAGTTGTGATCATGGCTTTGTGTCATTCGTCTTTGCGACAAACCCGTCTTCTTGGTGAAGAAAAAACCTCTTTTCTTAGTGAAAGGAACAATTGGGAGAACTTCTGTGTTATTTACTTTTTGTTGATTGTTTTGCTAAGATTAGCTTTACGCTTCTTATTCATACTTGAAGTGTATCCAATCATCACAAACCTTCAATTGGTATTAGATCAGGTTTGTGATACACTCAAGTTATCATGTTGATTTCAATCAATTCCAAATCCTTTGGTCTCAACAAAATTCCTTCGTTCGATGAACACAACTTCACCATGTGGAAAACAAGGCCATGGTGGTTCTTGAAACAATTGACTATGAGATGAAAAATATTGTTGAAAAAGGTTCCCATGTTCCTATGTACCAACCCATGGTAAACAACGCTCCCTTTGGCCCCCCTGACGCAAAAGCCAGCAACGAGTTTTGATGATGATGACAAGAGACTGTTCAGTCTTGATGTGAAAGTCAGGGTCTCGATTGGAAATTTTCTTCCATACCACATGTATCATCTCGTACAGAATTGTGAATCAGCCCAAGAGATGATGGACACGCAAACAGTGTCTTATAATGGCACTATGGAAGTTCAGGCTACGACCATCAATAATCTTAATTGGAGATACGAGCATTTCTTTTCTCAACAAGGTGAGTATCTTCCCCAAAAGTTCAATAGGTTTAACCGTTTAGTTAATGATATGTGCGGGTTCGGAATCATCAAGCACTCATCATAGTTGGTTCTGAAGTTTCTCGATTCTCTTGGGAAAAGTTGGGAACATCACGCTTATGTTCTTAGTAATGTTGAGAAGATCGATTCCATGGATCTGAATTCTTTATTCGGTAATCTATGAAATTATGAAGAGACCAAAGCTCTTCGTAAGGAAATCATGAAGGACTCAAGAAAAGAAAAATTTGTTGCACTGGTGTCTCGAAAGGAAGCAAGGAAATCCATCAGCGACTCAGATAATTTGGATCAGGGTGAAGAAAGTGATGAAGATCTCACCGATGACCTTGTTGTCAGTGCTGCACTTATCGTCAAGCGTTACGAAGAAAGCAGAGCAAATGAGGTTAGAAGAGCACAATTCAGAGGAAGCAACTCAACAAAAAGATCCTCTACAGAGAAGAAAAGATCAGGTAATTGCTTTAATTGTGGGAGCCCTGACTATTTTTCTAGGGATTGCAAGGAAAAGAAAGAAGCCCAGAGTCCTGAGAATTATGAAGTTTTGTACAAGAAGCCGGTGGCCCATATGAAGAAAGAAAACATCTCTCTGCCAAAAGCCTTCATTTCAAAGCAAGATGGTGCTGAAGAATGGGTGGATGAAGAGGAGACATCAGAAGATGAGAGGCTGAATGTTAAGGGTCTCATGGCACTTGTAAATGATTCCCCTGATGACATTTGTGACGCTGATGATTCTCACGCTAGTAAAGGATCAAGTCCAAATCTAGGTCAAGCTGGGTACCTAGACAATGGAAATTCTAGGCACTTTATTGGTTACAAGTCACTCCTAAAAAAAATTACAGAGAAGTATGGTCCAATGGTGACTTTCGGTGAAAATAGTTGAAGAGTTGTAACAGGTGTTGGAACTTTTGATTGTAGGACAATTAAGCTGAAGGATATGTTCTATGTAGAAGGACTAAAAGGCAACTTCATCTCCATCAGTCAACTTTGTGACGCTGGTTACAAAGTTCTTTTCAACCGTCATGAGGGAAAAGTCTTTGATTCTGAAAACAAAATTATGCATTCAGCTCTCAAAGAGAACGATATTTATATGGTTTGATTTGTTGATTTCGATGTTGATACTTTATTTTTATTTTTTTATGCTTTGCTGCTTTTAAAATTTTGAACATAAGTTGCGACACTTTTAATTTATTTTTGGTTTGTTTGCATTAAAAAAAAGTTCTTTTCTTTACCAAAGAAGTATACATTGTGAATACACTTTCTTTTTCTACTAACATTTCCTACATGATCTTCTGTATCAATAGTGATCTTATCTGATTGATCTACCTTGAAGGAATATACGTGTTACCTCTTGAATGCACCACCGTCCTTGTGAGATCCAGTTGACGCTTACTCTACATCTTTTCTTCAGCAACAACTACCCTCTCACTAACGTTGATGCACACGCTGATTGACATGTTGCTTTATGATGATGAGATCAAATGGGGGATAACTATGCCACCAAGTGTTCTTCTGGACACATATGTCCTCTATCTTGAACAACCTATTTCAGTTTCAATGGGATAAGATGAAGCTAGGTGATCTGGGCATCTGGCACGACTTATTTCCATAGACGCTGTCACTACAACTTCACTACCTCAAAGATCCAAAGGCGTCTTCAACAAGACAATGATCCCACCTTCTCCTCCTTCACGGATCTCAATGTATGGAACCTTCGAGTTTTGTTTTGGTGGGTCCCATAAATCGAAGGTTACAAACACTAGATCCCTCTAACTCATTGGGTAAAAAGATTGGTTCATGTTCGTCTTTTGTTCTTGGTGAACATGAAGCTTGGAATCAATCTGCAAAA
The DNA here is from genome assembly GCF_052849685.1 of Lactuca virosa. Classification (NCBI taxonomy): domain Eukaryota; kingdom Viridiplantae; phylum Streptophyta; class Magnoliopsida; order Asterales; family Asteraceae; genus Lactuca; species Lactuca virosa. The sequence goes on along the minus strand of NC_136432.1, from coordinate 290,012,531 downwards.
CCTCAACGGTTAAAGGCATTCTCTCTCCTGGTTACTATGAATTGTGTTTGTGTGATATGGTTGATCTTGTTTGTTCTCTTTTATAGCTGAAATATCAAGTGACATATATCTCGGAAAATGGAAGTGCATTAATGACCATTCAAATCCAAGGATTTGATGGAACTAGTCTTTATCACCTTTCTGAAAAGTTGCACATATTTCCCTATTTCAACTATTTTCTTGTTTCACTAATTCTTTTATTCTTATCTTGTGCCATTTTTATAAAAAGGAATCTGATTTTGGCAATTTTGAGCCTAGCATGCAACTTTTGACACATTATCATCCGTAGAAGCATGCTGCTGTATATGACAAAATCTCTCTAAGTTTCTCACCAACGAGACCATCTGCTGAGAACATTGAGTCACCCTCGCATGTTGGTTTCTTAGTGTTGTCTAAACCCTCAAAGTGAGATCGCCTGATCCAAATAAAAAAATTTGATAAAAAGGCTAGGGTATTTATTTTTAATTTAATCATATTTACCTGACCCTGTCCCTCGAAGCATGATTGTCGTATGCATCAAGTCTCATGTTCTGCTGAAACATTGAGCATAACTACAACACCCAGTTTCAAATCGTTTCATTACTTGGGGTTGTGACCCGAAGATCAGTGATCATAAAGATTCGGGCCTCGGGGGGGGGGGGGGGGGGGAGAGAGAGAGAGAGAGAGAGAGAGAGAGAGAGAGAGAGATATTTAGACCCTTCTTGGATGTGGGTATTATGGGTTAGGTGATCCAGAAGTTCGGTTCGTGTTTCAGAGCCCAAGGGGTATATCGGTAAAGTGTCAATCCGGGCTTTTGTTGAATTTTGGATTTTAGTTCGGGAAGTTTTAAGGCAAGGATGAGTTGATAGAAGTGTAGAGCTTCTTGTCACCTTTCTTTGGATATAATGAGCATCGAAATCAGGCTTTGAACAAAGAAGATATGGCATTTGGAAGATTGAAGGATTATGGGGCTAGCCTAGTACGCGGGGCGTACTTCGGGAGTATGCATAGCTTACTATGCAAGGGAGTCGTGAGTGCTCCTTGGAGTATGTTGGGTGTACCATAGTTACGCATGGCGTACTTCAGTCATACCAAACCCTAATTTTGGGTCTTGGACCCTATTTAAGCTCCTTAACTCACCACCAAACCCTATCATCCTCCATCCCTTTAAACTCTGGAAACAAAACCCTAGTCCCCATTTGAGTGGTTTTTGAGCTCTTGGTGGTATTTCATGCATTTTGGTGTTCATAGAAGAATAAGGAGCTTCTTGGAGAAGTATGGGATTGCTTGAAGCTTTTGGATCCAGGCTTGTTGCATCTTGATCTACCTTCTAGAGGTATAAAGTTTCTAACTTTATGGCACTTGGTGTGAGATCTAGTTTAAGGAATGTTTTGGGTTCATTTTGGTCCTTAGAGTCACCCAGGTGAGTATGAGCCACTCCATGAGCTTAGAATGTCAGATCTTGGCATTTGTGAGGTCCCTAGTTCATAAAAATGTCATTTTGATGAGTTATGTTGGACCATCCATGAGCTTGGGTGCTTATTATGGATTCTATTAAGGTTTTGCTCCCGTTAAGCCATAAAAAGGGGTAAGTTGCCAACTTTACATGTCAAGACATCTCATTAGGGTCATATATGAGTTTGGAAGTCATTGTCATAACCATTAAGAGCTTAATGTTTATTTTTAGGTTCCTGAAGAGTATGTGGGGCGTACATGGGGGTACACTCAGCGTAATGCTGGAATTTTGCATCAATCGCTTGTACGTTGTGCTTCATAGCTGAGTATGTGGGCGTACGTCTCTGGTACGCAGGTCGTACTCCGCAGAATGGAGATTTTGGTCCTTGTAAGGTTTGGGCCTTTTTGGGCCATTAGACTTATGACTTTTGGCCATGGATATGCTAAGGGTGTTCTTAGAATTAGGTACATGATGGTTTTTGGGCCCAACTAGGAAGATGGGCCATATTGGGCCTTGGGATGCTTTTTAGGAAATTGGGCGTTTTGAGCAAATGGGTTGGGCCTTGGTTTTGGGCCAAGTAAGGAAGGGGTAAAATAGTCTTTTACCCTTTACGAAGTTAGATTATGAACTAGGCCTCGGATTTTGGGTTATCGGATTAATTATCAATTAAGATGGTATTTTGTCATTTGGTGCGAGGTTAACCGATTCAATGACCCGAGCAGTTAGTTGGTTATCATCTGTTTGAGGTGAGTCTTCATTCGTAGTATTTTTGGGTCGAAAGCACCAAGGCCCGCCCACTATTTTATGTTATAGTGTGATGATTGTCCTTGTGATAATTGTTAGATATGTCTGTATTTGCTTAATGACTCTGTGATTTCTGTTATGATATTGTGTAGTAGTAGTATGGGTGAAATAGACCCAATATCCAGTTGAAATAGACTGAAGGGGATTGCAAGCACCCAAATATGCTTGATAGTATTCGGTTGAGATAGACCGAAGGGGTAGGCAAGCACCCAGGTATGCTTGGCAATATTCGATTAAAATAGACCGAAGGGGCAGGACGGCACCCATATATGTTTGGCACAAGGTTGTAAAAAACGCTCGACGTTAGCTAGTCGGTGGACTGGGGTCAAGGGATTAATCGGCTAGGTGGGATTAATCGGGAACCATTAATTGCTAATTTGTTTAATTTTAAAAAATTAAATATGACTAATGTCATATCAAAGTTTGTAAGTACCACTAATATGATAACAAAATAGGTTAATATGATTAATACAACACTAATCATGTCTCAAATAGTTTCCATTGAAATAAAGCTTTTTCAAAATGTTAAAATTTCATCGTTTTATAATGTTTCACTCATTATGTATGCAGGGATTAATCGCTAGGCGCCCTCTAATCGGTCGAGTAGCGCCTAGGGATTAATCGGAGATTAATCGGGACCTAGTCGGGATTTTTACAACAGTGTATGTTTGTTTAGTATGTGATATTTTTGGGGGAGCTCACTAAGCTTTTTTCTTACGATTCTCAGTCTATGTTTCACGTACTTTCGGTACAAATGAGAAGGGCCCGGCGTGACTGCACTACATCAACCCATTTTTCCGCAGCCTTATGATTTATGGGATTGTACTCTGATAACTGTTTTTACATTATTATAGTTTTGCATGATTGGTAATACTAAATGGTGTTTTTAATGTTTGAATTAGAAATGAAATGTTACCTTACAATTTTTAGGATGTTACATGTTGGTATTAGAGCCTTGGTTTAAGGGACTCGGGCATTCTCTCGTGTGTCTGAACTCAAACTGAGGGTTTGGTGGATTTTTTGTAGAATAAATGTTTATTTTAAAGGATTTTCTAATAAACGAAAGGGGTGTGATGCGTGCAATCGGCCGAGCTCAAGTAAGTGAATCCTAGAATACCCATACATGTTTGTTGCGATTATATGTTTTGAGAATTGCATGCTAGATTAGGGCTAAGGATCTGCTTAGGATTTCATATTATGACAGATGCCTTTATATGCATGATTGTTTGATCTTTTAGAATTGCATGTTAGCATGGCTTTCAGATGATTGGATAGAATGGCTTGATTAGTTAGTATGTTGGTTAGATTTTCCAATGCCCAAATGATGCTTGCTTTGTGCTTTGTGGAACTCATAGTGATGTGGGTTAGCTACTAAGTAAATATGACAAGTCACATGTTGTATAGGTTAAATAATCTCAGAGTGATGGAATTTACCCTATTTCGCAGCTCTTGTTTGAGTCTAACCGTTGTAGGGTTGAGTCTTTTACTCGAAGGATTATTTGAGCTTCGTAGCATGTGATTGTATTCATGAAATAGTTAGCTGGCATTGGTAGGAGTTATTTAGCAGTTGATGGCGGGGTGAGGTGAGGGATCCTAGGAGAGCTTAGGAAGTGTTATTTTTGTGGGTTAGTTGCACTTTATAGCGAGTAATTGAAGTAGCAGTTTGAGAAGGTGACTTGGAGGATTCAGAATGATTCTTGAGGAAAGTATGGGTAGGTGTGGAAACTCGAATCAAGGAGAATCACGGAGAATATAGGAAGCCGGTGGGATGAGGATTATTTGGGTATGTTTTGATCATGTGTACAATTTCTTTTCAGAATGGTGTTGAGCGTGCATGGAGAAGGTGCAGGTCTTGGTTCAGGCTCTGGTGATGAGCCAATTGGTGGAAGGACTTCCAGGGTGCTGAGTTTATGATCGATTGAGGAGATGGAAGGTGTCTTCCACACTAGTCCCTATCCCATAGGAGCCAAGGTTCAATTTGCCTTGGATCTCTTGCATCATGCGGCAAAGAATTGTTGGAAATTGATTGCACAATTTATGATGCTTACTGAGTTGGATACTATGTCGTGGGAAGAGTTTGTGACTCGGTTCCGGGCGGAGGATGCGCCAACTATCTTAGTGCAGTCGTTGGCAAGGGATTTTGTGAGCGTGTCATGGTGCAAGACCCTGAATGAAGGAATTGCTAGAGCATGTGGGTGGGAGATTGATTTGGAGCACCTTGGAAAGAGGAAGGCTGACCCGTTTCAGACCGTAGTGGGTCAAGCGGCGAGGCCCTGGACTCAGGATTCGCAGTTGGGAGGCCAGCAGGGTCAGGGCGTTGTACCAAGTGTGGGAGGACCCATATGGGAGGTTGTCGAGAAACAAGCTGAGGATGTTTCATTTGCGGACAGATGGGTCATTTCGGTAGGGATTGACTCTGGAAATCTGTTTCGATATGTTTTCGCTGCAACCAAGTGGGCCACAAGAAGGCCAACTGTCCGGAGTTGATAAAAGGAGCGGTGAGGACACCCGCTCCCACTACTTTGAGGATTACTAATGGTTGCGAGTGCAGAGTGGAGGTTCTTGTGGTAAGGAGCCAAGTATTACAGTCACAGGTCGACGGGATCTGTGTTCCACCAGTCGAAGCTGCAGGTATGTATTGTATTATCTTCCTTCATTCCCTCATTATTTATGTTTGTCATAATAGGTGTGAGATGCTATGTGGGGTGTATATAAGTTTCCATTTAGAAAGTAAGTTTTCTTCATGATGATCTTGAAAATATTCTTATGCCATTTTGCATACCATGGACAGTGTTAAGAAGAGGATTGGGTATCCCATTTAGGAAGCCAACAGCAGTTTTGATCGTTAGTGGGATTAGCAAGAATTCTAGGAATCCGCAAGGTGGGCATGTCGATTTCGATTGTAGGATATGTGAAGGTTCCTCATGGTTTAAAAGCAATAAGGAATGGGTTGATTGTGGGCATGAGATCAGTAGTTACCAAGTTCATACTTTCGTATCGTGGTCAGTAGCATATTTACATTAGAATTGCCCTAAGTGCTTATGATATTGGGATTCATTGAGGTATTGAGAATCATCACCCGGTCTTGGAATGTATAAGAGTTGGGCTGGCTAGTCGAGGAAAGCTAGGCATTGTAAAGCTCAAGTTGTCGACTGCTGCTATCAGTAGGAGATGAACAGTGATATCATATCACTCTTAAGTAATGGGGAGGTGTTGTTCGCATGGGTGGTCTCGGTCTTTAGGATTGGCAGAAGAAATCAAAATGGTATCTATAGGCGAACCTTGAGTACATCTATCCTTTAGCAAGTAGAAGGTTGGATTGGTGTCCTGTCTGTTCCGGTCAAGGAGTAAAGTTCTTTTTCGTAAGTTGAAGTGGCTTAAGGATCTAGAGATGAATCATAGGGAGTACTTGGGGATATCGTGTTGGTCAAGATTCAGGAAGTATTCACCAAGTTTCAGAAGATGTTTGATCGCTAAGATTAGCTAGTAATGGAATGCTAGTTCTTGTAAGCTCGGGTTGTCGACAGTTTGAATTGTACAGCCGCGGGATGGATTGAAAATCCATGAAATCTTGAGGATTGGAATGGCACAGTTGAATCCAAGAGGGGGAGAATCGTTGGTCTAAAGCATTACCCAAAGGAAGGATATTTGTGTCTCATTACACGACAGTAATGACGCCCGGCGGTATTAGAGCCTTTATGCATGTTTTTTTGTCTGATTAAGGCTTTGGGGTTTGAACTAGGACCCGAACACCTGGTTGGGATATAGTCAGATGCGGGTTCGACTCAGGATGATTCTGTTGGAATTGTGGAGGTGTGGTAAGACCATGGGTGGTAACCATGGAAAATTAGGAGTGTTGTGAGAGTGTGGCAAATCTATGTTTTGGCTTGTAGTTTCCTCAAGGTAAGATTAGACCATGGTAATGCAGATTATGAGACTGTGGGAAGGCCACAACATTCATGGAATTAAGGGAGGTTGTGGGCCGTATGGGATCGACCGTGATACAAGACTACAGTTGGACATGTAGCATTCACTTTTTGCAAATGGATTTGGTTACATCAGTTTTGATTGTTGATTATGATCGGTTGGATTAGAAAGGCTATTGGAGCCATGATGGCGGGTTAACTAGGACCACCCTTGTTAGATAAGACCCTCGTTTGGAAGTCGTGAAATGCGATTATGTGAGGTTGTTTTCCTCCTCAACCGGTTAGGAATCCGGTTTATCGGGTAATGGGTAGGTGAGTATGAGACCAGGGGGTCTTAGTTGCATTAAAAGTGTATGGTTCAGTAAGATGAGCCTAAGGTAGTGCTATTAATTGGGACTTGTAATCAGGATCGCTCTATTAGGTGGATAGATTAAGGTAATTAATGCATGGGTTAAACAATCTCAGAGTGATTGATTTATCCCTACTGTATAGCTCTCGTTTGAGTCTAACCGTTATGGGGATGAGTCTTTTACTCGAAGGATTATCTAAGCTTTTTTTTAAGTGAAAAGTTTTGGCAGCAACGGATGGTTGGCAATTATGTTCCTAGTGGAAGCAACAAGATAATCAAGTGTTGAAAGTATTACGATTGGTTTGGAATGCAAAGTAGAGTTGATCTGATAGTGTTTCAGAGTGGGCGGTATGTCAGGGAGTCAGACAGGGTTGCAGAATTTCAGATTTCGGGCAGGGTAGCAATGGTTTTTCTTCAACGGTTAACTTTAGTAAGGTAAAGATCTGTTCGTCATAAGAGTTGAGGGCCCTGCTAACGCCAGGTTTGGTTATAATTTTGGAATGTCGTTGTTGATGCAAGTGTTCTCTCAGTTTGTATCGGAATCGTGGCTAGAGTTATTCAAGTTTCCTAGTGTAGTTGCATGATAGTAAGAGGTGATTTCAAGGACAGAATCTAATTTAAGTGGGGGAGAGTTGTAACACCCGGTTTCGAATCATTTCATTACTCGGGGCCATGACCCGAAGATCAGTGATCATAACGTTTCGGGCCTTGGGGAGAGAGAGAGAGATTTAGACCCTTTTTAGATGTAGGCAACTAGGTATTATGGGTTAGGTGATTCGGAAGTTTGGTTCATGTTTTGGAGCCCAAAGGGTATATTGGTAGAGTGTCGGTCCGGGCTTTTGTTGAATTTTTGACTTTAGTTTGGGAAGTTTTAAGGCAAGGATTAGTTGATAGAAGTGTAGAGCTCCTGGTCACCTTTCTGTGGATATAAGGATCATCAAAATCGGACTTAGAACAAAGAAGATATTGCATTCGGAAGACTGAAGGATTATGGGGCCAGCCTACTACACGGGACGTACTTGGGGAGTACGTAGGGCGTACTAGGCAAGGGAGTCGCAGGATCTCCTTAGAGTACGTTGGGCGAACCATAGTTATTCATGGCGAACTCCAGTCAGACCCAACCCCTAATTTAGGGTCTTAGACCCTATTTAAGCTCCTTAACTCACCACCAAACCCTATTATCTTCAGCCTCCATCCCTTTAAACCCTAGAAACGAAACCCTAGTCCCAATTTGAGTGATTTTTGAGCTTTTGGTGGTATTTCATGCATTTTGGTGTTCATAAAAGAAGAAGGAGCTTCTTGGAGAAGTGTGGGATGGCTTAAAGCTTTTGGATCTAGGCTTGTTGCATCTACCTTCTGGAGATATAAAGTTTCTAACTTGATGACTCTTACTGTGAGATCTAGTTTAAGGGATGTTTTGGGTTCATTTTGGTCCTTAGAGTCATCCATGTGAGTATGAGCTACTCCATGAGCTTAGAATGTCGGATCTTGGCATTTGCGAGGTCCCTTGTTCATAAAAATGTCATCTTGATGAGTTGTGTTGGACAATGCATGAGTTTGGGTGCTTATTATGGATTGTATTAAGGTTTTGGTCCCATTAAGCCATGAAAAAGAGGTAAAGTTGTCAACTTTACGTGTTAAGACATCTCATTAGGGTCATATCTGAGTTTGGAAGTCATTATCTTAACCGTTAAGAGCTTAATGTTGATTTTTGGGTCCCTGACGAGTACGTTGGGCGTACATGGGGGTGTGCACAGCGTAATGTTGGAATTCTACATCAATCACTTGTACGTTGTGCTTCATGGCTGAGTACATAAGGAGTACGACTCTGGTACGCAGGGCATACTCCGTAGAATGGACATTTTGGGCCTTGTAAGGTGTGGGCCTTGTTGGGCCATTGGACTTCTGACTTTGGGCCCAACTAGGAAGATGGGCCATATTGGGCTATATTGGGCCTTGGGATGCCTTTTAGGAAATTGGGCTTTTTTATGAAATGGGTGGGGCTTTGGTTTTGGGCCAAGTAAGAAAAGGGTAAAATGGTGTTTTACCCTTTAGGAAGTTAGATTATGAATTGAGCCTCAGGTTTTGGGTTATCTGATTAATTATTAATTAAGATGGTATTTTGTCAGTTGGTGTGAGGTTAATCGGTTCAATGAACCGAGCAGTTAGTTGGTTATCATCGGTTTGAGGTGAGTCTTCCATCGCAGTATTCGTAGGTCGAAGGCACCAACGTTGGCCCACAAGTATATGTTATAGTGTGATGATTGTCTTTGTGATAATTGTCGGATATGCCTGTATTTGCTTGATGTCTCTGTGATTTATGTTATGATATTACGTGGTAGTGTTAGGGGGTGAAATAGACCCTGTATCCGGTTGAAATAGATCGAAGGGGCAGGCCGGTAACCAGATATGTTTGGCAGTATGTTTGTTTAGTATGTGGTATTTTGGGGGAGCTCACTAAGCTTTGTGCTTATGGTTTTAAGTTTATGTTTTAGGTACTTCCGGTACAAATGAGAAGGGACTGGCTTGACTGCACTGCATCCACCCTTGTTTCCGCAACCTTATGATTTATGGGATTGTACTCTGATAAGTGTTTTTACATTATTATACTTTTGAATGATTGGTAATACTAAATGGTGTTTTTAATGGTTGAATTAAAAATGAAATTTTACCTTACAATTTTTGGGATGTTACAACTGTTGGATTAGGTGTCTAAGCCCATAACTATATTTGGTATGTATTTGACCCGATTGTAGCATGGTCCTTTTGGGTTGCCTTCACACTGGTGACTAGACAGGATGACTATTGTGGAGAGAGGCTGATTTATTATTAAGAATAATAAATTGGGGCATAAATAAGAATTATTAATATATTATATGAATAATATATTAATTTGGAATCATATTATTAATTAGTATTTAATCAGAAATTAATTTCGAATTAATTTTGGGATTAAATGAACTGATTAAAAGTACAGGGGTTGTTTTGTAATTATTTGATAGTTGAGGCTTTGGGCCATTGGATCACCTTTATTAGGGCTAGGCCGAAAATCCTAGAAGGATCTAGGAGTTTTCGTCCAAGGGCCTAATGTAAGGAGGTCCATGGACTTGCTTAGGCCCAAAGCTAAGGGATTAGGGTTTCCACCCTGAAACCCTAGCTAGCCTCAAGTATAAATAGACCCCCTAGGCTCTAGATTTCGTCCACCCCTTGGAGAAACCCTAGAAGAGCCTTTTTGGAGCAAGCTACCCTTTCTCCTCTCTCTCTCTCATATTCATCCTCTCACTCAAGTGTGTTTGTGAGCCATTAGAGGTACTACATTTGTGGTACTTGTTCTCAAGAGCAAAGGAACTTCAAGATTTAGTTGTTATTACTATATAACAACAAAGGTATGTATTCTAATCTTTTGTTTGTGATTTTTGAAATATTAGATGCATGCTAGGGTTTCCATTTGTGTTCATTTTTGTATGTCTAATAGTGAAAACATAGATCCAAATTAGGGTTGCATGGACACATAGGATTGTTTGTATAAAACCCAACAGTGGTATCAGAGCTTTTGGTTGTTGTTTTTAGTTAGATCTGATACAAAAGTATGAATTTGACAAATTAGGGTTTATGGCAAATAAACCCTAGGACTTAGATTTTTGAAATTAGAGTTTCAAAACCCTAGTTTTCGAAATTTGTTAGGGTTTCTTGAACTGTTTTCCTTTGGCCCCATATTTTGGATTTTAGGGTTGGTAAACCCTAGGGTTTTCGAAAATACCTTCCTCCCCAAGATTAGTTTTCAAAATTTTAGGGATTAGGATAATGTTATCTTTGGTAATTATCTTATTAATTGTTTAAATGGATAATTAAAGATTTTGAAATATCCCTTCCCAAATTTTCGAATTCTAGGGGATAATGGGATTAGGTTAAATTAATTATTTAATTTAATGGATAATCCTTTAAGATTTAATAATTTAAATTAATTGTTTAATTTTGGATAATTATTAAATCAAAGTTTTAATATTTAAGATTTTAAAATTAAAAGGTATTAATTTTTCGAAAATTTTAAATTTGATTAAAAACCCTAGTATTTTGAAATGTTTAAAATACACACTTATACTATTATAATATTAAAAGCTTAATACTTATATATATATATATATATATATATATATATATATATGTGTGTGTGTGTGTGTGTGTGTGTGTATAAGAAGAGTCAGTCTTACCGTTAGTAGGCCTCATTCACGAAGCTAATCTATAAGGGGGGTATAAAGAAATTGCCTATAAAATGGCGATTGAATAGGTATCCACTCTCACCCACCGCTTCCTTAACTAGTGGAGGGTCGTTAGCTGAACGGGTAGGATAGGACATTAATAAGTATAATGAACAATATAAAGTAACTAAATGCTTTTACAAAATTCTCAAATCTTAGTTACTTTAGGAAAAATGTGAATTTTGTGATAATCCATGAAATTGCACATTGCACCTTGTTGGTCGTTAGTGGAGCGTGTGTGGTTAACCGACACATTAATATGGGACCAATAAAGGATGGAAATGGGTAGCTCGTAGATTATCATAGATCAATGGAGCGTGTGTGGTTAACCGGAACATTGATTAGGTGATATACGTCTTCGAGAGTACCAAGCTAATTTGCATGGTTATTCACACCTTGTGTGTGATCCTCGGCATCCCAGTCACAAACTTGAAGGGCATAATCGAGATTCAACATGCCATTGAAAATTTCAACGAATCTCAAAAGATCTAGGAGTTTCAATTCATTTAAAACCTAATTTTCATTTTTTCGTTTTTCATGGTGGAAATTGGTAAATCGTCATTTACCTACCTTCAAATATTCTGCAACTGGATTACGGCATCCCTCTTCCGAGTTGTAGAATATTGTGTTGGGTCCTAGCCTTAATATTTCATTTGGGTGTTATATTAAGGATTGAATCAACTAACTTGAATTTCTCCCGTTTTGTAGATGTCAAAATCTAACAATTGTGGTCTTCCCGAATCCTTTGGAAAAGCTTTCCACATGAAGATGATGTTCCACGATTGGATCATGGAAACAGAAATCGTTCTTCACTTCCTCCACCTCCTCTAATAATTCTCCCTAACCCACGTGTTCGAAGACTTGAAAAGTTCAATGTCACTCAAGCCTTATTGGCAAGCAGACACGAAGATGGAAAGTCTATATGTGCTCACGTCTTGGAGATGAAGTTACATATTGACAAGTTGGGAATGTTGGGTGTCGATGTCTCAAGGAAGCTGGTTGTTGACTTGGTTCTTCAATCACTTCCTGACTCATATAGTGAGTTAATTAAAGATTACTATATGATGGACCATGACGTGACCCTCATTAATCTTACTTATTTGCTTATTGTTGTTGAATCAGCAATGATTTGGCGCACTGGTAAATCAACTTTGACTGCTAGGTCAACCTCCCAAACTTCCATGGACATTGAAAATGGCAACATTGGAAGTCCAGAAAGTCTTCTCTTCCCAATGGAAATGGATTGGCCATAGTCAAACCGTTTGACCGGATGGTAAAGAGAAAGGTTGAATCTGAGATTGTCCCATGTGTTGTTCCAAAAGAGTCTATTCATTTCTACTACCAAGAGAAGGTGCATTGGATGCGAAGCTGCCGTATCTACCTGAAGGATCACGAAGATGGGAGAGTCTAGATGTATGACTCTGCTTCAGGTAAATCCACTAACTAACTCTATTAAGTTCCTATTTATAGATTCTTAATACATGATGTGATAAGATTGCATTTTGATGTTTTGTAGGATCGAAGAAAAAAAAAGGGAAGCTTAAAGGAAGAGTGAGCTGAGTCTGATCACGAAGAAATGGATTTCGATCGCATGGTTCGAAGATCGGATTTTTGAGCTGTTGTATGAGAGTTAGGATAGATTGCTTAGAAATGTTTAGTAACATAGTTTTCATTTGTAATTGCATTGGAAGGACAAGTTTTTCCGCAGTTTTATAAATAAAATAAATTTTGTTTTGTCTTATTTATTTACATATATCCTTGCAATGGTTTTTGTGAAAATTGATGTTTGTATGTTTCTATTGTTAGCAATATTGAAAATGGGTGTGATTCTTAGTTATGTTATTTGTGGTAGTGTCAGAAATTTACAAATAAGAAAGATTCTCATCACCCAAGTTTCAATTGGAGAGAAACTTGGAATCATGCGACTTGTATTGTATGATGAATGAGAACCTTCGTATTTGGGAAATTAAGACTAATTCCTTGTTCACATAAGTATGTGAGTCAAGTGAAGGAATAAAGGACCTAGTACGCATTGTTGTGCACTAGGTCAAGTCCGCCACAAAGAACGATAAGAGTATTCGTCATGATTTGCTAAAGGTTTAGTAAATATGGTTATGCTTACAAGATTAAATGTGATTTTGAATCGTTGAAAAGGCTTCAATGTATAGCAGAACGAATAGGAAGAATCAATTAGGCAGAAAGATAAAAGTTTCTCCAATCTGAAAAGAATGGAGAGTACTTAACTATCCTGTTTTATGATTAACCTAGTGATTATGAAACCGTGTCACAATTGATCCTCTAAGGACACCTTAGTGCACTAGTATGGCTAAGAAGAGGTATCGGCAATTGTTGAAATGGTTAAATCAAAAGGTAAATCATACTTCATTCCAAAATCAAGTCTTAGAGTCATACTCCAAGATTGTGACTTGAGTGACATCATTTTAAGAAGGTTTATAACACTCATCAAATGTGGAGTAGAAAATTTTCTTACTCTTGCACGTTTGAAATTGGTAAGTTGTGATGTCTTGGATAAGACAAAGACCAACTAAGATCGATCGTGTGTTATGGGTTTGTCTTGATATGAACCTGCACTAACTCTTGAATATTTGTTTGTCAAGGAATGTTTCTTGACAAGAGAATCATATATGTCAAGAGGTCAGTGGGAGTCTTAATATCTTGAAAAGTTTCAAGAATAAACCTAGTTGTTCATCACTAGCACACGACTTGAGGTTTATAACCCATCGTGTTGACATATTCTTATATCTGTGTCATTCCAGTAAAGTTGACTATGCATGTGAGTTCTAAGAGTTCTCAATTGATTGTATGAAGCAAAACACCTTGATTGGTGAAAGTTCATTGATCTGTATGGGTGAGCTGCTTGACTACTTGGAAGACATTGTAGGCCCTTGTGCTGCCAGCTGGCAAGAAATAAAGATTGAACAAGTTCAGTCCATATAAGTTTGGATTTGGTACAAACCTTGTCTTATGATTATAGTTATGAAAAAATCACATGGCTAGGAACACATACACCATAAAATCTAAGTGTCATAAGGTTTCTCTCCTTCATGAAAATGATTGTGAAGAAACGCTTTCACTAGGAAGATTTTAAGTAGATAGCGATTGTGGGAGCATAAGTGTTATGCAGGTAAAGATATAATTATCATGTTAGTGGGAGCATGATTATTATGTTGCAAGTTAGCAATATTAGTTATAGAAAACAAAAGTTTCAATTCGCAAAGTTGCAGGGGTTGAAAAGTTGTTTTTGCTATAATTAAGGGAGTGGAACTTGTACTTCATTTCAAAATCTAAAAGCTTAAACCAAGAAATTTTAATCAAATTTATTCAAAGGACATATATGAATGTTATGTTGAAAAGATTCAACATAAGGGAATTCTATATATAGCAATAGTGTAGCAGGTGACTGGTAAAGTATCATGTCTTTATGTAAGATGTTATGTATCGTATCCCATACGCTTCGGGTATAGGATCGATTGTATATGCTATAATATTCGACCGTTTTGTCTATTCCAAATGCCTAGGGCATTAAGAGGGAAAAGGGAATCGGAACCGGATATGACTAAAGTAAGTTAAACAACTGTCAAGGACGATCTAAGGTTCACCAAAGATTGGTCACTTATGGACAGTTGGAAGTATAGTATTAGATGGACCATATTTACGTTATTATGATAGGATTCTATTTAGAATGTGTTGTCATATGGCAAATATGAAAATGTTTCCATAATGGGAGTTGGATATTAAGAATTTATGTAGATTAGAAACTTTTATGCAAGAAAGATGTTCAAAGGAATGTACTTTGAATGTGAGACTTCATATATGTGGAGTTGTCTTGTAACAATCTCCAATAAAGCACTTTGTAATTTCATTGGCAAAGTCTTTGTGACTTTGGTGCTATGTCATTACAAAAGGATCATTGCATAAAATGTTAGAATCTAACACATAGCAAGAATTTGGTATTCTTACACTTGTGATAAGGATTGGGAATTTTGAAATGAGCATCATTGGAAATGTGTTCAATTGATCTATTTCATAAAGTAAGGACCATAGGTAAACATAGTATGCATGCTTGGAGCATGGGATGACTATTGTTTCAATTCAAGTATTAAGTTGATTACTCGAAACATTATACAATGAATAATGTATAATCAATATGGTGATTAAATAAAAGGTGCTTTATTTATACTCACAAGTTTTGAGGCCATATTGGATTCGATTATTCTTGTGTTTCACTTCGCATGTTTTGACTTTCAGAATAACTAGGTTATTCAAACATCCACAGTCAATCATACTTTGGAAGTAGGTAATGAGGTAAGACTGTCATGAATCCGACTGTAGATTGTCTAAAGCGTTTAGACATAGCAAAAGTTTGTTGCAGTGTTCATGAGTGCTCCTAAAATAAGATTTGAGTATTGGATTAAACCCACGCTCGCGTGAATCACTTCATGGATTTTATCACGAGTGATTGTGAGACGATAGTATCTTATATTCTTGAAACGGAGACATATAGTTGCAGTTTACGAGTCGGTTGCTCATTGATAATATGTAAACGCACCAGTAGCTTGGTGTTATAAAACATATTGTTGTGTGTGCTTTGATGAGTAAATAGAGCAAACATATGAGTCGAAGTTTATCCGTTCCTTTTACCCAATGTGGGATTAAAGCGATATATGCGGGCCCCTCGATGATTTAGTGATGACAACCCAAAGCGCTTGGCCAAGCCTGGACTGATTTGATCTGTTCAATTAGTCAGTCGTCATAAATCGGAAATCAGGAAACAACACATGAACAAAGAGAATGATTATAATCCATGTCTCAGTTCATTCGATATCTTGAGAATGGAGGAATATATGATCCCTTATCTAAAGGACGTGTTACTGATAAGATCAGAGTTTGACAGCGGCTTTTGAGCGCTACGATTGCTAATCGGATTTTGAAGTACTACTTGCAATTATAGTTATTAGACTTATCCAAGTGGGAGACTGTTGGATTAGGTGTCTAAGCCCATAACTATATTTGGTATGTACTTGACCCGATTGTAGCATGGCCCTTTTGGGTTGCCTTCACACTGGTGACTAGACAGGATGACTATTATGGAGAGAGGCTGATTTATTATTAAGAATAATAAATTGGGGCATAAATATGATTTATTAATATATTATATGAATAATATATTAATTTAGAATCATATTATAAATTAGTATTTAATTAGAAATTAATTTGGAATTAATTTTGGGATTAAAGGAAGTGATTAAAAGTACAAGGGCTGTTTTGTAATTATTTGATAGTTGAGGCTTTGGGCCATTGGATCACCTTTATTAGGGTTAGGCCGAAAATCCTAGAAGGATCTAGGAGTTTTCGTCTGAGGGCCTAATGTAAGGAGGTCCATGGACTTGCTTAGGCCCTAAGCTAAGGGATTAGGGTTTCCACCCTGAAACCCTAGCTAGCCTCAAGTACAAATAGACCCCCTAGGCTCTAATTTCGTCCACACCTTGGAGAAACCCTAGAAGAGCCGTTTTTGGAGCAAGCTACTCTTTCTCCTCTCTCTCATATTCATCCTCTCACTCAAGTGTGTTTGTGAGCCATTAGAGGTACTATATTTGTGGTACTCATTCTCAAGAGCAAATGAACTTCAAGATTTAGTTGTTATTACTATATAACAACAAAGGTATGTATTCTAATCTTTTGTTTGTGATTTTCGAAATATTAGATGCATGCTAGGGTTTCCGTTTGTTTTCATTCGTTGTATGTGTAACACCCTGTTCTGAAAGTATCCGTTATTGGATTTTAGAGCCCGAGGCTAGGGGTGTTTCGGTCTTTTATGGGTCTTGAAGTTTTTTATTTGAGAATTTTTTAGCCGAGTTTTGTCGCTAGAAGCAAAGGGCTTCTCGCCACCTTTTCGTGGATATAAAGTTCGTCGGAAACGGACTTAGAACGAAGGAGTTATAGCATTTTGAAGTTATTGACATTAATGGTCCCTTAATGGAAACGTTGGCAAGGAGGACCATGCATGCAAAGTGGAAGGCGCGTGGGTACGCCGAGCGTAAGCTGGGTTACGCCCAGCATATAAGGGAAATGGTCACGGATGCTCCTTGGCGTACGCCCAACGTACAGGATGTACGCCCAGCGTACGTCAAGAGTCCAGAAACCCTAAATTTAGGGTGTGCTACTATATAAGGAACATTATACCCTCAAGGTTCAGCCTCCATTTCACCCTAAAGAGCTGCTACGAAACCCTAAACCCTCTTGAGTGTTCTTGGAGCTTGTAAGGCCATTTTGGAGTGCATTTTAGTGTTCTTGGAGAGGGTAATCATCTTGGAATCTCATTGATCAACGAAGAGCTTTTGGATCCAAGTTCTCCAGCTCATTTACAAACCCCAGAAGGTATAAAGCTTCCAACTTTCCTCATAGAAGTTTAGATCTAGGTTTATGGAGCTTTGGACCTTTTTAGGTCCAAAGAATGGACTTTTATGATGAAACCTAGTGTTTGAGCTTAGGGTTGTCACCCTCAGAGCTAAAAAGGTCCCATAAGCAGTAAAGTCTCCATCTTGAACGTCTTAATGAGTTCATGCATGAGATCTAGCCCTCTTTATGGAAGAAGAATGTCATTTTGAGAGTTCGGGCTTGTTTGGGTCTAGTGAAGTCACCAAGTCAGTGACTTTATAGTTTAAGACGTGGAAAAGGACCAGGATCTGTAATTGTAGCTTCTGAAGTGGAGTATTAAGCACTTAATGAGAAAAGGGCTTAACAGGGGGTTACGTTGAGCATACGTGCAGGTACGCCCAGCGTACTCACCACTTACCTAGTACGCTTAGCGTACGTTAGTGTACGCCCTGCGTACTCTGGCAGTTTGGGCTTCGGGCTATTGGGCCTCGATTTGGGCCATGCTTTGGACTTTGGGCCTTAGTGGGCCAGCAGAAGTTAGATGATGTGGGCCAAGTAGATGTTTGGGCTTAGGGTAAGGCCCATTAGAGGGAGTGGGCCCGATTTAGCAAATTGGGCCATTAGTGGGCCACTAGTGGGCTTGGAAAGCTTACCTAGTATTGGGCCTTAGATATGGACCAAGTTGGACTAGGGTTAGAATGGTCATTTTACCCTAAGAAGGATTATTGTATTGGACTAAGTGATATTTGGTATTGGTAGTTCGGGAAGTCGAAAGGTCAGCGGTTCGGGAAATTGCCGGTCAGCAGCCAGAGGAGTACCAGCAGGGTTCATCAGTGCGAGGTGAGTCTCCTCATTGTGTGAATGGGTCTACGGCCACAATGTCGGCCCATGCAATTTATGAGTAGGAAGACCCGGGGGTTAGCCCTAGGCACTGTATGCTAGTATGGATTCCGGATCAAGGTCTGATGTAGGGCGGGTGCCCGAGGAATTCTTGTATGATAAGTCTATACTTGTTGTCTGTGTGATACCCGTATGTGCCTGGTAGGACGATGAGTGTGGGCGAGGTCCCGTATCTCACCACTAGTATGGACGGGGTTCCATATCTCATTAGTAGCAGAGCAGGGGCGAGGCCTGAGATAGGAGAGAGGTGAGTGTGGGCGGGGGCTCGTATCTCACTATCAGCAGGATCATGGACGGGGTTCCATGAGTCACCAGTAGCAGGACAGGGGCGGGGCCCAAGATAGGCGAGGCCTTAGTATAGGAATACAGTAGAGTGTGTTTAGCTTACATGTTATGTGTTATGTTATATGTTGTATGTGTTTAGCGGGTGAGGCCCAAAGACAGGCGGGGCCTAAGAGAAACAGATCTGTTTGTTTAGCCTGGGATGTTTTACTCTGATAAAATAAAATAATGTTTTAGACATGATACTCCGATGTGATATGGTTTGAATGAATGGTTGACACTTGTGGTTTTATTATTATAATTAAAACGAAATTTTTGGTCATGATTTTTGGGATGTTACAGTATGTCTAATAGTGAAAACATAAATCTAAATTAGGGTTGTATGCACACATAGGATTGTTTGTATAAAACCCAACAACAATAACCCAATGGCCTACCCTGATTGCATAGTCATCAGCATAAGAGATACTTGTCAGGTCCTTAAATGACAAAGGGTTGTTCATGTCCCTGACCTCCTAGTTTAAGGTATGACATGGTACCATTATGAATTAACGGTGAATCTTTGATTCTAGATTGCAACATACTCTATGATACGGAAGCTTAAACCACTTTTTGTTGATGAGTTAAACTGTTAATGATTCACGCTGATTTCACCTCAGCGTGACTGAAACAATCCATTCGTTTCTTTATCTTCTTAACAGAGCTTGATGATTCACTGTGTAAAACCACACGCTGATAAAAGTTCAAAAGTATGTGCTGATGGTTAGTCTATGTACCGTAAACTATCACACGCACCAATCCATTCTTATCCTTACATTCTTCTTTAAAGTTTTATGGTAGGATTTCCTGGAAGTTGAGGAATATCATAGTCTTTATTTACATCTTCCCAAATATCCATGGCTTCAAGATAAGATAACATTGTAGCATCCCAAAGCTTGTAATTGTCACCATTAAGATAATGTTGTGAAATATTGCTTTCAACCATCGTCCTCACAGGCTCACAGATCTTTCAAGAAATCAACTCTAATACCAATTTGTTTGTTTTAAACAAATGAAAAGAAGACAATAGGGTTGTAAACATGAAGAAAAAAAAAGTTTGTAACTTATGCAGAAAACTAAATTGGAAAATCTAGGATATAAAACACGATAAACTACGTTAACTTATATAGTTGTTATGCATTACTGAAAACTAAAGATTAACTAAAGTAATAATTATCCACTAACTCCATTGATTAGACTCATTCACCAAATGGCTTCTAGCCCAACGATATTTGTGCTTCCTACTTAAGGTTGAGGGTTCAAATTTCGTTGTAAACATAGGTGGAATTTAAATAGTTTATGATTAGATTAGATTTGTCATTCAAAAAAAAATTGACTCATTCAAATTAAAAAAACAAAACTTAAAGAAGATAATTTAATAGTTAAACTTTTTTTTTTGAAACGGCAAATTTAATCACTCCTAAACTAATCTGTAATTCCACCAATAGTTAAACTTGTGAGGATCTGAACAGATTTTAACAACCTTGGATGGAAGTTGAGGGGGGGGGGGGGGGGTTAAATGTTTTTGAATAATAACTAAAAAAAAATAAATTGTAAAAATAAAAATAAAAATTTAAAGGAAGATTAAAAACAAGTTTAATAGGGATCAAAACCACAAAAAATAGAAACTTTTTTTTATTATGAATCCAAAGAAAATAAAAAATGAAAACCATAGGGACCATTTATGCAGTTCTCTAAAAGAAAAATTGATCATGAGTCTTCTGGAAAATGGAGCTATATATAGAGCTTTCTTTGCATTTGCCCAAAAGTACCAATCAAGACCCAAGACATGTTTACATACAAATCGTAATTCGTAATGTATCCATCCAATCTCAATCTGTGTTCATTTGTATCCTATACATTTCAACAACATTTCAAATCTTGCTTGCTTTTGCTGAAAACCAGCATCCATGCTAATAACCCTCCAACTCAACTTCGTCATCATCTACTGTCAAACTGATTCTTCATCTTTCAACCCCCAATAAATTTCAATCATATGAAAGATAAAAGAAAAAAATACCTAGTTGCTAATTGCTATCTCTCATCATAAGACATAAATCATAACAAATTCCATAAAGCTCTATTTATTATTAGCATCCTAAGGTCTTGAAAATGTCACGGAGCTTGTCGATAACAAGTGTTGGGTTAGCATGAGATCCAGTGAGAAAAATAGGGTGATAATTGAGGCCTCTCCATTGAGAAATGAGTGCAAAATGAGGCCTCCTAAACTCACTAGCAATCAACTCCAGTATTTCTGCTTCTGGTGCTGCTGACACAATGTGAGTCAATCCAGCCCCATGAGCACCCACAATAACAGAAGCATCTTGAATGGCCCTGACTTGCTCTTTCATAGACATATGTCCAAACAGCCCATTAACAACATTCACTTTACATTCTGTATGACTCAGCAGCAGGGACCAACTCTTTATGGCATCAAACACTTGTTGTTCGTTACTAAGTCTAGACTGAACCTTGCCAGCATGGCGAGGATGAGCCAAATAATCCTCACGCCTCACAAAAAGAACATTGCGAGTGCGTGAGCTGTGTTTATGAGTAGTGTGTAAAGGAAGTGCAAAAGCAGCTCTTATCATCTCCCCAAATTCTGTGATTCTGGCTGTTTTCTTATCATCTGGGTTATGCCAAAGATCATGGGCAGAAGCAGCCCCATAACAATCGATGTTTTCAGACAGACCCCTGAACATGGCCGTTTCATAACCTAAAGGCGACAGGATAGCATGACGAAAGCAAACCGGACCACTGAAGTTTTTAGCATATCTTACACCTGAGAACACGGCTTTCCATGTTTCTTCCAATTGCGTCTGAAAAATAATAACATATACATACATGAAGAATCTTGAAAAAAAATAATAATAATAAAGTCAAGAGTTTACGCATACCATGCAGTGACCATCTACGAACACCAATTGAGGTCGGTTTGGCAAGCCTGTAACTCTGGAAGACACGTAGGCACTGTACCAGTCTGTGACTGTGTGAAACATGTTTGCATACTCAAACCGAGTGATCAGCAGTGTTGGCTCCTCAACCCACTATCAATATCATCATTCATCTCATTCTCAGGTCAATAATAAGAATTATAGTGTTTGTAACCCATAACTATGTTTCATAATCATGTTATAATTCAATCCTCAATTAAAATGGATTATAGTAATCCTCATAGCCCAAAAAGGAAAGGTCGTAAATTCACTGTAATTTCAGTTTAGATATATGCAAAATCGCAGTAGAAATCAGATCACAGATAAGGAAATGTCCTTAAGGAGCCTTTAATCTCCATCAACAAATAAGATCTGATTTACGTAATCAATTCAAGATACTTATTTAGAGTTATTATGTGAATGACGTGTCATTTATTGAAAACAATCTCTACAATTTGTTTCGTTTCCTCTATAGCAATTAATGATCAGCCGGAGTTCATTCATTACGAAACAAGTATTCAGTTAAAAGTAACTGCAAACAGAATGGAATACCCTTACCTCAGAGCACTCAAATTCATTGGCGCCAACTAACTGAATTGAATCGATCAAGTCGCGCATAGTATGTCTTGAGATCTCTCCTTTCTGCAAATATTCGTTCAAAAAACCCTCAGTAGCAAGCTTCTTACCATGATTCTTGGAATTCCCAGTAACCTCCAGATCAAAGGCTCCGAATTCAAACTCCGGCAACTCTTCCTCCTCCCCCCTGCCAATCACACTCTCCAATACCTCCCCACCAGCGGACATCTTAATTTTGTCTGGATGCATCCGCATCGTTCCGCCCTCGCATATGGAACTCCGCAAAGTCTGACTATAAAAGCACCGGAACCATCCTCTTCCATCTTTACCCACTTTACGGTTACTTTCAGGCGAGGGCTTGAGCAGATCGACACGATGAGTGAATCCATTACCAAAATAGGCTTCACAGGATCTAAAAGAGATGTTAGGGGTTAAAGACCAAGGGAGGTAAGAAGGCAAGATGGGCCAGGGTTTATTGGAATTTGACAAAGAAACAAGATGGGTGCGATCGGGAAAGGGTGAGTGGAATTGTGGTATGGAATTAGGAATGTTTTGGGTTGTACGGCGGCGGCGGAAGTAATCGGGGTGAGAAGAGAAGTAGAGGTAAAGGGTGATGGAATTGAGGATGAAGAGAAAGATGATGAGTTTTAGGGATTTGGTGTTCATCTTCATCAGTCGTTGCAGTTTCCTCCTATTCTTGTTGATGCTTCATCTACCCCCCACTTTCAGTCCATTTCCTTGCTTTTTCTTCTAATATTTTTTTTTTCCTATTATTTTTTGCCTTTTTCCTCAAAATGAATCACCGGCTCACCTATGTTTTAAAAGGTAACAAAGCAACGCCTCACCCCTCACGTGTGTTTGTACCACTACAAGTTCTAATAAGTTCATCCTGCCGGCAACCCCCAGCCTCCCCTCTTCGCCGTCGACACCCCTTTCACTCTCCCCTGCAACTCATCGACTCCCTGCCCTATCCCCTCCTTGGCTCTTTGCCCTCCTTCAATGTTGTCGTCCGCTTCCTCATTCTCAAACCATCAGGCAAGAAACACCTCCAATATTAAAAAGTTTTTTTTTTTTTTTCATAGGGAAATAACATAAAAACCGTTAAGTTTTCAAAAAAAAAAAATTTACTTTAAATTCACTCGCATAAACAGAAGTTTTCTTTATCTTTTGTGTAATAGTAAAGGCTGTTATGATCGACATTTTACCTAAGATTGTTTTATGTGTTGCAAGATCGTGATCGTAAGATCGGATCGAGATCAGAAGATCCTACCAAAATGACTGATATTCAAATTTGATCGTAAGGTCTTGGGTGTGCAGTATATATTATTGCTTAATGTCAATATGGAGCCAATTGAACTTTTTAAATATGAACCATAATTTTTGTTGTTGCAAACTGTAAAAATTAGGAAGAAAACATATCAATTACAAAAAGAAACAAAATCATTATGATCTGCAACTAAAGGGTTAAGATCACAAATGAAATATCACGAGTGTAACCTGCCTAATTCATGATGAATTGATAACGTGATGATGCTCTATGAGGCTTATTCCGACTTGTGATGCTCGATTTCAAGTTGAATACACGAATTTTTCAGGTTCGATTATATAATAAAACTAGAGAGGTGGGATCGGGTCGTGTTAAGATCTTAAGTCCTAATTGGGATCCAAAGATCCCAATATAGATGTTGCTTCATATAGATCCTAGTGAGATCAGAATCGTTTTTGGCTTGTAGGATCTTAAAATCGTAAGATCTTAAGATTAAGATCGGGATCTTAACACTTATAGACACTCAGTAGGGTTTGAAGGGTGTAATCGGCTACCATGTCACTAGGCTTTTATGTTGGCATCTCATCGGTCTTAATTGTTAATGTTGCTTGGCAAGTCAGCTTTTTACCTTGACGACCCGTTATCTTTTATGTCTTGACCCTTTATTTTCTCATTCGCGTTTTATAAAACAACATAAGTTTCTCCCATCATCATTCGTTTTCACTATCGATTAGAACATTAGCATCGCCTCCTCACCGCCAATTAGAACATATCCTCACCGACTTCCTTCCTTCCCCCTTATCATGCCTCCTTTTATTAGGAAGGTTGTAGTAGAAGGGGTGAAGAAGCAGTTAAAGAAGAAGATTTTAGATGGCAGACTCTTCAAATCTTAGGTAAATCTAGACCTAGCAATAGAGCAGGTTTTGAACCTGATATGCTCTAAACTCGTGCAAAGTTAATGGGGGTTGGATCATATTGTATGATTTGTTTACCTGTTAACTGATGGGAATTCTAGGCCACAAAACAAATGTACATGCGAAAATCTCTTAACACTTAAGGGTAAATGCAACCTAATTGGATCTATGCATTTTTCACATTTAATAGCAACACACTTACGAAGAACAGAAACTAACCCTATGAATTCGGTATTCATGGTTAGAAAACATATCTTTTGTAGACCCAAACAAGCTAATCAAAATCTTCTTGTCTATTTGGGAAACCTAGCTCTAATAGTATGCAAGCCTCTAATGTGTCACACCCAAAACACAATAAACTCTAAGATTGGTATGAGAGAGGGGAAAGAGGTGAGATTTTCATATTTCACTCTTGAGAAGGGTTAGCCGAAAATCCAAGGGTCTAAGGCTCTATTTATAGTTGCATGGAAACCTTAGAAACCCTAGATTTTAACATATAATAATAATAATATTTCAAATCAGGTAATTCTCTAGTTTCCTGGTTATCAAATGGAGGCTTCCAGAACCCTATCAAGAGCTCCTAAAAACTGGCCATCATAAGAGGATTCTAGATCCTCTCCATTGTTCAACTATTGAACAATTACAACTCATCTCTTGTATATTTAATTAATTTTAATTAACCCATAATTAATCCTAAATTAATTCTGACTAATTCTTAATTAATTATTGTTATTTCTTTTTTTTTTTGAAACGGAAAATATATATACTTTACTCCTAAACTACTCCTAAAATCCACCTATGTCCACTACGGGACTTGAACCCTCAACCTTAAGGAGGGAGGGCAACATTGGATACCGCTGCGCTACAAACCCAAGCTATAATTAATATATCAAGCATATAATATATTAATAAATCATATATCTCTCTCTTCTAATCAACCCAAGCTATTTCTTGGTTATGAAGGCAACCCAAAAAGGACTTTACTTTTATTCTTCAACATTATACCATTTCAGTTAGGACCTTAGACACCTTAATCTAATAATCTCCCACTTGGATAAGTCGCTAACTACAATTGCAAGTACAACTCCGAATAACCAGTAAAGAGTGTTTTCCAAAGACACCGCCAAAATCTAATTAGACGTCGGTCCTAAGATAAGTGATTAGGTATCCCTTTGTTCTTCATGATATCATATAGACACGAGACATGGATTTAAATCAATCTCATTGTCCAAGATTCTGTTTCTCGATATCCTGATTTGTGATGACGTCATTAGACTACCAATTGAACACGTCAAATTAGTCATGGTTGGGCCCAACACTATAATGTCAACATCAAAGCACCGAGGAGCCCAAAGATATCATTTTTCCTAGGCATGAGTATTTGGACCGGGGAACCGGATGGAACCGGAACCGGATAGAACCGATCGGGTCGGGACTGGTATGATATTTTTGTGGATTTTTGGAACCGGGAATCGGTAGAACCGATAAAGACCGGTAGAACCGGCAAAAACCAGAACCGTATGTTGCTATTTCTCGAGGACCGGATCCAACATTGAAGACACGGTAATAACCGGTAGAACCGGCGGTCCAATTGGGTTCCTATTTTCCACCAAGTTCGGTTCCCGAGTCGGTTCCGGTTCCGGTTCGGGCCGGTTCTGGCCGGGTCGGTTCCGATACTCATCCTTAATTTTTTTCTGCTAAGGAAAAAGGAACAAATAACTATATAATCATCAATTTTACTCACCAAATCATGCATGAAATTACACTTTATAACACCCGATTACAAGATGCGTTGGAGTAAACCAATGCACAATTGATTTATGAAATATTTGTTAACATGTTGTCGCAGGCATATTAAGCAAATAAAATTTCACTGCTGGTTGCACTAATAATATAGCACAGGGAAGCAGGGTCAAATCATCAGGGACACAGCCTAATGGTCAATGTCTTTTTACATCATATACATTCTAGTCAAGAAACATAAAATATAAAAAGGGTGATTTGTAATTAATAACTATACTAAAAATTGCAATGAAAATAAATTAAATAAAAATCAGTAATAAAAACGATTTTAGTTTTGCTGTGACTTTCTTAATCATGAAATCAGCCCAGATCTGGTTATTCAGAATGTGTTCTATCTAAGCTGGTACTGAGAAAAACTAACAAGCTCTAGTATAATCTCTTTTACCTAATTAGTTAACCAAAACAAGCTCTTTGAATTAACCCTAACTTTTTACTTTTTAATTAAACAAGCTCTTAATTAAGGGTTTAGGTCATTTTTTGTCACGTAACTTTTGGTTTTGTGCTCATTTGGTCACTTAACTCTTTTTAAGTTTTAAAAGGTCATCAAACTTTTGGCTTTGTGATCATTTAGTCACTTAACTTTTGGTTTGGTCACATTTAGTCACCTAACTTTTAAAATTGTACTCATTTAGTCACTAAACTTTTAAATTTTTTTTCAAAAGTTTAGTGACTAAATGAGCATAATTTTAAAAGTTAGGTGACTAAATGAGCACAAATCTAAAAGTTAAGTGACTAAATGAGCACAAATTCAAAAGTTTGATGACCTTTTAAAACTTAAAAAGAGTTAAGTGACCAAATGAGCACAAACCAAAAGTTAAGTGACCAAAAATGACCTAAACCTCTTAATTAAATCAGAAAAGTATCTTTATGATCTATGTAAAATTCCCAGCAATACCCAATACTTCTCACAAGCTCGGAAGCATAAATATATGATTTTTACAATTTATATGATAGTTAAATCCCAAACACGGAACCAATCTGATACTTATTACTGATTACCAGTTAACAAGAACAATTATGGATTCTATTAACTAATTAACTGGAATGATAAAAACCCTAGCTAGATGATCAAACTAACAAGAATTAAAAATCAAACATTCATTAAGCTCAAAACTAAAAACTCTAGATAGAAACACAAAAAGAAAACCGAATCTGATAACTAATCACATGAAAACTACTAGTCTAATGTAGAACTGAAAACTAAGGTTTTAGCTAGACATGGGTAAAAACGAATCTAAACTAGTAAAAAGAAAAACGAAGTGAATAATCTTCTAAACTAAGTGTATGAGATGATTCACAACTTTCAAATCTTCAGAAATCACTGAAAGGTATCAAAATTCGCCTTCAGAAGTGTTTTCCATCGTGTGGAACCATCCAACCTCCAAATATGATCATGAGGATCGTATTTATACTTAAGACAAAAACTTTCAGAGAAAGTTAACGAAAAATGCGATCACTGATTAGGTTTATGCAATCGCAGAAATCATGATTTTTTTCCAGATTTGCCCCTAAATGATGTACGATGCTATTTTTGAAGTTTCGGGAGCTGCGACATAAAAATGCGATCGCAGAAGTGGAATATGTGATCACAGTTTTTGGTTTTTTCTTCAAATGACTTCCATATGACTTATTTCAATCACGGGAAGCTTCGATGCATTTATGTGATCGCAAAAGTCAAAATTACAATCGAATTTTTGCCTTTTGTTCCCATTTTGGTCACGATTCTTCAGTTTAAGTAAACATGAAAGTTGTCCGAAATTTTGTCTAGTTTCCGGAACATTTTGAATCTCATCAATCGGAGTTACGAGTCAAAAGATATGGTCAAAATACTTACAGGGGGTCAAAGTTGCCAGCAACATCCTTTGGCTTTAGAATGTAGCAATGTATCTTCGTAAAATCAATTCGATCGAATGTTTCTTGACAAAAGTAGCTTGTAATCATTTCTTAGAATCCTCCTTTAGTTCCAACTCCATTTAGGCTCCAAATATGCATCCGACTGCTCCCAAAATACCGCTCCACTCGAAATATTTGAAAACGACACAAAATGCTAGCAGTACAGGAATTCTGACAAAAGACATGAGCTGAACATTATTTAAACTAATGAAATGAAAATGTACAAATATATGATGCTAAATGCTAATAAAAACTACCCTAAAAGATGCATAAAATGGCATGTGTCATTGACATATATATCTCTGTTTTAAGAATAGAAGATATTATCGTCTTAGACTTACTCGTGATTGATATACTTACTCATGATTGGATCCATGAAGTAATCTCTAAGCGTGGGTTTAACTAATACTTAAAATCCCTATTTCTAAAGTACTCATGAATTTTGCGGCAATCCCTATGAACAATCCACCAAATATTCATGACAATCTTAAATCAATACCAACTCCCAAAGTATGATTGACTGTGACATTTCAAATAAATTAATATGCTGGGAGTAAAACATGCAAAGCAAAACACAAGAATAAATTAATTGAAAAATGACATCACACTTTGAATATAAATAAATCTCTATTTAATTAATCACCATTCAATTATAATTTATTATTGCTACATTGTTTAAAAATATCAATTAACTACGAAAATCTAGAATCTAATATCATCTCTTAGCCCAATGCTCCTAGCATGCTCTAAGTACTTGATCTTGCTTAACCCCTTTGTGAGAGGGTCAACAGAATTGTAACGTCCCATTTTCACAACAAAAAAATTTTATTTTATTATTACGGTAAAACTTCCCAATTATAAGTCCATTATTAAGAAAACTGTTTATTCCAAAACACATTTATTCAAAATCATAGTAATATAAGGAAAGCAGAATCTTCATGCTGATGATGAGTGTGTACAGTCCCGCCTTTGCCTTCCCACGATCATCGATAAAACCTGAAAACATAAACAACTGGGTAAGCACAAAGCTTAGTGAGTTTCCCCAAAATACCACATACGATAAACATACAAGCATGCATAACGGCCCACAATCAGATTGGAATGCCCAGGCTCAATCAGTCCTCGGACTGGAATGCCAACATGCAACGGGTCCAATCAGCCATCGGGTTGGAATTGTAACATCTTAATTTTTTAGGTATCCTCTTTTGACCAATGGATTATGATCTATTTGCAAAATTGGCGTATGTAGCTAGGAAGAAAACCCTAATTTTTAGGGTTTAAACCCTATTTAAACATCTTTATGGCCTCATGCACCCTCTTAACTCCAGCCTCCTTCCTCATTTCGAAAACCTAAAGTGTGTGAGTGCCTTGTGAAGCTTGAAGAGCCTTTTGGTGCCATTCTGGAGTTTTTGGAGTAGAAGGAAGAACATTGAGGTTGTGGTGATTCATTCAAGGCTTTGGATCCAGCATCTACATTCCTTTGTGAACCTTCTAGAGGTATAAAGCTCCAACCTTGATGAGCATCTCTTTTAGATCTAGTTTTAGCTTAATGTTGGTCCCTTTTGTCCCAAATCTTGACCTTTATGAGCATGGAATGCTCCAAGACGTTTGAGTTGTCCTTTCAGATGTTTAGGGGTGTGTTAAGTCATAAAAATGGAATCTTGGACATTGGTTTCTTCCCATGCATGGTCTAGCTTGTCTTAATGGGTCAAAAAGCTATGGTTTTTGTTATTAAGGTTTTAATAGTCATGCTAAACCATAAAGTATGAAAATTTATGGTTAAGATCATCTTTTAGGGTTTGGATCTAGACTTTGGGCCAAGGTGCTTAAGGATTAAGCACTTAATAGGTTGAGTTGGTTGCCAGCCGCATACGGTGGGCATACCAAACGGTACGTTGTGCATACATGGTCAGCCCCTCGTTTTTGGTAAAACGCGTGGTACGCCCCGCGTACCTATTGAGTACACCCAACGTACTCACTGAGTCAACTCAGTTGAATTTGACCTGGATTTTGACTAGGGTTTGACCTAGGGGTATTCTAGGTATTTTGATCTGTATGTTGAGATTGTTGTCACTGAATTCATGAAGGCGACTGGTAGAGTTGATCTCGGAGTTGAGTCTCCTCACTAGATCCATGGGTCGAATGTACCAATGTCGGCCCATTACTTTGTTGTGTAGAATGCTAGTTGTCTCTGTGATAATTGCATAAAAGACCAGGATCTAACCCCTTACAATTGTATGAAAGACCAGGATCTGGCCCCTAACAATTATATGAAAGACCATGATCTGGCCCCTAACACTTGTATGGAAGACCCCGATTTGGCCCTCGTCATTTCAAGGAAAGACCATGATTTGGCCCATGGAAGGAAATGATTGTAAGACTATGATTTGGCCCATAACATTCACTTTCTTATGTATGGTATGTGGTACTTTGGGGAAATCACTAAGATTTGTGCTTACAGTTTATGTTTATGGTTTCAGGTACTTCAGGTTCGAAAAGGAAGGGCATGTCATGATGGAACAACATCCTCCCCTCATGATTTCCTCATTCTGAATACTTGTACTCTGATGTTTTGAATATTATAACTCGGTGTTTGATTTTGAATAATTAATGAATGAATTAATAAACTTCCAAATAAAAAATTTTATTACTGTTTTTGGGATGTTTCAAGTTGGTATCAAAGCCTTGGTTTGAGGGATTCGAGCATACTTTTGGGTGTGTCAAAACCCGAACTGAGGAAATGATAATCTTTTTAAAGATAAATGAAATTGAACTTCAAAAAAAAATTTACTAAGAAAAAGGGGTGCGATGTGTGCAATCATTCGAGCTCAAGTAAGTGGTTCCCAAGATTACTCATACTTATGTGTTATGAGTAGTATGCTTGATATGAGAATTGCATGCTAGATTAGGGATAAGGATACCTTGAGGAATCATATTATAGAATTTCTTGATTTGTGTGATGCCTTATAGCCTAGGGGAATTTGATGCTACGTATTACTTGGAATTGATATTGGCTCAGTTAATTGCTAAGTGGATGCTTTCAAAGTTGTATACGATTAGGATTGTATAGCCCTAGAATGATCGATTTGGCCTCATTTCCATTTCCTTGTTTGGTTGTGGACTTAGGGTACAATCATCATTTAATAGTCTATGTGATCCTGTTTGTTGTATAACTTGCATGCATAAGGCAACCAACGGTGTTGATTGAGGTTCTTGGTATTGCGAGCGGTGAAAGTTGAGACTTCCTATGAGAGTCTAGGATATGTATGTTTTTTAGCATGGAATTATTATTTGGTTAGTATGGTGACTTAGAAGAATCAGGATTGCTCTTGAGGAAGGTACGGGTAGGTGTGAAAAGTAGTATTAGGCCCGTACTATTGGAAACACATGATATGTACTGTAACACCCGCAGATTCGGGCTAGTCAATTTAGAGATAATAAGCGTTAAAAATGACTTTTTGATAAAAGACTATATAGAATAAATAATATTAACCAAAGTATAGTATATGTCACAAGGATTCCGTACATATAAAGAACACTGAAATACGACTTAAAACGCATAAGTTATGACCCGTTGAAGTTTTGTGACAAAACCGGCACGACGCCGTGTACCGTAAAAAGTGAATTTTGATAAACTACTTTATACCCTTAGTAGTCTAAATGAAAGTTGTAGATCCCATCGATACCTACGTGTGGATATAAAGAACGTCAAAAACAAAACTCGTATGCGAAAGTCACGAATTTTAGAAGATAATTAGTTTTTGGAGTAACCAGCGAGTGACATGTGGGGCGATCTGAGCCACTACTTCTTCCCTACGGCTTCACACCAAATGGCGACACCTGGAACAGCAACACGTCATTTTGAGCCAATAACACGTAGTGTTAGTCAATTTCACAGACTATAAATAGAGGCACAAATCACCTCATTTCTCACACTATTCTTATCTCACTCTCTCTCAAACACCCCCATAGCCTCTTCTCCTTCCCTAGCACCTCTTAGGAGTTAGAGGCGAGTCCCGGAGCGTCAGAAGATTCTGCAAAGAAGAGCTTTTGGCTCAGAAGTTCTACCCACGCAGAGCCCGATTCCTCGCTAAATGTAACACCCGGTTCCTGGTACGTAATTAATTTCAAGTATTTTGGTGTTCTACTTGTTGGATAAGGTGTATAAGTCCATAACTATTTCTGGTATGTACTTGACCCGACCCGGCATGGTCCATTTGGGTTACATGGCACCATGCAATTGGATAAACTAAAATGAGAGAAATAACACTTATGGTTTATTAATATATTATAAGTTCTAATATATTAATAATATTATTTAATTAGTTTGATCAAGAATTAATTTAGAATTAATTAAGTGATCAAAAGATAACTAATTAAATATATGGGTAGATTATGTAAATCTTCCATATCTTATATAGTGGGCTAAGAGGCTCCATGGATTATCAAGTTGGGTTCCACCCATAGGATGCTCCATGGGAGTTACAAACCCATGGGTCATGGAAATGAAGAGTCATGACACATTAGGGTTTACATGGTGTAACCCTAGATGTGTCAACACTATATAAGAAACCCATTCTCCACCAAAATCGGCTACACTAAGAAACAAGAGGGCTAGAGCCGATTTTGCAAGTGTAAGATTCTCTCAAAGTTTACTCCTTTGCATTTGGTGTTGTGTGAAGCATTTGAGGCATCACACTTGGGGTGCTAGGCTCACAAGGTTTCAAGGATCATAATCAACAACAAGGTAAGTTATTCTATCTTTCATTCAAGTTAAAAATGTTCCCCATGTATGCTAGATAGGAATATAACCTTGGAATTCAACTTTGCATGATTATTAGACAAACATAGATCCAAGGTTATTAGGGTTGCATGTACACTTAGGAAGTGTTAGAATGCTCAAAACCCATCAATGGTATCAGAGCCTAGGTTTGTTTGTTGTTTTTTGTGTGCAAACAGCTTGAAAAAAAATCATTTTTCTGTTTTCTGCTCGTATGAAAGTTTGCACATTTGTTGCTGGAAATGGACTAGAAACATTACCCTAAACTGTTTTGATGTTTTAAAGCTTGTTTTAGATGGTGTAATGTTTATGCTAATCCATTTACAATGGCAATTATTAAAATTACAAGTTTTTTTAAGTGTAATTTTTTGATTCTTGAAAGTGTTCATATTCATGTTCTTGAACTTATGAAGATTAGATGATCATAGGAATTGTTTGTAACCTTCATGGTAGTTTAATTCATGATCATAATGTGTTTTAATGGAGTCCATAACTTGTCCTCAAGTTATGGAAAACCAAAAGTCTCACTTTTATTAAAGCCATTAAAAGAACACAAGAGTTATAAAAATGAAGAGTCTTCATTTTTATTACTCAATTAATTCATAAGTTATAAGAAATGAAAAGTTTTGGAAGTTTACAAAACTTGCCCTCAAGTTTTGGAACATGTAAAGTCTTGATTAAAACTTTAGTTCCAACCCTTAGAATTTTAAAAGTTAAAATTCAACCCTTATACTTTATAATATTATAAGTTACTAATATGTATATGTATAACGTCAAGTCGT
Source organism: Lactuca virosa (assembly GCF_052849685.1). NCBI lineage: Eukaryota > Viridiplantae > Streptophyta > Magnoliopsida > Asterales > Asteraceae > Lactuca > Lactuca virosa. The sequence goes on along the minus strand of NC_136432.1, from coordinate 289,979,151 downwards.
CTTACCGCTAGTACGCCTCATTCACGAAGCCGGTCTATAAGGGGGGTATAAGGTTGTTGCCTATAAAATGGCAACTTAATGGGTGTCCACTCTCACCCACCGCTTCCTTGATCGGTGGAGGGTCGTTAGCCGAACGGGTAAGACAAGGACTTATAAATTCTCATTAAAAGTATGATGAATATTATAAAGTAACTAAATGCTTTTATTAAATTCCTAATCTTAGTTACTTTAGGAAAATGTGAATAAGGTGCTAATCCATGAAATTACACTTTACACTTTGTTTAAGTCGTTGGTGGAGCGTGTGTGGTTAACCGGCACACTAACTTGGACTTAACAAGGTAGGTAAAGGGTGACTTAAGGTTTACCATAGCATCGGTGGAGCGTGTGTGGTTTACCGGCACATCGATTGAGTGATAAACCTTGAGGGTACCAAGTGATTTGCATGGTTACTTCACACCTCGTTTTGTGATCCTCGGTATCCCAGTCACAAAACTTGGAGGACACACTCGAGATTGAAACATGCCTTTGAAAAGTTCATTGAATCTCAAAAGAATCTAGGAATTTCTAAGAACCAATTAAAAACCTAATATTTATATTTCGTTTTTCATGGTGGAAATTGGTGAATCGTCATTCACCTACCTTTCAAATATGTTATAGCTTGGATTACGGCATACCTCTTCTAAGTTATAATATATTGTGATTGGATCCTAGCCTTAATATTACATTTGGGTGTTTTATTAAGGACTCTCTTAATATCTAAACTAATCTTGTTCTCTTCTTTCAGATGTCTTCAAACAATGCTGCTTCTGGCTCTAATCCTAATGGCTCCTTTACCCTTATGAACTTGTGTGGGAAAGTCACTTTTGATGGATCCAACATCAATGAATGGATCAGAAACATCAGGATGATTACCCGCTACGAGGACAAAGAATATGTCCTTGACAAGGAGCTTAAGGAGATTGATGAGACCACTGCAACTCCCTAGGAGATCGCTGACTTCCGGGCACATGAAAGGGATGCTACAAAAGTGGCATGCATCATGTTGGCCACCATGACAGCGGAACTCCAAAAGTCCTATGAGGACTTCTACCCTTTTGAAATGCACCAAGATCTGATGGAAAGATACCATCAAAGTGCACGACAAGAGAGGTATGAAATAATATGCTCTATCATAACAACCATGATGAAGGACGGGGAATCCGTCACGAGCCACATGCAGAAAATGCAAAGGTATGTGGATCGGTTGTTGAAGCTTAATGTGAACTTCCCTGAGGAGCTTGCAATAGATATCATTTTGCGCTCCTTACCATCGTGATATGATCAATTCCGCATGACATATCACATGAATAAGGAAGAGGTCACACTCAGCAAACTTCAGGGACTCCTCAAGACATCAGAAACAGGTCTTAAGGGTAAGTCGGTTGTTGACACTCCTACTCCAAACTCCGCCCCGGTTTTGGCAATCGGGAAAGGTAGAGGGAAGAAGAGGAAGAGCTCTTCGAAGGGTAACAAGGCTAGGACCCTTGATGGCTCTTCTTCAAGTGGAACCAAGAAAGGTTTTGTCACTCCTTCTTCTGACCCTAAAGAGGCTGAATGCTTCTATTGCCATGAAAAGTCACATTGGAAGCGGAACTGCCCAAAGTACCAGCAAGATGTGAAGGATGGGAAAGTTAAACCCAACCATGCAGGTATTTACACTATCTTATCTAATAACTCACCCCATTCTAACTCTTGGGTCCTTGATACCGGTTGTGGTATTCATATCTGTTATGATTTGCAGGGACTAAGAAGAAGTGAGAATGTGGAGCATGGAAGAATAAACTTAATCATGGGGAATAGGAAAGCTTTACCTGTCACCAAGATTGGAGTTTATACTTTATCGCTAAGTAGTGGGTTTAGTTTCGATTTGAATAAATGTTGTTATTCGCCAGAAATGGCAAGAAATATTATTTCCTTTCATGCATTGTATAAACAAGGTTTCACCTTTTCATTTGATAATGAAGTTGGTTCGATTAATGCTTTCTTTAATAATGTTCTTTATTTTAAAGCATTACCTTGTGATGGTGTGTATGAAACTATATCTGTGGTTGATAACTTAGGAAATAATGTATTGTGTATTGATTCTGTTAATGATAATAACTTGGATAAAGCATCATTATGGCATTGTCGTCTTGGGCATATAAGCAAGAAACGCATAGGCCAACTCCAAAAGGATGGAGTATTATAGTCATTTGACCTAAAGTCAGATGATAGTTGCGAATCATGCTTACTTAGAAAAATGACAAAGTCACCCTTCACAGGTTCTTGTGAGAGGGGTGAAGGTTTGTTGGATCTTATACACACGGATGTGTGTGGGCCCTTCAAACATGCCACAAGGGATGCTAATCGTTATTATTTGACTTTTACTGATGATTACAGTAGATATGGATATGTCTACTTAATCAAGCATAAGTTAGAGACTTTTGAGAGGTTTAAAGAGTTTAAACAGGAAGTCGAGAATCAATTGGGCAGGACCATTAAGATGCTTCGATCCGATCGAGGTGGTGAGTATCTTAGTTCAGAGTTCCTCGACTATCTTAGGGAATGTGGGATTGTCTCACAATTGACACCTCCCAGGACACCGCAGTTGAATGGTGTAGCTGAGAGGCGTAATCAAACCTTGTTGGATATGGTTCGTTCCATGATGAGTCGAGCTTCGCTACCAATCTCATTTTGGGGGTATGCCTTAGAGACTGCCGCCCATATCCTTAATCTAGTTCCCACAAAGAAAGTTGCCAAAACTCCTCATGAGATGTAGACTGGTAAAGTACCCAAACTAGACCACATTAAGATTTGGGGTTGCGAGGCTTTCGTGAGACGCGAGACTCATGATAAGCTCGAACCTCGAAGTGAGAGGTGTATTTTCATCGGCTACCCACAGAAATCCTTTGGTTACCTCTTCTACAGACCTAGTGAGAATGTGGTCTTTGTAGCTAGGAGGGCGTTCTTTCGAGAGAGAGAGTTCATAAGCCAAGGAGACAGTGGGAGGCAAGTTGACCTTGAATAAATTCAAGAGTCAAGTGGTGAAGGAACTTCAAACCCTAGCACTCAACTTGAGGAGGAAACTTCTGTTGAGCCAATTGACAAGTCTGTACCTCTGAGGCGTTCCACAAGGGTTAGGAATGCACCTGAGCATTACTATGGATTCCATATTACTGCAGAAGGTGATACACTTATCAGTGATGAGACACTGATAGGTCTGGATGAACCTAACAGTCACGCGGAAGCCATGGCAGGCCCTAAGTCAGCCAAGTGGAAAGAGGCAATGGACAGCGAGATACAGTCCATGTATGACAATCAAGTTTGGAACTTGGTTGAGAATGTACCAGGTCGTAAGACTGTAGGGTGCAAATGGATCTTCAAGAAGAAGACCGACATGGATGGTAATGTACACACTTATAAGGCACGACTGGTTGCAAAGGGTTTCTCACAAACTCCGGGAGTTGATTATGATGAGACCTTTTCTCCAGTGGCCAAGATTATGTCTATTAGGGTTCTGTTAGCCATAGCCGCATTTCATGACTATGAAATATGGCAAATGGATGTCAAAACCGCTTTCCTTAATCGAAAGTTGGCTGAGGATGTTTACATGAGTCAGCCAGAGGGTTTTGTCAACACAGAGTACCCTAATAGAGTGTGTAAGCTTGAGAAATCCATTTATGGGTTAAAGCAAGCACCTCGCAGATGGAATCTTTGATTTGATGAGAAAGTCAAGGAATTTGGCTTTTCTAGGAGTGAAGATGAATCTTGTGTATATGTCAAGGCTAGTGGGAGTATAGTTAGCTTTTTGGTATTGTATGTGGATGACATACTACTCATAGGAAATGACATCCCAACTCTGCAGGAAGTTAAGTCCTGGATTGGGAAGTGTTTCTCTATGAAGGACCTAGGAGAAGCTGCCTATATTCTAGGGATAAGGATCTTGAGAGACCAGAGTAAAAGACTAATTGGACTTAGTCAGAGTACTTACTTGGATAAGGTGTTGAAGAGATTCGGCATGCAGGACTCCAAGAAAAAAGAGTTACCCATCCAGAGTAATGCCAGATTGAGTAAGACACAAAGCCCTAGTACTGAGGCTGAGATAGCAGAAATGAGTCGAATACCTTATGCTTCGGCTGTAGCATCGATCATGTATGCTATGACGTGTACTCGACCTGATGTAGCCTTTGCTTTGAGCATGGTTAGCAGGTATCAGGGGAACCCTGGCAAGGCACACTGGATTGTGGTAAAGAATATCCTCAAGTACCTACGGAGGACTAAGGACTGGGTCCTTACCCTCGGTGGGAGTGAAGACTTGAGAGTTGTAGGGTATAGTGATGCTAGCTTTCAGACTGATAGGGATAATTTCCGCTCTCAGTCAGGCTGGGTCTTTACCTTAAATGGAGGAGCAATTTCTTGGAAGAGTTCCAAGCAAGAGACAGTGGCTGATTCAACTTGCGAATCAGAGTATATAGCAGCTAGCGAGGCAGCAAAGGAGGCGATATGGCTGAAGAACTTCATTGGAGACCTTGGAGTTGTACCAGCTATTAAAGAGCCAATGGAAATTTTCTGTGATAGTGAAAGTGCAGTTGCCTTAGCCAAGGAACCAAGGGATCACGGGAGATCCAGACACATCGACAGAAAATACCATTTCATCAGACATCGAATAGAAGAAGGACTCCTCGTGGCAAAGAGGGTATCATCGGATGAGAATCCAGCAGATCCCCTCACGAAGGGACTGACTCGGGTTAAGCATCTCCAGCATGCTCGGAGCATAGGGCTGAAGGATGATATTAGATTTAGTAGTTAGATAACCTTGAAATTTGTAAAGTGTAATTGACATTAGATGATGAATAAAAGGTGTTTTATTTATGAGTAAAGTGTTGCTATCTCTTGTCGATCGTTTACTATATTTCTTTTGCATGTTTTGACTTCCAGAATAATTATGTTTGGTATATCATATTATTCGAACCTCCACAGTCGGTCATATGTCGGAAGTAGGTATGAATCAAGACTGTCATGATTGGTTGCAGAGGTCTAAGTTGTTGGACATGGCTACAACACTCATGAGTGCTCATAAGTTCTGAGCATTGGACTCAACCCACGCTCACTGGAATCACTTCATGGAATTTATCTCGAGTGATCGTGAGACGGTAATATCATATAAGTCTTCAAACCTAGAGATATGATTTGTTACTTATGAGTTGGTTATGCATTGATTGTACGTTAACGTATTGGTAACTCGATGTTATAAAACGTGCTTTTGTGTATAATTCAATGAGTGGTAGAACAAACATATGAGTCGAAGTTTATATGTTCCTTCTTAGATTAGAAGCTGATATTTGGGCCCCTCGATGATTTTGTTTTGACCTATGTACCGGGCCCGGTCAGAACTAAGTTGATGTGTTCAATTAAGTTCTTTGTCAAACAAATCGGAAATCGGGAAACAAACTGCTGGACAATAAGTAAGACATTGTTCCATGTATTTGTCCGGCTGATATCTAGAACAGAGGATTATATGATCACTTATCTTAAATGGCGTATCATCATCTTCTCAGTTCCGAGAGACCTTGAAAGAGCTACGATTGCCGATCGGTTCCTGAAGTATTGCAGTTATAGTTATTAGACTTATCCAAGTGGGAGACTGTTGGATAAGGTGTATAAGTCCATAACTATTTCTGGTATGTACTTGACCCGACCCGACATGGTCCATTTGGGTTGCATGGCACCATGCAATTGGATAAACTAAAATGAGAGAAATAACACTTATGGTTTATTAATATATTATAAGTTCTAATATATTAATAATATTATTTAATTAGTTTGATCAAGAATTAATTTAGAATTAATTAAGTGATCAAAAGATAACTAATTAAATATATGGGTAGATTATGTAAATCTTCCATATCTTATATAGTGGGCTAAGAGGCTCCATGGATTATCAAGTTGGGTTCCACCCATAGGATGCTCCATGGATGCTCCATGGGAGTTACAAACCCATGGGTCATGGAAATGAAGAGTCATGACACATTAGGGTTTACATGGTGTAACCCTAGATGTGTCAACACTATATAAGAAACCCATTCTCCACCAAAATCGGCTACACTAAGAAACAAGAGGGCTAGAGCCGATTTTGCAAGTGTAAGATTCTCTCAAAGTTTACTCCTTTGCATTTGGTGTTGTGTGAAGCATTTGAGGCATCACACTTGGGGTGCTAGGCTCACAAGGTTTCAAGGATCATAATCAACAACAAGGTAAGTTATTCTATCTTTCATTCAAGTTAAAAATGTTCCCCATGTATGCTAGATAGGAATATAACCTTGGAATTCAACTTTGCATGATTATTAGACAAATATAGATCCAAGGTTATTAGGGTTGCATGTACACTTAGGAAGTGTTAGAATGCTCAAAACCCATCACTACTCTGGGACTCGGCGAGTTGGAGGCCCAACTCGGTGAGTAGACTCGTCTTTATGCGGGGGGTTTAGTGATCTACTCGACGAATCGGGGGACCGACTCGACGAGTAGGAGCTGTCTGGACAAAACCCTAATATTTAGGGTTTGCACCCTATTTAAACACTTTATCTCGTCCCAAACCAGCCTCCATCACCCCTCCCAACTCAGAGAAGCCCTAGATTGAAACCCTAACCTTGTTGAGTGATCTTAAGCCTTTTTTTGTGTTTTTGAAGTTGGAAAGGAGGAAGGAAGCTTGGGAGTTCAAGTAGAAGCAAGAAGATCCAGAGGTTTTACTCCATTCTCAGCTCATTCAAGGTAAAAAGTTGGAACCTTGACCATCTATCTCTTAAATTTTGATTTGTGGCTATTTCTACCCTTTTTATGAGCATAATGAAGCCATAATCGGATTTTGTATGTGTGCTTGGTGTTGCACTTCAGATCTGGAACTATTGGGGGTCCTTATGGCATAAAGGTGCCAACTTTGTTGCCATAAGTACCCCATGCATCTTGTAGACTTCTTTTTATGGATTTTGGAGCCAAAAACCCCATGCATGGAAATCAAGTTCGTAGCTTTACGTATGAAATGGACCCTAGGAAGTCAGATCTATGGTTTTGATGCATTAAGACCCATTGTAACCGAATGTATAGTTTTGGACTAGGAGGGACTCGGCGAGTCGCTTGGGTGACTCGGCGAGTCGGGACGCTTTTTCCCCCAAACGTCTTCTAGAAATGGTTTTGGTTAAGTGGAAGGAACACTCAGCCTGCTAGGGATTTGTTTTGGACCTGGAAATCATAGGACTTGGCGAGTGGATGAACAGACTCGGCAAGTTCAAGACAATGTCCCAACCATATGAAGATGGACTCGACGAGTTCAAGGAGAATTCGGCGAGTCATAAACTGAACATCTTCATATGGATGAAGATGAACTCGACGAGTTCAAGGACGAACTCGGCGAGTCGGTTGAAGATAGTCAGATGTGTTGTTGAAGGCGAACTCGTCGAGCTCTTGTTAGACTCGACGAGTAAGGGCGAGATTATGGCAGTAAGTAAACATGGGGAGTCGGCGAGTTGGCGGACCAACTCGGCGAGTCGAGTCAACCAGATGTTGACTTTGACCAGATGATTGATCATTGACCAAGGTGTTGACCTTGACCTTGTCTCGGACTTGAGTTGACCCTTGTAAGGGTTACGAGTATGAATTGATAAGTTAGAAAAGTTGTTGTGTAGGGATTGAGGATTCAAGGAGAGTTGGTTTTCATACTGAGATCAGTGCAGACACTACACGACTTTGAGGTGAGTTTTCTCCTAGTAGGAGTGGGTCTACGGCTACAGTGTTGGCCCGCAAGTAAGAGTGTTGGATAGATGATTGTCTTGGTGATAATTATCTAGTGTTGATATGAGTTATGTTTATTGTGCTTGATATGAATATTGTGCCTGATATGTTTACTGTGCTTGATATGTATGTTGGGTTTTGAGCAGCAGTAGTAGGGGTGAAATAGTCCCCGGTTACCGGTTGAAAGATACCGAAGGGGAGGGTAGCTCCCAGTTAGCGGTTGAAAGATACCGAAGGGGATGTTAGTTCCCGGTTACCGGTTGAAAGATACGACTCCAGCTCCTGGCTATGCCCGACAGTTACCGGTTGAAAGATACCGAAGATTATGCATTATTTGGTATGGGTATGATGGGGGAACTCACTAAGCTCTGTGCTTACGGTTTTTAGTTTTGGTTTCAGGTACCTCTTCATCTAAGGGGAAAGAGCCTGCGGGGTAGCAGCGCATTACACATTCACACATGATATTCCACATTTGAGAAACCTGGGATTGTACTATGATATTATACTATTTGTCATATGATTTTGAGACTTGTGATTTGTGACTTTATGTTTGAAAGGATATCAATGATGTTTTCCGTTAACTGTTTTTTACAAGTAATATACCTTAAAACAAAAAAAAAATTGGGTCTCGATTTTGGGATGTTACACTAAACCCTTGTAAGTGACTTATGCTTACCATACTTTACGTATAACTTATGTTTAAGTTTCTTATCGTTATTATGAACGTATAAACAAGATTTATCAGTGATTCAAAGTCGTTATATTGATTGATCTACTTACGGGGATGATGTCTAGGCTATGATTTAGTGAGGTGTTTAAAGTGGGCTTTCCAAACAGTATACTTCGTATACCAAACGGACCCTACCTCTGATATGGTCCTACCTGGTTGTTCCTTACTTGATAGATCATGAAAGTAGAATTTGAGTTAATGATAAATCTAGACTATTAAATAGTCTCAATAAATATTAGACTAAAATCTAGTGATAATAATACTAGGTTTCGTCAAAGGAAAAGACGATTGTTAGAAGCGAAGCGCTTCCTGGATTTCGAGTCATCACTTTAACAAGTGAGTGCATAGTTACTTTCATCTTACACATTGATATAAAGTATTTAATATAAATTACATGCTATGTGTGCATATTATCTGTGTTCTTGATATCTATATTGGTTGAACGATTTATACATGTTTTAATTGATTTAAACTGTATATGTATTTTTATACCTATAAATATATTAGGTAAAGATGGGTAGATGAAAGATGATGTAAAAGATGAGAGATGAAAGATAATATAGGTGATGAGAGGTGTAAGATGATGAGAAGCCTTGATCTTAATGATGATGTCATCTAGCAGGGTATAAATGACAACCACAGACTATTCTAGACAGTCTAGTGGAACGCTAGCAGGCTCGCAACCTGTAGGTTTTTATGAACGAAGTGTTCATCAGATGTACTCTAAAAACCTTGTAGCTATGGACTTAGTGCCTTACGAATGAACATTGGCAGCTATGCCTAATGAATAACCTCAGCAGCTATGGACTTAGTACATGTTGGATAAACCCTGGAAACGATGGACTTCGTGCCTATTCCTTAGGAAAATCCTTAGGAATGAATGAATGAAGAATAGATGATTCTTAGGGTAGCTCCTTAAGAATAAAGAAGATAATGGGGATAGGTAATCGGGTTAATTGTTTGACATGAAGTATGTGAAGAAACAAATTAACTATATTATTGTGGGTTGAAAACCCAATGTATTCACCAGGTTTCCCAACCTGACCCACTTATTTGTATCACATGTATTGATACGAATATACATTACACTGAGAGATTAAAGGAGATGTAGTTCATTAGTATAAATAAATGTAAGGTCTGTTTATGCTTATATTTATGTATTGACGATGACATCCCAATGTTTTAATATAAATAAAATACATTTCTTTGGAAATGCTTTGATAATATATTTATCATATTTTTGGGAACAAATTCCGCAATATTATTATTCAAAAAGAATACTCTAATTTTAAAATAAGATAAATAAAATTTTTAAAATGAACATGAATTTGGGGATGTCACATGTACCTAAGACGATAATGGGCCTGGGAACTCTAAGGAAGCCTTTGTAGTGAAAATCCCCTCGATTCATATGCTGATTGTTTATATGTTGTGTTTTCAGTTTGAGGATGGTGATGATTACTCGAGGAGGTTCTTGTTCTGGTTCTGGTTCTAACTCAGGCACATAACCGATTGATGAAAGACTACGCGACTTCATTTCGGCTGAGGTTACTCGCATCATCTTGGATGCTACTCCTGTAATGTTCGGTACCATCAAGAAGGGGATTATGGAGCTGATGGATGAGAGGCTCAAGTCATTTCGAGCTAAGATTGTTGCGGGTCAGATAGGAGCTCAAACTCCCTCATTCCGGCAGTTCAAGGCATGTGGAGCTCCTGAGTTCTTTGGGGCTAAGGACCCCATTGCTATCCGATGTTGGATCGCTGACATGGAGAATACTTAACGGACGAGTTTTTGCCCTGAGGGGGAAAAGGTGGGATTTACATCCTGTCTGCTGAGGGGCCGAGCACGAGACTGGAGGGAAGAGGTTAGTCGAGCTGTGGGATCATTGGCAGTGGAAGTCATGACATGGGAGGATTTTTTCAGAGGTTCTAGAGGGAGTTTGCACCAGCTATTGAGGTGCATCAGTTGGCGAGGGAGTTCCGGGACCTTCGCCAAACTACTGAGACTGTAGCGAAGATTACTTCCAAATTCATAAAGAGGGCTTTGTTGGTCCCGCAGTACACTGCGGATGAGGAGATAAGGAAGACGAGATACCATGACATGTTGAGATAGGATATCGGGATGTTCGTAAGCTTTTCAGGGTGCAAGACCCTGAATGATATTATCGAGAAGACCCATGGATCACATATGGGTCATGGGTCATGTGGTAGTTGCTTATGGTGTCATGGAAATACCCATATATCACATATGGGTCATGGGTCATGTGGTATTTACTTATAGTGTCATGGATCATGTGGTAGTTTTTTATAGTGTCATGGTAATACCCATGGATGACATATGGGTCATGGGTCATGTGGCAATTGCTTTAATGTCATGGAAATACCCATGGATGACATATGGGTCATAGGTCATGTGGTAATTACTTATAGTGTCATGGCAATACCCATGGATGACATATGGGTCATGGGTCATGTGATAATTGCTTAGAGTGTCATGGTAATACCCATGGATGATATATGGGTTATTGGTCATGTGGCAGTTGCTTATAATGTCATGGAAATACACATGGATGGCATATGGGTCATGGGTTATGTGGTAGTTGCTTATAGTATCATGGAAATACCCATGGATGACATATAGGTCATGGGTCATGTGGTAATTGCTTATAATGTCATGGCAATACCCATGGATGATATATGGGTCATCGGTCATGTGGTAGTTGCTTATAATGTCATGGAAATACCTATGGATGATATACAGGTCATGGGTCGTGTGCTAGTTGCTTATAGTGTCCCGACAATACCCATGGATCACATATGGGTCATGGGTCATGTGGTAGTTGCTTATAGTGTCATGGTAATACCCATGGATGACATATGGGTCATGGGTCATGTGTTAGTTGCTTATAGTGACATGATAATACTCATGGATGACATATGTATCATAGGTCATGTGGTAGTTGCTTATAGTGTCATGGTAATACTCATGGATGACATATGGGTCATGGGTCATGTGGTAGTTGCTTATAATTTCATTATAATACCCATGGATGAGATATGGGTCATGGTTCATTTGGTAGTTGCTTATACTATCATGGCAATACCCATGGATCACATATGGGTCATGGGTCATTTGGTAGTTGCTTATGGTGTCATGGTAATACCCATGGATGACATATGGGTTTTGGGTCATGTGGTAGTTACTTATAATGTCATCGCAATACCTATGGATTACATATGGGTCATTAGTCATGTGGTAGTTGCTTAAAGTGTCATGACAACACCCATGAATCACATATGGGTCATGGGTCATGTGGTAGTTGGTTATAGTGTCATGGTTCATGTGGTTGTTGCTTATAGTGTCATGGTAATACCCATGGATGACATATGGGTCATGGGTCATGTGGTAGTTGCTTATAGTGTCATGGTAATACCCACGGACGACATATGGGTGATGAGTCATGTGGTAGTTGCTTATAATGTCATGGCAATACCCATGGATGACATATGGGTTATGGGTCATGTGGTAGTTGCTTATAGTCTCATGACAATACCCATGGATCATATATGGGTCATGGGTCATGTGGTAGTTGCTTATAATGTCATGGCAATACCCATGGTGACATGGGTCATGGGTCATGTGGTAGTTGCTTATGGTTTCATGGCAATACCCATGGATCACATATGGGTCATGGGTCATGTGGTAGTTGCTTATAGTTTCATGGTCATGTAGTAGTTGCTTATAGTGTCATGGTAATACCCATGGATGACATTGTTGGATTAGGTGTGTAAGCCCATAACTATAATTGGTATATACTTAAATTAATAATAGCACAATACTTTTGGGTTGCCCTTAATACTAACAACCAGACAGGATGATTTTGGAGAAAGACGTTGGTTTATTATTTGATTAATAAATTGAAATAAATGATTTTTTAATATATTATGAAAATAATATATTAATTAGATATAGTAATATTTAATTAATATTTAATTAGAAATTAATTGGAATTGATTTTGGGATTAAAAGAATTAATTAAAAGTGCAGGGACTGAAGTGCAATTAATCAATAGTTGAGCAAGAGGCAATCTAGAATCCTCCATGAAGGCATGGACGGTTTCTTCATGCTTAAGGAGTTCTAGAATAGTCTTTGATGGATAAACATGAAAGTGGATAATCACCCGATTTAAGATTATCTTGGATTAAGGTTTATCTAGGGTTTCCTGACTGTACTATATAAACAGCCAAAACCCTCTAATTTCCGGCCACTTGCTTCTTGGAGGATCCAACCGAAAATTTGAAGGCTCTCTCCTCCTTCTCAATCATCTTCCATTGCTAGTGTTGGGTGTGAACCACTAGAGGCGTGACATTTGTGACACTTGCTCTCAAGGCTTCATCAACACAAGGATTTTCATTATTATTACTCTATAACAATCAATGTATGATTCTTGTAACCCTAATTGTGTATTTAGATTATATACTAGACTGCTAGGGTTTTTATGTTTTCTTGTTCAAATTGTATGTTCAATTAGAGAAAACATATATCAAATTTTTAGGGTTGCATGTACACATAGGATTATGTGTATTGCATAATACCCATCAGACATATGGGTCATGGGTCATGTGCTAGTTGCTTATAGTGTCATGGTAATACCTATGGATGACATATGGGTCATGGTTCATGCGGTAGTTGCTTATAGTGTCATGGTAATACCCATGGATCACATATGGGTCCCAAAAAAATAGGGCCCGAATTTTAGCCAAACTATTAGGGTTAACTATATATATATATATATATATATATATATATATATATATATATATATATATATATATATATGTATATATTAAGTTATTTAAGTTTAAGAAATATAAGATACTTTAGTTCAGCTGGTTGACACGTCTTTTTTCTTTCCGGAACTCGAAGGTTCGATTCCTACTTACTTCGATCTTTTTGTTTAACTTTGTCTGTTTCATTTAGATATTCAAAGTTCCACTTTGAACTCTTAATATTATATTTTTTGAATAATGTGTCTTGACATAACTACCCTTAGTAATCACATATTTGGAATTATTTCAAGGGCAATTTGGTCTTTTTGCAGTCTACATCGTTTAGGCGCCATGATGTTTCAGACGCCATCACATCGTTTCAGTTCTTCAGGCCATTCAAAACGTCTGCAATCTTTCATAAGATCAAACTACCAACTATCAAAGAAAACACCAAAATCGTCGGTAGATAATCGCTATAATAATCGATTTTCCCCGATAATATTGAAGCTGGTACTTAGTCCACGACCAGTGCATCACAAGTAAGGTTTTTTTCTTACCGTGTTACACCATATTGTACATTTACAAGTAATTTTTTCTTAAAAAATGCTATCAACTTATGCCATGTGTATGTTGTTAGTAGAATGTCGAATACAAGATGCTGTAGATCATTTGATGATCTTCCAATAGAGCTTTTGAGTCGTATTATTGAAATGTTAGGGTCAGAATCTGCAAAACACATCATATCTACAAGACTTTGGTAATTCTCAATAAACATTAACTTATGTATGTATGTTTGATGAAATATAAATTGATTTATTAGTTATTAACTGTATATTTCAATTTTTGAAGTTCAAAAACGATGTATGTAGCGGGGGGAGATCCTGAAGTGTTCAGAACAGCATCCCTGGACATGATTGAAGGGATGGGTCCAAAACATCATAATTCTGTTGTATTTATACGCACATGTGCATAGCATCATAACGTTGAAGCCATGTATTGACAAGGATTGGTATGTGTAATTTGAGTAATTTTATGTAATTTGATTTAATTTATTTTTGGTGTCATTGATGTTAATGATATTGTTATTCCGTTAGCAAGATGAGTGCTTATGTAATGGCAATTTTGATTTGGGAATGAATTTCTTGATAGAGGCAACAGATGAGCATCATCTCGAGGCAATTTATTTGATTGGGATGATCTACATTTCAAGAGGGCCTCCTCGGTGTGATCAAGGTATGCATAATATATATGTACACATCACATTTTCTATATAGTTAATTAATACATGTTTATACTTTGTGGTTGATAATATTTAGTGTTGTGTTGTATAATATTTAGTGTTGTGTTGAAACGGCTACATTGGATTGATAGTTTTTTTTAATGTGTAGGTTTACAACTACTTGATAAGTACTTTGGCAGTGCATTTCATGATTATGGGGAGTACATAGGTGTTGCTGAAAGTGCCAAAGATTTCTTTATGAATGTAGATGTTCATAAACTTACAACGATTAACATCACATTCCAATGTGAAGAGGAAGATCATTCTGTTGAAGGGGCATTTGCAGATGGACTAGAAGAGGATAAGGTTCCACAGAGGTATTGCATGTTTTGTCGTTGGTATGTGGAGTATGGTAAAATTTGTAGGTTTTTAAAGAACTGTAGTTCATAATGGACATTAATAGTGTGTAAGTGTTGTCGATACTCTTTATATTCTACATATATATTTTTTGTAAGACAAAAAGAAAAATGTTTGTAATTATTAAGTCTTAATGACTTTCAATAGTTGTGTTTATATTATATTAGTATAATTAACTATATACAATTTTATTTTGGTTTAGGTTGTTATTTTGTTATTAAGTAGTATAATAAAGTTTCTATGTTTGTTAGGAAATATAATTATGTATATAATTTACCATAACAGGTAACAATTGATCATATGTGAAACACATCAGCATGTTTTTTTACTTTACAAAGGAGGGTCAATTTGGTTAATAAAGCACAACATATATACTTTTGTTCTTTTACCTATAATATCAACATACTTTCAATCTTTTTCTTATTCTATCATTGTATTTTGGAAAATATATCAAAGTATAATGTATTAGTACTCAAGAGCAAATCGGGAAAATCATAATGTACTTAAGGACACATTGGTCATTTCTAGAATAATTGTGATTTAAATTTTCTTAGGACCTAAAGATGGTGCATTTTCTGGGGAAAGGGCATTTTGGTCATTTCATTATGCTATGGTGTATGACTAATAAAAGTACAGGGAAAGAGGATACTTAAACAGTTGGCTAATTTTAATTTTGAGTCTTAGGTGAACAACAAAAAAATTAATAATAACACATTATTGGGAGGAATACTAAAAGTAAAGGGTATTTTTGTGATAATCCAATCCTCAAACATACATCAATTATCATTAGGCACCAATAAGTTAATAATGGGCCTAACCCAACATACCATGCAAGTGTCACAAAGACAACTAACATAACATATCCTAGTAGGCTGACATTGGTGCCTTTGACCCACAAGTACAGTGAGGAGACTCACCTCTAGCTGCTGAAACACTCGAATAAATCTCGAACTGCTTGTCCGGAAAATCTCACACTATAAATATCAATAACATCCAATTATTAATTGGATTTCGACCCATAACCAAGAGTCTAAACTACTTAGCCCATAACCAGGGTAGAAGACCAATCTACCCTTTATCTCACTTGGCCCAAAGCCAAGGCCCAACTCAACTACTCCCAAGGCCCAAATCCTAATCATATTCCAAAGCCCATTATGGCCCAATCTTCCAAATTGGACCCAAAACCCATCATGGGGCTAAATCCAAATGAGCCAAAAAAAAAAAATACAAACCAGAAGCCCAAAATAGAAGTCTAATATCCCAACAAGGCCCAAACTAAGAAAACCCCAACAATGGCCCAAACCGAGAATACCAAGCCCAAATGTCCATCTGCTGAGTACGTGGGGCGTACTCGGCTTGTACGCTTAGCGTACTCAATTTGGGGCTAGTACACGAAGCGTACCATCTGGGTATGCCCTGCGTACTCCCTAGTTTGCCAACCTACTCCATTAAGCACTTAATCAGTTGAGACCTCAAGCCAAACTCTCAGACCTGATTCTAAAAGGGAACTTATCACGTAAAGTTGGCAACTTTACACTCATGCATGGCTTAAAGGGACTCAAAAGCTCAAAAAGAGCTTAATAAAGGTCTTAATGCTTGAAAGGACCAAAATCTTCCATAAAGTTCACATTGTATGCACATGGGGACTAAATGGTGCAAAGATCTAGCATCCATAGCTTCTGGAGTAGATCAAAAGCTCACCTTTAACTCAAAAGTCTCCAAAAGTGCACAAAATACACCATAAACTCGATCTAACACCAAAGACCATCAAGGTGAGAGTTTTTTACCTGAAAATGCTTGCAAATGAGTAGAACATCTTGGATCTACAAGCTCAAGCTATCCCCTCAAGTGCTCTTCTTCTTCTTCTTCACAAACCACCAACAAACACTCTTTTAAGCTCAAAATCACCAAATCACTCTAGGGTTTCGATTTCAGGGTAATGGGAGATGGAGGCTGGTCTAAAATGTTCAAGAGATGATATAATGATGCTTAAATAGGGTGAAAACCCTAAAAAAATAGGTTTTTCATACGCCCAACGTACTCCATAAAGTGACCGCGATCCTTTCTGCCTAGTACGCCCAACGTACTCCCTTGTACGCCCTGCATACAAGGCTTAGCCTTTTCAATCACCAACTTCCGGAGGCCACTACTTCTTTGTTCTAAGTACGATTTCGACGATCCTTATATCCACGGAAAGGTAACGAGAAGTTCTACACTTCTATCAACTCATTATTGCCTTAAAACTTCCCGAACTAAAATCCAATATTCATAAAAGCCTGAACTACCACTCTACGGTTATAACCTTGGGCTGAAAATCACAAATTGGACTCTCGAATCATCTAACTTACCTTACCCACACCCAATGGGTCTAAATACCACTTTCCCTAAGGCCCTAAGCCTTATGATAACCGATCTTTGGATCACAGCCCCGAATTACGAAATGATTCGGAACAGGGTGTTACAACTCTCCCCTACTTAAATTAGATTTTGTCCTTGAAATCACTCCTTACCACCCTCCTGGGAACCAACATTCCGAACAAAACCTTCTAGAGCTAAACAAATCACTGCTCCTTTAACTATCGAACCAAAACGTTACTGCTTTAATTTCGAAGTCCCATAACTTGCCTGAGGTGAAGTTCTTGCATATACACACTAACGACTCCCAACGCGAGTCTCGACCAAAATCCAACTATGTACATATCTCATAACATGAGATCCAAGGATTTGTACTTTCATTTCACCTGAAATTCTCTAATTCACGGTGACCTTTCACTAAACCGGGGTATAAAAATCCCCAATCCACCGCCGAGACTGCCAGTCTCACACTTGGTCTAGCCACCAGGTTCCTGAGAGTCCAACTGATAAGGCTACCCTAGCCTATGCACCACTCTTATGACAGTCATTGACCACATAGTCATCCCCCTCTAACCATGATCCAAAAACCTTGACCCAATCGGTCCCTACCGGGTCTCACCCACACCGCTATAACCATATGGGCCTCGCCAACGGGTCTCACCCAATCTATACTAACGAACAGGCCACGCCCACGGGTCTCACCCCATCGAGAGGTACACAGGCCTAACTTCGCCTCAGACCCTAATGATCCTCCTCCCATAACAGAGAAATGCTCTCTGACAACACTGCTCGCCTTTCCCTAGGCACGACCTGATCCTCCTTTACACCCACGACCACCCCAACGATGGTCTACCTCAATCTGGCGAATACCACGATCCCATCGCAGACTTACAACATTCCCACAACTGTCTATTACCTTGGTGAATGCTATGGCTACCTCGAAGTCTTACAACACTTCCATTGATGTCATGGCCCCACCCATGGTCTTACCGCCCATCCACTATACCGACCACAATCATCATGAGACGATCCCGCATCCGACTATACCCTAATTAGGTGTTCGGGTCATGCTTCGAATCCCAAAGCCTTAATCAGACAAGAACATGCAGAGAGGCTCTAACACCACCCTCGACTTGAGTCCATCTACATACCCGCCATGCGCCACTACTGATGTGCAACGAAACCTGAATATCCTTCCTTGTGCAATCGCTTAGATCAACGATTCTCCCCACTTAGGTTCAACTTCACCCTTCAAATCTATAAGATTTGATGGATTTCCAATCCATCTCGCAACCTTGCGATTCCAACTATTGACAACCTCAGCTTAAAAATGCCAACGTTCCATTACTAGTCAATCTCGATGATCGCACAACTCTTGAAATCCAGATGAATACTCCCCAAAATCTCAGCAAGTCCGATAAATCCAATCGCTTCCCATGATAAAGCACCAAATCCTTAAGTGCTTTATGTTGGTGACAAAGACTATAATTCTTGCTCTGAACTGGAGAATCTTCACTCCAACTTCCCATCTGATGGGTTTTATACAAACAATCCTATGTGTGCATGCAACCCTAGATTTGGATCTATGTTTTCTCTATTAGACATACAAGCATTGAACACAAAAGAAAACCCTAATATGCATCTAATAACTTGAAATCTATAAAGATTAGATCACATACCTTTGTTGTTATGTAGTAATAACAACTAATTCTTGAAGATCCTTTGCTTTTGAGAACAAGTACCACAAGTGTAGTACCTATAAAGGCTCAAAAACACACTAGAGCAAGAGCATGAATATGAGAGAGAGGAGAATGGAGTCACTTGCTCAAAAATTCAGCTCTTCTAGGGTTTCAAGTGGGTGCACGAATTCAAGAGGTCGATGGGTCTATTTATACTTGAGGGTGGCTAGGGTTTTGAGGCAGAAACCCTAATTCCTTAGCTTTGGGCCTAAGCAAGTCCATGGACTCCCTTACCTTAGGGATCAGATGAAAATCTCTAGAACCTTCTAGGGATTTTCGACCCTCCTTAATAAGGGTGATCCAATGGCCCAAAACCTCAACTATCAAATAATTGAAAAACAACCACTACACTTTTAATCCGTTCCTTTAATCCCAAAATTAATTCCAAATTAATTTCTGATTAAATACTAATTAATAATATGAGTTCTAATTAATATATTATTCTTATAATATATATTAATAAATCATTTTTTATGCACCAATTTATTATTCCAAATAATAAACTCAGCCTCTCTCTCCAATATTCATCCTGTCTAGTTGCCAGTGTGAAGGCAACCCAAAAGGACCATGCTAATATCAAATCAAGTACATACCAATTATAGTTATGGGCTTAGACACCTAATCCAACACCATCCTTAGAAGGATCTCTATATTTTAACCATCTTCAACCCTTAGGATTATGAAATTTTCCCCTAACACTTCCAATGACCAAACAAACTCATGCGACTGCCACCACCATCTTCTTGCTACCACTCAATCCCTAGTAATGGTAGTGATCGGACCCAAATGTCCTTCCATAAACAACTGCCAATCCTACCAAAAAAATGCTAACACAACTAAACTCTGACTTCATTGAAGAACTAATCCAGCTAATCCGTCCATAGAACTTCTAAACGATACCCCTGAATTGGACCCCATCAAAAAACTGGAGCAACGACCGAACAAACTACATCCCGCTCAGCAAGATACAACCCACTAACAACTCTTGGCATGCAAAAATGGAATATAAAAATTATTGATGATATAACCTAGTCAATAACAGAGAACTAAACCAAAGATAATGCTTACACATACCAAAACAAGATTCCAAGGCAATATAAATACTGATAATAATCATGAAGAAAGCAAAAGATAACATGCACCGATATACCATTAACCAAAAAGGTCCCTATACAAGCATAATATACACATAAGTCATACAAATCATAAGGAGCAGAGAATAATAGATACGTACCAGCCACAACGTCTGGCGCTGCCCGAGCCTCCTCGGTGGTCAACTGAAATGCGCGGCTCTTCACCGCTGGAACATCCGCCTTGGCAGGGCGGCCATCGATAATCCTCAATGTGGAGGGCGCAGGCGCCGTCACCGCTCCTCCTCCTCCCTGCAACCTCGGACAGCTGACCCGCTTATGGCCGGTCTGGTTGCAGTGAAAACAAATCAAGCTCCTCGTGGAGCAGTCCCTGCTCAAGTGGCCCTGTTGGCCACATGCATAGCATCCTGATCATGTGATACAACAAACTCCACTATTCACCCTACTGCACTTGGCACATCGACCCCGACCCTGCTGACCCCAGCTGGAAGTGTCTGAGGTCTTAGCCTTCTTAGCCTGACCCACTACTGTGTCACAATTAGCCTTTTTGGCTAGGAAATTCCGTCCGCAAGTAAGCAAGTACTATTGTGAGACTTGTGCTAACACTTCTAAGTGTACAATTTGAGTTCTTAATGAGCCATGAAGTGTTAGAATGACAACTCTCCAAGTATGTGAAACCTCTCCCAATTCTCTCCAAGTATGTGAAACCTCTCCCAATTCTCTCCAAGTATGTGAAATCTCTCCCAATTCTCTCCAAGAATAGTGAATCTCTCCCAAATCTCTCCAAGAATGCGAAATCTCTCCAAGAATAGTGAATCTCTCCCAAAACTCTCCAAGAATAGTGAATCTCTCCCAAATCTCTCCAAGAATGCGAAATCTCTCCAAGAATAGTGAATCTCTCCCAAATCTCTCTAAGTATGCTAAATCTCTCCAAGAATAGTGAATCTCTCCCAAATCTCTCCAAGTATGTGAAATCTCTCCCAAATCTCTCCACGTATCTCAAATCTCTCTCAAATCTCCCTAAATACCTTCCTTAGTCGAAACCTCTTAGTCCGGAATGTCTCCTAAGGAAGCCAAGAGGAAGCTCATCTCGGAAGCCTCTCATCCGGATAGGTTCGCAGCTCCGGAAGATTTCGCTTGAAGCAGCTTCGGAACCTCCAGCCGGATCCGCATCCTCGGTCCAAACTCACCTGATCTCGCACCCGACTCCAGAAGTGGGCATTGACTTCGGAACTTGTACAACACCTCCGGAACACTCATACTAGCCACT
Source organism: Lactuca virosa (assembly GCF_052849685.1). Taxonomy (NCBI): domain Eukaryota; kingdom Viridiplantae; phylum Streptophyta; class Magnoliopsida; order Asterales; family Asteraceae; genus Lactuca; species Lactuca virosa. The sequence continues at coordinate 289,957,754 of NC_136432.1, read as the reverse complement.
TCGGACCCTCGCAGAACTGACTCTCCCCTCCGGAATTTGAACTGTAGATCCGGAATTCTAGGAGGAGCTCCGGAATTCACCTCTTAGCTCCGGATTTTCATTATTTTCGGACTATTTTATCATTTTAAGGCATTTTGACGCCGGAAATTACACCAAACTCGTATTTTTCCTATCCTAAACCCCTTAGACTCCTATTTTATGCTAAAATTAATTATTTTAAGCATATCCTTCATAAAAACAAAAAGTTAAGATTTAGGAAAACCTTATCCTAAATCAAGAAAAGGACAAAAGGATTGACCTTGTGATTTAATGAAATTCCTCATTTCCCATGCAAATCATGGTATCCCATGCTTTACCCACCAAATATCCATGCATGGACCACCAGATCCCCATGCATCAAAGATTCCTTTCCTTTTCCTTATACTCCAAAGCAACGACAGTGAGAGAGTTTAGACTCCACTTTCTCTCTCACTTTTCTCATTTCCTCTCAAAACTCATCTCCAAGCAAGAACAAGAACTTGCTGAAAACAAAATTCTAAACTTCTCCCTGGAGTTGTAAGGTAAATTCCTCCACTCATCTAATATTTTATAATATTTCAAGATGAATCCATATTATTTTATTTATAATAATATGTGAAAAATCACCTTTAGGATAACTTTCTCCCAAGGAAGTTCCTCATCTCAGCAAGAGTTTAAGCTTGAGATTTTCACTCCATAACTCCAAACAGCTCCTCAACCAACTCAAGGTGAGCTTCAAACCCCACCTTTTCAATATTTTAATGTTTTTGGGGGAGAGTACAAGTCAAATCTTGCCTAAATACTTGAATAATTGCTTATATACGTATGATTGTATGTGTGTGAAATATTATTAAATTAATATTTTAGTAATATACTCACGAACATAGGATTACTCAATTTCATAAAGAACAGAGGATACCTTGTGCAAAAGAGCCTCCCAACTATTGAGTGTGTCTAACTTAACCCCTTTATCTATGCTTTCTTGCCTAAAGATAAAAGTTACAAAAAGGAACCTTACTAAGTGGACACCATTTCTAGTGATTTTCGAAAATAGAAACTTTGTGACTATTTTGCAAACTATCAGGGAGTATTTTATAAACATTCAATATAAAAGATTGCGTCAAGAAAATACACAAATAGAGCCTTTATGACAGAAATATTCGCATGTCACGAACTGCTGTCATAAAACCTCCAAGAACATAAGTAATGTTATATATGTCATAAAACAGAAAATGTGTGTCATAACCGGCAGTTATAAATTTATACAAATTATAAATTGACACTTTTTCTCTTGACTAAAATGACTCATTTTTCAATAAACGAAAAGGAACGAACACGAGCACCTAGTTAACGAGCACAATCAACGATATGGAACGAGAACGATATTTCTATTCAATGAGTATGAATTTCATTATTTATCTAACAGATAATGTATCTCTTACGATTGCTCACAAGGTTGTTAATATTCTAGTCAAACAAATCTCAAAAGTACCTAAATATAAAAATATTAGTGTACGTCTAAGTCCTGCAAGGAGTTATAGCTAGAGTCTCCTGGAGGGAGAGCGGAAATTTGTGTATAGATCTATACGGGGTTGACACCCCGCACCTTCGTTGTTCGCTACAGCTAGACATGCCAGTCTAGGGTGACAAATGTCTTTATCCAAACCGAGGGCGCCTGAGAAACGCCATAACAGGCACTTCGTCAGATTAGTCCGGTTATAACGACTCACTAGAATATGTTATATTAACTGGAAATTTATGTAAGGAAAACCTCATAAATAAACTTTGGCACATTGTGTTGACTGTCCTACACGTGATAAGTGATGGTCCGCATTTCTTGTGTTGACTGTCCTTCTTCATCGCGTAGAATGTCCATAATAGCCATGTTAATTCTTTCTCCTACAAGTATAGAGTCGTAACACTGCTATTTTTACAAATTAAAAAGCGTAGGACTCTATGGAAAACGTTTGTAAACGATTTTGATAACGATAAACTAACCACACATATACATAGTTGGAAACTAGAACTTACGATTATTTTATAGCAGAAAATATAGGATTTTCTGGGGAAAACGATTTTTCTACAATTTCGATAACGATAAACTAGAAAGCACACACTCAATTTTACTCGATAAGAGGAACAAGATTTTCAACCATATTTCCTTTTTGAAAATAAGGGATTTTTCTTGAAACGGTTGATTGTTACTATCCAAAAGAACTATTCTCGGACACAGTTCGCTTTTACAAATCACACTACTTTTCAGAATCACTCCTTATAAGGATGAACAAAAGTAATGTCATGCATACACATACTCATGATTTTCAAGGCAAGACTTCAAACGATTTCATAGAAAATATCAGATTTTCTAAAAGTACAACAAGAACGATTCTAAACAAGTGTAAACGATTTTATACACAAAACTGCTTATGAACTCACCAACTTTTTAGTTGACGCGTTTCAAAACGACTTGTATTCTCAGGGATCTAGTGAGCAGGTAACAAGGGATGCTGATGCAAGACCATTTAGCTGTAGTTTGGATTCTTTTCTACTTATGTATATTTTGTGTAACTCGAAGAACAAATACAATATGTAAACAATGTAAGTTTGTTATCTCAATGTATGATGTTTGGATTGCTTTGTCTCATTTATATTCAATTGTTATGATACTGCACAATGAAGTCACCCGCCTCAGGACGTTTCCGCCGTCTGGTCCGGGGGTGTGACAGATTGGTATCAGAGCATTGTTTATAGTGAACTGGTATATCTAGCCATACAAGATATACAACTATAAATACAATGGGACTAAAACACACTCTGCCTGAAAGTATACTTTAAAAAGATAAGTATTTTATGAAAGTATACATATCTACTAACATAGTATCATAACGAGAAGAAACCGAAAGTAACTAAAGGTTGAACACTACAGTCAAACCTGGGCAGTTATGTAATCATATCTGGGATCAATATAGCCTGATCAACTATATTTATTTGAGATATGACCAACATGTGCTTGGGAGTGATGGTGGTGTTGCAACAAACCTAAAACCTACCAACTATGAGTACAAGAGAATACTAGAATCGAACATCAAGTTTAAAATACTATAGGAGTATTTTACGACACTATGAACCGCTCCCACACCTAAACTTTCCCCGTATATCTCGTACCTCGATTCTCGTGCAAACAAGTAATTGAAATTCCTCGCCAAGACTTCTACTACCCTGTCTGGGTAAATTACAGATGGGGCAAGGAGAGACCAGAAGAAGTCCATGAGGAAAAATCCAGAAGTGGATCCTAAGGAACACCAAGGGATAAATCGTGAAAGGGAGAATTCCGATTAAGAACCCAGCAAGGATAAAAGCGCCAAGGAAACCCTTGATAAGCTTTGCCCAATTGATAGTAGATCAGAGACCCTTTCACCTTTCTTTTCGCAGATACATAAACACCTGATATAGGTACTCCTGGAATAGACATACCTAGAAACAAAACGACACCCACGCAAACACAAGTTGAGAAATTGGCTCCTATCCCATTTAGGGCGTATCTCCACAAAAGACAACCCGATCCACAATCGACGTGCACCGAACTCCGATAGGCAACGCCCTCACGAATCAGACATCCGTTTAAACCACAAGTAACCCAAAGTGACTCCCGGTTTCCAACCCCCTGTCATGGAGTAATGGAGACCATAAACAAAGCCCGATATATGGGAATGTAAATCCGATCCCCCAACAAGTAACCAGAACACCATTCCAGATGCCTTGCGAAACCCACAAGTAGGACCAGAAAACTGTTGGAGATAGTGTCTAAGTCCATAACTATATTTGGTATGTACTTGACCCGACCCGGCATGGTCCATTTGGGTTGCACTTCACCCGAACAATTTTCGGATAATCTTTTGAGAATAGTATAAGTTATGATTTATTAATATATTATAAGTTCTAATATATTAATATAAAATCATATTATTTAATTAGTGTTGATCTATAATTAATTTAGAATTAATTTAGAGATCAAAAGTATGACTAATTAAATATGGGCTCTTGTATTTATATAGTGTGGGCTAATGCTTATTTGGAATGGGATAGGCTTGCATGGAAAGTCCATGGATACTCCATGGAGCTTTAACCCATGGATCTCATGGAAATGAAAAGACATGGGTATTAGGGTTTACATGGATGTAACCCTAATCCACCACACTATATAAAGGAGGCTTTGGTTCTTGAAATTGCACTAGTTGAAGTGTGTAAACTAAGAGGGCCGATTTCAAGAAGTCTGTGACTATTCTCTCAAGTTTCCAAGTTTGTGGTGATTTGTGACTTCCATTTGAGGCATCCACATTATTGGTGCTAGGCTCTCAAACTCCAAGCAATCAACTACTACTACAAGGTAAGTAATTCTACTAGTTTTATTTGATTCGAGTACCCCATGCCATACTAGTTAGGATAAGAACCTTGGAAAAATAATTATTTGCATGTATCTTAGTCAAACATAGATCCAAGGTTTCTAGGGTTGCATGTATACCATAGGAGTGTTAGAATGCTGAAAACCCATAAGTGGTATCAGAGCCTGGTTTGTTTATTTGATACTTGATGCAAAAAAAAAAAAAAAAAAAAAAACTTGAAAATCGAAGTTTTGTTCAAAAGCTCGTATCAAAATTTCAAGTTTTTTTTTGTATATGTACTTACGATTCTTGAAATTTTTGATATGAACATTCTTAAACATATGAGTTTAGAAGATCATAGAAATTATGTGCTAATAATTGATTAGATTAATTCTTGATCTTTATGTGTTTTAATGGAGTCCATAACTAGTTCTTAAGTTATGGATAACCAAAAGTCACATTTATAAATAACCATTAAAAGAACACATAGGTTACAAAAAAAATGAAGAGTCTTCATTTTTAATAACCATTAACTCATAAGTTATGAGAAATGAAAAGTTTTGAAAGTTTACAAAACTTGCCCTCAAGTTTTGGAACATGTAAAGTCATATTAAAAACTTTAGTTCCAACCCCTAGAATTTTAAAAGTTAAAATTCAACTCTTATACTTTATAATATTATAAGTTTAATAATATTTATATATGTATAAGATCAAGTCGTCTTACCGCTAGTAAGCCTCATTCACGAAGCCGGTCTATAAGGGGGGTATAAGGTTGTTGCCTATAAAATGGCAACTTAATGGGTGTCCACTCTCACCCACCGCTTCCTTGATCGGTGGAGGGTCGTTAGCCGAATGGGTAGGACAAGGACTTATAAATTCTCATTAAAAGTATAATGATAATACTAAAGTAACTAAACTTTATTGAATTCCCAATCTTAGTTATTTTAGGAAAATGTGAATAAGGTGCTAATCCATGAAAGTACACTTTACACTTTGTTTAAGTCGTTAGTGGAGCGTGTGTGGTTAACCGGCACACTAACTTGAACTTAACAAGGTAGGTAAATGGTGACTTAATGTTTATCATAGTATCGATGGAGCGTGTGTGGTTAACCGGCACATCGATTGAGGGGTAATACATTAAGGGTACCAAGTAATTTGCATGGTTACTTCACACGTTGTTTTGTGATCCTCGGCATCCCAGTCACAAAACTTGAAGGGCACACTCGAGATTGAAACATGCCATTGAAGAAAGTTCAATGAATCTCAATGAATCTAGGCGTTTCTAAACCAATTAAAACCTAATTAAATATTTCGTTTTTCATGGTGGAAATTGGTGAATCGTCATTCACCTACCTTCAAATATCTTATAGCTTAGATTACGGCATCCCTCTTCTAAGTTATAAAATATTGTGTTGGGTCCTAGCCTTAATATTACATTTGGGTGTTTTGTTAAGGATTATCTCTATATCTAATCTAATCTATTCCCTCTTCTTTTCAGATGTCTTCCAATAACAATGCTTCTGGCTCAAACCCTACTAGCTCCTTCTCTCTCATGAATCTTTGTGGGAGAGTCATCTTTGATGGGTCCAACTTTACAGATTGGATCAGAAACATCAGGATGGTCACTCGGTATGAGAACAAAGAATATGTTCTCGACAAGGAGCTGAAGGTACCCGAGCCAACTGCTACTCCTGAAGAGCTTGCTGAATATGAGGTACATGAAAGAGATGCTACAAAAGTGGCATGCATCATGATGGCCACCATGACAGCCGAGCTCCAAAAGTCCTATGAGGACTATTATCCTTTTGAGATGCACCAGGACTTGATGGACCGCTACCATCAAAGTGCTCGTCAAGAGCGATATGAAATAATCTCCTCCATGATAACAACCCGAATGAAGGATGGTGAACCCATCACGGGCCACATGCAAAAAATGCAAAGGTATGTGGACCGTTTACTGAAGCTGAATGTGAACTTCCCTGAGGAGTTAGCAATAGACATCATTTTGCATTCCTTGCCATCGTGTTATGATCAATTCCGCATGACATATCACATGAACAAGGAAGAAGTCACCCTCAGCAAACTTCAAGGACTCTTGAAGACCGCCGAAAGTGGTCTAAAGGGTAAGTCGGTTGTTACTACTCCTACTCCTACTCCAACTGCGACCAATGTCTTGGCAATCGGGCATGGCAAAGGGAAGAAGAGAAAGAACCCTTCTAAGGGTACCAAGGGTAAGACCCTTGAAGGCTCCTCTTCAAGCAAAACCAAGAAAGGTTTTGTCACTCCTTCTGCTAACCCTAATGAGGCTGAATGCTTATATTGCCATGAAAAGTCGCACTGGAAGCGAAACTGCCCAAAGTACCAGCAAGATTTGAAGGATGGGAAAGTAAAACCCAACCATGCAGGTATATACACTATATTGTCTAATAACTCACCTCATTCTAAGTCTTGGGTCCTTGATACAAGTTGTGATATTCACATATGTTGTGATTTGCAGGGACTAAAAAGAAGTGAGAATGTGGAGCAGGGAAAGATAAACTTGATCATGGGAAACAGGAAAGCTTCACTTGTCACCAAGATAGGAGTTTATTCCTTAGTGCTAAATAGTGGGTTTACATTAGATTTGAATAAATGTTATTATTCGCCAGAAATGGCAAGAAATGTTATTTCCTTTCATGCATTGTATAAACAAGGTTTTACCTTTTATTTTGATAATAACAATGGTAGTATTGATGCTTTCTTTAATAATGTTCTTTATTTTAAAGCATTACCTTGTGATGGCGTGTATGAAACTGTATCTGTTGTAGATAATCTAGGAAATAATTTATTGTGTATTAACTCTTCCACTAGCTTAGATAAAGAATCCTTATGGCATTGTCGTCTTGGACATGTAAGCAAGAAACGCATAGGCCAACGCCAAAAGGATGGAGTCTTGGAGTCATTTGACCTAAAGTCAGATGATAGTTGTGAATCTTGTTTGCTTGGTAAAATGACAAAGTCACCTTTTACTGGCACTTGTGCAAGGGGTGAAGGTTTGTTGGACCTCATACACACGGATGTGTGTGGACCCTTCAGAACCGCCACAAGAGATGGTAATCCGTTCTATGTGACTTTTACTGATGATTTTAGTAGATATGGATATGTCTACCTAATCAAGCATAAGTCAGAAACCTTTGAGAAATTTAAAGAGTTTAAGCAAGAAGTGGAGAATCAGTTGGGCAGGAACATTAAGATGCTTCGATCCGATCGTGGTGGTGAGTATCTTAGTACTGAGTTCCTTGACTATCTTAAGGAATGTGGGATTGTCTCACAATTGACACCTCCTAGGACACCACAGTTGAATGGTGTAGCTGAGAGGCGCAATCGGACCTTGTTGGACATGGTTTGTTCCATGATGAGTCGAGCTTCGCTACCAATCTCATTTTGGGGGTATGCCTTAGAGACTGCCGCCCATATCCTTAATCTAGTCCCTACAAAGAAGGTTGCCAAAACACCTCACGAGGTGTGGACTGGAAAAGTTCCCAATCTAGACCACATCAAGATTTGGGGTTGCGAGGCTTTCGTGAGACGCGAGACTCACGATAAGCTCGAACCCCGAAGCGAAAGATGTATTTTCATCGGCTACCCACAGAAATCCTTTGGTTACATCTTCTACAGACCCAGTGATAATGTGGTCTTTGTAGCAAGAAGAGGACTCTTTCGAGAGAGAGAATTCATGAGCCAAGGAGATAGTGGGAGGCAAATTAACCTTGAGGAAATTCAAGAGTCAAGTGGTGAAGGAACCTCAAACCCTAGCCCTCAACCTGAGGAGGAAACTCCTGTTGAGCGGACTGAAGAATCTATACCTCTGAGGCGTTCCACCAGAGTTAGGAATGCACCTGAGCATTATTATGGTTTTCATATTACTGCAGAAAGTGAGACACTTATCAGTGATAACACACTGGTAAATCTGGATGAGCCTAACAGCTACACGGAAGCCATGGCAGGCCCTGAGGCTGCTAAATGGAAAGAGGCCATGGATAGCGAGATACAGTCCATGTATGACAATCAAGTTTGGAACTTGGTTGACAATGTACCTGATCGTAAGATAGTTGGGTGCAAATGGATCTTCAAGAAGAAGACCGACATGGATGGTAATGTACACACTTATAAGGCACGACTGGTTGCAAAGGGTTATTCTCAAACTCCGGGAGTTGATTATGATGAGACCTTTTCACCAGTGGCCAAGATTAAGTCTATTAGGGTTCTGTTAGCCATTGCTGCATTTCATGATTATGAAATATGGCAAATGGATGTCAAAACCGCTTTCCTTAATGGAAAGTTGGCTGAAGATGTTTACATGGTTCAGCCAGAGGGTTTTGTCAGTACAAAGTACCCCAGTAGAGTGTGTAAGCTCGAGAAATCCATTTATGGATTAAAACAGGCACCTCGCAGATGGAATCTTTGCTTTGATGAGAAAGTCAAAGAATTTGGCTTTTCAAGGCGTAAAGATGAATCTTGTGTCTATATCAAGGCTAGTGGGAGTATAGTCAGCTTTTTGGTACTGTATGTGGATGACATACTACTCATTGAAAATGACATCCCAACCCTGCAGGAAGTAAAGTCCTGGCTTGGGAAGTGTTTCGCTATGAAGGACCTTGGAGAAGCTGCCTATATCCTACGGATAAGGATTTTAAGAAACAGGAGTAAAAGACTAATTGGACTTAGTCAAAGCACCTATGTGGACAAAGTGTTGAAAAGGTTCAACATGCATAACTCCAAGAAAGGAGAGTTACCCATCCAGAGTAACGCCAGATTGAGTAAGACACAAAGCCCTAGTACTGAGGCTGAGATAGCAGAAATGAGTCGAATACCTTATGCTTCAGCTGTAGGATCGATCATGTATGCTATGACGTGTACTCGACCTGATGTAGCCTTTGCTTTAAGCATGGTTAGCAGGTATCAGGGGAACCCTGGCAAGGCACACTGGACCACGGTAAAGAATATCCTCAAGTACCTACGGAGGACTAAGGACTGGGTCCTTACCCTCGGTGGCAGTGAGGACTTGAGAGTTGTAGGGTACAGTGATGCTAGCTTTCAGACTGACAGGGATAATTTCCGCTCTCAGTCGGGCTGGGTCTTTACTCTAAACGGAGGGGCAATTACTTGGAAAAGTTCCAAGCAGGAGACAGTGGCTGATTCCACTTGTGAATCAGAGTATATAGCAGCAAGCGAGGCAGCAAAGGAGGCTATATGGCTAAAGAACTTCATCGGAGACCTTGGAGTTGTACCAGCTATAAAGGAGCCAATGGAGATTTTCTGTGACAGCAATAGTGCGGTTTCCTTAGCCAAGGAACCAAGAGATCATGGGAGATCCAGACACATTGACAGAAAATATCACTTCATCAGACATCGAATAGAAGAAGGAATCCTCGTGGCAAAGAGGGTATCATCGGATGAGAACCCAGCAGATCCCCTCACGAAGGGACTGACTCGGGCTAAGCATCTCCAGCATGCTCGGAGCATAGGGCTGAAGGATGATATTAGTTTTAGTAGTTAGATAATCTTGAAATTTGTAAAATGTAATTGACATTTGATGATAAATAAAAGCTGTTATTTATGAGTAAAGTGTTGCTATCTCTTGTCAATCGTTTACTATTATTTCTTTTTGCATGTTTTGACTTCTAGAATAATTATGTTATGGTTTATATCATATTATTCAAACTCTCCACAGTCGGTCATATGTTGGAAGTAGATATGAATCAAGACTGTCATGGGTTGGCTTGTAGAGGTCTAAGATGTTAGACAAAGCGGGGCTACATCACTCATGAGTGCTCATAAGTTCTGAGTATTGGATTCAACCCACGCTCACTTGTATCACTTCATGGAATTTATCTCGAGTGATCGTGAGACGGTAATATCATATAAGTCTTCAAACCTAGAGATATGATTTGTTGCCTATGAGTTGGTTATGCATTGATTGCACGAAAACGCATTGGTAACTCGATGTTATAAACCGTGCCTTTGTGTGTAGTTCAACAAGTAGTAGAGAAAACATATGAGTCGAAGTTTATCTGTTCCTTCTAGGATTAGAAGCGATATCTGGGCCCCTCGATGATTTTGTTTTGACCTATGTACCGGGCCCGGTCAGAACTAAATTGATGTGTTCAGTTAAGTTCTATGTCAAACAAATCAGAAATCGGGAAACAAATGCTGGACAATAAGCAAGACCATGTTCCATGTATTTGTCCGACTGATATCTAGAACATAGGATTATATGATCACTTATCTAAAATGGCGCTTCATAGTTCAACAGAGTTTTAAGAGCTACGATTGCTGATCGGTTCCTGAAGTCATACTTGCAACTATAGTTATTAGACTTATCCAAGTGGGAGACTGTTGGAGATAGTGTCAAAGTCCATAACTATATTTGGTATGTACTTGACCCGACCCAGCATGGTCCATTTGGGTTGCACTTCACCCGAACAATTTACGGATAATCTTTTGAGAATAGTATAAGTTATGATTTATTAATATATTATAAGTTCTAATATATTAATATAAAATCATATTATTTAATTAGTGTTGATCTATAATTAATTTAGAGATCAAAAGTATGACTAATTAAATATGGGCTCTTGTATTTATATAGTGTGGGCTAATGCTTATTTGGAATGGGATAGGCTTGCATGGAAAGTCCATGGATACTCCATGGAGCTTTAACCCATGGATCTCATGGAAATGAAAAGACATGGGTATTAGGGTTTACATGGATGTAACCCTAATCCACCACACTATATAAAGGAGGCTTTGGTTCTTGAAATTGCACTAGCTGATGTGTGTAAACTAAGAGGGCCGATTTCAAGAAGTTTGTGACTATTCTCTCAAGTTTCTAAGTTTGTGGTGATTTGTGACTTCCATTTGAGGCATCCACATTATTGGTGCTAGGCTCTCAAACTCCAAGCAATCAACTACTACTACAAGGTAAGTAATTCTACTAGTTTTATTTTATTCAAGTACCCCATGTCATGCTAGTTAGGATAAGAACCTTGGAAAAATAATTATTTGCATGTATCTTAGTCAAACATAGATCCAAGGTTTCTAGGGCTGCATGTACACCTAAGGAGTGTTATAATGCTGAAAACCCATCAAAAACTATGTTGACCATGTGCACTCTTTAAAAGAGGAAATGGTCATTTGGAAACCACAACTCATAACAATCAAGGCTAGGACAGCCTTAGCAGCATAAGGAACACAAAAAGGGCACCCTTAATACAAGTGAAATGGCCAAGCACTTTGTGCGCCAAATGAGAATCACCACACTACTCGCCATAGGTTCATAATGCCCTTAATCGCAGCCAGTAGTAGTAAACCAAGAGGCGTACATCCTCCAAGAATCCATACAACCGAATCCGTTAGCTATAGTGCTAGCTATGTGCTATTTTGACGGACTCTACGTTAGACAATACATGTTACCACTCAATACCATAACTGCATCATGGGGATGTAGGTCGACACAATTAGCACCAGTCCGTTAAGATCATAGGAGTAAACCCACTTGAAATTAGCTACAAGTACATACGAGCTTACCTTTCGTGTGCAACAGAGTCATGTCTTCTCGTAAAGACAACCAGTACCCCGACTATGCACCGGCCCTACGAATAGACTCCGCCACTTTCCAAGCCACTGTAACAGCGGCTGTGGCAGCCGTCATGGCATACCTCAATGCCAACGACACAAGCAAAGTTGAAAGCAGTGTTGGTAACTCCAACCGTAACAATAACCAAGGAAACCAACAAAGTACAACCCACCCATGCACTCAAGGACCTAAACCTAAGAACCAGAAACGAAAGTTCGAAAACGAAAAAGTAGGTAGTTCGACTTAGAGTGTAACGACGTGAATTTTCAAAACAATTTTTCATTTTTAACACATACTTTCATTCATACGATAATCATAAAAACATAATGTGTCCACTGTAACATAACAAAACATGTCCCAAGATCTCATATACATAAATCCTCTCAGTGTGTACGGATCATGCCGGCGCCTTCCCGCGATCCTCGCTAGTACCTGAAACACATATCACAACATCTGTAAGCATAAATGCTTAGTGAGTTCCCCAAAATACCACATACCACACATACGCCTTTCCAGGCCATAACTCTATAGGATCTTCCGATCCATGTGTATCAGGGGACTTCCGTCCCAAATCCCGGTAGACCTTCCGTCCTACCCGTATCGACCTTCCGGTCCGTACCCTCTTGACCTTCCGGTCCATATCATCTTGACCTTCCGGTCCATACCATATCATAACATACATAGCACATACATATCACATATTCGCATATAGCACATACATCTCATAGCATTCAAGACCTTCCGGTCACACATAGGTACCCTTCCAGGTACAGTATAGTGAGAAGACTCACCTCGTATGATGTCTAGTAACTCACGTGCTCGATATCCCTGAATCTCGAAATAACGACCTAGCCCCGCCTAATCACATAAAGTAATTATTTCAAATCATTAACGGCTCTCAAGGCTAGACTAAATCCCTTTCTACAATCCCATAGAAGGGTAAAAGACCATTTTACCCCTCCCTGACTCAAAAGTCCACATGTTGACCAAAACCCTAAAAGTCAACGAAAGTCAACAGCAAGCAGTACGCGGGGCGTACCAGCTCTCGTACGCGGGGCGTACTCCAGCGATCCAGAATTGGGGAACGCGACCCCCTACGCGGCGCGTACTGGGATTACGCCCAGCGTAAATCCCAGTTTTCTTCTTTCTTCATTTTTGGTCTTAAACGGTTAAGACATAAGCTCATATTTCAGATTTGGCCATTCTAATACCTCTTAATCCATAAAGTCGAAACCTTTAAGCCTTTGCATGGCTGTAAAGGTCACCAATCCCTCCAAACACCTTTCCTCTTTTCTGATTAAGCCCTAATCTCATGCATGACTTAATCTCAACGTCCAAGATTGGATTTTTATGAACATACAACTCATAATACTCTGAAATATGGCAGATCTAGGCCAATGGAGACTATTTTCTCATAAAGTCTCCACCTTGGGACCAAAAACCCTAAAAGTTGGTCCATGAAACATAAATAAAAAATAACAAGGAAAGCTTTGAGCTTTATACCTCTAAGTGAAGCTCCTCCCTCTGTAGAACTCAGATCCAAGCTTGCACTCCAACTTCTAGCCTCCACAAGAACCTCCTCTTCTTCTTTACTAACACACAAAGACACTTTCTAGCTCAAAACACTCACATACAAGCTTTAGGACGAAGGAAATGCTCTCTTAGGGTTTCTCTCTGTGAAATGGTGGCTGAGGATGAGGCCATTGCATTCCTTATATAGTGCACAAGTCACAAAATTAGGGTTTTCATCTGGGCCGGTTACGCCCGGCGTAACCCTGGGTACGCCCAGCGTACCCGGGCGAGTCCGCGTCCAAATTAAGCGCGTGAGTACGCGCAACGTACTCCTCAGTACGCCCAGCGTACTCACAAGCCTAACATTTTTACTTTAAGGGACTTAACTTGACAACTTGGAAAAAGGAGAAGGGTTAAATTGTTGTACCTGAATTTCAGGATGTTACATAGAGGCTTACTAAAAGGCAACAAACGGGACCAGTCTCTACCCCTATTAACCCTACTCCTCCCACACCAAGACAATCATACCTTGGGAACAATCCACCCTGCAACAAGTGCAAATACCATCAATGGAAAGTCTGCCAGTCATTTCGTTGCAAAAGGTGCAACAAGATGGGGCGCACCTCCCGCTACTGTAGGGCCCCGGCCCCATGCGTCACTCTGACCCTCAACCCAGAAGTAAGTCCAGTTTGTCACTGGTGCGGTGCAACAGGACATTTCAAGAGAAATTGTCCAACAGAGATGACTGACGAGGGAGTTGACAACTAGACATGAATAGACGACAAGAAACCCTGCCAAGATTTTTGGTACGTTTCGAACGATAAACTTCATGTAACGGTTTTTCACAAAAAGGTCTTGCAAATGGAAGACATAATCAAAAACTATTTCCCCATTCGACCGAATCCGTGAATCACGGAGAAGCTAGAGAATCCTTACGAATGAACCATGATGGTCCCATATGAACGTTAGTATCACATATGGTTAGGATTCCGCAAACTAAGAACATGCGATTCCATATTACTTTCTGTCCCTGGGCTGAATAGCGATTAGGACAGAACTCCAGTCAACCATCTCTAAAGATCATGAGTATGTACGGTTAGGTCACATCCATCTATAGCGGAAGGGCCTGGCAGAATTCGGATTACGAATTCCCTTGCCTTATAACAGCACCCTCGTGTCGCTAGAACACCTAACAAGCAGAAACGATGTAGACCCAATGGTAACAATGAAAACGAAACTAGCAACGATAAGAACACAAACACTAGAACTCCTAACAAGCAGAAACGAGATAGACCCAATGGTAACAACGAAAATGAAACTAGCAACGATGAGAACACGAACACTAGAACACCTAACAAGCAGAAACAAGATACACCCAATGGTAACAATGAAAACAAAACTAGCAACGATGAGAACACGAACACTAGAACTCCTAACAAGCTGAAACGAGATAGACCCAATGGAACAACGAAAACGAAACTAGAAACGATAAGAACGCCAACACTAGAACTCCTAACAAGCAGAAACGAGATAGACCCAATGGTAACAACGAAAACGAAACTAGCAACGATGAGAACACGAACACTAGAACACCTAACAAGCAGAAACGAGATAGGTCCAATGGTAACAACGAAAACGAAACTAGCAACGACAAGAACACGAACATTGGAACACCTAATAAATAGAAATAAGATAGACCCAAATGGTAACAATGGAAATAAAACTAGCAACGATAAGAACATGACCATAGAACACCCTGTCATTCCTAGCAACCAGTGCTCCTCAAATCGACGTAACAACAAGAAGTCCAATGCCATCAATTGGCACGGACAGACGTGATCCTCACCTTACAAACCTCGAGCTCTGCCAATAGACTTTCTTCCCACTCCACCGGGTAACGAAACTCTTTCAGTCGGTAACGGCAAATCCCTAGCAACTAGACACCTAAGTCGTGGTGTAAGAATTGCCACACGCTCTTCCTTAGGCCCGATAAAGATTTAAAAATCAAGGAGCAAAAGACATTAAGGGAATTCGAAAGGCTTCCAACCTTCCTCCAAAGGTTCCCAAAACCTCTTGGAAATCTCAACCAAGTGCTAAGCAGAAATAGAAACACCCCGATAACCAAACACCCGATACCACTTAGCATAGTCACAAGAACGAATAATGTCTGATCATAAGATCGGCATATTATGTGAAGGAAACATCAGACCCAATCCCTAAACACAGGAAGCACCTGTCTAACTCATAAGGGGGAAAATACGAAAGCACCATAAGCACCACTGACTACGAGTAAGCCAAACAAACCCATCATCAAGGATCGATACTCCCTACCCCGAAATCGGAGGTTTGCTCAACCACCAGCAAAGAAGTGGCAGAGACCGACCTACCATTAGGTTGGAAAAACCATAGGGAGAAAACTCCCAAGATAACCTAAGGCTCATGAGTTCAACTATATCACGCAAACGCAACCTTGGTGACCATAGTACCAACTCCTAACGCCCAGAAAACTCTACTTCTAGAACACCAGGATCCCGATCCCTAGAAGACCATTCAAAAGGCCTTGCCAAGAAAGGGCCCGATAACTCATAGTCTCCGATTAACGTAAGGAACTAGTTTTGGACATTTCTCCTTTCATGGGCTGTTAGGTGCAATTTGTGCACCTTTTTGCACACCTTTTAGTCCCATTTCATGCATCTATTTAGCATAATTGTCCTTCATTTGTCTTGCATTTCATCATATTTCATGTTAGTCTCTAGAACAACCTTAGTTGCACATTTTCATGTCTTTTTCAGGTAAACCGGAGGTTGGAACACGCTTTGGGAAGTGTCGGGAAGCATTGGTGAAGATTTCGGGATGATCGGGCGAAGAACGAAAAAGTTGAAAAATCAAGTTTGGATTCGGAGTCAGAGGGATACACGGGCCGTGTTGGATTTACACTGAAAAATCAACACGGGCCGTGTTGACCAAAATGGGTGCTGTTGACCATGCTGAACACGGGCCGTGTCAGTTTTACTCTATGTCCAACACGGGCCGTGTTCGACCCAGAAACCAACTTTTGGCAGTTTTTCCTATCTTTCATATTACGGGTTAAGGGCCATTTTTACACACACACACAACATATCAGAGCACCATTGGAGAGGAGAATTCGAAGGTTTTGGCAAGGGTTTGTCCGTTAATCATTTGGAAACATTAATTCTCGTTTTCGTAAGTTGTAATTACACTTAATTTCATCTTTTAGACTTGTGATCTTGTTCTAGCCATGTGTGGCTAGAACCCTAACTTCTCCAATTTCATGTTTTGACTTTTTGGTTGTGAATCAAATCATATGACCTGATGTTTGTGTTTAATTTCTATCTAGTGAAATTGATTTTACTTCAATCGAATGTTTGATTCTAATAATGATTCTTATTGGCCACTTGAATTGGGGTTAGGTCATTCAAGTTATTCATTTTGCAAAATCCGTAATTGTTTTGTGAATTGAACTAAGTAACAAGCATTAAATTGATTTCTTATGAATGAATTTAGTGTAAATCTTTTCACACATTCTTACGCTCCCGAGCTTGTGAGGAGTATTGGGTGTTGTTGGGAACATTCACAATAAGCTTAATGCAATCTTTTAATCTACTTCTAAGAGCTTGTTTAGATTAGGTTAATAAGGTTAGGATTAATCAAAGAGCTTGTTTTGATTGATTAATGTGGTGAATGGAAAGTGTTAGAGCTTGTTAACACTTTCAAGTACCAACTTAGATAGAATGAAACAAATGTCTTGTCATCTTTGATTCACATTGCTGGATTGTCATACATGAGGTTGGAGTCCTTACCATTTCTGAATTTAATTCACTCTTTTAGTTGATTACTTGTGTTTTTAATTGTTTGTTTTAATTATTGCATTCAAAACCCCCTCTTTACTGTTGGTCACCATAGTACCTTGCGCAAAGAGGTATAGACTAATTATCCCGTGTCTTTGTGGATCGACCCTGCTTGCCTTGTACTACCTTTTAGTGCAATATAGTGGGATTCTTTTGGAGAATATTGTACCCCTTTATTTGTTGGGTCTGACACGCCCTAACAAATTGGCGCCGTTGTCGGGGACACGGTGTTACTAATTGTTTATGTCAAGATTTTTGTGAGCAGGTACATCTTTATCTAAAAAAACAAAACAAAAACAAAAAAACAAAAAAGAAAACAAAAAGTGTGGCTTAGAGATGAACACTCCTTACATTAAAGACCAACTTTCTGAGCTAGCCCAGATAGTTATGATGATTGAAAATGACCAAAATGTGCATCCCACACCTATTCCTTGTGATTTTTGCACTCAAAATGGACATCACACCAACATGTGTCCATATTCACAAGGGAAATGGGAGGAAGTGCATGAAAGGGGAAGCTACTACTGGCCAAACCAATGGAGTTATGATCAACCTCAACATGATCAATGGTGGGAAAACAACCAAGCTTGGGGAAACAACTAATGCCAAAACCCATACCAAGCTTGGGGAAATGACCAATACCAAATAACTCCACAGTTCCAACAACTATATTCTCCACCTCCCCAACAACCTGAAACGTCGAGCATGTCCTTGGAAGACATTGTCAAAAGCATTGCCACTACTACCCAGATCTTCCAAGAAACAACCAAAGCTAGCCTCGAAAGCTTAGAGCAACAAATTGCACAACTTACTCAATCTGTGAGTATATTGGAAACTCAAGGAAAATTACCATCGCAGACCGAAGAGGACCCAAGGCATACTGTTTCTGCCATCACCTTGAACGATGGGAAATTTTTTGATGACCCAAGATTGCAATTTGAAGATGGGGAAAAGGATAAAGAAGTAGAAGTAGAGAAGGCTAATGAGGAAGAAGTAGAAATTGAGAAGGCTGACATGGAAGTTGTAGAGGATGTGTTAGAGGTTGATGAAAGAGAGGCTGAGCCACCCACTACCAATGAGAAAATCCTTTCACTGGTAGACCAAACACTAGAACCGAAAACGATAAATCTGTCGGAACCTTCAAAGGATATATAGCCCGAGAAGGAAGAGACACAATCAGTCATCAACTCAAACACCCTATCAAAGAAAGAAGAGTTGATTACCTTAGTGGAAAAGTACATGAAAGGGGTCAGTTGGATGATTGCTATCATCAAAGGTCTAAGTCCAACATGGTTCCCAAGCAAAAAGAAAGTCAAGTACAAGATAAGTGTTCCATTGAAGGAGGTGGCGAAAAGTTTGATGAGTTGGAAAGGCCCACATACTTAGAATGAATCATATTCGAGGACCACGTCGAGCCAACGACTTAAAACAAGGGCGGCTAACCGGGAGGCAACCCGGGGGTATTTTTGTCCTTTTCTTTATAAACATTTCTGTTTCTTTGAAGTTTTTAGTTTTTAATGTTCCAAATGTGTTGCAACATGTTTTTCTACCTAGAAAATGAATCTCGGGCTCCAAAAATATTTCACGGATAGCTTGGGGAAGATGAAGAGGAGGTTCTCACCACCAACTGCAAGGCTCCAAGAACGATTCGGTAAATTCTTTCCATATCTTTAATCGTTCATATTTTGCTTTAAAATTTAATATGTGTGCACTTGTGACTGTTTTAGACTCTTACCCAACCCGACTACCATCCCCCACCACCTTCCAATGATTAGATAGGTTGTTCCGCCCTCTCCACGCATCGGGGACGATGCTTATTTTTAAGCTTGGGGAGGGGTAGAGTTGTACATTAGGATCACCTCCATGCAATAAATTTCAAAAAAAAAAAATCCTAAAAGAATTTTTCGTTTATGTTCTTAGTTTCCAATTTTTTCCTAGTTTCTTAAAAAAAAAGCAAAAAAATAAAACATCTCCATGCATTTTCATTTTCATGCATTTCATTAAAAAAAAAAAGATTTAATACGAGATGAGACACTCTTTACATACAAGTGCTCCATGAAGTGGGAAATCGAGAGCTCAAATCAAAATGAAAAAATACCGAAGCAACCGGATAGTTACCGGAAGTGTAGAATCAGCTGTCATAACTAGGGGACCCAAACACCGTAATTCGAGACCCTAGCCTTAGATAATAAAAAGAAATTATATTGAAACGTTTTTTTTTGGGCGGTAATAACAGCTTTAGGATGATTTGCTTCTGAATGTTTAAAAAGAATCTTTATCGGCAACTCTGGACCCACAGAACACAGACCTATTTGTTGACACGCGTCACCCTCGCGGTGACAGAGAGCTTAAGTATCAGATCCACACAGTCAAGAAAGAAGGAAGGGTACAACTGTCATATCTAGTACCCAAATCAGAATTTCAAATGCTAAAACGAAGAAATCTCAAGAAATTCCAAAAATGAAGATTGAACAACCCAAATTCAAAACGAAGTACAAATCAAAGTTCAATCAAATCAAAAGCCAATTCAAAGTCAAATCTGGCGAATGAAGAACTGTGTGCTATGATACTTGTGGCTCTCGAAAAAGTGAAAGCATAGGATCTGGGCCCCTTCGGGTGGGCTCACTGTTTCAGCGAAAGCTGATTCGCCGTGACGGGTTCTTAATGAATAATGATGCGTCGATTCTGATTCTTGGCCATCTAGTCTTAAGGACATGAAATCCCGGACCGTGTTATTTTCGCCCATAAAGCTAATTAAGGTATAAAGTTTAAATAAAACTATGGTTGGATTATTGGGTTACACTGTTTCGTGGTCTTCCTCACTTTGGGAGTCTGTGATATGTGGAAGGTACAGGATGGTCGCCTAGGTATTAATGATTGGAGCCCCATTGATGTAAAGTTTGATCATATTTATATATATTTATAAAAAAATAAATAAATTACTTGTCTTCTTAATTTTTTTTTCTTTGGTTCATTTTGTTTCTTAAGTATCTTTTGTACATATGTTTCTTTTTCATAGTTTTCATTGCATGCATTCATTCTTAGCTTTTAGGATCTTCCTGTCCCCGTTTGTTCTATATTTCATTTTCCATCTAGAAATCGTCATGTTTGTCCGGTTCTTGTTCTTTCTTGAGGACAAGAAAGGTCTAAGCTTGGGGAGATTTGTTAGGTGCAATTTGTGCACCTTTTTGCACACCTTTTAGTCCCATTTCATGCATCTATTTAGCATAATTGTCCTTCATTTGTCTTGCATTTCATCATATTTCATGTTAGTCTCTAGAACAACCTTGGTTGCACATTTTCATGTCTTTTTCAGGTAAACCGGAGGTTGGAACACGCTTTGGGAAGTGTCGGGAAGCATTGGTGAAGATTTCGGGATGATCGGGCGAAGAACGAAAAAGTTGGAAAAATCAAGTTTGGATTCGGAGTCAGAGGGGTACACGGGCCGTGTTGGATTTACACTGAAAAATCAACACGGGCCGTGTTGACCAAAATGGGTGCTGTTGACCATGCTGAACACGGGCCGTGTCAGTTTTACTCTATGTCCAACACGGGCCGTGTTCGACCCAGAAACCAACTTTTGGCAGTTTTTCCTATCTTTCATATTACGGGTTAAGGGCCATTTTTACACACACACACAACATATCAGAGCACCATTGGAGAGGAGAATTCGAAGGTTTTGGCAAGGGTTTGTCCGTTAATCATTTGGAAACATTAATTCTCGTTTTCGTAAGTTGTAATTACACTTAATTTCATCTTTTAGACTTGTGATCTTGTTCTAGCCATGTGTGGCTAGAACCCTAACTTCTCCAATTTCATGTTTTGACTTTTTGGTTGTGAATCAAATCATATGACCTGATGTTTGTGTTTAATTTCTATCTAGTGAAATTGATTTTACTTCAATCGAATGTTTGATTCTAATAATGATTCTTATTGGCCACTTGAATTGGGGTTAGGTCATTCAAGTTATTCATTTTGCAAAATCCGTAATTGTTTTGTGAATTGAACTAAGTAACAAGCATTAAATTGATTTCTTATGAATGAATTTAGTGTAAATCTTTTCACACATTCTTACGCTCCCGAGCTTGTGAGGAGTATTGGGTGTTGTTGGGAACATTCACAATAAGCTTAATGCAATCTTTTAATCTACTTCTAGGAGCTTGTTTAGATTAGGTTAATAAGGTTAGGATTAATCAAAGAGCTTGTTTTGATTGATTAATGTGGTGAATGGAAAGTGTTAGAGCTTGTTAACACTTTCAAGTACCAACTTAGATAGAATGAAACAAATGTCTTGTCATCTTTGATTCACATTGCTGGATTGTCATACATGAGGTTGGAGTCCTTACCATTTCTGAATTTAATTCACTCTTTTAGTTGATTACTTGTGTTTTTAATTGTTTGTTTAAATTATTGCATTCAAAACCCCCTCTTTACTGTTGGTGACCATAGTACCTTGCGCAAAGAGGTATAGACTAGTTATCCTGTGTCTTTGTGGATCGACCCTGCTTGCCTTGTACTACCTTTTAGTGCAATATAGTGGGATTCTTTTGGAGTATATTGTACCCCTTTATTTGTTGGGTCTGACACGCCCTAACATGGGCTCAACACTCATAAGTGTAAGACCACCGAAACTCTAGAAATTCCACCTGTCGAGGTCAAGGTAAACGCGAACCCACATCCCGAAGAGAAGCATGTGTAGTGGACATTGACAAAGTTTGGGATACCCACTTGCTTCTAATCGAGTATTCATATGACAACAACTACCACTCGAACATAGGAGTTGCACCCCTCGAGGCCCTGTGTGGCCAGAGGTGCAGATCATCCTCTGTTAGACTGAGATGGGAGATACCCAGCCAACAAGGTGACAAACGCCCAATAGCACACTCAGTAGACCCGAGATTATTCGATAAACCACAAGAAGGATAGTTAAAACCCAAACGCGACCTCAAACATCGTAACACCGACAAAGGAACTATGTAGATAACGTCTTAAAAACCTTGAAATCCCAAGTAGGGATCGGGTTATTATTTAAGAACTCCCCTCGAGGAAGAGTAACTCGAATCAAAAAGGAAAAGGTAAACTAAAATCCCGATGCACCAGACCCTTCGAGCTCCTCGCACGGATCGGCCCGGTAGCCTACCAACTCCAATTACCCTCCGAGTTTAGTAACGCACACCCTGTATTCCATGAATCGAACCTTGAAAGTGTCTATCGGACAACCCTCCCAGTCCTACTAGACAAGACTAAGGTGAACTAAAACCTCCTAATCATTGATCAGCCTATCAAGACAATGAACGGGAAAGTTAAGAACACAAAACAAAACTGCATCCCGATTGTGAAGCTTCGAGAAAACGTTAGGCGTGAACCGGAATTCACTTGGGGAGTGCGAAAACCAAATAAATCGAAAGTACCTTCATCTATTCCCATATTCATGACTCTATCTTTCGAAAGAATTTCGGGGTGAAATTCCCTCTAACGGGGGGATGATGTCACAACTAGCCTTTTTGGCTAGGAAATTCCGTCCGCAAGTAAGCAAGTACTATTGTGAGACTTGTGCTAACACTTCTAAGTGTACAATTTGAGTTCTTAATGAGCCATGAAGTGTTAGAATGAAAACTCTCCAAGTATGTGAAACCTCTCCCAATTCTCTCCAAGTATGTGAAACCTCTCCCAATTCTCTCCAAGTATGTGAAACCTCTCCCAATTCTCTCCAAGTATGTAAAATCTCTCCCAAATCTCTCCAAGAATAGTGATTCTCTCCCAAATCTCTCCAAGAATGCGAAATCTCTCCAAGAATAGTGAATCTCTCCCAAATCTCTCCAAGAATAGTGAATCTCTCCCAAATCTCTCCAAGAATAGTGAATCTCTCCCAAATCTCTCCAAGAATGCGAAATCTCTCCAAGAATAGTGAATCTCTCCTAAATCTCTCCAAGAATAGTGAATCTCTCCCAAATCTCTCTAAGTATGCTAAATCTCTCCAAGAATAGTGAATCTCTCCCAAATCTCTCCAACTATGTGAAATCTCTCCCAAATCTCTCCACGGATCTCAAATCTCTCTCAAATATCCCTAAATATCTTCCTTAGTCGAAAACAGCTCAAAACCGGAAGAGGAAACCCCAAAAGGACCCTCTTGGTCCGGAACCTCTTGGTCCGGAACCCTCTTGGTCCGGACTCCTCTTGGTCCTGAACCTCTTGGCCGGAACCCTCTTGGTCCGGACTCCTCTTGGTCCTGAACCTCTTGGCCGGAACCCTCTTGATCCGGAACCCTTCTGGTCCGGAACCTCTTAGTCCGGAATGTCTCCTAAGGAAGCCAAGAGGAAGCTCATCTCGGAAGCCTCTCATCCGGATAGGTTCGCAGCTCCGGAAGATTTCGCTTGAAGCAGCTTCGGAACCTCCAGCCGGATCCGCATCCTCGGTCCGGACTCACCTGATCTCGCACCCGACTCCAGAAGTGGGCATTGACTTCGGAACTTGTACAGCACCTCCGGAACACTCATACTGGCCACTTCGGACCCTCGCAGAACTGACTCTCCCCTCCGGAATTTGAACTGTAGCTCCGGAATTCTAGGAGGAGCTCCGGAATTCACCTCTTGGCTCCGGATTTTCATTATTTTCGGACTATTTTATCATTTTAAGGCATTTTGACGCCGGAAATTACACCAAACTCGTATTTTTCCTATCCTAAACCCCTTAGACTCCTATTTTATGCTAAAATTAATTATTTTAAGCATATCCTTCATAAAAACAAAAAGTTAGGATTTAGGAAAACCTTATCCTAAATCAAGAAAAGGACAAAAGGATTGACCTTGTGATTTGATGAAATTCCTCATTTCCCATGCAAATCACGGTATCCCATGCTTTACCCACCAAATATCCATGCATGGACCACCAGATCCCCATGCATCAAAGATTCCTTTCCTTTTCCTTATACTCCAAAGCAACGACAGTGAGGGAGTTTAGACTCCACTTTCTCTCTCACTTTTCTCATTTCCTCTCAAAACTCATCTCCAAGCAAGAACAAGAACTTACTGAAAACAAAATTCTAAACTTCTCCCTGGAGTTGTAAGGTAAATTCCTCCACTCATCAAATATTTTATAATATTTCAAGATGAATCCATATTATTTTATTCATAATAATATGTGAAAAATCACCTTTATGATAACTTTCTCCCAAGGATGTTCCTCATCTCAGCAAGAGTTTAAGCTTGAGATCTTCACTCCATAACTCCAAACATCTCCTCAACCAACTCAAGGTGAGCTTCATACCCCACATTTTCAATATTTTAATGTTTTTGGGGGAGAGTACAAGTCAAATCTTGCCTAAATACTTGAATAATTGCTTATATACGTATGATTGTATGTGTGTGAAATATTATTAAATTAATATTTTAGTAATATACTCACGAACATAGGATTACTCAATTTCATGAAGAACAGAGGATACCTTGTGCAAAAGAGCCTCCCAACTATTGAGTGTGTCCAACTTAACCCCTTTATCTATGCTTTCTTGCCTAAAGATAAAAGTTACAAAAAGGAACCTTACTAAGTGGACATCATTTCTAGTGATTTTCGAAAATAGAAACTTTGTGACTATTTTGCAAACTATCAGGGAGTATTTTATAAACATTCAATATAAAAGATTGCGTCAAGAAAATACACAAATAGAGCCTTTATGACAGAAATATTCGCATGTCACGAACTGCTGTCATAAAACCTCCAAGAACATAAGTAATGTTATATATGTCATAAAACAGAAAATGTGTGTCATAACCGGCAGTTATAAATTTATACAAATTATAAATTGACACTTTTTCTCTTGACTAAAATGACTCATTTTTCAATAAACGAAAAGGAACGAACACGAGCACCTAGTTAACGAGCACAATCAACGATATGGAACGAGAACGATATTTCTATTCAATGAGTATGAATTTCATTATTTATCTAACAGATAATGGATCTCTTACGATTGCTCACAAGGTTGTTAATATTCTAGTCAGACAAATCTCAAAAGTACCTAAATATAAAAATATTAGTGTACGTCTAAGTCCTGCAAGGAGTTATAGCCAGAGTCTCCTGGAGTGAGAGCGAAAATTTGTGTATAGATCTATACGGGGTTGACACCCCGCACCTTCATTGTTCGCTACAGCTAGACAGGCCAGTCTAGGGTGACAAATGTCTTTATCCAAACCGAGGGCGCCTGAGAAACGCCATAACAGGCACTTCGTCAGATTAGTCTGGTTATAACGACTCACTAGAATATGTTATATTAACTGGAAATTTATGTAAGGAAAACCTCATAAATAAACTTTGGCACATTGTGTTGACTGTCCTACACGTGATAAGTGATGGTCCGCATTTGTTGTGTTGATTGTCCTTCTTCATCGCGTAGAATGTCCATAATAGCCATGTTAATTCTTTCTCCTACAAGTATAGAGTCGTAACACTGCTATTTTTACAAATTAAAAAGCTTAGGACTCTATGGAAAACGTTTGTAAACGATTTTGATAACGATAAACTAACCCACACATATACATAGTTGGAAACTAGAACTTACGATTATTTTATAGCAGAAAATATAGGATTTTCTGGGGAAAAAGATTTTTCTACAATTTCGATAACGATAAACTAGAAAGCACACACTCAATTTTACTCGATAAGAGGAACAAGATTTTCAACCATATTTCCTTTTTGAAAATAAGGGATTTTTCTTGAAACGGTTGATTGTTACTATCCAAAAGAACTATTCTCAGACACAGTTCGCTTTTACAAATCACACTACTTTTCAGAATCACTCCTTATAAGGATGAACAAAAGTAATGTCATGCATACACATACTCATGATTTTCAAGGGAAGACTTCAAACGATTTCATAGAAAATATCGAATTTTCTAAAAGTACAAAAAGAACGATTCTAAACAAGTGTAAACGATTTTATACACAAAAGTGCTTATGAACTCACCAACTTTTTAGTTGACGCATTTCAAAACGACTTGTATTCTCAGGGATCTAGTGAGCAGGTAACAAGGGACGCTGATGCAAGACCATTTAGCTGTAGTTTGGATTCTTTTCTACTTATGTATCTTTTGTGTAACTCGAAGAACAAATACAATATGTAAACAATGTAAGTTTGTTATCTCAATGTATGATGTTTGGATTGCTTTGTCTCATTTATATTCAATTGTTATGATACTGCACAATGAAGTCACCCGCCTCCGGACATTTTCGCCGTCTGGTCCAGGGGTGTGACACACTGCATGTGCCTGCTCCGGCTTCCGCTTGGTGCGGAAGTCCAACTCCATTTCCCGTTCCCAGGCCTTCTCTACCATCTCATTCAGGGTTTTGGACCCTGTAACGCTCACAAACTCCCAGATATCATCCCTCAGCATGGAATGATAGCACGTCCTCCGCATGTCCTCACTGGTAGCGTACTGTGGGATCAACAAAGTTCGTTCCCGAAACTTGGCGGTGATCTCCGCCACAATCTTGGTGGTCTGCTGCAGGTCATGAAACTCTCTCACAAGTCGTTGCACACTAATGGTTGGTGCAAAGTCCAAGTCAAATCGCCGAACGAACATGGATGTCATCTCAGCCACACCGGCTGCTCCCACCTGGCTAGTAACCTCGCCCCACCAATCTCGGCCCCCATCTCTCAGCATGAAAGAAGCAAATCCCACCTTTTCCGCATCCGGGCAAGAAGTCGTGCGCTAGGCGTTCTCGATATCCGCCACCCAACATCGACGAACAATGTGGTCCCTGGCCCCGAAAAACTCCGGCTCCCCACATGCGTTGAACTCCCGGAATGAGGGAGTTCGGGCCCCAACCTGACCCGCAACAATCTTAGCCTTGAATGCCCTGAGTCTCTCTTCCATAATCTCCATCATACCCTCCTTGACCGTCCCGAAAATGACTGGGGTAGCGTCAAGGACGCCCCTGGTAACCTCGGCTGCAATAAGCTCGCCCAGCCTCTCATCAATGACATCGATAGTGTCGCCTGATCCCGCCCCGGATCCAGATCCCGATCCTGATCCTCCTGCTCCAAATCGTGTCATCGCCATGTTGAACTGAAATGTCATAAATCATAACGATCAGGATTTCCATATAAGGGATCTTCCCATGCCGGTCCTCCTTGAAGTCGTCAGATCAAACATTGGTTCGGGTATAGGTCCTGTGCTTTCAGTAGTACAGACCCAATACTACCTTCCACACCTACATGCACCTTTCCCCAATGCTCTATCTGATAACTCCAATTCGTCCCAAAACTAAACCATATTCCACAAACTACTGCATACATCAAATCTCAGGTTGTCCTAAGATTTGCTCTGCCCATACCAATCAGATCAATCACAACAGGTTGCCTTTATGCATGCAAATTATACACAGAAAGGATCAAATAGACTTTCGAATAAAAGATTCTACCCTAGGACCACAACCAGACAAGGAACAGGAAATAAGGCCAAATCAATCATTCTGGGGCTATAAGCTCCTAACCGTATACAATTTTAAAAGCATACACATAGCAAGTTCCGTATAATTAACAAAGCTCAACTATCAGTATAACATGGCTATCAGATTAGGGAACTGCTTACTTGGCTAAGCTGATCACGTGCGTTGCACTCTCATCTCTTCATTTCTTTTAAAACCCTTTTTATGTTATTTTTGAAAACAATTTTACCCTTTCCTTAGTTTGAGTCCTGACGCACCCGAGGGTGTGCCCGAATCCCTCAAACCAAGGCTCTGATACCAAATTGTAACGACCCAATTTTTACAAAGAAAATTTTCATTTTTGAATAACTAAACACATTTCCAATATCAAGAAATCCAATTATAATTGTTTTCAAAACATAAGTCAAATAAAACTTGTATTCCAAACATCAGAGTGTCCTATAAAATGCCCGAGAGAGTGCACGTCGCGCCATCAAGCTTTGCCCTTGCCCTTGGGCTCCGATGTAGTTGAAACAAATCCACAAACTGTAAGCTAACGCTTAGTGAGTTCCCCAGAGCATACCCCACACACACAAGCCACATAACACATATCAACTTAGCTATAAAGTTGTCTCTACCATTAGCCATGAAGGCTATCTCTACCATTAGCATATAAAAGCTACTTCTACCCTTAGCCATAAAGGCTATCTCTACCGTTAGCTGAAAAAGCTATCTCTACCGTAGCCCTAGAGGCTACCTCTACCGTCAACCATAAAGGTTATCTCTACCGCACATTACCACATAATCATGCCACACACCTCTACACAACAAGTATACCAGCTATCATAAAATGGGCCGGCCTTGGTGCCTTAGACCCATTGGTATGGTGAGAAGACTCACCTTTTGCCCGAAGAATCCGAAGGCTGCTCTCCTGACAGTCTGTAACCACCCGTACTAAATAATAATATGAACCAATGTTAGGGCTTCACAAAAACCAAGGGAAACCCAAACTCCAAGTCCTTTTACAAAGGCCCAAATATTCTTCCTTTGATAATCGGCCCCGATTCCATGTCTAAAAACCATCAATGGGCCTCTTGGCCCAATAAGGCCCTACCAAATACCAATGGCCCAAAACAGATAAAATGGCCCACTATTCTCAGAATGCAACCAAATCCAATAATCTAATGAGGCCCAACAGCTCAAGGCCCAAAACATATTCAAGCCCATCTGTGATGCGTACGCTTAGCGTACAACCCTGGTACGCGCAGCGTACTGGGGCTCTGGGACTTACACGCAGCGTACACTGGGTTACGCCCAACATACTAACAGATTAAGCACTTTTTCCATTAAGTGCTTAATACTCGATTCTTTTACGTCCAAAAGTCAGATCTACGCTTATTAAGATGACCTAGGGGATAAAGTTGGCAACTTTATGCCTTTCCATGCCTCATATGCTCCCAACACCCCTATGAAGACCTTTCTAAGGTTCTTAACCCATGCATGAGGTCAAAATACCCACCAAGACTCCATTTTTATGTTGCAAAAGGACCAAGGGACCTCAGATCTGTCATTTCCATCCTCTGGAGTTGCTTAACTCATAAGAGGAGATCCAAAATCAACCAAAGGGACAAAACTAGAAAACCCTAGCTAGATCTAGTGATTTAAGTGGAAAGTTGCGAGCTTTATACCTCCAAGAGCTCCTCAAGGTCGACAATATGCAAATTCTTGAAGCCAAATGACACTCCAAGCTTCCTTGACAACTTCTTCTTCTTAGATGAACACAAAAAGGACCAAAAATGCACTCTTAAAGCTCAAAATGCACTCACAAATGATATTAGGGTTTTTAGAGGCGTTTGAAGGTGAAGGAGGCTATTAAGGGTGAGGCTCAAAAGAGTTAAGGGTGTTTATATAGGTTTCAAGTCCATATTTTAGGGTTTGAACATCTGGCACGTACGCCCAACGTATGTGCTCCCCCTCCGCCATCCTCCTTGCCAAGTACGCTAAGCGTACTCATAAGTACGCCCAACATACTTAAGGGTCCCATATGCTATATTAGAAATACTTTAAGGGCTACAAGGTCATACCTGATTTGGAGTGTTACAACTCTCCCCCACTTGAACTAGAATTCGTCCTCGAAGTGCTTAGCTGCGAATAGATCAGGATAATGCTCCCGCATCTCCTCCTCTGGCTCCCAAGTCCATTCGGAGCCCCTTCGGTGCTGTCATTGCACCTTCACCAGCTTCACCTCCTTGTTCCGAAGACCCTTCCTCTTCCTATCTAAGATGGCAACCGGCCTATCGATGTAGTTCAGGCTCCCATCCACCTGAATGTCGTCCAACGATACAACTGCGGACTCGTCAATGACACACTTCCGAAGCTGAGACACATGGAAGGTGTTGTGAATCTGGCTAAGCTGCACCGCTAGATCCAAGCGATATGCCACCTTGCCCACCCGGGCCGTGATACTGAACGGGCCTATATACCGAGGCCCTAGCTTTCCCCTCTTTCAAAACCTGATAATCCCCTTCCAGGGCGACACTTTCAACAACACGAAATCCTCCACCTAAAACTCAAGATCTGATCGCCGTCGGTCAGCATAACTTTTCTGACGGCTCTGCGTGACACGTAGCCGGTCGCGCACCTGCTGAATCAGTCCGGTAGTCTTGAGCACTACCTCCGTGCTCCCCATGACCCGGTGCCCAACCTCATCCCAACACACCGGGGTCTTGCACCTCCGACCATACAACATCTCGAATGGGGCTCGGTCGATATTGGCATGATAACTGTTATTGTATGAAAACTATGCCAGTGGGAGGTACGTCTCCCAACTACCTCCAAAATCTAACATGCATGCTCAGAGCATGTCCTCCAGTGTCTGGATCGTCCTCTCGCTTTGGCCGTCAGTCTAGGGGTGGTACCCCGTACTAAAATGCAGCTGAGTACCCAGTTCCTCGTGGAACTTCTTCCAAAACCTGGATGTAAACCGGACATCCCTATCAGAGACTACCGATACTGGCACCCCGTGCCTAGCCACCACCTCTCGTACATAAATATCCACCAACTTCTCCGCAGACATACTCTCGGAAATCGGAATGAAATGGGCACTCTTCATCAGTCTGTCTACGATCACCCATATGGCGTCCACACCCCTCGCAGTCCTGGGTAACTTCGTGATGAAGTCTATAGTGATCTCTTTCCATTTCCACATGGGAATGGGTAGCGGCTGAACCTTGCCATGAGGCACCTGATGCTCGGTCTTGACCTTCTTGCAGGTCAAGCACCGCTCCACAAACCAGACGATCTCCCGCTTCACGCAGGGCCACCAATAACTCAATATCAAGTCTCTATACATTTTTGTAGCCCCTGGATAAATAGAGAACTTGGACTTGTGTGCTTCCTCTAATATCCTCTGTCTTACTCCTCCAGTCATCGGTACCCACACTCGACCACACTACGTCAAAAGGCCACGACTATCCTTAACGAACGAAGGATATTGTCCCCGAATCCGCTCTTTCTTCCAGTTCAGCTTCTTCACCCCCTCGACCTGGGCCTCTTTGATCATACCCAACAATGGAGAGATCACGGTCATCCTCAAACAAACGTTCCCAATCGGGGAACCTGCCGCCTTGCGGCTCAAGGCATCGACCACCACGTTGGCCTTCCCGGGATGGTATAAAATCTCACAATCATAGTCCATCAGTACATCCAACCACCTCCTTTGCCACATGTTGAGGTTCTGCTGATCCATCAAATACTTCAAACTCTTGTGATCAGTATATATGGTGCACCACACTCCATACAAGTAATGCCTCCAAATCTTGAGGGCGAACACCACTGCCCCCAGTTCCAGGTCGTGAGTGGGGTAATTCTCCTCAAGAGGCTTCAACTACCTCGAGGCGTAAGCTATCACGTGCCCCCTCTGCATCAGTACCGCACCCAACCCTGAAATCAATGCGTCACAGTACACCACCAAATCGTCTAACCCCTCGGGTAGTACTAGGATCGGAGCCTCGCACAACCTCCATCTCAGGGTCTCAAAAGCCGTCTGCTGATCCGTGCCCCACCGAAAAGTCACATTCTTCTTGGTTAAGCGGGTCAATGACACATCAATTTTGGATAAATCCTGTATAAATCTCCAATAATATCCCGCTAAACCCAAGAAGCTATGAATTTTTGTTGCGTTCTTCGGTACTTCCCACCTCATCACAGCCTCGAACTTGGCTGGATCGACCGAAATGCCCTCCTGATTGATGATATGCCCCAAAAAATGTACCTCCCGCAACCAGAAATCACACTTGGAGAACTTTGCATAAAGCTTCTCCGCCCTCAGGGTCTCTAGTACCTCCCTCAAATGCTGCTCATGCTGCTCCCTGGTCTTAGAATAGACCAGGATATCATCAATAAAAACAATCACCGACCGATCCAGCATCGGTCTACACACCCTGTTCATGAGATCCATGAACGCTACTGGGGCATCAGTGAGCCCAAACGGCATCACCACAAACTCATAATGCCCATACCGAGTCCTGAAAGCCATCTTCGGTATATCCTCATCCTGAATCCTCATCTGATGGTATCCTGACCGAAGATCAATCTTGGAAAACCAAGACGCACCCTGCAGCTGATCAAACAAGTCATCGATCCTTGGAAATGGATAACGGTTCTTCACTGTTAGTTTGTTTAGCTCCCTATAATCGACGCACATCATATATGATCCATCCTTCTTCTTCACGAAAAGGATCGGTGCTCCCCACGGGGAACTGCTCGGACGTATGAACCCTCGGTCTAGCAACTTCTGAAGCTGTGTAGATAACTCCTGCATCTCAGGTGGTGCCAACCGATATGGTGCCTTTGCTATCGGAGCGGCACCAGGCACCAAGTCGATGCGAAACTCCACCTGCCTCTCCGGAGGCACTCCCGGTGTAACGCCTGTGTTTCTGGGCTTGTCATTAATGTTGATGTAATAGTCTAGGTTAACCTTTGTAGCCTGTTTTGAAATAATAGAAGTGTATTATTTGAGTATTGTGTGTTTTGTGCTTAACTGTGTGACTTAATTGAATTAAGTATGAAAATAAGCGTCAAAATGAAGTATTAGATAAAGTCGATATCTATGGATAATGTTGTAGTTGTTGAAACGAGGTTTCCGAATATATAAAGAATGCCGAAATCCGAGTTATAACGAAGAAGTTATGATATGTCGATGTTTCGCGACAGAACTGGCACGACGCTGAATGACGTAAAAAGTGAATTTACGTTAGAGCGATATTTAGCCCTAGTGATCTAAACGAATGTTGTAGAGTTCGTTAAACCAAGAGCGTGCATAAAAAGAATGCCCAAATCTGACTTCATATGAGGAAGTTATGATTTTTCTAAGTTTCAGCTTAGCAGTATGCAACTCGAAACTCGAATTCGAGATTGAGTGATTGTTAGTCGAAACAATCTAAACGAGAATCGAAGATCTCGTTGATAGTAGTGCAATGGTGAAAAGACAGACGAAAACGGACGTCAGATGAAGAAGTTATGAATTTATAACGGAGTTTTCCTGTCCTAACCTACTAAAAATAAATAATAAAAATAAAGTCAAAATTAGCCGACGGAGTCTAAGAGAAAGTTGTAGAGCGTAGTCTCACCTACGCGTTGATATAAAGAACGTCGAAAACGGAGTTCGTATGAGGAAAATATGAATTTTTGAAGTTTATTAAATAATTAAAATATTAATTTAAATATAAATATCCGATATTATCCGAAGGGGGGAGTCACCGGGCTTATCCGGGTTACGCCCAACGTACCTGGATTTACGCCCAGCGTAAATCGAGGATCCAGCTCCTATAAAAGGAAGACGAGGTTGTCGAGTTCTTTGCTCCTTTTCTCTTCTTTCTCTCTCGTTTTTGCATCGTTTTTCATGCAAGAAATACCCCGAAGCCCCGGTATTAATCCCGAGCCCCGAAGCAAGTCCCGAAGCCCCGAAGATCCCGAGAAGTGCGATTCCCGAGCCGAAGCTCTGCCAGCGAGAAGCCAATTTTTGTGAAGATCTTCCAGATCTACCGAAGAATACTACTTCTACAAGCCATAGTGTTGTCCGATCATCTTCTGATCAAGTGAGTGTGTAGTTACTTTCTTCTAACGCATAATTATGAAGTATTTTATATGAAATACGTGTTATGTGTATATTTTGTTGTTATATGTGTGAATGTATATTCACTTTCTTCTATCTCATAGATATGATTTATTCTCTATGAAATACGTGTTATATGTATGTGTCTCATCTGTTGTTTGGAATATGTATTGAATGAGAATGATATACAGGTTTTAAACTATGTATAAAAATATATATTTTTATCTACTAATATGTTGGGTAGAACATGGGTAGATAGTTGATGTGTGATAAACAGATGAGAGGCCTCGATGTTGTTGTTGTTGATCTAGTTATTCAGCGGAGTATGGATAACGATCACAGACTCTTTCTAAACAGTCTTGTGGAACGCTAGCAGGTTCATAACCTGTAGGTGTTGTGAACGATGTGTTCACCGATGTACTCTATCCCCTTCATGGTTGCCTTAGGACTTTTATTGCTGAGGAAACCCCTCACGGTAAAGTCCATTCCGATGAAATCCCTAGATTAGGTCCCTTGAGATAGATGTTGTTTTAGGGACGTAAAGTGAGGATAACGGGAATGGGTAATCGGGTTATTGTTGGTTGGTGAAATTAAATTAAAATTATTTATTGTGGGTTGAAAACCCTATATGCTCACCAGGCTCCCAAGCTTGACCCACTCGGTTTTATTGTATTACAGGTAGTGGCGCGAGAGCATAAGTTGGATGACTTATCAAGATCTTTTGATATTAGACCAGTTGTTATATGTAACTGTTGTATGATCTATCTTTTGTTGTTTATGCTTTTGGTCTGTTTATCGGAACATGACATCTCGAATATTGTTATATAATGAAAATGCATCTTTTGATGAAATGCTTTGATAAACTTTATTTTATCATATTTTGTTTTGGGAACAAATTCCGCAACTCTTTTAAATCAATGGATTTACTCTGAAACTATTTTAAAAGCATAAATGAAACCGGTCTTTTCTGGCCGTGATTTTGGTGATGTCACACCCGGTAACTCCTCGGGGAAAACATCCCGAAAGTCCTGTACAACTGGCACACTACCCACATCTGTTGTGGTCTCTACCCTCGTGTCCGAGATATAAGACGAAATCCCATACATCCCTGCTGCAGAAATCTCCTAACCCTCGCAGCCAAACAGAGAGTCGGCCCCTACGAGGCCCTATCACCATGTATCACCAGTTCTCCCCCACTTGGGTTTCGAACCCTCACCAACTGGCGCTCACAATCAATCATGGCCCCATTGGCCCGTAACCAATCCATCCCGACAATCACCTTCAACCCTCGCAACGGTATCGGGACTAGGTCGACACGAAACCTCTCACCAAGCACATTCAGGAAACAGTCTCGATACACCCTCGCAGCACTAAGGATGTGGTCATCTGTAATCTCTACCTCGAGTGGGGAATCCAGAGTTAAAGGCGCGTCCCGAAACTTCTTGCTAAGCGCAAGAGATACGAACGATCGGGTAGCACCCGAATCAAACAAAACATGCACCGACATACCATTGACCAAAAAGGTCCCTATACAAGCATAATATACACATAAGTCATATAAATCATAAGGAGCAGAGAATAATAGATACGTACTAGCCACAAGGTTTGGCGCTAACCGAGCCTCCTCGGTGGTTAACTAAAATGCGCAACTCTTCACCGCTGGAACATCCGCCTTGGCAGGGCGGCCATCGGTAATCCTCAATGTAGAGGGCGCAGGCACCGTCACCTCTCCTCCCCCTCCCTGCAACCTCGGACAGTTGACCCGCTTATGGCCGGTCTGGTTGCAGTGAAAACAAATCAAGCTCCTCGTGGAGCAGTCCCTGCTCAAGTGGCCCTGTTGGCCACATGCATAGCATCCCGAGCCTGTGATACGACAAGCTCCACAGTGCACCCTACTGCACTTGGCACACCGGCCCCGACCCTGCTGACCCCCGCTGGAAGTGTCTGAGGTCTTAGGCTTCTTAGCCTGACCCACCACTGCCTGTGCCTGCTCCGGCTTCCGCTTGGTGCGGAAGTCCAACTCCATTTCCCGTTCCGAGGCCTTCTCTACCATCTCATTCAGGGTTTTGCACCCTGTAAAGCTCACAAACTCCCATATATCATCCCTCAGCATGGAATGATATCTCGTCCTCCTCATGTCCTCATCGGTAGCGTACTATGGGATCAACAAAGCTCGTTCCTGAAACTTGGCGGTGATCTCCGCCACAGTCTCGGTGGTCTGCTGTAGGTCATGAAACTCTCTCACTAGCCATTGCACCTCAATGGTTGGTGCAAACTCCAAGTCAAATCGTCGAACGAACTCGGATGTCATCCCAGCCACATCGGCTGCTCCCACCTGGCTAGTAACCTCGCCCCACCAATCTCTGGCCCCGTCTCTCAGCATGCAACAAGAAAATCCCACCTTTTCCACATCTGGGAAAGAGCTCGTGCGTTGGGCGTTCTCGATATCCGCCACCCAGCATCGACTAACAATGGGGTCCCTGACCCTGAAAAACTCCGGCGCCCCACACGCCTTGAACTCCCGGAATGGGGGAGTTCGGGCCCCAACCTGACCCACAACAATCTCAGCCCTGAATGCCCTGAGTCTCTCTTCCATAATCTCCATCATACCCTCCTTGACCGTCCCGAAAATGACTGGGGTAGCATCAAGGACGCCCCTCGTAACCTCGGCTGCAATAAGCTCGTGCAGCCTCTCATCAATGACATCGGTAGTGTCGTCTGATCCCGCCACGGATCCAGATCCCGATCCTGATCCTCCTGCTCCAAATTGTGTCATCACCATGCTGAACTGAAATGTCATAAATCATAACGATCAGGATTTCCATATAAGGGATCTTCCCACACCCGTCCTCCTTGAAGTCGTCAGATCTAACACTGGTTCGGGTACAAGTCCTATGCTTTCAGTAGTACGGGCCGAATACTACCTTCCACACCTACCTGTACCGTTCCCCAATGCTCTATCTGATAACTCCAATTCATCCCAAAACTAAACCATATTCCAGAAACTACTGCATACATCAAATCTCAGGTTATCCTAAGATTTGATCTACCCATACCAATCAGATCAATCATAACAGGTTGCCTTTATGCATGCAAATTATACACAGAAAGGATCAAATAGACTTTCGAATAAAAGATTCTACCCTAGGACCACAACCAGACAAGGAACAGGAAATAAGGCCAAATCAATCATTCTGGGGCTATAAGCTCTTAACCGTATACAATTTTAAATGCATACACATAGCAAGTTCCATATAATCAACAAAGCTCAACTATCAGTATAACATGGCTAACATATTGGGGAACTGCTTACTTGGCTCGGCTGATCACGCGCGTTGCACTCTCATCTTTTTATTTCTTTTAAAACCCTTTTTATGTTATTTTTGAAAACAATTTTACCCTTTCCTTAGTTTGAGTCCTGACGCACCCGAGGGTGTGCCCGAATCCCTCAAACCAAGGCTCTGATACCAACTTGTAACGATCCATTTTTTACAAAGAAAATTTTCATTTTTGAATAACTAAACACATTTCCAATATCAAGAAATCCAATTATAATTGTTTTCAAAACATACGTCAAATACAACTTTATTCCAAACATCAAAGTGTCCCATAAAATTCCCGAGAGAGTGCACGTCGCGCCATCAAGATTTGCCCTTGCCTTTGGGCTCCGATGTAGCTGAAACAAATCCACAAACTGTAAGCTAACGCTTAGTGAGTTCCCCAGAGCATACCCCACACACACAAGCCACATAACACATATCAACTTAGCTATAAAGCTATCTCTACCATTAGCCATAAAGGCTATCTCTACCATTAGCATATAAAAGCTACCTCTACTGTGACAACCCGAAATTTCTATCTTGTACAAACCCTACATTTCAATCAATGTCCAACTTGCTTCTGCTAACTTTTAGCACTGTATAGAATCTGTTGGAGCTTACTGAGCTTAGTACATCAAAGGATCAAATACTAGAATGGGTCAACTAAAGTTCCAAACCACCAAACATGCCTTGAACCCTCAAATGAGGATTTTACGGCCATGAGACCATGGGTTTACTGTCGTAAACTCATGGTGGCCGTAAACTCCATGCCTATATGTGAATACTTGGTCATTTTCATTCATTATCACACTTTCAAGCCTAGAACTCGGTTTTGCTCTCAAGTATCATCAAGAACTTTCATTCCAATCTTCAATCTAGTAAGTAATCTTTCCATTTTCAACTTGATATCCTTCCATATCTAGTGAATATACATGATTTCATCCATGAAATTTCTTCTTTTGGTTAGATCTTCAAGTGTTCTTCATTTCACCAAGAACACACACTAGTGTTCTTGAACCTTAATCACCTTATCAAGCTTCTATATTGTAAGCACTCTTACCTTAGCTTGTTTTAATGCTTGAATCACTTAGTTTTCCCCTTGAAATAATCAAAAACTCAAGAACACATGGTGTTTACGGCCAAGGCAATCTCCTTGGGCCGTAAACACTCATAAGTGGTGCATTTGTGCCACCACTCCTTCATAAGGCTTAGAATTGAACTTAGAACACTTCCTATTGACTTGTAAGACCTTAAAACACAAATGGTACAAATTACCATGAGTTTACAGCTGTAAACTCATTGGGCCATAAACCCATGAGCCGTAAACTCATGTGGTAATTACCATGGGCCGTAAACTCCAAAGTGAGACCCTACAACCCTTAGATGCAACCCTTTTGTACTTCTAGCACTTGAATCAAAGTGTTTTCCATCTTCTAGGGTGTCTATACTTGCTTAATTAGTTGTTAAATCACTAATTAGATACATATATGTGTCATTATATGTTAAATAGGATCTGTGTGTGTGTTCAAGTCTTCACTTGACACTTAGCATCCTATCCAGCACTTTCATCCAAACCACTCACAACAGGTGAGTTCATACCCCTTAATCTACCTTTTAAATGATTTTAAATGCTTTTATGGGGGGGGGGGGGTGGGGGGGAATACAAGTAGAAACATTATAGTTATTATATCAATCGCATGTGATTAATAACTACCAAACAATGGATTTGCTATACTTTAGCTATTTTATCAATCAAATTACTTCAAAATGATTATCAAACTCTTTTACATGTTAAACTCTTTATCAAACTTGTTCTTACATGACAAACCTTTTCCTTTAACTCTTTTACACTTATATATTGTCCAAACCTTGTCTAATGCATATATAGTTATATAAGTAAGGTTTGAAGGACTTAAGACTGATAACACACTTTATTTCCTGTTCCTTGTTTGGTTGTGGACTTAGAGTACCCTGTTGTTTGTGCGAGTGTCGTTTGATCCTTAGTTATATATTATGTATATATGTATAGACATAAAAGCTTTTATCTCAGTTCAATACACTCATTTATACAAACAACTTTACTAGTAAACTATAATAGGTATAGTTTAGGAAGACACTACTCATTACTTCTAGTACAATGAAACATACAAAGAGTCAGTTCATACATGAGTCAAAACATACTATTATGAGAAACTAAGAGAACATACTATTATGAGAAACTAAGAGAACATACTATTATGAGAAACTAATAGAACATACTATTATGAGAAACTAAGAGAACATACTATTATGAGAAACTAAGAAAACATACTATAATGAGAAACAATACATAGTATACACTATACAAGAGAACATACTATGATGAGAATCAAAGAGAACATACTACATACTAGACAGAGAGAACATACAATACTCTAGTACATACATTACATATACAAGTATACAATAACATAAATGTGAACCATTGTTCGGGGCATGGCATCACTGCCATGGCTCGATTTGTATCCAGAGTCTCCTGAAGGGAGAGCGTGAATTTGTGTATAGATCTATACTGGATTGACTATCCTACACCTTGCTGTTCACTACAGTAGGACTTGCAAGTCTACGGGTGCCAAATGTCATTTCTTCTGACGTCTTTCATCGTCGTGTTATTAGTCGATAGTATGGTGCAATCATTTCACATTACACCTTAATTAACGGCCAAATTAAGGTAGTTAGTACAGCAGTAGTTACTATAATTCAACACTACAGTACTTTATTATTTCCCCATTGCATTCACATTGTGATCTTCTCACATAAAGGGTAATGTAAAAACTATATTTTTGGTTAATGATAGTCACACTTGGGAAAATACACACTCTTACAAGAAACAAACATACAGAACATTTGATGCCTGGGTATAAGGCTACGTTTAGTAGAAAATATAGGATTTTCTAGAAGATACAAACATTTACTACAAACATTTACAAACTTATACATCAAACACTTACAAACGTTTTCATACAAACAATGACACTAAAATGCTTATGAACTCACCAACTTTAAAGTTGATCAACTCTTTCAAAATAACTTGTATTCTCAGGTCATCAGTAGACAGGTACCGATGCCAGGTTTTTGAGAAGATGGAGCTCGTTCAAGACTCATCTTTTATTTTGATTTACATTTTGGTGTCTTATAAACTTCACAGAACACACTTGTATTAAATTATATTATTAATGCAATGGATGATGTTGTTGCTTGTTTACTGTTATGCTTTGTTGTGATACTGTACATGACGTCCTCCACCCCCGAACGTTTCCGTCGTTCCGGTTTTGGGGTGTGACATCTACCCTTAGCCGTAAAGGCTATCTCTACCGTTAGATGTAAAAGCTATCTCTACCGTAGCCCTAGAGGCTACCTCTACCGTCAACCATAAAGGTTATCTCTACCGCACATTACCACATAATCATGCCACACACCTCTACACAACAAGTATACCAGCTATCATAAAATGGGCCGACCTTGGTGCCTTAGACCCATTGGTATGGTGAGAAGACTCACCTTTTGCCCGAAGAATCCGAAGGCTACTCTCCTGACAGTTTGTAACCACCCGTACTGAATAATAATATGAACCAATGTTACGGCTTCACAAAAACCATGGGAAACCCAAACTCCATGTCCTTTTACAAAGGCCCAAATATTCTTCCTTTGATTATGGGCCCCAAGTCCATGTCCAAAAACCATTAATGGGCCTCTTGGCCCAATAAGGCCCTACAAAACACCAATGCCCCAAAACAGATAAAAATGGCCCATTATTCTCAGAATGCAACCAAGTCCAATAACCAAATGAGGCCCAACAGCTCAAGGCCCAAAACAGATTCAAGCCCATCTGTGATGCGTACGCTTAGCGTACCACCCTGGTACGCGCATCGTACTGGGGCTCTGGGACTTACGCGCAGCGTACTAACAGATTAAGCACTTTTTCCATTAAGTGCTTAATACTCGATTCTTTTATGTCCAAAAGTCAGATCTACGCTTATTAAGATGACCTAGGGGATAAAGTTGGCAACTATATGCCTTTCCATGCCTCGTATGCTCCCAACACCCCATGAAGACCTTTCTAAGGTTCTTAACCCATGCATGAGGTCAAAATACCCACCAAGACTCCATTTTTATGTTGCAAAAGGACCAAGGGACCTCAGATCTGTATTCCATCCTCTGGAGTTGCTTAACTCACAAGAGGAGGTCCAAAATCAACCAAAGGGACAAAACTAGAAAACCCTATCTAGATCTAGTGATTTAAGTGGAAAGTTGCAAGCTTTATACCTCCAGAAGCTCCTCAAGGTCGACAATATGCAGATTCTTGAAGCCAAATGACACTCCAAGCTTCCTTGACAGCTTCTTCTTCTTGGATGAACACAAAAGGACCAAAAATGCACTCTTAAAGCTCAAAATGCACTCACAAATGATATTAGGGTTTTTAGAGGCGTTTGAAGGTGAAGGAGGCTATTAAGGGTGAGGCTCAAAAGACTTAAGGGTGTTTATATAGGTCTCAAGTCCAGATTTTAGGGTTTGAACATCCGG
This sequence comes from Lactuca virosa, assembly GCF_052849685.1. Lineage (NCBI taxonomy): Eukaryota > Viridiplantae > Streptophyta > Magnoliopsida > Asterales > Asteraceae > Lactuca > Lactuca virosa. The sequence continues at coordinate 289,915,932 of NC_136432.1, read as the reverse complement.
CACGTACGCCCAACGTACGTGCTGCCCCTCCGCGATCCTCCTTGCCAAGTACACTAAGCGTACTCATAAGTACGCCCAACGTACTTAAGGGTCCCATATGCTATATTAGAAATACTTCAAGGGCTACAAGGTCATACCTGATTTGGAGTGTTACATTTTCAATGACCGGTATATGGTCTTTATATATGGAAACTAACAAAGTGGTAGGCTACTTAGGAAAACATTAAGAAAAGTGAGCCTCCCACCAAACGAGAGGTTTCTAACCTTCCAAACATTGAGTTTGTTTTTTATTTCTCCATTACCGGTTTCCGAGATTTTATCATATTCATGTTACTCCCAACCGGAAGGCCGATATAAGAGAAGGGAGGTAATTCAACCATTTCAAGAGGTAGGCGACGGTGGAGATGTTTTTATTCGGGGCTCCGGGACCCAAAACTTTACTTTCACTATAACTGACTTTCAAACCGGATGCCAAGTAGAAGCAACGAAGAACACAAGATAGATTTAGGTGTTGGTTCTTTTTACTTAATCCACTTAATTCATAAAAAAATATTAAAAGATTCAGATATATATATATATATATATATATATATATATATATATATATATATATATATATATATATATATATATATATATATCAGTGCTGTAAAAATCGGCCGCCTATTTCAACAGAAGAAGATTGAGATCAACTCAAATCTATATCACAAATCACTCTGCTTTATTCACTAAGGGCAAAGCCCTTTATATAGGCTCCAAAGAGCTAATTACACACGGAATCTTTACATTATTGCAATCGTTTGATTGCAAGAAGACAAACTACTTTACATAAGACTTTATGTCACATATATAATAATACTACACACTTACCGACACTTTTACATAATTAAATAAAGACAAGCTATAATCGTTATTTTCAACAATGTATGTCTTTGATATCTTCTCAATAATATCTTCTTCTCAATAATATCTTAATATCTTCAATATTCCTCCCGCCTCCAAAAGGACCTGTTTGTAAATAATGTTTGCTTCCGTCATGGCTGATGTGACTTCCATTCTCTTGTTAATGTATCCGCTATATGATTGTTGGTGCTTTTAATATACTTGAGGTATGGATGAAATTGATGTAGTTGTAATTGCCATCGGATTAATCGTCCTCGACAATAATCTTCTTGTAACTTATATCGCCAAAAACCAAGTAAATACTTGGAATCTGTGCGTAATTCGAATCTGGTTTGGAGTAGCTCAACTTTCCATTTTTTCAATGTTCTGAGACATGCTAGTGTTTCTCGTTCATGTGTGCTGTAATTTTGCTCCGTTTGGGAAAATGTTCCCGATATATACTTGCATAGTTTTTGCTCGTATTTATCTGTTTTTAATACTTCGGATGATACATCTGTATCAATGTATGCTTTTGGTGATATTTTCATATCACTGTATACTTTATCATTGTTTACTTCAGATGGTATTTTCATACCAGTGTGTGCTTTATCATTGTATACTTTTGATGAGTTAGATATGAGGTTTCCCTCATTATCTAATCTCAATAATACTTTTTCCCGTATAATTGCTTTTAGGCATCCTGCCCAAGTGTCTTGTGATGCATCTGTTTCTACGATTAAGAAATCATCTATTTTTGCATTATATAAAGTAGGGAGAACTTGAATGTTTTGTTTTATATTTTGTACCAAAATAGTATCTGTATTGGTCCAAGACCAATGTATTTTTTCTGATATTTTCTTTTGTAAAACTTTTCTTTCTTTTGCTAAATTTTTTAAAAATCATTGTTCTGCAATATAATTTAAACAACCAAGAAATCGTTGTATTTGTTTTCTATTTTCAAGTTTATTAGGAAACATATTTAATTTTTCTCGTATATTGTCTGTTAATGATAATTGACAATTTTCTCCAATTTTTAGACCGAGATATTCAACTATAGTTTGAAAAAGTTTTGATTTCTTTTTTGATAAAACTAAACCCTTTTCTTTAATTCTTTGTAAAACCTTGATAACTGCATCAATGTGTGTTTGTTCGTTTCCTTTTGTAAAAACAATTATATCATCAATATATGCAAGACAATATTATCTAAACCATTTAAGGTTTCATCCATGAATCGCTGATATATTGATGGTGCCTGTTTTAAACCGAATGGAAGAACATTCCATTCATAATGCTTCTGAGGAGGACATGAGAAAGCGGTTAGTGGTTTCGTATTTTCATGTAAACGTAACTGCCAATATCCAGATTTTGCATCAAATGTACTAAAATGTGTATTTCCTTTTATTTTTTCTAAAATATATTCTTTTCGTGGTAATTTATATGAGTCTCCTGTAGTAGCATCATTCATTTTTTTATAATTGATTACCATTCTTCGTTTGCCTCATTTTATTTCATTATTATTTTCTACATAGAATGCAGGTGCTGAATGAGGACTCTTGCTAGGTCGAATGATTCCTTTTTCTAATAGTTCAGTGTATTCTTGTTTAAATTCAGAAACATCTTTTATACTATATGGAATTTTATTTGGAACATTTATTTCATCATTAGGGTTTTTTAATAATATTATTATTTCTTGATTATTTCTATTTTTTAAATGATCTAGTGGATTTTCACTGCATACTTCTTCAAGTTGTTTTTCAGCAATTTCTTTAGTAAATGTTAGTAATATGCGTAATTGAAAGCCAACCTCTTGTTTGATTATTTTAATAAGATCATAATGTTTGATAATTGCAGTTTTTATAATACCTTTTGTTGGATGATTGAGACTTATATCGTCATTTGTTTGTATAAATGGTTGATATAATTTAAGGAAATTATTTCCTATAACTAAATCTATTCCTGAATCATGTTGATATATAGTTGGAGTTTTAAATGGTGCCTTTTCAATTACTATATCTATATCTCTTCCTACGAACCAAATTTTGTGAATTGATTTATCAGCAATTGTTATTTTTAATGGTTTTTCTAAATTTTCTCAATTTTTTAATATCTTTTTTCTTCCAAAACATAAAGTAGCCCCTGTATCTATATATGAAACTAATTCTTTTCCTTGTATTTTGGTTGTAATAAAGGTACTGTTTGGGTTAATATTTGTTTTTCTTTTACTCATTTTAGGATTAGTTTATAAATTTTATATTAGCAAGTTGTGTTTGTTAGAGTGGTTGAAACATTGCGTATTGTTTTTAGATTTCGATTTTGTGATTTTTTGTATTTCTTAATTCCTTCTTGTAATCTAGATATTTTTTTTAATTGATTATTTTATTCTTTATTTACTGATTGTAATTTTAATAAATGGTTTTCTTCATATGATAAAGCATTTTCTAAATGTTTAATGGTATTAGAGATATTAGAATTTATTTTCCAATGGTTTTTTAATATATTAGTCCAAAGCATGTTATCTTTTGAAGAATTAATTTGTACTTTTGAATTCATTTTAACAAATTACTAAGGTATCTGAAAGAAAATTAATTGAATTGTTACTATTTTTAAATGATTAACTTCAATTTTTAATCTTCCAATTTTAACTAATTGATATGCAGTATGATTTTTGTTTTTATAAATTAGTTCGTGTACTTCAGATTTTTTTTTTTTTAAATGTTTTGTGGATTTTTCTAAATCTTTCCATAATTTTTTAAGTAGATCAACTTTATATTTATTATCGTAACTACAATATATTTGAGTTTTATTACTCATAATTTTTATTTTACCATGTGAAAGGTCGTTTAATAGTAAGTGGTTTTTCTTTAAGTAGCTGTTTTTCATTAAGTGGTTCTTCTTTAATAGTTTTTATTTTTAAATATTTTTCAAGTAGAATTTTCTGTTGATTTAAATTTTGTAATAATTCAGGAATTTGTTTTAATACAATTAAACTTTCTACTTCTATAATATTATTTAATTTTTGACTAATTATGTTTAATTTTTCTCCTATTGATTTATCTTCTTCAGGATTAAGACCGATGTTATATATTGTTCCTTGTGGTAAATTTTGCGGTATTTCTATAATCATTTCTTTATCTGGTATACATGGTTTTGTATTTTGATATGATCCTTCAAGTGTTTTATAATATTTTAGAGAATTACTAGATGATTCTGTCATATTCTTAAACTTAATGATCTAATCATTTCTTTAATATCTTCTAGCTTTTCATCGTTATTTTCATTAGATGTTGAAGGCTGACATTCTGAAATAGAAGATCTACCTATTATAGTTGAAAATGGAGGTTCTATAATTGGACTTCTTTTTATTAACGGAGTAGTTATTATTGGTTGAAAATTAGTTTCATTGAATATTCTATTATTAGTCATATTTGGTGATTCAAGGGATAATAAAGGGGTAAATAATTTATCTATATAAATTCTATCTTCTGTTTTAAATGTAATACTATGATGAGAATTTGTTAATGCATAATTTATCTGATATGTAATAGTAAATGGATGATTACCTTTTATCATAAAATTTTGTCTTAATAATTTATATCGTACAGTAATACTATTGCTTAAATTTTTATCTTTAAGACTTAATCCTAATTGAATATTAATATCAAATTTTATTTTTCCTTCAATTAAATTATCTTCTCCTTTTGCAATAATACTTTCTTGGTTATTAACTATACGATCATCTCTGATTTCTAATTCTATTGGTGTATTTAAATTACATACGGTACTTTTTAAAATTATTTGAATAGTTGATATATGAATATAAGCAATTTTTATTCTATCTGTTTCTTTAATATGAGATAATCTATTTCTAATTTGTTGTTTATTTATTATGGGTATAGTAATATTTCCTTGAGTTGATTCTATAGGTATTGCTTGTTCTCCTATAATTTTTCCATAATATATAATATTTTTTCTAGAAAAGAAATTTTTAAATGTGTTATGTCTAAAATTGTGTCTTTCGGATAGTGTGAAATTTGAGTTGATCTTAATCTTCTTCTGTTGAAATAGTTTTCTATTTCTGAATAGCAGAACCCTATCCAAACATATCCAATATAATCATATCATACTCAAACAATCCATCATCAGATCATCCCGACGCATCATTCAGGTATAATTCTCTTAACATATTTTTAATTCCGCCATGTTGTTCAATTTGGTATCAGAGCTAAGTAACGTTCTTATTATTCAATATATCGTTAATAAGAAAATATACATATGCAGCATCATAAACATGATAATGAATAACCATTGTTTTTAAATATTCATATTTAAAAAAAAAGTTATCAACAATTAAAATATTTATCGTAAGAAGATTTAATACTATAAATATGTATCAAGAACAAATTGAAAAACATGGCAGAATTAAAAATATGTTAAGAGAATTATACCTGAATGATGCGTCGTAATGATCTGATGATGGATTATTTGAGTATGATATGATTATATTGGATATGTTTGGATAGGGTTCTGCTATTCAGAAATAGAAAACTATTTCAACAGAAGAAGATTGAGAACAACTCAAATCTATATCACAAATCACTCTGCTTTATTTACTAAGGGCAAGGCCCTTTATATAGGCTTCAAAGAGCCAACTATACACGGAATCTTTACATTATTGCAATCGTATGATTGCAAGATGACAAACTACTTTACATAGGTCTTTATGTCATAATATTATACACTCAATAATTCTTACCGACACTTCTACATAATTAAATAAAGACAAGCTATAATAATTATTCAACAATGTGTCTTCTTTAATAATTCTTTCTTATGTCATGTCTTACATCATTCCTCCCGCCTCCAAAAAGACATGCTTGTATGACGTTAATCTTCCATAAATGGTGTTTCTTCTGTATTTTCTGAACAATTACTGCAATTGTGTCTTGGCGCATGCATAATATGTTTACAAAGTTGTTTTTTTATATTAGCAGGTAATTCGGCCAATTGATGAGAAAACTTTTCGAAAGGTTGTTCGAAGGTTTCAATTGCTTTAATTGCTTCCGGAGTGATATCACTGTCTGTTAAAGAATATATAATGAAGGTTTTACTGGCATAATTTACTCTGATTCTTGACTTTTGATCTTTACCGTTGCCTATGCGTGATGATGCTAAATAAACACCGGCGAGTGCAAAAATTAAATGATTTTGTGTTGGTGATTCACGGGGTAGATCATCTTTTGTTGGTTTTGAGCCGTTGCTTATTCTCATGTTTGCAAAAGTAATACTTGGGACAATTAGTTGAGATTCTTCGTCAAAAATTGGGTAGCTAGAATGCATTTTGATGAATAATCCTCTTTCCTGTTTTGCAAAGCGTATTTTATAATTTCTGATGATAGTTTGCACAGCAGAAGGGAATTCGCTGATGCAGTGTAGATTGGTGCCTTCTAGATAGATGGTGTCGATGAACCCATGAATAAAATAATCCCATAAAGTCATAGGATCTGATAAGTCGGCTAAGAAGACTGCTTTAGGACCTGGTCGTCTGGCTACTGGGTAAAATCCCATCAGAGAATGGACTTCGGTGTATGAGATTAGGTTGTCCCATAATTCGGCAAATTTTTTGGCAGATGGTTTTTTCATTGCTTCTTTTTCTTTGGTTGATAGAATGGATTCAAGGGCAATTTTTGCATTTAATTGGTTAAGAGATCTTGGGATGGATACAGGTTTTTGTGATGTTAGGAGAACTGTTTTTGAACATTCGACGTTATCTTTTATTACTGCTTTGTATGCTTCGTTGTATGCGGCTTCTGCTTCATTTTTTGTTTTGTAACTTTTGTGAATAATATTTTTTCCAAGAATATATGAACTGGCGATTCCCCAATCGTTATATACTCCTTTGTTTTCTCCGTTGAAAATCACGTACCATTTCTTTATATTTTTATGATCTGCTTGAAATGGTGGATATTCTTCTGGATTTTGTGTTATAGTTTGTTTTTCTGACTTGAGCATTGTTTGTGGCTGACTATCATCGGATGAAATTTCTTGAATGTCTTCTTTTGGTTGCTTCGTTGTTGAACTGCTAGCTGCTTCTTCTTTAGGTACTGATTGAGATGATAGAATTTGTATTGTTTGTCGTAGTTGTTCTTTTTCTCGTCTGACTGCTTCGAGTTGTCTGACTAATGATGCTTCTTGATCTTCTTTCTGTTTGAACTGGTGTTTGATTTGTTTCATGATTGCTTCCATTTCGATATATTTGTGGACTGAATGTTTGCGTTTCTTGAGTACCTGAATGATTGCTGAATTTTGTTTGTTTCAAATGATGATATGAGAATTTTCATATCAATATATGCTTTTGGTGATATATTCATATCACTGTATGCTTTTGGTGATATATTCATATCACTGTATGCTTTTGGTGATATATTCATATCACTGTATACTTTATCATTGTTTACTTCAACAATGTATATTCCAGATAGGTTAGATATGAGGTTTCCCTCAAGTTCTAATTCTAATAATACTTTTTTCCATAGGATTATGTACCTGCATCTGAATCAGAATCAGTTGTATATGCATAAATATCTATATCTGAATTTATATCTGAATCTTCTATGGGTTCGTATCCAAGGTCGTATGCAATTTTTAATATATTTGTTTCTTTTTCTTTTTAGTCTTTTTCGGGCATTCATAAGCTTTGTGTCCTTCTTCTTGACATATCCAACATTTACAGTCTTTTTTATTCGATGGGCAATAATTTGTTTTGGATTGATATTTTTGTTTATATTGTTTTCTATTTCGGAAATATTTTCTCTCCCCTTGTTTATAATATTCTTTATATTTGGGTTTATAAGTTTGTTTTTTCCAAATTTTCTTTTTACTTTGTTGTTTTTCTTTACAACCATACTGATTTACTTTATTAGAAAGGATGTCACAACATAAATCTATTTTTGCATCTTGTGTTGTTTTTTGTTCTAAACATTTTTTCTGCATCCATGCTTTTAATATACTTATTCGTGCTCCTAGAGTGTCTGCAATTTTATTTTGTTGTAATGCTTCTTGGAAATCTTTTATTACACTTTGACTTACTGATGATGGTAGTTTTTGATAGAACATATCTAACGCTGCTTTTTTTCTAGTGGGATCTGAATTATAATAATGTTCGGAATATTCGCATATAAATGGTTCTAGATAACACATATTACAAATTCGTAAATTAGTTAGATGCCATAATGATTCTAATTGAAAAGCTTCTTTTGATATTTTATCTTCAATTTGTTTTCCTATGAATTCCTGAATAAGACGGCTTAATACATTTTTAAATGTTTCCATAGCATCAGTGGTGGCTATCATCATTGTTTCGGTTTCATCAAGAGATGAAAGAAAACGATATGCGTTACCTTGTGTTTTATGAATGATATAATTAAGAAAATGTTTTGGGTGTAAATTTCTTAATTCTTCGGTTAACTGAATTTGTACTCCCATTTTAGTACTCCATTCTTGAATTTTTGCTTCAGGATTTTGGTCACAATCAATAAAAAGAATATCTGAATTTGTTGGAAATGTAAATAACTTAGGTATGTATTGAGGAGGTATTTTTTCCCATTTATTTTGTTTATTTTTAACCATTCCTTGTCTATATAAAAAATTTTCTTCTAATGAAGGTGGTCCATAAATATATTGACTTTGATAATCATCTTCAACATATGATTGTTTTCGTTTTAATCCAAAATTGTTTTGTGAATCTCTATATGGATTTGAATAAGGGTTTTCATCATCTGAAGAAAAATCATATATTACTTCTGCATCATTATTATCTGAATTATTTTCTATTTCTATATTATTTTCTTGAGTTTCAAATGGTATTTCTAATGCTGCAAATAATTTAGTCAGTGTTTCTACTTTTTCTTGTAAAGTTTCCATATATAAAATTTTTTTGTTTCTTTTCCTTAGTGAGTAGTTATTATTAATGTTTTTTCTATTTTTTAAACATATTTAACAAATTAATTTTGTTATCTTGTTTTCAAGGTTTTTTATTTGTTCTTGTTTCCAATTGATACTATTATTTATTATATGTATTGCTTCAATATTGGATATACAATTTATTATTGATATGTTAGAATCTATTTTTAAATCTAAAAGAAATTTTTTAGATTGTTTCAATGTTTTACGAAAAAATTTTAATTCTTGTTTATTTGTATTTAGGTTTGAAAAACTCATGATTATAATTTTATAATAATAATAGTTTAGTTTCGTTTTAGATTTAAAGTTATGATTAAAATTTATTTAAAAATAGTAGTGGTAATTATAATAATGTTTAAAAGACATATGTTTTAAAATACAAATAGTTTTGTTTTTAGACGACGTATTTGCTTGTAACGTATTTTAATACTAGTTCTTATGAAATATCTAACATCATGAATATGGTTATTGTTTAAAATTGTGCCTTGATTATTAGGTTTGTAAGAATCCTTGAGATTTTTCTTAGAATTATTTATAGATTCTTGGATTTGCTGTATTCTTAAAATAATATTTCTATTAGGAATACAATTCATCAAAATTTTGTTGGACATAAATATATATTTCAAGCATGAATTTGATTAATTTGATTATTAAGAACGAGTATTATTTTAATAAAAATTTTAAATTTTGTAGAATTAATAGTTAAAACAACTCGAAATGATACTATTATGAAGAAATAAAAGTAATCTAACAATTGAAAATATCTTGAGACATATTTATGGTATTAAATCTTCTTACGATAAATATTTTAATTGTTGATAACTTTTTTAAATATGAATATTTAAAAACAATGGTTATTTATTATCATGTTTATGATGTTTATCATGTTTATGATGCTGCATATGCATATATTCTTATTAACGATAGATTGAATATGCAAACTAATAATAAGAATAATAAGAACGTTACTTAGCTCTGATACCAAATTGAAAAACATGACGGAATTAAAAATATGTTAAGAGAATTATACCTGAATGATGCGTCGTAATGATCTGATGATGGATTATTTGAGTATGATATTATTATATTGGATATGTTTGGATAGGGTTCTGCTATTCAGAAATAGAAAACTATTTCAACAGAAGAAGATTGAGAACAACTCAAATCTATATCACAAATTACTCTGCTTTATTTACTAAGGGCAAGGCCCTTTATATAGGCTTCAAAGAGCCAACTATACACGGAATCTTTACATTATTGCAATCGTATGATTGCAAGATGACAAACTACTTTACATAGGTCTTTATGTCATAATATTATACACTCAATAACTCTTACCGACACTTCTACATAATTAAATAAAGACAAGCTATAATAATTATTCAACAATGTGTCTTCTTTAATAATTCTTTTTTATGTCATGCCTTATGTCATTCCTCCCGCCTCCAACAATCATATAGCGGATACATTAACAAGAGAATGGAAGCCACATCAGCCATGACGAAAGCAAATATTATTTACAAACAGGTCCTTTTGGAGGCGGGAGGAATATTGAAGATATTAAGATATTATTGAGAAGATATTATCAAAGACATACATTATTGAAAATAACGATTATATGAGATTTGTCATTATGTAAAAGTGTCGGTAAGTGTGAAGTATTATTATATATGTGACATAAAGTCTTATGTAAAGTAGTTTGTCTTCTTGCAATCAAACGATTGCAATAATGTAAAGATTCCGTGTGTAAATCATACCAAAAGCATGTCTTTATATAAAAGACATGCTTGTATGACGTTAATCTTCCATCGGATTAATCGTCCTCGACAATAATCTTCTTGTAACTTATATCGCCAAAAACCAAGTAAATACTTGGAATCTGTGCGTAATTCGAATCTGGTTTGGAGTAGCTCAACCTTCCATTTTTTCAATGTTCTGAGACATGCTAGTGTTTCTCGTTCATGGGTGCTGTAATTTTGCTCCGTTTGGGAAAATGTTCCCGATATATACTTGCATAGTTTTTGCTCGTATTTATCTGTTTTTAATACTTCAGATGATACATCTGTATCAATGTATGCTTTTGGTGATATTTTCATATCACTGTATACTTTATCATTGTTTACTTCAGATGATATTTTCATACCAGTGTGTGCTTTATGAATGACGTAAGGCATGACATAAGAAAGAATTATTAAAGAAGACACATTGTTGAATAATTATTATAGCTTGTCTTTATTTAATTATGTAGAAGTGTCGGTAAGAATTATTGAGTGTATAATATTATGATATAAAGACCTATGTAAAGTAGTTTGTCATCTTGCAATCATACGATTGATATAATGTAAAGATTCCGTGTATAGTTGGCTCTTTGAAGCCTATATAAAGGGCCTTGCCCTTAGTAAATAAAGCAGAGTGATTTGTGATATAGATTTGAGTTGTTCTCAATCTTCTTCTGTTGAAATAGTTTTCTATTTCTGAATAGCAGAACCCTATCCAAACATATCCAATATAATCATATCATACTCAAATAATCCATCATCAGATCATTACGACGCATCATTCAGGTATAATTCTCTTAACATATTTTTAATTCCGTCATGTTTTTCAATTTGGTATCAGAGCTAAGTAACGTTCTTATTATTCTTATTATTAGTTTGCATATTCAATCTATCGTTAATAAGAATATATGCATATGCAGCATCATAAACATGATAAACATCATAAACATGATAATAAAAAACCATTGTTTTTAAATATTCATATTTAAAAAAGTTATCAACAATTAAAATATTTATCGTAAGAAGATTTAATACCATAAATATGTCTCAAGATATTTTCAATTGTTAGATTACTTTTATTTCTTCATGATAGTATCATTTCGAGTTGTTTTAACTATTAATTCTACAAAATTTGAAATTTTTATTAAAATAATACTTGTTCTTAATAATCAAATTAATCAAATTCATGCTTGAAATATATATTTATGTCTAACAAAATTTTGATGAATTGTATTCCTAATAGAAATATTATTTTAAGAATACAGCAAATCCAAGAATCTATAAATAATTCTAAGAAAAATCTCAAGGATTCTTACAAACCTAATAATCAAGGCACGATTTTAAACAATAACCATATTCATGATGTTAGATATTTCATAAGAACTAGTATTAAAATCCGTTACAAGCAAATACGTCGTCTAAAAAAAAACTATTTGTATTTTAAAACATATGTCTTTTAAACATTATTATAATTACCACTACTATTTTTAAATAAATTTTAATCATAACTTTAAATCTAAAACGAAACTAAACTATTATTATTATAAAATTATAATCATGAGTTTTTCAAGCCTAAATACAAATAAACAAGAATTAAAATTTTTTCGTAAAACATTGAAACAATCTAAAAAATTTCTTTTAGATTTAAAAATAGATTCTAACATATCAATAATAAATTGTATATCCAATATTGAAGCAATACATATAATAAATAATAGTATCAATTGGAAACAAGAACAAATAAAAAACCTTGAAAACAAGATAACAAAATTAATTTGTTAAATATGTTTAAAAAATAGAAAAAGCATTAATAATAACTACTTCACTAAGGAAAAGAAACAAAAAAAATTTATATATGAAAACTTTACAAGAAAAAGTAGAAACACTGACTAAATTATTTGCAGCATTAGAAATACCATCTGAAACTCAATAATATAGAAATAGAAAATAATTCAGATAATAATAACGCAGAAGTAATATATGATTTTTCTTCAGATGATGAAAACCCTTATTCAAATCCATATAGAGATTCACAAAACAATTTTGGATTAAAACGAAAACAATCATATGTTGAAGATGATTATCAAAGTCAATATATTTATGGACCACCTTCATTAGAAGAAAATTTTTTATATAGACAAGGAATGGTTAAAAATAAACAAAATAAATGGGAAAAAATACCTCCTCAATACATACCTAAGTTATTTACATTTCCAACAAATTCAGATATTCTTTTTATTGATCGTGACCAAAATCCTGAAGCAAAAATTCAAGAATGGAGTAATAAAATGGGAGTACAAATTCAGTTAACCGAAGAATTAAGAAATTTACACCCAAAACATTTTCTTAATTATATCATTCATAAAACACAAGGTAACGCATATCGATTTCTTTCATCTCTTGATGAAACCGAAACAATGATGATAGCCACCACTGATGCTATGGAAACATTTAAAAATGTATTAAGCCGTCTTATTCAGGAATTCATAGGAAAACAAATTGAAGATAAAATATCAAAAGAAGCTTTTCAATTAGAATCATTATGGCATCTAACTAATTTACGAATTTGTAATATGTGTTATCTAGAACCATTTATATGCGAATATTCCGAACATTATTATAATTCAGATCCCACTAGAAAAAAAGCAGCGTTAGATATGTTCTATCAAAAACTACCATCATCAGTAAGCCAAAGTGTAATAAAAGATTTCCAAGAAGCATTACAACAAAATAAAATTGCAGACACTCTAGGAGCACGAATAAGTATATTAAAAGCATGGATGCAGAAAAAATGTTTAGAACAAAAAACAACACAATATGCAAAAATAGATTTATGTTGTGACATCCTTTCTAATAAAGTAAATCAGTATGGTTGTAAAGAAAAACAACAAAGTAAAAAGAAAATTTGGAAAAAACAAACTTATAAACCCAAATATAAAGAATATTATAAACAAGGGGAAAGAAAATATTTCCGAAATAGAAAACAATATAAACAAAAATATCAATCCAAAACAAATTATTGCCCATCGAATAAAAAAGACTGTAAATGTTGGATATGTCAAGAAGAAGGACACAAAGCTTATGAATGCCCGAAAAAGACTAAAAAAGAAAAAGAAACAAATATATTAAAAATTGCATACGACCTTGGATACGAACCCATAGAAGATTCAGATATAAATTCAGATATAGATATTTATGCATATACAACTGATTCTGATTCAGATGCAGGTACATAATCCTATGGAAAAAAGTATTATTAGAATTAGAACTTGAGGGAAACCTCATATCTAACCTATCTGGAATATACATTGTTGAAGTAAACAATGATAAAGTATACAGTGATATGAATATATCACCAAAAGCATACAGTGATATGAATATATCACCAAAAGCATATATTGATATGAAAATTCTCATATCATCGTTTGAAACAAACAAAATTCAGCAATCATTCAGGTACTCAAGAAACGCAAACATTCAGTCCACAAATATATCGAAATGGAAGCAATCATGAAACAAATCAAACACCAGTTCAAACAGAAAGAAGATCAAGAAGCATCATTAGTCAGACAACTCGAAGCAGTCAGACGAGAAAAAGAACAACTACGACAAACAATACAAATTCTATCATCTCAATCAGTACCTAAAGAAGAAGCAGCTAGCAGTTCAACAACGAAGCAACCAAAAGCAGACATTCAAGAAATTTCATCCGATGATAGTCAGCCACAAACAATGCTCAAGTCAGAAAAACAACCTATAACACAAAATCCAGAAGAATATCCACCACTTCAAGCAGATCATAAAAATATAAAGAAATGGTACGTGATTTTCAACGGAGAAAACAAAGGAGTATATAACGATTGGGGAATCGCCAGTTCATATATTCTTGGAAAAAATATTATTCACAAAAGTTACAAAACAAAAAATGAAGCAGAAGCCGCATACAACGAAGCATACAAAGCAGTAATAAAAGATAACGTCGAATGTTCAAAAACAGTTCTCCTAACATCACAAAAACCTATATCCAGTTTTACACCACAAAAACCTGTATCCATCCCAAGATCTCTTAACCAATTAAATGCAAAAATTGCCCTTGAATCCATTCTATCAACCAAAGAAAAAGAAGCCATGAAAAAACCATCTGCCAAAAAATTTGCCGAATTATGGGACAGCCTAATCTCATACACCGAAGTCCATTCTCTGATGGGCTTTTACCCAGTAGCCAGCCGACCAGGTCCTAAAGCAGTCTTCTTAACCGACTTATCAGATCCTATGACTTTATGGGATTATTTTATTCATGGGTTCATCGACACCATCTATCTAGAAGGCACCAATCTACTCTGCATCAGTGAATTCCCTTCTACTGTGCAAACTATCATCAGAAATTATAAAATACGCTTTGCAAAACAGGAAAGAGGATTATTCATCAAAATGCATTCTAGCTACCCAATTTTTGACGAAGAATCTCAACTAATTGTCCCAAGTATTACTTTTGCAAACATGGGAATAAGCAACGGCTCAAAACCAACAAAAGATTATCTACCCCGTGAATCACCAACACAAGATCATTTAATTTTTGCACTCGCCGGTGTTTATTTAGCATCATCACGCATAGGCAACGGTAAAGATCAAAAGTCAAGAATCAGAGTAAATTATGCCAGTAAAACCTTCATTATATATTCTTTAACAGACAGTGATATCACTCCGGAAGCAATTAAAGCAATTGAAACCTTCGAACAACCTTTCGAAAAGTTTTCTCATCAATTGGCCGAATTACCTGCTAATATAAAAAAACAACTTTGTAAACATATTATGCATGCGCCAAGACACAATTGCACTCATTGTTCAGAAAATACAGAAGAAACACCATTTATGGAAGATTAACGTCATACAAGCATGTCTTTTTGGAGGCGGGAGGAATGACGTAAGGCATGACATAAGAAATAATTATTAAAGAAGACACATTGTTGAATAATTATTATAGCTTGTCTTTATTTAATTATGTAGAAGTGTCGGTAAGAATTATTGAGTGTAGAAAACTATTTCAACAGAAATAGAAAACTATTTCAACAGAAGAAGATTGAGAACAAGTCAAATCTATATCACAAATTACTCTGCTTTATTTACTAAGGGCAAGGCCCTTTATATAGGCTTCAAAGAGCCAACTATACACGGAATCTTTACATTATTGCAATCGTATGATTGCAAGATGACAAACTACTTTACATAGGTCTTTATGTCATAATATTATACACTCAATAATTCTTACCGACACTTCTACATAATTAAATAAAGACAAGCTATAATAATTATTCAAGAATGTGTCTTCTTTAATCATTCTTTCTTATGTCATGCCTTACGTCATTCCTCCCGCCTCCAAAAAGACATGCTTGTATGACGTTAATCTTCCATAAATGGTGTTTCTTCTGTATTTTCTGAACAATTACTGCAATTGTGTCTTGGCGCATGCATAATATGTTTACAAAGTTGTTTTTTTATATTAGCAGGTAATTCGGCCAATTGATGAGAAAACTTTTCGAAAGGTTGTTCGAAGGTTTCAATTGCTTTAATTGCTTCCGGAGTGATATCACTGTCTGTTAAAGAATATATAATGAAGGTTTTACTGGCATAATTTACTCTGATTCTTGACTTTTGATCTTTACCGTTGCCTATGCGTGATGATGCTAAATAAACACCGGCGAGTGCAAAAATTAAATGATCTTGTGTTGGTGATTCACGGGGTAGATAATCTTTTGTTGGTTTTGAGCCGTTGCTTATTCCCATGTTTGCAAAAGTAATACTTGGGACAATTAGTTGAGATTCTTCGTCAAAAATTGGGTAGCTAGAATGCATTTTGATGAATAATCCTCTTTCCTGTTTTGCAAAACGTATTTTATAATTTCTGATGATAGTTTGCACAGCAGAAGGGAATTCGCTGAGGCAGTGTAGATTGGTGCCTTCTAGATAGATGGTGTCGATGAACCCATGAATAAAATAATCCCATAAAGTCATAGGATCTGATAAGTCGGCTAAGAAGACTGCTTTAGGACCTGGTCGTCTGGCTACTGGGTAAAAGCCCATCAGAGAATGGACTTCGGTGTATGAGATTAGGCTGTCCCATAATTCGGAAAATTTTTTGGCAGATGGTTTTTTCATGGCTTCTTTTTCTTTGGTTGATAGAATGGATTCAAGGGCAATTTTTGCATTTAATTGGTTAAGAGATCTTGGGATGGATACAGGTTTTTGTGGTGTAAAACTGGATATAGGTTTTTGTGATGTTAGGAGAACTGTTTTTGAACATTCGACGTTATCTTTTATTACTGCTTTGTATGCTTCGTTGTATGCGGCTTCTACTTTATTTTTTGTTTTGTAACTTTTGTGAATAATATTTTTTCCAAGAATATATGAACTGGCGATTCCCCAATCGTTATATACTCCTTTGTTTTCTCCGTTGAAAATCACGTACCATTTCTTTATATTTTTATGATCTGCTTGAAGTGGTGGATATTCTTCTGTATTTTTTGTTATAGGTTGTTTTTCTGACTTGAACATTGTTTGTGGCTGACTATCATCGGATGAAATTTCTTGAATGTCTTCTTTTGGTTGCTTCGTTGTTGAACTGCTAGCTGCTTCTTCTTTAGGTACTGATTGAGATGATAGAATTTGTATTGTTTGTCGTAGTTGTTCTTTTTCTCGTCTGACTGCTTCGAGTTGTCTGACTAATGATGCTTCTTGATCTTCTTTCTGTTTGAACTGGTGTTTGATTTGTTTCATGATTGCTTCCATTTCGATATATTTGTGGACTGAATGTTTGCGTTTCTTGAGTACCTGAATGATTGCTGAATTTTGTTTGTTTCAAATGATGATATGAGAATTTTCATATCAATATATGCTTTTGGTGATATATTCATATCACTGTATGCTTTTGGTGATATATTCATATCACTGTATGCTTTTGGTGATATATTCATATCACTATATACTTTATCATTGTTTACTTCAGCAATGTATATTCTAGATAAGTTAGATATGAGGTTTCCCTCAAGTTCTAATTCTAATAATACTTTTTTCCATAGGATTATGTACCTGCATCTGAATCAGAATCAGTTGTATATGCATAAATATCTATATCTGAATTTATATCTGAATCTTCTATGGGTTCGTATCCAAGGTCGTATGCAATTTTTAATATATTTGTTTCTTTTTCTTTTTTAGTCTTTTTCGGGCATTCATAAGCTTTGTGTCCTTCTTCTTGACATATCCAACATTTACAGTCTTTTTTATTCGATGGGCAATAATTTGTTTTGGATTGATATTTTTGTTTATATTGTTTTCTATTTCGGAAATATTTTCTTTCCCCTTGTTTATAATATTCTTTATATTTGGGTTTATAAGTTTGTTTTTTCCAAATTTTCTTTTTACTTTGTTGTTTTTCTTTACAACCATACTGATTTACTTTATTAGAAAGGATGTCACAACATAAATCTATTTTTGCATATTGTGTTGTTTTTTGTTCTAAACATTTTTTCTGCATCCATGCTTTTAATATACTTATTCGTGCTCCTAGAGTGTCTGCAATTTTATTTTGTTGTAATGCTTCTTGGAAATCTTTTATTACACTTTGACTTACTGATGATGGTAGTTTTTGATAGAACATATCTAACGCTGCTTTTTTTTCTAGTGGGATCTGAATTATAATAATGTTCGGAATATTCGCATATAAATGGTTCTAGATAACACATATTACAAATTCGTAAATTAGTTAGATGCCATAATGATTCTAATTGAAAAGCTTCTTTTGATATTTTATCTTCAATTTGTTTTCCTATGAATTCCTGAATAAGACGGCTTAATACATTTTTAAATGTTTCCATAGCATCAGTGGTGGCTATCATCATTGTTTCGGTTTCATCAAGAGATGAAAGAAAACGATATGCGTTACCTTGTGTTTTATGAATGATATAATTAAGAAAATGTTTTGGGTGTAAATTTCTTAATTCTTCGGTTAACTGAATTTGTACTCCCATTTTATTACTCAATTCTTGAATTTTTGCTTCAGGATTTTGGTCACGATCAATAAAAAGAATATCTGAATTTGTTGGAAATGTAAATAACTTAGGTATGTATTGAGGAGGTATTTTTTCCCATTTATTTTGTTTATTTTTAACCATTCCTTGTCTATATAAAAAATTTTCTTCTAATGAAGGTGGTCCATAAATATATTGACTTTGATAATCATCTTCAACATATGATTGTTTTCGTTTTAATCCAAAATTGTTTTGTGAATCTCTATATGGATTTGAATAAGGGTTTTCATCATCTGAAGAAAAATCATATATTACTTCTGCGTTATTATTATCTGAATTATTTTCTATTTCTATATTATTGAGTTTCAGATGGTATTTCTAATGCTGCAAATAATTTAGTCAGTGTTTCTACTTTTTCTTGTAAAGTTTCCATATATAAATTTTTTTTGTTTCTTTTCCTTAGTGAAGTAGTTATTATTAATGCTTTTTCTATTTTTTAAACATATTTAACAAATTAATTTTGTTATCTTGTTTTCAAGGTTTTTTATTTGTTCTTGTTTCCAATTGATACTATTATTTATTATATGTATTGCTTCAATATTGGATATACAATTTATTATTGATATGTTAGAATCTATTTTTAAATCTAAAAGAAATTTTTTAGATTGTTTCAATGTTTTACGAAAAAATTTTAATTCTTGTTTATTTGTATTTAGGCTTGAAAAACTCATGATTATAATTTTATAATAATAATAGTTTAGTTTCGTTTTAGATTTAAAGTTATGATTAAAATTTATTTAAAAATAGTAGTGGTAATTATAATAATGTTTAAAAGACATATGTTTTAAAATACAAATAGTTTTTTTTAGACGACGTATTTGCTTGTAACGGATTTTAATACTAGTTCTTATGAAATATCTAACATCATGAATATGGTTATTGTTTAAAATCGTGCCTTGATTATTAGGTTTGTAAGAATCCTTGAGATTTTTCTTAGAATTATTTATAGATTCTTGGATTTGCTGTATTCTTAAAATAATATTTCTATTAGGAATACAATTCATCAAAATTTTGTTAGACATAAATATATATTTCAAGCATGAATTTGATTAATTTGATTATTAAGAACGAGTATTATTTTAATAAAAATTTCAAATTTTGTAGAATTAATAGTTAAAACAACTCGAAATGATACTATCATGAAGCAATAAAAGTAATCTAACAATTGAAAATATCTTAGACATATTTATGGTATTAAATCTTCTTACGATAAATATTTTAATTGTTGATAACTTTTTTAAATATGAATATTTAAAAACAATGGTTATTTATTATCATGTTTATGATGTTTATCATGTTTATGATGCTGCATATGCATATATTCTTATTAACGATAGATTGAATATGCAAACTAATAATAAGAATAATAAGAACGTTACTTAGCTCTGATACCAAATTGAAAAACATGACGGAATTAAAAATATGTTAAGAGAATTATACCTGAATGATGCGTCGTAATGATCTGATGATGGATTATTTGAGTATGATATGATTATATTGGATATGTTTGGATAGGGTTCTGCTATTCAGAAATAGAAAACTATTTCAACAAACGATTGCAATAATGGATATGTTTGGATTTCTGAATAGCAAACTATTTCAACAAACTATTTGAGTATGATATGATTATAGTTTTCTATTTCTGAATAGCAGAACCCTATCCAAACATATCCAATATAATCATATCATACTCAAATAATCCATCATCAGATCATTACGACGCATCATTCAGGTATAATTCTCTTAACATATTTTTAATTCCGTCATGTTTTTCAATTTGTGGGTCAAAGTCGGTCAAAATCAGGCCTAATCACAGCTTGGCGGAGCTGGGCGCCCTGATCGGTCAAATACAATCAATAGAATTCAAAAAATTTCAGGGACAAAATCGCCAAACCATTGTTAGGGTTCGTTTCCTCTTACTCATTCCATCTCAGTCGCAATATCAATTTCACTGCTCTCTTTCTCACATCAAAAACGGCGATTTCTTCTTCTTCCAAGCATTCCGTCAACAAGTTTCTCTGGTAAGTCGTTGCCTACCAAAATCGTCGTTGCCTTCCAAGATCGTTGTCGCATTCCTGTCGTCTACAAGATTGCGTTGTTGCTCATTCTCCTTTGACATCCTCCGTTGTCGTTCCTTCCCCTCCGACATCATCTGCTCCTCCGAAATCCCTCCGACATCAGACTTTGTCTTTTGCGAAGGTTAGTTCTTCTTCATTCACAAAAATTATGTACTATTTTACAGTTTAGCGTATTGAAAGGAATCAGATTGATTAACTGGTACCTAATTTATCTAGGAGAATGTGATTTTTACAAGTTATCAGAACTAGTGGATAATGCTGAATGCCGACGCCTTCAACTCGTCTGTTCCTGATGATACCGCCGGCCTATACAAAGTTCCTGATGATACCGAAACCGCAAAGGTAATCATCCAAAATTTAAAATTCCCTGATTAGATCTTGAATTAAGCTTAGCTTTTCACTTGGGTTCTGCTAATTTTTCTTCTTATAGTCAACATCTGTTCATATATAAGTTTCTTTTTTTATTGTTCTTGGTTATAGAAATGAATAAAGTGTGAAAGCTTCTTTGAATTTTTCCATTGTTGATGATTCTTGTTATTAAAGTGTGAAAGCTTCTTTGAATTTTTCCATTTTTGATTGTTCCTTGTTCTGCTAATTTCAGTTAAAGTGATATGAAGTATATACAGAGCCTGCTGATTTGTGATGATATTAGGTGAAGTGATGATAAACTGATATGAATATGGTGTTAATGTGATGATACTCAAATTTTCTATTAAAATGATACGTGAGTGAGTATTTTTAATGTGTTAATGTGATTTTTTAATGTTTTAAACTTATATGAATATGGTGTTAATGTGATGATAGACTCAATATTAGATGAAGTAGACCCCAAAACGGTTGATGAAGCTCTTGCAACTGATGTTAGTCAAGCACCCCGAGAAAGTCCAAAAACGAGGGAACTTTTCGATGAAGATTTCGAGTCCGAGAGTGAGTAGCAAGTGTTAGAAGAAGACGGATATGAGTCGGATGGGGTTCAAATAATAGAAGTATGTGGAGAAGATTAGAAGAAAATTGTTGTGCTTGTTAAACTTATTATTAAACTTTTATGGACTTGTTGGATGATGATTTTGTGTGCTTGTTAAGCTTATTATTAAACATTTATGCTTATTTTGGATGATAAATGGTTGTGCTTGTTAAACTTATTAAGTTGTTATTAAACTTTTATGCTTATTTACTTATATTCTTAGTATTAAAGTTAGATTTATAAAATTTTGAATTATTTTTTCAATAATTAATGGTCCCCGATTAATCATTGGACCCCAGTCCACTGCCTAGCTAACGTCTAGCGTTTTCTGCAACCTTTATATATATATATATATATATATATATATATATATATATATATATATATATATATATATATATATATATATATATATATACTTGTTTCCTTTTTACTTAATGCTAAGAGATGATCTCTAAAAAGATTAAGTGACGCGTAGACAGGGATGTTTACATTAAGTGGCAATTTCATGCATAATGTATCTAAAATTAGGGGTGGTCGCGGTATGGTTTGGTGCGGTTATTGGTCAAAACCTCACCACTAACCGTATATGTGGTTAACCATTTTCAAAACTGCTTGGTACGATTATTTTTGTGGTGCGGTTAGGCGGTTATTTTTGCGGTGCAGTTTTGTTTTTTTTTTTGTGTTTCGGTTATTAAGCGCATGGATTTGATGCGATCATTTTGTGTGGTTTTTAACCACAATTTAGAGTTCAAACGGTTTTAAAAGTTTTAAGCATATTGCTTGTAATAATAATAATAAAAAAAGAATAACGTATTAGACAATTAACTTAAATCACAAACAAGTAATATCTTAAAAATGTGAAATCACTAGTAATCAACAATAAATATTTTAAAACTGTGAAACTTCATCATTTTCCAAAGTTAAATATAACAAAAAACCAAAACTTTTGTCTTCTAGAATTTTATCATTCTTTCATCCATGAAACCTCTTATTTTTAATATTTAATATATTAAGAATTAATAAAAAAAAATTGTATATAATATATGCGGTGCAGTGAGGTTTTTGAAAACTAATAACCGCACCGCACCGCAAATTTGCGGTTTTTGAAAAACAGAAAACCTCACCATCGGTTTTTATTGCGGTTGCGGTTTATGCGGTTAATTTTAGTTGCGGTGCGGTTTTGGCTCACCCTTACCTAAAATGCATTCATCTGACCATGTTTCCCACAAAATAAGGAGAGTTCTCTCTTTATTTATTTTTCATGCTAATGAAAATAATATTAATGGTGACTTGCATGCTATTATTGGTAGTTTTAACCACTTTTCAGAATCAAAATGAGACAATCTCATAGCAAAATAGTCTTTTCTCAATGTAACCATAATTTATTTTATTTAATCTCTAAATCAAATGACTTAAAAAAATTTCATTCCCCGTTTAGTTTGAAAATGTCATTTGTAAAAGTATGATATTATACATTTATATATTACAATAATTATTAAATAAATGATAATGTTGTTATTTTTTGAACTTTAAATATGAGGATAAAATAGTCATTTATTTAGATTTAGTCGGTATATTAGATCCAAAAAAGAAACAATATTTATGTTAACAAGACACTTTATCAGTTAATATATCATTATCAATTCAGTATACTTTATAAATTTAGGACTTAACTAATAAAAAAGAAACATGGATTTAGAGCATTAGAGATTGACCAATTACCAATAAACATAACATCGTGCATATAGTAATCGGGAGATATTTGGTCCATTAAGAGGGAGTTCAATACTTGCAAAGATATGTGTATAGCTTCTTGGATTGCAATGTGTAAGCATTCCATGACAAGAGTGAAGAGAAAATGAGAAAAATGGTCCCCTTACTTCACTCCCTTATGAATATCAAATTTTAGAGTTACAAATCCATTTACAAGAATATATGATCGGATTGATTTTAAACAACCCACGATCAAAGCTCGTCATTTATTTTTAAACCTCATTTGTACCAGCATGGAATCTAAAAAATTCCAAGTTTAATGAATCAAAAGCTTTTTTAAAATTAATTTATAATTTTTTTTATCTAATTGAGGTTTATGAAAAAAAAATCTTTAAAACATCTTTAAAATTAATAAAACCCTAAAAACAAGAATAACCGAAGTAACCTAATTTAAGAAGATTAAAAGCCATTCAAACATGGGCCTACCAAGTTTGATAAAATCTCAATTATGCCGTTCAAAGATATTCAATGGAATCGAAACTCCACTTCTTATTCTTTCCTTAGCTTTGTTTCTTTCTTTTATCATTCCTTGGAATATGTAATCGTATCCTATGATTACACTCACTGTAACCCAAATTAAACTCTATATCATCATAGATGATTATCATTGTCTTATTTTTATTAATTAATTAAACCCAATTAACATGCATGCACCTAAAAGGCTAAAACCTTATGAAAATATGAAATGACAAAAGAAAAAACATATACAATCGAGATGAAGAGAAAATTCTAAAAGGTGTGGTCTTGATGATGAGTGGGTTGATCAGACGACCTCCAATACCTGGCTTTCTCAAATCCGTTTTCAAAATTCTCACAATCGTGAATCGTCTGGTCAATTTGTTCTTGTGTGTTCATGACAAAAGGACCCCACTGAACAACAGGTTCTCCCAGTGGTTCTCCTCCAACCAAAATGAAGCGTAGCCTTTTGGATGATGACTTGTTCCAAACCTGAACGCCATCGCCAGGACCCAGAAGTAGAATATGGTGTGGTGTCGTGGATGATGATTTTGAGGTTCCAATCACACCTTCTCCCTCTAATACGTATACAAACGCATTCCATGATTCGGGTATAGGCTGTTGAAGTTGGGTTCCTGGTTCCATTGTAATATCAAGAAACATTGTGGGTGTTCTTGTATATATTGGCGACTTCATCCCCAAGCTCTCCCCTGCTATAATTCTTACTGTAACTCCATCTTCAGTAGCTTCTGCAATATTCCTACTCGCCATCTCTTGGTACCTTGGCTCAATCCTGCATGTATGCATGTTCAACAAATATATAATTAATTAAGTCAATTTCCACTTAATTATAAGAAATTAATCCCTTTGAATTAATGGTTGCATTGATTGTAGCATTAATCTGTGATGGAAAGTGAAGTCGGATATAATAATAATAATAATAATACATTTTGTTTCTAGAAGAGAGGTTGATCCATAATTGCAAGCCTTTTTGAGTGCCATGAGAAGCAGGCATTTCGGAATGCACAATCCCTCTTCCAGCAGTCATCCATTGTAAGTCACCAACTCCGATGGTCCCTTTGTGTCCCTCAAAGTCTTCATGTGTTACAGCTCCCTGCAATTGCAATTGACCCCCTTAGCTAATCAATTCAACCCCACTAATCACTAAACCCATTTCATGGACAAAATCATCACCATCATCATAAATTATATTATATATATTATCACATTAATTAAAACTTTCTAAAGTCAACTGAACCGCGTTTAAAATTAATCATAAATATTTACCAAGAATAAGACCCTGTAATTAGAGTGGATAACGTGTCCAAATCTTGATTATACAAACCTCAACACCCAAGGTTTAAAAACTTGTTCTTCTGGTTTTAGTTTTTCTTGAGTTCAACTATAATATATAGTGAAAATTTAATAATAGAGATATTTGTGACAAAGCAGGCTTGAATTGGAAGAAGCATCAAGCCCCCGTTAATTAGTTAGTGACGAGAGCACTGAAGAGAAAAGAAAGTGCAGTTTTCAATCCAGCACTAATATTGTAACACAAACACAAATAGCTTGTTTAATTATATAAGAATCTTTTTAACTTGTGTTTGGTGGGTGTAAATGCTAAATAGCATGCATAAAGACATGGTAACTTATACTACATATATATATATATATATATATATATATATATATATATATATATATATATATATATATATATATATATATTCAAAAATTAATGTGTAGAAATATACCTGTAACATGTATGTGACAGTCTCAAAACCTGTTTAGAAGATGGAACACACAGAGGGACAAAGGATGATAAGAATTAATTAATCAACAAAGTTTGGTTATACTTTTATCTATTATAATATTACGTAGATGTGTTTTTGCATGGTTAAGTAATTAATGAGCAAGAAAGAAACAAATAATTAATATTACCTCGATGTGGATGATCAGGAAATCCAGCAGGAGCAGATACTTCAAAATCCAAATAAATTAGAAACATGTTTTATTTTACTCCATATATAAAAAAAGCTGTTATTTCCTTAATATATATATATATATATATATATATATATATATATATATATATATATATATATATATATATATATATATATATATATATATATATATATATATATAGCTTAACCAAACAAAAAGAAGGGGTAAAAAAACAGAGAGCTACCTGAGAATTCATCCAAAACAAGGAAAGGATCGAAGTATTTAAGCTCGAACCTGAAAAGCGAGGGAAATGAAAAAACCCAATAATTAAGAGACAATGAATTAAAGAAATTAAAGAGAAATGAAGGGTTAGAGTAGTGACTGATTAACCTCCCGATGCTCCTTCTGACAACAGCTCCAGCTCCTTCATGTTGAGGCCTCGCAAGAAACTTTCTTACCACGCTGCGGGGATCACTCGACATTATTACTTTATCTTAATTCTCAATTCTCAAATCTTATTTCTTATGTATATTTGGGTGTTTGTGTTTGTGTTTGGGTTTGATAGATATATGTATTTATATACATGCCGCAGGCCACAGCGGAAGGGAGGAGAGAAGGTCTAAGGAATACCGTTGACCGCAGTTTATTAACTTTTTCAAATCTGCTGCGTCTTATTATCATCTTTGAACTACGTCACCTTATCGTCATCACGACGTCGTTTGCAAATTGCATTTAATACTTAAAACCAACCTCCCCTGGACTCCCTTTCATCATAAATACATATCAATATCATATGCAGCAACAATCCTTGATGCGATGCGACTATGAAATGGTTTAAACTTTATAAAAATAAAAATCCTTAAATCTCTAGTATATATCAAAAAAGAAAAACTTGATTTCATCATCTTAAACAATAAATACCCTTGATTGTGTTTCACGTATAGCTTTTCCACGTTTAGATCAATTTGTTGATATCATCTTGATTCAAACACCATTTCTTTCGAACAATACTTACGTGCTCCATAAGCTCTACATAGTTTCCAAACTCTGATTGCATTCGTAACCTAAAATCACATAAACCTTCCACCAAGAATCCTAATCGTCTGTTTAGCATAGCCGCATCACTATATTATCTCTATTAACAACAAAGAATGAAAGATCAAGGCTGAATTTTGGTAAATAGAAGCACAAATGAAAGAGTGAGGTTAGATCTCGAAAAGTCGAAAGAAAAAATCTTTTGTATATAGTCGCACCCTTATGACCTATCTATGAACATCCACCGTCAACACTACCGGCATACACCATCAGCCATCTACAACCCCTCACCATCTCCTTCATCTTGCAACACTCACACTTTCATCAACTCTCGCAATCTGCTAAAACTATTCGGGTTTGAAGATTCTGCCACTCATCTTCACCGTTTTTCTTTATTCTTTTTGATGACCCATTCAAATTTTCACATATTTTGTATTCGGCTTGGTTGCAGGTTTTTAGGTGGCGGAAAGGGTTTCTTAAAGAAGAAAACAAAGAAGATGGTTGATTGTTTCAGTTAGTTTTCCCCTTCCTATTTCATATGTTCGTCATCTCACTATCTTAGGTATTCCCAATTTATATTTTTCAACTCTAAATCAACTTATGGTCTCTATTTCATTTTGATGTTTAGCTTTTGAAACCCTTAAGGTTCAAGCCCTAAATTGATTTATGGTTCTCATGTAAACATTGCAATCTTATGCTAAGAAAAGTCTGCCTGCTACCAAACTTTCTTAGCTTGTTGTTGTTGATACAAAGAGGGCAAACACGACTCTAGAATTGATTAGCGAGAACAAGCCATTCCCCACTGTGGGGATGTGTTTAGTTAATGACTAAGGTGCTGTTTGTTTTTTCGAAGCGAAAATTCGTGAAGTCTGCGGACCACCTCTGCAATCCTCTGTGGCAGAAGAGGTGGAACAAACGGCTGCAGCCCATAATAAGAAGCATGTTTGTTTTTTAACATCTGCAGACTGCTGCAGTAAACTGAAATTTAAATAAACTAATTTTATAAACTGAAAATAGTTTTCAACACCGAAATTTAAATAATTCTAGTCTTAAAATATTGAAAGAATACTAAAAAGAACATGTAAAAAAACAAAAATATAAAACTTTTTAAAAAAAACTTACAAAAATATAAAAGAAGCTAACAACTTTATTCTAGAAAAAAACTAATTGTAAAAAACATAAAAAAGAAAATAATAATAAAAATTAAGAAAGATTTGCAAACGATGTCTACAAAGTTCGTAAAAAATTACACACGTTAAAAAAGATGAAATTGAAACTGAAAATATTATTAACATAAACGGTAAAAAAAATTATAAAAATTAAAGATTTTTTTTAAAAAAAATCAAGTTAAAAACAATTTGTGGAAACTATAATAAGAAATTGTATCAAATCCGTAAATAAAAGTTTAAAAAAATCTAAGTTTTTTAAAAAAAATAAAAGTTAAAAAAAAATAAGTTATACCAAAATTCTAAAAAAAAAACACTTTAAAAAAATGAAAGCTGAAGAGGTTTGAAGAGGCAAGTCAAGTTCTGCGCCACACAGCACACGCGCATATGTTTTGGAGTCTGAAGTCTTCCAAAAAACAAACTGCTGCGAGAGGGAAAGTGTTGCGTGTGTGCTGCGCCGCGCAACAGAAAGTGGTTTGAAGAGTTTTTTTTTTTAAAAACAAACATCACCTAAATAATATGTAAAGTGTTCGCATGGATTTTGTTATTTGATTTCATTTTTCGGTCATTTAGAACTTGGTATGTCATTTTAACATGTACTATCTTTTATATAGTTCCTTTATGAGAAATAGTAACGTACTTTCTTTAATTTTCTTAATATATCATCATACCTCCATTTGTTTAAAGCTTACATGTGTATTTTAGAAAGAACACACTGTATAACTCTGCAGGTACCAAAGTAAAAAGGTGAAGGTAGAGATACCAATAATCTGCTTAATTTTAAGTTAACTTTCAACATTATTTTAGTTCCTATGATCCGTTATTTGTGATCTATTTGCTTCATCTATCCAATGTGTGGTTGTGTTTCTTTAGTTTGTAGATGAACATTAAGTGTTCGATAAAATTCCTCAATGAGAAATTGAGAATATTATAAATCAAACAAGACAATCTTATCAAATTCTTATTTCTTTATGGACGTGTATTGCACCTTCCTCATATGTTAGCATTGTAATCACTCGGTAAAAAGTTTGTTTTTATAAGTTTTTTAGTTCATTATATATCTAATATAAAAATGAGAAAATTTGTTTTTCAAGTTAACATTTATGCACTTCACATCTACCATTTTCTCTGGTATTCATCTCACTATAAGTATTTATTTTATTTGCCTAGGTATTAAAAGACCAAAATACCATTGTTATATATATTGAAATAAGTACAAATATAAAGTCAATTATGTATATTTACGCTAAATTTTATTGAATTATGTTTCATTTCTTTCCAACCAAATGCCTAACATATAATTATTCATTCATATTCCAATTCCTTTGACTTATTCCACTCCTTCCAAAACAATTCTACAAACCAAACCCTCATTTAGTCTTTTTACCATAATTTTTAATTTGTGAAAAAATTATTTCATTTTTAATTTCAGGCCATTGGTACATTTCTAACTTTACTTTATAGTTACTTGAATATCTCCATTAGCAAAAATATAGTTCCTAATGAAATTAAGGGAATAGAAATTCACCATTTATTCCCAAACACTCTTTTCCAAGTGAGTTCTTGGTTTTCCTTATTAATTTCATTACATTTAGAATCATATGCTTCTTTTTGCATAAAATTGCACTTATAACATAAAAAAGACTAATAAACTTTTGGCTTTTGTTGCAAAAAAAATCTTTCTTCAAAAAGACCAAAATACCAACATGATTTAGAAGGACGAGTTATTTATTGATTTATTTTGTAAATAATGTAAATTGTACTTGATATCCTTTTTTTCCAAGACAGTTCATTTAAAAAATTGTAGGTTTTTTTTTGCTATTTTGTCAGAAAGATGGTGCAGTAAAATACGAATTAATATAACAAGTCGATAGTTATTGAAGCAATTTATTACAATCTTGAAGCTAAGGATTTTACTATTTTGACCTCAAAATGATTTTCTTTTATGTTTTTACTACAATTCAGTATCTTACCACAAAATAGATCTTAGTTAACTTATTTTCGTTCGACTTAAAGGACTTAATAGGGATATGGCTTCTCCAATAAGCTATACATTAGAATTTCTCTTCGACTTAAGTAAGAAAGATAGCCTTAACAGATATAGTCAACGAAAAGGAGACTTTCCTCATTAATTTCTAACTTTTTACAAATTTGTCATCATATATTTTTTTTCTTTCCATTTCCATTTTCCAAATGTCCCATCATTTTCTTAAATATCTTGCAAACATCATTTATCTAGAAACAACTTAATAACAAAAAAGGATTTTTTTTTTTCCTTTTACTTCCAAATTTCCCGTTATAACTGTGATTAAATTTTTCTATAACTTACTAACATCTTTGTATGCTAGCTTGCTACAAGTCTAGGTATTTATGTTTTTAGATATTTAAGATAGCTATGAAGAGTTGTATGAAAATTATTGTCAAAATCTAGAATTGAATTATGATGTGTTCCTCATTTAGGTTCAAGGTATGAATTATGATATGTGTCATGGCTTAAAATATTTGGTATCATGGATATTATGGATGATTGTCTTATATTATGTTATTGTTGTAATTGCAGAGTGTCTAAGCCTCTCCAGAATCCCCTCAACATATGAAAAAATGCATCTACACAATTAGTAAGAATGAGTTTGCTTCGAACTATACTCCATTGAATCCAGGTATAAATAGTTTTAAATATAACAAGGGTTAATATAGTAATTTGGTGTCATTATAAAATTTTCAATCATATATGTGTATTTTAATGGTATATGCTGTTTTCAAAGAGTTTTGTGGGCCATTAGAATATGTCATGTTAATATTTGTCATTTTCATATTTTTCATTTACAGATGTCTTTTATTGTTGTAGCTAAAATTGCAAATAAATGAATTTTTTTGTTTATTTATCTGTTACAGGTGGTTTCCATGCTATAAATGCAAAAAAAAATAGCAAGGTACATTAATACGCCCCAGACTTTCTTTAAAGTATTTTTAATTTTAGCATTTCATTTTGCTTTTATTTTAAGTTGTTAACTAATTGAAACATTGTACTTTGAAAGTACATTGTCATCATTCGGTAGCATTTTCAAAGTGTATACAATCAACTAAATATGAAAAACCGAAAAAGCCATTTTTATCGGAAAAAAATAGAAATTAGAGGTCAAAATTATACCTTTAAGAGGTATGTTTCATGTAATCAAATATGAGATATACATGCAAAGGATCAAAAAAAAATGTTGATGGTAAATTTTTTTGATAAGTAACTTTAGTCTACACACATTCATAAAATTGATTAAATTTTCAAAAAAAATTATAATATCAAATATCTTATCTAAAAATTGCATAATTTGTTCACCGTATCTCTTTTCTCTTAATGTTTTAGCTATTACTAATATTGATACAAGTGGGATCAATGCCTTGGAAAAATTGTACGGAAGGCTTAAAAAATGATATTTAGGTAACTAAACTAACCACCATCAACCCTATTGTACTTTTGATCGGTTGATTACCTATTATGACATGAATAAGATGTTGTTTCTTTTTTCGCATTATGATAAATAATGTTTAAAAAATAGAAAGAAATAGATAAAGACAAGTTCACAAAAAAATTACAATTAAATAGATAAAACCTTGAATGTTTGATTCACTCTACAGCAAATTTCAATTTTTTTTATTTAAGATGAACTTTTATTTAACAAATTTTCGGTTTTCGTTTATATGTTAATCATTAGCTACTTCTACAAAAGTTCATCACCATGTCAATTGCCACCATCAACTTTACCGGTTACCTATGATTTTAAAAAAATAGTTTTCCAAATTAATTAATCAAGATTTGTAGATTTTTATTGTTTTTGAAAATGATTATTCTAAATCAACATTTTTTAAAGTACAATGTCCTAACAAGGGGTTCAAGTTAATAACGTAACACATAACAACAATGTAATCAATTAACACATTTTATATAAAAAGAAACGTGTACTTTATAGTTTTGTCAACATCTACGTTATACGCGTGTTAGGTGCATTTTATGTGTCTTTTTTTTTCACATTTATTCCACACCATTGCATTGCATTTAGGCTTAACTCTATATATTATATATGTTTTCGGGAAATTTCATGATATTATTTCACTCGCACAATATATGATGTTGCAGAGACTTTTGGAGGTGAGATCTTACTTAGGGAGGTAACTAGAAGGTGCGGACAATATTTCATGGCTTTTGGATCATGGAGGATGAAGTTGCAGAAAATTGAGGAAATCTCTTAGTCAGAGATTTCCATGGCCGCGGAAATTTTAGCCTTGAATTTCTACGGGCTGTGGACTTGTACCTACTGCATCCAACTTTTTTTGTTTCCATGGGCCGTGTAAACGACAATGTAAATTTCCTCGGGTCGTGGAAACGTGGACGTAGGTTTAATGACAGTTTCTCATCTTTTATAAAAAGTGGCAGCCGACTTTATTTCTTGGGGGATCGATTTTGGGAGCACATGAGCGATTTTTTGGAGAATTTTGGAGTTGATTAACACTTGAGAACATTTGATTTCATTTTGTAAGAACTTAAATTTCATTTTCTAGATTTGTGATCTTGTTCTAGTCATGTGTGGTTAGAACCCTAGTTTCTCCAACTTCATGTCTTAACTTTTTGTTGTGATTTTAATCATATGACTTGATGTTTGCTTTCAATTTTTATCTAGTGAAATTTGTTTTGTTTCAATCAAATGTTTGATTCTAATTGTGATTCTTATTGCCCATTTGAATTAGGGTTAGATCAATCAAGTTATCTAAATTTCAAAATCCGTAATTGTTTTGTAAATTGGACTAAGTAACAAGCACTAAACTGATTTCCATTGAATGAATTTAGTGTAAATCTTATTCGCATACTCTTACGCTCCTGAGCTTGTGAGGAGTATTGGGTGTTGTTGGGAACATTTACATAAATCTTATTGAAACCTTTTGATTTCTATCTAAGATCTTGTTTAGACTTAAATTAAAAGGTTAGGTTATTTTCAAAGAGCTTGTTTTGAATTTGTCAACTTGGTGAATGGGAAGTGTTAGAGCTTGTTAACACTTTCAAGTACCAACTTAGGTGGAATTGAGTAGATATCATATCATCCTTGGAATCACATTCCTAAATTATCTTGCATAATGCTGGAGTTCTCAAAAATCCCAAATTTGTTTAATTTAATCGATCATTTACTTATTGCTTTATTCTCTTGTTTAAATCATTATATATTAACCCCTACTTCCGTGACCATTACTGTACCTTGCACAAAAATGTATAAGCATTTGTCCTGTGTCACTGTGGATCGACCCTGCTTACCTTGTATTACATTTTTAGTGCAAAGTAGAGTGTTTTTGGAGTCATTTTGTACCCCTTTATTTGTTGGGTTTGACACACCTAACAAATTGGTGCCATTGTCGGGGACATGGTGTTACTAATTGTTTATGCCTAAATCTTTTCATACAGGTACACCATTGCCAATTGACATGGAAATAGAGAAGATTGCAAAGAGGTTATGAAAGCAAGCCAAGCTTTGTAAAAGGTAACTGGGTTCCGAGACCTCTTGATCATATACCCCTCCGGTCATCAATATTTAGGAGGACATACCCCTTTCAAGTGTGTCAGAAACTGAAACAGAAACCCTTTCACTCTCACCTCAACCATCCTCATCCATAAATACCACTCTACCCTCTTCAGCTACTCATAACATCCCAAACTCCACACCCACAGAAACCTCAATTCCTACTTCCACCATGGGAGACCAAAGAGGAAATGGAGGTGATAACGACAACAATCATGGTCAACAAAACCCACCTGAGCAAACCCTTATCCAATGGGCGAGGAAAGATGGTACTCAACAACCTCTTTGCATCACATATCCTGCTGCAACCAATCTTGAACTAAAATTTGGCCTCGTCCAATTACTCCCAACCTTTAGAGGACTAGAAAATGAAGATGCCTACAAAGTCCTCACAAAATTCCATTTTGTTTGTGTGGGCATGAAACCACACAATGTCACGGAGGATCAAATCAAGTTTAGGGCATTCCCCTTTGTAGTGCAATACTCAGCGAAATACTAGCTTCATGACCTTCCACCGTGGACAGTCACTACATGGGTAGATCTTGCACGATTTTTCCTAGAGAAAAAATTCCTAGAAATGAAGGCTTCAACTTTGTGTAGGGAAATTATTGGCATCAAGCAGAAAAAATGAAGCCTTGCACATCTATTGGGGAAGATTGAAAAGGTGGTGTACCCAATGTTCGAAACATGGGATCTTTAAATACAACCTCCTTCAATATTTCTGTGAGGGAATGCTACCACGGGAAAGGAGGCTCCTAAATTCTTTGAGTGGAGGGTCCATTGTTGACAAGACCCCAATAGAAATTCAAGAATTAATAAAAAAATATGGCTGAAGATTTGAAGCATACTTATCAAGAAGATGGTTGGTATACCGATGCACCCCGGGGGGTGAAGGAAGTGAGAGCTCCACAAATTGAAGGTCAATTATCGTGGCTTACAAATGTTGTTATGATGTTAGCTAAAGACAAAGGTCTGCAACCCATACCCCGCCCTTACGGAATTTGCACTCAAATAGGACACCCAACCGATATGTGCCCACTACTTCAACAAGATTATGAAGAAGAAAATGCTCTGGGAGGTTTTTTAGGTCAAATCAAAGAGGATATGAGCAGCCCTGAGTTGATCAAAGGTGGAACAACAATCAAGGTTGGGAAGGAAACCAAAATATGGGCTATCAACCAAGTCAACCACATCAATACCAACAAAGACCACCTTTTCCGCTACAAAAAATTTTGCCAAGGCAGCCATAACACCCTCCTCAACAAGTGGGTTCATCAAGTATGTCCTTAGATGACATAGTGAATAGTTTAGCTACGAGCACTCAATCATTACAATAAGAGACCAAAGCAAGCATAAAAAACTTAGAGCAACTGTAACATCCCAAAATCGAGACCCAAATTTTTTTGTTTAATTACATTACTTATAAAAATAGTTTACGAAAAACATCGTTGCTATCATTTCAAAATATCAAGTCACAAATCACAAGTATTGAAAACCATAC
Source organism: Lactuca virosa (assembly GCF_052849685.1). NCBI lineage: Eukaryota > Viridiplantae > Streptophyta > Magnoliopsida > Asterales > Asteraceae > Lactuca > Lactuca virosa. The sequence continues at coordinate 289,880,742 of NC_136432.1, read as the reverse complement.
ATCAAGTAGTAAAATGTCAGAGTATAATCCCAGGGTTCTCAAAGCGGAAATCATATGTGTGCGATGCGCTGCTACCCTGCCGGCTCCTTCCCCTTAGCTGAAGAGGTACCTGAAAACAAAACTAAAAACGGTAAGTACGAAGCTTAGTGAGTTCCCCCCATCATACCGCATACCATACAACCATACATACTGCCGGGCAGTTCTGGGGTGCTCGACCTAGCCATGTCAAGCCATTCTGGGGTGCTGACCTGCCCATGTCATTCTGGGGTGCTGACCTACCCGTGTCAGGCCATTCTGGGGTGCCCGCCTACCCTCCGGTCTATCTCACCCGACCACGGAGACTATTTCACCCCCTACTACTATCACATAACAATATATATCATAATCATGCTGTCAGACATATATGGGGTGTCCGACCTACCCTTCGGTCCTAACGACAAAATCGGGGACTATTCCCCTTCCTACTACCACTAGCACATAGAACATATCATACTGGCACATAGAACACATCTAATAATAGCAACCAGACAATTATCACATAGACAATCATCTATATTGTAGTCAACTACAAGTGGGTCGGCCTTGGTGCCTTAGACCCACTTCTACCAGAAGGTAACTCACCTCAAGGTTGTGTAGTGTCTGCACTGTCCTTGGTACGGAAACCAACTCTTCTCGACTCCTCGATCCCTATACGACAACTTTTCTAATTTATCAATTCATACTCATAACCCTTACAAGGGTCACTCAATTCCTAGTCAAAGTCAAGGTCAAAATCTTGGTCAAAGTCAACATCTGGTTGACTCGACACGCCGAGTTGGTCCTCCAACTCACTGAGTCCCCATGACCACAAAATGCCATAATCTCGTCCCTACTCGTTGAGTCTAGCAAGAGCTCGATGAGTTCGCCTTCAACAACACATCGGACTATCTTCAACCGACTCGCCAAGTTCGTCCTTGAACTCGTCGAGTTCATCTTCATCCATATGAAGGTGTTCAGTCTACGACTCGCCGAGTTCATCCTTGAACTCGTCGAGTCCGTCTTCATGTGGTTGGGACATTGCCTTGAACTCGCCAAGTTCCTCCTTGAACTCGTCGAGTCCCTTGATCTTCAAGTCCATAACAAACTCCTAACAGGCTAAGTGTTCCTTCCACTCAATCACATACCATTTCCAGAAGGCATTTGGGGAAAATGTGACCCAACTCGCCGAGTCACCCAAGTGACTCGCCGAGTCCCTCTTTGTCCAAAAATATTCAGTCGGTTATAATGGGTCTCAATGCATCAAAACCATAGATCTGGCCTCCTAGAGTCCATTTTGCATGTAAAGCTAGAAACTTGATGTCCATGCAAGGGGCCTTTGGCTCAAAAAGCCATAAAAAGGGGTTTATATGTTACATGGGTCTCCCAAGGCCATAAAGTTGGCACCTTTATGCCATGGGAACCCTCAATGGTTCCAGATCTGAAGTGCAACTCCACATATACATACAAATCCGAGTATAGCCTCTCAAAAGCTTAGAAAAGGTAGAAAATAGCCCCAAAACAAGATCTAGGAGATAGATGGTCAAGGTTCAAGCTTTTTACCTTGAATGAACTGAGAATGAAGCAAAACCACTGGATCTACTAGCTTCCACTTGAACTCCTAAGCTTTCTTCTTCTCTTCCAAATTCAAATGCACATAAAGTCACCAAAAAGCTCAAGAACACTCGAAAGGGGCTTAGGGTTTCGAGTTAGGGTTTTTCTGGATTGGGAGGGGAGATGGGGGCTGGGTTGAGGCAGAATAAGACGTTTAAATAGGGTGCAAACCCTAACATTAGGGCTTCCTCCAGACATCTCCTACTTGTCGATTCGGTCCCCCGACTCGTCGAGTAGGTCAATAAACCTCCGGGTCCAAAGTCGAGTCTACTCGACGAGTTGGGCCTCCAACTCGCCGATTCCCAGGGCAAAACATGAAAATAACTTGAATTAAATATGTACCATGGACCGGGTGTTACAAATCTCCCCTACTTATTTTAGACTTCGTCCTCGAAGTCTGCTGCTGAATCTGGAAAAAGCTCGGGGTAGTGCTCCCTCATCTCGTCCTCCGGCTCCCAGGTCCATTCTGAGCCTTTGCGGTGCTGCCATTGCACCTTCACCAGCTCTACCCTCTTGTTCCTCAGATCCTTCGACTTCCTGTCGAGGATCGTCATTGGCCGCTTGATGTAGTTCAGGCTGTCATCCACCTGAATGTCCTCCAAAGGCACCACTGCCGAGTCGTCCACCAGGCACTACCGCAAGTGGGAGACGTGAAAAGTACTGTGAATCTGACTGAGTTCGGCTGGCAGGTCCAACCTATATGCCACCTTGCCCACCCGGGCTACAACCTTGAAAGGTCCAATGTACCTGGGGCCCAACATGCCCCACTTCCTGAACCGAATGACACCTTTCCAAGGTGACACCTTCAGAAGCACCATATCCCCGACCTGGAACTCCAGGTCCGAACGTCACCTGTCAGCATAACTAGTCTGCCGACTCTGAGCAGTCTGAAGCCTGCTCCGCACCTACTAGTTCCTCTCCGTAGTCTTGAGTACTACTTCGGTACTTCCCATGACCCTCTGGCCAACCTCACCCCAGCATATCGGGGTCCTACACTTCCTCCTGTACAACATCTCGAAGCGGGTACGGTCGATACTCGCGTGATAGCTGTTATTATAGGAAAACTCTGCCAAAGGAAGGTAAGTATCCCAACTACCTCTAAAGTCTAGAACACACGCCCGCAGCATATCCTCCAGAGTCTGGATGGTTCGCTTACTCTGACCATCCTTCTGCGGGTGAAAAACGGTGCTAAAGTGCAGACGAGTATCCAACTCGTCGTGAAACTTCTTCCAGAATTTGGAAGTGAACCGCACATCTCTGTCGGAAATCACCGAAACTAGCACCCCATGCCGAGCCACTACCTCTCTGATATAGATGTCGACCAACTTCTCGGCCGAAATGCTCTACTGAATCGGAATGAAATGAGCGCTCTTGGTCAACCGATCCACGATGACCCAAATCGAATCCACTCCCCGCGCGGTCCTGGCAAGCTTCGTGACGAAATCCATAGTGATATCTTCCCATTTCCACAGCGGAATATCTAACGGCTGGGTCTTGCCGTGAGGCCTCTGGTGCTCGGCCTTGACCTTCCTACAGGTCAGGCATCTCTCAACGAACCAAGCTACATCCCTCTTCATGCAGGGCCACCAATAATCAAGACGAAGATCCCTGTACATCTTCGTCGCCCCGGGATGGATAGAAAACCTGGATTTGTGCGCCTCCTCCATCAATACCAGGCGCACACCCCCATGATATGGGACCCACACTCTACGGTGTAGAGTCAACAATCCACGACTGTCATAATCGAAGGAGGAAACCTGACCCACAATACGCTCACTCTTGCGATGTTCCTCCTTCATAGCCACCTGTTGGGCCTCTCGAATCCTCTCCATCAGCGGGGTCACCACTGTCATCCTCAAACAAATATCTCTGGTCGGCACTGCCTTGCGGATAAGCGCATCGGCCACGACATTGGCCTTCCCCGGGTGGTAGAGGATCTCACCATCATAATCCTTCACCACATCAAGCCATCGACGCTGTCTCATTTTCAGATTCGGCTTATCCATAAGGTACCTCAAACTCTTATGGTCCGTGTAAATAGTACAACGGACCCCATAAAGGTAATGACGCCAAATATTGAGGGCAAAAACAACTGCCCCCAACTCCAAGTCATGTGTTGGATAGTTCGCCTCATGAGGCTTCAGCTGCCTCGAAGCGTAGGCGATAACATGCCTCCTATACATGTAAGTCCCAATTTCAATGATCCAAACCAGTGATCAATCAGATAGCAATCAATCAGAATAAGAATGGAGTAGAGGAAAGATTAAGCCAAGCATGCACACGTTAATATCATAAAAAAGTCAGGTACACCTTGGATACACACACATACGTTACTCTATGACTGACACTGACAAGCTCTATTTATAGTACCACCAGCCGAACACCCGTGTACGGACGTACACACGACCACGGCCGTACACAACTACAAAAGTTACATATACCAAAATAATGCCCAAACCCCTACAAAGACTTATACAAGATAAATGCTTAGCCCAAACCACATAATTATGACCTATCAATCTCCCCCTTGGTTTGTGGCTAGCATAGACTCAGTCTTTCTCAATGATTAGAACATCAGATCCTTCCATGGCACCACACCATTCTGCTCCTTAATGATCTTCGCAACCATTCCAGTGTACTCCTTAGCGGCAGATTCAGAGATCTCTTCGGCAAACCGGATTTGATGAAGAGCCAATTGATGAATATCCCACTTTCCAAATTGAAAAAGATCCTTCTTGTCAAACAAACGGAAACAGCCATCTGGGAATTTGATGACAACAGAAGTTGTGGCTTCATCAAATACCCAGTAGAGCATGTTTTTTAAAGAACCATCATGGAATTTCTGCAAGATAGGGATCTGTCTCACTTGATTAGTGGTTGGCCACATCACTGTCTGGATAGGCTTGCCAGTCAATGGATTAAGAACGTCAGGGTGGCTCTTGAGAAGAGATTCAGCAGTCTTCATACTAGGAAATCCCCTTTTTACTTGATCTTCCAGGAAAAGCTTGAATATAGTCGCTTGAGGAACATTTCCTGGATTGAGAAAGGGAGCATCAGCAAGTTCAGACAAGTCAACACTCGTAAAAGAGTTGAAATCATCTATGCTCTTGTAATATTCCACATTGGCACTTTTCCTCTTCACAAGCCATAATTTTAATTCATCATGAAATCCACATGACACAATTCCAGATCTATCTCCATACGTGCCACCAAAACATCTCGGTTCAAGATCTGTAACAGTGATCGGGGTTGGCCTCCGTGAGCATTTTGATCTGAGTTCCTCTTGAATAGATACTTTTGCTTATTAGAAGATGACGCAGCTTTGGAAAGTTTCAAAGTAACAATATGAGGAGCTTGAGCTCGTTCCTTTTCAAATCGATCAACCACCCTTGTGGTTCTGAGAGAGGGTTGATCTGTTGGGTTGTCTTGAGGAGGAGACTGAGCTTGAGCACTGGAGGCATTCGCATTAGATGGAGGCTGTTGAAACAAAGAATTAAACCTATCACCAAATTCTTCAAAAAGTTTGTTCTTTAAGATTAAGTAGAATGCAGTCAAGGATCCAAGATTAGTCTGCAAGTCAGAGATTTGCTTGACTTTAGAGCATTATCAGCTTCAAGTTCAGCGATCCTTATATCATGTTTTCCAATCAGAATGTCCTTATCAATATTTTTCTGATTTAGAATGCCGATTTCTTCTCTGTGCTTGGACATAGCAGGATCATCATCCCCTGAATGACCTTCCTGATCAATAGATATTCCTTTTCCATGTGAGGAACGTACTGGACTGTGTTGTTGTGACAAGTGCTTTGCTAGCCTGATAGAGGCTTCATCTAGCGAAGGCCTTGTAGGGGAATATCCTTGAATAGCTAAAGATCCTCCAGTTTCATATATAGTACTTGGGCCTTGTTGGGTTGGTACAGGTGGTGCCGTAACAGATGTAGTTGTGATTGTGGATTGAGCTGGTGGTGCTTGTCCTTGGATAAATGCTCCCTTCCTCGGATCAAGTCGTCTTCTTTTCACAGGAGGCTGGGAGGTTTATGTCAGTATATGATCACTCATCGATGGCATAGATGTTGGAATAGCACCAACAAGGGGAGGAATCCATGAAGTTGCATCCACTTGACTTGAGATATCATCCATCGGTTTTGATGTAGGAGGCATTGTTTCAAGAACATCATCAGCAACCCTAGTCTCTGTTGTTTGAGCAACTTCATTGACATTGATAAAGAACCTGTCGAGGAACTCTGAACTTGGAACAAGGTCGTCATGCTCAAGATCAAGATTAAGTGGGATTTCCTCATTGTTAAGGCCAGAAAAATCCATGTCTTTCAGAAATTCATCTTCTTCATCATCATTCACAGTCACGTTATCCATTAAATTTTCTTCAAAATCATCTTCATCATCATCATCTGCATCATAATCACTTCGAACCTCCACATTTTTCAGTTGGTCATGTTCCTCTGCCACAATTGCGACAGGAGGAACACGATTTTCTTCGAGCTCATGCTCCGAGGCCGAGATGATAATATCCTCAGTTTTAGTTTCCGTAGGGTTTGAAAGATCATCAGAATCAGAATCATCACCTACTTCAGCAAAATTCCCAAACTTAACCAAGGGATACTTTCCTTCAAAAGTAAATTTTCCCGGCCGATTCTGCTTTATAAGACCAAAAGCACTAGGACCAATAGACTTGAGTTCCAAAGTCTCTCCTCTTCTCTCAATCTCTGGGTGCATGAAGTTGAAGATTATCTGAAGAAATCTTGGATACATAAGGAACTTATCCCTTATCTTTCCTTCGATGTTCCCAATCATCTCATTCAAAATAAACTTTGAGTAGTTGAAATCCACTCCTCAAGCTAGAGCTGCAATTGCACCAGTGTTGACTAGGGAAATTTCATCAGCTCCTGATTTCCGACCAGAGATACAGCTCACAAATACATGAGCTAAATATCTCCAGTACGGAGGTACCAATTTCTTAAGAGTAGGAGGGAACACCCCTTCGTATCCCATTTTATCCAATATCTCTTGAGTCTGATCCATTTCAATCTCCTTTGGAAATTCTGGTTCATCATTAATCTGCAAAGCTTCACGGAGGATCTGCTCATTCACCAAGATCTTCTTTCCTTTGACAGTTGATTCAAGGGACTTTGTTTCCTTCTCATCTTTAAGGACAACAACATTGCTCCAAAACTCTTTTATCAACCGCTGATAGATGACAGGACTGGTGGTGAGAGCAGTAGACAAACAACAATTTCTCAATCCATGGATCATAGACTTGAAATCAGAATGAGCCTCTGGAGGATCAACCAAGAAGATGGCCAAGTTGTGAACTTCAACAAACTTAAGTCCAGCCATATTGAACTGTACAAAACAAGCTAAGTAAGAAAAACACAGAATTTAATCAATGAATATCAACTGTTTTCTGTTTAACAATTAATTTAAGCTTTCAATTGTGAGTTAAATAAAATTTCATTTTAGGGCAAAGTTGAAGGTCTACGACCGTACACGGGTGTCCGGCCGTACACAGGTGTCCGGTCGTACACGGTCAACCGTGTCGAAACCCGTTTTTGCTTCAATACACCCTCGATTTTCAGTCGTTTTTGATCAAGATTAGCTTTACTGAGTTCGTCAAGGTGATACCTACACAGTGGAACAATCAATTTTTAGGAATAACCGATGATTTTGAAGGCTAATTAGAGAGAGAGAGAGTTCAAGGACTGTGTACGGCCGTACTCAAATTTTGAGAAAATAAGAGTGATCGGCTGGACACCTTGGCTTATATACTCTCTCATACCCGGTCCAACCAAAATGGGCTGCAACCCAACTAGCTTTAAATTCAAGCCCACAACACAATTAAATTTAAAAAAAAATGCATTTCGAGGACTCAAAATAATAAAATAAAAATAAAAAAATAAAATTAAAAATAAAAATAAAAATAAAATAAAATCTAAAAATTTTAAACTAAACAAGAAATTTAATTAAAATTTTAATTTTTTTTAGCAAAAGAAAATTAAAATAAAATTAAAACGAATTGATTCTAATTCCTGTTTTTTACTAGAGCATATAATGTTTTTGAGAGATTGGGATCAAAGTTGTTAGACAGCCTTCATCCATTTGTCGGTACCTTCCCTTTTATGAATAGATCTGGTCAATCGCCGGTATTGTTGTCCACTTAAACACGAAAGATTGTGATAACATTAGGACATACTACAAGTGACAAGACATTTTGATCCTAAGCTCCTAGATAAAATTCCTAAGGAACATTCAGTTGACGACGACCAAGGATATTGTTGTCCACCTAAATTAAGCAACGAGATCTACATACAACCTATTAATTATTCAATTTTAGTTGTACTAGAACGAGTTTCCCGCTTCCTGATATACCCCAATAATCAGGGACTTCCAAAATACTCCTTACTTTAGATGAGCAGACAATTATTAAGGAGGAAGTCAGATTTAGAAATAGGTGCATATGTTGTGTCCCAGGTCGGATCCCTTTCAATCACGCAGAGGGGACAAGATATGACTAATAGAGATAGAGGGATTGAGAAAGTAGAAAGGTGCATATGCTGTGTACCAGGTCGGATTGTTAATCACGCAAAGGAGACAGCATATGGATAACAGGTAGAAAGAATAGCATATAGAAGAAGATGCAGAGAGATAGAATTGTATATGTTGCAGTCCAGGTCGGATCTTTCGATCACACAGAGGAGGCAACATATGACTGACAGATAGAAAGAAAGAAAATAACCTTCTACAGACCAAATTTATCGGAATTCCCCGGTCGCCTCATCAATACCGGAATTAAGGACAAAGTCCGTACATCGAGGAAGAGTTTATCCACAGTTCAAGATACATATCATTTAGTGTATCCGCAGATTCCCATGTATATCTCCCTGCTCAACCTACCCGAGTGTCATGTTGTCAGACTAAACGGATCTACCTAGGTCAAGATTTGTCAAGTCTCTAGATTCCTTAAGTTTATCTATGCCTAGTCATGTCCAATTTAAATCTTTCGTGCCTACCAGCGCATCGAACACAGAGCCTAGATAATTCAGCTTTGGCACCTTACACGGATTCAGATTGCTTGTTATCACTTGTTGATATCACTTCCCAGTCACAACACCTACAAAAATACGCAATGAAAAGAACACTATCTAATTTTTTTTTTTTTGAGTTTTTGATTTTCTATTTTTTTGATTGGTTTTTGTTTATTTCTCCCCCTAAATTTGTGCATGGGTGAGAGTGAAAGTAAAATGCGCAAATTTAAACTAACCTAAAACAAAAAAAAAATTAGTCCTCAAAGCGTATCATTTTTAAAAATCCCACAAGCACATCGAATCGATATTTGTTAAACGGTTTTGTGAACAGATCCACCATATTATTAATAGTGGGAACCTGTTCTAACCGAATGAGCGAACGCTCATAACAATCTCTGATGAAATGCACTTTGATATCGATGTGCTTGGTTTTCGAGTATTGGACTGGATTTTTAGCAATCTGAATTGCAGCCTCATTGTCACAAAAGATAGGGGTTTCTAGATAATTCAAACTGTAATCCAAAAGCTGATGTTGGATCCAGATAACTTGATAACAATAGGCAGAAGCAGCGACATATTCCGCTTCTGCTGTTGAGGTTGAGACGGTGTGCTGTTTCTTGCACTGCCATGACACCAGCCGGTCACCAAGAAATTGACACCCACCAGAGGTTGATATCCTGTCAAGCTCACAACCTCCATAATTACTGTCAGCAAAAGCATATAAATCGAATTCAGAATTTTTCGGATACCAAAGACCCAATTTTGGATTGCCTTTGAGATACCGAAAAATTCTTTTGACAACAATAAGATGTGAAAGTTTAGGATTAGCCTGGTATCGTGCGTATTGACAAACCGCAAACGTAATATCTGGCCTGCTTGTAGTTAGATACATCAACAAACCGATCATCGATCTGTAATTAGTCTGATCTACGGATTCGCCATCAGTATTAGGAGTCAACAGGGGTCGTTCAGCCATTGGTGTCAGTGCAGGTTTTGCATCTCGAAACCCGAACTTCTCTAGCATATCTTCAACATACTTTGCTTGATGGAGCAGGATACCAGTTGAATTTTGTTGGACCTAAAGCCCCAAAAACATGGTCATTTCTCCTAGTGAACTCATATCAAACGTCTTCTTCATTACAACTTCAAACTCCTTGCATAGCTGGGGACTTGTGGACCCGAAAATGATGTCATCAACGTAGATCTGAACCAGAATTTGATTGACACCAACATGCTTGATGAAAAGAATTTGATCAATTGTGCCTCGTGAATATCCATGCTTGAGCAAGTGCTTTGTAAGAGTGGCAAACCACACTCGAGGAGCTTGATGTAGCCCATACAAAGCCTTGTCCAACTTGTATACGTGATTATGAAATTTTGAGGTAACAAACCCAGGAGGTTGATCAACGTATATTTCTTCCTTCACCTCGCCGTACAAGAAGGCAGTCTTGACATCCATCTGGTAAAGCATGAAGTTCATGTAGGAGGCATACACTAGGAAAATACGAATAGCCTCCAAGCGTGCCACCGGAGCATACACTTCAGTGTAGTCCAGACCCTCGAATTGGCGAAATCCACGGATAACTAATCGAGCTTTATTTCGTACAATGACCCCTGAATCATCTTGTTTGATGCGATAAACCCAATGCGTGTAAAGAGACTTTTTGCCCTTAGGTAATTCAACCAACTTCCAAACCCTAAGTTTTTCAACTGATTTAATTCTTCATGCATAGCATCCGCCCAGCTTGGCTCATTCAAAGCCATTTCAACATTCTTTGGCTCTATTTGAGAAATGAAGCAAGAGAAGAGACATGTATTGACATCTCCATTCTGACTCCACGTTCGAACACCGTCGCCTAGCTGGCCAATGACGTTTTCGATCGGATGATCGCGTTGGATTCAAGAAGGTATCTCATGGCTGATGTCATTGAGTGAGACAGGAAGGTTGTGAATATTGACAAATCCATCATCTGTTGAATGAACCTCTTCAGACGATCCTGACCCATCAGAAGGGTTTGCCACAAACTCATTAGCAATCGGTTCGGGAAAGAGAAGTTCCATAAAAGTTTGAGTAGCAGCGAAAGCATCTTTGGACATAAACTCTCTTTCATCGGGAGTAAGAGGAGTGGCATCAGCATCTGGATTGTTTTGTTGACGTGGAGATTCTGGACAAGTAATTGGAACAGATGCATCCACCGTAGGAATCGTAGAAGACACTACCGGTGGTCTGTATACAACCTCTTCGTCTTCATCTTCAATCACATTCTTCGAACCAGAAGTAGAACCAGAGAAACTATTTGAAAACACATTGAAAGATTTGAATAAAGATGTGTAATCAAACAGCCAATCAGGACCTACTCTAGCATCCATCTCGTTCTCTTCCAACAAGCGCACATCGAAGGACTCTACGATTTTCTTTGTCTTCTTATTATAGACCCTATACGCGGTGCGAGCAGCGTACCCTACAAAGTAACAGTCATCAGCTTTGGCATTGAATTTTGGGTTGGATTCCAGGTGAAGAAGGGTGCAAGGGCAGCCAAAAATACAGAAGTGACTGACAGATGGCTTGTGACCGTAGAGAATTTCGTATGGAGTCTTCATCTGGGCTTTGTTGATCAAAACACGATTTTGAACATAACAAGCTGTGTTGATCGCGTCAGCCCAAAAGAAAACTGGTAGCTTGGAGTCATATAACACCGTCCTTGCAGCGTCTTGCAATGTTTGATTTCTCCGTTCAGCAACATCATTTTGCTGAGGCTTGCAAACGGAACTATATTGACGCACGATCCCTTTTTCTATGCAAAAATGATCAAGAACATCATTCTTAAATTCTGTCCCATTGTTAGTTCGAAGCGCTTTCACCTGGTGATTGGTTTGGTTCTCTATCATCACAATGAACTTCTTAATCAGATCAGCAACCCCAGCTTTGTTGGACAAGAAGAAGACCCACGTAAAACACGAGAAGTCATCTATCACAACCAGACAATATGAATTATTGTTGATGCTAAGGACATTGACCGGACCAAATAAGTCCATATGCAACAATTGGAGCACCTGATTGATTGAATTGACATGTTTTGGCAAGTGTGGTTTTCTATGATGCTTTCCTTGGGCACATGACACACACTTTTCAAATGTGATGAAGTCTCTGATAGGAAATCCACGCACCATGTCATTCTTAGCAAGACGATTCAGGTTCTTTGCGTTAACATGTCCAAGTCTTCGGTGCTACAGCATAGCATTTTGTTCGGAGACTTTTGAGAAGAGGCAAGTGATTTGTTTTGGAATATTACTGTTCATGTCAATGATGTATGCATTGCCATCTCGCTTTGATTTCACAAGAATACAGTCTTTCAGGATAACAATGCCTGAATTCAGAATCAGACACTCTTTATCGGTGAAATGAGTTGAATAACCCTTGTCACAAATTTGAGAAACGCTCAACAGGCTGTGCTTTAATTCGGGAGCGTAGTTGACTTTCTCGAAACTCAACACTCCATTTGATACAGTTCCTTTTTGAGTGATCTTTCCGCCTTCACCTCCCGCAAAGGAAACATATCCCCCATTAAAAGTTTGAATGTCGTTTAGCTGGGAGATGTCTCCTGTCATATGCCGGGAACAGCCGCTGTCGACATACCAAGGTCTGGCGACATTCCTCCGCAACTGTCCCTGCACAATGAGCGGGATTATTTAGATTTGGGGACCCAGGTCATTACAACCCTGCGTTGACCCTTAACATTCACAGATTTATCCTTTGTACTTTTTGATTTTGTACCATTATTGGAAACACTTTCAGAGGGTGATGATGATTGGCCGGAAGTAGATTTGGGCACCCACTGGTATTTAGGTTTTGAAGATTTCACAGGTGATTTGGAAATGGTTTTCTTTAGCTTTGAGCGTTTAGTTTTCCGGCTAAAATTAGTCGAAGATCCAGACGCACCCTTTGACGAAATCGATCTTAACTTAGTCGCAATCGATTCCGGCAAAGCACCCGTGACTGATTTACTGAAAACCTGTTTATTTGATTTAAAAACGGCCCTTGTTTTATTATGATTAACCTTCCAATCATCATCTTGAAGGGGAGATCTCGAGGACTTTCTAGTTAAAGACCTTCCACGAGACTCGTTCTCTCTCCTTGGTGAGGAAAAATGCACAAATACCCTATTGGGACAATTTCGAGCGATGTGACCAGCAATACCACAATTGAAACAAATTTGTTTATTATCACTAGACCTGATACCGCCCTTATCAGATTTCATGCTCTTATCTACTTTTCTAACTTTCCTACATGTGCACGTACAGGAGTTAGATTGTGTGACAGATGTAGAAGGTGTGGATGTGCTAGTGTCAGATTTGGCAAGTTTCTCAAAAACAACACCACATTTTTCAGAATTATCAGTTTTAGACATCAAATCATCACAAACAAAAGTATCAGTCTTAACATTAGACACAGACTCATCACAAATAGAAACACCAAACTTAGACACCAAATTATTTGACTCAAACTTCTCATCCCCTTGCTTTCCCTGGTTTACTGACACATCTGCATTTGAAGTAGAAATGTTAGTATCCAAAACCCTATCACAAGGTCTTGTTGCCTGTTCAGCAGCTGGTTTACCATAAATCATGTATGGTTCTCTATCAATCTCTTCTTGCGTCAAAGGAGTAGAAATATAGTTGTGATTAAATGGAGGATGGACACTCTCATATCCTATACCTACCTGCTTTTGGTCTTTCCACTGCATTTGTTCTTCAATTATTTTTGCAACCTTTTCACTTGACACATCGAACTTCTTAAAGTTAAAATCAGCATTTGCAAAACGAATTTTCAACGTGTCAAGTTCTATGGTTACAACAGCAAGTTTGCTTTCAATGTGATCATAGTTGACACACTTGTTGCTGTAATCTTCTTGCAATTTCCTGAAGTCCTTAGTTTTGGCCTCTAATTTTTCTTTTAATGGTTTTTGTTCTTTCCTAATAGTATATCTCTGATATTTTAGATCCTCATTTTCTCTTTTAATCAACTCGATTTTGCAAGCTCCCGCGTGGTTTGAACCATGAATGCGAATTGAAGTTCCATCATTTCTGCTTCTGGGTCAATTTCAGCTTCTCTTTCAGCAACATCATTGATCTGGACAAGATGAGCATTTCCAGGTCCTGAAATATTTAGAGCCTGAATCTGATCCTCCCAGTCAAATGATTGAGCCACCACCACAAGATTTGCGGTCTGATTGTTGATGGTGGCTCCCCTGTTGTTATTTACTGGCACCATTGTTTTTCATTGCTCTCTCTCCTATCAGGCTTAGGACATTCTCTAGCAAAATGACCTGGTTCATGGCAATTAAAGCAGCGAAGTTTCCCTTTGTTGAACCCAACTTTCTTTTCTGCATTCATCCCCCAGTTATTTTTGCCTGTCCTTTTGGAGAACTATTTAGCTCTGAACACTGTCATGGCAATTTGCCATGTTATGTCCATTTCTTCAACATCTTCTTGATGAATTTGGTCCAAATCAGCAAATGACAATTGAGGGGGCAGTTCACCAGCTATAAAAGCATTATAACAATTAACAAGACCAACTGCAAGAGCCAAATTTTCTTCATTTTCTTTGGAAACTGGGGTTGAGGTAGGAGCTGGAGCAGAAACTGGAACATGTGTCTTTGAAGATGAAGCAACCTGGGGATAAGGTTGGGGAGCAGCAAAGGATGACTGAAGAGTGACAAATGATGACTGAGGAGTAGCAAAAGGTGGAACTTGAGGATTAGTAAAGGATGAGAAAGCATTGTTTAATTGGATTCCGAGATTAGCAGAAGAATATGAGTTAACATGGTTGATCTCTCTTTGTTTGTCAACCAAATCACAAGCTTTAATGATTGCCATTGTCTCAGCTAAACTCAAACGATTAAGATCTTTGGTTTTCTTGATAACAGCAACATTTATATCCCATGTCTTTGGGAGAGTGTTAAGCAACTTCTTGTTGATTTCCGATCTAGGCACTGAAATCCCGGTTGTACTCATTTCAGTGGTGAGTGTGATAGAACGCTGCAATTGAACTTCCAAAGTCTCTCCAATAACATGATTAAACATATTGAATTTTTGTCTCAGCATGTCTTGACGACTTTGTTTCATATCTTCATTCCCTTCATAAACTTCAATTAGAGCTTCCCACAGAGCCTTGGCTGAAGTGTACTCTCTGAAACCTTGTGCAATCTCTAGGGATAATGCCATTGTGAGGGTAGTCAGTGCTCTTTCTTGCTCTTCAATCTTCTCAAAGTCTTCATCGGTGTAATGCTCAATCGGTTTCTCAATAACTGTTTCATCTTCGAGTGTTGTGGTGATTTGGATTGGTCCTCTCAAAATACTTCTCCAGATTTTGAAATCTTTCATCTTGATATATTTTTCCATGTGGTATTTCCATTCAGGGAAACCCTCAGCAGATAGCAGACGCGGGATGCATGTAGTTGTGCCCATAACGGAGTCAAGTTCATGATGAGCTGATGATGATGTTTGTAAATCTTTTTTTTTTAGAAATTATCAAATCGAAAGTCTTAACAAGAAAAGTTCTTAAAATTAAAAGCTCAAGCAACTAAAGGAGTTCACGGCCGCACAAGGATTACGGCCGTACAGGGGATTGCGGCAGTACAAAGGACTACGGCCGTACACGTGAACCGTACACAGTCAAGGTTTTTACGGCCAATGATCTTGAATGGGTTACGGTCGTACAAAGGAGTCCGACCGTACACTCTTCAACCGTACACACCAAAAACACTTGAATTCCAAGTAAATTCTGATGAAATGGCTTTGAATGTTGATCAAAAGCAAATATCCAATTAGTAATCTCGAATTATCCTCAAAAATGATGAAATAAGTCTGGCCGTACACACGAAGATCCAAATTGACACCGGTTTGTCTCTGATACCAATTGTAAGTCCCAATTTCAATGATCCAAACTAGTGATCAATCAGATAGCAATCAATCAGAATAAGAATGGAGTATAGGAAAGATTAAGCCAAGCATGCACACGTTAATATCATAAAAACTTCAGGTACACCTTGGATACACACATACGTCACTCTATGACTGACACTGACAAGCTCTATTTATAGTACCACCAGTCGAACACCCGTGTACGGTCGTACATAGGAGTACGGCCGTACACACGACCACGACCGTACACAACTACAAAAGTTACATATAACAAAATAATGCCCAAACCCCTACAAAGACTTATACAAGATAGATGCTTAGCCCAAACCACATAATTATGACCTATCAATGCATCAATACCGTACCTAAACCCGAGATGGACGTATCGCAATACACCACAAAATCATCCACGCCCTCCGACAGGGATAAGATTGGCGCCTCGCACAATCTCTGTCTCAAAGTCTCGAATGCGGCCTGCTGCTCTGACCCCCAACGAAAGACAACGACTTTCCTTTTCAACAATTGGAGCACCTGATTGATTGAATTGACATGTTTTGGCAAGTGTGGTTTTCTATGATGCTTTCCTTGGGCACATGACACACACTTTTCAAATGTGATGAAGTCTCTGATAGGAAATCCACGCACCATGTCATTCTTAGCAAGACGATTCAGGTTCTTTGCGTTAACATGTCCAAGTCTTCGGTGCTACAGCATAGCATTTTGTTCGGAGACTTTTGAGAAGAGGCAAGTGATTTGTTTTGGAATATTACTGTTCATGTCAATGATGTATGCATTGCCATCTCGCTTTGATTTCACAAGAATACAGTCTTTCGGGATAACAATGGCTGAATTCAGAATCAGACAGTCTTTATCGGTGAAATGAGTTGAATAACCCTTGTCACAAATTTGAGAAACACTCAACAGGCTGTGCTTTAATTCGGGAGCGTAGTTGACTTTCTCGAAACTCAACACTCCATTTGATACAGTTCCTTTTTGAGTGATCTTTCCGCCTTCACCTCCCGCAAAGGAAACATATCCCCCATTAAAAGTTTGAATGTCGTTTAGCTGGGAGATGTCTCCTGTCATATGCCGGGAACAGCCGCTGTCGACATACCAAGGTCTGGCGACATTCCTCCGCAACTGTCCCTGCACAATGAGCGGGATTATTTAGATTTGGGGACCCAAGTCATTACAACCCTGCGTTGACCCTTAACATTCACAGATTTATCCTTTGTACTTTTTGATTTTGTACCATATTGGAAACACTTTCAGAGGGTGATGATGATTGGCCGGAAGTAGATTTGGGCACCCACTGGTATTTAGGTTTTGAAGATTTCACAGGTGATTTGGAAATGGTTTTCTTTAGCTTTGAGCGTTTAGTTTTCCGGCTAAAATTAGTCGAAGATCCAGACGCACCCTTTGACGAAATCGATCTGAACTTAGTCGCAATCGATTCCGGCAAAGCACCCGTGACTGATTTACTGAAAACCTGTTTATTTGATTTAAAAACGGCCCTTGTTTTATTATGATTAACCTTCCAATCATCATCTTGAAGGGGAGATCTCGAGGACTTTCTAGTTAAAGACCTTCCACGAGACTCGTTCTCTCTCCTTGGTGAGGAAAAATGCACAAATACCCTATTGGGACAATTTCGAGCGATGTGACCAGCAATACCACAATTGAAACAAATTTGTTTATTATCACTAGACCTGATACCGCCCTTATCAGATTTCATGCTCTTATCTACTTTTCTAACTTTCCTACATGTGCACGTACAGGAGTTAGATTGTGTGACAGATGTAGAAGGTGTGGATGTGCTAGTGTCAGATTTGGCAAGTTTCTCAAAAACAACACCACATTTTTCAGAATTATCAGTTTTAGACATCAAATCATCACAAACAAAAGTATCAGTCTTAACATTAGACACAGACTCATCACAAATAGAAACACCAAACTTAGACACCAAATTATTTGACTCAAACTTCTCATCCCCTTGCTTTCCCTGGTTTACTGACACATCTGCATTTGAAGTAGAAATGTTAGTATCCAAAACCCTATCACAAGGTCTTGTTGCCTGTTCAGCAGCTGGTTTACCATAAATCATGTATGGTTCTCTATCAATCTCTTCTTGCGTCAAAGGAGTAGAAATATAGTTGTGATTAAATGGAGGATGGACACTCTCATATCCTATACCTACCTGCTTTTGGTCTTTCCACTGCATTTGTTCTTCAATTATTTTTGCAACCTTTTCACTTGACACATCGAACTTCTTAAAGTTAAAATCAGCATTTGCAAAACGAATTTTCAACGTGTCAAGTTCTATGGTTACAACAGCAAGTTTGCTTTTAATGTGATCATAGTTGACACACTTGTTGCTGTAATCTTCTTGCAATTTCCTGAAGTCCTTAGTTTTGGCCTCTAATTTTTCTTTTAATGGTTTTTGTTCTTTCCTAATAGTATATCTCTGATATTTTAGATCCTCATTTTCTCTTTTAATCAACTCGATTTTGCAAGCTCCCGCGTGGTTTGAACCATGAATGCGAATTGAAGTTCCATCATTTCTGCTTCTGGGTCAATTTCAGCTTCTCTTTCAGCAACATCATTGATCTGGACAAGATGAGCATTTTCAGGTCCTGAAATATTTAGAGCCTGAATCTGATCCTCCCAGTCAAATGATTGAGCCACCATCGTAAGATTTGCGGTCTGATTGTTGATGGTGGCTCCCCTGTTGTTATTTACTGGCACCATTGTTTTTCATTGCTCTCTCTCCTATCAGGCTTAGGACATTCTCTAGCAAAATGACCTGGTTCATGGCAATTAAAGCAGCGAAGTTTCCCTTTGTTGAACCCAACTTTCTTTTCTGCATTCATCCCCCAGTTATTTTTGCCTGTCCTTTTGGAGAACTATTTAGCTCTGAACACTGTCATGGCAATTTGCCATGTTATGTCCATTTCTTCAACATCTTCTTGATGAATTTGGTCCAAATCAGCAAATGACAATTGAGGGGGCAGTTCACCAGCTATAAAAGCATTATAACAATTAACAAGACCAACTGCAAGAGCCAAATTTTCTTCATTTTCTTTGGAAACTGGGGTTGAGGTAGGAGCTGGAGCAGAAACTGGAACATGTGTCTTTGAAGATGAAGCAACCTGGGGATAAGGTTGGGGAGCAGCAAAGGATGACTGAAGAGTGACAAATAATGACTGAGGAGTAGCAAAAGGTGGAACTTGAGGATTAGTAAAGGATGAGAAAGCATAGTTTAATTGGATTCCAAGATTAGCAGAAGAATATGAGTTAACATGGTTGATCTCTCTTTGTTTGTCAACCAAATCACAAGCTTTAATGATTGCCATTGTCTCAGCTAAACTCAAACGATTAAGATCTTTGGTTTTCTTGATAACAGCAACATTTATATCCCATGTCTTTGGGAGAGTGTTAAGCAACTTCTTGTTGATTTCCGATCTAGGCACTGAAATCCCGGTTGTACTCATTTCAGTGGTGAGTGTGATAGAACGCTGCAATTGAACTTCCAAAGTCTCTCCAATAACATGATTAAACATATTGAATTTTTGTCTCAGCATGTCTTGACGACTTTGTTTCATATCTTCATTCCCTTCATAAACTTCAATTAGAGCTTCC
Source organism: Lactuca virosa (assembly GCF_052849685.1). Classification (NCBI taxonomy): domain Eukaryota; kingdom Viridiplantae; phylum Streptophyta; class Magnoliopsida; order Asterales; family Asteraceae; genus Lactuca; species Lactuca virosa. Next base: position 289,861,511 of record NC_136432.1, on the reverse strand, counting down.
CACAGAGCCTTGGCTGAAGTGTACTCTCTGAAACCTTGTGCAATCTCTAGGGATAATGCCATTGTGAGGGTAGTCAGTGCTCTTTCTTGCTCTTCAATCTTCTCAAAGTCTTCATCGGTGTAATGCTCAATCGGTTTCTCAATAACTGTTTCATCTTCGAGTGTTGTGGTGATTTGGATTGGTCCTCTCAAAATACTTCTCCAGATTTTGAAATCTTTCATCTTGATATATTTTTCCATGTGGTATTTCCATTCAGGGAAACCCTCAGCAGATAGCAGACGCGGGATGCATGTAGTTGTGCCCATAACGGAGTCAAGTTCATGATGAGCTGATGATGATGTTTGTAAATCTTTTTTTTTTAGAAATTATCAAATCGAAAGTCTTAACAAGAAAAGTTCTTAAAATTAAAAGCTCAAGCAACTAAAGGAGTTCACGGCCGCACAAGGATTACGGCCGTACAGGGGATTGCGGCAGTACAAAGGACTACGGCCGTACACGTGAACCGTACACAGTCAAGGTTTTTACGGCCAATGATCTTGAATGGGTTACGGTCGTACAAAGGAGTCCGACCGTACACTCTTCAACCGTACACACCAAAAACACTTGAATTCCAAGTAAATTCTGATGAAATGGCTTTGAATGTTGATCAAAAGCAAATATCCAATTAGTAATCTCGAATTATCCTCAAAAATGATGAAATAAGTCTGGCCGTACACACGAAGATCCAAATTGACACCGGTTTGTCTCTGATACCAATTGTAAGTCCCAATTTCAATGATCCAAACCAGTGATCAATCAGATAGCAATCAATCAGAATAAGAATGGAGTATAGGAAAGATTAAGCCAAGCATGCACACGTTAATATCATAAAAACTTCAGGTACACCTTGGATACACACATACGTCACTCTATGACTGACACTGACAAGCTCTATTTATAGTACCACCAGTCGAACACCCGTGTACGGTCGTACATAGGAGTACGGCCGTACACACGACCACGACCGTACACAACTACAAAAGTTACATATAACAAAATAATGCCCAAACCCCTACAAAGACTTATACAAGATAGATGCTTAGCCCAAACCACATAATTATGACCTATCAATGCATCAATACCGTACCTAAACCCGAGATGGACGTATCGCAATACACCACAAAATCATCCACGCCCTCCGACAGGGATAAGATTGGCGCCTCGCACAATCTCTGTCTCAAAGTCTCGAATGCGGCCTGCTGCTCTGACCCCCAACGAAAGACCACGACTTTCCTTTTCAACAATTGGAGCACCTGATTGATTGAATTGACATGTTTTGGCAAGTGTGGTTTTCTATGATGCTTTCCTTGGGCACATGACACACACTTTTCAAATGTGATGAAGTCTCTGATAGGAAATCCACGCACCATGTCATTCTTAGCAAGACGATTCAGGTTCTTTGCGTTAACATGTCCAAGTCTTCGGTGCTACAGCATAGCATTTTGTTCGGAGACTTTTGAGAAGAGGCAAGTGATTTGTTTTGGAATATTACTGTTCATGTCAATGATGTATGCATTGCCATCTCGCTTTGATTTCACAAGAATACAGTCTTTCGGGATAACAATGGCTGAATTCAGAATCAGACAGTCTTTATCGGTGAAATGAGTTGAATAACCCTTGTCACAAATTTGAGAAACACTCAACAGGCTGTGCTTTAATTCGGGAGCGTAGTTGACTTTCTCGAAACTCAACACTCCATTTGATACAGTTCCTTTTTGAGTGATCTTTCCGCCTTCACCTCCCGCAAAGGAAACATATCCCCCATTAAAAGTTTGAATGTCGTTTAGCTGGGAGATGTCTCCTGTCATATGCCGGGAACAGCCGCTGTCGACATACCAAGGTCTGGCGACATTCCTCCGCAACTGTCCCTGCACAATGAGCGGGATTATTTAGATTTGGGGACCCAAGTCATTACAACCCTGCGTTGACCCTTAACATTCACAGATTTATCCTTTGTACTTTTTGATTTTGTACCATTATTGGAAACACTTTCAGAGGGTGATGATGATTGGCCGGAAGTAGATTTGGGCACCCACTGGTATTTAGGTTTTGAAGATTTCACAGGTGATTTGGAAATGGTTTTCTTTAGCTTTGAGCGTTTAGTTTTCCGGCTAAAATTAGTCGAAGATCCAGACGCACCCTTTGACGAAATCGATCTGAACTTAGTCGCAATCGATTCCGGCAAAGCACCCGTGACTGATTTACTGAAAACCTGTTTATTTGATTTAAAAACGGCCCTTGTTTTATTATGATTAACCTTCCAATCATCATCTTGAAGGGGAGATCTCGAGGACTTTCTAGTTAAAGACCTTCCACGAGACTCGTTCTCTCTCCTTGGTGAGGAAAAATGCACAAATACCCTATTGGGACAATTTCGAGCGATGTGACCAGCAATACCACAATTGAAACAAATTTGTTTATTATCACTAGACCTGATACCGCCCTTATCAGATTTCATGCTCTTATCTACTTTTCTAACTTTCCTACATGTGCACGTACAGGAGTTAGATTGTGTGACAGATGTAGAAGGTGTGGATGTGCTAGTGTCAGATTTGGCAAGTTTCTCAAAAACAACACCACATTTTTCAGAATTATCAGTTTTAGACATCAAATCATCACAAACAAAAGTATCAGTCTTAACATTAGACACAGACTCATCACAAATAGAAACACCAAACTTAGACACCAAATTATTTGACTCAAACTTCTCATCCCCTTGCTTTCCCTGGTTTACTGACACATCTGCATTTGAAGTAGAAATGTTAGTATCCAAAACCCTATCACAAGGTCTTGTTGCCTGTTCAACAGCTGGTTTACCATAAATCATGTATGGTTCTCTATCAATCTCTTCTTGCGTCAAAGGAGTAGAAATATAGTTGTGATTAAATGGAGGATGGACACTCTCATATCCTATACCTACCTGCTTTTGGTCTTTCCACTGCATTTGTTCTTCAATTATTTTTGCAACCTTTTCACTTGACACATCGAACTTCTTAAAGTTAAAATCAGCATTTGCAAAACGAATTTTCAACGTGTCAAGTTCTATGGTTACAACAGCAAGTTTGCTTTTAATGTGATCATAGTTGACACACTTGTTGCTGTAATCTTCTTGCAATTTCCTGAAGTCCTTAGTTTTGGCCTCTAATTTTTCTTTTAATGGTTTTTGTTCTTTCCTAATAGTATATCTCTGATATTTTAGATCCTCATTTTCTCTTTTAATCAACTCGATTTTGCAAGCTCCCGTGTGGTTTGAACCATGAATGCGAATTGAAGTTCCATCATTTCTGCTTCTGGGTCAATTTCAGCTTCTCTTTCAGCAACATCATTGATCTGGACAAGGTGAGCATTTTCAGGTCCTGAAATATTTAGAGCCTGAATCTGATCCTCCCAGTCAAATGATTGAGCCACCATCGCAAGATTTGCGGTCTGATTGTTGATGGTGGCTCCCCTGTTGTTATTTACTGGCACCATTGTTTTTCATTGCTCTCTCTCCTATCAGGCTTAGGACATTCTCTAGCAAAATGACCTGGTTCATGGCAATTAAAGCAGCGAAGTTTCCCTTTGTTGAACCCAACTTTCTTTTCTGCATTCATCCCCCAGTTATTTTTGCCTGTCCTTTTGGAGAACTATTTAGCTCTGAACACTGTCATGGCAATTTGCCATGTTATGTCCATTTCTTCAACATCTTCTTGATGAATTTGGTCCAAATCAGCAAATGACAATTGAGGGGGCAGTTCACCAGCTATAAAAGCATTATAACAATTAACAAGACCAACTGCAAGAGCCAAATTTTCTTCATTTTCTTTGGAAACTGGGGTTGAGGTAGGAGCTGGAGCAGAAACTGGAACATGTGTCTTTGAAGATGAAGCAACCTGGGGATAAGGTTGGGGAGCAGCAAAGGATGACTGAAGAGTGACAAATGATGACTGAGGAGTAGCAAAAGGTGGAACTTGAGGATTATTAAAGGATGAGAAAGCATTGTTTAATTGGATTCCGAGATTAGCAGAAGAATATGAGTTAACATGGTTGATCTCTCTTTGTTTGTCAACCAAATCACAAGCTTTAATGATTGCCATTGTCTCAGCTAAACTCAAACGATTAAGATCTTTGGTTTTCTTGATAACAGCAACATTTATATCCCATGTCTTTGGGAGAGTGTTAAGCAACTTCTTGTTGATTTCCGATCTAGGCACTGAAATCCCGGTTGTACTCATTTCAGTGGTGAGTGTGATAGAACGCTGCAATTGAACTTCCAAAGTCTCTCCAATAACATGATTAAACATATTGAATTTTTGTCTCAGCATGTCTTGACGACTTTGTTTCATATCTTCATTCCCTTCATAAACTTCAATTAGAGCTTCCCACAGAGCCTTGGCTGAAGTGTACTCTCTGAAACCTTGTGCAATCTCTAGGGATAATGCCATTGTGAGGGTAGTCAGTGCTCTTTCTTGCTCTTCAATCTTCTCAAAGTCTTCATCGGTGTAATGCTCAATCGGTTTCTCAATAACTGTTTCATCTTCGAGTGTTGTGGTGATTTGGATTGGTCCTCTCAAAATACTTCTCCAGATTTTGAAATCTTTCATCTTGATATATTTTTCCATGTGGTATTTCCATTCAGGGAAACCCTCAGCAGATAGCAGACGCGGGATGCATGTAGTTGTGCCCATAACGGAGTCAAGTTCATGATGAGCTGATGATGATGTTTGTAAATCTTTTTTTTTTAGAAATTATCAAATCGAAAGTCTTAACAAGAAAAGTTCTTAAAATTAAAAGCTCAAGCAACTAAAGGAGTTCACGGCCGCACAAGGATTACGGCCGTACAGGGGATTGCGGCAGTACAAAGGACTACGGCCGTACACGTGAACCGTACACAGTCAAGGTTTTTACGGCCAATGATCTTGAATGGGTTACGGTCGTACAAAGGAGTCCGACCGTACACTCTTCAACCGTACACACCAAAAACACTTGAATTCCAAGTAAATTCTGATGAAATGGCTTTGAATGTTGATCAAAAGCAAATATCCAATTAGTAATCTCGAATTATCCTCAAAAATGATGAAATAAGTCTGGCCGTACACACGAAGATCCAAATTGACACCGGTTTGTCTCTGATACCAATTGTAAGTCCCAATTTCAATGATCCAAACCAGTGATCAATCAGATAGCAATCAATCAGAATAAGAATGGAGTATAGGAAAGATTAAGCCAAGCATGCACACGTTAATATCATAAAAACGTCAGGTACACCTTGGATACACACATACGTCACTCTATGACTGACACTGACAAGCTCTATTTATAGTACCACCAGTCGAACACCCGTGTACGGTCGTACATAGGAGTACGGCCGTACACACGACCACGGCCGTACACAACTACAAAAGTTACATATACCAAAATAATGCCCAAACCCCTACAAAGACTTATACAAGATAGATGCTTAGCCCAAACCACATAATTATGACCTATCAATGCATCAATACCGTACCTAAGCCCGAGATGGACGTATCGCAATACACCACAAAATCATCCACGCCCTCCGACAGGGATAAGATTGGTGCCTCGCACAATCTCTGTCTCAAAGTCTCGAATGCGGCCTGCTGCTCTGACCCCCAACGAAAGACCACGACTTTCCTTTTCAACAATTGGAGCACCTGATTGATTGAATTGACATGTTTTGGCAAGTGTGGTTTTCTATGATGCTTTCCTTGGGCACATGACACACACTTTTCAAATGTGATGAAGTCTCTGATAGGAAATCCACGCACCATGTCATTCTTAGCAAGACGATTCAGGTTCTTTGCGTTAACATGTCCAAGTCTTCGGTGCTACAGCATAGCATTTTGTTCGGAGACTTTTGAGAAGAGGCAAGTGATTTGTTTTGGAATATTACTGTTCATGTCAATGATGTATGCATTGCCATCTCGCTTTGATTTCACAAGAATACAGTCTTTCGGGATAACAATGCCTGAATTCAGAATCAGACACTCTTTATCGGTGAAATGAGTTGAATAACCCTTGTCACAAATTTGAGAAACGCTCAACAGGCTGTGCTTTAATTCGGGAGCGTAGTTGACTTTCTCGAAACTCAACACTCCATTTGATACAGTTCCTTTTTGAGTGATCTTTCCGCCTTCACCTCCCGCAAAGGAAACATATCCCCCATTAAAAGTTTGACTGTCGTTTAGCTGGGAGATGTCTCCTGTCATATGCCGGGAACAGCCGTTGTCGACATACCAAGGTCTGGCGACATTCCTCCGTAACTGTCCCTGCACAATGAGCGGGATTATTTAGATTTGGGGACCCAGGTCATTACAACCCTGCGTTGACCCTTAACATTCACAGATTTATCCTTTGTACTTTTTGATTTTGTACCATTATTGGAAACACTTTCAGAGGGTGATGATGATTGGCCGGAAGTAGATTTGGGCACCCACTGGTATTTAGGTTTTGAAGATTTCACAGGTGATTTGGAAATGGTTTTCTTTAGCTTTGAGCGTTTAGTTTTCCGGCTAAAATTAGTCGAAGATCCAGACGCACCCTTTGACGAAATCGATCTGAACTTAGTCGCAATCGATTCCGGCAAAGCACCCGTGACTGATTTACTGAAAACCTGTTTATTTGATTTAAAAACGGCCCTTGTTTTATTATGATTAACCTTCCAATCATCATCTTGAAGGGGAGATCTCCAGGACTTTCTAGTTAAAGACCTTCCACGAGACTCGTTCTCTCTCCTTGGTGAGGAAAAATGCACAAATACCCTATTGGGACAATTTCGAGCGATGTGACCAGCAATACCACAATTGAAACAAATTTGTTTATTATCACTAGACCTGATACCGCCCTTATCAGATTTCATGCTCTTATCTACTTTTCTAACTTGCCCACATGTGCACGTACAGGAGTTAGATTGTGTGACAGATGTAGAAGGTGTGGATGTGCTAGTGTCAGATTTGGCAAGTTTCTCAAAAACAACACCACATTTTTCAGAATTATCAGTTTTAGACATCAAATCATCACAAACAAAAGTATCAGTCTTAACATTAGACACAGACTCATCACAAATAGAAACACCAAACTTAGACACCAAATTATTTGACTCAAACTTCTCATCCCCTTGATTTCCCTGGTTTACTGACCCATCTGCATTTGAAGTAGAAATGTTAGTATCCAAAACTCTATCACAAGGTCTTGTTGCCTGTTCAGCAGCTGGTTTACCATAAATCATGTATGGTTCTCTATCAATCTCTTCTTGCGTCAAAGGAGTAGAAATATAGTTGTGATTAAATGGAGGATGGACACTCTCATATCCTATACCTACCTGCTTTTGGTCTTTCCACTGCATTTGTTCTTCAATTATTTTTGCAACCTTTTCACTTGACACATCGAACTTCTTAAAGTTAAAATCAGCATTTGCAAAACGAATTTTCAACGTGTCAAGTTCTATGGTTACAACAGCAAGTTTGCTTTTAATGTGATCATAGTTGACACACTTGTTGCTGTAATCTTCTTGCAATTTCCTGAAGTCCTTAGTTTTGGCCTCTAATTTTTCTTTTAATGGTTTTTGTTCTTTCCTAATAGTATATCTCTGATATTTTAGATCCTCATTTTCTCTTTTAATCAACTCGATTTTGCAAGCTCCCGCGTGGTTTGAACCATGAATGCGAATTGAAGTTCCATCATTTCTGCTTCTGGGTCAATTTCAGCTTCTCTTTCAGCAACATCATTGATCTGGACAAGATGAGCATTTTCAGGTCCTGAAATATTTAGAGCCTGAATCTGATCCTCCCAGTCAAATGATTGAGCCACCACCGCAAGATTTGCGGTCTGATTGTTGATGGTGGCTCCCCTGTTGTTATTTACTGGTACCATTGTTTTTCATTGCTCTCTCTCCTATCAGGCTTAGGACATTCTCTAGCAAAATGACCAGGTTCATCGCAATTAAAGCAGCGAAGTTTCCCTTTGTTGAACCCAACTTTCTTTTCTGCATTCATCCCCCAGTTATTTTTGCCTGTCCTTTTGGAGAACTATTTAGCTCTGAACACTGTCATGGCAATTTGCCATGTTATGTCCATTTCTTCAACATCTTCTAGATGAATTTGGTCCAAATCAGCAAATGACAATTGAGGGGGCAGTTCACCAGCTATAAAAGCATTATAACAATTAACAAGACCAACTGCAAGAGCCAAATTTTCTTCATTTTCTTTGGAAACTGGGGTTGAGGTAGGAGCTGGAGCAGAAACTGGAACATGTGTCTTTGAAGATGAAGCAACCTGGGGATAAGGTTGGGGAGCAGCAAAGGATGACTGAAGAGTGACAAATGATGACTGAGGAGTAGCAAAAGGTGGAACTTGAGGATTAGTAAAGGATGAGAAAGCATTGTTTAATTGGATTCCGAGATTAGCAGAAGAATATGAGTTAACATGGTTGATCTCTCTTTGTTTGTCAACCAAATCACAAGCTTTAATGATTGCCATTGTCTCAGCTAAACTCAAACGATTAAGATCTTTGGTTTTCTTGATAACAACAACATTTATATCCCATGTCTTTGGGAGAGTGTTAAGCAACTTCTTGTTGATTTCCGATCTAGGCACTGAAATCCCGGTTGTACTCATTTCAGTGGTGAGTGTGATAGAACGCTGCAATTGAACTTCCAAAGTCTCTCCAATAACATGATTAAACATATTGAATTTTTGTCTCAGCATGTCTTGACGACTTTGTTTCATATCTTCATTCCCTTCATAAACTTCAATTAGAGCTTCCCACAGAGCCTTGGCTGAAGTGTACTCTCTGAAACCTTGTGCAATCTCTAGGGATAATGCCATTGTGAGGGTAGTCAGTGCTCTTTCTTGCTCTTCAATCTTCTCAAAGTCTTCATCGGTGTAATGCTCAATCGGTTTCTCAATAACTGTTTCATCTTCGAGTGTTGTGGTGATTTGGATTGGTCCTCTCAAAATACTTCTCCAGATTTTGAAATCTTTCATCTTGATATATTTTTCCATGTGGTATTTCCATTCAGGGAAACCCTCAGCAGATAGCAGACGCGGGATGCATGTAGTTGTGCCCATAACGGAGTCAAGTTCATGATGAGCTGATGATGATGTTTGTAAATCTTTTTTTTTTAGAAATTATCAAATCGAAAGTCTTAACAAGAAAAGTTCTTAAAATTAAAAGCTCAAGCAACTAAAGGAGTTCACGGCCGCACAAGGATTACGGCCGTATAGGGGATTGCGGCAGTACAAAGGACTACGGCCGTACACGTGAACCGTACACAGTCAAGGTTTTTACGGCCAATGATCTTGAATGGGTTACGGTCGTACAAAGGAGTCCGACCGTACACTCTTCAACCGTACACACCAAAAACACTTGAATTCCAAGTAAATTCTGATGAAATGGCTTTGAATGTTAATCAAAAGCAAATATCCAATTAGTAATCTCGAATTATCCTCAAAAATGATGAAATAAGTCTGGCCGTACACACGAAGATCCAAATTGACACCGGTTTGTCTCTGATACCAATTGTAAGTCCCAATTTCAATGATCCAAACCAGTGATCAATCAGATAGCAATCAATCAGAATAAGAATGGAGTATAGGAAAGATTAAGCCAAGCATGCACACGTTAATATCATAAAAACGTCAGGTACACCTTGGATACACACATACGTCACTCTATGACTGACACTGACAAGCTCTATTTATAGTACCACCAGTCGAACACCCGTGTACGGTCGTACATAGGAGTACGGCCGTACACACGACCACGGCCGTACACAACTACAAAAGTTACATATACCAAAATAATGCCCAAACCCCTACAAAGACTTATACAAGATAGATGCTTAGCCCAAACCACATAATTATGACCTATCAATGCATCAATACCGTACCTAAGCCCGAGATGGACGTATCGCAATACACCACAAAATCATCCACGCCCTCCGACAGGGATAAGATTGGTGCCTCGCACAATCTCTGTCTCAAAGTCTCGAATGCGGCCTGCTGCTCTGACCCCCAACGAAAGACCACGACTTTCCTTTTCAACAATTGGAGCACCTGATTGATTGAATTGACATGTTTTGGCAAGTGTGGTTTTCTATGATGCTTTCCTTGGGCACATGACACACACTTTTCAAATGTGATGAAGTCTCTGATAGGAAATCCACGCACCATGTCATTCTTAGCAAGACGATTCAGGTTCTTTGCGTTAACATGTCCAAGTCTTCGGTGCTACAGCATAGCATTTTGTTCGGAGACTTTTGAGAAGAGGCAAGTGATTTGTTTTGGAATATTACTGTTCATGTCAATGATGTATGCATTGCCATCTCGCTTTGATTTCACAAGAATACAGTCTTTCGGGATAACAATGCCTGAATTCAGAATCAGACACTCTTTATCGGTGAAATGAGTTGAATAACCCTTGTCACAAATTTGAGAAACGCTCAACAGGCTGTGCTTTAATTCGGGAGCGTAGTTGACTTTCTCGAAACTCAACACTCCATTTGATACAGTTCCTTTTTGAGTGATCTTTCCGCCTTCACCTCCCGCAAAGGAAACATATCCCCCATTAAAAGTTTGAATGTCGTTTAGCTGGGAGATGTCTCCTGTCATATGCCGTGAACAGCCGTTGTCGACATACCAAGGTCTGGCGACATTCCTCCGTAACTGTCCCTGCACAATGAGCGGGATTATTTGGATTTGGGGACCCAGGTCATTACAACCCTGCGTTGACCCTTAACATTCACAGATTTATCCTTTGTACTTTTTGATTTAGTACCATTATTGGAAACACTTTCAGAGGGTGATGATGATTGGCCGGAAGTAGATTTGGGCACCCAATGGTATTTAGGTTTTGAAGATTTCAAAGGTGATTTGGAAATGGTTTTCTTTAGCTTTGAGCGTTTAGTTTTCCGGCTAAAATTAGTCGAAGATCCAGACGCACCCTTTGACGAAATCGATCTGAACTTAGTCGCAATCGATTCCGGCAAAGCACCCGTGACTGATTTACTGAAAACCTGTTTATTTGATTTAAAAACGGCCCTTGTTTTATTATGATTAACCTTCCAATCATCATCTTGAAGGGGAGATCTCTTGGACTTTCTAGTTAAAGACCTTCCACGAGACTCGTTCTCTCTCCTTGGTGAGGAAAAATGCACAAATACCCTATTAGGACAATTTCGAGCGATGTGACCAGCAATACCACAATTGAAACAAATTTGTTTATTATCACTAGACCTGATACCGCCCTTATCAGATTTCATGCTCTTATCTACTTTTCTAACTTTCCCACATGTGCACGTACAGGAGTTAGATTGTGTGACAGATGTAGAAGGTGTGGATGTGCTAGTGTCAGATTTGGCAAGTTTCTCAAAAACAACACCACATTTTTCAGAATTATCAGTTTTAGACATCAAATCATCACAAACAAAAGTATCAGTCTTAACATTAGACACAGACTCATCACAAATAGAAACACCAAACTTAGACACCAAATTATTTGACTCAAACTTCTCATCCCCTTGCTTTCCCTGGTTTACTGACACATCTGCATTTGAAGTAGAAATGTTAGTATCCAAAACCCTATCACAAGGTCTTGTTGCCTGTTCAGCAGCTGGTTTACCATAAATCATGTATGGTTCTCTATCAATCTCTTCTTGCGTCAAAGGAGTAGAAATATAGTTGTGATTAAATGGAGGATGGACACTCTCATATCCTATACCTACCTGCTTTTGGTCTTTCCACTGCATTTGTTCTTCAATTATTTTTGCAACCTTTTCACTTGACACATCGAACTTCTTAAAGTTAAAATCAGCATTTGCAAAACGAATTTTCAACGTGTCAAGTTCTATGGTTACAACAGCAAGTTTGCTTTTAATGTGATCATAGTTGACACACTTGTTGCTGTAATCTTCTTGCAATTTCCTGAAGTCCTTAGTTTTGGCCTCTAATTTTTCTTTTAATGGTTTTTGTTCTTTCCTAATAGTATATCTCTGATATTTTAGATCCTCATTTTCTCTTTTAATCAACTCGATTTTGCAAGCTCCAGCGTGGTTTGAACCATGAATGCGAATTGAAGTTCCATCATTTCTGCTTCTGGGTCAATTTCAGCTTCTCTTTCAGCAACATCATTGATCTGGACAAGATGAGCATTTCCAGGTCCTGAAATATTTAGAGCCTGAATCTGATCCTCCCAGTCAAATGATTGAGCCACCACCGCAAGATTTGCGGTCTGATTGTTGATGGTGGCTCCCCTGTTGTTATTTACTGGCACCATTGTTTTTCATTGCTCTCTCTCCTATCAGGCTTAGGACATTCTCTAGCAAAATGACCTGGTTCATGGCAATTAAAGCAGCGAAGTTTCCCTTTGTTGAACCCAACTTTCTTTTCTGCATTCATCCCCCAGTTATTTTTGCCTGTCCTTTTGGAGAACTATTTAGCTCTGAACACTGTCATGGCAATTTGCCATGTTATGTCCATTTCTTCAACATCTTCTTGATGAATTTGGTCCAAATCAGCAAATGACAATTGAGGGGGCAGTTCACCAGCTATAAAAGCATTATAACAATTAACAAGACCAACTGCAAGAGCCAAATTTTCTTCATTTTCTTTGGAAACTGGGGTTGAGGTAGGAGCTGGAGCAGAAACTGGAACATGTGTCTTTGAAGATGAAGCAACCTGGGGATAAGGTTGGGGAGCAGCAAAGGATGACTGAAGAGTGACAAATGATGACTGAGGAGTAGCAAAAGGTGGAACTTGAGGATTAGTAAAGGATGAGAAAGCATTGTTTAATTGGATTCCGAGATTAGCAGAAGAATATGAGTTAACATGGTTGATCTCTCTTTGTTTGTCAACCAAATCACAAGCTTTAATGATTGCCATTGTCTCAGCTAAACTCAAACGATTAAGATCTTTGGTTTTCTTGATAACAGCAACATTTATATCCCATGTCTTTGGGAGAGTGTTAAGCAACTTCTTGTTGATTTCCGATCTAGGCACTGAAATCCCGGTTGTACTCATTTCAGTGGTGAGTGTGATAGAACGCTGCAATTGAACTTCCAAAGTCTCTCCAATAACATGATTAAACATATTGAATTTTTGTCTCAGCATGTCTTGACGACTTTGTTTCATATCTTCATTCCCTTCATAAACTTCAATTAGAGCTTCCCACAGAGCCTTGGCTGAAGTGTACTCTCTGAAACCTTGTGCAATCTCTAGGGATAATGCCATTGTGAGGGTAGTCAGTGCTCTTTCTTGCTCTTCAATCTTCTCAAAGTCTTCATCGGTGTAATGCTCAATCGGTTTCTCAATAACTGTTTCATCTTCGAGTGTTGTGGTGATTTGGATTGGTCCTCTCAAAATACTTCTCCAGATTTTGAAATCTTTCATCTTGATATATTTTTCCATGTGGTATTTCCATTCAGGGAAACCCTCAGCAGATAGCAGACGCGGGATGCATGTAGTTGTGCCCATAACGGAGTCAAGTTCATGATGAGCTGATGATGATGTTTGTAAATCTTTTTTTTTTAGAAATTATCAAATCGAAAGTCTTAACAAGAAAAGTTCTTAAAATTAAAAGCTCAAGCAACTAAAGGAGTTCACGGCCGCACAAGGATTACGGCCGTACAGGGGATTGCGGCAGTACAAAGGACTACGGCCGTACACGTGAACCGTACACAGTCAAGGTTTTTACGGCCAATGATCTTGAATGGGTTACGGTCGTACAAAGGAGTCCGACCGTACACTCTTCAACCGTACACACCAAAAACACTTGAATTCCAAGTAAATTCTGATGAAATGGCTTTGAATGTTGATCAATAGCAAATATCCAATTAGTAATCTCGAATTATCCTCAAAAATGATGAAATAAGTCTGGCCGTACACACGAAGATCCAAATTGACACCGGTTTGTCTCTGATACCAATTGTAAGTCCCAATTTCAATGATCCAAACCAGTGATCAATCAGATAGCAATCAATCAGAATAAGAATGGAGTATAGGAAAGATTAAGCCAAGCATGCACACGTTAATATCATAAAAACGTCAGGTACACCTTGGATACACACATACGTCACTCTATGACTGACACTGACAAGCTCTATTTATAGTACCACCAGTCGAACACCCGTGTACGGTCGTACATAGGAGTACGGCCGTACACACGACCACGGCCGTACACAACTACAAAAGTTACATATAACAAAATAATGCCCAAACCCCTACAAAGACTTATACAAGATAGATGCTTAGCCCAAACCACATAATTATGACCTATCAATGCATCAATACCGTACCTAAACCCGAGATGGACGTATCGCAATACACCACAAAATCATCCACGCCCTCCGACAGGGATAAGATTGGCGCCTCGCACAATCTCTGTCTCAAAGTCTCGAATGCGGCCTGCTGCTCTGACCCCCAACGAAAGACCACGACTTTCCTTTTCAACAATTGGAGCACCTGATTGATTGAATTGACATGTTTTGGCAAGTGTGGTTTTCTATGATGCTTTCCTTGGGCACATGACACACACTTTTCAAATGTGATGAAGTCTCTGATAGGAAATCCACGCACCATGTCATTCTTAGCAAGACGATTCAGGTTCTTTGCGTTAACATGTCCAAGTCTTCGGTGCTACAGCATAGCATTTTGTTCGGAGACTTTTGAGAAGAGGCAAGTGATTTGTTTTGGAATATTACTGTTCATGTCAATGATGTATGCATTGCCATCTCGCTTTGATTTCACAAGAATACAGTCTTTCGGGATAACAATGCCTGAATTCAGAATCAGACACTCTTTATCGGTGAAATGAGTTGAATAACCCTTGTCACAAATTTGAGAAACGCTCAACAGGCTGTGCTTTAATTCGGGAGCGTAGTTGACTTTCTCGAAACTCAACACTCCATTTGATACAGTTCCTTTTTGAGTGATCTTTCCGCCTTCACCTCCCGCAAAGGAAACATATCCCCCATTAAAAGTTTGAATGTCGTTTAGCTGGGAGATGTCTCCTGTCATATGCCGGGAACAGCCGTTGTCGACATACCAAGGTCTGGCGACATTCCTCCGTAACTGTCCCTGCACAATGAGCGGGATTATTTAGATTTGGGGACCCAGGTCATTACAACCCTGCGTTGACCCTTAACATTCACAGATTTATCCTTTGTACTTTTTGATTTTGTACCATTATTGGAAACACTTTCAGAGGGTGATGATGATTGGCCGGAAGTAGATTTGGGCACCCACTGGTATTTAGGTTTTGAAGATTTCACAGGTGATTTGGAAATGGTTTTCTTTAGCTTTGAGCGTTTAGTTTTCCGGCTAAAATTAGTCGAAGATCCAGACGCACCCTTTGACGAAATCGATCTGAACTTAGTCGCAATCGATTCCGGCAAAGCACCCGTGACTGATTTACTGAAAACCTGTTTATTTGATTTAAAAACGGCCCTTGTTTTATTATGATTAACCTTCCAATCATCATCTTGAAGGGGAGATCTCCAGGACTTTCTAGTTAAAGACCTTCCACGAGACTCGTTCTCTCTCCTTGGTGAGGAAAAATGCACAAATACCCTATTGGGACAATTTCGAGCGATGTGACCAGCAATACCACAATTGAAACAAATTTGTTTATTATCACTAGACCTGATACCGCCCTTATCAGATTTCATGCTCTTATCTACTTTTCTAACTTGCCCACATGTGCACGTACAGGAGTTAGATTGTGTGACAGATGTAGAAGGTGTGGATGTGCTAGTGTCAGATTTGGCAAGTTTCTCAAAAACAACACCACATTTTTCAGAATTATCAGTTTTAGACATCAAATCATCACAAACAAAAGTATCAGTCTTAACATTAGACACAGACTCATCACAAATAGAAACACCAAACTTAGACACCAAATTATTTGACTCAAACTTCTCATCCCCTTGCTTTCCCTGGTTTACTGACACATCTGCATTTGAAGTAGATATGTTAGTATCCAAAACTCTATCACAAGGTCTTGTTGCCTGTTCAGCAGCTGGTTTACCATAAATCATGTATGGTTCTCTATCAATCTCTTCTTGCGTCAAAGGAGTAGAAATATAGTTGTGATTAAATGGAGGATGGACACTCTCATATCCTATACCTACCTGCTTTTGGTCTTTCCACTGCATTTGTTCTTCAATTATTTTTGCAACCTTTTCACTTGACACATCGAACTTCTTAAAGTTAAAATCAGCATTTGCAAAACGAATTTTCAACGTGTCAAGTTCTATGGTTACAACAGCAAGTTTGCTTTTAATGTGATCATAGTTGACACACTTGTTGCTGTAATCTTCTTGCAATTTCCTGAAGTCCTTAGTTTTGGCCTCTAATTTTTCTTTTAATGGTTTTTGTTCTTTCCTAATAGTATATCTCTGATATTTTAG
Organism: Lactuca virosa; assembly: GCF_052849685.1. Taxonomy (NCBI): domain Eukaryota; kingdom Viridiplantae; phylum Streptophyta; class Magnoliopsida; order Asterales; family Asteraceae; genus Lactuca; species Lactuca virosa. Next base: position 289,845,070 of record NC_136432.1, on the reverse strand, counting down.
ATCCTCATTTTCTCTTTTAATCAACTCGATTTTGCAAGCTCCCGCGTGGTTTGAACCATGAATGCGAATTGAAGTTCCATCATTTCTGCTTCTGGGTCAATTTCAGCTTCTCTTTCAGCAACATCATTGATCTGGACAAGATGAGGATTTTCAGGTCCTGAAATATTTAGAGCCTGAATCTGATCCTCCCAGTCAAATGATTGAGCCACCACCGCAAGATTTGCGGTCTGATTGTTGATGGTGGCTCCCCTGTTGTTATTTACTGGCACCATTGTTTTTCATTGCTCTCTCTCCTATCAGGCTTAGGACATTCTCTAGCAAAATGACCTGGTTCATGGCAATTAAAGCAGCGAAGTTTCCCTTTGTTAAACCCAACTTTCTTTTCTGCATTCATCCCCCAGTTATTTTTGCCTGTCCTTTTGGAGAACTATTTAGCTCTGAACACTGTCATGGCAATTTGCCATGTTATGTCCATTTCTTCAACATCTTCTTGATGAATTTGGTCCAAATCAGCAAATGACAATTGAGGGGGCAGTTCACCAACTATAAAAGCATTATAACAATTAACAAGACCAACTGCAAGAGCCAAATTTTCTTCATTTTCTTTGGAAACTGGGGTTGAGGTAGGAGCTGGAGCAGAAACTGGAACATGTGTCTTTGAAGATGAAGCAACCTGGGGATAAGGTTGGGGAGCAGCAAAGGATGACTGAAGAGTGACAAATGATGACTGAGGAGTAGCAAAAGGTGGAACTTGAGGATTAGTAAAGGATGAGAAAGCATTGTTTAATTGGATTCCGAGATTAGCAGAATAATATGAGTTAACATGGTTGATCTCTCTTTGTTTGTCAACCAAATCACAAGCTTTAATGATTGCCATTGTCTCAGCTAAACTCAAACGATTAAGATCTTTGGTTTTCTTGATAACAGCAACATTTATATCCCATGTCTTTGGGAGAGTGTTAAGCAACTTCTTGTTGATTTCCGATCTAGGCACTGAAATCCCGGTTGTACTCATTTTAGTGGTGAGTGTGATAGAACGCTGCAATTGAACTTCCAAAGTCTCTCCAATAACATGATTAAACATATTGAATTTTTGTCTCAGCATGTCTTGACGACTTTGTTTCATATCTTCATTCCCTTCATAAACTTCAATTAGAGCTTCCCACAGAGCCTTGGCTGAAGTGTACTCTCTGAAACCTTGTGCAATCTCTAGGGATAATGCCATTGTGAGGGTAGTCAGTGCTCTTTCTTGCTCTTCAATCTTCTCAAAGTCTTCATCGGTGTAATGCTCAATCGGTTTCTCAATAACTGTTTCATCTTCGAGTGTTGTGGTGATTTGGATTGGTCCTCTCAAAATACTTCTCCAGATTTTGAAATCTTTCATCTTGATATATTTTTCCATGTGGTATTTCCATTCAGGGAAACCCTCAGCAGATAGCAGACGCGGGATGCATGTAGTTGTGCCCATAACGGAGTCAAGTTCATGATGAGCTGATGATGATGTTTGTAAATCTTTTTTTTTAGAAATTATCAAATCGAAAGTCTTAACAAGAAAAGTTCTTAAAATTAAAAGCTCAAGCAACTAAAGGAGTTCACGGCCGCACAAGGATTACGGCCGTACAGGGGATTGCGGCAGTACAAAGGACTACGGCCGTACACGTGAACCGTACACAGTCAAGGTTTTTACGGCCAATGATCTTGAATGGGTTACGGTCGTACAAAGGAGTCCGACCGTACACTCTTCAACCGTACACACCAAAAACACTTGAATTCCAAGTAAATTCTGATGAAATGGCTTTGAATGTTGATCAAAAGCAAATATCCAATTAGTAATCTCGAATTATCCTCAAAAATGATGAAATAAGTCTGGCCGTACACACGAAGATCCAAATTGACACCGGTTTGTCTCTGATACCAATTGTAAGTCCCAATTTCAATGATCCAAACCAGTGATCAATCAGATAGCAATCAATCAGAATAAGAATGGAGTATAGGAAAGATTAAGCCAAGCATGCACACGTTAATATCATAAAAACGTCAGGTACACCTTGGATACACACATACGTCACTCTATGACTGACACTGACAAGCTCTATTTATAGTACCACCAGTCGAACACCCGTGTACGGTCGTACATAGGAGTACGGCCGTACACACGACCACGGCCGTACACAACTACAAAAGTTACATATACCAAAATAATGCCCAAACCCCTACAAAGACTTATACAAGATAGATGCTTAGCCCAAACCACATAATTATGACCTATCAATGCATCAATACCGTACCTAAACCCGAGATGGACGTATCGCAATACACCACAAAATCATCCACGCCCTCCGACAGGGATAAGATTGGCGCCTCGCACAATCTCTGTCTCAAAGTCTCGAATGCGGCCTGCTGCTCTGACCCCCAACGAAAGACCACGACTTTCCTATTCAACAATTGGAGCACCTGATTGATTGAATTGACATGTTTTGGCAAGTGTGGTTTTCTATTATGCTTTCCTTGGGCACATGACACACACTTTTCAAATGTGATGAAGTCTCTGATAGGAAATCCACGCACCATGTCATTCTTAGCAAGACGATTCAGGTTCTTTGCGTTAACATGTCCAAGTCTTCGGTGCTACAGCATAGCATTTTGTTCGGAGACTTTTGAGAAGAGGCAAGTGATTTGTTTTGGAATATTACTGTTCATGTCAATGATGTATGCATTGCCATCTCGCTTTGATTTCACAAGAATACAGTCTTTCGGGATAACAATGCCTGAATTCAGAATCAGACACTCTTTATCGGTGAAATGAGTTGAATAACCCTTGTCACAAATTTGAGAAACGCTCAACAGGCTGTGCTTTAATTCGGGAGCGTAGTTGACTTTCTCGAAACTCAACACTCCATTTGATACAGTTCCTTTTTGAGTGATCTTTCCGCCTTCACCTCCCGCAAAGGAAACATATCCCCCATTAAAAGTTTGAATGTCGTTTAGCTGGGAGATGTCTCCTGTCATATGCCGGGAACAGCCGTTGTCGACATACCAAGGTCTGGCGACATTCCTCCCTAACTGTCCCTACACAATGAGCGGGATTATTTAGATTTGGGGACCCAGGTCATTACAACCCTGCGTTGACCCTTAACATTCACAGATTTATCCTTTGTACTTTTTGATTTTGTACCATTATTGGAAACACTTTCAGAGGGTGATGATGATTGGCCGGAAGTAGATTTGGGCACCCACTGGTATTTAGGTTTTGAAGATTTCACAGGTGATTTGGAAATGGTTTTCTTTAGCTTTGAGCGTTTAGTTTTCCGGCTAAAATTAGTCGAAGATCCAGACGCACCCTTTGACGAAATCGATCTGAACTTAGTCGCAATCGATTCCGGCAAAGCACCCGTGACTGATTTACTGAAAACCTGTTTATTTGATTTAAAAACGGCCCTTGTTTTATTATGATTAACCTTCCAATCATCATCTTGAAGGGGAGATCTCGAGGACTTTCTAGTTAAAGACCTTCCACGAGACTCGTTCTCTCTCCTTGGTGAGGAAAAATGCACAAATACCCTATTGGGACAATTTCGAGCGATGTGACCAGCAATACCACAATTGAAACAAATTTGTTTATTATCACTAGACCTGATACCGCCCTTATCAGATTTCATGCTCTTATCTACTTTTCTAACTTGCCCACATGTGCACGTACAGGAGTTAGATTGTGTGACAGATGTAGAAGGTGTGGATGTGCTAGTGTCAGATTTGGCAAGTTTCTCAAAAACAACACCACATTTTTCAGAATTATCAGTTTTAGACATCAAATCATCACAAACAAAAGTATCAGTCTTAACATTAGACACAGACTCATCACAAATAGAAACACCAAACTTAGACACCAAATTATTTGACTCAAACTTCTCATCCCCTTGATTTCCCTGGTTTACTGACACATCTGCATTTGAAGTAGAAATGTTAGTATCCAAAACTCTATCACAAGGTCTTGTTGCCTGTTCAGCAGCTGGTTTACCATAAATCATGTATGGTTCTCTATCAATCTCTTCTTGCGTCAAAGGAGTAGAAATATAGTTGTGATTAAATGGAGGATGGACACTCTCATATCCTATACCTACCTGCTTTTGGTCTTTCCACTGCATTTGTTCTTCAATTATTTTTGCAACCTTTTCACTTGACACATCGAACTTCTTAAAGTTAAAATCAGCATTTGCAAAACGAATTTTCAACGTGTCAAGTTCTATGGTTACAACAGCAAGTTTGCTTTTAATGTGATCATAGTTGACACACTTGTTGCTGTAATCTTCTTGCAATTTCCTGAAGTCCTTAGTTTTCGCCTCTAAATTTTCTTTTAATGGTTTTTGTTCTTTCCTAATAGTATATCTCTGATATTTTAGATCCTCATTTTCTCTTTTAATCAACTCGATTTTGCAAGCTCCCGCGTGGTTTGAACCATGAATGCGAATTGAAGTTCCATCATTTCTGCTTCTGGGTCAATTTCAGCTTCTCTTTCAGCAACATCATTGATCTGGACAAGATGAGCATTTTCAGGTCCTGAAATATTTAGAGCCTGAATCTGATCCTCCCAGTCAAATGATTGAGCCACCACCGCAAGATTTGCGGTCTGATTGTTGATGGTGGCTCCCCTGTTGTTATTTACTGGCACCATTGTTTTTCATTGCTCTCTCTCCTATCAGGCTTAGGACATTCTCTAGCAAAATGACCTGGTTCATGGCAATTAAAGCAGCGAAGTTTCCCTTTGTTGAACCCAACTTTCTTTTCTGCATTCATCCCCCAGTTATTTTTGCCTGTCCTTTTGGAGAACTATTTAGCTCTGAACACTGTCATGGCAATTTGCCATGTTATGTCCATTTCTTCAACATCTTCTTGATGAATTTGGTCCAAATCAGCAAATGACAATTGAGGGGGCAGTTCACCAGCTATAAAAGCATTATAACAATTAACAAGACCAACTGCAAGAGCCAAATTTTCTTCATTTTCTTTGGAAACTGGGGTTGAGGTAGGAGCTGGAGCAGAAACTGGAACATGTGTCTTTGAAGATGAAGCAACCTGGGGATAAGGTTGGGGAGCAGCAAAGGATGACTGAAGAGTGACAAATGATGACTGAGGAGTAGCAAAAGGTGGAACTTGAGGATTAGTAAAGGATGAGAAAGCATTGTTTAATTGGATTCCGAGATTAGCAGAAGAATATGAGTTAACATGGTTGATCTCTCTTTGTTTGTCAACCAAATCACAAGCTTTAATGATTGCCATTGTCTCAGCTAAACTCAAACGATTAAGATCTTTGGTTTTCTTGATAACAGCAACATTTATATCCCATGTCTTTGGGAGAGTGTTAAGCAACTTCTTGTTGATTTCCGATCTAGGCACTGAAATCCCGGTTGTACTCATTTCAGTGGTGAGTGTGATAGAACGCTGCAATTGAACTTCCAAAGTCTCTCCAATAACATGATTAAACATATTGAATTTTTGTCTCAGCATGTCTTGACGACTTTGTTTCATATCTTCATTCCCTTCATAAACTTCAATTAGAGCTTCCCACAGAGCCTTGGCTGAAGTGTACTCTCTGAAACCTTGTGCAATCTCTAGGGATAATGCCATTGTGAGGGTAGTCAGTGCTCTTTCTTGCTCTTCAATCTTCTCAAAGTCTTCATCGGTGTAATGCTCAATCGGTTTCTCAATAACTGTTTCATCTTCGAGTGTTGTGGTGATTTGGATTGGTCCTCTCAAAATACTTCTCCAGATTTTGAAATCTTTCATCTTGATATATTTTTCCATGTGGTATTTCCATTCAGGGAAACCCTCAGCAGATAGCAGACGCGGGATGCATGTAGTTGTGCCCATAACGGAGTCAAGTTCATGATGAGCTGATGATGATGTTTGTAAATCTTTTTTTTTTTAGAAATTATCAAATCGAAAGTCTTAACAAGAAAAGTTCTTAAAATTAAAAGCTCAAGCAACTAAAGGAGTTCACGGCCGCACAAGGAGTACGGCCGTACAGGGGATTGCGGCAATACAAAGGACTACGGCCGTACACGTGAACCGTACACAGTCAAGGTTTTTACGGCCAATGATCTTGAATGGGTTACGGTCGTACAAAGGAGTCCGACCGTACACTCTTCAACCGTACACACCAAAAACACTTGAATTCCAAGTAAATTCTGATGAAATGGCTTTGAATGTTGATCAAAAGCAAATATCCAATTAGTAATCTCGAATTATCCTCAAAAATGATGAAATAAGTCTGGCCGTACACACGAAGATCCAAATTGACATCGGTTTGTCTCTGATACCAATTGTAAGTCCCAATTTCAATGATCCAAACCAGTGATCAATCAGATAGCAATCAATCAGAATAAGAATGGAGTATAGGAAAGATTAAGCCAAGCATGCACACGTTAATATCATAAAAACGTCAGGTACACCTTGGATACACACATACGTCACTCTATGACTGACACTGACAAGCTCTATTTATAGTACCACCAGTCGAACACCCGTGTACGGTCGTACATAGGAGTACGGCCGTACACACGACCATGGCCGTACACAACTACAAAAGTTACATATACCAAAATAATGCCCAAACCCCTACAAAGACTTATACAAGATAGATGCTTAGCCCAAACCACATAATTATGACCTATCAATGCATCAATACCGTACCTAAACCCGAGATGGACGTATCGCAATACACCACAAAATCATCCACGCCCTCCGACAGGGATAAGATTGGTGCCTCGCACAATCTCTGTCTCAAAGTCTCGAATGCGGCCTGCTGCTCTGACCCCCAACGAAAGACCACGACTTTCCTTTTCAACAATTGGAGCACCTGATTGATTGAATTGACATGTTTTGGCAAGTGTGGTTTTCTATGATGCTTTCCTTGGGCACATGACACACACTTTTCAAATGTGATGAAGTCTCTGATAGGAAATCCACGCACCATGTCATTCTTAGCAAGACGATTCAGGTTCTTTGCGTTAACATGTCCAAGTCTTCGGTGCTACAGCATAGCATTTTGTTCGGAGACTTTTGAGAAGAGGCAAGTGATTTGTTTTGGAATATTACTGTTCATGTCAATGATGTATGCATTGCCATCTCGCTTTGATTTCACAAGAATACAGTCTTTCGGGATAACAATGCCTGAATTCAGAATCAGACACTCTTTATCGGTGAAATGAGTTGAATAACCCTTGTCACAAATTTGAGAAACGCTCAACAGGCTGTGCTTTAATTCGGGAGCGTAGTTGACTTTCTCGAAACTCAACACTCCATTTGATACAGTTCCTTTTTGAGTGATCTTTCCGCCTTCACCTCCCGCAAAGGAAACATATCCCCCATTAAAAGTTTGAATGTCGTTTAGCTGGGAGATGTCTCCTGTCATATGCCGGGAACAGCCGCTGTCAACATACCAAGGTCTGGCGACATTCCTCCGCAACTGTCCCTGCACAATGAGCGGGATTATTTAGATTTGGGGACCCAGGTCATTACAACCCTGCGTTGACCCTTAACATTCACAGATTTATCCTTTGTACTTTTTGATTTAGTACCATTATTGGAAACACTTTCAGAGGGTGATGATGATTGGCCGGAAGTAGATTTGGGCACCCACTGGTATTTAGGTTTTGAAGATTTCACAGGTGATTTGGAAATGGTTTTCTTTAGCTTTGAGCGTTTAGTTTTCCGGCTAAAATTAGTCGAAGATCCAGACGCACCCTTTGACGAAATCGATCTGAACTTAGTCGCAATCGATTCCGGCAAAGCACCCGTGACTGATTTACTGAAAACCTGTTTATTTGATTTAAAAACGGCCCTTGTTTTATTATGATTAACCTTCCAATCATCATCTTGAAGGGGAGATCTCCAGGACTTTTTAGTTAAAGACCTTCCACGAGACTCGTTCTCTCTCCTTGGTGAGGAAAAATGCACAAATACCCTATTGGGACAATTTCGAGCGATGTGACCAGCAATACCACAATTGAAACAAATTTGTTTATTATCACTAGACCTAATACCGCCCTTATCAGATTTCATGCTCTTATCTACTTTTCTAACTTTCCCACATGTGCACGTACAGGAGTTAGATTGTGTGACAGATGTAGAAGGTGTGGATGTGCTAGTGTCAGATTTGGCAAGTTTCTCAAAAACAACACCACATTTTTCAGAATTATCAGTTTTAGACATCAAATCATCACAAACAAAAGTATCAGTCTTAACATTAGACACAGACTCATCACAAATAGAAACACCAAACTTAGACACCAAATTATTTGACTCAAACTTCTCATCCCCTTGCTTTCCCTGGTTTACTGCCACATCTGCATTTGAAGTAGAAATGTTAGTATCCAAAACCCTATCACAAGGTCTTGTTGCCTGTTCAGCAGCTGGTTTACCATAAATCATGTATGGTTCTCTATCAATCTCTTCTTGCGTCAAAGGAGTAGAAATATAGTTGTGATTAAATGGAGGATGGACACTCTCATATCCTATACCTACCTGCTTTTGGTCTTTCCACTGCATTTGTTCTTCAATTATTTTTGCAACCTTTTCACTTGACACATCGAACTTCTTAAAGTTAAAATCAGCATTTGCAAAACGAATTTTCAACGTGTCAAGTTCTATGGTTACAACAGCAAGTTTGCTTTTAATGTGATCATAGTTGACACACTTGTTGCTGTAATCTTCTTGCAATTTCCTGAAGTCCTTAGTTTTGGCCTCTAATTTTTCTTTTAATGGTTTTTTTTCTTTCCTAATAGTATATCTCTGATATTTTAGATCCTCATTTTCTCTTTTAATCAACTCGATTTTGCAAGCTCCCGCGTGGTTTGAACCATGAATGCGAATTGAAGTTCCATCATTTCTGCTTCTGGGTCAATTTCAGCTTCTCTTTTAGCAACATCATTGATCTGGACAAGATGAGCATTTCCAGGTCCTGAAATATTTAGAGCCTGAATCTGATCCTCCCAGTCAAATGATTGAGCCACCACCGCAAGATTTGCGGTCTGATTGTTGATGGTAGCTCCCCTGTTGTTATTTACTGGCACCATTGTTTTTCATTGCTCTCTCTCCTATCAGGCTTAGGACATTCTCTAGCAAAATGACCTGGTTCATGGCAATTAAAGCAGCGAAGTTTCCCTTTGTTGAACCCAACTTTCTTTTCTGCATTCATCCCCCAGTTATTTTTGCCTGTCCTTTTGGAGAACTATTTAGCTCTGAACACTGTCATGGCAATTTGCCATGTTATGTCCATTTCTTCAACATCTTCTTGATGAATTTGGTCCAAATCAGCAAATGACAATTGAGGGGGCAGTTCACCAGCTATAAAAGCATTATAACAATTAACAAGACCAACTGCAAGAGCCAAATTTTCTTCATTTTCTTTGGAAACTGGGGTTGAGGTAGGAGCTGGAGCAGAAACTGGAACATGTGTCTTTGAAGATGAAGCAACCTGGGGATAAGGTTGGGGAGCAGCAAAGGATGACTGAAGAGTGACAAATGATGACTGAGGAGTAGCAAAAGGTGGAACTTGAGGATTAGTAAAGGATGAGAAAGCATTGTTTAATTGGATTCCGAGATTAGCAGAAGAATATGAGTTAACATGGTTGATCTCTCTTTGTTTGTCAACCAAATCACAAGCTTTAATGATTGCCATTGTCTCAGCTAAACTCAAACGATTAAGATCTTTGGTTTTCTTGATAACAGCAACATTTATATCCCATGTCTTTGGGAGAGTGTTAAGCAACTTCTTGTTGATTTCCGATCTAGGCACTGAAATCCCGGTTGTACTCATTTCAGTGGTGAGTGTGATAGAACGCTGCAATTGAACTTCCAAAGTCTCTCCAATAACATGATTAAACATATTGAATTTTTGTCTCAGCATGTCTTGACGACTTTGTTTCATATCTTCATTCCCTTCATAAACTTCAATTAGAGCTTCCCACAGAGCCTTGGCTGAAGTGTACTCTCTGAAACCTTGTGCAATCTCTAGGGATAATGCCATTGTGAGGGTAGTCAGTGCTCTTTCTTGCTCTTCAATCTTCTCAAAGTCTTCATCGGTGTAATGCTCAATCGGTTTCTCAATAACTGTTTCATCTTCGAGTGTTGTGGTGATTTGGATTGGTCCTCTCAAAATACTTCTCCAGATTTTGAAATCTTTCATCTTGATATATTTTTCCATGTGGTATTTCCATTCAGGGAAACCCTCAGCAGATAGCAGACGCGGGATGCATGTAGTTGTGCCCATAACGGAGTCAAGTTCATGATGAGCTGATGATGATGTTTGTAAATCTTTTTTTTTTTAGAAATTATCAAATCGAAAGTCTTAACAAGAAAAGTTCTTAAAATTAAAAGCTCAAGCAACTAAAGGAGTTCACGGCCGCACAAGGATTACGGCCGTACAGGGGATTGCGGCAGTACAAAGGACTACGGCCGTACACGTGAACCGTACACAGTCAAGGTTTTTACGGCCAATGATCTTGAATGGGTTACGGTCGTACAAAGGAGTCCGACCGTACACTCTTCAACCGTACACACCAAAAACACTTGAATTCCAAGTAAATTCTGATGAAATGGCTTTGAATGTTGATCAAAAGCAAATATCCAATTAGTAATCTCGAATTATCCTCAAAAATGATGAAATAAGTCTGGCCGTACACACGAAGATCCAAATTGACACCGGTTTGTCTCTGATACCAATTGTAAGTCCCAATTTCAATGATCCAAACCAGTGATCAATCAGATAGCAATCAATCAGAATAAGAATGGAGTATAGGAAAGATTAAGCCAAGCATGCACACGTTAATATCATAAAAACGTCAGGTACACCTTGGATACACACATACGTCACTCTATGACTGACACTGACAAGCTCTATTTATAGTACCACCAGTCGAACACCCGTGTACGGTCGTACATAGGAGTACGGCCGTACACACGACCACGGCCGTACACAACTACAAAAGTTACATATACCAAAATAATGCCCAAACCCCTACAAAGACTTATACAAGATAGATGCTTAGCCCAAACCACATAATTATGACCTATCAATGCATCAATACCGTACCTAAACCCGAGATGGATGTATCGCAATACACCACAAAATCATCCACGCCCTCCGACAGGGATAAGATTGGTGCCTCGCACAATCTCTGTCTCAAAGTCTCGAATGCGGCCTGCTGCTCTGACCCCCAACGAAAGACCACGACTTTCCTTTTCAACAATTGGAGCACCTGATTGATTGAATTGACATGTTTTGGCAAGTGTGGTTTTCTATGATGCTTTCCTTGGGCACATGACACACACTTTTCAAATGTGATGAAGTCTCTGATAGGAAATCCACGCACCATGTCATTCTTAGCAAGACGATTCAGGTTCTTTGCGTTAACATGTCCAAGTCTTCGGTGCTACAGCATAGCATTTTGTTCGGAGACTTTTGAGAAGAGGCAAGTGATTTGTTTTGGAATATTACTGTTCATGTCAATGATGTATGCATTGCCATCTCGCTTTGATTTCACAAGAATACAGTCTTTCGGGATAACAATGCCTGAATTCAGAATCAGACACTCTTTATCGGTGAAATGAGTTGAATAACCCTTGTCACAAATTTGAGAAACGCTCAACAGGCTGTGCTTTAATTCGGGAGCGTAGTTGACTTTCTCGAAACTCAACACTCCATTTGATACAGTTCCTTTTTGAGTGATCTTTCCGCCTTCACCTCCCGCAAAGGAAACATATCCCCCATTAAAAGTTTGAATGTCGTTTAGCTGGGAGATGTCTCCTGTCATATGCCGGGAACAGCCGCTGTCAACATACCAAGGTCTGGCGACATTCCTCCGCAACTGTCCCTGCACAACGAGCGGGATTATTTAGATTTGGGGACCCAGGTCATTACAACCCTGCGTTGACCCTTAACATTCACAGATTTATCCTTTGTACTTTTTGATTTTGTACCATTATTGGAAACACTTTCAGAGGGTGATGATGATTGGCCGGAAGTAGATTTGGGCACCCACTGGTATTTAGGTTTTGAAGATTTCACAGGTGATTTGGAAATGGTTTTCTTTAGCTTTGAGCGTTTAGTTTTCCGGCTAAAATTAGTCGAAGATCCAGACGCACCCTTTGACGAAATCGATCTGAACTTAGTCGCAATCGATTCCGGCAAAGCACCCGTGACTGATTTACTGAAAACCTGTTTATTTGATTTAAAAACGGCCCTTGTTTTATTATGATTAACCTTCCAATCATCATCTTGAAGGGGAGATCTCGAGGACTTTCTAGTTAAAGACCTTCCACGAGACTCGTTCTCTCTCCTTGGTGAGGAAAAATGCACAAATACCCTATTGGGACAATTTCGAGCGATGTGACCAGCAATACCACAATTGAAACAAATTTGTTTATTATCACTAGACCTGATACCGCCCTTATCAGATTTCATGCTCTTATCTACTTTTCTAACTTGCCCACATGTGCACGTACAGGAGTTAGATTGTGTGACAGATGTAGAAGGTGTGGATGTGCTAGTGTCAGATTTGGCAAGTTTCTCAAAAACAACACCACATTTTTCAGAATTATCAGTTTTAGACATCAAATCATCACAAACAAAAGTATCAGTCTTAACATTAGACACAGACTCATCACAAATAGAAACACCAAACTTAGACACCAAATTATTTGACTCAAACTTCTCATCCCCTTGCTTTCCCTGGTTTATTGACACATATGCATTTGAAGTAGAAATGTTAGTATCCAAAACCCTATCACAAGGTCTTGTTGCCTGTTCAGCAGCTGGTTTACCATAAATCATGTATGGTTCTCTATCAATCTCTTCTTGCGTCAAAGGAGTAGAAATATAGTTGTGATTAAATGGAGGATGGACACTCTCATATCCTATACCTACCTGCTTTTGGTCTTTCCACTGCATTTGTTCTTCAATTATTTTTGCAACCTTTTCACTTGACACATCGAACTTCTTAAAGTTAAAATCAGCATTTGCAAAACGAATTTTCAACGTGTCAAGTTCTATGGTTACAACAGCAAGTTTGCTTTTAATGTGATCATAGTTGACACACTTGTTGCTGTAATCTTCTTGCAATTTCCTGAAGTCCTTAGTTTTGGCCTCTAATTTTTCTTTTAATGGTTTTTGTTCTTTCCTAATAGTATATCTCTGATATTTTAGATCCTCATTTTCTCTTTTAATCAACTCGATTTTGCAAGCTCCCGCGTGGTTTGAACCATGAATGCGAATTGAAGTTCCATCATTTCTGCTTCTGGGTCAATTTCAGCTTCTCTTTTAGCAACATCATTGATCTGGACAAGATGAGCATTTCCAGGTCCTGAAATATTTAGAGCCTGAATCTGATCCTCCCAGTCAAATGATTGAGCCACCACCGCAAGATTTGCGGTCTGATTGTTGATGGTAGCTCCCCTGTTGTTATTTACAGGCACCATTGTTTTTCATTGCTCTCTCTCCTATCAGGCTTAGGACATTCTCTAGCAAAATGACCTGGTTCATGGCAATTAAAGCAGCGAAGTTTCCCTTTGTTGAACCCAACTTTCTTTTATGCATTCATCCCCCAGTTATTTTTTCCTGTCCTTTTGGAGAACTATTTAGCTCTGAACACTGTCATGGCAATTTGCCATGTTATGTCCATTTCTTCAACATCTTCTTGATGAATTTGGTCCAAATCAGCAAATGACAATTAAGGGGGCAGTTCACCAGCTATAAAAGCATTATAACAATTAACAAGACCAACTGCAAGAGCCAAATTTTCTTCATTTTCTTTGGAAACTGGGGTTGAGGTAGGAGCTGGAGCAGAAACTGGAACATGTGTCTTTGAAGATGAAGCAACCTGGGGATAAGGTTGGGGAGCAGCAAAGGATGACTGAAGAGTGACAAATGATGACTGAGGAGTAGCAAAAGGTGGAACTTGAGGATTAGTAAAGGATGAGAAAGCATTGTTTAATTGGATTCCGAGATTAGCAGAAGAATATGAGTTAACATGGTTGATCTCTCTTTGTTTGTCAACCAAATCACAAGCTTTAATGATTGCCATTGTCTCAGCTAAACTCAAACGATTAAGATCTTTGGTTTTCTTGATAACAGCAACATTTATATCCCATGTCTTTGGGAGAGTGTTAAGCAACTTCTTGTTGATTTCCAATCTAGGCACTGAAATCCCGGTTGTACTCATTTCAGTGGTGAGTGTGATAGAACGCTGCAATTGAACTTCCAAAGTCTCTCCAATAACATGATTAAACATATTGAATTTTTGTCTCAGCATGTCTTGACGACTTTGTTTCATATCTTCATTCCCTTCATAAACTTCAATTAGAGCTTCCCACAGAGCCTTGGCTGAAGTGTACTCTCTGAAACCTTGTGCAATCTCTAGGGATAATGCCATTGTGAGGGTAGTCAGTGCTCTTTCTTGCTCTTCAATCTTCTCAAAGTCTTCATCGGTGTAATGCTCAATCGGTTTCTCAATAACTGTTTCATCTTCGAGTGTTGTGGTGATTTGGATTGGTCCTCTCAAAATCCTTCTCCAGATTTTGAAATCTTTCATCTTGATATATTTTTCCATGTGGTATTTCCATTCAGGGAAACCCTCAGCAGATAGCAGACGCGGGATGCATGTAGTTGTGCCCATAACGGAGTCAAGTTCATGATGAGCTGATGATGATGTTTGTAAATCTTTTTTTTTTTAGAAATTATCAAATCGAAAGTCTTAACAAGAAAAGTTCTTAAAATTAAAAGCTCAAGCAACTAAAGGAGTTCACGGCCGCACAAGGATTACGACCGTACAGGGGATTGCGACAGTACAAAGGACTACGGCCGTACACGTGAACCGTACACAGTCAAGGTTTTTACGGCCAATGATCTTGAATGGGTTACGGTCGTACAAAGGAGTCCGACCGTACACTCTTCAACCGTACACACCAAAAACACTTGAATTCCAAGTAAATTCTGATGAAATGGCTTTGAATGTTGATCAAAAGCAAATATCCAATTAGTAATCTCGAATTATCCTCAAAAATGATGAAATAAGTCTGGCCGTACACACGAAGATCCAAATTGACACCGGTTTGTCTCTGATACCAATTGTAAGTCCCAATTTCAATGATCCAAACCAGTGATCAATCAGATAGCAATCAATCAGAATAAGAATGGAGTATAGGAAAGATTAAGCCAAGCATGCACACGTTAATATCATAAAAACGTCAGGTACACCTTGGATACACACATACGTCACTCTATGACTGACACTGACAAGCTCTATTTATAGTACCACCAGTCGAACACCCGTGTACGGTCGTACATAGGAGTACGGCCGTACACACGACCACGGCCGTACACAACTACAAAAGTTACATATACCAAAATAATGCCCAAACCCCTACAAAGACTTATACAAGATAGATGCTTAGCCCAAACCACATAATTATGACCTATCAATGCATCAATACCGTACCTAAACCCGAGATGGACGTATCGCAATACACCACAAAATCATCCACGCCCTCCGACAGGGATAAGATTGGTGCCTCGCACAATCTCTGTCTCAAAGTCTCGAATGCGGCCTGCTGCTCTGACCCCCAACGAAAGACCACGACTTTCCTTTTCAACAATTGGAGCACCTGATTGATTGAATTGACATGTTTTGGCAAGTGTGGTTTTCTATGATGCTTTCCTTGGGCACATGACACACACTTTTCAAATGTGATGAAGTCTCTGATAGGAAATCCACGCACCATGTCATTCTTAGCAAGACGATTCAGGTTCTTTGCGTTAACATGTCCAAGTCTTCGGTGCTACAGCATAGCATTTTGTTCGGAGACTTTTGAGAAGAGGCAAGTGATTTGTTTTGGAATATTACTGTTCATGTCAATGATGTATGCATTGCCATCTCGCTTTGATTTCACAAGAATACAGTCTTTCGGGATAACAATGCCTGAATTCAGAATCAGACACTCTTTATCGGTGAAATGAGTTGAATAACCCTTGTCACAAATTTGAGAAACGCTCAACAGGCTGTGCTTTAATTCGGGAGCGTAGTTGACTTTCTCGAAACTCAACACTCCATTTGATACAGTTCCTTTTTGAGCGATCTTTCCGCCTTCACCTCCCGCAAAGGAAACATATCCCCCATTAAAAGTTTGAATGTCGTTTAGCTGGGAGATGTCTCCTGTCATATGCCGGGAACAGCCGCTGTCAACATACCAAGGTCTGGCGACATTCCTCCGCAACTGTCCCTGCACAATGAGCGGGATTATTTAGATTTGGGGACCCAGGTCATTACAACCCTGCGTTGACCCTTAACATTCACAGATTTATCCTTTGTACTTTTTGATTTAGTACCATTATTGGAAACACTTTCAGAGGGTGATGATGATTGGCCGGAAGTAGATTTGGGGACCCACTGGTATTTAGGTTTTGAAGATTTCACAGGTGATTTGGAAATGGTTTTCTTTAGCTTTGAGCGTTTAGTTTTCCGGCTAAAATTAGTCGAAGATCCAGACGCACCCTTTGACGAAATCGATCTGAACTTAGTCGCAATCGATTCCGGCAAAGCACCCGTGACTGATTTACTGAAAACCTGTTTATTTGATTTAAAAACGGCCCTTGTTTTATTATGATTAACCTTCCAATCATCATCTTGAAGGGGAGATCTCCAGGACTTTCTAGTTAAAGACCTTCCACGAGACTCGTTCTCTCTCCTTGGTGAGGAAAAATGCACAAATACCCTATTGGGACAATTTCGAGCGATGTGACCAGCAATACCACAATTGAAACAAATTTGTTTATTATCACTAGACCTGATACCGCCCTTATCAGATTTCATGCACTTATCTACTTTTCTAACTTTCCCACATGTGCACGTACAGGAGTTAGATTGTGTGACAGATGTAGAAGGTGTGGATGTGCTAGTGTCAGATTTGGCAAGTTTCTCAAAAACAACACCACATTTTTCAGAATTATCAGTTTTAGACATCAAATCATCACAAACAAAAGTATCAGTCTTAACATTAGACACAGACTCATCACAAATAGAAACACCAAACTTAGACACCAAATTATTTGACTCAAACTTCTCATCCCCTTGCTTTCCCTGGTTTACTGACACATCTGCATTTGAAGTAGAAATGTTAGTATCCAAAACCCTATCACAAGGTCTTGTTGCCTGTTCAGCAGCTGGTTTACCATAAATCATGTATGGTTCTCTATCAATCTCTTCTTGCGTCAAAGGAGTAGAAATATAGTTGTGATTAAATGGAGGATGGACACTCTCATATCCTATACCTACCTGCTTTTGGTCTTTCCACTGCATTTGTTCTTCAATTATTTTTGCAACCTTTTCACTTGACACATCGAACTTCTTAAAGTTAAAATCAGCATTTGCAAAACGAATTTTCAACGTGTCAAGTTCTATGGTTACAACAGCAAGTTTGCTTTTAATGTGATCATAGTTGACACACTTGTTGCTGTAATCTTCTTGCAATTTCCTGAAGTCCTTAGTTTTGGCCTCTAATTTTTCTTTTAATGGTTTTTGTTCTTTCCTAATAGTATATCTCTGATATTTTAGATCCTCATTTTCTCTTTTAATCAACTCGATTTTGCAAGCTCCCGCGTGGTTTGAACCATGAATGCGAATTGAAGTTCCATCATTTCTGCTTCTGGGTCAATTTCAGCTTCTCTTTCAGCAACATCATTGATCTGGACAAGATGAGCATTTTCAGGTCCTGAAATATTTAGAGCCTGAATCTGATCCTCCCAGTCAAATGATTGAGCCACCACCGCAAGATTTGCGGTCTGATTGTTGATGGTGGCTCCCCTGTTGTTATTTACTGGCACCATTGTTTTTCATTGTTCTCTCTCCTATCAGGCTTAGGACATTCTCTAGCAAAATGACCTGGTTCATGGCAATTAAAGCAGCGAAGTTTCCCTTTGTTGAACCCAACTTTCTTTTCTGCATTCATCCCCCAGTTATTTTTGCCTGTCCTTTTGGAGAACTATTTAGCTCTGAACACTGTCATGGCAATTTGCCATGTTATGTCCATTTCTTCAACATCTTCTTGATGAATTTGGTCCAAATCAACAAATGACAATTGAGGGGGCAGTTCACCAGCTATAAAAGCATTATAACAATTAACAAGACCAACTGCAAGAGCCAAATTTTCTTCATTTTCTTTGGAAACTGGGGTTGAGGTAGGAGCTGGAGCAGAAACTGGAACATGTGTCTTTGAAGATGAAGCAACCTGGGGATAAGGTTGGGGAGCAGCAAAGGATGACTGAAGAGTGACAAATGATGACTGAGGAGTAGCAAAAGGTGGAACTTGAGGATTAGTAAAGGATGAGAAAGCATTGTTTAATTGGATTCCGAGATTAGCAGAAGAATATGAGTTAACATGGTTGATCTTTCTTTGTTTGTCAACCAAATCACAAGCTTTAATGATTGCCATTGTCTCAGCTAAACTCAAACGATTAAGATCTTTGGTTTTCTTGATAACAGCAACATTTATATCCCATGTCTTTGGGAGAGTGTTAAGCAACTTCTTGTTGATTTCCGATCTAGGCACTGAAATCCCGGTTGTACTCATTTCAGTGGTGAGTGTGATAGAACGCTGCAATTGAACTTCCAAAGTCTCTCCAATAACATGATTAAACATATTGAATTTTTTTCTCAGCATGTCTTGACGACTTTGTTTCATATCTTCATTCCCTTCATAAACTTCAATTAGAGCTTCCCACAGAGCCTTGGCTGAAGTGTACTCTCTGAAACCTTGTGCAATCTCTTGGGATAATACCATTGTGAGGGTAGTCAGTGCTCTTTCTTGCTCTTCAATCTTCTCAAAGTCTTCATCGGTGTAATGCTCAATCGGTTTCTCAATAACTGTTTCATCTTCGAGTGTTGTGGTGATTTGGATTGGTCCTCTCAAAATACTTCTCCAGATTTTGAAATCTTTCATCTTGATATATTTTTCCATGTGGTATTTCCATTCAGGGAAACCCTCAGCAGATAGCAGACGCGGGATGCATGTAGTTGTGCCCATAACGGAGTCAAGTTCATGATGAGCTGATGATGATGTTTGTAAATCTTTTTTTTAGAAATTATCAAATCGAAAGTCTTAACAAGAAAAGTTCTTAAAATTAAAAGCTTAAGCAACTAAAGGAGTTCACGGCCGCACAAGGATTACGGCCGTACAGGGGATTGCGGCAGTACAAAGGACTACGGCCGTACACGTGAACCGTACACAGTCAAGGTTTTTACGGCCAATGATCTTGAATGGGTTACGGTCGTACAAAGGAGTCCGGCCGTACACTCTTCAACCGTACACACCAAAAACACTTGAATTCCAAGTAAATTCTGATGAAATGGCTTTGAATGTTGATCAAAAGCAAATATCCAATTAGTAATCTCGAATTATCCTCAAAAATGATGAAATAAGTCTGGCCGTACACACGAAGATCCAAATTGACACCGGTTTGTCTCTGATACCAATTGTAAGTCCCAATTTCAATGATCCAAACCAGTGATCAATCAGATAGCAATCAATCAGAATAAGAATGGAGTTTAGGAAAGATTAAGCCAAGCATGCACACGTTAATATCACAAAAACGTCAGGTACACCTTGGATACACACATACGTCACTCTATGACTGACACTGACAAGCTCTATTTATAGTACCACCAGTCGAACACCCGTGTACTGTCGTACATAGGAGTACGGCCGTACACACGACCACGGCCGTACACAACTACAAAAGTTACATATACCAAAATAATGCCCAAACCCCTACAAAGACTTATACAAGATAGATGCTTAGCCCAAACCACATAATTATGACCTATCAATGCATCAATACCGTACCTAAACCCGAGATGGACGTATCGCAATACACCACAAAACCATCCACGCCCTCCGACAGGGATAAGATTGGCGCCTCGCACAATCTCTGTCTCAAAGTCTCGAATGCGGCCTGCTGCTCTGACCCCTAACGAAAGACCACGACTTTCCTTTTCAACCGGGTCAAAGGCATGGATATCTTGGAGAAGTCCTGAATGAATCTCCAATAGTAACCTGCCAACCACAGGAAGCTCCGAATCTCAGATAGAGACCTCGGAACCTCCCACCTTATCACGGCCTCCACTTTGGCCGGGTCAACAGAAATCTCGTTCTGGTTGACAAGGTGCCCAAGAAACTGCACCTCGCACAACCAGAACTCACACTTTGAGAACTTGGCATACAAGCTCTCCCTCCTAAGAGTATCCAATACCTCCCGTAAGTGCTCCTCATGCTGCTCCCGTGTCTTGGAATAGACCAAGATGTCGTCAATGAAAACTATCACACACCGATCCAACATCGGTCTGCACATGCGGTTCATGAGATCCATGAATGCAGCAGGAGCATTGGTGAGCCCGAAAGGCATCACCACGAACTCATAGTGACCATATCACGTCCGAAAGGCAGTCTTCTGCAGATCCTCCTCTCTGACTCTCATCTGATGATAAACTGAACGCATATCGATCTTGGAGAACCAAGATGCTCCCTGAAGCTGGTCAAAGAGATCATCAATCCTCGGGAGTGGGTAACAGTTCTTCACCGCTACTTTATTCAGCTCCCGGTAATCTATACACATCCGATGTGACCCGTCCTTCTTCTTCACAAATAGAATCGGGGCTCCCCAGGGTGAACTGCTCGGTCTAATTAATCCCTTGTCTAACAGCTCTTGCAGCTGTGTAGACAACTCTTGCATTTCAGGAGGAGCCAGCCGATACGGTGCCTTGGCTATTAGAGCCGCACCAGGGACTAGGTCGATCCTGAACTCTACCTGCCTCTCCCAAGGTATTCTGGACAGCTCCTCTGAAAATACATCCACGTACTCTCGTACCACTGGCACACCACTCACTGTCGCCTCGCCCGTCTCCCGAGTATCCAAGACATAGGCGACATACCCTGCGCACCCCTGTTGAAGGTAGCGTCTAGCCCTCGCTGCTAAACATAAAGCTGGTCCACGTTGTGGCCTCTAACGCTGAATCACCAGCTCTCCCCCACTTGGGGTCCTGACCCAGACCAACTGTGGCGTGCAGTCGATCACCGCCCCATTGGGGCTCAACCAATCTATGCCTATAATAACCTTGTTCCCCCGAAACGGTATGGGAACCAAGTCTACCAAGTAGCGCTCCTCGAACAGCCTCAAAACACAGTCCCTGAAAACCTCTGATGCTCGTACTGATCGGTCATCTGCAATCTCGACCTCTAGAGGGCAATCTAACATGCCCGAAGACTCAGGGAACCTCTTGCTAAGTGCAATAGAAACAAATGATTGGGTAGCACCCGAATCAAACAACACCTGAACTGGGATACCGTTCACATGGAACGATCCGAAACAAAACATATAACATAATACGTCAATATCACAAGCGACACATAAAAAAAGTTAGAGAGAAGAAACCATACCCGTCACCACATCGGGTGCGGCGCGTGCCTCCTCGGCTGTCAACTGGAAAGCTCGGCTCCTCACCACTGGAGTCTCTAACTTGACCTTCCGGCCATCCGTAACCCGTGTAGTCGCTGGAGTTGGCGCCACCACTGGCACTGCTGCTGCTGTCAACCTGGGGCAGTTGGCCTTTTTATGGCCCCTCTGATTGCAATGAAAGTAATCAGGTCTGACATCTGAACAGTGGGGGCAGGAGCAGTACAATCCCTGCCAAAGTGCCCCGTCTTGCCGCACTTGTACCAGCCTGATGATCCCGCTCTACAAGCTTCCTCATGCGGCCTGCCGCATTTCCTGCAGCGGCTCTGACCCGGCTGGCCCTTCAAACTAGTGTCGGATCCCTTGGGTTTCTTTCCCGAAACCCCAGTAACCTGCTCTGTCTCTGCCTTCCTCTTCCTAAGGTGCTCCAAATCAATCTCCCTCTCCCTCGCCCTGGCAATCATGGACTCCAGGGTCGGGCAGGCTGAGTAGCTGACATGCTCTTGAATATCAGCCCTCAACATATCATGATAGCTGGTCTTCCGCATCTCCTCATCCTCTGCATACTGAGGTACCAACAAGGCCCTCTCTTGGAACTTGGCAGTGATCTCAGCCACTGACTCCGTAGTCTGTCTCATGTCAAGAAACTCCCTGGCCAGCTGTTGAAGCTCCACAGCTGATGCAACCTCATCCCTGAATCTGGTCACAAAGTCTGACCAAGTCATAGCCTCGATGGCTGGGTCTCCTAGTGAGTCACCAACTGACTCCCACCAATCCCTAGCTCTATCCTTCAAACAACCCGCAGCAAAGCAGACCTTCGACCCCTTCGGGCAGAAGCTTGTCAACTGGGCAGATTCGATGTCCGCGATCCATCTCCTGGCAGCAATGAGGTCCTTCGCCCCATGAAAGTTTGGCGCACCACTTCCCCTGAAGTCCTTGAAGGATAGTGTGCATGAACCCGACTGGCTGGACGCCAAGTCACTCCTGAATGTCCGGAGGCGATCCTCCATCAGCTCAATAATCCCCTCCTTGATCGACCCGAAAATGACCGGGGTCGCCTCAATGATACCTCTCGTGATCTCCGACGTGATAAACTCGCGTAGCCCGTCATCAACGTGCTCGGATCTCGCACCCGAGCCTGATCCTGATCCTGATCCAGACCCTGAACCTCCTGCTCCATGTCGCGTAATCGCCATACTGAAATAAAACACATAAACGTCAGGGTCATACATACTCTCGAGAGGTCTCACACACTCTCCAAGTTTCCTGGTTCTATCTCAGCCCTCCTTGATTCGAGTACAGATCCTCTGCTTCCAGTAGTACGGGCCCATACTACCTTCCACATCTATCCGTA
This sequence comes from Lactuca virosa, assembly GCF_052849685.1. Classification (NCBI taxonomy): domain Eukaryota; kingdom Viridiplantae; phylum Streptophyta; class Magnoliopsida; order Asterales; family Asteraceae; genus Lactuca; species Lactuca virosa. The sequence goes on along the minus strand of NC_136432.1, from coordinate 289,822,217 downwards.
CTTTCCTCCAGGATTGCTTCGACTTCACCAAGTCCCTTCTACTAATAGTGCTTTCCAAGCTTATCTCATCCTAGGCTTATCCTACGACACTCTCCGACCTACTCTCCACCATCAGCTGCACAAGGAGTCCCTACCATCTTTCCTTAACTAGCTTGCGAATACTATTACATATTCGCTTACTAGTTAGTTAAAGCTAGTTGGAACCCCTATCAGCACAAAGCAAGCAGCATTCGTGCATTGAGTAACCATTACCAAGCATAACCTAATCAAGCTACCATACTGCTGACTAACCAGCCCTAGCATATAGTTCAATAAACTCATACAACATGCATATAAGGCATCCTTCCTAGATCCTTAGCCCTAATCTAGCATGTAATTCTCATAATCACATAACAGGCATACAAGGCATCCTCCCTAGATCCTTAGCCCTAGTCTAGCATGCAGTTCTCATAATCATATCATATAACATAACATAACATGTATGGGTATCTTGGGGAAAACATAATTGAGCTCGGCCGGTCGCACGCATCACACACCTTGTTCTTTCCTAAACTCCTTATTTTTAAATTTTAGAAAATTATTTTTCTTGTAAAAACCCCTCAAGCCCTCGGTTTGAGTCCAGACACCCCCGATGGTGTGACCAAATCCCTCAAACCAAGGCTCTGATACCAACTTGTAACATCCCAAAATCGAGTCCCAATATTTTTTGTTTAATTACATTACTTATAAAAATAGTTCACGAAAAACATTGTTGCTATCATTTCAAAACATCAATTCACTAATCACAAGTCTTGAAAATGATACATCGAGTAGTAAAATGTCAGAGTACAATCCCAAGGTTCTCAAAGCGGAAATCATATGTGTGCGATGCGCTGCTACCCTGCCGACTCCTTCCCCTTAGCTGAAGAGGTACCTGAAAACAAAATTAAAAACGGTAAGCACGAAGCTTAGTGAGTTCCCCCCATCATATCGCATACCATACAACCATACATACTGTCGGGCAGTTCTGGGGTGCCCGACCTACCCGTGTCAAGCCATTCTGGGGTGCTGACCTACCAATGTCAAGACATTATGGGGTGCTGACCTACCAATGTCAGGCCATTCTGGGGTGCCCGCCTACCCTCCGGTCTATCTCACCTGGCCACGGGGTCTATATCACCTCTACTACTATCACATAACAATATATATCATAATCATGCTGTCAGACATATATGGGGTGTCCGACCTACCCTTTGGTCCTAACGACCGAATCGAGGACTATTCCCCTTCCTACTACCACTAGCACATAGAACATGTCATTTTGGCACATAGAACACATCTAATAATAGATACCAGACAATTATCAGATAGACAATCATCTCTACTATAATCAACTACTAGTGGGCCGGCCTTGGTGTCTTAGACCCACTTCTACTGGAAGGTAACTCACCTCAATGTCGTGTAGTGTCTGCATTGTCCTCGGTACGGAAACCAACTCTTCTTGACTCCTCGATCCCTATACGACAACTTTTCTAATTTATCAATTCATACTCATAACCCTTACAAGGGTCACTCAATTCCTAGTCAAAGTCAAGGTCAAAATCTTGGTCAAAGTCAACATCTGGTTGACTCGACACGCCGAGTTGGTCCTCCAACTCACTGAGTCCCCATGACCACAAAATGCCATAATCTCGTCCCTACTCGTTGAGTCTAGCAAGAGCTCGATGAGTTCGCCTTCAACAACACATCGGACTATCTTCAACCGACTCGCCAAGTTCGTCCTTGAACTCGTCGAGTTCATCTTCATCCATATGAAGGTGTTCAGTCTACGACTCGCCGAGTTCATCCTTGAACTCGTCGAGTCCGTCTTCATGTGGTTGGTTGGGACATTGCCTCGAACTCGTCGAGTTCCTCCTTGAACTCGTCGAGTCCCTTGATCTTCAAGTCCATAACAAACTCCTAACATGCTAAGTGTTCCTTCCACTCAACCACATACCATTTCCAGAAGGAATTTGGGGAAAATGTGACCCGACTCGCCGAGTCACCCAAGTGACTCGCCGAGTCCCTCTTTGTCCAAAACTATTCAGTCGATTATAATTGGTCTCAATGCATCAAAACCATAGATTTGGCCTCCTAGAGTCCATTTTACACGTAAAGCTACAAACTTGATGTCCATGCGTGGGGCCTTTGGCTAAAAAAGCCATAAAAAGGGGTTTATATGTTGCATGGGTCTCCCAAGTCCATAAAGTTGGCACCTTTACGCCATGGGAACCCTCAATGGTTCCAGATCTGAAGTGCAACTCCACATATACATACAAATCATAGTATAGCCTCTCAAAAGCTTAGAAAAGGTAGAAATAGCCCCAAAACAAGATCTAGGAGATAGATGGTCAAGGTTCAAGATTTTTACCTTGAATAAACTAAGAATGAAGCAAAACCTCTGGATCTACTAGCTTCCACTTGAACTCCCAAGCTTTCTTCTTCTCTTCCAACTTTAAATGCACATAAAAGTCACCAAAAATCTCAAGAACACTCAAAAGGGGCATCGGGTTTTGAGTTAGGGGTTCTCTGGGTTGGGTGGGGCAATAGGGGCTGGGTTGAGGCAGAATAAGACGTTTTAATAGGGTGCAAACCCTAACATTAGGGTTTCCTCCAGACAGCTCCTACTCGTCGAGTCGGTCCCCTGAATCGTCGAGTAGGTTACTAAACCCCTGGGTCCTAAGTCGAGTCTACTCGACGAGTTGGGCCTCCAACTCACCGGGTCCCAGGGCAAAACATGAAAAATACTTGAATTAAATACGTACCATGGACCAGGTGTTACAGCAACAAGTTTCACAGCTTTCCACTTCCATAAGCAAACTAGAGTCTCACGGAAAGTTACCCGCTCAAACTGAAGCGAACCCAAGGCACAACGTGTGTGCCATCCCATTGAGAAACAGAAAGAGTTACAATTGTCCAACAATTACAGTTGATCAAGAGGAAGAGGAAGAAGAAATAATGGTCGAAGAAGCAACCAAAGAAGAGAAAAAGGAAGATAAAACTACCCAAAAGAAGCCGATCATCACCGAATCTAAAACCTCACCTGCTCCATTTCTCGAAAGATTAAGGACCACAAACAAAGAAAGATATAAGAGTGAGATCATGAAAATGTTCCAAAAAGTTCAAATCAACATCCCACTTCTCGAGGCCATCAAGTAGGTATCTAGATATGCAAGGTTCCTTAAGGATCTTTGTGTATCTAGAAAGAAAATAAAAGAAAACCAAACTGTAATAGTTGGGGAAAATGTATTCGCAGTTTTGCAAAAGAGGATGCCCTCGAAGTGCAAGGATCCCGGTGTCTTTACCATGCCTTGCAAATTGGGGAATCTTCATGCACCTCGATCCATGCTCGATCTAGGTACATCTATAAATGTCCTACCATACTCTATTTATAAATCAATTGGTGTAGGAACATTGAGCAGAACCGGTGTGATCAGCCAACTTGTCGATCGGTCAATAGTACACCCAAAAGGTGTATTAGAGGATGTGTTAGTGTAAGTCGATGAATTTGTTTTCCCAACTAATTTTTATGTTCTAGATATGGGAGATGACGACTACCCAAGTTCATGTTCCATACTTTTGGGCAGACCTTTTCTTAAAACATCTAAAAGAAAAATTGATGTCTATATCGGAACTTTAACTATGGAATTTGATGGGGGAAGTTATCAACTTCAATATTCATGAAGCAAAAAAAGGTTCCATCCGATGCTCAATCTGTCAATCTTGTGAATACGATCCATCCCTCAATTAAAAAGGGTTTAAACTTGTTTAACAATGAATTTATAGAGTTAGTTTTGTCACAAAAACTAGACAAGGACAAAGCCAAAGAACTTGCAAAGGAGTTCGATATAAACAATGAGGTTCTGGAGATTTTGGTGTTTATTGATGACAAGAAGCATATGATGATTGATGAAATGAAATCCAAGCTACCTACCACCAATGTCAAACTCCTTCCCCCAGTGGAACAAATTCGGAATCAGAAACTTCACCAGACCCTTTAAAGAATATAGATATCGAGAAAGAGAGCACCCAACCGGTCATCAACTCAAATAGACTACTGAAGAAGGAAGAGCAGGAGTTGATAACCCTACTGAATAAATACAAAAAAAAGAACTGAGTGGACTATTTCCGACATCAAGGGTTTAAGTCCTTTTTGGTTTGTGTGCCAAAAGAAAGCCAAAGGGACGTTGAATGTTCCATTGCAGGAGGTGGCGAGAAGGTTGATGTGTTGGAGAGCCCCGCATACTTAGATTGATGCATATTCAGGGGTCATGTCGAGCCAACGACTTTAAAAAAGGGCGGATAACTGGGAGGCAACCCAGGGATATTTTTGTCCTTTCTTTTAAAACTTTTTAGTCTTTGTTAAATTTCAAAATTTTTAATGTCCCAAATGGTTTTAAACTTGTTTTTTTATGCCTAGAAAATGAATCTCGAGCTCCAAAAATATTTTGCGGATAGCTTGGGGAGGATGAAGAGGAGGTTCTCACCACAAATTCAAAGCTCCAAGAACGATTTGGTAAATTATTTCAATATCTTTAATCGTTCAAATTTTGCTTAAAAATTCAATTAGTGTGCATTTGAAACTATTTTAGACCCATTCCCAACTCGGCAACCATCATCCACCACCCCTTGATAATTAGATAGTTTAGCCCTCTTCGAGTATTAGGGATGATGCTATATTTTAAGCTTTCGGGAGGGGCATCCATCCATGCAAAGGGATCCCGTTGCATGTAGGTTGCAGTTTTGTACATATTGCATTTAATTTCATTTCAAAAAAAATATAATAACTTTCTCATTTTCATTTTTCTCTTGCATTTTGCATTTTAATATTGTATTTAATTTCTTTCTATCCTAATTTTAATATTGTTTGCATCTTATTTTTTTTTGCATTGCATAAACAAAAAAGATTTTCTCATTTGCATCAACTTAGAAAATTCCAAAAATATTTTATTCTATGTTTGGTTTTTATCCAATCCAAGGCAACCTAATCTTCTAAAAGCAATTGAGTTGGTGCGATATTAATGTTATTAATGTCAAAATAATATAAAGAAATCAGTTGAGTTTTGACTATAGTCATTAAAAGGAAAATCGTAGTACTCCGAGTGATAACAACTTTGAAATAAAGAAGGTCAAAAATGGAGTCCGTATAAAGAAGATACGATTTTTGGAAAAATATAAAATACGTGTTAAAAATAAAAGTTCAAATTTCACAACACAGCCTTAAGGAAAGTTGTAGTACTCAAGGACAGCTACAAAAATATATAAAGAGGGTAAGAAATAATATTCATATAAGGAAGATATGAATTTTTATAGAAAGTTAGCAATGCACGCCAAGTGTGTGCCATGCTCGACGCGCACCTCTAACACCTGGATTCGTCGATATTGGAGAGACGTGGACCACCAGAAGTGAGACACGTGGCAAGTTTTGGACGGGGCCACGCATCATGTGCACGGCGCGTACAAAGCGTGTCGCATACATATACACTATAAATAAAAGTGCTCACTTTCTAAATTCTCCACACCCAAAAACCTAAAAATATATATCTTTCTTATAACCTATCTCGAAAAAGTCTCCTAATGGCACAAAGTTTCGGGTGTAGTAGCAAGGATATCCCTAATCACGCTACCAAAGTGAGTTTGCGGCCCGATTTTACTCTTTTCAAGGTTTTAAGGGGGGAGGGGGAATACATGTTTATCAAACTGCTTTATCATATATATATATATATATATATATATATATATATATATATATATATATATATATATATCACTAGTTATATAAAGCATGAAACTTTAGGATAATATACCCATAGATACTCTAGCTAGTTGTAAGCTATGATAATATGCCTAAGAGTTATGATGTCCGATATTCTAGGAAAAATTTTACTTAAATGTTATAGTGGCCAATTTTGTAGGATAAGAGAGTACCTAGAAGTAATATTGGTCAATTATATCGATATGCAATGTACTAAATTGTTACTTTGTTCGAATATCCTATCAATCATCATCAGGGTATATATATATATATATATATATATATATATATATATATATATATATATATATATATAGTAAAATAATATGTGTATATACAAGGATATTTATGAGGTATATAGATGATAATTATCAAATATAAAGTAAAGGAATTATATAGTGATAATTATAGGAGTTATTTAATAAAAGAGGTAAGGAAAAGATAAGACACCTAACGTTAACGTGTTAGTGAGATTTTACTATTCATCATTAGCCTGATTAAATTCGGCTACCCCAAACCTATAATCATTAATTCTGCGAGAACCAGAAAGATATGTATAGATCTATACGGAGCTGTCACCCCCACCTGCGATTGCTAGCTACAATCCCGGCAGGATACCTTTCTCTATCTCTCTCTCTCTTTATATATATATATATATATATATATATATATATATATATATATATATATATATATATATATATATATATATATATATATATATATATATATATATATATATATATATATATATATATATATATACACACAAAAATTATTCGATGTCTGATGAAGTGTCATGCGGGGAAATTATTAGTCCACAACTTTGATTATAGGGGCTCATGGTAATACAAAACAAAAACCTTAAGAAACCAACTACCCAGAGGGACGCCTTCGAATAGTAAATATTATAAGAAATTAGGATTGGTAAAATATCCTCAATGTTATAATAACTTAGGAATGGTAAAATATACTAAAATATATTACAAGTTAGGATTGGTAAAATATCCTAAAATACATCTTAATAAGTTAAGATTGGTAGAATATCCTAAAATATATCTTAATAAGTTAGGACTGGTAAAATATCCTGAAATATATGATCGGTAAAATATAAAGTATCTTAAGTTAGGATTGGTAGAATATCCTAAAAATATAATAAATTAGGGCTGGTAGAATATCCTATAAATATAAAAAGTTAGGATTAGTAGAATATCCTAAAAAGAAAAGAATAAAATATAGAATATAGTATCTGAAGAATTTATAAGTTTCGCGATAAAAAGAAATTTGTAAGTTACGACATACTAAACCTAGGAAAAAAAGAATATAAGAAAATTGATCATAGTCATTGCAAAGATTCCTAAAAGTTTTGAAAAAGAGGTTATTTAGTATTTGTTTAAACTTGTGAACTCACCAACATCAAGTTGACGTATTCATAGGATGAAGTAAGGATCAATGCAAGGAAGGACAAACAGCTTGAAGATAGATACATAGGTTCTATTTATTCCATGTAATATACATTATTTAATAATAAAAGGTATTTATGGTTTGTGCTCTGTGATTTGGGTAATCTATGTAACCACCATCACCCTTCGGTGCTTCCACCATCGGCACGGAGTGTGAATTAAATAAAGAGTAAGTTTGTGTGACATCTTGATGAATATGTATAATTTTGTATCTATGATCCAACATCCTAACGTCGTATAGCCCGACGTTTCCGCCGGCGGCGGGGGTGTCACATTTCACAATCCAAAACCATGAAATTTCTTCATTCTCTTCTCCATATTCTCTCTTGTTTTGTCTCTTAAAGTTTTAAGAACAAAGAAAGAAGAATGTTTATACTTTACTTGAAACGCTCCTTTAGAACAAAAGCCTTTTTTTGTTCTTAAAGGTTGAGGAGATTCTTTTATTACAAGATGAAGATTAGCATGTTATCAAGTTGGCTAAATGCTGGTGGATACTTCTAGAGAGCTTCTTCCATGGAGCTTAAAGCCATCTTCATCAACTTACTAATTGCCAAAAGGAAACAAAGTCTTCAAAGGTTGTTTTGCTTTCCTTTCCTATGGTTATTTTAATCTTTATAAGTCTTGCAAAATGATCTTTGGTGGGAATAAAACTAGTTTTTATTTTGTTCAAAAATTAAGTATTTCGTTGCTATGTTTATATTTTTGAAACAATTTTTGAATAAAAACCTTTTTTATAAACCTTAAAACCTTTGCAGCGATGATTCCGCAAACATCTATCTCACTCATCTCTGAATCTGCAACACGAAAGGTCACCGTCCTGAATTTGAAGGATAACGAGAACACATCAAAATCAGTACACGGTACAAAACCACATTATGTATACCCACATACAAGTTCCTTGGTATTCTTGTAACACTATCTTGACCTACATATAAATCTTGTGCTTTCAGTAGTACGAGCCTAATACTATCTTCCACACCTATACATACTGGTTTCAAAACTCCCAAGTCACTTCACATCACTCTACTAAGCTCCTCACACGCATGTATATGTCTATCCATATACATAATACTACATTTCCTAGACTCTCTCTTTAGGATTCCTCCTTTCTCACAAACCCACACAACTGATATGCCCCTATACTAAAATTAGCCAAAGACCCTACAACATATACAACAATAAACATAAAGGCATACAAGGCATCTATACAAATTAGGAAATTCTTGCATGCAATCTTGGGTAGATCTACTACCTACATTCTCGCATACATAACAATTCATAACACAAAAACAAAATCATATGGGTATATTAGGAATTACTTACTTCCTGCGCTCCAGCCGACTGTACGCATCGCATCCTCCAATTATTATAAAACCCTTTTAGAAAAATCGTTTTTTTGAATAAACGCATTCTCTCTCAAAAACTTATTTAGAAAATCTCTCAATCCTCAGTTTGTGTTCAGACACACCGCAAGGCGTGTCTGAATCCCTCAAACCAAGGCTCTGATACCAACTTGTATTGTCCCAAAAATCACAATGGGATTTTTTATTTGAAAACAGATTAACTGCTTCAAACCTTCAACTTACAAGCCATAAGTGACGTTCATTAGTTTGAAACCATAATATTATCAGAGTTGAATTAAAGGAAAGTGGAAATCATTATCTTCGATGCGTGTGTACGGTCTCGCCGAAATCATCTCTCGAATAACCTACATAGCATTTAATTCACAACTATAATCATAAACCTTAGTGAGTTCCCCATTATACCATATATTCCATCATATATACAATGCATCCCTACAAGCTTTTCTACATTAGTGACGACCTGCCAAATCTCCTATAACCATGCATAAAACATACATAAAAATCTTATAAAAAATAGCAGGTCTACTCTAACCCCAGTGAATGCTATGGGCCAAATCATAGTCTTACAGTCACATCTTACCATGGGCCTAATTATGGTGTTTCCTTGCCATTGCCATTGGCCAAAACTTGGTCTTACATACAAGGGACATGGGCTAGATCATGGTCTTTCATACAATTCATAAAGTCATATATAGTCAGGGATTACATAGACAGTCGAACAATAATCCACCTGAGAGCGAACAATCAGACAAGAACATCACAATAAGGCATTAGACAATGAGTTCTCAAGCTATCCAACTTAAACTACATACAACCAATGCTATCCAACTTAAACTACATATGTAATCTTGATAAATGGCCTACCCTGGTTACCTTAATCAAACAGAACTCCTAACAGTATCATACGATTAACAGGCAAGACTCTACTAGTCAAATAGCATACATATACTCTAACATTACCTCTATCCTACCATACAAATAATATACAATATGAAACAAGGCATAGTGAGAAACTCGCCTGACCTGAAGAACTAGACAAGCACAACAACACTATTACGCCCTTGTACTAATCAATCCCGCAAACCGACTAACACTAAAAGATATAAATCTTCAATCAGCAACCCAAATCCTCCAAGTTTGACCCTAAGTCAAACTAGTCAAAAGTCAATGGTAAATGGCCAATAAAATTCAACAATTAACCAAGTCAACCATCACCACGACATGGTGACCTCTTGGTTACGTCGTGGGCATGTCCTAACAACTAAATCAACATGTAAGAGATCACCATGTTGTGGGCCCTCATTGGCCACGTAGTGGGCATGTCCGGACAAAACAATCATGATCCAGGACTCCACCATGTCGTGGTCATTCCTTGGCCACGTCTTGGTCACTGGCAGATTCCACAATTCCTCATTAAGAGCTTAATCCTTATAGTTCAAGGCTCAAAACTTAAGATCTAATCCTTCTCATTGACTTAATGGGTAAAGTTTCCAACTTTATCCATTACGACCTCACCCCAAAGCAAGATCTACAACCCTAATTCCATTAAGTCCTTATTATGTCTAAAGCTTGCTCATGAACACAGATAGTCCCAAACATGATTATATTCTCATTCTTAAAAACTTAATGACCATTTGAAAGCCACAAAAAGCCTTAGAGATCCTCAAACTCCAAGAATATCCATGGAAGGGAACAAAATTATCCAAAATGAACTCTAACTTAAAATAAGAAGAAAAAGGTCAAGGGGATTTACGTTATACCTTCAATAACTCAAAAACCAGAAGAAAGTGATGGATCCAAGCTAACTGCTTGCTTACTTGCACTAATAAAAACTTCATCCTTCCTCAAGCTTCACCATACTTTGAGATCAATCTCTTCAATCCAGCATACAAGCTCTGAATCATGCATGTAGGATAGGGTTTCAAAATGAAGAGATGGATGCTTATATATATATATATATATATATATATATATATATATATATATATATATATATATATATATATATATATATATATATATATATATATATATATATATATATATATATATATATATATATATATATATATATAGCTAGTTCCTTTTGAGAACCAAAAATTTGTCAAATCTTTTTTTAGCTTAGATATGTCTTAGACGCACCATGTGGAAAAGATTGGTGTTTTTGGTGTTAAAAAATGATGAGTTGATTATGAGTTCGCAAGTTCACGTGCTTTTTTTAGTTCTCACAATAACTCAATCATATATATATATATATATATATATATATATATATATGTATATATATATATATATATATATATATATATATATATGAATGTAGCACCTGGTTCCTGGTATGTATTTTATTTAAGTATTTTCCATTTTTGGCCTGGGACTCGGCGAGTTGAAGGCCCAACTCGTCGAGTAGAAGCGGATTTGATACGAGATTTAAATGACGGACTCGTCGAGTCGGCTTCCAGACTCGACGAGTAGACTCTGACTGGACAAAACCCTAATCTAAGGGTTTGCACCCTATTTAAGCATCTCATCCAGCCACCCTTCGTCCCTATTGCCCTCAGAACTCTCCATATTAAACCCTAATCGTTTGTGTAAAGATCTAAGGCCTTTGTGGTGGTTTTTGGTGGTTTTGGAACATAAGAAGGAAGAGAAAGGCTTGAGGGATCAAGAGAAGACCAAGGGAGTTCAAGTTGTGCATCATTTGCAGTTCCCAGAAGGTATAAAGTCGGTACCTTGCTTGTTCATTTGCTAGATCCCTTTTTAGGGAGATTTAGGGCTTTTATAAGCCATTCTTGGTAACCAACCATGATTGCAAGCATGGTTGGGGGTTGAGGCTTCAGATCTAGGTCCATGAAGGAGTTACAAGGCAGAAAAGGGCTGCTTTTGCACCCATGGAATCCCCCATGCAACTTAAGAGTCTCTTTTAGAGCCTCTTAGGCTCAAAGTCCCATGCATGCACGTAAAGCTCGTAACTTTACATGCTAGATCAAGTTTAGGGATCTAGATCTATCATTTGGACAAGAGTTGTACACCAGAAATCGAAGAAATAGACTTGGACAGTATCGACTCGACGAGTCCGAGGTTAGGCTTCCCTTTTCTATGATGATTCAAAATGACCCAATTGAGTGTCAGAAAGGTTTTAGAGGGTCCAGGGGAGTGACCCAAACGTATTGGGATAAGCCATAGTCATGGAGTTCATAGGACTCGGCGAGTGGATAAGCCGACTCGGCGAGTCCAAGGCAATCTCCCAACTCTGAAGATGAACTCGACGAGTTGTTCATACAACTCGGCGAGTCGGATGAAGGTTCATTCGATGTTCGTATAGAAGGAGAACTCGTCGAGTCATTCCTAAACTCGACGAGTAGAGTCGTAGATGAGGACAGTTAAAAGGATAGGGACTTGACGAGTTGGCGGCCCAACTCGGCGAGTCAGGTCTACTTAAAGTTGACTTTGACTTTGACTTTGACTTGGACTTGGTTAGGGGTAAAATAGTCATTTTACCCTAAGAGTAGATATCAGCTTCTGACTGAGTGTTTTGTGGGAATTATAGCCGGAGGATTTCCGGAGCAGCCGCAGACAGAGATTTCCCGCGCAGGTTATCAGCAGCTACTCGTACAAGGTGAGTTACCTTCCAGTAGCGGTGGGTCAACGGCCACAATGTCGGCGCATCAGTAGGAGTTGTATGTTAGATGATTGTCTTTGTGATATTCATCTGGGTTTGCTACTACCTGATACGTTATGTGCTAGTATGATATGATGTTATATGCCAGTAGCAGGAGGGGAGATAGTGATGGGTTTTCAGCATTCTAACACTCTTATGGTGTACATGCAACCCTAGAAACCTTGGATCTATGTTTGACTAAGATACATGCAAATAATTATTTTTCCAAGGTTCTTATCCTAACTAGCATGGCATGGGGTACTTGAATCAAATAAAACTAGTAGAATTACTTACCTTGTAGTAGTAGTTGATTGCTTGGAGTTTGAGAGCCTAGCACCGATAATGTGGATGCTTCAAATGGAAGTCACAAATCACCACAAACTTGGAAACTTGAGAGAATAGTCACAAACTTCTTGAAATCGGCCCTCTTAGTTTACACACATCAACTTGTGCAATTTCAAGAACCAAAGCCTCCTTTATATAGTATGGTGGATTAGGGTTACATCCATGTAAACCCTAATACCCATGTCTTTTCATTTCCATGAGATCCATGGGTTAAAGCTCCATGGAGTATCCATGGACTTTCCATGCAAGCCTAGCCCATTCCAAATAAGCATTAGCCCACACTATATAAATACAAGAGCCCATATTTAATTAGTCATACTTTTGATCTCTAAATTAATTCTAAATTAATTATAGATCAACACTAATTAAATAATATGATTTTATATTAATATATTAGAACTTATAATATATTAATAAATCATAACTTATACTATTCTCAAAAGATTATCCGTAAATTGTTCGGGTGAAGTGCAACCCAAATGGACCATGCCAGGTCGGGTCAAGTACATACCAAATATAGTTATGGACTTAGACACTATCTCCAATAGTCTCCCACTTGGATAAGTCTAATAACTATAGTTGCAAGTATAACTTCAGGAACCGATCAGCAATCGTAGCTCTTAAAACTCTGTTGAACTATGAAGCGCCATTTTAGATAAGTGATCATATAATCCTCTGTTCTAGATATCAGCCGGACAAATACATGGAACATGGTCTTGCTTATTGTCCAGCATTTGTTTCCCGATTTCTGATTTGTTTGACATAGAACTTAACTGAACACATCAATTTAGTTCTGACCGGGCCCGGTACATAGGTCAAAACAAAATCATCGAGGGGCCCAGATATCGCTTCTAATCCTAGAAGGAACAGATAAACTTCGACTCATATGTTTGCTCTACTACTTGTTGAACTACACACAAAGGCACGGTTTATAACATCGAGTTACCAATGCGTTTTCGTGCAATCAATGCATAACCAACTCATAGGCAACAAATCATATCTCTAGGTTTGAAGACTTATATGATATTACCGTCTCACGATCACTCGAGATAAATTCCATGAAATGATACAAGTGAGCATGGGTTGAATCCAATACTCAGAACTTATGAGCACTCATGAGTGTTGTAGCCCCGCTTTGTCTAACATCTTAGACCTCTACAAGCCAACCCATGACAGTCTTGATTCATATCTACTTCCAACATATGACCGACTGTGGAGAGTTTGAATAATATGATATAAACCATAACATAATTATTCTGGAAGTCAAAACATGCAAAAAGAAATAATAGTAAACGATTGACAAGAGATAGCAACACTTTACTCATAAATAACAGCTTTTATTTATCATCAAATGTCAATTACATTTTACAAATTTCAAGATTATCTAACTACTAAAACTAATATCATCCTTCAGCCCTATGCTCCGAGCATGCTGGAGATGCTTAGCCCGAGTCAGTCCCTTCGTGAGGGGATCTGCTGGGTTCTCATCCGATGATACCCTCTTTGCCACGAGGATTCCTTCTTCTATTCGATGTCTGATGAAGTGATATTTTCTGTCAATGTGTCTGGATCTCCCATGATCCCTTGGTTCCTTGGCTAAGGCAACCGCACTATTGCTGTCACAGAAAATCTCCATTGGCTCCTTTATAGCTGGTACAACTCCAAGGTCTCCGATGAAGTTCTTTAGCCATATAGCCTCCTTTGCTGCCTCGCTTGCTGCTATATACTCTGATTCACAAGTGGAATCAGCCACTGTCTCCTGCTTGGAACTTTTCCAAGTAATTGCCCCTCCGTTTAGAGTAAAGACCCAGCCCGACTGAGAGCGGAAATTATCCCTGTCAGTCTGAAAGCTAGCATCACTGTACCCTACAACTCTCAAGTCCTCACTGCCACCGAGGGTAAGGACCCAGTCCTTAGTCCTCCGTAGGTACTTGAGGATATTCTTTACCGCAGTCCAGTGTGCCTTGCCAGGGTTCCCCTGATACCTGCTAACCATGCTCAAAGCAAAGGCTACATCAGGTCGAGTACACGTCATAGCATACATGATCGATCCTACAGCTGAAGCATAAGGTATTCGACTCATTTCTGCTATCTCAGCCTCAGTACTAGGGCTTTGTGTCTTACTCAATCTGGCGTTACTCTGGATGGGTAACTCTCCTTTCTTGGAGTTATGCATGTTGAACCTTTTCAACACTTTGTCCACATAGGTGCTTTGACTAAGTCCAATTAGTCTTTTACTCCTGTTTCTCAAAATCCTCATCCCTAGGATATAGGCAGCTTCTCCAAGGTCCTTCATAGCGAAACACTTCCCAAGCCAGGACTTTACTTCCTGCAGGGTTGGGATGTCATTTCCTATGAGTAGTATGTCATCCACATACAGTACCAAAAAAAGCTGACTATACTCCCACTAGCCTTGATATAGACACAAGATTTATCTTCACTCCTTGAAAAGCCAAATTCTTTGATTTTCTCATCAAAGCAAAGATTCCATCTGCGAGGTGCCTGTTTTAATCCATAAATGGATTTCTCGAGCTTACACACTCTACTGGGGTACTCTGTACTGACAAAACGCTCTGGCTGAACCATGTAAACATCTTCAGCCAACTTTCCATTAAGGAAAGCGGTTTTGACATCCATTTGCCATATTTCATAATCATGAAATGCAGCAATGGCTAACAGAACCCTAATAGACTTAATCTTGGCCACTGGTGAAAAGGTCTCATCATAATCAACTCCCGGAGTTTGAGAATAACCCTTAGCAACCAGTCGTGCCTTATAAGTGTGTACATTACCATCCATGTCAGTCTTCTTCTTGAAGATCCATTTGCACCCAACTATCTTACGATCAGGTACATTGTCAACCAAGTTCCAAACTTGATTGTCATACATGGACTGTATCTCGCTATCCATAGCCTCTTTCCATTTAGCAGCCTCAGGGCCTGCCATGGCTTCCGTGTAGCTGTTAGGCTCATCTAGATTTACCAGTGTGTTATCACTGATAAGTGTCTCACCTTCTGCAGTAATATGAAAACCATAATAATGCTCAGGTGCATTCCTAACTCTGGTGGAACGCCTCAGAGGTATAGATTCTTCAGTCGGCTCAACAGGAGTTTTCTCCTCAGGTTGAGGGCTAGGGTTTGAGGTTCCTTCACCACTTGACTCTTGAATTTCCTCAAGGTCAATTTGCCTCCCACTGTCTCCTTGGCTCATGAATTCTCTCTCTCGAAAGAATCCTCTTCTTGCTACAAAGACCACATTATCACTGGGTCTGTAGAAGATGTAACCAAAGGATTTCTGTGGGTAGCCGATGAAAATACACCTTTCGCTTCGGGGTTCGAGCTTATCGTGAGTCTCGCGTCTCACGAAAGCCTCGCAACCCCAAATCTTGATGTGGTCTAGATTGGGAACTTTTCCAGTCCACACCTCGTGAGGTGTTTTGGCAACCTTCTTTGTAGGGACTAGATTAAGGATATGGGCAGCAGTCTCTAAGGCATACCCCCAAAATGAGATTGGTAGCGAAGCTCGACTCATCATGGAACGAACCATGTCCAACAAGGTCTGATTGCGCCTCTCAGCTACACCATTCAACTGTAGTGTCCTATGAGGTTTCAATTGTGGGACAATCCCACATTCCTTAAGATAGTCAAGGAACTCAGTACTAAGATACTCACCACCACGATCGGATCGAAGCATCTTAATGTTCCTGCCCAACTGATTCTCCACTTCTTGCTTAAACTCTTTGAATTTCTCAAAGGTTTCTGACTTATGCTTGATTAGGTAGACATATCCATATCTACTAAAATCATCAGTAAAAGTCACATAGAACCGATTAGCATCTCTTGTGGCGGTTATGAAGGGTCCACATACATCCGTGTGTATGAGGTCCAACAAACCTTCACCCCTAGCACAAGTGCCAGTAAAAGGTGACTTTGTCATTTTACCAAGCAAACAAGATTCACAACTATCATCTGACTTTAGGTCAAATGACTCCAAGACTCCATCCTTTTGGAGTTCGCCTATGCGTTTCTTGCTTACATATCCAAGACGACAATGCCATAAGGATGCTTTATCTAAGCTAGTGGAAGAGTTAATACACAATACATTATTTCCTAGATTATCTACAACAGATTCAGTTTCATACACGCCATCACAAGGTAATGCTTTAAAATAAAGAACATTATTAAAGAAAGCATCAATACTACCATTATTATTATCAAAATAAAAGGTAAAACCTTGTTTATACAATGCATGAAAGGAAATAACATTTCTTGAAGAGGAGCCTCATTAGGGTTAGCAGAAGGAGTGACAAAACCTTTCTTGGTTTTTCTTAAAGAGGAGCCTTCAAGGGTCTTACCCTTGGTACCCTTAGAAGGGTTCTTTATCTTCTTCCCTTTGCCATGCCCGATTGCCAAGACATTGGCCGCATTTGGAGTAGGAGTAGGAGTAGTAACAACCGACTTACCCTTTAGACCACTTTCGGCGGTCTTCAAGAGTCCTTGAAGTTTGTTGAGGGTGACTTCTTCCTTGTTCATGTGATATGTCATGCGGAATTGATCATAACACGATGGCAAGGAGTGCAAAATGATGTCTATTGCTAACTCCTCAGGGAAGTTCACATTCAGCTTCAGTAAACAGTCCACATACCTTTGCATTTTCTGCATGTGGCCCGTGATGGGTTCACCATCCTTCATTCGGGTTGTTATCATGGAGGAGATTATTTCATATCGCTCTTGACGAGCACTTTGATGGTAGCAGTCCATCAAGTCCTAGTGCATCTCAAAAGGATAATAATCCTCATAGGACTTTTGGAGCTCGGCTGTCATGGTGGCCATCATGATGCATGCCACTTTTGTAGCATCTCTTTCATGTACCTCATATTCAGCAAGCTCTTCAGGAGTAGCAGTTGGCTCGGGTATCTTCAGCTCCTTGTCGAGAACATATTCTTTGTTCTCATACCGAGTGACCATCCTGATGTTTCTGATCCAATCTGTAAAGTTGGACCCATCAAAGATGACTCTCCCACAAAGATTCATGAGAGAGAAGGAGCTAGTAGGGTTTGAGCCAGAAGCATTGTTATTGGAAGACATCTGAAAAGAAGAGGGAATAGATTAGATTAGATATAGAGATAGTCCTTAACAAAACACCCAAATGTAATATTAAGGCTAGGACCCAACACAATATTTTATAACTTAGAAGAGGGATGCCGTAATCTAATCTATAAGATATTTGAAGGTAGGTGAATGACGATTCACCAATTTCCACCATGAAAAACGAAATATTTAATTAGGTTTTAATTGGTTTAGAAACTCCTAGATTCTTTGAGATTCATTGAACTTTCTTCAATGGCATGTTTCAATCTCGAGTGTGCCCTTCAAGTTTTGTGACTGGGATGCCGAGGATCACAAAACAAGGTGTGAAGTAACCATGCAAATTACTTGGTACCCTTAATGTATTACCCCTCAATCGATGTGCCGGTTAACCACACACGCTCCATCGATACTATGATAAACATTAAGTCACCCTTTACCTACCTTGTTAAGTTCAAGTTAGTTTGTCGGTTAACCACACACGCTCCACTAACGACTTAAACAAAGTGTAAAGTGTAATTTCATGGATTAGCACCTTATTCACATTTTCCTAAAATAACTAAGATTGGGAATTCAATAAAGTTTAGTTACTTTAGTATTATCATTATACTTTTAATGAGAATTTATAAGTCCTTGTCCTACCCGTTCGGCTAACGACCCTACACCGATCAAGGAAGCGGTGGGTGAGAGTGGACACCCATTAAGTTGCCATTTTATAGGCAACAACCTTATACCCCCCTTATAGACCGGCTTCGTGAATGAGGCGTACTAGCGGTAAGACGACTTGATCTTATACATATATAAATATTATTAAACTTATAATATTATAAAGTATAAGGGTTGAATTTTAACTTTTAAAATTCTAGGGGTTGGAACTAAAGTTTTTAATATGACTTTACATGTTCCAAAACTTGAGGGCAAGTTTTGTAAACTTTCAAAACTTTTCATTTCTCATAACTTATGAGTTAATGGTTATTAAAAATGAAGACTCTTCATTTTTTGTAACCTATGTGTTCTTTTAATGGTTATTTATAAATGTGACTTTTGGTTATCCATAACTTAAGAAGTAGTTATGGACTCCATTAAAACACATAAAGATCAAGAATTAATCTAATCAGTTATTAGCACATAATTTCTATGATCTTCTAAACTCATATGTTTATGAATGTTCATATCAAAATTTCAAGAATCGTAAGTACATATACAAAACTTGAAATTTTGATACGAGGTTTTGAACAAAACTTCGATTTTCAAGTTTTTTTTTTTGCATCAAGTATCAAATAAACAAACCAGGCTCTGATACCACTGATGGGTTTTCAGCATTCTAACACTCCTATGGTGTACATGCAACCCTAGAAACCTTGGATCTATGTTTGACTAAGATACATGCAAATAATTATTTTTCCAAGGTTCTTATCCTAACTAGCATGGCATGGGGTACTTGAATCAAATAAAACTAGTAGAATTACTTACCTTGTAGTAGTAGTTGATTGCTTGGAGTTTGAGAGCCTAGCACTAATAATGTGGATGCCTCAAATGGAAGTCACAAATCACCACAAACTTGGAAACTTGAGAGAATAGTCACAAACTTCATGAAATCGGCCCTCTTAGTTTACACACATCAACTTGTGCAATTTCAAGAACCAAAGCCTCCTTTATATAGTGTGGTGGATTAGGGTTACATCCATGTAAACCCTAATACCCATGTCTTTTCATTTCCATGAGATCCATGGGTTAAAGCTCCATGGAGTATCCATGGACTTTCCATGCAAGTCTAGCCCATTCCAAATAAGCATTAGCCCACACTATATAAATACAAGAGCCCATATTTAATTAGTCATACTTTTGATCTCTAAATTAATTCTAAATTAATTATAGATCAACACTAATTAAATAATATGATTTTATATTAATATATTAGAACTTATAATATATTAATAAATCATAACTTATACTATTCTCAAAAGATTATCCGTAAATTGTTCGGGTGAAGTGCAACCCAAATGGACCATGCCGGGTCGGGTCAAGTACATACCAAATATAGTTATGGACTTAGACACTATCTCCAACAGATAGTCCCCAAGGTTTCCGGTCGATAGGGCCAAAGAGGGGTAGTCATACCCAGTCACACTAGATAGAATATGATTATGTGATACATGTTATTTGATAGTAGTAGAGGGGTGAAATAGTCCCCAGTATCCGGTCGACAGGACCGAAGGGGAGGCCAGCACCCAGATATGCTAGGCAGTATCCGGTCGACAGGACCGAAGGGGAAGGCCAGCACCCAGATATGCTAGGTAGTATTCGGTCGACAGGACCGAAGGGGAGGCCAGCACCCAGATATGCTAGGCAGTATCCGGTCGACAGGACCGAAGGGGTAGGTCGGGCACCCAGATATGCCTGACAGTATATGTATGTTATGTGATTGTATGGTATGTGGTACGATGGGGGAACTCACTAAGCTTCATGCTTACAGTTTACAATTTTGGTTTCAGGTACCTCTTTAGCGAAGGGGAAGGAGCTGGCGCGGTAGCAGCACATCATACACACACGTATTGGTTTTCCGCATTTGAGATATTCTGGGATTGTACTCTGACATGTTACTATTTTATGATTTGGGTTTTCAGACATGATATATTGATTTACGAAATGATATATTTTTACGTAGTTTTCTTATGAATGTTCTTATATTCAGTTAATTAAAATGAAATTTTTGGACTCGAAATTTGGGATGTTTCAATAAAACCCTAAAAATCATGGGTTTCGTGCACCACATCGTGTCATATGGTTTTTCTCAATACAAGTTATGCCATGTCGTGGCATTTCGTGCACCACATCGTGTAGTATCCATGGCATACTAACTGCCACGTTGTAGTATCCATTAGAACACACGCACAATACAAGTTATGCCATGTCGTGGCATTTCGTGCACCACATCGTGTCATATGGTTTTTCTCAAAAACCATGCATTTGTCTCTTTAACGTCACCAACAAATCCATTCTGAAAAATGGGTCTTACATATAAGTTTTAATTTTTTCATACAAAAAATTTCATATAAAATAATTTTCTTAAAACTACTTTCTAAAATCCTAACTTTAAAAAATATATATTAACAAAGTTGTTAAAAAATTAATGAAATTTCTTAATGAAAAAAGTGAAAGAGCAACATTGTAATATTTCAAATGGTCATTGTGTAAATGTTACACTCGAGTCCTACTAAATTTCCCCTTCTAATCCTTTAACTTATGAATTTGGCAGTTTTGGCCCTTACATGGGGCGTACCTGGATGGTACGCTGGGCGTAAGGGGGGTTAAGCGGAATGACGCTGTTTTGAGGAGTACGTTGGGCATACTTTGAGAATGCAAGGCGTACTCCACGTGGACTTAAACCCTAATCTTTAGGGTTTAGACAATATATATTGAACATTAAGTCTCATTTCCTCATCCCATTTCTAGCCTCCATCACTTGAAATGTTGCCCCTTGAAAACCCTAGCCCCATTGTTGCATTTTGAAGCTTGAGAGTGTGTTTTTGTGTGTTTCAGTGGAAGAAAAAGGTGGTGGTGAAGCTTGGAAGCTAGAAGAAAGCTTGGTCTAGAAGTCTTGCATCATCCTCAATCTCTAGAAGGTACAAACTTCATACCTTGGTGATTAGCTTCTTATATCTTGTGTATATGGTGATATTATGAACTGTTGTCCCCAAATATGGCCTTCTTGTGCATAGCATGCTATAGAGCAAAGGACGTTTTTATAGGCTTAGAATGATACAAATGTGTTCTTGACACTTAGTTCTTCCCCATGCATGAGTTTGGTTTTCTTAATGGCTTAAGATGTTGGGTTTTCTGGTGTTAAGCACATTAGGGCCATGCAAAACCATAAAGTAGGAAACTTCATGGTCAAGGACAGCATTTGGGACCTAGATCTACATTTTGGACGAAAAAGCTTAAGTATTAAGCTCTTAATAGGTTTAGAAGTTTCAACTAGATACGTTGGGCGTACCAGATGGTACGCCGCACATATGAGGTAAGCTCCATGTCTATTTTATTGCGATCGAGTATGCCCCACATAAGTTTGAGTACGCCCCGTGTACGGGGCTGAGTTGACTCGGTTGTGCTGACTCGACTGACTATTTGAGATTGACCAATTTGGACCTAAGGATATTTCGGGTGATTTTGTATTATTTAAGCTGGATAATGATCTGGATAATAGGTTATAGGCTGAGCCAGTATTCAGAGTCGAGACTTGTTTTAGATTGTGTTCAGAGCAAGAAGTGAGTTTTCTCACTATGCCAATCGATCTAAGGCACCAAGGCCAGCCCATTTATTGTGTTTATGTATCCTAGGATATAGGATTATTATCATAGTTATATGTGTGATTTGTTGTGTATATGTCGAGATATGGGTGGTTGGGTTGAGGTCGTGCGCCAACAAACCCGGTATAGTTGGGTTGAGACTGGAAGTCAACATACCTGGTATGGTGAGGTTGAGACCACATGCCAACAAACTTGGATGGTTGGGTTGAGGTGTTACTACCCTATGTTGTAAACCAACAAACCTTGTATGGTTGGGTTGAGGTCAAGGACCAACAAACCCTATATGCATGCTTGTGTTATATCTGTAATTAATTGTATTATGGGGTATTTTGGGAAGCTCACTAAGCTTTGGCTTATAGTTTGAGTTTCAATGTTTCAGGTACTTCTGATGAGCAGGGAAATGCGAAGGCATGATTGTACATATCATCTCGCAGTTTATACTGATTGATACTTTGATTCAATGTTTTGACTTATTATGATTTGTAAACAATGTTTTGGTAACTTTTGGGTTTATGGATTTGTGTTTTAAATGAAAAATTTTACTCTGGTTTTTTGGACGTTACAAGTTGGTATCAGAGCCCTGGTTTGAGTGAACTGGATGAGCATTCGTGTGATTCCATACTCAAACTAAGGATCCGCAAAAAGATTTTCAAAATTTTTTCCAAATAAACACAAGAGGGATGCGATGTGTACAATCAGTCGGAGCTCAACAAAGTTTCGTAGAATACCCACTCATGTTATGTTATGTGATAGAACTGCATGCTAGAATGTAGGCTAAGGATCCTCAAGAATCATAGGATAGAATTGTCTGATACATGATGCCTTATAGCCTAGGATATTTATTTGAATTGTTTATTTGGAACCGACATTTGTGCTGCTGTTAGTTGAGTATATGCGCTATAATTGTACATATTTAGGATCTTATAGCCTTAGAATTCTTGATTTAGCCTTACTTCCCGTTCCTTGTTTGGTTGTGGGCTTATGGTAGAATCACTTATTCAACTGTCTATCGGATCTGGCGCTATGTATGGTTAGCAAATGCTAAGTAACCGTAGTGTTAGTGGAGGTTTCATAGGTCGTGAGCGGGATTCGTAGAGTCCTAGTGGAACTAGGAGTTGTGATCACTGCTTAGGAGTGTGTTTTATGGTGCGCATGTACCAAGCATAGAGGGTTTAGTGGTCCAAAGGTTTTGTGGCGATTACTGAGACAAATACGGGTATGTGTGGAAGGTAGTATAGGCTTGTACTACTAAAAGCATGGTACTGATACACATATCAGGGAAACTACAAGATCCGAGGTTGAGATATGTGAGCTGTAGAGAGTTACTCTACTATTGATCTGATGAATTTATGTTTATTTTTAAACATGGTGGTCACTAGAGGTTCGGGATCCGAAGCTGGTGGTTCAGGAGGTGGTGAGCCAGCAAGGTTGGTTGTACTGGATGACCTGGTTTATGAGTTGATCTCTACAGAGGGAGTTGCATCTATTCGGGGTGTTATCCTGGAGGTGCTTGGGTCGTTGAAGACCGCTATGATTGAGCTCTTTGACGAGCGTTATGTTGCTATGACGCAAGCTGTCGCTGCTGCAACCATTGCAGTTGTCGCTGCAGCTGGGGTAGGAGGATCTTTCCAGTATCCGAGCTTCAGTAACATAAATCCTCTAGAGTTTGATGGGGTCAAGGACCTAATTATAGCGATGAGATGGTTGTCTGACATGGAGGGCTTTTTCTTCACGTGTTCTTGTCTGGAGGACCAGAAGGTCAGGTGCGCCCTGAACCTTCTACGCTTGGGAGAGAAGGACTGGTGGAAGCTTGTCACCGGTTCTTACTCACCTACGGAGATGGCTGCAGTGACTTGTGGCCAGTTTACTGAGATGTTTCGTGCATAGTATGTGCCTTTGGTGGAGAGAGAGCGTTTGGCCCAGGAGTATATGTCACTTAGAAAGACGACGGAGTCAATGACGGAGATCACCAAGAAGTTTACTGAGAGGGCAGTCTTCTTCCCTGAGTATGCATCTTCCGAGTAGGTTCAGATGTTCTGATATTTGAGCATGCTCAAGACAGGGATACAAGAGTTTGTGTCTACACAGCAGTACCGAA
Organism: Lactuca virosa; assembly: GCF_052849685.1. NCBI lineage: Eukaryota > Viridiplantae > Streptophyta > Magnoliopsida > Asterales > Asteraceae > Lactuca > Lactuca virosa. The sequence goes on along the minus strand of NC_136432.1, from coordinate 289,798,116 downwards.
CTCTTTCTGAGTTGCAGTTTACTGCTCGGATGAGAGAGATTGAGATCGAGACTCAAGCTAGGAGCAGCGTCAAGCCCCAGTCCAGTCGTGGTTGGTGATGAAGCAGGTGAAGCCCGTTGATTCACACCCTAGAGGATAGAGGCGCCACACCTGTGGTAGGTACGGGAAGATACATGAGGGAGCTTGGCGACTAGCGAAAGGGTGCCATAATTATGGCAGACAGGGCTATTTTGCAAGAGATTGTTGACAGCCACAACAGCAGAACCCCTCACCAGGTGCACGTATTTGTTACCATTGCGATCAGATGGAAAATATGAAGGCCCAATGCCCTCTGCTTGTTTCTAGGCTTGTGCATGCACTGGCCCCGACTACTCTTCGGATCACAGACGGACGCCAGGGGAGAGTTGAGGCCCCGAGAGCTAGAGGACATGCTTTTCATATGACGGATGAGGAGGCCAGAGGGGCGTCGGACGTCGTTGCTGGTATGTTTCTATTTTTGTTTCTGTCTTATTATTTTACATTATGCTTAGGATTCATATTTCTATTAGGCACTTTTCTTGTGAACTCTTTGCCTGCATTAGTGCTATTTGACTCGGGTGTGAGTCGTTCATCTGTATCCTCGGCTTTTAGTAGGAGTTTTTTCATTCCTCTTGATGCATTGGAGAATCATATGCAGATTTCTGTTGCCGGCTAGGAAAGAGTCCTTGTTGCGAGTGTTTTCCACTATTGTACATTGGAGATTTTTGGAGTGTTATACCCAATCGACCTGGTCCCGATTCCCATGGGGGGTGTCAGTGTTATTGTTGGGATAGATTGGTTGATCTGTTTTGGGGATTAGAATTATTGCGAGAGACAGTTCGTGGTGGTTCGTACCCCAAGTAGGGGAGAGCTGACCATGTATGGTGAGGGTACCAGGGTTGGTTCGACATTTTGCTCAGTAGCGAGGACCTGGAGCTTTATTCAGCATGGATGCTCAAGTTACCTGGCATACATGGTAGTTACTCATGTGGAGCCAAGTCGGTCAGTGTTAGATGTCCTGATAGTTCGGGATTTCCTGGATATATTCCCGAAGGTTTTTCTAGTACACCACTAGATAGGCAAGTGGAGTTTAGGATCGATCTTATTCCTGGTGCAGCCCCAATCGCCAAGGCACCTTATCACCTTACACCTCCAGAGATGCAGGAGTTGTCCTATTAGCTTCAGGAGATGTTGGGCAAGCAGTTCATTCGATCGATCAGTTATCCGTGGGGAGCACGGATTCTGTTTGTGAAAAAGAAGGACGGTAACCATCATATGTGCATAAATTACCAGAAGTTGAACAAGTTGACAGTGAAAAATCGTTACCCACTCCTGAGGATTCATGACCTCTTTGATCAGCTGCAGGGTGCATCTTGGTTCTCCAAGATTGATTTGAGGTCAGGGTACCACCAGATTGGAGTTAGAGAGGAGGATGTAGAGAAGACAATTTTCCGCACTCGTTATGGCCATTATGAGTTTGTGGTGATGCAATTTGGGCTCACCAACGCACTAGCAGTGTTTATGGATCTGATTAACAAGGTGTGTCGACCGATGCTCGATCAGTTCGTTATTATGTTCGTCGATGATATCTTGGTCTACTCCAAGACCAAATAGGAGCATGAGGCGTATTTACAGGAGCTCCTAGGGGTTCTGAGGAGAGAGAGGCTATATGACAAGTTCTCCAAGTGCGAGTTCTGGTTGCGTGAGGATCAGTTCTTGGGTCACCTCATCAACCAGGATGGGATATTGGTTGATCCGGCCAAGATTGAGGTAGAGATGCAGTTGGAGGTTCCAAAGACTCCCTCAGAGATTAGGAGTTTTCTTGGTTTGGCTGGGTATTATCGGAGATTCATCCAGGATTTCTCCAAAATTGTTGTTCCTCTCGCCCGCCTGACTAAAAAGGGTGTGAATTTTGTTTGGTGTCCTGAGCAGCAGGTGGCATTTGAGACTTTACGATAGAAATTGTGCGAGGCCCCAGTGTTGACCCTTCTAGAGGGCGTAGAGGATATGGTGGTGTATTATGATGCTTCCATCACTGGGCCGGGCGTGGTACTCATGGTAGAGTGATTGCTTATGCATCACGACAGTTGAATCCTCATGAGGCTAACTACCCTACTCATGATTTAGAGTTGTGGGCTGTGGTTTTCGCCCTCAAGATCTGGAGACATTATCTGTACGTGGTTTGTTGCACCATCTATACGGACAATAAGAGTTTGAGATACCTTATGGATCAGCCGAACCTGAATATGAAGCTGAGGAGGTGGATTGACGTGGTAAAGGATTATGACTGTGAGATCTTGTACCACGTGGGTAAGGCCAATGTGGTGGTCGATGCACTGAGTCGTAGGGTGGTGAGTGCACCCAGTGGAGGGTTGTGTATGAGGGTGACGATTACCTCTCTAATCTTTGATATGGTTAGGGAGGCACGGACAGATGGAATCAAGGAAGAGAACTGAAAGAAAGAGAAGATCAAGGGTCATTTTTCTACCTTTGTCAGGGATAGTAGAGGACTGATGACACAGTGTGGTAGGGTATGGATTTCGGATACTTGAGGCGTGAGGCGGATTTTAATGGATGAGGCACAAATGTAACATCCCAAGGTTCAAGTATATCTCTCTGACCCTTCTTCTTTTCAAGTTGTCAAATTTAACCCCCCCAAAAAGAAAAGTGTAGCAAGTGAGTACGCTGGGCGTACTAAAGAGTACGCTGCGCGTACTCATGAGCGTGCTTTGGACGCGGACTCGTCTAGGTATGCTGGGCGTACCCAGGGTTACGCTGGGCGTAGTTGGCCCAGATACAAAACTCTAATTGTCTTGTCCCCAGCCACCATCCCACAGCGAGAAACCCTAGGAGAGCAATATCATCGCTCTTAAGCTTGTGGGTGAGTGTTCTTGAGCTAGAAAGTGCCTTTGTGTGATAGTAAAGAAGAAGAGGAGGTTCTTGTGGAGGCTAGAAGTTGGAGTACAAGCTTGGATCTAAGTTCTTTTGAGGGTGGAGCTTCATTTGGAGGTAAAAAGCTCAAAGCTTTCCTTATCATTTTTTATTTGTGCTTCTTGGACCAATTTTTAGAGTTTTTTGTCCCAAGGTGGAGACTTTATGAGCAAATGGTCTCCATAAGCTTAGATCTGCCCCATTTCAGAGTATTATGAGTTGTGGGTTCATAAAAATCCAATCTTGGACGTTAAGATTAAGTCATGCATGAGATTATGGCTTAATGGGGAAAGGGGTTACATGTTTGAAGTGGATGGTAACCTTTACAGCCATGCAAAGGCTTAAAAGTTTCGACTTTATGGCTTAAGAGGCATTAGAGAGCTTAGATCTGGAATATGAGCCTAGGTCTTAATGGATTCTGACTAAAAATGAAGGAAATATGAAACTGGGACTTACGCTGGGCGTAATCCCAGTACGCGCCGCGTAGGGGGTCGAGTCCCCCGATTCTGGTTAGCAGGAGTACGCCCCGCGTACACGAGTTGGTATGCCCCGCGTACTGCTTGCTGATGACTTTCGTTGACTTTTAGGGTTTTGGTCAGCATGTGGACTTTTGAGTCAGGGAGGGGTAAAATGGTATTTTACCATTCTGTGGGATTATAGGAAGGGTTTAATCTAGCCTTTGAGAGCCGTTGTTTATCTGAGGAATTTGTTTATATGGTTAGGCCGAGGCTAGATCAGTATTTCGAAAGCGAGATTATCCGAGTTACCCGAGGTGAGTCTTCTCACTATACATTACCTAGAGTGGTATCTATGTGTAGACCGGAGGGTCTTGTGTGTTATGTGTATGTATGAGATTATGTGCATTGTGATTTATGTATGCTATGTGTTGTATAGACCGGACCGGAGGGTCCAACGATATAGAACGGACCGAAGGGTCCAACGATACAGACCGGACTGAAGGGTCCAACGAGCTATGACCGGACCAGAGGGTCCAACGAGCTACGGGACTGGAGGGTCCCGTGAGACACATCGACCGGAGGGTCGTACTATAGCCTCGAGTGGCGTATGTGTTGTATGTGGTATTTTGGGGAACTCACTAAGCATTTATGCTTACCGTGTTATGTGATATGTGTTTCAGGTACCAGCGAGGATCGCGGGAAGGCGTCAGCATGAGTCGTACACACTGGGGGACTTTATGTATTGAGATCTTGGGGGATAATATGTGAAACATTGGATTTTGAGATTTCTTTATGAATGATATTATGTGTTTAAAAATGAAAAATTGTTTTGAAAATTTACGTTGTTACAAGTTGGTATCAGAGCCTTGGTTTGAGGGCTTCGGATGAACCTTCGGGCGTATCTGAACTCAAACTGAGGATTTGAGAATGTTTTTTTTTAAATAGGAACAATTTTTCTAAAAGGATAAAAGAATTTGAGAAAAGCAGAAAGAAGCAGTGTGTACGAATAGCCAGCGCCCGAACGGTGATTTCCCAAAATACCCTTACCTTATGTGTTATGATATGTGATATGATATGTTATGCATGCTTGAGTAGGCTAGGTATTCCTATTAGGACTAGAGTGGCCTGATTTGTGATGCCTTAGCCTAGGAGATTACTGCTACTTTGAGATGCTTCGAGAGTGAGTAGGTAGCAGTGAGGAGCTTATGAGAAGTCTACCGAAGGGTAGCCTATGCTTAGCGAGATATAGAGTACTTGTGATCTAAGATCCTAGGAGGAGGACTTGGAATGAATGCTAATGTGGTGTGGAAGGTAGTATAGGGCCCGTACTACTGAAAACACCGGATCAATGCACAGTCCAAGTAAGAATCCTTAGGGTACTAAGGAACAAGTAGGGTTGGGTTATCGGGTGTGAGTATACTCGAGCGAGTCTCTGATTTTTTTTATTTACGAGACATTATGGTTGGGACACGCCACAGACCAGAGACGAGCGGTGTGATTGACGAGGAACTTCGTCAGATGATCCATGATGAGGTGGCTGCGACTATCCGCGTACAGATATCGGAGATGTTTGGGTCTATCAAGACCACCTTGTTTGAGACGTTTGACGAGAGATACGCAGCGGTTACTGTGGCTGTGACTGCTGCTAGACCTCGGGGGGGGGGTGACTCATTGCTGTACCGGCAGTCCAGCAACACGAAGCCACCGGAGTTTGATGGGACGCAGGATCCGATTGCTGTGATGAGATGGGTTTTTGATATTCAGGGATGCTTCTACACCTGCTCGTGCCCGGAGCATCTGAGGGTTCGGTTTGCACTGAACCAGCTTCGCTTGGGGGCGAAGGACTGGTGGAAGTTGTGACGGCAGACTTCACTACAGCAGAGCTTACCGCGGTGACCTGGGAGAGGTTCACCACAATGTTCGAGATGAGTATGTTCCCCCTGTGGAGAGGGAACGTTTAGCCCAGGAGTTCTTGTCCCTCAAGCAGGGAACTGAGTCTGTGACAGTGATTACGAGCATGTTTCATGAGAGGGCGTTGTTTTGCCCTGAGCACATGTCTTCTGAACAGACACGCATGAGTCGGTTTTTGAGCATTGAAAAGTGGTGTCATGGTTCGAGTACCATGATAGGTGGCAGATTGAGAAGTGATGTCATGGTTTGAGTACCATGAGTTGTAGCAGGTCGAGAGTTGATGTGATGGTTCGAGTGCCATGATTTGAGGTGGATTGAGAAGAGGGAACGTGGTTCAGGTACCATGATTCATAGCCGATCGAGAGGTGGCCACACGGTTTGAGTATCATGACATGTGGCAGTTAGTGTTTCTGGTTTTTACCTGCTTTTCAGTGGGGATTGTCTAGACTGAGATCAGAGGTTAATGAGTATGGGGCCAGAAGGCCATGATGAACAAGTTTTAGTGGAGCATCCCTTGAAAAGGGAAATTGAGTGAGCTCCGAGGGATTGTGGGTGATATGCCAGTTGGAGTCGCAAGACTCAGAGATGAGTAGAGAGGGTGCTTCATGGGAGAATACGGTCTGGGCTGGGCGACCGGCCGATAGTAGAGAGGTCACTTTTTGTGACCCGAGTGGTGCTATTTCCGATTCCTGTGGGAGACATAAGAGGTGTTGAGATTTCGGTTTTTGAGTTTGGAGATTGAGATGGTCCAGGACCAGGATACACCCTTTGGAGTGTAGTAGGGCATGGGTTAGCTGTAGCGGCGGACGATCGAGAGGAGAATATTGGGGCGGTGGCTCTTATTGTCTCTGATGGGTATCAAGGGTGAGAATGTGGTTTCTGCTCTTATGATAAGTGACGTGTTGGAACGTTGGTTGAGGATTCGATGATGAGGAGTGTGATAGTTCGTTATTTCTAGATCAAGAGTCAGGGTTAATACTGGACAGTTGGGAGGTCCCGTGATGGGATGGTGTACGATTTGAAATGACTAGAGGCAGTCATGATGGGAAGTTCTGAGGATTTCATCTTAGATTCGGGGTATTTGGAGTTGTTTGATCTCTGTCGGGGAGATCATCGAGCGTTGCGTAGCACCTTACGGGATTTGGTGCGATGATACTGGTCGAGACAGTCTGTGGGATAGAGTGTTGGTGCACCAATTGGTGATGGTTCGAACCCTAAGTGGGGGAGACCGGGTATTTTGTTGAGAGGATCAGAGATCTGTTCGAGATCGGTTGGAGATCTGGATATAGAGACCTGCGGTGTGGATTCATGTAATCAGGGTTATTGGTGTTTGAAGCGAGGTACAGAGCGAGATAATGCATAGAGTATATTTTTGGTAAAGGATGAATGTCCCTACGGTAAGTGGCCATCGGTCGGAGACCTTGTGGTGCATAAAAATTCTTCGAGGTGGTTGGCTCGTTGGGTTAGTTCGGCGGTGGAAGAATTATGGTTCAAATGTTTGGGCGGTTATGAAGTTGGGGAAGGGCAGAAGTTGATTTTGGCAACTAATTCCAAGGTCGTTATGAGTATTCTGGAATGAATTTGAGCAATATGGGAAGGAGTTTCGGATTGTCGTCATCATGTTCTGAGTCATTGACAATCCCTCCTTGTTGCAAGTGAGATTTGGAATATTCCAAAATTCTAGGTTGTGTAACAGGAAGATAAGTGACTGAGACAAAACATTGTGAGGTTCTATGGTGGTGTATCGAGGTATCCGAATTTAATGCCTTGGATTTCGGATAATTTTGGGTCGTGAGTTGAGACGGCAAGTGGTGTATCAAGCATCTATGATTCCAGTGGGAACCCTTTCGGTTAGTGACAGCAAGTGGGATTATCTAAGGCAATGGATTGCAGCAAGTAAAAGTGTTTTGTTATGACGATGGTCATCAGATATATAGTGATGCTATGGGGGGCCGTAGTACTCACTAGTCAGAGAGAGGGTGTAGTGATGCTACGGGGAGCCGTAGTACTCACTAGTCAGAGAGAGGGTTTTGTGATGCTACGGGGAGCCATAGTATTCACTAGTCAGAGAGAGGGTGTAGTGATGCTACGGGGAGCCGTAGTACTCACTAGTCAGAGAGAGGGTGTAGTGATGCTACGGGGAGCCGTAGTACTCACTAGTAAGAGAGAGGGTGTTATGATGCTACAGGGAGCCGTAGTACTCACTAGTCAGAGAGAGGGTGTTGTGATGCTACGGGGAGCCGTAGTACTCACTAGTCAGAGAGAGGGTGTTGTGATGCTACGGGGAGCCGTAGTACTCATTAGTCAACACGAGATTATTGTGATGCTACGGGCAGCCGTAGTACTTACCACTCAGCGAGAGGTTGTTATGATGAAGTACTCTTTGATCAGAGCATGGCGCAGAAGAGTCTTAGGCTTGAGTATCCCTAATTTATGAGTTTTTGGGATACTGGTGGTCGGACCAGGGGCGAGACCGGGGTCTCCTCAATGATTGAAAATCATTATATTCTGAGTGAGGTGTGGACATCGCAACCCGAAGGGATGGGATGAGTGAGATACGCATGGGTTGCGGGTCATGAGTCATGAGTTGAGTAGTTCATTGGGACGAGTGGTTCCAACTCTAGGTCGGATCAAACTCTCGAGTTGAGTTGGGTTCTGGTGGTGTTTTGGGTAGACGAGATGAGATTCTGGAATCGGAGGTGGGTTCCATGTGAGGGGTATTGTTTGTCATCTGATGTCTTAGACCTGGGTAGGTCAATGCCTTGGTTCGGGAAGTGCCGCGGGATGCACAAAACTAATGAGCAGTAAACGACAGAGTTCTGGGGTGATTCGATCTTCAGTGGAGTTGTAGTGTTCGCTTGAGGGAAAGCGAACTGCGTGACTTGTGCGTCACTAAGAGTTGAGACAATCACTATAAAGAGGGGAAATCGGTGAAACCTTTTTGGTTATGGAATGAGTGAGCTTGAGGTTCATCTATTGGGTTTATAGAGGTCAGAGAATATTCCCAGACGAGCATGATCTTTTCCTTGTGTCCGAGATTAGAGTTTTGGGTTCATCCTCTCTAATGGATCCTGATGATTGCCCTTGCAGTGGGTCCTGGAGAGAGGGGGGATTATGAACTTTATGTCCTTTTGAGTTGCGATCAGGATCGATCAGGGAATCAGGGTTGGTAGGGTGTTCTTAGAGTCTGTTAGTCGGTGGGCGATTGACAGAATGATGTTTCGAGGGTGGTGTGGCAGGGAAATAGACCACAAGAGTTTTCAAGTTCTGGAGATTCAGATTGGGTACCGCAGCGGCAGTTGGGTCTGCCCCTTTCAGGTCGGGAGTCCCCGGTGGGGACGAGTATCTTTGGAAGTGATTGTTGTATGGTTTGAGGACTTTCGGTGGTGCATCTCGGTTTGTTGGGTTCGATCTATGTGTTGGTAAGGAACGATTTCAAGGGCGAAATCTAATTCAAGTGGGGGAGAATTGTAACATCCCAAGGTTCAAGTATATCTCTCTGACCCTTCTTCTTTTCAAGTTGTCAAATTTAACCCCCCAAAAAGAAAAGTGTAGCAAGTGAGTACGTTGGGCGTACTGAAGAGTACGCTGCGCGTACTCATGAGCGTGCTTTGGACGCGGACTCGTCTAGGTACGCTGGGCGTACCCAGGGTTACGCTGGGCGTAGCTGGCCCAGATGCAAAACCCTAATTGTGGCTTGAGGGCTATAAAAGGAATGATATGGTCTTGTCCCCAGCCACCATCCCACAGAGAGAAACCCTAGGAGAGCAATATCATCGTTCTTAAGCTTGTGGGTGAGTGTTCTTGAGCTAGAAAGTGCCTTTGTGTGATAGTGAAGAAGAATAGGAGGTTCTTGTGGAGGTTAGAAGTTGGAGTACAAGCTTGGATCTGAGTTCTTCTGAGGGTGGAGCTTCATTTGGAGGTAAAAAGCTCAAAGCTTTCCTTATCATTTTTGATTTGTGCTTCATGGACCAATTTTTAAAGTTTTTGGTCCCAAGGTGGAGACTTTATGAGCAAATGGTCTCCATAAGCTTAGATCTGCCCCATTTCAGAGTATTATGAGTTGTGGGTTCATAAAAATCCAATCTTGGACGTTAAGATTAAGTCATGCATGAGATTAGGGCTTAATGGGGAAAGGGGTTACATGTTTGAAGTGGATGGTAACCTTTACAGCCATGCAAAGGCTTAAAGATTTCGACTTTATGGCTTAAGAGGCATTAGAGAGTTTAGATCTGGAATATGAGCCTAGGTCTTAATGGATTCAGACTAAAAATGAAGGAAATATGAAACTGGGACTTACGCTGGGCGTAATCCCAGTACGCGCCGCGTAGGGGGTCGAGTCCCCCGATTCTGGTTAGCCGGAGTACGCCCCACGTACACGAGTTGGTACGCCCCGCATACTGCTTGCTGATGACTTTCGTTGACTTTTAGGGTTTTGGTCAGCATGTGGACTTTTGAGTCAGGGAGGGGTAAAATGGTATTTTACCCTTCTGTGGGATTATAGGAAGGGTTTAATCTAGCCTTTGAGAGCTGTTGTTTATCTGAGGAATTTGTTTATATGGTTAGGCGGAGGCTAGATTAGTATTTCGAAAGCGAGATTATCCGAGTTACCCGAGGTGAGTCTTCTCACTATACATTACCTAGAGTGGTATCTATGTGTAGACCGGAGGGTCTTGTATGCTATGTGTATGTATGAGATTATGTGCATTGTGATTTATGTATGCTATGTGTTGTATAGACCGGACCGGAGGGTCCAACGATATAGACCGGAGCGAAGGGTCCAACGATACAGACCGGACCGAAGGGTCCAACGAGCTATGACCGGACCAGAGGGTCCAACGAGCTACGGGACTGGAGGGTCCCGCTGAGACACATCGACTGGAGGGTCGTACTGTAGCCTCGAGTGGCGTATGTGTTGTATGTGGTATTTTGGGGAACTCACTAAGCATTTATGCTTACCGTGTTATGTGATATGTGTTTCAGGTAGCAGCGAGGATCGCGGGAAGGCGCCGACATGAGTCGTACACACTGGGGGATTTTATGTATTGAGATCTTGGGGGATAATATGTGAAACATTGGATTTTGAGATTTCTTTATGAGTGATATTATGTGTTTAAAAATGAAAAATTGTTTTGAAAATTTACGTTGTTACAACAAAAGTCTCGAATTTCTATAATCCTGGTGCGACCAAGATGTATTGGGACTTGAGACTTAGCTACTAGTGGCCCTGCATGAAAAGGGAGATTGTTGGATATGTAGAGACGTGCTTGACTTGCAGGAAAGTCAAGGCCGAGCATCAGATGCCTCACGGCAAGATACAGCCTTTGGAGATTCTCGTATGGAAATAGGAGCAGGTATATATGGATTTCATCATGAAATTACCCCGGACTCCTCGCGGCTTTCATGTTATTTGGGTGATTGTCGACAGGTTGACCAAGAGTGCCCATTTCCTTGCTATTCGAGAGAGATCTTCGGCTGAGAAATTCGCAGATATCTTCGTTCGAGAGGTGATATCTCATCATGGAGTGTCGGTTTCCATTGTATCAAACAAGGATGTTCGTTTTACTTCCAGGTTTTGGAAGAGGTTTCATGAGGAGTTGGGTACGAGATTACACTTCATCACTGCTTATCACCTTCAGACTGACGGTCAAAGTAAGTGTACGATTCAAAATGTAGAGGATATGCTGAGGGCTTGCGTCATTGATTTTGGTGGGAGTTGGGATACCTACCTTCGTTAGGCTGAGTTTTCGTACCACAACAACTACCACTCCAGTATTGGTGCACCTCCCTTCGAGCTACTCTACGGGAGGAGGTGTCGCACCTCAATATGCTGGGGTGAGGTCAGACAGAGGATTATGGGGAGCACTGAGGTAGTGCTCCAAACTACAGAGATGATTCAGCAAGTCAGACAAAGACTGCAGACGGCTGATACGCTTCAGGAAGCGGGGCAAGTTGGGACCCCAATTCATTGGACCATTTCGCGTGATTGCTAGGGTGGGTAAGGTGGCTAACATGTTGCATCTACTGGAGGAGCTTAGTCATATTCACATCACTTTCCATGTTTCTCAGTTACGAAAGTGCTTGGTTGATGATATGGCGGTGGTATCACTAGATGACATTCAGGTCGATGTGCTCCTGAACTACATGACAGATCGATAGTGATTCTTGATCGGAAGAAGAAGGCCTTGCGTAGCAAGGTGGTACGACTGGTCAAGGTTCAGTAGCAACACCGGAAGGGTTCCGAGTGGACTTGGGAACCAGAGTCAGAGATGAGGGAGCATTATCCGGAGCTGTTCACTTCGGCGGACTTCAAGGACGAAGTTTGATCCAAGTAGGGGACAATTGTTACACTCGAGTCCTGGTAAATTTTGATGGTTTTTGAGGTCAAGTTTTGAAACTCTTTAAAACCATTTAGATCAAATTTTAAACAAATAATATAATCATATAATTTTATCTTTTACCAATTTGACCTAATTCAATTCATATAGCAAGATAATTTCAAATCAAATAATACAAATAATTAGCTTATCATATAAACTAGTAATTATCTTAGAATTTTGACAATTTATCTTTTGATTGGATGATAATAGTCACTACCATCTTAGAAAAAACAGATTTTATGATACAAAACAGTTTATGGCAATGATCCTAACCCAATTCTGGCAAAAAAAACTGAAAATCTGCCAACAGACTGTCCAACTCGTCGAGTCTGGCAATGGACTCGTCGAGTTCAGCCTATAGATGGCAGATTTCAATTTGCTCAAGCTTTGAACAATTAACCAGTGCATCTATATAACAGAAAACACCCTAGGCTCTGATACCACTGATGGGTTTTTGAGCACTATAATATCCCTATGGTGCACATACAACCCTAATGCTTTGGATTTAAGTTTTCTCAAGTTATTATATGCAATAAAATTATCTAAAGCATGAAACCTACAACTAGCATACAACTTTGATATTTGAAACATAAAAACTAGTTAGATGAATACCTCTTTGTTGTATCTTGTAAAACTTGACCTTTCAAGAGCTTAGTACCTCAAATGTGATACCTCTAATAAGTCACAACACCATAAGCAAATGGAGGATAATGAGAGAGAGGCTAGGAGGCACACAAAACGACTAGGGTTCTTCTTGGAACTCTTAGGGGCCTTTTTGGTGATGCTAGGGGTTACATTTATAGTGTGGAATTCCTAGGGTTTCACTTGTAAACCCTAATTCACTTCCTTGGGCCTTTAGTGCAATAACCCATATGATAAGCCCTTTGGACTAACTCTTCATGGAGTCCCACATAAAATTAGTCCATCCTAATCAACATGGATCATTAGCCCAAACTATATGTATTACTGATTTACTTAATCAGTCCCCGTTAATTTAATTAGTCTTTTTTTATCACTAAATTAATTCCAAATTAATTCTTGACCAATACCAATTAAAAAATATGATTTCTCAATTAATATATTAATAAATCACAAATAACCTCTTTCTCAAATATCCATCCTATCAAATTGCTCTGGTGAAGGCAACCCAAAAGGACCATGCTACTATTGGGTCAAGTACATATCAATTATAGTTATGGGCTTAGACACCTAATCTAACAAATTTCCCCTTCTAATCCTTTAATTTATGAATTTGGCAGTTTTGGCCCTTACACGGGGCATACCTGGATGATATGTTGGGCGTAAGGGGGGTTAAGTGGAACGATGCATTTTTGAGGAGTATATTGGGCATATTCCGCCTGGACTTAAACCCTAATATTTAGGGTTTGGACCCTATATATTGAACCTTAAGTCCCATTTCCTCATCCCATTTCCAGCTTCCATCACTTGAAACGTTTCTCCTTGCAAACCCTAGCCTCATTATTGCAGTTTGAAGTTTGAGAGTGTGTTTTTGTGTGTTTTAAAAGAAGAAGAATGTGGTGGTGAAGCTTGAAAGCAAGAAGAAAGCTTGGATCTATAAGTATTGCATCATCCTTAATCTTCAGAAGGTATACAGTTCATACCTTGGTGATTAGCTTGGTAGATCTTGTGTATATGGTGATATTATGAACTTTTATCCCCAAATATGGTCTTCTTGTGCATGGAATGCTATAGAGCAAGTGGGCTATCCTTTTGGACGTTTTTCTAGGCTTATAGTGATAAAAATGTGTTCTTGGCCCTTAGTTCTTCCGCATACATGAGTTTGGTCGTCTTAATGGATTAAGATGTTTGGGTTTTTAGTGTTAAGCACATTAGGGCCATGCAAGACCATAAAGTTGTAAACTTTATGGTCAAGGACAACATTTGGGACCTGGATATGCATTTTGGACGAAAACGCTTACGTATTAAGTTCTTAATGGGTTGAGAAGTTTCAGATGCGTACGTTGGGCGTACCAGATGGTACGTCGCACGTACGCGGTAAGGTTCACGTCTGTTTGGTCACGATCGAGTACACCCCACGTACGTTCGAGTACGCCCCGCGTACGAGGCTGAGTCCACTCAGCTGGTCTGACTCAGCTGATTTGTTGACTTTGACCAATTTGGACCTAAGGATATTTTGGTTGATTTGGTATTGATTAAGGTTGGACAATGATTTGCATAATAGGTGACGGGTAGAGCCGGTATTCGGAGTCGAGACTTGTTTCAGATTGTGTTCGGACCAAGAAGTGAGTTTTATCACTATGCCAATAGGTCTAAGGCACCAAGGTCGGCCCATTTATTGTGTTTATGTATCCTAGGATGTAGGATTGCTATGATAGTTATATGTGTGATTTATTGTTTATATGTCGACATATGGGTGTTTAGGTTGAGACTGGAAGTCAACATACCCGATATGGTGAGGTTGAGGCCACGTGCCAACAAACCTGGATGGTTGGGTTGAGGTGCTACTACTCTGTGTTGTAAACCAAAAAACCTGATATGATTAGGTTGAGGTCAAGGACCAACAAACCCTGTATGCATGCTTGTGTTATATATGTAATTGTTTGTATTATGGGGTATTTTGGGAAGCTCACTAGGCTTTGTCTTACAGTTTGGATTTCAATGTTTCAGGTACTTCTAATGAGCGGGGAAATGCGAAGACATGATTGTACACATCATCCCATTGTTTATGTTGATTGATACTTTGATTCGATGTTTTGACTTATTATGATTTGTAAACAATGTTTTGGTAACTTTTGGGATTATGTATTTGTGTTTTAAAATGAAAAATTTTACTTTGATTTTGGGACGTTACATTAAAATTTTACAAATTGTCTATAAGCAACTTTCACAAAACAGCATAAATAGTCCTTATAAAAAAAACCAACCTATCAGATTCGTCCAATAGACATGCACAATAAGGACTATTTGTGTCCAAGGTTTGTTCAATAGGGACCATCTCAAGGAAAAAAATTTCATACTGACCATTTCAGAAACAAACAGAAAAACAAAATTACCATTTGTAAAATTTTGTCTAAATAAAACTTGTATCAAATTTAAAATTAGAGAAATTAATTATTTTCCTATTTATTATTTCTATCTATTCTTTTACCACTCTTAAAATCATTTGATTAGACTCTAGAGATTAGTTATTGATTCGTATTATTTGATCATCGTCCTCGTTCCAGTGGCATTACTAATATGACATGTAAAAAGAAGGCTGCAAACATTGGTGGTAAGCTTGTTGTAATCACCACCGGCCCTTTAATGGGTTTAAATTATGCTCTGATCCTGATGACCGTGAGTTTTCTACTGGTTTATGTGTAATATTCTAATTTCTAATCATAAATATAGTAAAGTAGAGAAAGAGCTTTAATCTTTGTTCATGGCTTATGATATAAGGTGATAATTTGTGTATTAGGTTATGTGTGTTCGAGAACCAATAAACGGATTGATGAAGTTCTTTGTTTACTAACTTTTCTGCTTTATTGTTTTTCTCTAATTTCTGGATATAATCTTGACGAAGATGAATGATGGACTTTGTAAACTATTGATATCCAAATCAAACAATATTATTGGAAATTATTCAAAATTGATGAACAATATTGCAACGGAGTTTTGCAAACGCTTAAGGTAGTAGTCATGTCCACCATTAAAAGCATGGAGAGGTACTAATGTATTGCTGAATTGAAGAAAGGAGGTAAACGTTGGCTTCATGGTAAGTTTTTTGAAACAAAAATATTCTCTCTCTCTTAAATATTTATAGATTAAAATTAGGGCTATAAATGTCAATATATAATTTTTTCAGTGGAAGGATAAAAAGCCTTCGGTGGAAAAATCACCACCCTTAGATTAAACATCTTTTATTGATAATATATGCACAATAAATGAAGACAACAACAAAATCATATGCAAAATGTTGATTTACCTCGAAGTTTTCCCCTTTCCTTTTCTGCTTTTTATTAATTTTGTTTTTAGTGTTTATCCTTTTTACTTGACATATTTGTATTGTTATTTGAAATCATTATAGGTATAGCTTTTTGTTAGTTTATAAATTAAACTCATGGCATGTTTTTAAAAGCTTTCGTAAACTTTTAACTTTTTCTTTAAAATAAATTCGAAAAAAATGTTGTTTAACAATAGAAGTTTTTACCTTTTATTTTAAACAAAGAAGTCATAATCCAAAAATAATTCAAGATTTTACCTATTATACCATATTTACAAGATTCCCTTTAAAAATATATTCTTTATATATTATTTTAAACAGTTATCTTTTATGTAATTTATACATTTTAAAATCTTTCAATTATTTTTGTCAAAATCTTGTATACCTATAAAAGTTATAGTTTCTACCTACGAGCTATCAACTAAGAGTTTCCTTTAGTTTTGTGAAACATATTCTATAGTTAAATGACAGTTGTAATGGTATTCAAGGGACACTATTTTTTAAAAATATACGTAGCTATTATAAAAGTTATTTTATACGTGTAGAATCTCAAAAGAAAATGCCAAGATGGCGGTTAAGCGCTAATTACGTTTTTCTTTCCTTTTTGTTCTAAAATTTTACATTAAATTTTTTTAAGTTTCTGAGATGATTTCAAATCAATAGAAGGACAAAATCAAATACAAAGAATGAATATGTTTTAGGTAGGATATGATTAGAAGTGTTTGTCATCTAAAAACATCCTTAAACCCTTATAAAAACTTGATTGAACCCTTGTGACAGAGAGAGCGAAATAATGGGAAGATGTGGGAGGTGATGAAGAGATTGAAGATCGACATTAAGGAAATTAACGGAGCCTAGTATGTTCGATTCTGCAACTGAGAAAGAAAGATTACGGAGAATGTAAAGTGTTAAAGTGAGAGGGTCTCACTTTAACACTTTACATTCTCCGTAATCTTTCTTTATGTATTCAATATATGTAAGAAACAAAAAGGTAGGTTTGTATTCACTAAAACGATAGAAGATATGTTAAACATTTAAACAGTATATTTGTAGGATTTGACAGCATTTGATTAAAAATATATAACAAAATTAAGTTTGAAAATAAGAAAGAGGGAGGGGAAGGGAAGCAATGGTGAGGTAAGGATTAGGCCATCAGTACATACATCGGACGTCATATCCAGAGCATTTAAAAGTCAAACCTTTACTCAAGGTTTGTTTCCACTTAGTATCTTAAATTAAAAACATATTTACTTACTTACTTTTGTAATACTAGTTTTCTTGTAAATGAGAATTTAAATAAAAAAAAAAATCAAGCTTTTATGTTTTGTAGAAAAATGATTTTGTTATAAATACGTTTTTTTGACATTACGGATATATATATATATATATATATATATATATATGTATATATATATATATATATATATATAGAGAGAGAGAGAGAGAGAGAGGAATGATCATTTGAGAACTCAAAGTTTTCCGAAAACCCGAGAACTAAAGGTGGAACGTTGGATCAAAAAAATAAAGGATCGAAATGCAAGGTGGCGTTTTTGTAAATAAGTAGACAAAAAAGGAAGGAGGGGTATCTTAATTAATTTAGTCAGCGGTATTATAGAAATAAAAGTATACTTAAATGATTTCTTAAATCTAATATCTGATAAAATAAATTTTCATCTCTCTTTCCTCCCCATTTTCCTTTCTCGCTCAAACCTACGATTCATCCTCCGACGACTCACCTCCGTCGAATTGCCTCTAATCCTTCATCCAATTCCATGCTTTCGATTCTGAAATTGCTTCTACTCGCACGAATACGGTGAAGATAAACGATCGATTTCCATATCCCAATCGATCAAACTATCATCATCGATCATCAATCTATATGAAATCTGAAATCCCCAAATGATCGAAGTTTCATTGTTGCTGAACTCCTTGATCTCACGTTCTTCATAGAAAAAACTCCACTGAAGATGCTTTGATTTTGAATCGTTTATCCTCCATCAATTCGTTCCCCGGAGTACACCGTAATCGCCGACTTCATCTCGGCCTCCACTATGGATTGAAGACCTGAACGAAGAAGATGATCCCTTGTCGATCAAAATTTAGGTATCATCTGTTTCTATTGTTGACTCCTAACCTTTGTTTGACCTTTATGAATTATTTGTGCCTAATCGTTAAGTTGAACCTGTTTAGTCAATATGTTTTTAAAAAGAGTTAAATCTTTGTGTTGATTGTAGGTATAAAAATAGACACCTATGTTATTGAAAAATATAGATATTTGTTTGCACTCAACATGTTCGATGAAATGCCTCAATGAGAAATATCACATGTTAACTTCACTTTGACTTCATGAATGATGATTTAATTCCAATTTAGGATTCTGAAGAATTTTTTGGTTATATATTTAGAAATGCAGGACATATTTTTATTTGTGGAAGATTGCAGTCTTTTGAGCATAGAATATAATGTCAGAAACTAGTTGTCTTCCACAAATAAATTTTCATAATACAATTTAAATGGATTAAATGCTCCTCAGGTACATGTTTTAATTTTATTTACTTCTTCTGTTGTCATCTTTTGCTCTTATGATACACATGCTACAACAAAAGATCCTCCTGCCTCATGGTAATTAGTAATATCTATTTGATGTTAGAATTATGAGTAGAAGAGATTAGGAACTTGTTAGAATGATGGTTTTTGTTTGGACTTGGTGATGAACAAACTTCCTGTTAGTAAATAGTTAATATAGAACTAAAATTGTTAAATGACTGTGAGCTCCTTTCTCAAATATTTAAATAATCTTTTTTTTTTGTCAAACAATATTGGCAGGAAGAAGTTGGAAAGAGGCAAGAGAGCAATTTATTTGATGGGCGCTTCCTTGTTAGAAACATGCAATGGTATTTGACTATATGTTTTGTCTCTCAATTCTTACTCATTCCTTTTAATATAATATTAATATTAATATTAATATTAATATTCAACAGTGAATTCACACAGCCCATATGGACAAAGTATTTTATATTAATATTAATATAAATATTCAACATTGAATACACATTCTGTTGTACACTTAGTAGGAAATATTGATGGAGATACAGATGAGTGTGCAGTTTGTGTGGGAACAGGAAAATGTCGTCTTCATTGATTTATATATATATATATATATATATATATATATATATATATATATATATATATATATATATATATATATATAATTTAGATCTACCTATAATTTTTTAAATGTTGTGATGAAAGAAAATCTACAAACAAAGTTTTAATTTTCAGGTAGAATAATTTTTTTTATTTGTATAATCACTCCAAGTCATCAGAGTAAATAGAAACGTTCGTTATGAGTTCATTTTATCTCATATGCTGTGTCATCATCCTCCTCCTTTATGGCAGATTCCAAGTAAACTTTATTTGTGTCCTTT
The DNA here is from genome assembly GCF_052849685.1 of Lactuca virosa. NCBI lineage: Eukaryota > Viridiplantae > Streptophyta > Magnoliopsida > Asterales > Asteraceae > Lactuca > Lactuca virosa. The sequence goes on along the minus strand of NC_136432.1, from coordinate 289,779,023 downwards.
TATATTAATTGTTAAAACATTTGATTTTGTATAAATTTTGACGATATTGTAACAAAAATGAAACTTGTGTTTTGACCATTTTGTTAGGAGCTGGTTTCGGATATTGGCTGGTGAGGAAATATATTATTTCTGAAGATGGAGAAGTTGATGTTCGAGTTGCAGTCACATGTATTATCCTGGTAGGTTACAATATGCATTAATTAAACTCATATTTCCAAAAGTGGTTCATGATTTAATGAATTCTATGTTTTACTTGCTTATATCTGAGGCTTGTGTTATCTTTTTCAGAGCACGAAAGACACCCCTTTGGCAATGGCTGCAGTGGGGTCTTGTTTGGGTGTATACTACATGATCACGAAGATTGTAAGGAAAATGCCATGTAGGATCTATGCAACCCTCAAAGAGCTCAGCCTTGGTATGATGGAGAAGGAATGGAATGTATCATTCCATTGGAATGGACGATTCATGAATGAATGTAATTCCTTCCATTTTCTGGAATTTATGAAGAGGAACAATTTTGTTTGCCCTAAAGTTGCTTATGAAACAGCAACTGCTTTGCAGGTACAGTTAGATGAATTTTAATAAATTCAACTATATATATGAGAAACTAATATCTTGCTCTTTGATAAAACTATTACAAAAAAAAAAGATTTACTAATTTCCTGTATTTCTTCTTGTAGAATGTATCATTCCATTGGAATGGACGAATCTTGAATGAATGTAATTCCTTCCATTTTCTGGAATTTATGAAGAGGAACAATTTTGTTAGCCCTAAAGTTGCTTATGAAACAGCAACTGCTTTGCAGGTATAGTTGGATGAATTTTACCAAATTCAACTATATATATATGAGAAACTAATATCTTGCTCTTTGATAAAACTATTACAAAAAAAAAGTTTGCTAATTTCCTGTATTTCTTCTTGCATTTGCAGATTTGCTCTTGATATTGACCTTGATGCTCCAAAAATTAGAATTCCTATAAGATTAAATGCCTCATCAAAGTATAACAGTCATTTTCATTTGGATTTTGGTCATTTTACATTGAGGAAAGAGGTATATTTTAATTAATCTTTGGGATATTTTTTGTTCCATCATTGATTTCTGATTCGGTGACCAATAAACTAATCCATTAGTATAACATATAAATGAAAGTATAATTTTATTGCAGTATTTTGGTTGCAAACTTTACATATGAATTACATGTGATTCACATGTAAATCACATGTAATTTACATATGATTCACATGTAAATCATAAGTGAATCACATATGAATTACATGTGATTCACATGTAATTTATATGTGATGTAAATCACAAGTGAATCACATATGAATTACATGTGCTTCACATGTAAATAACATGTAATTCACATATGATTCACATGTGATTCACATTTTAATCACATGTAATTCACATATGATTCACTTGTGATTCATATGTAAATATGAATTACATGTGATTCACGTGTAAATCACAGGTGAATCACATATGAATTACATGTGATTTACATGTAAATAACATGTAATTCACATATGAATTACATGTGTAAGTGATTCACATGTAATTCACATATGATTAATTTATGATTCACATGTAAATTACAAGTGAATTACCTATGAATTACATGTGATTCACAAGTTAATCACATATGAATTATATGTGATTCACATGCAAATCACATGTAATTCACATATTAATCACATGTAATTCGCATGTAAATCACAAGTGAATCACATATCAATTACATGTGATTCACATGTAAATCACAAGTGAATTACATGTGATTCACATGTAAATCACAAGTGAATCACATATGAATTACGTCTATATGTACACATGCATTTTGTGTAAGTGTTCTTCGTTAATTATTTTTTAAAATTTTCTTGTGAATTTCACATTTAAATCTTAAAAGATACAATCACATGTGAATATCACATTATATAATCACATGTGAATCTTACATGATATATATATGTGCGTATTCTTGTATTAATCAATTTTTTTCCTGTAGATTTTGAAGAATTTTTGGAAAATATTGAAGAGGTGAAAAGTGATAAATTGAAGAAAATATGGAAATCTTGATATGAAGAAATGATAACACTGTGAATCTTTTTAGTATTTTTATATTTTATTTTGTATCGAATAAAATACTTCTATTATGTTTATAGATTGATTAATAAAAATGAGATTTTTTATGATTACATACGAATATTATAGTATAAGAAATATGCATATATGCATTTGAAAAAATATGAATATATGCATCTAAAAACGTTGATTTTTTTGTTAAAAAAATGCAATTTTGAAAAAAATTGCACTTTTTGATAAAAATTGCGTTTTTTTTTGAAAAAAAATGCAGTTTTTCTGAAAAAGAAAATGCAGTTTTTTTGAAAAAAATGCAGTTTTTTTCTAGAAAAAATGCAGTTTTTTTTAAAAAAAAAATGCAGGTTTTTTTTGAAAAAAAAAATACTGTTTTTTTTTTAAATATTTTTTTTCATTTTTTTTGAAAAATTCATGTTTTTTGAAAAAAATTAAAAAATCTCCATTTTTTAAAAAAATCGAAAATTATTTTTTAAAAAAAAAATATATATTAAATAACACAAAAAATTAAACATTAAATGAGATTGGTAAGATGACGATCATGTCCTTAACAAATTACTTTTGATCCAACGCTCCACTTTTAGTTCTCGGGTTCTCGGGAAACTTTGAGTTGTCAACCATATATATATATATTACAATTACTTTTTTTTTCTCAACTAATATATATATATATATATATATATATATATATATATATATATATATATATATGGTGAGATAATCTAGCATGTAATAATATATTACTTAATAAAGAAAAATTAAATATTCTCCTATATTTTATTTTTATTTATCTTCTTATTATATCAAATATTGATATGTGTCATATTTAATGATATATTTAATAAAATTAATATTTTTAATCCACTTGTCACTATTTAACATGGTAGAAGTAAGAAAATATTAAAAGAAAATATAGAAAGATATTTAATTTCTTTCTAATAAAAGCTTTTTTCATTTACTTTAGAGTATATATTTGGTACGTATGATATATATTAATAGAGATTTGGTTGTAATTTTGAAAACATGACATCATTAATACGTATTGTTGACAAAGCCATCAATTTTGGTCCCCTACCATGTTACCTTTAATGCCAATACGATAAATATATGTTAAATATATATGAAATGACTAAAATTTTCTTGTTGTCTGTTTGATTTTTTATTTTCCTAATTAATATTTTGTTATCAGAATTTAAAGTAAAATTACAGTTTTAGTCGCTATTGTTTATAGTTATCAACCATTTTAATATAGATTTTGAATGTTCTACATTATTCGTCTTTTTTCGAAGAAAAAAACACCACTTGTATTTGTGGTTTCCGAAAGTTGCATAGGTGGCTTCTAAGACTATTACCATCTAAATAGCTAGTTAAGTACGTGTAAAATTTTAAAGATTCTCATATTGTTTTTTTTTTCTCTTTTTCTATTGTTTTTTTTATTATTATATTTATTTCAATTAATAAATAAGGTTAGGGTTTTTTTGTTTGACATATTTAAGCAAGTTGGAGTTTCCACCAAGAAAAATGCACTTGTGAATTTTTGACTGACCCGGTAAAAGGAATGTCAACCTTTAGACCGGCTGATGTTTTGATATTTGGATGAGTTGGAGGGAAACATGTTTGTGTCGATCGTATAGGGTTATCCCCTCCCGTTTTGAGGATTGGGAGTTTGACTGTGGGGCAGACTGCTTTAAAAGTTGTTACATGAAAAATCACAAAACATGAGAAATCGTGCATCAAAAATCACCCGTGTTTATATCATTCGCGTTTGATACAATTTTAGTCCCTATGGTTTATAGTTATCAACGATTTTAGTATAGATTTTGAATTTTTGACATTATTCGTCTTTTTCAAAGAAAAAAACACGACTTGTCTTTGTGGTTTCCAAAAGTTCCCACAATGACTCATGAACCTCCATTCACAGGAGATACTTCAATTCCTGAAGAAGATGATCTCTCGTCATTCGAGGGGGAGAATAAAGATGCGAATGATGATTCGGATGTTCAATCAGAATTCGAAGAAATAAATGTTGAACTGGATCCCTCTTATGATCCAAACTATCTTCCTCTAACCAAATGGACCAGAGATCACCCAATAACCCAATTAATCAGCGAATCTTCTACAGGAGTTCTTACGAGATCTCAGCAAAAAGCGAAACAAACTGCATTATTCTCTAAAGTGGAATTTTGTATGTTTAACTCATTCGTTTCCAAGGTCGAACCCAAAACAGTTAACGTTGCTCTTGATCATTCTAATTGGGTGCAAGTGATGCAAGACGAACTCAATGAGTTTGAACGAAACAAAGTTTGGAGGCTAGTTCCAACCCCACTAGATGCATCAGTTGTAGGCTTAAAATGGGTGTTTTGCAACAAAATGGATAAAGAAGGGAATGTTATAAGAAACAAGGCGAGAATCGTGGTTAAGGGATATTTCTAGGAAGAAGGCATCGACTACGAAGAAACCTTCGCACCAGTTGCAAGGTTGGAATCTGTTCGCATCTTCTTGGCATACGCAGCGCATAAGAACTTTGGGGTATTCCAAATGGATGTCAAATGCGCATTCTTAAATGGCGAACGTGAAGAGACTGTTTATGTGGAACAACCACCTCGGTTCGTTAATGAGAAGTTTCATAATCACTGTTACATCTTAGACAAGGCTGTTTATGGTTTGAAGCAAGCTCCAAGAGCCTGGTATGAAACTCTCACTCGTTTCCTTAAAATGTCTAAATTTAAACAAAGTTCGGTTGACCCAACCTTATTTCGTAAGAAAGAGGGTGACCACTTGATGATCGTCCAAATTTATGTTGATGACATCATTTTCGGTTCTACGAATCCCAGTCTAACAGCTGAATTCAGAAAGTTGATGGAAACTAAATTTGAGATGAACTCCATGGGTCCAATTAACTTTTTCCTTGGATTGAATATAAGACAGGGACCGGAAGGCATTTTCATAAATCAGGAAGCATATACGAAGACTTTTCTCACTAAGTTTGGCATGGTGGGTGACTCTAAAGCGAAGGTTCCAATGGAATTCAGAACGAAACTGACACCATCTCTGGAAAAACCAGCTGCTGATATGACCCTTTATCGTCAGATGATAGGATCATTGATGTATCTAACAGCTAGTAGACCAGACATTATGTTTTATGTTTGTTATTGTGCTAGGTTCCAAGCAAATCCTCGCGAATCTCACATGGTGGCCATCAAAAATATCTTTAGATACTTGAAACGAACTCCATCACTTGGCATATGGTATCATGCGAACTCAGGGTTCTTCGTACAAGCGTTTTCGGATGCTGACCTTGGGGATGTGGATTAGATAGAAAGAGCACAACTGGAGGATGCCAATTTCTTGATGGCAAACTTGTCAGTTGGCAATCCAAGAAGCAAATGTGTGTATCCTTGTCAACAGTTGAAGCTGAGTATATTGCCGCTGCCTCATGCACATCCCAGGTTATTTGGATTCAAATCCAGCTTCGAGATTATGGCTTAAGTATGAAACGAATCCCATTATATTGTGACTCTGAAAGTGCTATTCACATTTGTCACAACCCAATGCAACACTCAAATACGAAACACATAGCACTGAGGTATCATTTCATTAAGGATCACGTCGAAGACGGCAACGTTGAAATTCACTTCGTAAGATCCTCTGATCAGTTAGCCGACATATTCACAAAAGCCTAGCATGAAACCACATTCAATAGAATTCTTCAAGGTCTAGGGATGATGGAAGCTGAATCTGTACCAAAACCTCTTTTGCATCAATAAAGTTTACACTGCGAATCGGTGCGAACGCTCGCAGTAGTTCGCAGTCAACTGTTCATTCGCATCCACTTCATCACTGCGAATCGGTGCGAACGCTCGCAGTAGTTCGCAGTCTACTGTTCATTCATAGTTTACTTTAACACTGCAAACCGGTACGAATACTCGCAGTAGTTCGCAGTCTACTTTTCATTTGTGGTTCGGATTTTCCAATATCCTTTTGTATTTTATGTATAATGTTTCTTATCTTTGTCTCGTTTTTCAATCCTTTCTGTTTTTAATTCTTTTTCAGAAAACTTCAAAAACTCAAAATAATTTGTTTATTTCTGTTTTTTTTTTAAATTCCTAAAATACAAAAACATTTTATTTATTTTTATTTATTGGTTTCGTTTATTTTATTTTCTCAAATCTTAAAAATCCAAAAACATTGTTCTTCTTTTGTTAATTAACCATTGGTGCAGGGCTCATTGCCAAACTTTTAACACGAATGATGAGGCATGTATAAATCTCTTTATTCATGAACTAGCTAAGTGTCCCTAGAACCATGCTGCTGCATGTTGTCTAAAGCCTCGACGACCTTATTTTGAAACCGTAATGAATCGATAATACCAATCGTTTCTTCCCAATCAGGCTACAATTTCAAATAAGTCATGAGCTACCTTACTCTTCTCAAAATGAGTCAAGAGTTGTCTGCTTGGTCACTTTCACATAGCAGAGGTACTTTCGTATTCTTACACCACCTTAATCTATTATCCATCACGTTCGCTTTCATAACAAGCAACCCTTGAGACTCTCAGCATTTACCACTGAGGTTTATGGTTGCAAAACATGTGTGTTAATGATCTTAGTTTCGTACAACCACGAACTGAGTGAAACCCAAAATTCAACACACTTGAATGTATTGACGGTGAATAATTAGATGTTCAAGATTTTCACTAAGAAATTAACGAAAGTCACATTCGTGGTCTATACCAAGAAATCTCTTTTTCTTTTGCGAGATCTTTATGACGTGTTCTTGTCCCAAGACACTTCTACCCATAAGATCCAGTTTTTATTTTTCTGAGATTTCTAATCTTTCCTTGCCACTCATATATTTTACAACCTACTCGTTCAATTGACCACACTCGTCACACGGGTACTTCATCTGAACGTTCGTACTTATATCAAGTTCGTTGTTTGGTTGGAGATTAAGCCACCCATTTAGCCTAAGGAAAAGATGCCTTTAAATGTTTTTTTATCAAACACTTGATCGTACTTCAACGGGAAACCACACAAACACTTCTTAGTCTCTCGTGACTTCGAAGGAAGAGATCTTTGCCCGAGATCCACAGTTTCATGTCTTTATTTAGATGTCACAAAATCCAACATACAGGTATTGTTTTATTTATTTATCTTCGACACTCTTGCACGAAGATCCTAATGATCTTCCTAAAGTCTAGTTCGTGGTTCTCATGGTTGCTCTTAGTTTGGCAGGTCGAGATTGTTACAACATGAAAACTCATGATTCACTGCGAATGTCATAATTACCAACAATGAGAATTTGAAACGGCTATATTTGAAGAGATAAGATTTGCTTTGGGCGCGTGATAATTTGAACGGTCTCCTATCTTACCGCCACCTGACACATGCTTTTGACGTCATAGCCCTTTTCGGTACGTTCCTATGAAGGCGGTCAAAGGACAGGCATTTGCAGACTTCTTGGCTGTCAAATTGTGCTTTTTCAGGAGTCTTTTCAGTACCCTTCTGTAACAACATGAATTTTCAAAACAATTTTTCATTTTAAACACATAATTTCATTCATAAAGAAATCCAAAAAAATCCAACGTTTCACATATTATCTGAATAAAACAAATCCCAAGATCTCAATACATAAAATCCCTCAGTGTGTACGACTCATGCTGGCGCCTTCCCGCGATCCTTGCTGGTACCTAAAACACATATCACATAACACGGTAAGCATAAATGCTTAGCGAGTTCCCCAAAATACCACATACGACACATACGCCACTCAAGGCTATATCACAGTACGACCCTCCAGTCGATGTGTCTCAGCGGGACCCTCCAGTCCCGTAGCTCGTTGGACCCTCTGGTCCGGTCATAGCTCGTTGGACCCTCCAGTCCGGTCTATATCGTTGGACCCTCCGGTCCGGTCTATACAACATATAGCATACATATATCACAATGCACATAATCTCAGACATACACATAACACATAAGACCCTCCGGCCTGCACATAGATACCACTCTAGGTAAAGTATAGTGAGAAGACTCACCTCGGGTAACTCGGATAATCTTGCACTCGAACTACTGATCTAGCCTCCGCCTAACCACATAAATAATTTCCTCAATAAATAACGGCTCCCAAAAACTAGTTTGCTCTTTCTACAATCCCACAGAAGGGTAAAAGACCATTTTACCCCTCCCTGACCCAAAAGTCCAAATGTTGACCAAAACCCCAAAAGTCAACTCAAGTCAACTCAAGTCAACGGTCAAACTTTGACCAGACTCGCCGAGTGCACTCGTGTGACTCGGCGAGTCCATGCGTGCCCTCTGACTCCTCGTAATGCCTCACTTGACTCGTCGAGTGAACATTCCACTCGACGGGTTACCACTGGAAACGAATCGCAGGGCAACCCGACTCGACTCGTCGAGTCCCCTCATGGACTCGGCGAGTTTCCTTCATAGCAACGCTCAAATGACCTTCTGAGGTCAGATCTGCTTCTTTAATCTATAGATCTGACCTCCCCATGGCCAATAATCACGTAAAGGTCAAATCTTGACACTCATGCAACGCACCAAGGCTTCTTTTGGTGAAATGGCTTCTAAAATGGCAACCTAGGTTCATTTCCTCCATGGAACAACATAAAGCAGGATAGATAATGCTCTCTGGACCTCTAAAGGTCCAAATCTAGAGTCTAGCACTCAAAGGGACAACATATGCATCAATTCAAGCCAATAAAGGGGTAGAGAAAACCCTAGATTTAATGATCTTATACAAAACAGAAGAAGGGGTCGTTTTATTACCTCAACAATGAAGACCCAAGCTTGAAAACCACAGAATAGCAACCCCCTTGACCTTCTCTTGCTGGAAACACCTTCTACTTTGCAAAACCACACCAAAAAGGATCAAAATAGCTCTCTCTCTCTCACACAACTCGCTCAAGCTCTCTAGGGTTTCTCTCTCTCTGGACTGGTAGCTGCAAATGAGGGCTATAAGGTCCTTTAAATAGGGCACATGCCCGGAGATTTAAGGTTTCTGACCTCAGCGCGGACTCGTCGAGTCCACTCTTCCGACTCGTCTAGTCCCTTCATCAATCCGAGTCATCAGTCGCGATCCAACTCGACGAGTCTAGGCGTCAACTCGTCGAGTTCCTCTCCTATACTCAAAATAAATAATAGAAAATACAGACCTGGAAATCCGGATGTTACACCTTCATAATCTCTCTCCAAACAAATGGTATAAAAGGTTTTGGTGCTTCATATCACATTATCACTCACATTATTCTCTCAAAGATCTCCGACGATTAAAAAGCTTTTTGCTGTTCATCCTCTTCCTCAAGAATTCTTCAATGGCAGGCTCGTCTGAAACTCCTTCAGTTCCAGAACAAACAGGGCAATCTCACATTCTCACCATCAAGCCTCACCAAAACCTGATCATCGATCTTGATCCGTGCAAGTATGAATGCTACCTAATCATGATCGTCGAGTGCTTGAAGTATTCTCCACTGATTACAGCCCTAACCAAGACGGAGACTGTTTTGATGTCCATGCTCTCGAAAGCTTACTCTTCAGCCCGTTACATCAAAGAGGAACATAGGATTACGTTCAAAATCCTTAATCACAAGACCTCCATCTCTAAATCTCGATTTTGTTCCATTTTAGGGCTTCCTTCATCTGAGGACATGATTAACCCCGTGTCCAACGCGGCCCTATTGGAGATGTTTTATCAAATGGGCTACAAGGTGTTGAAACAAAGAAAGTGACCCTCTTAAACTTATCAATCTGAAGTCTACTTTTCTACCGCAACGGATCTTTTGCTACAGCAACATCAAGTGAGGAAGTCATCTGCAACGTCCTCATCCGCAACACAGACTAGTTAATTTGTTTTTGACTTATTTGTTTACATTGTATTATCCAGTGAGCATTCATAGTCACAGTGAGTTATATGTTTAGTCTTCGTTTATTCTCTATGTTTTTTCTCGAGTCTCTATAAATAGAGTACTCAACTTCATGAATGAATACATCTCTTCATTCTCCTAATATCAATTTTTCTCTCTGAATTCTTACCTTCTCATCCTCTAAGATCTTACTGAACTTACTCTCAAATACATTAAGATCAAACTCTCATATCTACTTTGGAGCAAGTCCTTGTGACTTCATTCACTTTAAGCTGGTCACGTAAACTGTCACACCCCCAAACCAGACGGCGGAAACGTCCGAGGGTGGAGGACTTCATTTGTAGTATCACAACACATGCATCATAGTAATCAAAGTATAAACAACCATTGTATTTAATAGTATAAGTATTTACATGTGTTCAATCATTGTATATTGAAACCAAAATAGTTATACAAAAGAAGAAGATATGACTCATAATAGCTCCATCTTCTCAAAAAGCTCGGGGAGTACCTGTTATTATTTCCCTGAGAATACAAGTAATTTGAAAAGAGAGTATCAACAATAAGTTGAGTGAGTACATAAGTCTTTATGTTTAAAAGGGTGTCTTTGTATCTTGAATATGAAAACTGTTCCAGAAAATCCCATATTTTCTGTTGTATGTGAAAAGTAGTTTTATTCCCATAAAACCGTTCTATTTGTAAACCAATGTTCTGTATTTGTAAAACTTGTAACTGAGAGTGTACCTGGCTTCACCAGCTGTTATTGAAAACCGTAGTATACCATTGTACTTTGTATTTTGTAAACTGGTACTTTGAAGATGTACTTACGTTTAGTTGTTTATACACTAACGTGTTGTTAATATCTTTTTAATGAGTTATTATAACCATACTAAGACATGATCGCCTGAAACAAACGCCTTGTGGGCGTTTAAACTGTTGATAACAATTGCCACTCATTGGCGTGTATGCCTGACTGTAGCTAGCAGCCTGAGTGCGGGGTTGTCAATCCCGATATAGATCTACACACAACTTGTTTCGATCCCCGGGCTGGAGATTCTGGTTAAAATGTCAGGGCTTTACCTTGGTTGTCTAAAATGAATTAAACAACATGAATTGAATGTCTCATAAAAAGCATATAAACGTTACATGTATATTAGTTATGAAAACCCAATCATTATGAAATAAATGATTGATAGTATGTTCTTGAATTAGTATTCCGAACATGTATTTGACAAGTGTAAACCCTTGATTTGTTTTGAATCAAAACCCTTGTTTCTTGTAAAACAGTGTATTCTAGTATACTTGAATCATGAATTATTGCTCTATGTATCATAAATTATACCTATTATAATTTATATGTACTTTAAGAATTGGTATTTAACTATGTTTTCATGTAATCCCTTGCTCAACATGTTACAAAGGTATTTGAATTGATGAAATAACTTTTATATTTATATACATATACAATTTTATATATAATTAAAATTTCAACGACATTCGGACAAATAACCGGTACTATAAATCCACATCCAAAAAAGGAAAAGGACCTAGAATGAGTTGTTAGTCCTAAGCCTTTTAAATCTTATTTATATTAATATATATATATATATATACAAATATGAATTTTCGGGAAAAATATAAGTTTATAAAAGAGTTCAATATTTGGAGTATTTTTGATGCTTTAAAATCGTTTTATCGTGATTTGAAATCATTTATTTATAACACAAAGTTCTTGTGTTATACTTATATTTCCCCCCTTAAAACAGTAAAAATTATGAAAATACGGGGGGTATGAACTCACTTGATAGATGGTGAAGACAGAGTTTCGTTTCACAAAAAGGAGTTTATTTGTCGAGAAACCGGCTCAAATCGGGCAGAGTTTTGACAGGAGAGAGGTTACTTCTCGGGAATCTCGGGGATTCGAGGCTTTCTTAGGGTTCGAGACTTGATACCGAGGCTTTAGGGGTTGTATATGAGCTTATGGAAGTGGAAAATATGAAAGAGAGTGAAGTTTAGGGTGAAAAGTGTAAAAAAATTCGGAACCCTCGCATGCCTTATATAGGCCGAAGCCTCGGATCCGATGTCATGCGAGGCTGACGCGTGTTAGACAGGTGGCGAAGGAATGGGGCTCACTTCGGATGGCAGGCTCGCAGGTGGCAGGTTCGGACTGGACCGGACTTCGGTCCAATAGGAGAAGGACACGTGCGAAGAGGCGTCCGAGGAGCGTGCGAGGGTGATGTCTGGTGTGTCTCATGCGAGGCTGTCCGAGTGGGATTGGACCGCGGAGTTGGTCGAATCAGGAGGTGCCACGCAAGGCTTCGGTCCAATCAGCAGGCGACACGTGGAGGCTCGCATGCGAGGGTGACGTGGCCGGGTACTGTTCATGCGAAATTGCCCGGTTTTCAATATTTTCTCGGTTTTTGAGCAAAAAACTTGTAAAATTCATAACTTTTCCATATGAACTCCGTTTTTGACGTTCTTTATATGCACGCGTAGGTAAAATTATACTCTACGACTTTTGTTTAGACTTTGTTGGCTAATTTTGACTTTATTTTTAATATTATTATTTTTAACAGACCGGGATAGGAAAATCCGTTAAAAATTCATAACTTCTTCATCCGATGTCCGTTTTTGTCTGTCTTTTTACCGTTGTACTACTAATGACGAGACCTTCAATTATCGTTTAGGTTGGGTCGGTTAAAAATCACTCGATCTTTATTTCGAGTTTTTAGCTGTACACTGCTATACTGAAACTTAGAAAAATCATAACTTCCTCATACGAAGTCAGATTTTGGCGTTCTTTTTATGAAAGTTCTCGGTTTAACATAAACTACAACTTTCATTTAGATTGTTAAGGCTAAAAAGCCTTTTATTAAAAATTCAGTTTTTACACTGAATAGTGTTTTGCCGGGTTTGTCGCGGATTTTCGATTGGTCATAACTTATTCGTTATAACTCGGATTTTAGTGTTCTTTATATTTTTGGAAACCTTGTTACAATCTCTACCACTTGGTTCATCCCAATCGAGATTATTTAATAATTTATTTTTGAGGGTCAATTATGTAAATATACACAGTGTGCTAAAATTTCTCTTTATTAATTTAAAAAGAAGTACAAATTGACCTACACTATTACATAGGTTTGAAATAACGGTTTGTTACATTATCCCCCCGTTAGAGAGAATTTTGTCCCGAAATTTACATTACAGATAGACTAGGGAAAAAGATGTGGATATTTCTGTTGCATTTGATCCTCCCGCTCCTAAGTGAATTCAGGTTCCCGTTTTGCATTCCAGCGAACCTTCACTATCGGGATACAGCTTTGTTTGGTTTTCTTAACTTCCCTGTCTAGTATCTCTACGGGTTCTTCCACAAAATTGAGGCTCTCGTTTAACTCGATTTCCTCGAGTGGAATCACAAGAGTCTCGTCGGATAGACACTTTTTCAAGTTCGAAACATGGAAGGTAGGATGAATGTTACTTAGTTCTTAGGGTAATCGAAGTTTGTAAGCTACAGGGCCGATTCGGGCAAGAATCTCGAATGGTCCTATGTACCTTTAACAAAACGCGGTCACCAACTTGGAATTCCAAGGGTTTTCTCCTTTTGTCAGCGTAGCTTTTCTGTCTATCCCTGGAAGCTTTAAGTTACTCCCGAATTGTACGATCTTCTCGGTAGTTTCTCGAATAATTTCTGGACCAGTGAGAGCACTGTCATGAGTTTGACCTCTAGCTAGCTGCGTGTCACCCACTTCAGCCCAGCACAGAGGGGATCTGCACTTGCGGCCATAGAGGGCTTCGAATGGAGCAGCCTTTATGCTAGTGTGATAACTGTTGTTATAAGAGAACTCAACAAGGGATAAATGAATATCCCATGCCTTTCCAAAGTCTATCACACAAGCTCGTAACATATATTCTAATGTTTGAATCGTCCACTCACTTTGTCCGTCGGTTTGCAGATGGTAGGCTGTACTCATGTCCAGCCTAGTTCCCAGAGAGTTTTGTAAAGACTACCAAAAACGAGAGGTGAATCTACTATCTCGGTCCGAAATAATAGATATTGGCACACCATGCAGTCTAACAATCTCCTTGAGGTATGTTCTTGTTGGATTTTCCATCTTGTCGGTCTCCTTGATTGGTAAGAAGTGTGCGGATTTGGTTAATCTATCGACGATTACCCAAATAGTATCATAACCACTCGATGTCTTGGGTAACTTGGTTATGAAATCCATTGTAATCCGCTCCCACTTCCATTCAGGGATTTCAGGTTGTTGTAATAAACCTGAAGGTTTCTGGTACTCTACCTTAACTTTGGCGCAAGTAAGGCACTTGCCCACAAAGGTAGCGATTTCGGCCTTCATGTTAGGCCACCAGTATAGTTTCTTAAGGTCCAGATACATATTGTCTGAACCTGGGTGGATGGAGTATCGGGTTTTGTGTGCTTCATTCATAACCACATCTTTGTAACCACCGAACTTTGGTGTCCAGATCCGGTTCATGAAATAATAGACTCCATCATCCCTGACTTCGAAGTTCTTATCCATTCCTCTCAGGGTTTCACCTGCCATATTTTCGGGTTTCAAGGCTTCAAGTTGAGCTTCCTTGATCTGCGTGGACAGATGCGAATGGATTGTCATGGTCAATGACTTTACTCGGCGTCCCGAGTATTCTTTTCTACTAAGGGCGTCAGCTACTACGTTTGCTTTACCAGGGTGATAAAGAATTTCACATTCGTAGTCATTAAGTAGCTCGACCCATCGTCGTTGTCTCATGTTCAGCTCTTTCTGATCGAAGATGTGCTGGTGACTTTTATGGTCCGTGAATATTGTGCATTTCGTGCCATATAAGTAATGTCTCCAGATCTTTAGAGCAAACACCACTGCTCCTAGTTCAAGGTCATGTGTTGTATAGTTGACTTCATGTGTCTTTAGCTGTCTTGAGGCATAGAATATAACCTTTCCTCTTTGCATAAGAACACATCCAAGCCCTTGATTAGAAGCATCACAGTACACTATGAAATCCTCTGTCCCTTCAGGGAGAGACAGGATCGGTGCACTACACAAAGCTCGCTTTAGCGTTTGGAACGCTGTTTCTTGCTTTTCTCCCCAGCTAAAGGTTACACCCTTTTGGGTCAGGGTTGTAAGAGGCTTAGCTATTCGAGAGAAATTTTGAATGAATCTGCGATAATAGCCAGTAATACCTAAGAATTGACGGATTTCTGTAGGTGTTTTGGGTGCTGACCAGTTTTCAATTGCCTTTATTTTGGAAGGGTCGGCGTGTATTCCTTCTGAACTAACCACGTGACCTAGGAAATCTACCTTCCTGATCCAAAATTCACACTTTGAAAACTTCGCATAGAGCTTCTCTGATCTAAGAGTTTGTAACATTTGACGAAGATGTTGGCCATGTTCCTCTTTGCTTTTTGAGTAGATAAGGATATCGTCAATGAAGACTATAACGAATTTGTCCAGGAATGGACGACACACTCTGTTCATTAGATCCATGAACACTGCAGGTGCATTCGTCAATCCGAATGGCATCACTATAAACTCGTAATGACCATAACGAGTTCTAAACGCGGTTTTGGGAACGTCTTCCTCCAAAATTCGTAACTGGTGATACCCGGATCTTAAGTCTATCTTCGAGAAGTAGTTCGCACCTTGAAGTTGGTCGAACAGATCGTCAATGCGAGGCAGAGGGTATCGATTCTTGATGGTAAGTTTATTCAGCTCGTGGTAGTCTATACACACGCGGAATGATCCATCCTTCTTCTTTACAAACAAAACCGGTGCTCCCCAAGGTGAGAAGCTTGGTCTTATGAAACCTTTGCTTAGGAGTTCGTTAAATTGGCTGGATAATTCCTGCATTTCAGAAGGTGCAAGACGATATGGAGATTTGGCTACACGGGTAGCTCCAGGGATTAAGTCAATTCGGAATTCGACTTGTCGTTCGGGAGGCACCCCTGGAAGATCATCGGGAAATACATCGGGAAAGTTGCAGACCTCGGGAATACTCGCGATGTCTTTCACTTCTTGCTTTTTGTCTACCACGTGAGCTAAGAATGCACAGTACTCCTTGCGAAGGTATTTCTGTGCCTTGATGCAAGAAATGATCTGAAGGTTCGTTCCGGGTTTGTCGCCGTAAATAACAAGAGTTTCATTAGTTGGTAAGTTCAAGCGAATAGCTCTTTCATAGCATAGGATGTCGGCATGGTTGGGGCACAACCAATCCATACCTATTATGATGTCAAAACTTTTGATAGAGACCGGCATAAGGTCTATTGGGAAAGACAAGTCATTTAAGGTAAGGGTACATCCTATGTATATATCATTGGTGGATTCGGATTTCCCGTTAGCCATTTCTACTGTAAAAGTTTCATTTAGTGGTTGAGAGTTTTGATTTAGTGGATGTTTAAAGTTATGGCTCACGAAGCTCCTCTCAGCACCACAATCAAAAAGAATGCATGCATAAGTATTGTTGAGAACGAACGTACCCGTGACCACTGTAGGGTGTCCCACCGCTTCTTCGTGACCCAGTGCTAAAATTCTCCCAACCCCACCGGCATTTCCAGCTTTTGGACAATCTCTCTTGAAATGCCCCACATCACCGTATTGGTAGCATGTTCGACCTACTCCAGCGGCAGGTACTTGATTAAGGGGTTGAGGTGGTGTTCTACAGAATCGGGCAGTATGCCCTTTTCCTGTTGCAGTTACGGCACTGCATTTCTTGGCAATTTCCGGTGTGGTGAAAATTGCACTTGTTGCATTTAGGGAGGCTACCAGCATATGGTTTAGTTGGTGCTGGGTTGTTAGGGGCAACAGCAGGCACATCGGCAGGTATGGCAGCAGGTACAGTAGCAGCATGGACTGCCACTATTTGTTGCTTCTTTGAAGGTTCCAGGGGAGATTTGCCCTTCCTTTTGTTCCAACCCTTCTTCTTGTTGTTGTTGTTGTTCTCCTTAGGTTGTTCTGGAGCAATAACCACAGAGTTTTGACGGGCTCCGTGGTCGATAAGAGATTGTGCCAGTTCTTTGGCACTGTCAAAAGTAATAGGCTTTGAAGCTAAAACACTTGACTGAATTTGGGGCGACATACCCCAAATATATCTCTCAATCTTTTTACTCTCCATAGGAACCATATCCGGAAAAAGAATTGCCAGATCACAGAACCTACTGGTATAGGTTGATATTTCAGAACCAACCATTGTAAGATCCCATAGTTCTTGCTCTAGTTTCTGTATCTCCCCTCGCGGACAGTATTCCCGCATTAACATGGCTTTTAGACTCTCCCAGCTGATGGAGTTAGCCACTACTAGAGTAAGTGACTTAATGTGGCCATTCCACCACGTTAGAGCCCTATCAGAAAAAGTACAGGCAGCAAATTTAACTTTGCTACCCTCAGGACAGGAGCAAATTTCAAAGATTGCTTCCGTCTTCTCAATCCATTGTCTTAGTGCCATAACTCCCCCGGTTCCATTAAAGGTCCTGGGTTTGGCATTGGAAAAATCCTTATAAGTGAATTCTCGCGAATGCCCATGACTTTCGCCATGGTTGGAAGGATGTGAACCAGCTCCCGACCCACTAGTACCAGGAGTATTGATATGAGACATGGCAGCCACTACAGTTGCCGTGACTACTGCTTGAAACATAACCACATCGAATTGAGGAGGTGGTGGTGGAGGTGGCTTCGGTGCTCCATTTTCATTGTTACGTCTTGGATTTCTACGATGAGGCATCTTTTTCTATAAAAGTCAATAGATAAAAAGATAGTGAGATATCAAGAATGAATATGAATTTGATATCTCTGAACTTAAACACTTAATTAAACAAGAATCTTGTAAAGAATTGAAAATAGATGTCCACTGCAAGTACAACTTGCAACAGGATAGTATAAAATGGAGTGGTTATTTTTCAAAGAGTATGAAAATACATGTCGATTGTATTGGTATATTAAGTATATGTAATCTGGATACTTGATCCTAAAGCAGGTCTTTAATAAACCACAATATTGCGAAAGCATCGACATCAAACCGACCTACCAAAAATAAAAATTTTCGTGGTCGTATTGAAAAGTATGAAAAATAACACTGGAACATATCCGTAATCCCAAAACTTTGGAATGGAATGTTTATGAAAATTGTAATAACTCTTGTTGAATTAAAGTGCTTATTATTTTATTGATACTTGATTTTGTACATATCATGAAAGTAGTCTATACATTCAGTATATTAAACTAGAAAGTAGAAGTAGTGTAAACACTACTTGCGGTGGTTACTACGACGGTTGCTGGGTTCTGCCTCATCCTGCGTCTTCCAGCTCCTTTCTTGTGCATCCTGATGCTCTCTCAACTCCCTTATCTCGGATTGAGCAGCATTAAGTTGCCTTTGAAGGGCTTCAGTATGATGCTGGGTGTCGTCCTGCATTTCATCAAGACGAAGGATATCTGCAGTGTTAGCATGCGCAATCGTGTTCACTTGTAGGATTCGATTGATCGAAAGCCTTGATTGATCGAATTAACAGGCTATTCGGTTGACTATAACTGGAAGAGCTCTATCGGTTGTTCCTCCTCTAGAGACATTATAGAACCCTCGTGCTATTCCGTAGGGAGGGCGTTGGCCGTCTTGCCGACTCCAATGGTTGATATATTGGCCCCAATCGGGTATGGGTTCTGCTTCTTCTTGTCTCAGGGGACGTAACCCCGGGTTGCAGACTTGTGGCTCTGTATCCGTACCACTTGATTTGCTGTCCTCAGATGGTTCTTCATCTGAGTCTTCTTCTGGATCCTCCTCTGGATCCTCTGCTACCCATCCTTCATTGCCATGATTTGGAAAATAAGGGTCCCCTGGTAGATGATGTCCTGCCATTGTGTCTGTACGAGAATAAGGTTATGAGAACTGCCTAAAAAACTAAAGCATATCGATGTTTTAAAATATTCTTGTAGTATTTTATGTTCTGTTCTAAAGTTTCTTCTGTAGTTGGTAAGTTTTAGACATGTCACAACACTACTATCACTCCCAAACACAAGTTGGTCATATCTGAAATCAATATAGTTGATCAGACTATATTAATTCTAGATATGATTACATAACTGCCCGGGTTTGACTGTAATGTTCAACATCCAAATACTTTTAAGTTCTTATGACTATGTACTTGTAGGTATGCATGTTAGTATACTCCTTGTAAAAATACTTAAAGTTTTAAAAAGTATACTTGTAGTCAGAGCTCCTAGCCCCAATGTATTTATAGTTTGTATATCTTTTATGGATTGATATACTGAGTTCACTATAAACAATGCTCTGATACCAATCTGTCACACCCCCAAACCAGACGGCGGAAACGTCTGGGGGTGGAGGACTTCATTTGTAGTATCACAACACATGCATCATAGTAATCAAAGTACAAACAACCATTGTATTTAATAGTATAAGTATTTACATGTGTTCAATCATTGTATATTGAAACCAAAATAGTTATACAAAAGAAGAAGATATGACTCATAATAGCTCCATCTTCTCAAAAAGCTCGGGGAGTACCTGTTATTATTTCCCTGAGAATACAAGTAATTTGAAAAGAGAGTATTAACAATAAGTTGAGTGAGTACATAAGTCTTTATGCTTAAAAGGGTGTCTTTGTATCTTGAATATGAAAACTGTTCCAGAAAATCCCATATTTTCTGTTGTATGTGAAAAGTAGTTTTATTCCCATAAAATCGTTCTATTTGTAAAGCAATGTTCTGTATTTGTAAAACTTGTAACTGAGAGTGTGCCTGGCTTCACCAGCTGTTATTGAAAACTGTAGTATACCATTATACTTTGTATTTTGTAAACTGGTACTTTGAAGATGTACTTACGTTTAGTTGTTTATACACTAACGTGTTGTTAATATCTTTTTAATGAGTTATTATAACCATACTAAGATATGATCTCCTGAAACAAACGCCTTGTGGGCGTTTAAACTGGTGATAACAATTGCCACTCATTGGCGTGTATGCCTGACTGTAGCTAGCAGCCTGAGTGCGCGGTTGTCAATCCCGATATAGATCTACACACAACTTGTTTCGATCCCCGGGCTAGAGATTCTGGTTATAATGTCAGGGCTTTACCTTGGTTGTCTAAAATGAATTAAACAACCTGTCACACCCCAAAACCGGAACGGCGGAAACGTTTAGGGGTGGAGGACGTCATGTTCAGTATCACAACAAAGTATAGTAGTAAACAAGCAACAACATCATCCATTGCATTAATAATATAATTTCATACAAGTGTATTCTGTAAAGTTTATAAGACACCAAAAATGTAAATAAAAATATGAGATGAGTCTTGAACGAGCTCCATCTTCTCAAAATCCTGGCATCGGTACCTATCTACTGATGACCTGAGAATACAAGTTATTTTGAAAGAGTTGATCAGCTTTAAAGCTGGTGAGATCATAAGTATTTTAGTGTCCTTGTTTGTATGAAAGTATTTGTATGTACTTGATGTAATGTTTGTAAATGTTTGTATCTCCTAGAAAATCCTATATTTTCTACTAAACGTAGCCTTCTACCAAGGCATCAAATGTCCTGTATGTTTGTTTCTTGTAAAAGTGTGTATTTTCCCAAATATGACTATCATTAACCAAAAATATAGTTTTTACATTAACGTTCATTGTGTGAAGATCACAAAGTGAATGCAATGGGGAAATAATAAAGTACTGTAGTGTTGTATTAAGTAACTACTGCTGTACTAATTACCTTAAACCAATTGTTATTTAAAGTAACATGTGATATGCCTGTACCTTACTACCGACTAAAAACACGACGATGAAAGACGTCGGAAGAAATGACATTTGGCACCCGTAGACTTGCAAGTCCCACTGTAGTGAGTAGCAAGGTGTAGGATAGTCAATCCAGTATAGATCTATACACAAATTCAATGCTCTCCTTGTAGGAGACTCTGGATACAAAACGAGCCATGACAGGTGATGTCATGCCCCGTTACGTGGCTCACATAACTGTTGTAATGTTCTTGTATATGTATTGTATGTACTATTGTAATGTATGTACTAGTTGTATTGTATGTTCTCTCTGTCTAGTATGTATACATGTTCTCTCTGTATGTTATTGTTTGTTTCTCATCATAGTATTCTCTATCTGTATGTTATGTTTGTTTCTCATCATAGAATGTATTGACTCATGTATGAACTGACTCGTTGTATGTTTCACTGTTCTAGTAATAGTATTAGTAACTTCCTAAACTATACCTATTATAGTTTACTAGCAATGTTGTTTGTATGTATGAACATGATTGTATACCTTTGCTATCCAAAGGTATTGAACTGAATGAGGGAACTTTTATATCAATACACATATACATAATATATAACTAAGATTCAAACGACCTTCGGACAAATAGCCAATACCCTAAGTCCACAACCAAACAAGGAACAGGAAGCAAGGCGAGCTATCAGTCCTAAGTCCTTTCAATCCTACTTATATAACTATATCTATATAGATATGCATTTGACAAAGTATAAGTTTAAAAGAGTTTGAATAAAAAGTATTTAACATGTAAAAGCATTTGATAATCATTTGAAGTAGTTTTGTTTGATAAAACAGCTAATTGAATAACAAATCCTTTGTTTGATAGTTATTAATCACATGTGATTGATATAATAACTATAATGTTTCAACTTGTATTCCCCCCCCCCCCCATAAAAGCATTTAAAATCATTTAAAAGGTAGATTAAGGGGTATGAACTCACCTGTAGTGAGTGGTTTGGATGAACGGATGGTATAGGATACTAAGTGTCAAGTGAAGACTTGAACACACACACGAATCCTATTTAACATATATTGACAGATATATGTATCCAATTAGTCATTTAACAACTAATTAACCAAGTTAAGCCACCTTAGGACATGGTAAACACTTTGATTCATGTGCTAGAAGTAACAAGGGTTGCATCTAAGGGTTGTAGGGGTTTGCTTTTGAGTTTACGGTCCAAGGGTAAACTCTCCATGAGTTTACGGTTTAGGGTTTATGGTCCTAATGGGTTTACGGCCATAAACCCATGTTAACTTCTACCATTTTGTGTTTTAAGGTCTTACAAGTCAAGGTTAAGTATCCTATGATCAAGTCCAAGCCTTAGGAAGTAATAGTGGCACCATTGCACCACCTTTTAGAGTTTACGGCCCATGGTCAATTCTCCATGAGTTTAGGGCCGTAAACTCATGTGTGCTTGGTTCTTTTGCTTGTTTAAGGTCCTAAACTCCTCAAGGAAGTGATCTAGACTTGTATCCAAGGCTTAGGAAGGGACTAGGCCTTATAATGGCCCTTTCATTAGAGTTTACGGCCCAAGGAGATTGCCTTGGCCGTAAACACTTATGATCTTATGTTTCTTGATGTTTTCTAGTTGTTTAACAAGTGTATCAAGCCTATAACAAGATAAGGTAAGAGTACTTACAATATAGAAGCTTGTAAGGGTGTTTAAAGTCCAAGAACACTAGTGTGTGTTCTTGGTGAAATGAAGAACACTTGAAGATCTATCAAAATGAAGAGATTTCATGGATGAAATCATGTAAGATCACTAGATGATGAAGGACATCAACTAATCAAGGTAATAAACACTTACAAAGTTGAAGATCAAGAAGGAAAATCGGATGATACTTGAGAGAGAATGAGTTTCTAGGCTGGAAATGGTAAAAAAAATGAGTAAAATGACTAAGTGTCATATTTATACTCCTTAGAGTTTACGGCCGTAAACTCCCTGTTTGGGCCGTAAACTCCAAACTCTTGGAGTTTTGAGACTTTATTGATGCACAATAAACCCTAGAGTATACGTCTTATAATTTCCTTTTTGAAGGTCTAGGCTGTAGAACACTCAAACTGACTCCAAATAGCTTAAAAGTTAGCAGAAACAAATCTGACTTCTATTGAAGTGAATGGTTGTACAAGATAGAAATTTCGAGTTGTCACATCATCCCCCCGTTAGAAGGAATTTCATCCCGAAATTAGAGTTTAAGCAAATAAGTAGTTACAAATAACTAAGTAAAAAGATGAGGATATTTCAGTTTCATCTGATCCTCTCGCTCCCAAGTGAATTCAGGTCCTCGCTTGGCGTTCCAGCGAACCTTCACTATCGGGATTCGGCTTTGTTTTGTTTGTTTGACCTCTCGGTCCATGATCTCTACAGGTTCTTCCACGAAGTTGAAGCTCTCGTTGATCTCGATCTCGTCGAGTGGGATTACAAGAGTCTCTTCGGACAGACACTTTTTCAAGTTTGAGATGTGGAAAGTAGAATGTACGTTACTGAGTTCGTGTGATAAGTTGAGTTTGTAAGCTACAGGGCCGATTCTGGCGAGAATCTCGAAAGGCCCTATGTATCATGGATTTAGCTTTCCACGCTTTCCGAAGCGTATCAAGCCTTTCCAGTGTGAGACCTTCAATAGAACACGGTCGCCCACCTGGAATTCCAACATTTTCCTTCGTTTGTCTGCGTAGCTTTTCTGTCGGTCTCTAGAGGCTTTCAATCGTTCACGAATCTGAACGATCTTCTCTGTCGTTTCCCGAATGATCTTCAGACCGGTGAGAGTGCTGTCAGGAACTCGTCCTTTAGCTAACTGGGTGTCACCCACCTCAGCCCAGCACAGAGGGGATCTGCACTTTCGGCCATAGAGGGCTTCAAATGGAGCAGCCTTTATGCTCGTGTGATAACGATTGTTATAGGAAAACTCGACAAGGGCTAAATGAGTATCCCATGCTTTCCCAAAGTCGATCACGCAGGCTCGCAACATAGCTTCCAAGGTTTGGATAGTCCTCTCACTTTTTCCGTCGGTCTGTGGATGATAGGCTGTACTCATGTCCAGCCTAGTTCCTAAGGAACTTTGTAGCGACTGCCAGAACCTCGAAGTGAATCTACTATCTCTATCGGAGATAATAGATATAGGAACACCATGCAGTCGTACGATCTCCCTAATGTAGGTTCTTGTAAGCTTCTCCATCTTGTCTGTTTCTTTGATAGGCAGGAAGTGTGCGGACTTGGTTAACCTGTCTACGATCACCCAAATGGTATCGAGACCACCCGTCGTCGTGGGCAACTTGGTTATGAAGTCCATTGTGATCCGCTCCCACTTCCATTCCGGTATCTCCGGCTGTTGTAGTAATCCTGACGGTTTCTGGTATTCGACCTTAACTTTGGCGCAAGTAAGGCATTTACTTATGAAGGTAGCAATCTCTGCTTTCATGTTAGGCCACCAGTATAGCTTTTTAAGATCCATATACATCTTATCTGAACCTGGGTGGACGGAATACCGAGTGTTGTGCGCTTCGGTCATGACCAAGTCTCTGAAACCACCGTGTTTCGGTGTCCAGATCCGATCCATGAGATATAAAGCTCCGCCACCCTTGACTTCCAATTTCTTATCCATCCCTCGAAGGGATTCACTTGCCACATTTTCAGGTTTTAATGCGTCGAGCTGAGCTTCCTTGATTTGTGTGGATAAGTGTGAATGGATAGTCATAGTCAATGATTTGACTCTACGACCAGAGTATTCTTTCCGACTTAGGGCGTCAGCTACTATGTTGGCTTTACCCGGATGATAACGAATTTCGCATTCGTAATCACTGAGTAGCTCGACCCACCGTCGTTGTCTCATGTTGAGCTCCTTCTGGTCGAATATATGTTGTAGGTTTTTGTGGTCTGTAAAGATAGTGCTTTTTGTACCATACAGGTAGTGTCTCCAGATCTTCAGAGCAAACACAACTGCTCCTAGCTCAAGATCATGTGTGGTATAGTTGACCTCGTGTGTCTTCAGCTGTCTTGAGGCAAAGGGATTACCTTACCTCGCTGCATCAGAACACAGTCGAGCCCTTGGTTTGACGCATCGCCATAGACAGCGAAGTCTTCTATCCCTTCGGGGAGGGATAGTATTGGTGCGGTGCACAAGGCTCGCTTGAGTGTTTGGAACGCTCTCTCGTACTTCTCTTCCCATTCAAAGGATACGCCCTTCTGGGTTAGTGTTGTAAGAGGTTTCGCAATTCGGGAGAAGTTCTGAATGAACCTGCGATAGTAGCCAGCGAGGCCTAGAAATTGACGAATTTATGTAGGCGTCTTCGGTGCTGACCAGCTCTCAATGGCTTTGATTTTGGACGGGTCCACGTGTATACCTTCTTCGCTAACCACGTGTCCTAAGAATTCGACTCTTCGGATCCAAAATTCGCATTTCGAGAACTTCACATAGAGCTTCTCCGATCGTAATGTTTCCAAGACTTGTCGCAGATGTTGACTATGCTCCTCCTTGCTTCGAGAGTAGATACGTATGTAATCGATGAAGACGATGAAGAATTGATCCAAGTAAGGACGACACACCCTATTCATTAAATCCATGAATACTGCGGGCGCGTTGGTTAATCCGAACGGCATCACTACGAATTCGTAGTGCCCATAACGAGTTCAGAAGGCTGTCTTCGGAACATCCTCCCCTAGCACTCGTAGTTGGTGATATCCGGATCTTAAGTCGATTTTTGAAAAGAAGTTCGCCCCTTGAAGTTGGTCAAATAAATCGTCTATACGAGGCAGAGGGTAACGATTTTTGACGGTTAGTTTGTTGAGCTCCCTGTAGTCGATGCACATACGAAACGATCCGTCTTTCTTCTTGACGAACAAGACTGGAGCTCCCCAGGGTGAGAAGCTTGGTCTTATAAAGCCCTTGCTGAGCAATTCGTTAAGTTGACCGGACAGTTCTTGCATCTCTGCAGGTGCTAGACGATAGGGCGATTTGGCTACTGGGGTAGCCCCTGGAACTAAGTCGATTCTGAACTCGACTTGACGTTGCGGAGGTAATCCTGGGAGTTCTTCTGGAAAGATGTCGGGAAAATCACGTACTACTGGAATGTTCTTAATAGATTTCGTTTCTTGGCTCACATCGACAACATGAGCAAGGAATGCGCGACATTCCTTTCGCAAGAATTTCTGGGCTTGAATGCTCGAGATGAGGCGAAGGTTAGTGCCAGGTTTGTCGCCATAGATTACTAGAGTTTCGCTAGACGGCAGATTAAGGCGAACAACCTTTTCATAACACATGATGTCGGCACGATGTAGACTCAACCAATCCATACCGATAATGACGTCGAAACTTTTAATTGAGACCGGCATGAGGTCGATCGAAAATGAATGGCTATCTAAAGTTAGGGTACATCCTATGAATATACTGCTAGTGCTCTCTGTCTTCCCATTAGCCATTTCTACAGTGAACGGTTCTTTTAGTGCATGCGATTTATTCTTAAGTAAGTGAGCAAATTTCCGGTTCACGAAACTCCTTTCCGCTCCACTATTAAACATTATGCATGCATAAGAGTTATCGAGGAGAAACGTACCAGTGACCACTGTGGGGTCGGCAACCGCTTCCTCATTGCCTATAGCCAGAACTCTTCCTACTCCGCCGGCGATCCCTGCCTTCGGGCAGTTCGTAGTGGCCCGCTTCGCCACAATTGTAGCAAGCTTGGCTCACTGCAGCGCCGGGGACTTGGTTGACTGGCCTTGCCGGAGCTTTGCAGAAACGGGCAATGTGCCCCTTCCTGTTGCAGTTTGAACACTGCATTTCCCGGCAGGCTCCTATGTGGTGGAAGTTGCATTTGTTGCACTTGGGAAAACTTCCAGCGTATTGCTTTACCGGAGCAGCGGCGGCAGGTGCTATCGCAGCATGAACTGCCACAACCTGCTGCTTTTTGGCAGCCTTCTTCTTCTTTTTGTCATCCCAGAACTTCCGCTTGGTGTCGGCGGATTTGGAGGGTTCCGAGATGGCTAGGGTTGTTGTTGCTGATAGGGTACGGACCCCATGGTCAATGAGCCGTTGTGCCAACCTCTTGGCACTATCGAATGTAGTGGGGTTTGAAGCTAAAACATTCCCTTGAAATGGAGGCACCAGCCCCTAGATGTACCTCTTTATTGTCTTTCCCTCTGTGTGAACCATGTTGGGACAGAGGGCCACCAGCTCGCAGAATCTGGCGGTGTAGGAGACTATGTCGGAGCCCTTCATAGTTAGGCTCCACAGTTCTTGCTCGCAGAATCTGGCAGGCTCCTATGTGGTGGAAGTTGCATTTGTTGCACTTGGGCAAACTTCCAGCGTACTGCTTTACCGGAGCAGCGGCGGCAGGTGCTATCGCAGCATGAACTGCCACAACCTGCTGCTTTTTGGCAGCCTTCTTCTTCTTTTTGTCATCCCAGAACTTCCGCTTGTTGTCGGCGGATTTGGAGGGTTCCGAGATGGCTAGGGTTGTTGTTGCTGATAGGGTACGGACCCCATGGTCAATGAGCCGTTGTGCCAACCTCTTGGTACTATCGAATGTAGTGGGGTTTGAAACTAAAACATTCCCCTGAAATGGAGGCACCAGCCCCCAGATGTACCTCTTTATTGTCTTTCCCTATGTGTGAACCATGTTGGGACAGAGGGCCACCAGCTCGCAGAATCTGGCGGTGTAGGAGACTATGTCGGAGCCCTTCATGGTTAGGCTCCACTGTTCTTGCTCCAGTTTCTGGATTTCGCCCCTCGGGCAGTATTCTTCAATCATTAGCTCTGTCAGAGCTTCCCAGCCCATGGTAATTGCCACTACTAGAGATAGTGACTTGACATGGCTATTCCACCATGTCAGAGATTTTGCCTCGAAGGTGCAAGCAGCGAACTTGACCTTGCTCCCTTCTGGACAGGAGCAGATTTCGAAAACCGATTCGGTTTTCTCGAACCATTGCGAGAGGGCAATGACTCCGCCAGTCCCTTTAAAGGACATTGGCTTGCAGTTGGTGAAGTCCTTATAGGAGCACTCTCTCAAGCGCACAGGGATTTCACCATGAGTAGATTCAACAGGTGTTCCTCCTCCAGTGGAACCGGAAGAATGATATTGAGCCATGGCTGTTGCCACAGCCTCAGCTACTGCAGCATTTAGAGCTGCCGTATCGATTTGAGGAGTAGGTGGTGGTGTTGGAGTTATCGGAGGATTGTGTCTTGTTGATCGGCGCGGAGGCATCTTTTAGCTATAAGTTTACAAATATGACAATATGGGTAAGAATAGAGAAATTGATGAGAGTGACTCATGGACTAACTCTCCGTAGCCCAACAACACAATTGAATAGTATGATTGAATGTAGATCTAGTACTAAAAGATGATAGCATATGGATATAAATTTCCATGATATTAGATATCTGTCAAATATACTGGTATTACAGATGTAATGAGTTCGGGAAAAGTGACCTAGGAGTAGGTCTTACATCAAACCAAGATGGGAAAATTTTGAAAGAACTAAGACCAAATCATCACTTAACTGATCTAAGGCCTTTACAAAGATAGGAATTTAAACTAGAGTTTTTACATAAACTAAGTTATATCCAAAAGAGAAGGTTGAGTAGGCTCTATCTACGACGAGAGCCACTAGTGTGAGTCTTTGATTCTGACAGACGGCGCTCCATGTCTCTCATATGCCTTTCTGTCATTGCCTGTCGAGCTCGAAGTTCCCTGACTTCAGCTCGGGTTTCAGTAAGTTCTCTTTGTAGGGCTGTATTATGGACCTGATTCCTTTTATGAGCAGACTCTAGCTGACGAATGCGGACTGTGTTAACGCCAGAGTTGGCTTTAATCTCCACTACTCGGTCGATAGCTGCTCGACCTTGCTCGGTGTTCCGAGCAATCCTACGGACCATGATGGGCAGGACTTGGTCAGCTGAACCTCCCTCATTTAGGTTGTAAAAGCTTCGGTCCCCATTGTAGGGAATGGGTTGACCCTCTTCCTGACTCCATCTGTTCAAGTTTGTGGCCCACAAAGGTGTGAGTCCTTGAAATCGTGGACGAGGGTTTGGGTTTGGAGCTACTGTGGGTAGGTTGTTGACTTCAGGTTCTGAGTCAGAACCATCAGAAAAGCCTTCAGCTTGGTGATCATCCAAAGGGATTGGGTGATCACCTTCTGGCTCTTCTCCCAGCCATCCTGCATTGCCGTTGTTGGGATAGTACGGGTCTCCGGGAAGATGGAATCCAACCATGATATCTACGCGAGAAAAGGGGTATAAGATATAACTAAATACACGCATTAAGTAGATAATTATAAGATGATCTTTATTAGTTACATCAATACTTGTTTAGTGCATACCAGTTATATGTACTCAAAACAGGATAGACCTTCGAATAAGTGACCCTAACTCTAAGCCCACAACCAAACAAGGAACAGGAAGTAAAGCAAAGATAACAGATTCTAAGTCTATGACATTCTACTTACATATAACCTTAGCGTATCCACTTAGCAACTATTGACATACTAATAAAGACCTTTAATTCTCAGATAAGTAATTATAGTAACACAAAATACTCCTATAGTATTTTAAGTTTATGTTCTGTTCTATTGCTTTCATTGTAGCAGTGTTGGTAAGTTTTTAGACTTGTTGCAACCTCACAACCATCCTTAGGCACATGCTAGTCACTCCTCGGATAATATAGTTGATCAGGCTATATCTTCCCAGGGTTGACTATATGTCTCTAAGTCTAATTGTGTTGCCCAACAATCGTAATACTTTTGTTCTGTCCTAGTGACATTGATGTTAGTATGAATGCAGGTATGTATACTTGGTTAAATATTTTATTATTTAAAAGTATAAACTCTTGGTCAGAGTATTTTAATCCCGTTGTGTTTATAGTTTGTATATCGTTTATGGGTTGATATACTCGATTCACTATAAACAAAGCTCTGATACCAATCTGTCACACCCCAAAACCGGAACGGCAGAAACGTTCAGGGGTGGAGGACGTCATGTTCAGTATCACAACAAAGTATAGTAGTAAACAAGCAACAACATCATCCATTGCATTAATAATATAATTTCATACAAGTGTGTTCTGTAAAGTTTATAAGACACCAAAAATGTAAATCAAAATATGAGATGAGTCTTGAACGAGCTCCATCTTCTCAAAATCCTGGCATCGGTACCTGTCTACTGATGACCTGAGAATACAAGTTATTTTGAAAGAGTTGATCAGCTTTAAAGCTGGTGAAATCATAAGTATTTTAGTGTCATTGTTTGTATGAAAGTATTTGTATGTACTTGATGTAATGTTTGTAAATGTTTGTATCTCCTAGAAAATCCTATATTTTCTACTAAACGTAGCCTTCTACCAAGGCATCAAATGTCCTGTATGTTTGTTTCTTGTAAAAGTGTGTATTTTCCCAAATATGACTATCATTAACCAAAAATATAGTTTTTACATTACCGTTCATTGTGTGAAGATCACAAAGTGAATGCAATGGGGAAATAATAAAGTACTGTAGTGTTGTATTAAGTAACTACTGCTGTACTAATTGTTATTTAAAGTAACATGTGATATGCCTGTACCATACTACCGACTAAAAACACGACGATGAAAGACGTCGGAAGAAATGACATTTGGCACCCGTAGACTTGCAAGTCCCACTGTAGCGAGCAACAAGGTGTAGGATAGTCAATCCAGTATAGATCTATACACAAATTCAACGCTCTCCTTGTAGGAGACTCTGGATACAAAACGAGCCATGACAGGTGATACCATGCCCCGTTACGTGGCTCACATAACTGTTGTAATGTTCTTGTATATGTATTGTATGTACTATTGTAATGTATGTACTAGCTGTATTGTATGTTCTCTGTGTCTAGTATGTATGTATGTTCTCTCTGTATGTTATTGTTTGTTTCTCATCATAGTATTCTCTATCTGTATGTTATGTTTGTTTCTCATCATAGAATGTATTGACTCATGTATGAACTGACTCGTTGTATGTTTCATTGTTCTAGTAATAGTATTAGTAACTTCCTAAACTATACCTATTATAGTTTACTACCAATGTTGTTTGTATGTATGAACATGATTGTATACCTTTGCTACCCAAAGGTATTGAACTGAATGAAGGAACTTTTATATCTATACACATATACATAATATATAACTAAGATTCAAAAGACCTTCAGACAAATAACCGATACCCTAAGTCCACAACCAAACAAGGAACAGGAAGCGAGGCGAGTTATCAGTCCTAAGTCCTTTCAATCCTACTTATATAACTATATCTATATAGATATGCATTTGACAAAGTATAAGTTTAAAAGAGTTTGAATAAAAAGTATTTAACATGTAAAAGCATTTGATAATCATTTGAAGTAGTTTTGTTTGATAAAACAGCTAATTGAATAGCAAATCCTTTGTTTGATAGTTATTAATCACATGTAATTGATATAATAACTATAATGTTTCAACTTGTATTCCCTCCCATAAAAGCATTTAAAATCATTTAAAAGGTAGATTAAGGGGTATGAACTCACCTGTAGTGAGTGGTTTGGATGAACAGATGGTATAGGATGCTAAGTGTTAAGTGAAGACTTGAACACACACACACATATTGACACATATATGTATCCAATTAGTCATTTAATAACTAATTAACCAAGTTAAGACACCCTAGGACATGGTAAACACTTTGATTCATGTGCTAGAAGTACCAAGGGTTGCATCTAAGGGTTGTAGGGCTTTGCTTTTGAGTTTACGGTCCAAGGGTAAACTCTCCATGAGTTTACGGTTTAGGGTTTACGGTCCTAATGGGTTTACGGCCGTAAACCCATGTTAACTTCTACCATTTTGTGTTTTAAGGTCTTACAAGTCAAGGTTAAGTATCATATGATCAAGTCCAAGCCTTAGGAAGTAATAGTTGCACAATTGCACCACCTTTTAGACTTTACGGCCCATGGTCAATTCTCCATGAGTTTACGGACGTAAACTCATGTGTGCTTGGTTCTTTTGCTTGTTTAAGGTCCTAAACTCCTCAAGGAAGTGATCTAGACTTGTATCCAAGGCTTAGGAAGGTACTAGGCCTCATAATGGCCCTTTCATTAGAGTTTACGGCCCAAGGAGATTGCCTTGGCCGTAAACACTTATGATCTTATGTTTCTTGATGTTTTCTAGTTGTTTAACAAGTGTATCAAGCCTATAACAAGCTAAGGTAAGAGTACTTACAATATAGAAGCTTGTAAGGGTGTTTAAAGTCCAAGAACACTAGTGTGTGTTCTTGGTGTTCTTGGTGAAATGAAGAACACTTGAAGATCTATCAAAATGAAGAGATTTCATGGATGAAATCATGTAAGATCACTAGATGATGAAGGATATCAACTAATCAAGGCAAGAAACACTTACAAAGTTGAAGATCAAGAAGTAAAATCGGATGATACTTGAGAGAGAATGAGTTTCTAGGCTTGAAATGGTAAAAAAATGAGTAAAATGACTAAGTGTCATATTTATACTCCTTAGAGTTTACGGCCGTAAACTCCTTGTTTGGGCCGTAATCTCCAAACTCTTGGAGTTTTGAGACTTTATTGATGCACAATAAACCCTAGAGTATACGTCTTATAATTTCCTTTTTGAAGGTCTAGGCTGTAGAACACTCAAACAGACTCCAAACAACTTAAAAGTTAGCAGAAACAAATCTGACTTCTATTGAAGTGAATGGTTGTACAAGATAGAAATTTCGAGTTGTCACACATCCTGAATTGAATGTCTCATAAAAAGCATATAAACGTTACATGTATATTAGTTATGAAAACCCAATCATTCTGAAATAAATGATTGACAGTATGTTCTTGAATCAGTATTGCGAACATGTATTTGACAAGTGTAAACCCTTGATTTGTTTTGAATCAAAACCCTTGTTTCTTGTAAAACAGTGTATTCTAGTATACTTGAATCATGAATTATTGTTCTATGTATCATAAATTATACGTATTATAATTTATATGTACTTTATGAATTGGTATTTAACTATGTTTGCATGTAATCCCTTGCTCAACATGTTACAAAGGTATTTGAATTGATGAAATAACTTTTATATTTATATACATATACAATTTTATATATAAGTAAAATTTAAACGACATTCGGACAAATAACCGGTACTATAAATCCACATCCAAACAAGGAAAAGGACCTAGAATGAGTTATTAGTCCTAAGCCTTTTAAATCATATTTATATTAATATATATATATATATATATATATATATATATATATATATATATATATATATATATATATATACAAATATGAATTTTCGGGAAAAATATAAGTTTATAAAAGAGTTCAATATTTGGAGTATTTTTGATGCTTTAAAATCGTTTTATCGTGATTTGAAATCATTTATTTATAACACAAAGTTCTTGTGTTATACTTGTATTTCCCCCCTTAAAACAGTAAAAATTATGAAAATACGGGGGTATGAACTCACTTGATAGATGGTGAATCGGACAGAGTTTCGTTTCACGAAAAGGAGTTTATTTGTCGAGAAACCGGCTCAAATCGGGCAGAGTTTTGACAGGAGAGAGGTTACTTCTCGGGAATCTCGGGGCTTCAAGGCTTGCTTAGGGTTCGAGACTTGATACCGAGGCTTTAGGGGTTGTATATGAACTTATGGAAGTGGAAAATATGAAAGAGAGTGAAATTTAGGGTGAAAAGTGTAAAAAAATCTCGAACCCTCGCATGCCTTATATAGGCCGAAGCCTCGGATCCGAGGCCATGCGAGGCTGACGCGTGTTAGACAGGTGGCGAAGGAATGGGGCTCGCTTCGGACGGCAGGCTCGCAAGTGGCAGGTTCGGACTGGACCAGACTTCGGTCCAATAGGAGAAGGACACGTGCGAAGGGGCGTCCGAGGAGCGTGTGAGGGTGATGTCCGGTGTGTCTCATGCGAGGCTGTCCGAGTGGGATTGGACCGAGGAGTTGGTCGAATCAGGAGGTGCCACGCAAGGCTTCGGTCTAATCAGCAGGCGACATGTGGAGGCTCGCATGCGAGGGTGACGTGGCCGGGTACTGTTCATGCGAAATTGCCCGATTTCAATATTTTCTCGGTTTTTGAGCCAAAAACTTGTAAAATTCATAACTTTTGCATACGAACTCCGTTTTTGACGTTCTTTATATGCACGCGTAGGTAAAATTATACTCTACGACTTTCGTTTAGACGTCGTCAGCTAATTTTGAGTTTATTTTTAATATTATTATTTTTAACAGACCGGGACAGGAAAATCCGTTAAAAATTCATAACTTCTTCATCCGATGTCCGTTTTTGTCTGTCTTTTTACCGTTGTACTACTAATGACGAGACCTTCAATTCTTGTTTAGGTCAGGTCGGCTAAAAATCACTCGATCTTTATTTCGAGTTTTTAGCTGTACACTGCTATACTGAAACTTAGAAAAATCATAACTTCCTCATACGAAGTCAGATTTTGGCGTTCTTTCTATGAAATTTCTCGGTTTAACATAAACTACAACTTTCTTTTAGATTGTTAAGGCTAAAAAGCCTTTTATTAAAAATTCAGTTTTTACAATGAACAGTGTTTTGCCGGTTTTGTCGCGGATTTTCGATTGGTCATAACTTCTTCGTTATAACTCGGATTTTAGTGTTCTTTATATTTTTGGAAACCTTGTTACAATCTCTACCACTTGGTTCATCCCAATCGAGATTATTTAATAATTTATTTTTGAGGGTCAATTATGTAAATATACACAGTATGCTAAAATTACTCTTTATTAATTTAAAAAGAAGTACAAATTGACCTACACTATTACATATGTTTGAAATAAAGGTTTGTTACATAAACTAATTCGGTTTGAATGCAAACCTTGTTAAGAATCAGCTTAGTGTTTACTTAATATATAACTTGTTGTCATTTACATTTCCTTTACTTTTCTCACTTACATTTCCGCAACTAACAACTCTAACAACTATAACTTCTTATTATTGTTGAGCTTTATGATCCTTTGAGATTAAATTATTTCTGCAATATCTAACTTGCTCTAACGTTTGTTCAAGTGTGTCTCAAAAGTTTTTCTCTCAACAATTGGTATCAGAGCCAAAGTGGTTGCTTTTTGAACCAAAACTCTGATTTTGAAAAGCCTTGTATACCACTAAAGCTCTTTTTCTCAAAAAAAAACAAAGGAAATATGGCACAAGCATTATCACTTAATGTTTCCAACAATGTTGGTGGTTCTAATCGAGTCCCAATACTTGTTGCAAATGAGTATCATCACTGGTCCCAAAGGATGGAGAGGTATCTGAAAAGACTTGGACGAGATGTGTGGAGATTCGTAGAAGAAGGACCTCATGTCCCTATTCTGACTCCAGTTCAAGCCGATGGTGCTCAAGCTAGACTAGGAGGAGGTCAAGCTGCCATGAATCGTCCTACTAAAGATGATCTTGATAAGATGGAAAGTGATGTTGTTGCTTTTTATGAAATATCCTGCGGAGTTGCTCCTGACAACTTTGACATTATTATCAATTGCAAGTTAGCCAAAGAAATATGGGATGTCCTCAAGAACTTGTATGAAGGTTCTAAGCAAGCTCAAGATAAGAAGCTGACCACCGCACTCAACGATTTCAACAGCTTCAAACCTCATGCTGGTGAATGTCTTGAAGACTCCTTCAAAAGATTCAACCTTATCTTCACAAAGTTATCAAATGATGGCACCGTCCGAAGCAATCATGAAACAAACCTTCAGTTTCTCAATGGTTTGGGTAAACACTGGACTACGGCTAAAATGATAGTCCAAGGAGATAGGAAGATTCACACTTTATCTCTTTTTAAACTCTATGGCGAGCTTCAGGCACAAGAATCGATTGTGCTAAAAGATTGTGCAGACTTCGGAGGTCCACTTGCTCTCTTAGCTCAAACCTCACAAAACAAAATCACCCAATCATATGAACCCTACCCTCTGTCATATGACAACCCACCATAGTCTTACGAAGCAGATACAGAGTATCATGATGAAGAAGAATTCCAAAATGAAATTACTCTTGTTAGCCAACAATTCAACAGACTACCTCCATCATGTTTTCATAAAAATCAGTAGTTTACCAAACCACCCTTCAACCGTAACTTCAATCCGCAGAACAATCATTCTCGATATCCCAAAAATCCCCACTAGACTCCGCAACCTCAGAACACTCATCAATCCAAGGAGGCACCGCAGCCTGTCAAGCCAACTGACTCCGCTACCTCAATGGAAGACAAAAATGATGTTATCATTTTTCATAAATGCAACAAAGAAAACCAGTTTGCTAAAGACTGTAAAGCCAAGATGGTGAAGGACAGAGCATTCTATCTTGGAATGGCTAAAGAGATAGAAGAAAAGGAAAAGGCAAGGGCATACGTGGCCCAAGTTAAGAGGGATCATCAAGTTTGGTCTTCAGGAGATCAAGATGAAGATTTCAACAACATCAAGGGCAAGGGAAATTTTTGCATGATGGCAACTGCTGATGAGGATGGGTCAACAAAGCTAGAGAAAAACTATTGCTACATGGCAAAAGATGGAACTCTTAGCATCGTTGAACAGGTAAAACTCATGATCCAATCTAATAATTACAGCATACATGATTGTCAACCATTCTTAGACAACCTTAATGACACTTGTGCTGCCGTCCTTTCAGACTATAACAAGGCCTTAGATGAGAAGAACATAGCGTCCCAAGAAAATTTTCATTTAAGAGGACGACTAGAAGACAAGAGACTCCAAGTTGTCATCTTAGAAAGAGACTTAGTGTTAGAAAAGCATGTCAGAATGTTGTGTGAAACTCAGTTAGGAATATCTTTGAATCAAAGGGATCTAGCCCAAAAAGAAAGTGCACGTTTGAATCTGTTAATCGAAAATTTATTTAATGAAAGTGAAGCCATTGAAAATCTTGTGAATAATGGGACTGTAGATAATACATACAATTGGAGTTGGTCCAATGGGTATTCCACCGCAAAGGATTCATCACCCCGATTTAACAAAGATCGTCCCTATGTCCCATCAGATCGAGAGTTTTCATTTCCCAGTCAATGACAAAACATTCCCCGGAGACATTAGATGTCACTTCAGTAGACTTCATGAACTGAGTAACAATTATGTTATTGAAGAAATTCTTCCAGAATCCTCGGATCCAATACCAGTCATTAACACCAGTTGTCCCAATTCTCATTCATTTTCTATTGTAGATGAAGAAATTATGTTGGAAGGACCAGACTTAGCCGATAATTCCTCATCCTTACCTCCCATAGAGTACTCTAACAAAAAACCACCTCTGACATACTCTGCGGTAGTCCAGTCATCCTTACCGCAGACCAAAGTAAAAAACACAGTGACCATACAACCCATTTTTCATGAAATACCAATTGAAAATTTCGAATATGGTCAATGTTCACCAAGTCCAAAATCTTCAAGTTCAGAAAATTCTAGTCCACATTTTCAAAAACAAACAAAGATTTTCAAAAAACCACAGTTGAACACTTCTGATTGCGGTTCCCCAAAAACTTAGGAAAAACTGGCTTTCAAAGAGGAACTTAGATCTCGTGGTAAAAAGCGGGAAATCTTTTTCAAAAACAAAAAACAAGCCAAAGTTTCAAACCAAAAGAGTCCTGAAAAATCTGCTGTATCAAATCAGTTTTTGAAAAACACTGCAGTCAAGGAATTAGACAAAGAGGAATGTACAATACCAACGACTTTTTCTAACTTTTCTGACAAATTCCAAAAGAAAGTTAAGTCTTTTCGAAGGTATCGTTTTGAAATCAACTGTTTGGACGACCCAAAGTGGAAAGGGATTTTACCAACTCCTACACCTTTTAAGTTGCATCAAGTTTTCAAAAGAACACAACCTTGGAAGACTTCACTTGCTCACACTTTTTCGAATTCCAAGGGCAACACAGTCAGAACTGTCAAAACTCACTCTTGGACTAGTCATAAGACTCACACTACACCCTCCGGACCGCTGACCAAGTATAGTGTCTGGATGAATGAGAAAAATATTTCCTTTGGATTTTATCATCAGAAAAGGTCATTTCAAGTCCAACCTCATAACTTTCCAAAACCTCGTAACACTCCAAAATATCGAAAACACCCAGGTCTAGGTCTCAAGATTGACACGAAACCTATTCCTACAGTCCATGCTCATGCACCTAAGAAGAAGAATTCACTTGTAACCCCGGGCTCCAAACTTGTTTGGGTGCCCAAACAAACCGTATAATTTTGCAAGCAATGTGCAAGGAGGAACAAGAAGAGGAGTGGTTGATTGATAGTTCCTGCTCCTTGCACACGACCGGAAGGTTAGAATACCTTCGGGATTTCAGGCCTATATGTAACGGTGGAAATGTCACATTCGGCAACAATGCGAATGGAATCATCAGAGGTTACAGTGTGTTAACAACATGGAACTTCTCAATACAAAAGGTTGCTTATGTAGAAGGCCTCAAGCATAATCTCATCAGTGTAGGCCAACTATGCAAAGCAGGCCATCGAGTTGAGTTTGATAATGAGTACTGCTACATCATGAAAAGTGATAGAAGCACCTATTTGACCAAATCTAAGTCCAAAGGGACAATGTATCCTTTGGATGTCTCATTGATCATTGGGAAACCGCAACTGTGTTTTCTTTCCAAAGCAGTATCCGAAGTCAACTGGTTGTGGCACCGCAAGCTAGCTCATCTGAACTTTCGGTATATCAACAACCTTGTCACCGGAGAACTCGTCTGAGGTCTCCAATTCTAAAGTACAACAATGATACACTCTGCCCAGCTTGTGAGTGTGGTAAACAATCAAAGGGAGGCCGTCCACTGGTGATTGATTCATCCATTTATGAACCCTTAGAGCTCTTGCACATTGATCTCTACGGTCCATCTACCGTAGCAAGTCTCCATCACAAGAAGTATGTACTGGTTATAGTTGATGACTTCACTCGTTTCACTTGGGTCTTCTTCCTAAGGCTCAAATCAGAAACACCGCAGGTTTTGATCAACTTCATCAAAGAAATTGAACTCCAAATCAAGTTACCAGTTAGAAGAATCCGAAGTGACAATGGAAGCGAGTTTACGAATCATCTCCTGAATAGTTTCTTGGTTTCCAAAGGCATCAGTCACAACTTCACCCGACTCGCCGAGTTGCTTCATAGACTCACCGAGTCCTAAAACCCTGAAATTACGATCTTACTCGTCGAGTCACCCCCTGACCCGTTGAGTTCCTGGCTACTAATGGTCGCAATTTGGCGAATCAACTCGACGAGTTCTACCCTAAACAGAAAATGGGACAACACGACTCAACTCGTCGAGCTCCTCTATGGACTCGACGAGTTCCTCTGTATGTTTGGGCCATCTTAACAGATTAAGCCTCTACTCTTCAGATCCAAAAACCATAACTACTCTAAGTACTCGAAATGCCTTCTTAAGGGTAAAGTTCCAACTTTACTCGTTTATAGTCCTTCTTAATGGGTTTAGCTCACACCCTAGTTCTTTAGGACATAGATCTTTGTCCAAAAGCCTTATTACTCCAAACCAAAGCATGAAAACCTAGATATAGGTCCTAAACACCCAATAAACACGTAAAGTCTCAGACTTTACTTCCATGCATGGCCTTTTGGGGCTTAAAAGGCCATAAAAACGTCCTTAGGCTTGCATGGGGCTTCCATGGTCATAAAGTTTGAACCTTTATGCCATGAAACCCCTTCTAGATCCCAGATCTGAAAGGTAAACCACTTGGGACGTCCATGTCCCAAGGATCAAGGTTCTTGAACCAAAACCCCCCATAAATGGACATAAGAAGATCTAATGAACTAAACCAAGATGGAGACTTGATTACCAGAAAATGATGAGGATGGAAGGAAGTTTATGGATCTATTATCTTCTCCTTGAGCCTTCTAACTCCTTCTTCTTCAAGCTTAAAGAACACACAAGATTACTCAAAAATGGCTCATACACTCACAAAATGCTCTAGGGTTTCGTGGATTAGGGTTTGGGACTTGGAGGCTGGAAATGAGACCATAAGGTAAGGATTAAGTTGCTTAAGTAGGGTGCAAAACCCCGAAATTAGGGTTTCATTTTGGCAGACCTACTTGCCGAGTTGAGGGCTCTCAACTCGTCGAGTAGATGGCTAAAACCCGCATCCAATCTCATTTCTACTCGACGAGTATGGGGATCACAATTCATCGAGTAGGTCTACAAAAATAAACAAATTACAATTAAATGCGTACCAGGAATGAGGCGTTACAGACTGGTACGCCCCATTGGCCTTCAGTCTATCCGGGACGCCCTGGGTCTGTTGGCCTCCAGCACAAAGCAGGACCGCCTCAACCCAACCGCACATCACATGTCGACATATACATCACAATTAAACATATAACAAGTCAACAGAAAAACAGACAAATCTTACAGATCACTAAGCAAGTAAGCATAACATATCCTATTACCAGGATACAAATCTAGCAGATTACTACAATACTCAATCACGCAATAATCAGTGTTGGGGGTCAGAAATGGCATCAACCAAGTCCTCGCACGATGGTCGTTGTGCCGCAATCGAATGCCTGGTCCTGGAGGGCTAAATGCGCTATATGGGTTAGGTTGCGCCCTTTCTAACACCAATTGGTTTTAGATCAACCGGTAGCGCTGATGCTCAACAAGTGGTATCAGAGCCATTGGCGAGGGTTCGATTCTCTCAGGGAGCAATTTCTGAGGGGGGATTGTTGGGGGTCAGAAATGGCATCGACCAATTCCTCGTGCGATGGCCGTTGTGCCGCAATCGAATGCCTGGTCCTGGAGGGCTGAATGCGCTATATGGGTTAGGTTGCGCCCTTTCTAACACCAATTGGTTTTAGATCAACCGGTAGCACTGATGCTCAACAATCAGGATAATAACCGGCCTTGGTGCCTTTCACCCAACAAGTATAGTGAGGAAGACTCACCTCACAAGTAGTGCTGAACTGGTAAAATCCAAATCTAAAACTTAGCTTCGGACTCAAATGCCTACAACCACCATGTGACCAACCCCATCAAAACCCCGAAATACCCAAAATGCCCTCAAGAGTCAGACTTGGTCAACCATGGTCAAAGTCAAAGTCAATGGTCAAGGTCAACAGTCCATGTTGACCAAACTCGTCGAGTTTCTACCGTATTCAGAGAGTTGGGAAAACCCTAGCCAACTCGTCGAGTTGGTTGGACAACTCGCCGAGTTTTCCCAGCTTAACACATTCAATCCTTTTTCATCAAGTCTAACATTTTAAATTGTCTAACATGTCACAAAGAGGCTCTAAAACTCAAGGAAGGCTTAATAAGGGACTAAAGCATGAAGGAGGCCTAAAACTTGATAAAGCTTGAAACTGTAAGCCCAAAGAGGCTACAAAACGTCCAGATCTGAAGTGATAACTTCATGAAATGCTCAACCCCTTGAACAATCTCAAAAATGAGCCAAATATGACAATAAACTTCCAAGGAAGAGATCTAAGCAATAGATAAGCAAGGTGTCGACTTTATACCTCAAAATGACTGCAACAAAAGAGTAGGTTCTGGATCTATAGCCTTCCTTTCATTCAAGCCACCTCAAACTTCAAGCTCCTTCAAAAGAACATCAAGAAATCACTCTTCAAGCTCTCTCACACACAAATATAGGAGAAGATGCCAGAAACTAGGGTTGTTGGACAGAGGAGACTGGTAAGGAGGCCATCCAAAGGGTTTAAGGCCTTTAAATAGGGTGCAACACCCTAAAAATTAGGGTTTCATAATCAACTGCCAACTCGTCGAGTTGAGGCTCCTCAACTTGTCGAGTTGGCCCACTAATATCTGCGGCCAAAACCATCTCAACATGACGAGTTGAGGCCTTCCAACTCATCGAGTTGTATAGGAAAAATGCGACTAAAGATTTAAATATCATACTTGAGGATAGGGATGTTACACCAGCTTAATGGATTAAGATAAGTCCAATCCACTCCATGAGCTCCGAAGCTCAAATGTGATTCTCCCCAAGGTCTAAATGGATAAAGTTTCCAACTTTATCCATTAAGACATCCCTCTAAGCCAAGATCTTAACTCCAAGGTTATTAATGGAAACATAATTGTGAGTACGATAATCAATGCGCAAGGACAAGGTTTGAAAACTCAAATCTTGAGTTAATCTTTAAGATCAACGTCTGCTCTTAATATAAAGTTTCAGTCGAATCTGGTAAACCAGTTAGGATTTGAAGGTAAATATTCAACAATATATTTAAGTAATAAATGAAGTAACCTTAGAGTATAATCAATGCAAAGATATTTTAAAAACATGAAGAATGTTATGAAAGAACTTTGACTTGAAGGGAAGTGAAAGTTATGTGAAGAGAATATTTGCTATTCTTGGATTATAACTTTGAATCATTCACACACACACAAATGTTGAAATATTCAATTCTTATATAGTGGAGGAGGAACAATGTACAAACCAAGAAAACATTCTTATGACTGGACAAAAATCAGTGTTTAACAAACTGATATCTAAAAGATACACATAAATAAATCCTATGAACTATTACATCAAAGATAAGACAAAATGCATGAAATGCGTGAACAGACTTCGGATTTCGGAACATCTTGATCTCGGACTTGATCTCAATCTCGGAACTTCACCATATCGCGGACTTAGTTGGCATCAGAACTTCAATGCTTGGGATTGCTAGAGGTTTACTTTTCATGATTCAACAATCTCCCCCTAAGTGAACTTAGAATTCATGTCAACTTAGTTGTCTTCCTCATTAATGAACAGGCACCATTGGAGATGGTTGATGTATTTGTTCTTCACGTGCTTCGGAGCATCGTACTTTGCTGCATTTGGCAATGAATTTTTGGAGGATCTTGGACGGAACGAGGTGTTTGTCAAGGACTCGAAAGAAATCCTTTTTGTTGGTCTTCTTTTGCAAGTAGACACATCCGAGCACTGGTTCGTCAATAGGTCCTTCTACCATAATTTCTGCTTTAGGTAGTTTATAGTCGATTTTAGCCAAAAGTTTTTAAGTATCGAACAGATGCGCAAGCTCGAAATCACATCATCAGAACTCAGAAACATAATGTTTGAGGAAGTTCATTGCGGCACTGTAAGCAGCGATGTTCATTTGATCATTCTGTCGACTTCGGAAGTGAGAAACAATCGTGAGAATGTCATTCAGATTTATGGAAGGGAAGTCTGCATACATGATGGTGATGGTGGTTGTTTTGTTCCGATTGATGTAGTACCTGTACAACATGCAGTTCATGTCAAACGTGCTCTGAACCTTTCGTCCAAACCCATCAATTTTTGTGATTCTCTTCCAATACCACACTTCCTTTTGAGGTCGTGCATTAACGGAGTAGAATGTGTTCAATCTCTCTTGCTCTGTTCTGATGATTGTTTGAGGATCATCATTTGGATGGAGTGGAGTGAAATTGACGTAATACCTTTCGAAGGGAGAGATTGGGAGATTGATTTGGTCTGAATCTTGCTTGGGTCGATTATAGTACATGAATGGCATAATTTCTTGATCATGAATTATCCCTTCTCAAAAGAGCGGGGATATGCCCAACATTAGATTAGGATTGTATTTTAAAGCCTGGATCTAAATGATCTCTTCAAGTTCTTTATCGATTTGGGCTTGTGACCATCCTTCGGACTTCTTGAATGTCCTTTCAGGGCTGTGAGGTTTCGAGGCATGCTTTTTCCCTTTGTCTTGATGTTGCTTGTTCAAGTCAGAAATGACTTTTTGAATGTTTTCGCTGATTGTGAACTCTGGTGGAGGAGGAATTAGAGGTTCTTCTGGAATGTCATTAGGTTTCCAAAGAGGAGAACCTTCATTGATGGGAACAATTGTTGGAGAGGGAATCGGAGGCGGCATAGACTGGGTAGCTCGAAATGCATCAACATTGAGCTTAGTCTTTTCTCTAGCCATTTCACGACTTTGTTGAAGAACATCTGCCAAGGATGATGGCAAGGTAACAGCGGACCATGTCCTTTTCTCTTCCTCTGAAAGAACTTTAGCTAGAAATTTCCGAGGAGCTTGAATTCCAGCAATCGCATTGGTGATATACTCAACTTCTTCTTCATTTTCTTCTTCATCAACTTTAGATGAGGTGACCATGGACAAAACCTGAATGTAATTGTCATCATATTTATCTCGGAGATTAAACTCCAAGGAAGGTTTCCATGAAATGGTACGACCATTTCTGATTGGTCTTTCTCCCCCTCTTGTATCGGATGGCCCATCTTTTCGAATACATTTATCCAAAACCTGAATGTAATTGTCATCATATTTATCCAAGTCGAGCTAAATCTTGAACTTCAGACATCTTTTCGAAT
This sequence comes from Lactuca virosa, assembly GCF_052849685.1. NCBI lineage: Eukaryota > Viridiplantae > Streptophyta > Magnoliopsida > Asterales > Asteraceae > Lactuca > Lactuca virosa. The sequence goes on along the minus strand of NC_136432.1, from coordinate 289,734,931 downwards.
ACATTTTGGAAGCTCATGTTGAGTTTCTTAGTGAGATCATCGTAGGTTTCGGCAGTGGGAGATTGTGCTTTTAAGTGATCAAACAAGGAGGCGAGATTGGAGAGCATTTCATCGAACTTGTTGTTTGAAACGTCGACTATATTACAAAAAGCTTAGATTAATTTGATAAGGAACCGCTGCATGATGAGATTAAGTTCATCCTTCTTTCTGATTTCCTTCTCCAACCTCTGGATCTGCTTCTCATGTAGGACACGGGTTTGCTTGATCAGCTCGTTGGTGGCACTGATCATATCTTCATGCATTTTGAGCATGGTAAAGGTGGTGTCGATGTGGTGATCCAGGCTGTAGTTGTATTTCTACTCAACTTCTTCCAAAGTATGCTTGAAACGTAAGGATATGAGTGGATCGAGTTGATATGCCCTTTTTGTTTCGGAGGGCCCAAACTTTTCTTTATCAACACTTTTGTTGACAGGAGGTTCGGATGGATTTGCATTATTCTCTGTTTGATTTTCTTTAGGAGGATTTGCTTCTGTTTCACCTCCAAGTGTTTCCTGGACTTGGTCATCTATCTATATTTCTTCATCAACATGCTCCGATGAAGATGACGTCAGTCTGAAATCATAAACAGGTCTAGAGGAGTGCCAACTGAAGCGTTGTCATCATCGAACATGAACTCGGTTGAGTGTTCTTCGTCTCGGTGAGGTTGGAAGACATCATGATGAGGAGACTTCAGAGGATCGTACGAGATGATTTTGGTTTGATGAGCTTCTCCTGATGCAAATTATTGATCTGTGACCTCATCTATGGGAGGAATAAATGGCATGTTGCTCTGAATGGCTCGATTTCTCATAGAGATGAGAGTTGATTCAACTTGAGAATGAGTGAGCTTTAGATGACTCGTGTGAGCCCTGTTGACAAAATCGATCCAATCTGCATCGTTACAACCTTGTATTCCTTTACCCGAGCCAGGTATCAGACCAGTTGTGGCTCTTGAAGTTGGAGGGACAACCCCAACTTTAGAGAGCTTAGGACCCGAGCAGGGGCCTAAGATCGTGCTTATGTGGAAGGAAGGTGGATATCCGAAATGACTCATGAGTGTGTTCCAGGGGGTTCAAGGAACTCTTTTCAACACCGACATCACCTTTTTGGGAAGGTGAGGGTGGATCATGTGGTGACTCCCCGTGTGTGTGTGTGCATGTGGTATTGAAGCTCCAAAGGGTACTTCGGAAGAGTGGCATGGGGAGGATGAGTGGATGACCAGAGTCATTCGAGAAGTCATTAAGTGATTCCTTTTAAGAGGAAGCATCAACTTTTGGCCCTGTTTTTGGTTTTTGGTTTGGGGGAGATGTTTTTCATTTAGTTGCCTGCTTTTTCTTACCACCAGTTAAGACTGGTTTGACCACATCTGAGGGTTGTTCAACAGAGACTAGGGTAGACTGTGTTGGGTCATACACAGTCGAAGTCTCTAAATGATATTTCAAGAAAACAGAATCAGATGGTAGAGTGGCCAACATGTGTTGTGGCAGTCTAATTATGGGCCCAAAAGATGATTGGTTCGAAAGTCTATAAGTTTTTATAGCCTTAAAGGAGAGAAATACCTCTTTCGGTTCTGTGTTGACCGGAATTGGCTCTTGTCTCTCTCGGTAGAGTTGCTGAAGTGTAAGAGCCTAGAACCTCGGACTAGAAATTTCTTGTGGCTTTCTCTTCACGGAAAACTTCTGAAACTCTTACCAGAGGACCTTAGTCAAATCTATTGCATTCGTCCTTCCTGAGTAGATGTTGTAAACCACATAGAGCCAGTCTTTGCTCATTGTATCAGTACCTCCATGTTTTCCTGAAAGACCTCGAAGAATGAGGTGCATGAGTATCGTCTAAAGGCTAGGAACAACTAACTTCTTGAATTTCTTGGCCTTAAACTCTTCTCTATACGCGATTTCGCTGAGAAATGTCTGGAACACTTCATTCTTTGGTTCTTACACTGTAAAACCCTTGGGGTTTTCTGGTATTCCAATCACCTTGAGGAAGGTTTTCTTTGACACAGGAACAATGCGATTGCCTGTGATTTTTGTTTCCAGAACTCCATCTTGGATCTTAATCCTCTCAAAGTCAGTATGAAGGATTTGAAGAGAAATTTGGGGATTTGGGATTTTAGTGAGAGGGATGGCGATGGTATGGTGTGAGTTGAACTTGTAACGTCCATAAAAATTGAGCTAAATCAAAACATTTTAATTCATTTCAAAACCATTAAGTTCATACATCTCGTTTTCAAAATAGTTTATTATCAGAGTTTCCCCCACAACCATATCTCATAAATCATAAAACATGAGGAGCGGTACGATCATGCCTTCGCCTTGCCACAATCTCCTGAAGTACCTGAAACATAACACTACAACTGTAAGCCCGAAAGCTTAGTGAGTTACCCCCAAGATACCAACCACACATAAACATACTCATAACATATCACAAATAGAACAGCCACGCACATCGGGTCTACTGTGTGACTGGTCCGCCCGCACCGGGCCTTCAGTCCACCTGGTCCACCCTCCGAGTCTAGCCATGTACATCGAGTCTACAGTGTGATTGGTCCGCCCGCACCGGGCCTTCAATCCACCTAGTCCACTCTCTGAGTCTACAGTATGACTGGTCCGCCCGCACCGGGCCTTCAGTCGGCCTGGTCCACTCTCCGAGCCTCGGCACGTCTGGTCCGCCCTCTCGGGGCCTTCAGCCTATCCGGACCGCTCGCTGGGCCTTCGGAATATCCGGTCCGCCCTGGGTATGTTGGCCTACAGCACAAAGCAGGACCCGCCTCAACCCAACCTCAGTCCAACAACCATGTGCACATAAACATATAATCATATACAATCCTCAACCAGACAAACAGTCTAACAGATCACATAGCATATCAATATCCTAACCAGGATTCCGACCTAACCGGTCACTAGCATAACATTACCCTATATCCCGGGTACCGACCTGTCACACCCCCAAACCAAGGATGGCGGAAACGTCCGGGGGTGGAGGACTTCATGTATAGTATCATAACAGCAATTGTAATAGTAATTCAAGCAAACACAACCAACATATATATAATTGAAAAAAATTACATCATTGTATGAATTACATGTTTACGAATCAATTACAATATGTTGATAAAATATGAAATAGTAGACGCCTTAGCGTCCCATCCTCAAAAGCACTTGATTACCTGTTTAATGATTTCCTGAGAATACAAGTTGTTTGAAAAAGTGTCAACACAAAGGTTGGTGAGTTCATAAGCTTTTCGTTTGTAAAAGTAGTATTTGTGTTAGAAAAATCCAATATTTTCCTTAATGTGTAAATGTAGTCTTAAAACCCAAAGACCGAAATGTACAAGTAATTTGTCATATTTATAGTAAAACAATGCAAGTTTAAATCGACATAAACTCGTTAAATTTTAATGAAGTTCCCGTAATTTCCAATGTTTGTTAATACTTTATGTGAGTTTATTATAACCATACTATGACCAAGGTTGCCTAAAACGACGTTCTTCAGGCGTCGGAAATGTTATGACATTTGTCACCCCAGACCTATCGGTCTAACTGTTGCATGCAGTTTAGGTGTGGGTTTGTCAAACCCAATATAGATCTATACACAAGTATCACGCTCTCCCTCAAGGAGACTCTGGTTACAATACAGGACTTAATGGTAATTTGAAGTAAATGTCTCACAAAGTCATTAACGGAATTACGTGTTATGAAAACTTGGTACCGTATGGCCGTACCTTGCTTAATGAAAATATCCTTTGTATAAATGTACCCTTTTTAAATGTATGTGTTATGTAATGTATCATAAACTATACCTATTATAGTTTATCAACCAAGGGTAGTACGTGGTAATGTATGCAAACTATATTCAAAATAGTTTATTTAATGTTTGAATGTATCGATTGTACTTTGATTATAATCACTTGTTATTCTTTATATTTTATATGACCAAATCCAGTTGTAAACTGATGTGTGTCTAAATATTAAGATAAAATGTCATATATTGCAGTAACATATAATCACATAAAGATATACACCTTGCTCAACATGTTACAAGGTGAAATGAACTTAACAGCAACTTTTCGTTAAAAACAGTTTCTGTTACCGTTCTTAGAAAATTTATAGAAAAATCATCAAAGCTCTAAATCCAAATCCGCAAATTTTGAGAGTTTGGAATATGAGTCTAGTTTGTTCGTAAATTTTATCATGATTTTTAGTGATCTCTAACAGAGGTGAAAATGTTCATAATCACAGACTGGTCCGGGTTTGCCTCTGAAATGACAGGCAGTTTTGTAAAAATCACCATAAATTGTAGAAAAATCATATGGTGATGTGCAAGTAGCCATTTTAAAGCTAAGAGTTTGAACTACTTGCACCTGAAACAGTTTTGAAAACTAAAATATTTAAGTTGACCAAAACAGTCTGTGATTAACGTCCATCTTTTCTGATGTAATCTGTTAGGAAAAGTTTAATTGTGTTCTTGATGATTTTACTTGTATTCCCCCCTTAAAACTTAAGAAAACATGTAAATGTATGGGTATGAACTCACCTTATGTGGTTTCAGTAGATGAAAGTGAGAGAGAGGAAGTGTTCAACCCAAGAACACTAAGAAGATGAAACTTGTGTAAGATATCAATGATTTGAGTAGAATGGAGTTTAATAATTATGTGAATGATGAAGATACTTACTAATTGAAGAAAGAAATCCCTGGAGAAAGCCTTGAAGTTCTTGAAGTTGAGAGAAAAGATGAGAGAATTTTGGAGAGTGTTCTTGGTTGCTAAGTGTAGAATGAAAGAGTTTTATGGAGAATGAGGAGAGAGGATCAATCCTCCAGCTCTTAGAACGTGGGAAGAGCTGGAGATTGGCTGTAAAGGTCCACTAAGGAGACAAGGGGTAGTGGGAAAGAATGGCTAATCATAGAGTGAGGTGGTGGTGGTTTGCTTTTGCCATAAATTAAGGAAAAGCAAATATTCCCTCAATAATTAGTTCAATCACCAATTCTTTTAATATATTTTATAAAAACCCTGGAGATTTATATATTTTGGGGCCTTAGTTTATAAAATAAAGTTTTGGGTGAAAATCCCACGTTAAAATAATGAAAAACGGAGTTAAAACGAAGTCGTAGTCGAAAAACCGGTAAAAAGGAGCTGTCTGCGAGGCTTCGGACCTTCGGACCTTCGGACCTTCGCTTCGGACCTTCGGACCCTCGCTTCGGATCAGAGGCCTCGGATGCGAGGCTTCGGATGCGAGGCTTCGGTCCAGAAGCTTAGGTTTCGGATCCTTAAAGCTATTTTACTTGTTTTTACTCCGTTTCAAGCGATTTTTGACCCGGTCAAGGGTCGAGATGACCCAAATGATTACAAAAAGTTAAAGTAACTTTTGAGAGAGATTTGGGAGAGATTTGGGAGAGATTTCAAATAGAAAGAGATAGAGTGAAAACGATTTAGAGAGGTTTCGTTTGTGCTTAATTTGAGTGTCCGGCTTCACAACGCAAGGTTCGTAAACCCCATTAAACCGTGTTTTAGTGTCTTACACAATCCCGATGATTGTGTAATAGTGTTTTATCGCTTTGGTTCGTTGTTTAGCACTTGTTAAGGCTAAGGAAAATCAAACACATGAACTTTCCAAATGATGATTTCTCATTAAAATAGCGAATTGTATAGTGATTACATAACGTAAACCCTAGCATACAAGGGTTATTGGAGTTGACCGGTTTGACTTGTTGACTTTGAATTGACCGAAATTTGACGGTTGTCAAACGACCTTAACCAGGTATCTAACACATACCATCCTAACTACCAGGATGCAAACATAGCAAGGCAATAACATAACAACAACTACCCGGATTTCCATCCGATAAAGGGCCGGCCTTTGTGTCGTAGACCTTGTCGATATAGTGAGGATAACTCACCTCGCAATTGCCGACTTGAAGAAATAAGACCACACTGCTCCGATCACCAGCACGAACTCCACCACTGATCATTACCAATAACCAAAACCAATAAACACCAATAATTACCAAAATATCCTTGGAAGTCAAACTGGTCAACCCTTGGTCCAAGTCAAAGTCCTCAGTCAAAGTCAACCTTCCTGGTTGACCCTACTCGCCGAGTCAACCCGTTGACTCGTCGAGTTATGCTCAGAAACTCCCATGCCACGACTCAACTCGTCGAGTCGCCCCAAGACTCGTCGAGTCCAATAAGCTCTGAGTCCCTTCTTGCTCAACTCACCGAGTCATCCCTCGACTCACCGATTCACAGCTCAAACAGAAAAGGTTAGGGTTCCACGACCAGACTCGCCGAGTCTAAGCATAGACTCGCCGAGTCCCAGGCAATCTTCAACAGACTCGCCGAGTTGTTCTTCCAACTCATCGAGTCCATGCACATATTCATACAACTCGTCGAGTGCACCCATGTGACTCGCCGAGTCCAAACGTGACATCTTCATTCAGACGATTTCAGGCCATTTCATTGCTTCCAATACATAGATCTGGACTCCTAGGGCCATATTCACACGTAAAGTTTCCAACTTTACGTGCATGCAAGGCTCAACAAGCTCTAACCAAGCTACAAGAAGGTTTTTGGACAAAGGCACTCTCAATCAAGTCCCATGGCTGATGCTTTCTGCCCTCATGGCTCCAATACCACCTAGATCTGAAGTTGCAACCTCAGATCTAGTCTCTATACCCAAAATAGATTTCAATCATGCTAAAGAATCCCCAAAACAACCACCATGGATGACAATAAGGAAAAAGGCTTAAGGAGGTGACTTCTTACCCCAAAGATGAGTCTAAACTGATGTAGACTTCAGATCCACAAGCTCTCTTGATGCTATCCTCAACTTCTTCCAACTTCTCTTCACCAATTTCTTCCTCCAAGCTTCACTCTTCTCAACAATGGAGTCTCTCACGATTTAGGGTTTCTCTGGAACACTCAGGGAAGATAGAGGCTGAAATGAAGGCATATTGTTCTTTAAATAGGGTGGAAACCCTGAAAATAGGGTTTCATATTCCAGCACGGACTCGCCGAGTCGGGTCACTTATTCACGCTGTCCACTCGCGACTCGACTCGCCGAGTTACCCCTCCAACACGCCGAGTCCAAACCTCCATTGGCACTTTACACCCCCAATCTCTTGCTCTAGAACTTGGGATGTTACAATTCTCCCCCACTTAAATTAGGCTTCATCCTCGAAGCCTGCTGCAGCACACAATTCCAGATAATACTCCCACTGAGCTCCTGCCAAGACACTAATCCATCTTCCTCTGCCCAAAAATTGGCGATAACCCTGATAACTGCAAACTGGAACGAATCCTGTTCCACCCTCGGGTTCTATCCCTAATGCTCTGACAGGATGCCGCATCCTTCAGCTCGCATAACCCATCAACCAACCATATTACGTAACCACTCGTACCTGGCCTAACAGCCTCGGCATGGAATACCAACACACCAGGTCCAATCAATCATAAGGTCCGGTCATCCTCATGACGGAATACCCCATACTGAACTACCTCCTCATACACAACTCAAGCCTGCAACCATACTCGGACTCAAGGACCTTGTCCTTGCGTCACCCTCGAACCCTTCGGTTCGACACAACGGAGTGCAACCCACTCACACCTCTCTATCACGATCTCTAGGTCCTTGACCTCTAACTGTAATATCCCCATACAGTCCTCAGCACCGGTCCAGACTACTCTCAAGTTTGTTAACCTGCTGTCTCACCTTCCTCTGTCCCAATCTCCAATCGGGAATCCCTTTCCTTCTCCTCTTCCAAGGAGACCGAAAACATGCCTGTGCATCATCAAACATTGCCACAACCTCAACAGGTATCCAACCCGTATGTGCTTCCATATACCTGATACAATCCCAGTGCTTACTACCAGTAACCAAAGCACTTCTGATCATCCTTTTACTCTGCCGCCTCCCTCTCAGAGGACCCACACTCCTTCCAGAGCTACATACCTTTCCTTTCCAGGAAGTCTACTCCATAACCATAACCGCACCTATAAGTGCCACTGAGCTAAACTCCACTCTACCGATCCACTAACACATACAGAGTCTTCAGCATGACTGGACCGCCCTTCCAGGCCTTCAGCCTATCTGGACCACTCTCAGAACCTTCAGCATGTCTGGACCCCCCTCCTGGCCTTCAGCCTATCTGGACCGTTCCCTGAGCCTTCGGCCTGACTGGTACGCCCACCGGCCTTCAGTCTATCCGGACCGCTCAAAGACTGTCACACATCACCCTGATCCCTTCTTCCTGGGAATCTCTCCCATGCAGACTATTCTAGCCCTCTCGGGGCTCCGAACTCCAGTTCCATTCCCGGAATCCTTTCCATGGCCTAAACCCAGGCCTCACATCGACCAACTACCTTAACTGAAACCATGGTCTGTTCCCTGTCCCACTTGTCTATCTCCACATTCTCGGCTAACACAACACTGAAGTCCAACAGCTAACCATCCCTGGATGCATGTCGTTCCACCGGAGAATTTTCCAATTCTCCCCCACTCGGTGCATCGACTACTAACCATAGTTCCCAAAACCGGCATGACTCAATTGCCCTTACTCCATATATTCCCTCTTATCTATGATCTGACTCCCTCGGGAGTGAGTAACCTTCACCGAATGACCCTTCCATCATTGCACACCCGAACTCCAAGGGAGTTCGAATCTCAACTGAACCCTCCTCAAATCGCCGTTGCTATTCCTAGCAGCGAGATCACATAACTTGTCTTCCGACCATAATCCTCCTGGGCGCTAAACAACTACAACTCCTAACTACTAAGATCCTCAATCGTACTATGAAACATGCGAAACAATGCAGACAGATTACAATGCTACACAAATAACAAGATAACAAGATGGAAACATACCCGCAGCTGCATCTGGCTCTGCTCTGACCTCCTCTGCTGTAAGCTGGAATGCGCGTCCCTGAGCCCTCGGAGGCTCCGCTCCACCCTGGCCTCCGCCAGTAATCCTCAAAGTGGCCGGTGCTGGAGCCTACACCGGTCCTGCAACAAGTTGTGGACAGTTGGCCCTCAAGTGTCCAACCTGATGGCAATGATAGAAAATCCTCATATCCTGCACCGGGGCTGACTGTCGGCAATCCCTCGCATAATGTCCCTCTCTCCCGCACTTGCGGCACGCACCACCGGACCTACAAACTCCGGTATGACCCTTCCCACACTTCTCACAAGTGTGGCTGCTCTGACCCCTAATCCTGGAGTCAACGGTTTTCAACCGTTTCGGCGCCGGCTGGGACTGCACCGGGGCATGCCTCTGCTCTCGTAACTGCAACTCAATCTCCAACTCACGCCGCCTGGCGGCCTCCTGCAACTCCAACAAGGTATCACACCTCTGCGTAGACACAAACTGTCTAATATCCCTCTTGAGCATACTTAGATACCGGGACATCTGAGCCTGCTCCGACGCAAACTCCGGGCAAAACATCGCCCTCTCAGTAAACATCCTGGTGATCTCCATCACCGACGCTGAATCCTGCTTCAGCTCCAGAAACTCCTGAGCCAACCTCTCTCTCTCAACCTGTGGAACATAACGAGTACTGAACGTCTCCCGAAACTGATCCCAAGTAACCGCAGCCCGCTGCTCATCAGAATAAGATCCCGTAGCCAACCTCCATCAATCCTTCGCCCCAAGCCTCAAAAGGTTCAGAGCACATCTCACCCTCTGATCCGCAGGGCATGAACACGTGAAGAAACATCCCTCCACGTCTGACAACCACCTCATAGCAACGATCAGATCCTGGACTCCATCGAAGGTAGGGGGCTTCGTATTATCGAAGTCCCTATACTGAAAACCTCGACCGGTTCCTCCCCCTGCCGCTGCTACAGCCGCTGTAGCTGCCGCGGCAGCCGCCTCCGCAAAAGCTGCATAGCGCTCATCAAAGTACTCAACCATGGCGGTCTTGATCGGCCCAAACATCTCCGGCAACTCAGGCCGAAACATAGCAGCAACCTCATCATGCAGGATCTCACGAATCCTGGCATCCAACTCAGCCGTACTCATCTGACCAATGACCTCGGGTGGCACTGACCCATCCTGACCACCCTCTCCCGATCCTGATCCCGAACCGGATCCTGCCCCGAAACGTCTCGAAATCGCCATACTGCAACACACCAACAAGACCCTTAGACACATCATATATCCACCCGGGGAACTACCTCATAACCGATACCTTAGAGAGTTGTGACTTCCTTGATACGTGTATGGGTCCTGTGCTTTCAGTAGTACGGGCCCATACTACCTTCCACACCTACCCATATTTGTCTCAAGTATAACCACAACACTCTAACCATATATATACACACACCCGCTCAATCCTCACTCCTAGAGGAAAAGCTGCATATCTCATATAAGGAAAACCCTAGGATAATAGGCATCACATAATCAGGCAATTCTATCATGCAATTCCTGAAGATCCCTAGCCTAGTACTAGCATGATGTTCTAACATATCACATAATCAAATAACTTGTATGGTATTTTGGGGTCTACTTACTGGCTCCGGCTGATCGTACCCTCTGCATCCTCCTTTACTTATTTTGAAAACCTTTTGAAAACCATTCTCGAAAATCTCTCCTTGATTTGAGACTGGATTCACACGAATGTTCCTCCAATTCACTCAAACCAAGGCTCTGATACCAACTTGTAACGACCATAAAAATTGAGCCAAATTAAAACATTTTAATTCATTTCAAAACCATTAAGTTCATACATCTCGTTTTCAAAATAGTTTATTATCAGAGTTTCCCCCAGAACCATATCTCATAAATCATAAAACATGAGGAGCGGTACGATCATGCCTTCGCCTTGCCACGATCTCCTGAAGTACCTGAAACATAACACTACAACTGTAAGCCCGAAAGCTTAGTGAGTTACCCCCAAAATACCAACCACACATAAACGTACTCATAACATATCACAAATAGAACAGCCACGCACATCGGGTCTACTGTGTGACTGGTCCGCCCGCACCGGGCCTTCAGTCCACCTGGTCCACCCTCCGAGTCTAGCCATGTACATCGAGTCTACAGTGTGATTGGTCCGCCCACACCGGGCCTTCAATCCACCTGGTCCACTCTCTGAGTCTACAGTATGACTGGTCCACCCGCACCGGGCCTTCAGTCGGCCTGGTCCACTCTCCGAGCCTCGGCACGTCTGGTCCGCCCTCTCGGGGCCTTCAGCCTATCCGGACCGCTCGCTGGGGCCTCGGAATATCCGGTCCGCCCTGGGTATGTTGGCCTACAGCACAAAGCAGGACCCGCCTCAACCCAACCTCAGTCCAACAACCATGTGCACATAAACATATAATCATATACAATCCTCAACCAGACAAACAGTCTAACAGATCACATAGCATATCAATATCCTAACCAGGATTCCGACCTAACCGGTCACTAGCATAACATTACCTTATATCCCGGGTACCGACCTTAACCAGGTATCTAACACATACCATCCTAACTACGAGGATGCAAACATAGCAAGGCAATAACATAACAACAACTACCCGGATTTCCATCCAATAAAGGGCCGGCCTTGGTGCCGTAGACCTTGTGGATATAGTGAGGATAACTCACCTCGCAATTGCCGACTTGAAGAAATAAGACCACGCTGCTCCGACCACCAGCACGAACTCCACCACTGATCATTACCAATAACCAAAACCAATAAACACCAATAATTACCAAAATACCCTTAGAAGTCAAACTGGTCAACCCTTGGTCCAAGTCAAAGTCCTCAGTCAAAGTCAACCTTCCTGGTTGACCCTACTCGCCGATTCAACCCGTTGACTCGTCGAGTTCCTATGCTCAGAAACTCCCATGCCACGACTCAACTCGCCGAGTCGCCCCAAGACTCGTCGAGTCCAACAAGCTCTGAGTCCCTTCTTGCTCAACTCACCGAGTCATCCCTCGACTCACCGATTCACAGCTCAAACAGAAAAGTCTAGGGTTCCACGACCAGACTCGCCGAGTCCAAGCATAGACTCGCCGAGTCCCAGGCAATCTTCAACAGACTCGTCGAGTTGTTCTTCCAACTCGTCGAGTCCAAGCACATATTCATACAACTCGTTGAGTGCACCCATGTGACTCGCCGAGTCCAAACGTAACATCTTCATTCAGACGATTTCAGGCCATTTCATTGCTTCCAATACATAGATCTGGACTCCTAGGGCCAGATTCACACGTAAAGTTTCCAACTTTACGTGCATGCAAGGCTCAACAAGCTCCAACCAAGCTACAAGAAGGTTTTTGGACAAAGGCACTCTCAATCAAGTCCCATGGCTGATGCTTTCTGCCCTCATGGCTCCAATACCACCTAGATCTAAAGTTGCAACCTCAGATCTAGTCTCTATACCCAAAATAGATTTCAGTCATGCTAAAGAATCCCCAAAACAACCACCATGGATGACAATAAGGAAAAAGGCTTAAGGAGGTGACTTCTTACCCCAAAGATGAGTCTAAACTGATGTAGACTTCAGATCCACAAGCTCTCTTGATGCTATCCTCAACTTCCTCCAACTTCTCTTCACCAATTTCTTCCTCCAAGCTTCACTCTTCTCAACAATGGAGTCTCTCACGATTTAGGGTTTCTCTGGAACACTCAGGAAAGATAGAGGGTGAAATGAAGGCATATTGTTCTTTAAATATGGTGGAAACCCTGAAAATAGGGTTTCATATTCCAGCACGGACTCGCTGAGTCCATCCCCGACTCGCCGAGTCGGGTCACTTATTCACGCGGTCCACTCACGACTCGACTCGCCGAGTTACCCCTCCAACTCGCCGAGTCCAAACCTCCATTGGCACTTTACACCCCAATCTCTTGCTCTGGAACTTGGGATGTTACAGAACTCAATCATCACTCGAATGGATTCATCATAATCCATTGGACCAAGTGAGAAGAGTTGAGTGGTTTCACAAAGAATGGGTTTAGTTGACGAAGATGAGGCAGGACCTTTTGACGATTTCTTGTTTGGGACTGATTTTGGAGTTTCTGGGGCATTTTGTGAGGAGGCCATTGTTGCAGGTATGAAGTCCAAAGAATAGGTTTGCAGAGAGAGTATTAGAGAATATGAAGACTAGAGCGTAAAAAGCAACATTTGGGATTTGAGATCTTTATATAGTTTGGAAATCCGGGTCGGGTTGTGAAAAAGCATAATGATTATACCCGATTGGTAAATGGATCGCATTTAATGTGTTGCAAAAAATGGCATGCGTTTGACCTACAAGGACGAAAGATGCGATGGCAATACGTGCGAAATTGAAATCCGTATTTTCAGTTTGAGATGGTGTGCACTTTGTCGAGACGTGTGCAAAAAGCGCGATTATTTAGGAATTAAGGATAATCATTAGAAAAAGAACCGTTAAGTCATTTAAGAAAATGTTTTAAAAAAAAACTTTAATGAATAACCTTTGAACATCTCTTGAAACGGGTGATCTCGGAATAAGGAAATTATGAGATAGATTGTCATAAGGTGCTTCAAGGAGAAAATGAGAACACTTTTACATGATATAGAGATCGAGATTACATAGACTCAGACTTAATAGCAGAGGTAAAATGTATGAAGATCTTAGACGACATTTTTTAAACAAATTTGAGATTCCAAGACATAAAGAGTCAGAGCTCGGACAGAGGTAAGAGGAAAATGCAAATTACCGTTTCGGATTTGAATTCCGAGGTGAACTTCATAACACACTTTGAGATAGATTTTGAGGCGAGATCAAAACAAAATACCAATGTGACTATATTGGTCATGAACTTCAAAAGATATGGAAAGGTGTACAACTTAAAACTAAAACAAGAGGTTAGACGAAAAGACATGGAAGATGATCCTATTTATTCCAAATGGAAATGATTCTGAGATGAAAAAGATTTTGACTTCAGAATTAATTCACTTTCTGGTATTCCCATCAGAGAGTACAAGCTTCTTGGAAGAATTGAGGATCAAGAACCATCATACCCATATTGTTCAGAAACCATTGAATTTGGTTTCGTCTAATGCCTTAGCAAAGACATCAACAATTTCATCGTCAGATGAAACAAAAATAAGTTCAATGTTTCCTTTTAAAACATGATCTTTAATAAAATGGTACCGAATATTGATGTGCTTTGTCATGGAGTGCTGAATTGGATTGTGAATAATCGCAATGGCACTTTGATAGTCAAAATAGATTGGAATCTGTTGAAATCGATACCCGTAGTCTAAAAGCTGAGATTTCATCCAAAGAACTTGAGAAGTGCAACTAGCAGCAACAATGTATTCCATTTCGGCTGTTGAAAGAGCAATGCACTTCTATTTCTTAGATGACTAGCTAACCAATCTTCCACCCAAAACTTTACAGCCACCAGAGGTGCTTTTTCTTTCCAATTGAAGACCACCATAGTTTGAATCAGAATATGCTTGATGAAATGTCACAAAAATACAACCCAAAAGTTTCGTCTTTAAATTATTATTAAAACCATAATATCATCGCCATAGTATAAAATCATAAACCATGTGTCTCCAAATATAATAATATATGTCAACATATCAAAATCTCATATCAAAAATCAGAGTAAGTCTCCCAGTCTAAAGACTGTGGTGTGTGCCATGCGATCATCCCGAGCCCTGCCCTTTGCTAGTGGAAGTACGTGAAACCAAAACTGAAAACCGTAAGCACGAAGGTTAGTGAGCTCCCCAAAACTACCACATACCATACAAATAACATACAACTAGGAGATACGGGCCCCGCCCACTCTCATGGAGATTCGGGCCCCGCCCACACTCCGCTACTAACATGCATACAAGTATCACACAGACAACAAGTATATCTATCAAGCAATCACATAACTATACTCAAATAATACTATGAGATTCGGGCCCCACCCACACTCGACTGCTAGAAGATTCGGGCCCCGCTCACACTCATCTACTAACATATCACATATACGGGCCGCCCTTGGTGCCTTTGACCCGTTCCTACTGAAAGGGAACTCGCCTCGTAAGACAGACTGCTGAAAACTCGAGTAACGAATCCCTGTCTGCTGCTCCAGCAACTCTCCGGCTATCAATTCCATAACAACACTTAATCAAAATCTGATAATCCTTCTTAGGGTAAAATGACCATTTTACCCCTAGTCAAAGTCAACATCCTGGTCAAAGTCAAAGTCAAGGTCAACTCACATTCAACCCCAACTCGTCGAGTCATCTTCCAACTCGGCGAGTTCATGAACAACTCAAACACATGGTCAACTAAGTCAACTCGTTGAGTCCCTAAACAGACTCGTCTAGTTCTTCCTGTCATAAAGATCGGGACAACCCGCTTCAACTCGTCGAGTCCTTTCCTGGACTTGTCGAGTTCTCCTCTCTGTTTGAGCCATCTTAATAGAGTAAGCCCCTATCTTCTGGATCTAAGGTCCTTGGTTCCTTTTCTCACTGGAATGGCCTTTCTAAGGGTAAAGTTTCCAACTTTACCCGTTCATCACTCTTCTTAAAGGGTTTAGACAAAACCCTAATTCCTTGAGGACATGGATCTTGTCCAAAGAGCCAGAGACTCTCAATCCACACATGCAAACCTAAATCTAGGGTCTAGCTATCAGATGATCACTAAAAGTCTCGAGCTTGCATCTATGCATGGCCTTTTTGGGCTCAAAAGGCCATAAATACTTCTTTAGCACTTGCATGAGGACTCCAAGGGCATAAAGTTTTCACCTTTATGTCCTCACAGCCTCTCAAGGCACTAGATCTGGAAGAGAAACTCATGGATCAATCCTTACCCACAAGTTAGAAAATCTTGAACCAAAAACCCTCAAAAGAAGTCATAAATAGATCTAAGGAGAGAATGATCAAGTTTGAGACTTTATTACAAGAAAATGTAGCTATAGCAATGAAACTTCTGGATCTACAGTCTTTCTCTTGAGTCCTCCAACTTCTTCTTCTTCCACAAGCTTCAAAAGGCACAAATAACACTCAAAAGTGGCTCACACACTCAAAAAGCACTCTAGGGTTTCGTAGTTAAGGGTTTGGGACAAGGAGGCTGGAAATGAGGCTAAGGGGTGGGGATTAAGGTGATTAAATAGGGTGGAAAACCCTAAAATTATTGTTTCACCCTGACTGAGCTACTCGTCGAGTCAAGGACTTGACTCGCTGAGTCAAGGACTTGACTCGCCGAGTAGACAACTTAAACTCCACGCATAGTCTGCCTTCTACTCGACGAGTTAGGGCTACCAACTCGTCAAGTCTTTCTCTCAGAATAAATAAATAGTTAAATTAAATGCGTACCAGGGAACCGGGCGTTACAATTCTCCCCCACTTGTCTTAGACTTCATCCTCAAAGTCTGCTGTATCTGAAAACGACTTCGGGTTGTGCTCCCTCATCTCCTCATCAGGCTCCCAAGTCCACTCCGAGCCCTTGCGGTGCTGCCACTGCACCTTCACTAGCTTAACCCTCTTGTTTCTCAGCTCCTTCGTCTTGCGATCCAGAATCGCCACCGGTCTCTCAATGTAATTCAGGCTGTCATCAACCTGAATATCCTCTAAGGGTACAACCGTCGTGTCATCCACTAAGCACTTCCATAGCTTGGAAACATGGAAGGTGTTGTGGATCTGGCTGAGCTCGGCAGGAAGATCCAGTTTGTATGTTACCTTGCCACCCGGGCTATGACTCTGAAGGGGCTGAAATACCTAGGGCCCAGCTTGCCCCGTTTCCGGAACCGTATGACACCCTTCTAGGGCGACACCTTCAGGAGGACCATGTCGCCCACCTGGAACTCTAAGTCCGAATGCCTCTTGTCGGCGTAGCTTTTCTGCTGACTCTGAGCAGTCTGAAGCCTGCTCCGGACCTGCTGGATCCACTCTGTGGTCTTGAGTACTACTTCAGTACTCCCCATAACTCTCTAAACGATCTCACCCTAACAGATTGGGGTCATACACTTCCTCCCGTAGAGCATCTCAAAGGGAGGTCAGTCTATGCTGGCATGGTAACTGTTGTTATACGAAAATTCTTCTAATGGAAGATACGTATCCCAACTGCCACCGAAATCTAACACGTATGCATGTAGCATGTCCTCGAGAGTCTGTATCGTCCTCTTGCTCTGTCCGTCTGTCTGAGGGTGGAAAGCGGTGCTGAAGTGGAGACGAGTACCCATCTCATCGTGAAACCGCTTCCAAAACCTGGAAGTGAAACGAACATCTCGGTCTGACACCACCAAGATAGGCACCCCATTCCGTGCCACTATCTCGCGCACATAAATCTCAGGCAACTTATCGGCCGATATTCTCTCCTGGATCGGGATAAAATGAGCGCTCTTGGTCAACCGATCCACGATGACCCATATCGAATCTACTCCACATGCGGTCCTGGGAAGCTTGGTAATGAAATCCATGGTGATATCCTCCCATTTCCACACGGGAATGTCTAGCGGCTGCATCTTGTCGTGCGGTCTCTAGTGCTCGACCTTGACCTTCCTGCAGGTCAAGCACCTCTCCACATACCATGCTACGTCCCGCTTTATGCAGGGCCACCGGTAATCAGGGCAAAGATCTCGGTCATCTTCGTCGCCCCGGGATGGATGGAGAACCTCGACTTATGGGCCTCATCCATCAGAACGTGCCATACTCCACCCCAGTAGGGAACCCAGACCCTCCCATGCAGGGTCACAACCCTCGACTGTCATAATCAAATGAGTCCACTTGGCGCATAATCCTCTCGCACTTCTGGCACTCCTCCTTCAGGCCCTCAACCTGCGCCTCCCTAATCTGCTCCAACAGTGGAGTGATCATAGTCATCCTCAGACATAAATCTCTGATCGGAGCCGCTACCACCTTGTGGCTCAGGGCGTCAGCCACCACATTGGCCTTGCCCGGTTGGTAAAGGATCTCACAATCATAATCCTTTACCACATCTAACCCCAACGCTGCCTCATGTTCAGATTCGGCTGATCCATGAGGTACCTCAAACTCTTGTGGTCCATGTAAATGGTACAACGGACCCCATAGAGGTAGTGTCGCCAAATCTTGAGGGTGAATACCACAGCTCCCAGCTCTAATTCATGCGTCGGATAGTTAGCCTCGTGAGGTTTCAGCTGCCTCGAGGCATAAGCTATCACATGACCCCGTTGTATCAACATTGCTCCCATGCCTGTGATCGAAGCATCACAGTAGACTACGAAGTCATCTACACCATCTGGTAGAGTGAGAATCAGTGCCTCGCACAACCGCTGCCCGAGCGTCTCAAAGGCTGCTTGTTGTTCAGGTCCCCAACGAAAAACCACCGACTTCTTGGTCAGTCGGGTCAACGAAACTGTAATCTTGGAGAAGTCCTAAATAAATCTCCTGTAATACCCTGAAAGACCCAGGAAACTTTGAATCTCACCTGGAGACCTCAGAATCTCCCACTGCATCACGGCCTCTATCTTGGCTGGATCGACCAGAATACCCTTCTGGTTGACGAGATACCCAAGGAACTGCACCTCGCGCAACCAGAACTCACACTTGGAGAACTTTGCGAAAAGTCTCTCCCTCCTCAATGTCTCCAGCACCTCTCTCATGTGCTCCTCATGCTACTCCTGAGTCTTGGAGAAAACCAAGATATCGTCAATGAAAACTATTACAGACCGATCCAGCATTGGTCTGCACACGCGGTTCATGAGGTCCATGAACGCGGATGGAGCATTGGTAAGCCCAAAAGACATCACCACAAATTCATAATGACCATAGCGAGTGCTAAAAGTTGTCTTCTGCACATCATCCTCCCTGACTCGCATCTGGTGATACCCTGACCGTAGATCAATCTTGGAGAACCAAGATGCTCCCCGAAGCTGGTCAAATAAATCATCTATCCTCGAAAGTGGGTAACGGTTCTTCATCGTTACCTTATTCAGCTCCCAATAGTCTATGCACATGCGATGTGACCCGTCCTTCTTCTTCACAAACAGGATCGGGGCTCCCCGTGGTGAACTGCTCGGCCTAATAAAACCCTTGTCTAGCAGCTCCTGCAAGTGCGTAGAAAACTCCTGCATCTCGGGATGAGCCATTCGATATGGTGCCTTGGCTATCGGGGCTGCACCAGGGACTAGGTCAATCCTAAACTCAAGCTACCTCTCCGGAGGTATCCCGGGTAAATCCTCCGGGAATACGTCCAGGTACTCTCGCACTACCGGTACATCATCAACTATTGCCTTACCCTTATCGCGGGTATCCATGACATAGGCGACGTATCCTGCGCAACCCTGCTGAATGTGGCGTCTCGCCCTCGCTGCTAAACAGAAAATCGGTCCACGCTGTGGCCTCTCGCCCTGGATCACTAACCCTCCCCCATAGGAGTCTTAACCCTCACTAGTTGTTGCTCGCAGTCGATCACTGCCCCATTGGGGCTCAACAAATCCATGCCTACTATAACCTTATTCCCACGCAGGGGAATAGGAACCAGGTCTACTGAAAACTGTTGATCGAATAACTGAAGAGTACATCCTCGGTGAACCTTAGCAACCCTGACGGTCCTGTCATCTGCTATGTCTACATCAAGTGGGCAATCCGGCTCCCTCGGAGCTCCTACGAATCGCTTGATAAGTGCGAGTGACACAAAAGATCGGGTAGCTCCCGAATCAAACAATACCAAAGTTGATATACCGTTCACTAGGAACGATCCTATAATAAAACACATAAACATAAGCAATAATCAACATAAATGAAGAGATAAGGAGAAGATACATAGCCGTAACAACATCAGGTGTTGCATGTGCCTCCTCTGATGTCAGCTGGAAGGCTCTACTCTTCGCCATTAGCGCCTCAGCATGGCCCTGTCGGGCATCTGTAATCCTCAATGTAGCAGGAACGGGTACTGCCACTTGTCCTGCTGTTGCCAAGCTCGGACACTGGGACCGCTTGTGGCCCCTTTGATTGCACTGGAAGCAAATTAGATCAGATGCGGTAGTGGTGGTTGTACAGTCCCTACTCACATGACCCGTTCGGCCGCATTTAAAGCAGCCCGGACTACCCACCCTACACGGCTTTTCTGGCCCCCTGCCACACTTGCTGCAGCGGTCTCTGCTAGACCTTCCTTCGGGAATCTGTCTTAGGCTTTTTTCCAAAACCCTCCATACCAGATGCCGCATCCGGTTTCCTCTTCCTCTCCATCTCTAAGTCAATCTCTCTCTCTCTAGCTTTGGCATTCATATCCTCCAGCGTTTTGCAGCTGGATCGGCTCACAAACTGCCGAATGTCATTCCTCAACATCTCATGATATCGGGCCTTCTTCATCCCCTCGTCCGCCACATACTGCAGAACAAGAAGGGCCCTCTCCTTAAACTTAGCGGTAATCTCCATCACCGTCTCAGTAGTCTGCTGTAAATCCTGGAAGTCCCTAGCAAGCTGTTGCACCTCTATCACAGGTGCAAACTCAGCTCTGAATCTGGCCGAGAAATCACCCCATGTCATTGCATCCAACATGGCATCATCCCCAATAGCATGCTCGACCTCCTCCCACCAGTCACGTGCCCTGTCCTTCATAAGACAGGACGCTAGTCTAACCTTGTCCCCCTCGGGACATCTGCTGGTGTGGAATGCGTTGGCGACATCAGCCAACCATCTAGTACTTGCAATGGTGTCCCGAGTCCTATGATAGTCGGGAGCTCCACATGCTCTAAACTCCCAAAAAGTGAGTGTGCGCGACCCCATCATGGCTGCCACCTCAGTGCGGAGAGAACTCAATCTCTCCTCCATAAGCTCTAGGATACCCTCCTTGATCGAACCGACTATCACAGGATTCTGCTCAAGAATACTGCGCGTGATCTCTGAGGAGATGAACTCCCTAGTTTGCTCGTCTAACTGCTCAGTCCCAAAGCCTGAGCTTGATCCCTCATCGGCACCTGAACTGCCAACTGCTGGTCTAGGGCGTAAAACCACCATCTGAAAAACAACACATCATAACTAACATCAGAATACTAAACATAACTCGAGGGATCTCATACACTACAAGTTCCCTGCATTCATCTCAGCCTTCCTTGGTTCGAGTACGGATCCTCTGCTTTCGGTAGTATGGGCCCATACTATTAGATAAGGTGTCTAAGTCCATAACTATATTGTTGGGTTATGAGCATTCTAACACTCCTAAGTGTACATGCAACCCTAAATACCTTGGATCTATGTTTTCTCTATTATACATACAATTATGAACATCCAAGGTATTATCCTAATCTAGCATACAAAATAATAAATATAACAAGATAGAATACATACCTCTTTGATGTAGAATGTCTTCATGAAGCTTGAGTGCCTAGTGCCCCAAGTGTGACACCTCAAATGGTTCACACAACACCAAATACACTTGGAATAACTTGAGAGAAACTTGAACACTCCTTGAAATCGTCTATCCCTCACACTCACACATTAGTGCACCATTTCTTGAGCCATGGGATTCTTTTATATGGTGGCTATTAGGGTTACACCATGTAACTCATAACTTTACCCATTCCTTATGCTCCATGGATTTTAACCTCCATGGAGTATCCATGGGTCACCCCATGGACTTAGTCCAACATAAGGAATCTTGGATCACAAGCCCACATATATAAGAATGAATGATTTACACAATTAACCCATATATTTAATTAGTCTCCTTTTGATCACTTAATTAATTCCAAATTAATTCTTGATCAATACTAATTAAACAACCTTATTAATATATTAGAACTTATAATATATTAACCAACCTTAAGTGTTATTTCTCTCATTATAGTCTATCCAAATGCATGATGCCATGCAACCCAAATGGACCATGTCGGGTCGGGTCAAGTCTTACCAATTATAGTTATGGACTTAGACATTAATCCAACAGTCTCCCACTTGGATAAGTCTAAAACTATTATTGCGTATGACTTCAGGAACCAATCAGCAATCGTAGCTCTCAAAAGCTTCTTTCAAACTCTGACCTTGTCGATGAACTCTGACATTTGTCAATGACTTGTCCATTAGATAAGGGATCATATATTCCTCCATTCTAGATATCATATGGACTGAGACATGGATTATCAATCATTCTCTCTGTCCATTTGTTGTTTCCCGATTTCCGATTCATGATGACTGACTGATTGAACAAATCAAATCAGTCCTGGCTTGGCCAAGCACTCACATGTATCATCTTTAAATCATCGAGGGGCCCACAGATATCGCTTTTATCCCGAAGGTAAAAGGAATGGATAAACTTCGACTCATATGGCTTGTTCTACTACTTGTTGAATCATACACAAAGGCACGTTTTATAACATCGAGTTACCAATGCGTTTTCGTGCAATCAATGTATAACCAACTCATAGTAACAACTCATATCTCTAGGTTTGAAGAATATAAGATATTATCGTCTCATGATCACTCGTGATAAAATCCATGAAGTGATTCAAATGAGCGCGGGTTGAATCCAATACTCAAAACTTATGAGCACTCATGAGTGTTGTAGCACCACTTTGTCCACCAACTTGGACCTCTACAAACCAACCCATGACAGTCTTGATTCATATCTACTTCCAACATATTACCAACTGTGGATGGTTTGAATAACTTAATCATTCAGGAAGAGCGACTTAGTTATTTTGGAAGTCAAAACATGCAAAGTGAAACACAAGAATAAATGAATCAAATATGGTATCAAACCCTATGAATATAAATAAACTCTTTTATTTATCACCATACTGATTACTCATTATTCATTGTTTCGGTTTTATCAACTTTATACTTGAATTTAAAACAATAGTTGTCCCATGCTCCAAGCATGTACACTATGTTTTCTAAACACTAGTCATGCCATACACCAAGTATGCATACTATGCTTGTCTATGATCTTTACTTTGTAAAATAGATCAATTGAACATCACTCCAATGATCCTCTTTTCACAGTCCCAAATCCTTACTGCAAATGCAAGAATTCCAAATTCATGTCATTTACTGAAATCTGTTAGATTCTAAACTTATATGCATTGATCCTCTTAATGATTATGCACGAAGTCAGAAAGACTTGACAACAATCATTACAGAGCATTCCAAAGGAGATCAGCTCCTTGGAAACATCCTTCTTTCATTAAGTTTCCTAATCTTACACAGATTGAATAATTTCTAACTTTGAAACATTTCCATATTCCATTTTGACTATCACTTCTGAACAAGAGTTGCCTCCTTACAGATTATGTCAATATGGTCCTTCCAGAATTAACATTATACTTCCAACTGTCCTTGAGCAACCAATCTTTGGTAAACCTTAGATTGTCCTCGACAATTGCTTAATCATTTTAGTCATATCCAATTCTAGACCTTTTTCCTTCATAATGCCCCAGGCATTTGGAAAATTTTAGAAAGGATGAATATAGCACATGTAATCGATCCTATATCCGAAGCATATGGGACACGATTCATGATGTCTCACATAAAGACTAAACCAGTCTTTTGCTATAATATTTCCATTTCAATTTGCCAAGTTCTCAAAATTCAGATTATGAAAAGGGATGCCGTAATCATAATCGAATTTTAGAACGCAAATAATGGACCCATATATAGAATTTCCTTATGTTGAGCCATTCCAACATGAAATTCATATATATATCCTTGATTAAATACGATTAAAATCTCAATCTAAGCTTTTAGAATTGAAATGAAGTATAATTTCCTCTCCCTTAATTATAGCAAAACAACTTTTTCAACCCCTGCAACCTCACGAATTGAAACTTTTGTTTTCTATAATTAACATTGCTAACTTGCAACCTTTGTCATAATTATCATGCTCCCACTAACATGATGATTATTAGCATACCACTTATGCTCCCACTAGCTTTGACATGTACTCAGAAATCAGCTGACTTTCTTACCAAAGTTCAGATTTCTGATACTAGATTGTTTTGATAAAACTTTATCAAAATCATACACCTCTCTTAGATAGCTCACATGTGTGTCTAAACAATTTTAGAACTATGAAAAGGGATGCCGTAATCATAGTCTCAATTGTTTAGACCTTTGCCACTTCTCACAAGTCCATGTTAGTGTGCCGGTAAACCACACACGCTCAATAACGACTTTGAGAATGCAAATATCACAATTGCTATCTAGCTAAAATCTACTTAGTGAAAGTGTTTCCTCACCATCATTTTCATGAATCGGAGAGAAACCTTATGACACTTAGATTTAATAGTGTATGTGTTCTTATCCATGTGAATTTGTCAAAACCATAATCACAAGACAAGGTTAGTGACAAATCCAAACTCATATTGATTAAACTTGTGCAATCTTAAATTCTTGCCATTTGGCAGCTCAGGTGCCTGCCATTGCTTCCAAGTAGTTGTGCAACCAATTGAGAACTCTCAGAACTCCTATGCAAAGCCAACTTGAATAGGCACAAAAATTTCAACACGATAGGTTATAAACCTCAAGTCGTGTGCTAGTGAAGGACTTTAGGTTTTATTCTTGATTAAGTCTTGAAACTTTCAAGAGCTTTAAGACTCCCACTGTCCTCTTGACATATAAGACTCCCTTGTCAAATATTCAAAAGATAGTGCGGATTCTTTATCAAGACTAACACTTTACACAATTGGCCTAAGTTGGTCTCTGTTTTATCCAAAACATCACAACTTACCAATTTCAAATGTACAAGAGTAGATAACCTTTTACTCTTACATTTGACTAGTGTTAACAAACCCTCTTTAAGATATGTCACTCAAGTTACAATCTTGGAGTATGACTCTAAGAATTGTTTTGGAACGAAGTATGACTCATCTTTTTGATTTAACCATTTCAACAATTCATGACTCCTCTTCTTAGTCATAAGAATGCACTAAGATGACTTTAGAGGACCAATTGTGATATGGTATCTTAATCATTAAGATGATCATAAACATGATACTAAAGTACTCTCCCATCTTTTCAGATTTGAGAAACTTTTATCTTTCTGCCATACTTTGATTCTTCTTATTCGTTCTGTCTCACATTGAAACTTCTCCAATGCTACAGACTTATACTTAAACTTATAAGTATAACCATATTTACTGAACTTAAGTAAATCATGACGAATAGTCTTCTTGATCTTTTGTGGTGGACTTGACCAGTGCACAAGAATGTGTACTCGATCCCTTAGTCCTTTCCTTATTCACATAAGGAATTAGTCTTAATTTTCCAAGCTGAAAGTTCTCATTCATCATACTATACAACTTGCATGATTCCAAGTTTCGGTCCAATTGAACCTTGGGTGATGAGAATCTTTCCTTATTTGGTAATATTAGACACTACCACAACCGAAAGAATCAAATCCATTTTTCCAATATTGCTATCAATGGAATCTTATAAGCAACAACTTTTCACAAATGCCATTGTAAGGATACTTAAAATAAATAAAATCAAAACCTTTTTCTTTTATTTTAAAACTTTGCGGAAAAACTTATCCTTACAATCCATATGAAAACCATGTTGTTATCTATTCCTAAGCAATATAAATATCATAACTCTTAAGTAATAGCCTAAAATTCTGATCACCGAACCATGCGATTGAAATCCATCTTCGCGATCAGAATCAGCATGTACTTAATAGAGTTAGACAATGGACTTTACCTGAAGTAGAGCCAAACTTATTGACTTTAACATCCTTAGGTAAATTTGGCAGCTTCGTAACCAATGCCCCTTCCTTTGGCAATAGTTACCTATGGATCCTTGATAATGGGACTATCTCAGACTTCGCCTCTCTCTTTACCATTGGGTCAACAGAGTTGACTATGGTCGATCCCTTTCCATTGGGAAGAGAGAGCTTTACTGGATATCCAATGACATCATTGTCAATGTCCATAGTGTTTTAGGAAGTTGATCTTAGCAAATAGATAAGATCATTAAGGGTCTTGTCTTAGTCTGTTTCATAGGATTCCCAAAAGAACTCACTATGTGACTTAGAAAGTAGTTGAGCCACCAATTTTCTCAAGACTTTGACACCCAACTCTCCCGGCTTGTCAATATGTGACTACATCTCCAAGATGTGATCACACCTAGACCTTGCCTTGCCAATAGGGCTTGAGTGACCTTAAACTTTTTAGGAACTTGTGGGTTAGGGAGAATAATTGGAGGAGGTGAAAGAAGTATGATATCCATGGGACATCATCTTCATTTAGGAAAGCTTGTTTCAAGAGATTTGGGAAGATCATAAATGTCTAGACCAGACATCTTTTTGGGAGATATTCAAGATAGTTGATTTAAAGTCCTTAATATGACACCCAATATGAAATATTAAGGCTAGGACCCAACAAACTATTTTATAACTTAGAAGAGGGATGCCGTAATCCAAGCTATAAAATATTTGAAGGTAGGTGAATGACGATTCACCAATTTCCACCATGAAAAACGAAATAATTTATTAGGTTTTAATTGGATTTGAAAGTCCTAGATCTTTGAGATTCATTGAACTGTTCAAAGGCATGTTTCAATCTCGAGTGTGCCCTTCAGGTTTTGTGACTGGAATGCCGAGGATCACAAAACAAGGTGTGAATAACCATGCAAATATACTTGGTACCCTTAATATTTACCCCTTAATCAGTGTGCCGGTTAACCACACACGCTCCACCGATACTATGATAAATATTAAGTTACCCTTTGCCTACCTTGTTAAGTCCAGGTTAGTGTGTCGGTTAACCACATACGCTCCACTAACGACTTAAGCAAAGTGCAAAGTGTAATTTCATGGGTTAGCACCAAATTCACATTTTCCTAAGTAACTAAGATTGGGTATTAATAAGAGTTTAGTTACTTAGTATTTATCATTAATACTTTTAATGAAAGGAGAATTATAGTCCTTGTCCTACCCGTTCGGCTAACGACCCTCCACCAGTCAAGGAAGCGGTGGGTGAGAGTGGACACCCATTAAACTGCCATTTTATAGGCAGTAACCTTATACCCCCCTTATAGACCGGCTTCGTGAATGAGGCCTACTAACGGTAAGACTGACTTTACTCTTATACATATATATAAATATTATTAACTTATAATATTATAAAGTATAAGGGTTGAATTTTAACTTTTAAAATTCTAAGGGCTAACTTGGAATTAAAGTATTCATAAGTGAAAACTTTTCAAATTCCAAAACTTGAGGGCAAGTTTTGAAACTATTCAAAACTAATTAATTTCATAACTTATGAGTTTAAAGTAGTTTTTTTTTAATTAAAACTCTTCAAGTTCCATAGCTTGAGGACAAGTTATGGAAGACTTTAAACTAATTAATAAAAAAAAAATTATTGTAACTTATGGAACTAATTAAGGTTACACCTTTTTTTTTTAATTTAATGAAGAGACTCTTGAACCTCCATAACTTGAGGACAAGTTATGGAGTCATAAAACCATTTAATTAGAACTAGACTCTTCATTTTGTAACCTTTGCCAACTTTTATGAGTTTTATGATTCTTAAATGTGACTTTTCATATAACTTGAGGACAAGTTACAAAAACACACTTTGGAATCAACTCTTAGATTAAAATGGATTGAAAACAACTATTTCACACAACTTTTCTATTAATCTAAGAACCTCATAAGAACAAGATAATTCAAATCATCAATCTTCAAGAAATTAGCAAGAACATACAAACTAATACAAATCTTGAAATTATTACAATTATCTTAGAAATTGGATTAGCATGAACATTACCACATCAAAAACAAGTTTATAAGTCCAAAAACATCTTAGGTTAATGTTCCTAGTCCAATTCCAGCCAAAACAATCGAATATATGCATCAAACTCGATTTTTCAGCTACTTTTGCAAGTATAACAAGAAAACAAGCCTAGGCTCTGATACCACTGTTGGGTTATGAGCATTCTAACACTCCTAAGTGTACATGCAACTCTAAATACCTTGGATCTATGTTTTCTCTATTATACATACAATTATGAACATCCAAGTTATTATCCTAATCTAGCATACAAAATAATAAATATAACAAGATAGAATACATACCTATTTGATGTAGAATGTCTTCATGAAGCTTGAGTGCCTAGTGCCCCAAGTGTGACACCTCAAATGGTTCACACAACACCAAATACACTTGGAATAACTTGAGAGAAACTTGAACACTCCTTGAAATCGTCTAGCCCTCACACTCACACATTAGTGCACCATTTCTTGAGCCATGGGATTCTTTTATATGGTGGCTATTAGGGTTACACCATGTAACTCATAACTTTACCCATTCCTTATGCTCCATGGATTTTAACCTCCATGTTGTATCCATGGGTCACCCCATGGACTTAGTCCAACATAAGGAATCGTGGATCACAAGCCCACATATATAAGAATGAATGATTTACACAATCAACCCATATATTTAATTAGTCTCCTTTTGATCACTTAATTAATTCCAAATTAATTCTTGATCAATACTAATTAAACAACCTTATTAATATATTAGAACTTATAATATATTAACCAACCTTAAGTGTTATTTCTCTCATTCTAGTCTATCCAAATGCATGATGCCATGCAACCCAAATGGACCATGTCGGGTCGGGTCAAGTCTTACCAATTATAGCTATGGACTTAGACATTAATCCAACATATATTTGGTATGTACTTGACCCGAGAGTAGCATGGTCCATTTGGGTTGCATTTCACCGGAACAATTTGTAAGGATGGACTTTTGAGATGAGGTTATTTATGATTTATTAATATATTATAAGTTCTAATATATTAATATGAAATCATATTATTTAACTAGTATTGATCAAGAATTAATTTGGAATTAATTTTGTGATCAAAAGAGACTAATTAAATAAATGGGGCTTGATTGTGTAAATCATTCATTCTTATAAAGTGCGCTTATGATCCATAGTTCTTTATGTTGGGCTAAACCCATGTGGTGACCCATGGATACTCCATGGAGGTTAAAACCCATGGAACCTAAGGAATGTGGAAGGTCATGAACATTAGGGTTTGCATGGTGTAACCCTAATCATGACACACTATATAAGGACCCATCTAGCTAGCAAAACTGGCCACTAAGTGTACACACAAGAGTGGTAGCCGAAATTTAAGTGCAAGTAATCTCTCTCTAGTTCTTCCATTTGTTGGTGGTGATTTGTGGTTCCATTTGAGGCATTCACATTATTGGTGCTAGGTTCTTAAAGCTTCTAGGTTTCCAACCATACTAAAAGGTATGTCATCTAACTAGAATTTTGTAGTATAGATACTCCATTGTATGCTAGTTAGGATGATGCTTTGGAATCTTGAAAGTTTGCATGTATATTAGAGAAAACATAGATCCAAGGCATCTAGGGTTGCATGTACACCATAGGAGTGTTAGAATGCTCAAAACCCTTCAGTGGTATCAGAGCCTACACTTGCTTTCCATTATACTTGATGATACTTGTTTTTCCAAAGTTAGAAAATCTGCCAATTTCGTTTCCGCATGCCCACCACGACGTAACAGCTTTTACCACGACGTGGTGATGCATCTGTGAGCAGAATTTTGAGTTTTGGCTAACAATTGGATTATGATCATTACCCTAAACTGTTTTTGGAACTATGAAACCTCTTTTTTGATATGGTAATGATCATGCTTGTCCAATTAAAAGATAATTGTCAAATTTTCATGTTTTGTAATAGTTTATATGATTAGGCTAATTACATGAAATTTGTTTGATTTGAATTGTCTTGTTCATATGAGTTTAATTGTATCTTCTATGAATTATTTGATTATTGTATTAGTTAAATAATGTTTTAAATGTTTTTAATGGACTCCATAACTTGTCCTCAAGTTATGGATGTTAGGGAACATGAAAGGTTTTTCTATTAAGGATGTCATTAAACTCATATGTTATGGACTTGAAGAGTTTTGCCAAGTTTCAAAACTTGACCTCAAGTTTTGGAATTTGTAAAGTCTCACTAAATGAAACTTTAATTCCAAACCTTAGAATTTTAAAAGTTAAAATTCAACCCTTCTACTATTATAATATTATAGGTTTAATATTTATATATATGTATAAGACAAGTCGGTTTTACCGTTAGTAGGCCTCATTCACGAAGCCGGTCTATAAGGGGGGTATAAGGTTATTGCTTATAAAATGGTGATTTAATGGGTGTCCACTCTCACCCACCGCTTCCTTGACTGGTGGAGGGTCGTTAGCCGAACAGGTATAACAAAGACTAAAATTCTCATTAAAAGTATAATGATAACTATAAAGTAACTAAACCTTTTATAAATTCCCAATCTTAGTTACTTTAGGAAAATGTTAAATTGATGCTAATCCATGAAATTACACTTTGCACCTTACCAAGTCGTTGATGGAGTGTGTGTGGTTAACCGACACATTAACTTGGACTAGTAAGGGTGGCAAAGGGTAGCTTAATGTTTATCATAAGGTCAATGGAGCGTGTGTGGTTAACCGGCATATTGATTAAGGTGATAATTGAAATTGAGAATGCCAAGTACATTTGCATGGTTATTCACACCTTGTTTGTGATCCTCGGTATCCCAGTCACAAACTTGAAGGGCATAATCGAGATTTAAACATGCCATTGAATTGTTCAATGAATCTCAAAGGATCTAGGAGTTTCAAATCTATTTAAAACTTAATTAACAAATTTCGTTTTCATGGTGGAAATTGGTAAATCATCATTTTGTTGGGTTTTAGTATACTACAACATCCTATGGTTCACATACAACCCTAAATACCTTGGATCTATGTTTTCTCTATTATACATGCAAATATGACGTTTCCAAGATATTACCCTATACTAGCATACAAATATCATATACTTGGGTAATAAAATAGATAGAATACATACCTTTTTTTTTATGTAACTTGTCTTCATGAAGCTTGAGTGCCTAGTGCCCCAAGTGTGACACCTCAAACGGTTCACACAACACCATGAACACTTGGAATAACCTTGAGAATAAGGATAATTTGGTTATGTCTAGTGAAATCGGCCTTGCCCTTTTGTGTACACACACTAGTGCCCATTTCACCAACCAAGGACATCTTTATATAGTGTGGAGATTAGGGTTAAACCCTAATACCCATGACCTTTCATTTCATATGATCCATGGGTTAAACACTCCATGGACTATCCATGAAAGCTTAGCCCAACCTAAATGAACTTGGCCCATCACACACATATATCTTAGAGTCCATATTTAATTAGTTCCTTTTGATCACTTAATTAATTATAAATTAATTCTTGATCAATACTAATTAAATAATATGATTATATATTAATATATTAGAACTTATAATATAATAATATAAATCACTAGTATCCTTTTTCCTCATCTTGTCTATCCAATTGTCCCGATGTCATGCAACCCAAATGGACCATGCCGGGTCGGGTCAAGTCTTACCAATTATAGTTATGGACTTAGACATTAATCCAACAGTCTCCCACTTGGATAAGTCTAAAACTATTATTGAGTATGACTTCAAACCTTGACTAGCAATCGTAGCTCTCAAAAGCTTCTGTCGAACTCTGACCTTGCCGATGAACTCTGACCTTTGTCAATGACTTGTCTATTAGATAAGGGATCATATATTCCTCCATTCTAGATATCATATGGACTGAGACATGGATTATAAATCATTCTCTCTGTCCATTTGTTGTTTCCCGATTTCCGATTCATGACGACTGACTGATTGAACAGATCAAATCAGTCCTGGCTTGGCCAAGCACTCACATGTGTCATCATTAAATCATCGAGGGTCCCACAGATATCACTTTTATCCCGAAGGTAAAAGGAATGGATAAACTTCGACTCATAAGGCTTGTTCTACTACTTGTTGAATCATACACAAAGACACGTTTTATAACATCGAGTTACCAATGCGTTTTCGTGCAATCAATGTATAACCAACTCATAGTAACAACTCATATCTCTAGTTTTGAAGAATATAAGATATTATCGTCTCATGATCACTCGTGATAAAATCCATGAAGTGATTCAAATGAGCGTGGGTTGAATCCAATACTCAGAACTTATGAGCACTCATGAGTGTTGTAGCACCACTTTGTCCACCAACTTGGACCTCTACAAACCAACCCATGACAGTCTTGATTCATATCTACTTCCAACATATGACCGACTGTGGATGGTTTGAATAACTTAATCATTCAGGAAGAGCGACTTAGTTATTCTGGAAGTCCAAACATGCAAAGTGAAACACAAGAATAAATGAATCAAATATCGTATCAAACCCTATGAATATAAATAAACACTTTTATTTATCACCATACTGATTACTCATTATTCATTGTTTCAGTTTTATCAACTTTATACTTGAATTAAAAACACTAGTTGTCCCATGCTCCAAGCATGTACACTATGTTTTTCTTAAACAATAGCTTTGCCATACACCAAGTATGCACTCTATGTTTGTCTATGATCCTTACTTTGTGAAATAAACCAATTGAACATAATTTCAATGATTCTAATTTCACACTCCCAAATCCTTATCGAAAAATGTGAGAATTTCAAATTCCTATCATTTATCGAAATCTGTTTAGATTTTAAACTTATATGCACTGACCCTCCTGTAATGAATATGTACAAAGTCACAAAGACTTGTCAACAGTCATTATAAGGTATTCCAATGGAGATCAACTCCATGGAAACTAAGTCTCATATTTAAAGTACATTGCTTTGGACATGCTTCTTGCATTAAGTTTTCTAATCTTACATAAATAACTTCCACCTATGGAGACAACTCCATATTCTCATTTTGTCTATCACTTCTGAATAAGAGATGCCTCTTTTCAGAACATGTCAATATGGTCCTTCCAAAATTAGCACTATACTTCCAACTGTCCCTGAGCAACCAATCTTTGGTAAACCTCAGATTGTCCTCGACAATTGCTTAATCATTTTAGTCATATCCAATTCTAGACCTTTTCCCTTCTTAATGCCTCTGGGCATTTGGAAAAATTTAGAAATGACAAATATTATAGCACATGCAATCGATCCTGTACCCAAAGCAAATGGTACACGATTCATGATGTCTCACATAAAGACATGATTCTAGACCAGTCTTTTGCTACAATATTTTTATTTGCCATGTTTTCAAAAATTGACTATGAAGAGGGATGCCGTAATCATAATCGAATTTTGAGAACGCAATATATAGAATTTCCTTAAGTTGAACCAATCCAACATGAAATTCATATATATATTCTTGACTAAAGATGATTAAGGTCTCAATCTAAGCCTTTAGAACTGAAATGAAGTATATCCTCTCCCTTAATTATAGCAAAACAACTTTTTCAATCCCTGCAACCTCACGAATTGAAACTTTTGTTTTCTATAATTAACATTGCTAACTTGCAACACTAACAATAATTATCATGCTCCCACTAACATGATGATTATTAGAATAACACTTATGCTCCCACTAGCTTTGACATGTACTCAGAAATCAGCTGGACTTCTAGAAATCAATACTTTATTGACTTTCTTACCAAAGTTCAAATTTTTGATACGAGATGCTTTGATAAAACTTTATCAAAATCATACACCTTTCCTTAGATAGCATGCATGTGTGTCTAAACAATTTCAGAACTATGAAAAGGGATGTCGTAAGCATAGTCTCAATTGTTTAGACCTTTTGCCATCTGCTTCAAATCTACTTGGTGGAAGTGTTTCCTCACCATCATTTTCATGAATCGGAGAGAAACCTTATGACCCTTAGATTTTATGGTGTATGTGTTCTTATCCATGTGAATCGTCAAAACCATAGTCACAAGACAAGGATAATGACAAATCCAAACTCATATGGACTGAACTTATGCAATCTTAACTTCTTGCCACCTGGCAGTACAGGGCCTGCCATTGCTTCCAAGTTGTTATGCAACCAATTGAGAACTTTCAGAACTCCTATGCAAAGCCAACTTTAACTGGAATGGGCACAGAATATGTCAACACGATAGGTTATAAACCTCAATTTGTGTGCTAGTGAAGAACCTCAGGTTTTATTCTTGATTAGTTCTTGAAATTCTTTTTAGGATATTTAAGACTCCCACTATCCTCTTGACATATAAGACTATCTTGCCAAATATTCAAGAGATAGTGCGGATTCTTTATCAAGACAAACACTTCACACAATTGGCCTTAGTTGGTCTTTGTTTTATCCAAAACATCACAACTTACCAATTTCAAATGTACAAGAGTAGGACACTTTTACTCTTACATTTGACAAGTGTTTTAAACCTTTCTTTAAGATATGTCACTCAAGTTACAATCTTGGAGTATGACTCTAACAATTGTTTTGGAACGAAGTATGACTCATCTTCCTCATCTAACCATTTCAACAATTCATGACTCCTCTTCTTAGTCATAAGAATGCACTAAGATGACCTTTAGAGGACTAATTGTGATATGATTTCTAAATCATTAAGATGATCACAAACATGATACTAAGGTACTCTCCCATCTTTTCAGATTTGAGAAACTTTTATCTTTCTGCCTAATTTGATTCTTCCCATTCGTTCTGCCATACATTGAGACTTTTCCAATGTTTCAGAATTATACTTAAACTTGTAAGTATAACCATATTTACTAAACTTTAGTAAATCAAATAGTCTTAACGAGCTTTGTGGTGGACATGACCAGTGCACAAGAATGTGTACTCGATCCCTTTAGTCCTTCACCTGACTCACACATCCATGTGAACAAGTAATTAGTCTTGATTTTCCAATGCTTGAAAGTTCTCATTCATCATACTATTCAACTTGCATGATTCCAAGTTTCGGTCCAATTGAAACTTGGGTGATGAGGAACTTTCCTGATTTGGTAAATTTAGACACTACCACAAATGAAAGAATCAAATCCATTTTCCAATATTGCTGTCAGTGCAATCATATAAGCAACAATTTTCCACAAATGCCATTGTAAGGATACTTCAAATAAATAAAATTAAACAATTTTCTTTTATTTTAAAACTTTGCGGAAAAAAACTTATCCTTACAATCCACATGGAAAATTGTTGTTATCTATTCCTTAGCAATATATCATAACTTCTTAAGCAACTGCTCAAAATTCTGATGCGATCGAAATCCACCTTCGCGATCAAAATCAGCATATACTTCCTTTAAGATTTCTATCTATTCTTTGATTCTTAAAACATCAACATGTGACCCAGTCACATCATCTAATGAGGATCTCAGAATAGAACTTAACAGAGTTAGATAATGGGCTCTACCTGATGTAGAGTCAAACTTATTGACTTTAACATCCTTAGGGAAATTTGGCAGCTTTGCAATCAACGCCCCTTCCTTTGACAAAATAAACATATGGACCCTTTGGTAATGAGACTATCTCAGACTTAGCCTTTCTCTTTACCATTTGGTCAACCGGGTTGACTATGGCCAATCCCTTTCCATTGGGAAGAGAATGCTTTTTTCTGGATTTCCAGTGTCACCATTGTCACTGTCCATAAATTTTTTGGGAAGTTGATCTTCTAATCAAATTTGCTTTACTATCGTTCCAAATCATTGCTGATTCAGCAGCACGAAGCAAATAGATATGATCATTAAGGTTCATGTCATAGTCTGTTTCATAGTAGTCCCAAAGGAACTCACTATGTGACTTAGAAAGTGATTGGACATCCAACTTTCTCAAGAATTTGACACCCAACTCTCCCGGCTTGTCAATATGTGACTTCATCTCTAATATGTGATCACACATAGACCTTGCTTGCCATTAGGGCTTGAGTGACCTTGAACTTGTGGGTTAGGGAGAATAATTGGAGGAGGTAGAGGAAGAGAAGTATGGCTTCCATGAGCTAAACTCGGGAAGTCATATTCATTAGGAAAGCTTGGTTTGGGAAGATCATTGTTGTCTAAACCAGACATCAACAATGGGAGAAATTCACGTAAAGTTGATTTAAGTCCTTAATA
Source organism: Lactuca virosa (assembly GCF_052849685.1). Taxonomy (NCBI): domain Eukaryota; kingdom Viridiplantae; phylum Streptophyta; class Magnoliopsida; order Asterales; family Asteraceae; genus Lactuca; species Lactuca virosa. Next base: position 289,699,027 of record NC_136432.1, on the reverse strand, counting down.
TAACACCCAATATGATATATTAAGGCTAGGACCCAACAAACTATTTTATAACTTGGAAGAGGGATGCCGTAATCCAAGCTATAAAATATTTGAAGGTAGGTGAATGACGATTCACCAATTTCCACCAAGATAAACGAAATATATTATTAGGTTTTAATTGGTTTTGAAACTCCTAGATTCTTTTGAGATTCATTGAACTTTTCAATGGCATGTTTCAATCTCGAGTGTGCCCTTCAGGTTTTGTGACTGGGATGCTGAGGATCACAAAACAAGGTGTGAAGTAACCATGCAAATATACTTGGTACCCTTAATATTTACCCCTCAATCGATGTGCCGGTTAACCATACACGCTCCAACGATATTATGATAAACATTAAGTTACCCTTTGCCTACCTTGTTAAGTCCAGGTTAGTGTGCCGGTTAACCACACACGCTCCACTAACAGATTAAACAAAGTACAAAGTGTAATTTCATGGATTAGCACCTTATTCACATTTTCCTAAGTAACTAAGATTAGGAATTAATAAAAGGTTTAGTTACTTAGTATTTATCATTAATAATTTTAATGAAGGGAGAATTATAGTCCTTGTCCTACCTGTTCGGCTAACGACCCTCCACCAGTCAAGGAAGCGGTGGGTGAGAGTGGACACCCATTAAGCTGCCATTTTATAGGCAACAACCTTATACTCCCATTATAGACCGGCTTCGTGAATGAGGCCTACTAATGGTAAGATTGACTTGCTCTTATACACATATATATATTATTAACTTATAATATTATAAAGTATAAGGGTTGAATTTTAACGTTTAAAATTCTAAGGGCTTAACTTGGAATTAAAGTATTAATTTGAGAAAACTTTTCAAATTCCAAAACGTGAGGGCAAGTTTTGAAACTATTCAAAACTCTTTTTTTTATAACTTATGAGTTTTAAGTAAAGCTTTAAAACTTTTAATGAAGAGACTCTTGGACATCCATAACTTGAGGACAAGTTATGGAGCCATAAAAACTATTTATAAGAAAAGACTCTTCATTTTTTTTGTAACCTAAGGCATATTTATGAGTTTTTTAAGATTCATAAATGTGACTTTTCATATAACTTGAGGACAAGTTACAAAAAAACACATTTTATGAACAACTTTTAGATTAATTAGGATTGAAAACAACTAAAACACAAATTTTTTTTCCATTAATCTAAACTAACTCATAAATCAAGGAAACATAGAACTTTTGGTAATCCATAACTTATGGAGTTAAATGCTTGTTTTATGATGAAACTTTTCATGTTCCATAACTTAAGAATAAGTTATGGAATTCTTTAAAACATTAAAACCAAATTTTTTAACTCCATAAAAACAAAAAAAAATTTAAAACCTTTTCATATCCATAACTTATGGAGGTTTCAAAACACATAAGATCACAACTTTAAAAAAACTTTTTGAGCTCCAAAATTTTATGACAAAATTTGTAACTCCTTAAAACATTTAGATCAAACTTTTAAAACTAATAAAATAATCATATCATTTTATCTTTTACTAAATTTGACCTAATTCAACTCATATAGCAAATGATTCAAATTTTACAAATAATTAGTTTTTCACAAAACAAGTAATTATCTTAAAATTTGACAAAGTTCATGTTTTTTTTTCTTTTTTTTTCAACTTTGAAAATCAAACATTTGCATGAATATAACAGAAAACAACCCATGGCTCTGACACCACTGTTGGGTTTTAGTATACTACAACATCCTATGGTGCACATACAACCCTAAATACCTTGGATCTATGTTTTCTCTATTATACACGCAAATATGACGTTTCCAAGATATTACCCTATACTAGCATACAAATATCATATACTTGGGTAATCAAATAGATAGAATACATACCTTTTTTTTATGTAACTTGTCTTCATGAAGCTTGAGTGCCTAGTGCCCCAAGTGTGACACCTCAAACGGTTCACACAACACCATGAACACTTGGAATAACCTTGAGAATAAGGATACTTTGGTTATCTCTAGTGAAATCGGCCTTGCCCTTTTGTGTACACACACTAGTGCCCATTTCACCAACCAAGGACATCTTTATATAGTGTGGAGATTAGGGTTAAACCCTAATACCCATGACCTTTCATTTCATATGATCCATGGGTTAAACACTCCATGGACTATCCATGAAAGCTTAGCCCAACCTAAATGAACTTGGCCCATCACACACATATATCTTAGAGTTCATATTTAATTAGTTCCTTTTGATCACTTAATTAATTATAAATTAATTCTTGATCAATACTAATTAAATAATATGATTATATATTAATATATTAGAACTTATAATATAATAATATAAATCACTAGTATCCTTTTTCCTCATCTTGTCTATCCAATTGTCCCGATGTCATGCAACCCAAATGGACCATGTTGGGTCGGGTCAAGTCTTACCAATTATAGTTATGGACTTAGACATTAATCCAACACATTTACCTACCTTCAAATATTTTGCGAGTTGGATTACGGCATCCCTCTTCCACATTGTAAAATATTGTGTTGGGTCCTAGCCTTAATATTTCATTTTGGGTGTTATATTAAGGACTTTTTATCTAATCTAAACTTTGTCTTTCTTTCGTTTCAGATGTCTTCCAAAATTGCTTTGGGCTCAAATCCTACCGGCTCCTTCTCTCTCATGAACCTTTGTAGGAGAGTCATCTTTGATGGGACTAATTTTAATGATTGGATTAGGAACATCAAGATGGTCACTCGCTACGAGGACAAGGAATATGTCCTCGACAAGGAGCTTAAGGAAATCGATGAGTCTGCTGCTACTCCTCAGGAGATTGCTGATTTCAGGGAACATGAGAAAGATGCCACCAAGGTAGCTTGTATCATGCTTTCCACCATGTCTCCTAAACTCCAAGAGTCCTATGAGAACTTCTACCCTTTTGAGATGCACCAGGACCTGATGGAAAGATACCATTAGAGTGCTCGTCAAGAGCCGTTTGAAATCATCTGCTCCATGATTACAACAAAGATGAAGGATGGTGAACCCATCACGGGCCACTTGCAGAAAATACAAAGGTTTGTGGACTGTCTGCTCAAATTGAAAGTGAACTTTGATAAGTGTCACACCCCAAAACCGGAACGGCGGAAACGTTCTGGGGCGGAGGAGGTCATGTACAGTATCACAACAATGCATAATAGTAAACAAGCAACAACATCATCCAGTGCATTAATAATATAATTTAATACAAGTGTGTTCTGTGTATAGTTTATAAGACACCAAAATGAATAATCAAAAGAAGGACGAGTCTTCAAAGCTCCGTCTTCTCAAAGCCTAGTCATCGGTACCTGTCTACTGGTGATCTGAGAATACATGTTATTTTAAAAGAGTAGATCATCATTAAAGTTGGTGAGTTCATAAGTATGTTAGTGTCATTGCTTGTATGAAAGTGTTTGTAAATGTTTATTGTAAATGTTTGTAAGGGTTTGTAGTAAATGTTTATATCTCCTAGAAAATCCTATATTTTCTACTAAAAAGTAGCCTTCTACCAAGGCCCAAATGTTATGTATGTTGTTTGTTTGTAAAAGTGTGTATCTTTCCCAAGTATGACTATCATTACCAAAATATAGTTTACATTACTGTTTATGTGAGAAGATCACAATGTGAATGCAATGGGAAAATAACGATGTACCGTAGTATTGTATATAAGTAACTACTGATGTACTAACTACCTTAAACCAGTTTGTTAATTAAGGTAAAATGTGATGAGGTTGTAACCATACGTGATTGACTAGTAAAACACGACGATCAAAGACGTCGAAATGGTATGACATTCGTCACCCGTAGACTTGCAGGTCCCACTATAGCTAGCAGCAAGGCGTAGGACGGTCAGTCCCGTATAGATCTATACACAAACTCACACTCTCCCTCCAGGAGACTCCGGTTACAAAACGTGGCACAACAGTAGATTGCCATGTCATGGAGTAGTGGCTCACATTAATGTTATAGTATTCTAGTGTTTGTATAGTATGCTCTAGTGTGTTGTATGTTCTCTCTGCTCTAGTGTATAGTATGTTCTCTCTGTTCTAGTGTATAGTATGTTCTCTTTGTATAGTGTAGTGTATGTTCTCTTAGTTTATCATAATAGAATGTTCTTTCTGTTTCTCATAATAGTGAGTTTGTATTGACTCGTGAATGAACTGACTCTTGTATGTTTCATTGTACTAGAAATAGTGAGTAGTGAACCTCTAAACTATACCTATTATAGTTTACTAGAAATGTTGTTTGAATGATTGTGTATGTTTGTACACCTTTGCTACCCAAAGGTGTTGAACTGATGTAAGAACTTTTATATCTATACACATATACATAATATATAACTAAGATTCAAACAACACTCGGACAAATAACCGGATACCCTAAGTCCACAACCAAACAAGGAACAGGAAATAAAGTGATTTATCAGTCCTAAGCCCTTTCAACCTTACTTATATAACTATATCTATATAGACATGATTTTGACAATATATAAGTTTAAAAGATTTTAATAAAAAGTTTAACATATAAAAGAGTTTTAACCATTTGAATGGTAACAGATGACTTGATGTCAGTTTATAAAATGTTTTGAAGAGTTTGTTTGATAAAACAGTTTGAAGTATAAGAAAATCCACTTGTTTGATAGTTATTAATCACATGTGATTGATATAATAACTATAATGTTATCAACTTGTATTCCCCCCCCCCCCATAAAAGCAATTAAAATCATTTAAAAGGTAGATTAAGGGGTATGAACTCACCTGCAGTGAGTGATACATATGTAAGATCGGTTGTAGGATGCTAAGTGTCAAGTGAAGACTCGAGCACACATGGATCCTATTTAGCATATAATCACACATATATGTATACAATTAGTGTATATACAACTAAATACGTAAGGAAACCACCTTAGGGACTAGGAAACACTTGGATTGAAGTGTTTAAATCACATATGATTGCATTAAGGGGGTCTATGGCCACACTATGGTGTGTACGGACAAGATGTGTACGGCCAATGGAGTGTATGGCCAAGATGTTTATGGAAAATGGAAGTGTTCTTGGTCCCATGCTTAGCTTTAAGGAAAGTTTAAGGACAACTATGAACATCAACAAGGGCTTACGGACCTATGAGGTGTGTATGGCCGTACACCCTTCATGTTCTTGCTAAGATGGTCGATTTTAATATGAATAACAAGTGTTTCTAGTAGATAACAAGCATAGGAAGCAGTTACTCACGATTTGGAAGCTTGATGAGGGTTCACGACCACCAAGAACTAGTGTGTGTTCTTGGTGAAAGATGAAGATCTAACCAAAGATGGAATTCATGGAATGAAAACATGGATCCTTCATTAGTTAAAGCTATGTAGCAACTAATCAAAGTAGGAAACACTTACATCTTTGAAGATCTAGGTGAGAAACTTGATGATAGTTGAGAGAGAATCCGAATTCTTGGCTTGGAAGTGTGAAAAGTGTTGAATAATGACTAAGTATCATTTATATAGGTGAGATTTCACGGCCATAGATGGGTGTACGGCCGTACACCCATGTGTACGGCCGTACACTCCTCTTGAAGGAGTGTTTGTCCCGAATGCAACACTATGACTTAAGATAACTCATCCCTAAACCCAAACCTTGATTGTACTAGGCTTAGAACACTCAAACAGACTCTAAACAATGCTAAAAGATAGCGGAAATGAGTCTAACTTTGATTGAATTGAATGGTTGTACAAGATAGAAATTTCGGGTTGTCACAATGAGGAGCTGGCTATAGATATTATTCTACACTCCTTAACTCCATGTTATGATCAGTTTCACATGACTTATCATATGAACAAGGAGGAAGTCACTCTGAGCAAGCTTTAGGGCCTTTTGAGGACTGCCGAAAGTGGTCTCAAAGGTAAATCTATTGGGAAAGGTAAGGGAAAGAAGAGGAAGGCTCCTTCCAAGAGCCGCAAGGGAAAGTCTCTTGGTGGATCCTCTTCAAGTGGAACCAAAGGAGGTTCTGCTACTCCCTCGACCATCCCAAAGGAAGAAGAGTGTTTCTATTGCCATGAAAAGGGGCACTGGAAGCGAAGCTGCCCCAAGTACTTGCAGGATGTTCAGGATGGGAAGGTCATGATGGGTTTTGAGCATTCTAACACTTCCTAAGTGTACATGCAACCCTAATAACCTTGAATCTATGTTTTCTCTATGTACATGCAAATTTCTTTTTCAAGGTTATTTCCTAACTAGCATGGCATGGGGATTACATAAAACATAAAACTAGTAGAAATACATACCTTGTTGTTGCTTGGATTCCTTCAAGACTTTGTGAGCCTAGCACCCCAAATGTTGTGCCTCAAATGCTTCACACAACACCACAAGACTTGGAATAACTTGAGAGAATGTCACTTAGCCTCAAAATCGGTTATGCCCTCTCTAGTAACACTAGGTCCTAATTTTACTAGCCAAAGGGTTCCTTTTATAGTGTAGTCACAATTAGGGTTTTCACATGAATACTCTTAATTGTCATGACTCTTGATTTCTCATGACCCATGGGTTTGTAACTCCCATGGACTATCCATGGAGCTCCATATGGTTACAACCAAACCCATAAACCATGGATCATTAATCCACCATAAAAGAATTGATGATTGTCATAATCAACCCTTTGTATTTAATTAGTATCACTTTAATCACCAAATTAATACTAGATTAATATTTGATCAACACTAATTAAATAATACTATTATTAATATATTAGAACTTATAATATATTAATAACCACAAGTGTCCTTTCTCTCATTTAGTCTATCCAAGTATTGCAATGCCATGCAACCCAAATGGACCATGTCGGGTCGGGTCAAGTACATACCAAATAAAGTTATGGACTTAGACACTATATCCAACAGTCTCCCACTTGGATAAGTCTAATAACTATATTTGCAAATATGACTTCAAAATCCGACTAGCAATCGTAGCTCTTTCAAAGTCTCTCGGAACTGAGATGATGATGATACGCCATTTAAGATAAGTGATCATATAATCCTCTGTTCTCATGATATCAGCCGGACAAACACATGGAACATGGTCTTACTTATTTTCCAGCATTTGTTTCTCGATCTCTGATTTGTTTCGACATAGAACTAAATTGAACACATCAATTAGGTTCTGACCGGGCCCGGTACATAGGTCAAAACCAAATCATCAAGGGGCCCAGATATCGCTTCTATCTCTAGAAGGAACAGATAAACTTCGACTGATATGCTTGTACTAACTACTTGTTGAATTATTCACAAAGGCACATTTTATGACATCGAGTTACCAATGCGTTTTCGTGCAATCAATGAATAACCAACTCATAGTCAACAACTCATATCTCTAGGTTTGAAGATTTATATGATATTACCGTCTCACGATCACTCGAGATAAATTCCATGAAGTGATGCAAGTGAGCGTGGGTTGGATCCAATACTCAGCCCTTATGAGTACTCATGAATGTTGTAGCAACCATTGCATTGTCCAAAGCACTTTTAGACAAATCATACAAGCCAAATTCATGACAGTCTTAAATCAATACTTACTTCCAAAGTTTGACTGACTGTGGATGGTTTGAATAATAACATAATTATTCTGGAAGTAAAAACATGCAAAATTGAAACATAGTAAACAATCAACACAAGATAGTAACACCTTACTCATAAATAAATAACAACTTTTATTTATCATCAAATGTCAATTACATTTTACAAGTTTCAGGAATCTAATTATTGAAACTAATATCATCCTTCAGCCCAATGCGCCTCGCATGCTGTAAATGCTTAACCCTGCTCAGTCCCTTCGTCAGGGGATCTGCCGGGTTGTCATCTGATGATACCCTCTTAGCCACGAGGAGTCCTTCTTCTATTCTATGTCTTATGAAATGGTATTTTCTGTCAATGTGCCTAGATCTCCCATGATCTCTTGGTTCTTTTTCTAAAGCAACCGCACTTTCATTGTCACAGAAAATTTCCATTGGCTCCTTTATGGCTGGTACAACTCCAAGGTCTCCGATGAAGTTCTTTAGCCATATCGCCTCCTTAGCTGCTTCACTTGCTGCTATGTACTCTGATTCACAAGTAGAATCAGCTACTGTCTCCTGCTTGGAACTTTTCCAAGTAATTGCCCTTCCATCTAGGATAAAGACCCAGCCTGACTGAGAGCGGAAATTATCCCTATCAGTCTGGAAGCTAGCATCGCTATATCCTTCCACTCTCAAGTCATCACTGCCTCCGAGGGTAAGGACCCAATCCTTAGTCCTCCGCAGATACTTGAGAATGTTCTTTACCGCTGTCTAGTGTGCCTTGCCAGGGTTCCCTTGATATCTACTGACCATGCTCAAAGCAAAGGCCACGTCAGGGCGAGTACAAGTCATAGCATACATGATCGAGCCCACAGCGGAAGCATATGGTATTTGACTCATCTCAGCTATCTCAGCCTCTGTACTCGGACTCTGAGTCTTACTCAGCTTGGCATTACTCTGGATTGGTAATTCTCCTTTCTTGGAATCTTGCATACTGAACCTCTTCAGTACCTTATCCACATAAGTACTCTGACTAAGTCCAATTAGTCTCTTACTCCTGTCTCTTAATATCCTTATCCCTAGGATATAGGCAGCTTCCCCATGGTCCTTCATAGCGAAACACTTCCCAAGCCAGGACTTAACCTCCTGCAAAGTTGGGACGTCGTTTCCTATGAGAAGTATGTCATCCACATACAACACCAAGAAGCTAACTATGCTCCCACTAGCCCTGACATACACACAAGACTCATCCTCACTCCTAGAAAAGCCAAACTCTTTGACTTTCTCATCAAAGCAAAGATTCCATCTGCGAGATGCTTGTTTCAATCCATAAATGGATTTATCAAGCTTACACACTCTATTAGGGTATCTTGTATCGACAAAACCCTCTGGTTGAGCCATGTAAACATCCTCAGCCAACTTTCCATTAAGGAAAGCGGTTTTGACATCCATTTGCCATATTTCATAATCATGAAATGCAGCTATGGCTAACAATACTCTAATAGACTTAATCTTAGCTACTGGTGAGAAGGTCTCATCATAGTCAACTCCCGGAGTTTGAGTAAAGCCCTTCGCAACCAGTCGCGCTTTGTAAGTATGTACCTTTCCATCTATGTCGGTCTTCTTCTTGAAGATCCATTTGCACCCAACTGTCTTACGACCTGGTACATTGTCAATCAAGTTCCAAACTTGATTGTCATACATGGACTGAATCTCGCTGTCCATAGCCTCCTTCCATTTAGCAGACTCAGGGCCTGCCATGGCTTCCCTGTAATTATTAGGTTCATCCAAATCTATTAGTGTACTGTCACTAATAAATGTATCACCTTCAGTGGTGATGTGATAACCATAATAAAAATCAGGTGTGTTCCTCACCCTAGTGGAACGTCTTGGAGGTACAGACTCATATATCGGATCAACAGGAGTTTCCTCCTCAGGTTGGTCGATAGCATTTGAGGTTCCTTCACCACTTGACTCTTGAAGCTCTTCAAGGTCAATTTGCCTCCCACTGTCCCCTTGGCTTATGAATTCTCTCTCACGAAAGACTCCTCTTCTTGCTACAAAGACCACATTATCACTGGGTCTGTAGAAGAGGTAACCAAAGGATCTTTGTGGGTAGCCGATGAAAATACACCTCTCACTTTGAGGTTCAAGCTTATCATGAGTCTCACGCCTCTCGAAAGCTTCACAACCCCAAATCTTGATGTGGTCCAAATTGGGAACTTTCCCAGTTCACATCTCGTGAGGTGTTTTGGCAACCTTTTTAGTAGCGACTAGATTAAGGATATGGGCGGCAGTCTCTAAGGCATACCCCCAGAAAGAGATTGGTAACGAAGCTCGACTCATCATGGAACGAACCATATCCAACAAGGTTCGATTGCGCCTCTCAGCCACACCATTCAACTGTGGTGTTCTGGGAGGTGTCAGTTGTGAGACAATCCCACATTCCTTAAGATAGTCAAGGAACTCAATGCTAAGATACTCTCCTCCCCGATCGGATCGGAGCATCTTGATGTTCCTGCCCAATTGATTCTCCACTTCCTGCTTAAACTCTTTGAACTTTTCAAAGGTTTCTGACTTATGCTTGATTAAGTAAATATATCCATATCTACTGTAATCATCAGTAAAAGTCACATAATAGCGATTAGCATCCCTTGTAGCAACTCTGAAGGGCCCACACACATCCGTGTGTACAAGGTCCAACAAACCTTCACCCCTATCACAAGTACCTGTGAAGGGTGACTTTGTCATTTTTCCAAGTAAACAAGACTCGCAACTATCATCTGACTTGAGGTCAAATGATTCCAAGACTCCAGCCTTTTGGAGTTGGCCTATGCGCTTCTTGTTAACATGTCCAAGACGACAATGCCACAAGGATGCTTTATCCAAGCTATCTGAAGAATCAATATACAACACATTATTTCCTAGATTGTCTACAACATTCACGGCTTCATATACACCATCACAAGGTAATGCTTTAAAGTAAAATACATCATTGTAATAAACATTAATAGCACCATTTTTATTATCAAATGAAAATGAAAAACCTTGTTTGTACAAGCCATGAAAAGAAATAATATTTCTCGCCATTTCGGGCGAGTAACAACACTTATTCAAATCTAACATTAACCCATTATTAAGCAATAGAGAATAAACTCCTATCTTGGTAACAGGTGATGCTTTCCTGTTGCCCATGACTAAGTTTATCTTCCCGTGCTCCACTTGCTCACTTCTTCTTAGTGCCTGCAAATCAGTACAAATGTGAATACCACAACCTGTATCAAGCACCCAAGAATTAGCATTAGATGAGTTATTAGACAATATTGTGTAAATACCTGCATGGGTGGGTTTAACCTTCCCATCCTTTACATCTTGCAGATATTTAGGGCAGCTTCGCTTGAAGTGTCCCTTATCCTGGCAATAGAAGCAATGTGCTTCCTTTGGGTTTGAAGAAGGAGTAATGGGACCTTTCTTTGTCCCACTTGAAGAGGAACCATCAAGAGTCTTACCCTTGGTACCCTTCGAAGGGCTTTTCCTCTTCTTACCCTTTCCCTGCCCAATAGCCAGAACAGGGGCTGTTGAAGGAGTAGAAGTAGCAACCGCTTTACCCTTAAGGCCATTTTCAGCTGTCCTTAAGAGTCCTTGAAGTTTGCTAAGTGTGACTTCCTCCTTGTTCATATGATAAGTCATACGAAACTGATCATAACTTGGAGGTAAGGAATGGAGAATGATGTCAATCGCCATTTCCTCAGGAAAGTCAACATTTAGCTTCAGCAACCGGTCAACGAACCTTTGCATCTTCTGCAAGTGACCGGTGATGGGTTCACCATCCTTCATCCTTGCGGTTATCATGGAGGAGATGATTTCATACCTCTCCTGACGCGCGCTCTGATGGTACCTTTCCATCAGATCCAGGTGCATCTCATAGGGGTAGAAATCTTCAAAGGATTTTTGAAGTTCAGGAGTCATGGTGGCCATCATGATGCATGCTACTTTAGTAGCATCCTTTTCATGTGCAACAAACTCCGCAAACTCTTCAGGAGTAGCAGTGGCTTCATTCACAACCTTAAGCTCCCTATCGAGAACATATTCTTTGTCCTCGTAGCGGGTAATCATTCTGATGTTTCTGATCCACTCATTGAAATTGGATCCATCAAAGATGACCTTACCACACAAGTTCATAAGGGAAAAGGAGCCTGTTGGGTTTGAGCCAGAAGCATTGTTGGAAGACATTTGAAAGGAAAGAAAGACAAGTTTCATTAGATTAGGAATCCTTAATAATTCACCCAAATGAAATATTAAGGCTAGGATCCAACAAACTATTTATAGTTGGAAGAGGGATGTCGTAATCCATACTATAAAATATTTGAAGGTAGGTAAATGACGATTTACCAATTTCCACCATAAGAACGAAATATTTTATTATTAGGTTTTATTGGTTTTGAAACTCCTAGATCTTTTGAGATACATTGAACTTTTCAATGGCATGTTTGAATCTCGATTGTGCCCTCTCAAGTTTGTGACTGGGATGCCGAGGATCACAAACAAGGTGTGAATAATCATACAAATTGACTTGGTACCCTTAACAATATTACCTAATCGATGTGCCGGTTAACCACACATGCTCCACCGATCTATAATAAGGTCAAGTTACCCTTTGCCACTCTTACTAGTCCATGTTAGTGTGCCGGTTAACCACACGCGCTCCACTAACGACTTGGTAAGGTACAAAGTGTAATTTTATGGGCTAGCACCAATTTCACATTTTCCTAAAGTAACTAAGATTGGGAATTTATAATGTATAGTTACTTTATAATTCATTATACTTTTAACGAGTATTTAAAGTCGTATCCTACCCGTTCGGCTAACGACTCTCCACCGATCAAGGAAGCGGTGGGTGAGAGTGGACACTCATTAAGTCACCATTTTATAGGCAACAACTTTATACCCCCCTTATAGACCGGCTTCGTGAATGAGGCCTACTAACGGTAAGAATGACATATTCTTATACATATCTATATAATAAAATTATAATAATAGTATAAGTGTTGATTTTTTAAACTTTTTAAAAAATCTAAGGTTTAATTTAGAATTAAAGTATTAGAGTGTAAGACTTTTCAAATTCCAAAACTTGAGGGCAAGAATTGAAACTATTCCAAGTCTCTTCAATTTGTAACTTATGAGTTTTAATGGTTCATAAAAATGAAGACTCTTCATTTTATGAAACCTCTTTAGTTCTTTAATCATAATTAAAAGAAGTGACTTTTGGTTATCCATAACTTGAGGACAAGTTATGGACACCATCATAGCCATTAAGATCATGAATTAAACACACATGGAGGTTACACATAATTCTATGATCTTCTAAAAACTCATAAGAACACAAATTCATGTCAAGCAATTTCAAGAAATCATATAAACATATACAATACTTGAAAATTGATAAAAGTCATGTAAAATGGGTTAACATAATCATTATCATTTTGAAAAAACAGATTTTACAAGTCCAAAACAGATTGGGATAATGATCTTAATCCATTTCCAGCAACAAAACTCGAAAAAACTGCCCAGCACGCTCCTACTCGCCGAGTGCATTATTCTACTCGGCGAGTAGAATGAATTTGTTCATGGACTCGGCGAGTCCTCCCCATGGACTCGGCGAGTCCAGTCGTCAGAGTGCAAAATTTTCGATTTTTAAGCAGTTTTGCATCAAGTATACAGAAAACAATCCTAGGCTCTGATACCACTGATGGGTTTTGAGCATTCTAACACTTCCTAAGTGTACATGCAACCCTAATAACCTTGAATCTATGTTTTCTCTATATACATGCAAATTTCTTTTTCAAGGTTATTTCCTAACTAGCATGGCATGGGGATTACATAAAACATAAAACTAGTAGAAATACATACCTTGTTGTTGCTTGGATTCCTTCAAGACTTTGTGAGCCTAGCACCCCAAATGTTGTGCCTCAAATGCTTCACACAACACCACAAGACTTGGAATAACTTGAGAGAATGTCACTTAGCCTCAAAATCGGTTATGCCCTCTCTAGTAACACTAGGTCCTAATTTTACTAGCCAAAGGGTTCCTTTTATAGTGTAGTCACAATTAGGGTTTTCACATGAATACTCTTAATTGTCATGACTCTTGATTTCTCATGACTCATGGGTTTGTAACTCCCATGGACTATCCATGGAGCTCCATATGGTTACAACCAAACCCATAAACCATGGATCATTAATCCACCATAAAAGAATTGATGATTGTCATAATCAACCCTTTGTATTTAATTAGTATCACTTTAATCACCAAATTAATACTAGATTAATATTTGATCAACACTAATTAAATAATACTGTTATTAATATATTAGAACTTATAATATATTAATAACCACAAGTGTCCTTTCTCTCATTTAGTCTATCCAAGTATTGCAATGTCATGCAACCCAAATGGACCATGTCGGGTCGGGCCAAGTACATACCAAATAAAGTTATGGACTTAGACACTATATCCAACAGGTCAAACCCACCCATGCAGGTATTTACACTATTCTATTTAAAAACCCATCACATACTAACTCTTGGGTGCTTAACACATGTTGTGGATTTCACATTTGTTCTGATGTGCAGGGCCTAAAAAGAAGTATGGATGTGGAGCCCGAGAAGATAAACTTGATCATGGGGAATAGGAAGGTTTCACCTGTCACCAAGATTGGAGTTTACTCTTTATTGCGTAGTAGTAGGTTAGAAATAGATTTGAATGATTGTTGCTACTCGTCTGATATGGCGAGAAATATTATTTCCTTTCATGGTTTGTACAAACAAGGTTTCACATTTCGTTTGATAATGAAATTGGTGCAATAAATGCTTATTATAATGGTGTTTTTTATTTTAGAGCATTACCTTGTAATGGTGTATATGAAACTGTGATGGTTGCAGACAACTTAGGAAATAATGTGTTGTATATCGATTCTTCTAATGATTTGGATAAGGCATCCTTGTGGTATTGTCTTATTGGACATGTCAACAAGAAGCGCATAGGCCAACTCCATAAGGCTGGAGTTTTGGAGTCATTCGACTTAATGTCGGATGACACTTGCGAGTCTTGTTTTCTTGGAAAAAAGACTAAGTCACCCTTCACTGGTTCTTGTGAAAGGGGTGAGGGTTTGTTGGATTGTTTGTGGGCCCTTCAGAACTGCCACAAAGGATACTAACCGCTTCTATGTGACTTTTATTGATGATTACAACATATATGGCTATATCTACTTAATCAAGCATAAGTCAGAAACCTTTGAGAAATTAAAAGAGTTTAAGCAAGAAGTGGAGAATCAGCTGGGCAGGAAGATAATGATGCTCCGATCCGATCGGGGTGGTGAGTATCTTAGTATCGAATTCCTGGACTATCTTAAGGAGTGTGGAATTGTTTCACAGTTAACGCCACCTAGGACACCACAACTTAATAGTATGGCTGAGAGGCGCAACCGAACCTTGTTAGACATGGTTCGTTCCATGATGAGTCGAGCTTCATTACAAATCTCATTCTGGGGGTATGCCTTGGAGACTGCCGCCCATATCCTTAATCGAGTCCCAACTAAAAAGGTTGCCAAAAAACCTCACCAGATGTGGACAGGGAAGGCTCCCTCGTTAGCACACATCAAGGTTTGGGGTTGCGAGGCTTTCGTGAGGCTCGAGGCTCACGACAAGCTCGAACCTCTTAGTGAGCAGTGTATTTTCATCGGCTACCCGCAAAATTCCTTTGGTTATCTCTTCTACAGACCGAGTGACAATGTTGTCTTCGTTGTGAGGAAAGGAGTTTTCTGAGAGAGGGAACTTATATTCCAAGGGGACAGTGGGAGGTAAATTGAAGAGGTTCAACATGCATAATTACAAGAAAGGTGACTTACCGATCTAGAGCAATGCCAAACTGAGTAAGGCTCAGAGTCATTGTACAGAGGCTGAGATAGCTGAGATGATTCGATTACCATATGCTTCCGTTGTTGGCTCGTTTATTTATGTTATGAATTGTACTCGTCCTGATTTGGCCTTTGCTTTGAGCATGGTCAGCAGATATCAAGAGAATCCTGGCAAGGCTCAATGGACTGCGGTGAAAAACATTCTCAAGTACCTGCGGAGGACAAAGGACTAGGTCCTTACACTTGGTGGGAGTGATGACTTGAGAGTGGTTGGGTATAGTGACGCCAGCTTTCAGACCGAAAGGGATAATTTCCTCTCTCAGTCGGGCTGGGTCTTTACCCTAAATGGAGGAGCAATAACTTGGAAAAGTTCCAAGCAGGAGACAGTAGCTGATTCAACGTGCAAATCAGAGTGCATAGCAGCAAGCGAAGCGACGAAGGAGGCGATATGGCTGAAGAACTTCATCGGAGACGTTGGAGTTGTACCAACTATAAAGAAGCCTACGGAGATTTTCTGTGACAGCGATAGTGCGGTTACCTTAGCCAACAAACCAAGGGATCATGGCAGGTCCAGACACATCGACAAGAAATATCACTTCATAAGACACAAGATAGAAGAATGACTCCTAGTGGCAAAAAGTGTATCATCAGATGAGAACCCGACAGATCCCCTCATGAAGGGACTGAGTAGGGTTACGCATTTACAGCATGCGAGGCACATTGGGCTGAGGGATGATATTAGTTTTAATGATTAGATAGCTGATTCGAAACTTGTAATAGATAAAATGTAATTGACATTTGATGCTTAAATAAAAGGTGTTTTTTTATTTACTAGTATGGTACTGTCTCATGTCAATTGTTTTACTATTGTTTCTTTTTGCATGTTTTGACTTCCAGAATAATTGGATTATTCAAACCATCCACAGTCGATCATACTTTGGAAGTAGGTATTGAGGCAAGACTATCATGAATTTGGCTTGTAGATTGTCAGAAATGGTTAGACATTGCTATGACATTCATGAGTGCTCATAAGGTCTGAGTATTGGATTCAACCCACGCTTAATTGTATCACTTCATGGAATTTATCTAGAGTGATCGTGAGACGGTAATATCATATAATCTTCAAACCTAGATATATGAGTTGTTGACTATGAATTGGTCGTACATTGATAGTGCGAAAACACATCGGTAACTCGATGTTATAAAACGTGCTGTTGTGTATGGTTCAGTGAATAGTTAGTACAAGCATATATTGTCAAAGTTTATCTGTTCCTTTTAGTCCTTGGAGGATTAAAAGAGATATCTTGGGCCCCTCGATGATTTTGTTTTGACTTATGTGTTGGGCCCGGTCAGAACTAAATTGATGTGTTCGATTAAGTTCTATGTCAAATGAATCAGAAATCGGGAAACAAACTGTTGGACAATAAGATTGAATGTGTTCCATGTGTTTGTCTGGCTGATATCTTAAGAACAGAGGATTCTATGATCACTTATATAAAATGGTACGTCTAAGTTCGACAAAGGCATTTAAGAGCCATGATTGCTAGTCGGATCCTGAAGTTATACTTATGGCTATAGTTATTAGACTGATCCAAGTAGGAGACTGTTGGATAAGGTTTCTAAGTCCATAACTATATTTGGTATGTACTTGACCCGAGAGTAGCATGGTCCATTTGGGTTGCATTTAACCGGAACAATTTGTAAGGATGGACTTTTGAGAAGAGTTTATTTATGATTTATTAATATATTATAAGTTCTAAAATATTAATATGAAATCATATTATTTAATTAGTATTGATCAAGAATTATTTTGGAATTAATTTTGTGATCAAAAGAGACTAATAAAATAAATGGGGATTGATTGTGTAAATCATTCATTCTTATAAAGTGTGCTTATGATCCATAGTTCTTTATGTTGGGCTAAACCCATGTGGTGACCCATGGATACTCCATGGAGGTTAAAGCCCATGGAGCCTAAGGAATGTGGAAGGTCATGAACATTAGGTTTTCATGGTGTAACCTTAATCATGACACACTATATAAGGACCCATCTAGCCAGCAAAATCGGCCACTAAGTGTACACACAAGAGTGCTAGCCGAAATTTGAGTGCAAGTAATCTCTCTCTAGTTCTTCCATTTGTTAGTGGTGATTTGTGGTTCCATTTGAGGCATTCACATTATTGGTGCTAGGTTCTTAAAGCTTCAAGGTTTCCAACCACACTAAAAGGTATGTCATCTAACTAGAATTTTGTACTATAGATACTCCATTGTATGCTAGTTAGGATGATGCTTTGGAATCTTGAAAGTTTGCATGTATATTAGAGAAAACATAGATCCAAGGCATCTAGGGTAGCATGTACACCATAGGAGTGTTAGAATTCTCAAAACCCTTCACATACTACCTTCCACATCTATCCGAACTTTCCTCAAGAACTGCGTTGACTCCTCCAAGTCCCTTCTACTACTAATGCTTCACGTGCTACTCTCAGCCTAGGCTTGCCCTAGGGTAATCACCATCCCACTCTCCACCATCGGCTGCATAAGAAGTCCCTGCTTTCTTCCCCTAACTAGCTCGCGAATACTATTACATATCACTCAGACTAGATAATTCTTCGAATAAGAGATCCTACCCTACAACGGTTGGACTCAAACAAGAGCTGCGAAATAGAGCTAGACCTAACCTTCTGAAATTATTTAGTCCTTGCAATATGTAATTTCGCATATTCGTTTACTAGTTAGTAAAGGACAACTAGAACTCCTAAAAGCACAAAGCAAGCAACATTCGAGCATTGAGTACACATAATCAAGCATATACTTCTCAGGATATCCCTGACTAATCTGTACTAGCATGCGGTTCTCATAGAGCTGATACACATATAACATACACATAAGGCATCCTTCCTAGATCATTAGTCCTAATCTAGCATGCAGTTCTCATAAAGCTGATAATCATATCATAACATAAACTTGTATGGGTAATTTGGGAGTACTTACTTGAGCTCGGCTGATTGCATGCACCACACCCTTTTCTCTTTTCAAAGTTCTTTTGCCTTTTCAAATTCTTTTGTCTTTTCCAAAAATCTTTTAATAAAAATGATTTCCTTTTGAAAATTTTCATACCAAGTCCTTAGTTTTAGTTCATACACACTAGAGAGTGTGCCCGAATCCCTCAAACCAAGGCTCTGGTACCAACTTCAAACGTCCCAAAAATACAACCCAAAAATTTCGTCTTTAAATCATTATTAAAACCATAATATCATCGCCTTAGTATAAAATCATAAACCATGTGTCTCAAAATATCATAATTTCTGTCAACATATCAAAATCTCATATAAAAAATCAGAGTAAGTCTCCCAGGCTAAAGACTGTGGTGTCTGCCATGCGATCATCCCGAGCCCTTCCCTTTGCTAGTGGAAGTACTTGAAACCAAAACTGAAAACCGTATGCACGAAGCTTAGTGAGCTCCCCCAAACTACCACATACCATACAATAACATACAACTAGGAGATACGGGCCCCGCCCACTCTCATGGAGATTCGGGCCCTGCCCACAGTCCGATGTCTAGGAGATTCGGGCCCCGCCCACTTTCCACTGTCTAGAAGATTCGGGCCCCGCCCACACTCTGCTGTCTAGGAGATTCGGGCCTCACCCATACTCCGCTGTCTAGGATATTCGGGCCCCGCCCACACTCGACTGCTAGGAGTTTCGAGCCCCGCCCACACTCATCTACTAACATATCACATATACGGGCCGACCTTGGTGCCTTTGACCTGTTCCTACTGAAAGGGAACTCACCTTGCAAGACTGACTGCTGAAAACTCGAGTGAGGAATCCCTGTTCGCTACTCCGGCGACTCTCCAGCTATCAATTCCAAAACAACACTTAATCAAAATATGATAATCCTTCCTAGGGTAAAATGACCATTTTACCCCTGGTCAAAGTCAACATCCTGGTCAAAGTCAAATTCAAGGTCAACTCCCAGTCAACCCCAACTCATCGAGTCATCTTCCAACTCGGCGAGTTCATGAACAACTCAGACACGTGGTCAACTAAGTCAACTCGTCGAGTCCCTAAACAGACTCGTCGAGTTCTTCCTATTATAAAGATCGGGACAACCCGCTTCAACTCGTCGAGTCCTTTCCTGGACTCGCCGAGTTCCCCTGTCTGTTTGAGCCATCTTAATAGAGTAAGCCCTTATCTTATGGATCCAAGGTCCTTGGTTCCTTTGCTCGCTGGAATGGCCTTTCTAAGGGTAAAGTTTCCAACTTTACCCGTTCATAACTCTTGTTAAAGGGTTTAGACAAAATCCTAATTCCTTTAGGACATGGATCTTGTCCAAAGAGCCTTAGAATCTAAATCCACGCATGCAAACCTAAATCTAGGGTCTAGCTATCAGATGATCACTAAAAGTCTCGAGCTTGCTTCCATGCATGGCCTTTTTGGGCTCAAAAGGCCATAAATACTTCTTTAGCACTTACATGTGGACTCTAAGGGCATAAAGTTTGCACCTTTATGTCCTCACAGCCTCTCAAGGCACTAGATCTGGAATAGCAACTCATGGATCAATCCTTACCCACAAGTTAGCAAATCTTGAACCAAAAACCCTCAAAAGAGGTCATAAATAGATCTAAGGAGAGAATGATCAAGTTTGAGGCTTTATTACCAGAAAATGTAGCTAAAGGAATGAAACTTCTGGATCTACAGTCTTTCTCTTGAGTCCTCCAACTTCTTCTTCTTCCACAAGCTTCAAAAGGCACAAATAACACTCAAAAGTGGCTCACACACTCAAAAAGCACTCTAGGGTTTCGTAGCTAAGGGTTTGGGACAAGGAGGCTGAAAATGAGGCTAAGGGGTGGGGATTAAGGTGTTTAAATAGGGTGTAAAACCATGAAATTAGGGTTTCACCCTGACTGAGCTACTCACCGAGTCAAGGACTTGACCCGCCGAGTAGACAACATAAACTCCACGCATAGTCTGCCTTCTACTCGACGAGTTAGGGCTACCAACTCGTCGAGTCCTTCTCTCTAAATAAATAAATAATTAAATTAAATGTGTACCAGGGAACTAGGTGTTACACTTGAAGGAGGAAACTCTCATTTGTTGGATACCAGATTTCGAGACTCTTTGTACTTTTGAGGTATCAGAATATTTGCTTAACCGCCAAAAGATTAGACATAGTTGGATTGGCCTGAAATCTGGCACACGTGCATGTAGAGAACATGATGTCCGGACGACTTGCTGTTAGGTAGAGACTTTGATCCAATCATTCCCCTATACTTCTTTTCATCAACAGTAACACCTGATGGGTCCGATAAGAGCTTGTGTCCAAAACCCATAGGAACCTTTGCAGAGGCACAGATGTCCATTGAATATTTCTTGAGAAGCTCGGAAATGTATTTTTCTTGGTGAATAAAGATTACTCTGTTGGTTTGCTTTACTTGGATACCGAGGAAGAAACTTAATTCACGATTCATGCTCATTTTGAATCGACTAACCATTAACATGGAAAAATCAGCAACCATTAATGAATCCTTGGATCCAAAAATGATATCGTCAATGTAGAGTTGGACTAGCATGAGATGTTTTCCATTTTATCTTCAGAATAGGGTAGGATCGATAATTCCTCTTTGAAAACCGGAAAGCTTGAGAAAGTCGGTGAGAGTCTCGTACCAGGCGCAAGGAGCTTGCTTGAGGCTATTAACAGCTTTTCGGAGTTTGTAGCAATAGTTCGGATAAGAAAGATTGACAAAACCGAGAGGATGTTGGAGATACAATTCACTATCTAGTTCACCATTAAGAAAAGAACTTTTGAAATCCATTTGGTAAGCTTTAAAGCCTTTATGAGATGCATAAGCAAGAAAGATTCTGATGTCTTGAAGACGAGCAACATGAGCAAAGGTCTCGCATAATCAAGTCCTTCAATCTGAGTGAATCCTTTTGCCACCAATCTTGCTTTGTTTTGGATGATAACTCCAGTGTCGTCTAGCTTGTTTAGAAAAAACCTATCTCGTACAAACAATAGAGTGATCATGAGGAGGAGGGACGAGAGTCCACACTTCAATTCTATCAAATTCTGCTTACTCTTTTTTCATGGATGTAATCGAGTCAGCATGTTCTAATGCTTCCTTGGTGGATTTTGGTTCAAACATTGAGATAAATGTCAAGAAATGACATTTATTTTGGATGTTAGTAGCAGAACGAGTTTGAACACCAGCATTGAGATTTCCTATGACCTGGTCTGGAGGATGAACCTTTATCCAGATATGTAATCTCGGAATCTCTTGTGCAGTGGATGATCCGACATCAGCAATAGGATTATGTTGCTCCCCCTAAACAATTTGAATTTGAGGATGATGCTCCCCCTGAACTTCTGAATCGAATATATCTATGTCATCTTCGTTCGGAAAGTCAAAGAAGTTGGCATCTGCTTCGTTGTTGTTCAGAATAGGATCGAATTTTGGGGAATTGATCTGTTGCATCTTGGAATCCTTCAACATTTGATTCAAGAGAGGTAAGACTATTCTCCCCCTCAACCTGAGAAGGTTAAATCGGATCGGAATCAAATGGAGGAAAAGTGGGAGTCGGACCAGAAACATTTTGGGAAATTGGAGCAGCGGTTCGTGAGCACGGTATTGATCGAGATTCCAAATCAAGAGTTGTTTCTGATGGTCCTAACAGGGTTTCAAGTTCAACTTCATGGATAATTTAGGAATTCGGACATCCTGGAGATGGAGAATCGGACTCCATGATGTGGGTTGTGACATGGGTTGGGCCAGAATTCCAAACATAGTTGTCATCGAAGGTGACATCAAAAATTTCTTCAAGAACATGAGTCCGGTAATTTAGAACTCGATATGATTTGGATTTTGCTAAGTATCCTAGAAAGATTGCTTCATCGGCTTTGGGTTGAAACTTCGTGTAATGCCCGATTTCGAATCGCTTCATTATTCGGGATCGTGGCCCGATCATCAGTTATGATGAGTCTTAGGGCCATAGGGAAGAAAGGTTTGGACCCATTTGGATGTGGGTGGTGTTGGTCACTCCAAGAGCCTAGGATTGTAGATCTTGCCTTTTCTGAGTTGGATTTGATATAAAGTTGGAGTCTTGATGCATTAAGTCCTCCCATGCTTGAGTTATTGGTCACTTTGTGGATTTTAAGTGCTTGAAATCATGATTGGACCTTTTTGGGCCACGCAAAGGCTTAAAGCCTTTGACTTTATGGATTAAGGCTCTGAGGTTATGCTATTCTGAATTTTGGACGTCATGGCTTAAGGTATTAAGAAATTAGGGTGAATTTTTGGTCAAAGGTCGAGAACGCTGCACGCTCATCTCAGGAACACGGTGCGTTCTAGCAAGCAGTCCCAATCCTCGGTCAGGCGAAGAACGCCCAACGCTCCTCCAGGGAACGCGGCGTGTTTGTCTGATAAGTGGAGTTTTTGGTTGTTGGGCTTGGACTTAACTTTGTTTGTGGGACTTGCTATTTAGGCCTTTGGGTCATATGAGATTTATTATTTGGACAATGAATTATTAGGCTTTAGGATAAGGCCTGTATAGGGGTTGGGCCCAATATGGAAAATTGGTCCATTAGTGGGCTTTTATGGATCTTGTAGTTTTGGGCTTGGGCCTTAGTTGTGAGTCTAGTTGGGCCAGGGGTAAAATGTGATGAGTTTTGTACATAACAAACAATCCTATGTGTGCATGCAACCCTAAGGTGAGGATCTATGTTTTCACTATTAGACATACAAGCATTGAACACAAAAACTTGAAACCCTAGGAGGCACATGTAATTTTCGAAATTAACATATAATTAGGGTTAGGATACATACCTTGATTGTTATATTGTAATAACAATCAAATCCTTGAAGATCTTGAACTTTGGTAGCAAGCGCCACAAGTGTCACGCCTCTAATGGCTCACAAACAAACCTAGCAACCAAGGATTACTATGGAGAGAGAGAAGTAGAGTAGAATTTCGGCCCTTAGCCTTTCTTGGAGTGCCTTAGACGAAATCCAACCCTATAGAGGTTTATATAGGTGATAAGGAAGGTTTAGGATAAGGCAGGTGTATCTTAGATAACCCTAATCCCTTAACTTCCTCCCTAAGGCTTCCAAGGCACCCTTAGAGCCCAAGGAAACCCTAGGACACTCTAGATTTCGTTCCCCACCTCTAAGGGAGGTTCCAGAATGCTCAATGCACAACTTTTGAACATTGTCACCTTTAGTCCATGCAGTTTCAATTAATTCCTTTAATCCCAAAATTAATTCCAAATTAATTTTTGATTAAATATTAATTAAACAATATGATTTTTAATTAATATATTATATCCATAATACATTAATAGATCATTTATCTTGATTATTAATTTATTAACCAAGCAATAAATTAATAACTCATTCTTCTCTCTCCAACAATTATCCTATTCAATTGCCAGGTTTGAAGGCAACCCAAAAGGACATTGCTACTATCAATTCAAGTACATAACAATTATAGTTATAGGCTTAGACACCTAATCCAACAGTCTCCCACTTGGATAAGTCTAATAACTATAATTGCAAGTATAAATTCAAAAATTGACTAGCAAATTTTAGCTACCAAAGGTCGTTGTCGAACTCTGACCTAGTCAGTGACGTGTCCTTAGATAAGGGATCATATATTCCTCCATTCTAGATATCGTATAGACACGAGACATGGATTTTAATCATTCTCTCTGTCTATGTTCTGTTTCCCGATTTCCGATTTATGACGACTGACTAATTGAATAAATCAAATCAGTCCCGGCTTGGCCAAGCACTTTATGGTGTCATCACTAAATCATCGAGGGGCCCACAGATATCGCTTTTATCCAACTTTGGGTAGAAGGAACGGATAAACATCGACTCATATGCTTGCTCTATTTACTCATCAAATCACACACAACAATACGTTTTATAACACCAAGTTACTGGTGCGTTTACGTATTATCAATGTGCAACCGATTTGCAAACTGTAACTCATATCTCTTTGTTTCAAGAATATAAGATATTATCGTCTCACAATCACTCGTGATAAAATCCATGAAGTGATTCAAGTGAGCGTGGGTTTAATCCAATACTTTAGTCTTATTAAAGCACTCATGAACTCTGCAACAAACTTTTGCTATGTCTAAACACTTTAGACAATCTACAGACGGACTCATGATAGTCTTGCTTCATACCTACTCCCAATGTATGAGCGACGGTGGATGTTTGAATAACCTAGTTATTCTGGAAGTCAAAACATGCAAAGTGAAACACAATAATAATACTTAATCCTATATGACCCCAAAACTTTTGAGTATAAATAAAACACCTTTTATTTAGTCACCATATTGATTACTCATTATTCATTGTATACTGTTTCAGATAATCAACTTGACACTTGAATTATAACAACAGTTGTCCCATGCACCAAGCATGCACACTATGTTTACCTATCATCCTTTCTTTGTGAAATAGATCAATTGGAAAACATTTCCAATGAAACTCATTTCACAATCCCCAAAACTCATTGTTAGTGTAAGAATATAAAATTCTTGCCACTATTAGAATATGTTAGATTCTAACATTTTATGCAACGATCCTTTCGTAATGTCATTGCACAAAAGTCACCAAGACTCAGCCAATGAAATTACAAAGTTCTCTATCGGAGATTGTTGCAAGACAATTCCATAGACGTGAAGACTCACATTCAAAGTACATTCCTTTGAACATCCTTCTTGTATAAAAGTTTCTAATCTAGAAATAGATTCTTATATATCCAACTCCCAATATGGAAACATTTCCATATTTTCCATATGACAACTCATTCTTAATAGAGTCTTACTTATTCATAATGATGTCGATATGGTCCATTTAATAATTTACTTCCAACTGTCCACAAGCGACCAATCCTTAGCGAACCTTAGATTGTCCTTGACAGATGTTTAATTAATTTAGTCAAATCCGGTTCTGGTCCCTTTTCCTCTTAATGCCCTAGGCATTTGGAAAATCAGAACGATCGGATATTATAGCATATGCAATCGATCCTATACCAAAAGCGTATGGGACACGATTCATAATGTCTTACATAAAGACGTGATACTTTACCAGTCTCCTACTATAATATTTCTATTTGCCATATTCTCATAATTTTGATTATGAAGAGGGATGTCGTAATCATATCCAAATTTTGAGAATGCAATTATCCTTTCCATATATAGAATTTCCTTACGTTGAACCATTCCAACATAACATTCATATATATTTGACTAAATTTGACTAAAATCTCACAATCTAAGCTTTTAGATTTGAAATGAAGTATAATATTCTCTCCCTTAATTATAGCAAAACAACTCTTCAACCCTTGCAACTTTGCAAATTGAAATTCTTGTTTTCTATATAATATTGCTAACTCGCAAATCATAATAATCATGCTCCCACTAACATGATAATTATCTTCTTACCAGCATAACATTTATGCTCCCACTAGCTTTGACATGTATTCAGAAATCAATTGGACTTCTAGAAATCAATACTTATTGACTTTCTTACCGAAGTTCATATTTCTGACACGGGATGCTTCGATAAGCTTTTATCTAATCTTCTAGAAAACAACTCATACACCTTTCCTTAGATAGCTCACATGTGTGTCTAAAAATTCTAGAACTTATATCAATAAGTCTCGAATGTTCAAACTAATTGCCAAATCTCACAATTCGAACTATGAAGAGGGATGCCGTAATCATAATCGAATTCGAGAATGCAATTTACATAATCGTCATCTCCTTAAAATAAAGCGTTTCCTCACAATCATTTTCATGCAGGAGAGAAACCTTATGACACTTAGATTTTATGGTGCATGTGTTCTATCCATGTGATTTTGTCATAACCACAATCATAAGATAATGTTTGTGACAAATCCAAACTCTTATGGATAGAACTTGTTCATTCTTAATTTCTTGCCATCAAGGGTCCCACCATTGCTTCCCAGTTATTTAGCAACTCACCTATGCCAGTCAATGTACTTTCATTGATCAAGGTGTTTGCCCTTATGCATTCAATTGAGAACTCGTAGAACTCATATGCATAATCACTCAACTGGATTGGCACAGAAATACAATTTTGTCAACACGATAGGTTATAATCCTCAAGTCGTGTGCCAGTGTTTAATAGGTTTACTTCTTGATTTGTTCTTGAAACTTTTCAGGATCTTTAGACTCCCACTGACCTCTTGACATATTAGATTCTCTTATCAAGAAACATTTCTTGACAAAACAAATATCCAAGAGTTAGTGTGTGTCTATATCAAGACAAAACTACGCGCAATTTGGTACTAGTTGGTCTATGTCTTATTCAAGACATCACAACTTACCAAAATGTGCAAATGTAAGAACATTCCTACTTAAGATTATGTCACTCAAGTCACAATCTTGGAGTTTGACTCTAAGACTTGATTTTGGAACGAAGTACGATTCATCTTATTGTCTTAACCAATTTGACGATTCTCGACTCCTCTTCTTAGCCATACTAGTGCACTAAGGTGTCCTTAGAGGATGAATTGTAATATGGTTCTTAAGACAATCATAAACATGATACAAAAGTACTCTCCCTTCTTCTTAGATTGGAGAAACTTTTATTTTTCTTGCCTAATTGATTCTTCTTATTCGTTCTGCCATTCATTGAAACCTTTCAATGATTCAGAATCATACTTAATCTTTTAAGTATAATCATATTTACTAATCTTTTAGCAAATCATGACGAACATTTTATCGATCTTTGTGGTGGACTTGACTAGCGCACAACATTGTGTACCATATCTCATTATCCTTCACTTGACTCACATACTTATGTGAACAAGGAATTAGTCTCAATTTTCCATATACGAAGGTTCTCATTCATCACACAATATCAGTTGCATGATTCCAAGTTTCTGTCTAATTGAAATTTGGGCGATGAGAATCTTTCCTCATTTGGTAAATTTCTGACATTTCCACAAATAACATAACTAAGAATCGAATCCATTCACAATATTGCTAACAATAGAACCATCCAAACACCAATTTTCATAAAATCCATCGCAAGGAAACATAAATAAGATAAATCAAAATTTATTTTATTGCGGAAAAATATTGTCCTTACAATGCGATTACTAATGAAAACTATGTAAATATTACTTAGCAATCTATCCTAACTCTAAAGTAGTAGCTTAAATATCTGATCCTTGAATCATGCGATCGAAATCCATTTCTTCGCGATTAGACTCAGCTTGCTCCTTCCTTTAAGCTTCCTTTCCTTTCTTCGATCCTTTAAAACATCGAAATGTAATCTTATCACATCATCTATTAAGAATCTCCAAATGGGAACTTAATAGAGTTAGATAGTGGATTTTTACCTGAAGCAGAGTCATACATCTTGACTCTCCCATCTCTTAGATCTCTCAGGTAGTCAGGGCAGCTTCGTAACCAATGCCCCTTCTTTTTGGCAGTAGAAACTTATGGACTCTCTGGAATGGCACACAGGACTATCTCAAACTCAGTCTTTCTCTTGAGTAGAGAAAACTTTTCTGGACTTCCAATGTTACCATTGCCCACAGAGGGTTGGGATATTGATTTACCAGACAAATTTGTTGACCAGTGCGCCAAATCATTTCTGATTCAGCAGCAATAAGCAAATAAGTCAAATCAATAAGGGTCATGTCGTGGTCCATCATATAGTACTCTCTAACGAACTTACCATATGATTTGGGAAGTGACTAAAGAACCAAGTCAACAGCCAACTTTCTTTAAACATCGACACCCAATAATCCCAATTTATCAATATGTAACCTTTTATCCAAGATATGGCACATATAGACTTTCCATTTTCGTGTCTTTTGCCAATAGGGCTTGAGTGACCTTGAACTTTTCAAGTCTTCGAACATGTGGGTCAGGGAGAATTATTGGAGGAGGTGGAGGAAATGAAGCATGATTTCTATTTCCACAATACAATCGTGGAACATCATCTTCACGTGGAAAACTTTTTCCAACTGATTTAGGAAGACCATAGTTGTCAGACTTTGACATCTATAAAACGGGAGAAAATTCAAGTTAGTTGATTGAGTCCTTAATAAAACACCCAAATGAGATATTAAGGCTAGGATCCAACACAATATTATACAATTTGGAAGAGGGATGCCGTAATCCAACTTGCAGAACATTTGAAGGTAAGTGAATGACGATTCACTAATTTTCCACCATGAAAAACGAAAAGGAGATTAAGTTTTAAATGTATTGAAAACTCCTAGATCTTTTGAGATTCATTGAACACTTCAATGGCATGTTTAAATCTCGATATGCCCCTCGATTTGTGACTGGGATGCCGAGGATCACAAAACAGGGTGTGAATAACCATGCAAACTTACATGGTGCCCCCAATGTTACAGTTACCTATTCGATGTGCCGGTTAACCACACACGCTCCCTCGAACTATAACAAACACCGAGTCACCCTTCGCTACCTTTGCTTAGAACCCATTTAGTGTGCCGGTTAACCACACACGCTCCACTAACGTCTCGACAAAGGTACAAAGTGTAATTACATGGAATTGCATCGATTTCACTTTTTCTTAAAGTAACTAAGATTGGGAATTTGGTAAAAACATTTAGTTACTTTATTCATTATACTTTTAATGAGGAGAGGGTTTGCCCTATCCTACCCGTTCGGCTAACGACCCTCCACCAATCAAGGAAGCGGTGGGTGAGAGTGGACACCCATTAAACGACCATTTTATAGGCCATAACCTTATACCCCCCTTATAGATCGGCTTCGTGAATGAGGCCTACTAACGGTAAGACTAGCAGTTTAAGTTATACATATATAATATTAGACTTTTAATTTTATATATATATATATATATATATATATATATATATATATATATATATATATATATATAGTATAAGGGTGTATTTTACACTTTTAAAATACTAGGTGGTTTTATTAATTTTCTCTTTTAATTAAACTTTTAATTAACTTAATAAAACCATAAGGGTGTAATTTGAACTATTTTGATTTAATAATTATTCAAAAATTAAACAATTAACTAAATTATTAAATCAAATAAGGATTACCAATTTAAATTAAATATATTAACTTAATTTAATCCTATATCCATGGATTTCGAAATTTAGGCAGGGATATCTTTAATTATCCAATTAAACAATTAACAAGATAATTACCAAAAATAACAACCTACTAACAGATTCCTTAGATTTCGAAATCTTCTGCTGGGAGTGGAAGGCAAGGCTTTCAAACTTGCCTAAAAATCAAAAACCCTAGGGTTAGGAAACCCTAGATTTCGACTCCAAGGTGGCCAAAGGAAAGGGTTTGAAAACCCTTAGGGATTTTCGAAATATAGGGTTCTTAAACCCTAATTTGCGAAAATTTAAAGGCCTTAGGGTTTAATAGCCATAAACCCTAATTTGTATAGTTCAATCAATTGTACTAAATCTAATTGAAAACAAAAACCATACGCTCTGATACCACTGATGGGTTTTGTACATAACAAACAATCCTATGTGTGCATGCAACCCTAAGGTGAGGATCTATGTTTTCACTATTAGACATACAAGCATTGAACACAAAAACTTGAAACCCTAGGAGGCACATGTAATTTTCGAAATTAACATATAATTAGGGTTAGGATACATACCTTGATTGTTATATTGTAATAACAATCAAATCCTTGAAGATCTTGAACTTTGATAGCAAGCGCCACAAGTGTCGCGCCTCTAATGGCTCACAAACAAACCTAGCAACCAAGGATTACTATGGAGAGAGAGAAGTAGAGTAGAGTTTCAGCCCTTAGCCTTTCTTGGAGTGCCTTAGACGAAATCCAACCCTATAGGGGTTTATATAGGTGATAAGGAAGGTTTAGGATAAGGCAGGTGTATCTTAGATAACCCTAATCCCTTAACTTCCTCCCTAAGGCTTCCAAGGCATCCTTAGAGCCCAAGGAAACCCTATGACACTCTAGATTTCGTTCCCCACCTCTAAGGGAGGTTCTAGAATGCTCAATGCACAACTTTTGAACATTGTCACCTTTAGTCCCTGCAGTTTCAATTAATTCCTTTAATCCCAAAATTAATTCCAAATTAATTTCTGATTAAATATTAATCAAACAATATGATTTCTAATTAATATATTATATCCATAATACATTAATAAATCATTTATCTTGATTATTAATTTGTTAACCAAGCAATAAATTAATAAATCATTCTTCTCTCTCCAACAATTATCCTATTCAATTGCCAGGTTTGAAGGCAACCCAAAAGGACATTGCTACTATCAATTCAAGTACATAAAAATTATAGTTATGTGCTTAGACACCTAATCCAAAAAAATGGTCATTTTACCCCAAGTATGGATTATGGAGCATAGTTTGGAACCCAATTCCTAATTGAGTGTTATTTTGGCATTGATAGCTTGGGTGGTCGTCAGGGCATCAGCTAGGGATTTCTTTCAGTGAGCGTTTGCATTCAAAGTGAGTCTCCCTTCGTGAATGTTATGGGTCGAAGGCACCAAGGTCGGCCCTTTATTTATTGCATAGTATGATGATTGTTTGTGTGATAATTATCATCGTTCACATATTGCTTGATGATCATGTGATTTATGTATGTTATTATGTGGTAGTGGTAGGGTGAAATAGACCTAGTAACCGGTTGAAAAAGACTAGAGGGTAGGTCGGGCACCGAGATATGCCTGACAATATGTTTGTGTTGTTATTATGTGGTAGTGGTAGGGGTGAAATAGACTTCGTAACTGGTTGAAATAGACCGAAGGGTAGGTCGAGCACCCAGATATGCTCGGCATGGTAGGTCGGGCACCCAAATATGCCTAACAATATGTTTATGTTGTATGTGGTATGGTGGGGGAACTCACTAAGCTTTGTGCTTACGATTTTCAGTTTGTGTTTCAGGTACTACGGTTTTCAAACAAGGGAGCTCCGGATGATTGTAGGGCACGCACCACATGTTTTCGCATATTATAATTTACTCTGATTTGAAATAATACTCATATACTTTCTTTGTTAAACTTGTATGTATAATGTTTGGAGCACTACTTTTATTTGATTAAAAATGAAATTTTATGGTCTTATTTTTGGGACGTTACACTTCATAAGTTAATCACGGTTGTTTTTGATAAAGCAACGGCAGCCAAAGACATGTAGGAATGAGTTACTCGGCTTACGACCATTCATGGCTTCATATGGTGTCATGTTGAGGCGTCGATTGATGATGCTTCGATGTTGAGTGAAGCAGGTAGTGGATACAGCTTCAGCCCATAGATAAAGTGGAAGATTTGCAAAGTTGAGCATCGATCGAGCAGCTTCAACAAGAGTTGTGTTTCTTCTTTCAACCACACCGTTTTGTTGAGGAGTGTAGGGATCAAATAAATTGTGGTCAATGCCTTTTTCGGAGAGGAATTTCTCAATGGTGACATTGGTGAATTCTGGGCCATTATCGCTTCGGATTCATCTCACATGTAGTTTGGCGAGACACAAGTGAACCTTGTAAAATAATCAACAATTACAAGAATATACTTCTTGTGATGTAGACTTTCTACATTGGAGGGTCCACAAAGATCAATATGAAGGAGTTCTAATGGTTCCGAAATTGATTTTTCAATAATAACCGGATGACCTTTCTTGGATTGTTTCCCACAATCACACGCAACACAAAAATGATCATTTTCAAACTTAAGGAGTGGCAGACCTCTGACTATTTCACTGGAAACAAGATCATTCATATATCAGAAGTTTAAATAAGCAAGCCTCCCGATGCCATAACCAACTGACATTAGGAATGGCCTTGGAGAGTAGACAGAGTTGAGGCTTGCCAATGATCATGTTGATGTCTAGTGGATACGTATTCTTGTTGCGATTCGATTTGATGAGACATTCTTTCCGATATTCTGTCATGACATAGCTATGCTTTTTATAGAACTCAACTCTTCGGTTAGAGTCAGTGATTTGAGCCACACTAATCAAATTGTGCTTCAGGTCAGCTACGTACGCCACATTTGAGACAGAGAAATTGCCATTGGTGAGGATGCCATAACCTCGGATCTGAGAATTGGAGTTGTTGCCATATGTCACATATCCAGCATTTGGTGAGAGTTTGAGATCACGCAGAAAGTCTTTCTGCCCCGCCATGCGCATGGAACAAGCACTATCAATATACCATATTGTATCTTGTTCCGAAGCATAGAGTGCCTGCAAAATTAGTGAATTTTGGAGTTTTTAGGCTCCAGGTTAGGTTTTGGGACTTTGGCACGGGTTTTGGACTTAGGTTGTGACTTTTGAGTACCGGACGTCTCAGAGGGTTTATTCTGAGATACTTTTGGAAAGAAGCAAAAAGCCATTGTCTTTTGATTGATCCAGAAATCATATTCAACAACAGGTTTTTTAGGAACAACTTTTCTCAGACCAACATTTTTTGGAGTTGTACGAATCACGGTGTCACTTGAATTTACAGTTTCTTTTTCAACACTTTTTACTTTCCACTCAAAATTTTGCTTTGAATCATTTGAATTTTTTTGAATAATAGTTTTCGTAGCAACTCGTTCTTTGTTTGCTACTTTTGATGGCACATTTGGTTTTGAAAGCTGTTGCGGTTTGAAAATTATACCATCAGTTTTAGCAATGAATACATAGGGAAATCTCCAAGGAGAGTTAGTTCTGGTGGGATGAGTATCAACAGTAGTCTTTTCAGAATGGGACTGACAACCTTGTTTTGAGCTACCGAACTAGGAGGATTAGATGGCCTTTTAAGAATCTTAACAGGCGCAAATATATTATGGTTCCTAGTGGAAGGGCTAACACTCTCAGATACTTTCTATTTGGAATTCTCAATGAATCTGGAGTCATGTCTTGACCTATTTAACGAAGGTTTCTTCTTGGAGTCAGATGATGACTTCGAAGTTTTGCCAACAGATGGGTTGTTAAACTTAGGCTTGATTGGCACAAGGGTTGTTTTTGAAATCACTTGAGAATTAGAAATGCACGAGCTAGATGAATCATCACTTAAGATTTCCTCAACGTCACTATCTAAAGATGCCCAAACGAAATTTAATCTATCAGAGTCAGGTCCAGGTGTATCAGAGGCGTAGAATCAGGACATTTGACAACTATGGGTTGAAACTCAGGAATCAGAGATTGAAACCGGTTTGAGGTCTCAGGAAGGAGTGACAGTGGTGAGACAGGGGTATCCGAATGTTTGAGGTTCGGAATGTCTCCCATAAAAGATAGATTTTGTATCTCCTTCAAGGTACGAGCAGTAGGTTTCAGAAACTCACTTCCGAGACCAAGTGATTTGGACCAAGGATGACGAAAATTATGAGTCACCTGTTCATTGGCTTCAAGAATATATATGGAATGATGTAAAGCATCAATTTTGGCATTCAGACGTTTGTTATCAGAAATTAAAACATTCCTTTCAGAATAAGTGATTTCACATTTATCTTTTAAAATGATACATTCATCTTGAGACATTACAAGCTCTCTTTCTCTCTCTCTCTAATGATTCTATCTTAAGCTTCCTATCCTCAAAACGCAATCTAAGACGAGTCAGTTCAGTTTCAATCTTCTCACTCACTTCTATGGTAAACTCATAGGCTTTATGGATGATGGTCATATCTGAGTGGATTTGGGTTAGATATGGTTCACAAAGAGATAAATCAAAATTATTATCAGTCATCATAGATTTTACCTGTTGAACTATGCTTCTGTCGGGTGGATCGTTGGTTGCCATGTAGCAAAAGTTTGGCTCATCATCTTTATCATCTCCTTCTGATCCTGATGACCAGTAGCCTTCATCGCATTCGATCGTTTGTCTAGCCATACGACACATGTTTCTTCTAGTGCTCACATCGCCCTCATCTCCATATGACCAATACCCATCAACATCTCTTGACACAGTGGTGATGAATGCTTTTTCACTTGCAGCCATCTCTTGGGCTCGACAGGTATAGTATGTAGAATCCTTGATCTTTTTTTATGTGTGGCTTCAGCCATACAATCTTTGGCAAAGTGATTTCCATCACCACACTTGTGACAAACTATATTGGGTTTGTCAGACTTTGGATTATCACGGGAGGGATGACTTGGTGTAGAAATGTTGGGTTTATAAGCACGTGGTTCTCTAAAGGTTTGTGAAATGGTTGAGAATTACTCTGGTGAGAAGCTTGGAAATGGTTATGATATGGTTTGTGAGTGGGATTCCATGGACACTTGTATTTCATGGACAGTAAAGCAAACTCTTGTTGAAAGCGAAGTTTAGAGTCCATCACTTTAGGATCGAGGTCTCCATCAAACTGATAGTTGGAACTAGTAGGAACATGTAAAGCTGGTGGAGTGGTTTGAACAGATGGAATAGGTGGGATAACAACATTGAAAGAGTCTGAAACAGAGGGGTTCGAGACTTGAGGATCGAAAGAACTAACAAGAGCTAGAGGACCTCCTGAGAGTTCTCTCAATGTTTGAGCAACATTTAATTCATGTCCTTGTAGCTCATCAAACAACTGGTAAAGCTTCAGCTTCTTTAGAGATCCATTACTCTGAAGACACGATTTTATGTTTCCCCATCATTTACCAAGACTATTGATGAACTTGAGATTGTATTCTAGCGGAGTTCGGACAATCCCATAAGTTGTCATGTTGTTGATAACGATTCGTTACCTATTCGAAGCTGAGGCAACTGATTCACCGGGAGTAGTGGTGAAGGTATCGAACTCGTTGACAACCGAAGTCGGATGCTTATCCTTCATGTTTTATGATCCCTCTAACATATCTTGGAGTGTGTCCCAAATCTCTTTAGTAGATTTGCACAACTTAATGTGCTCAAAGAGAGAAGGAGGAACACCGAACGCCATCTCGGAAAATGCAACTTGATATGCATGTAGCTTGTCGATGTCGGTAGCAGTGAGAGGTGATGGGCGCTGTTCTTCTTGGCCCATGAGAGTTGCAGCGACAAGGTTTGAAAACTATAATCTATGCTTATGGATTCAAAGGACAACCACTCAATCTCTGATACTAATTGTGAGTACGATAATCAATGCGCAAGGACAAGGTTTGAAAACTCAAACCTTGAGTTAATCTTTAAGATCAACGTCTGCTCTTAATATAAAGTTCCAGTCAAATCTGGTAAACCAGTTAGAACTTAAAGGTAAATATTCAACAAACTATTCAAGTAATAAATGAGGTAAACTTAGAGTATAATCAATGCAAAGATATTAAAAGAATAAGAAGAATGTTATGAAAGAACTTTGACTTGAAGGAAGGTGAAAGTAAAGTGAAAAGAATATTTGCTATTCTTGAATTATAACTTTGAATCGTTCACACACACTGAAATGGTGAAACATTCACTCCTTATATAGTGGAGGAGGAACATAGTACAAACCGAGAAAACATTCTTAAGACTAGACAAAAATCAATGTTTGACAAACTGATATCTAAAAGATACACATAAATAAGTCATATGAACTGTTACATCAAAGATAAGACAAAATGCATTAAATGCGTGAACAGACTTCGAATCTCGGAACATCTTGATCTCAATCTCGGAACTTCACCATATCTCGGACTCAGCTGACATCGGATCTTGAATGCTTGGGATTACTAGAGGTTTACTTTTCATGATTCAACAATAATGCATGGAATAAACTATTATGCACTTAAGTCCTAAGGTTTTCGGTCCAAATCTTCTAGAAGGGTTTTAGGGAACCTAATGATCCCTAAAAATGCAAACTTTATGGACATACATGACCGATGCATATCCTTTCCCTAATATAGGTAAAAAATGTAAAATGACCTAAGATCCATGCAATGTCTTCAAACCCCCATTAATTCCTAGAGCTATAAGATATTAATGCTCAAGGGACTTAGAGAAACCATAAAATTGCAAACTTTATCTCTTCAAACCACCACCACCACCACCCAATAAAACCTCTTCGCTTGAAATATCTTTCTATACAACGAAAGCAAAAAAAATAGAGACTCAAAGTATTTTCTTTGTGAAATTCAAGATAACCCTAAAGGCTTACAATGAACCCTTAATATAGAGCGATTCAAAGTTTGGCAGGTATAGATTTGGAAAACTGAAATCAATAATAAATTCCACTAAATAACCTTCTAAATAAGAGAAAGAATTTCAAAAAAATAATAATAAATAAGGAAAAGAGATGTTCTGTTATAAATACGTAATAAAATAAAATTGGAAATTATTCGAAAAATTGGAAAAACATGGATTTGAGGGCATAAATAGTAGAATTTAAAGGTCAACTATGGAGCACATTGACTTTTCAGGAGTTTCGACTCGTCGATACCTTTCCGTCGATATATCGCACGTCTCCAAATTCTTTACGGATCAAAAGTTATGTCCGTTTCAAGTTAGACATCTTTTGGCCCCACTTATCTTTTTTCCACTTGTCAATAAAAGCTTCTGCCAGGTCATCTATGTGCTCCGCATCAGTTTTGAAACACACGGACTTCATGCTGCAGATGGATGAATTTGGTACTGGAACTGACGATGTCTCACCCAAAATCCTATTTCATATTTTGTATTTCCACCTGAGTCTTCTCGAGCTTCCATTTGTAGTCACAAAATAGATTGCTGACAATAAGGCATTCATGTGAATTTATATAGTGTGGTTCGGTGGTGGACCTGCCATTGGCGGATAGCACCTTTTTGTTTAGTCCTCACGTAGGTTAGGTTGTATACAAGGGGACCACTTCAAGCCATAGGCTCCAAGGTTTGCTGACTAGTCAGCCACATTGTTTACTTGTGGCATAATAAGCAATATGTCATCATTTTTTCTTCCGATGTGGCAGAGGAAACCTACTGGAATAGGGAAATTTCCCAAATAAGCTGTTAAAACTAGGGTGGTAACTCTCGACCCAACCCGTAACCCGATACTGACCCAACCCTAAAATAGACGGGTTTGGGTTGACATTTTTGACCCGCCAACCCGCCAACCCACCAACTCGTTTATTTCATGAGTTGGGTTGGGTTATCTGTTTGGGTTCACGGGTCAACCCGCCAACCCGTGTATATATATATATATATATATATATATATATATATATATATATATATATATATATATATATATATATATATATATATATATATATATATATATATATATAAAATATGATATATTTAATTATTAATGAAATTTGATTTACATCCGTATTTGTAATATTTCGTATCATTGTATTCCTTTCATATTCGTATGTGACTAATCTGCGTTAGAAAAAATACATGTCGTTACTTTTAGAAACTCACAAGTCACAATGAAGAACACATCCACTTTCTATGAATGTTTTCGTATTTCATTTTTATTTGGATGTTATCGACTTTATGAATTATTGTTGAAAACCTTTTTTTATGCTAATTACTTTAATCATTTTATGAATTTATGTTGAAAAAACCTCATTTTTTAAAATACGTTGTTTATTTATTAAATGAGTTATATGGGTTGGGTTTGACCCATTAACTTGTGAACCCGCGAACCCATATACTTAAACGGGTTAAATGGGTTGGGTTGGGTTGAGGTTTCCAACCCACCAACCCGTCAACCCATATATCATATGGGTTAGGTTGAGTTTATGTTTTCTGACCCGGCAACCCACCAACCCGTGACCCGCCAACCCGAACCCAACCCAATTGTCAGGCCTAACTAAAACTATAGTTCGTATGTTTATAATGCCAAAAAAAAAAACATTAAGACTTTTTTAAACAAAACCATTAAATTGATTGGAATAACACAATTATAAAACACATTGATTCAAACAAAGAAAGCTAACATGTATTATGTTTCAAATTAACATTATTCCACAAATGAATCAATAATATACTTACTTACAATACAACAATATGAATCGAAATCAAAATCTCCTAAATTAGGTTACACTTACGCATCAACAACCACCACCTCAAAACACCAACACCGTCGCCACAACAATAACGGCAAGAAAAGAAAACACGACGCCCACGGCAGCTTTAGGTGGTTCACCGCTTGGTGATGCCGTAGGCGGCCCTGTTGAACCACCACCAGAAGGCGGAGATGGTATTCTAGCTGGAGGTATGGGACCTTCCGCAACGTCAGCATCGGTGAGAATAGGGCTAGGAGCCTCGGCTGGTGGAATAAATTGGGGTGTCATGACTGAGAACAATTGGCCAGGCGATGCAGGAGCCATGTATGCCGGTGTCATATTCGCTGCTAACCCTAAGCAACGGTTCCCTAAATTCATCGTCAAATCAATCAGAAATTCAAATTATGAGAGTAAAAGGATGAAGATAAGGAGTCCGAATTGAACTGAAAACAGCTTACTTGTGTATTTGGCAACAGTGGCGGGGTAATCCGTAATAACACCGTTGACATTGACCGAGACTCCATTGATGTAGGAGTTTATTTCGACGTATGGATCTGAAAAAAAATCCCAAGGTTGTGAAACAAATTCATTGTTCATGAATTGTACGTAGACAGGGAGCTTGAAAGCCTGAAGCTTTGCGACAACATCGGTTTGTCCACCAAGAAATCCTGCGTTGCGAGGGAACACGGATTCCTTTCCAATGATAACGGAATTGGCAATCTCACTGATATCTGAGATGGTCGAGTTGAGTGCATCACGGATATTCTCATCCACCTCATAAACAAGCTCATGTCTGTTGCTTCTTGCCTTGAATAATCTCAGCACTGCGCTATCTGAAGACTGGATCAAAATTTTCTTTCTCCTCTGGTTATTGTAAGAAGACGTATTCAAGACGCCCATCACTGCATCTGTTACACTCATTCCCTGACCAGATGCTAGGTATGCTGCATTCTGCATTCATTCATTTCAACAAAAAAACATCTCACTCTCTTTCTCTTTCTCGTTCTTTCTGTATCCATGGAATGATATATATATATATATATATATATATATATATATATATATATATATATATATATATATATAATGTTGAATCAAGACTAACCTTTATGTTAATCAAGACTCCAGAAAGGGAAGTAGAATTACTTGCATAGTCCAAAAACTGAGACAAAGTCATAAACTTGCCAGCGTTTTGGAATCTAGGGTTCCTCGATAGAGAGTAGTTTGAATATGGGTTGAACATTACAGCTAAAGCAACAAAGATATAAATATATATATAAAACCAAAATAAGAAATTAAGTAGCATATTTGAATATTTCAAGTTAAGTATATATGATGATGCTTACCTTGCAAGGTCTGAATGTCTTCCCATTTGAGTTGGAAGGTAAAGATTCCAGCACCAGAGAGCTGAGGAATTACTAAAGGCTTATTAAAAGGTGAGTTTGCAACGCTTGTTCTATCAAGAAGGTTTATAGAACCCAAACAAATTGGTATTCCATCACTCGTCATCTGAACAGGACAGTCGATAATATCTGCACCATCTGAAACAGCTTTCTTATATGCCATGTCAGTACACCCAGGGTACTCCCCGCTTGCTCCTTCATATGAGATTATCAAGGCTTTTACTAAACACATAACACACCATATATATAATGAAATCTTGTCAGCTTGCGATTCATGAATAGAAATATTCAAATTCAAATAATATTATAGAAAATATTAGTACCTTTCTGTGATTCGTTTTTCCCCATGCGAGATAAGCAATCTGCAAATTCAAATGTCAAATTATACTTAATCTGGAACTAATAAGAAGAAGAGGAAAAGAAAAAGTACCAATAGCTGCAGACGGAGTTATTGGGTTGTCTGAAAGGACGCCGTCAACAGCAAAATCGCCATTGTCAACAAAAGAGAGATACTCTTGTACAGGGTCATAACTGTAATTATAGGGAAGTTGCACATCATTCAGGAAATTGGAAGCAAAGACTTGGAGACCGGCCTTGTGGGCGTCCTGGACGAGTGTGGTAGCGGGTTCCAAATACAAGTCAGTGCCAACAGGCCATATATATGATTTAGGAACCACAATGGCCGAAGCAAATGTCCCGATAAATGTCAGGTTTCTCAAAAGTGAACCATATGTTTGATTGGTTGTAGGCTCAGTCTCCGACTTTCCTAGAAAACAGAACACGATGGTTGTGCTTCGTCTGAAACTTGGTGCAATACTTGTAAGGAAATTGACTTCCGGTGAAGATATATGGGAGACATTTGCCGAAGTATTTCTCATAAAGTTTGTCACAAAACTTGTCATGCTCAGATTATGCTGCTTGTAAAACGCGTCATGCTGCAACAACAACAGAGAATTAGAACAACCGGAAGGAGGTGATAACTGATCAATCATCTTCATCAGTGAGCTCACCTGGATATTTAACCACAGTCCAGGTGGTTGTATTTGGTCGGCGACGTCATTGACGGTAAGAATTGAGGAAGACCCATCAAAAACTGGACTTCGCGAGTAGATGCCCTGGGTTACTGGAAGGAAGATAGACAGTTACAAACAAACAACTACAAGCAAGATTAAGATTGATGGAAATATTAAGATGAAGATGAAGTAAGTTACAGAACACTTTGCCGAGGTCATCAAGGGTGAAATCGATAGGAAACCATCCTTTAACAGGGACTCCGTTTACATTGTAGGTGTTTTCCCCTTTATCAAAGGCTGAAGTAATGGTGGAAGAATTCTGGAGATTAAGACTTGGAAAGCAGATCCCGGCTTTATCTTTAGTCAATTGTACATCACACCAGAGGATGACGTTGGGTACGCTAGTAATCACAGCCAACGAGTAGGCGTTGAAACTGGAGCTAGGAAATAAACCTGAAAACCCACCATGTGCCACCACCAAAGGGGCAGCTCCTGCAAAACCACATACATACATACATATTATCAAAAAAGAAAAAAAAACAACCAAGCCTGAAGCTTAATTCGTTTGACATTAAATTTGGGGAAAGAAGGAAAATTAAGTTGTTGTATTGTATTTGTATTTGTATGTACCCGTTAATGTTAGCCATGGAGAAGTTGTGTTGGTAGATCCCTGAGCAGCGACCAACGAGAGGAGGCAGAGGTAGACGAGGCACCGGAGGTTCCACATTCGCGGCAAATGTTTTCTGCAACTCGAGAGAGAGAGAGAGAGAGAGAGAAGCAGGAAAAGAGAAATGTGTGGTTTAAACTTTAAATAGTGACAGACAAAGAAGATGTTGGTGGTAGCGCGTCCGCACCTTCTCTGCCAGCCAAGCCAGCCGTCTTTAATATTCTTTATTTTTTTTAATATTTAATTATTTTCCAACACGAAGGCCCTCAAATGCACAGCTTTTAGAAAAAGGAATTTGACTAAGGTAATTAATTATTTCAATGTTGGGTAATATTGTTTTTTTTTTTGTACTCATTTACCCAATTAATTTTTTTCATCCGTTCAAAAATAACAAACATTACCAGCTATTACCTGTTTTAGCCGGTAACATTGATTTAGCTGGGTTGAAAACATTACGTGGAATCTTACGTGGCCATTACACCCCTTTCTCATTTAATTAGGGTTCGTCATCGTCAGCTAACACACCTCGATTACCTTCTTCTGTGAGAAATCAATCGATACATCAAATCGACGATTAGGGCTTGAAATTGAAGTTGGAATTGAAGTTGACTGCTAGCATGGCATCCTCATCTACAGGTATGTATGTATCTGTAGATTTTCATTACAATGGATTCTTTTCGCCAAACCCATTGGTGTACTTAGACCCCATAAAAACAAATGTACGTGATGTGGATTTTGGGGGATTTACGTATAAAGAGTTTCTTTTGTGGCTTACGAAATTAACCAATGGAGCCTGTGATAATGTCTACTACTGTATGAGAAAGGAAAGCTTGTGTGAGGGTATTAGAAGAATCGACAGTGATGCTGATTATTGGGAGTTTGTGGAAACTGTTTATAGTCTGGAGAGTGATAGTCTTCAAAGTGAGTTAGATGTGTACATTGACCACCGAAATGAACCAATTCTTGATTGGGCTGATAACGAGTTATTAGCAGATAGTAAAAGGTATGAGTCGGATTATATGGATGAAGAGGATGACAAGGATTCTGAAGTTTCAATGACAATGGAATATGAACATGAATGGGATGATGAAGAGGAACATACTTTTGATAAAACTGTTGGAGACCCATTCTTGGACAAACTTTTAGGGCATATTAGTGATGATGATGAAGAGGAAGCAAACAATGGGAAGCTTAAGGATGTTGTGTTCCCTGTCCATAATGAGAATCAAGAATGGGAGCGAATGGTGCCAGTTTTGGGTATGAAGTTTTCTAATCCATTGGAATTGAAGTTGTGTATCACCAACTATGCAGTCAAAAATGGATATGATTTATGATATGAGAAAAGTGATCATGAAAGGTTATTGGTAAAATGTTGTAAAGGTAAGACAAATAAACAGGGTAAAGGTTGTCCCTTTAGGTTGTGGGCAACCTGGATGAGCAGTGAAAAATCATTCCAGATTAAATCTCTAAATGATATGCATAATTGTGCAAGAGTGTTCAAATTTGGGTCCATTGTTACCTATAAATGGATAGCAAAGCATTTCATGAATCATATACTTCAGAAACCAAAGATGAGTATAAGGAAGTTGAAAGCTAAAGTCAGCAAGAAATTTAATTTGATTGCAAGTGTTGGTCAATGCAGATGAGTATAAGATGAGTATAAGGAAGTTGAAAGCTAAAGACAGTGAAGTTGAAATAGAACCTGAAAGTGATGTTGACTCTTTTGATCTTGAATTTGAAGATGATGTGCAACCTGAAGTTGAAGATGGAGTAGAACCTGAAGTCCAAGATGGAGTGCAACATGAAGTTCAAGATGAAGTGCAAGCTGAAGTTGAACCTGAAATTCATCCTGAAGTTCATGATGCTAACCAAGTTGAAGTTCACCCTGCAGTTCAAGCTGAAGTTGAACCTGAAGTGCAAGTTCAAGTTGAAGATGCTAACCAAATTGTAGTTCAAGATCAAGTGGAAATACCAGCTTTTCAAGTTGTAGTGGGAAAGAGGGCAAGGAAACCTTCAGAAAGAATTACAAAAACTGAAGATAAGAAAGATGTGGGAGGGAAAACAGGGAAGCAGTGATGACAAACCGTATGAGTTGGATTAACTTTTGGCTTATTGTACTGTTGTTAATGTTTTTGGCATCTCTGACTGACATTTTTTAACTTTGGAATCTTTTGGCACATCTTTTGAAAACTAGTTGGAATAGCTTAAATGCATGTTTAAGTGTGTAGTGTTTAACTTTTTGCACATCTTTTGGGTGTAATGAATGTCTAACTATGTTATGTAAAACTTTTGACACATCTTTTGAAGTCAATGTTCCCTGGAATGTTTATAATGTATTACCACCTTTTGCACATCTTTCTAATACCATTTGTATTGTTTATAATTTATTACCATCTTTTAGAATATCAATTGTAATCACAATTCCATTACAGTGTAATCACAATTCCATTACATTGTTTGAACAATGTAATTCCAATGATTCACAATAACATTACAAGTTTTGTACACTACCATTCCAATGATTCAATTCCAATGATTCAATTACAATGATTCAATTCCATTAAAATGTTTATTACTATCTTTTATACTACCAAGTTTAATAACAATTCCATTACAATGTACAATTCCATTCCAATGATTGAATATAACCTTTTTCATTGAAAACATCACAAAAGCATACATAATTTAGTCATACTACATCATAATACATAATTTAAAACAACATTTTGACATACAAGAGAAACAAGAAAATTAATGCAAGTCTATGGGTAAACAATTTCCAATTGACTTTGTCAAGTTCTTGTTTATTCTTGTTCTTCTCTTCTTCAATCTTCATCCTGCATATGCTGATTTCATTCTCCAAGGTACAAATTTTCAAGGTAAGATTGCAGCTTTCTTCTGCTTTCATCCTGTAATGCCCTCTTCCATCTTTCCTC
This sequence comes from Lactuca virosa, assembly GCF_052849685.1. Taxonomy (NCBI): domain Eukaryota; kingdom Viridiplantae; phylum Streptophyta; class Magnoliopsida; order Asterales; family Asteraceae; genus Lactuca; species Lactuca virosa. Next base: position 289,654,612 of record NC_136432.1, on the reverse strand, counting down.
CCTTCATCCTCATCCAACCATTGCCAAAATTTACAGCTTGGACTTTTTCCATTCTTCAAGAAATTTATAAAAACATGTTAAATTGAAGGATGAAGAAGTAAAAAAATATGAATTACCAGTGAGTTTTGACAAACTCTGAATTTCCTTCCAGGATTGTCTGGGGTTCTTGATGTCTTCACACGAGATGGCAAGTCGCAATCACATGGATGATCCGGTTGCAATTCGTCTTGTCGTTTGGAAGAAAAGGATGAGGAAGAAGATGTCATCGATCGATCTAGGGTTTTAATTAATAAGCAGTCGTATCTCACCCTTCTTATAATGTAAACACTTCTCAATGCCACGTAGGTGATGAGTATTGCAGCGTACAAGCCACGTAGATGCCACATCACCCAAAACCTACAATAGCCGGTAAAGTTGGTTATTTGTGAACGGGTGAAACAAGTTAGTTGGATAAATGAGTACAAAAAAAACAATATTACCCATATGTGAACATTTGAAATACTTAATTACCTTAATAAGTCAAATTCCCTTTAAAAAATAGATTCATAAAATAAAAATAGATAGAGACAACATGTTACTAGTCTAATAATATTAATCTACACTACATAATACATAAATAAAATACATAAAAGTGAAAGAAAAAAAAGGGTAAATGCAGACCGTGGATAATGGATTTACATTTGGAGCCAACAGCTAACCGGCGAATAAATAAATAAAATAAAGGGAGCCTAGCCGGCCTGCTGCCTACAAGGCTACAACTACAAGGAAAAAAAAAAGAAGGGGAGGGGGGAGAAGATAAGATGTGATTGATGTCACGTTACGAATTCACGTTCTTAAAGGGCCCAACGACCCGACCCCATTACAGAACTGCATTTCCGTTCTTCAAACTATTACTACCATTATTCCATACAATCATACATTCATACATACATTTATTCTCATATCTTTTTTTTTTTTTTTAATAAACTAATAATCCTATTTTGTCCCTTCCCAGAAACAATCATCTCAATCTTTATAGCTTTTTTCATAAATAGAATATGTTGTAATCGATGCATGTTTCGAAGGTGATTCCAAGTGCCAATATGAGTATGAACACGACCTTTCATTTGGTTTCTTTTCCTATTTTATGTGTTTCATATTTATTTTTTTTATCTTATTTATATAAATGTCTAACATTATTTAAGAACATATTGTATGAGACATATTTGTTCGTTATGGGCTGAGGTGTATGGCCTTAACGCCGTTGTAACGGGGAACACCCCCTCCCCACTACTCGTTGCTTCTCGTTGTGTTACAATTCGTGCTCGTTACCACCGGATGAAACGGGAATTATACCGTTTGATTTTAAACTCAAACGGTCAATTTAATAATAATAATAAAAACTTTAAAATTAATTATTCTTTTCCTATCTAAATAAATATTATCTATACAATTTTTTACACATAACTTTTCTCTTTCTTTCTATATAATTTCAATTATCTTCAAAAAAAAATTATGGATCCTTTCAACTCGTCCGATGATTCCAATGACGATATTTTCTTCAGGATGATGTATCATTATTACACTACCGACCTGCTACAAACAAACCCAACTCCACTACTAACAAGACGTGCGATGTTAAACAGAAATCGTGAGGAAGGACACGAACATCCATATCACGATTACTTTGCGGATAATTGTGTATATGGGTCGAAGGACTTCAAAAGAAGATTTCGTGTAACACCCATAAAAATTGAGCCAAATTAAAACATTTCAATTCATTCAAAAACCATTAAGTTCATACATCTCGTTTTCAAAATAGTTTAAACATCAGAGTATCCCCCAGAACCATATCACATAAATCATAAAACATGAGGAGCGGTACGATCACGCCTTCGCCTTGCCACGATCTCCTGAAGTACTTGAAACAATACACTGAACTGTAAGCCCGAAAGCTTAGTGAGTTACCCCCAAAATACCAACCACACATAAACATACTCACAACATATCACAAATAGAACAACCATGCACATCGGGTCTACTGTGTGACTGGTCCGCCCGCACCGGGCCTTCAGTCCACCTGGTCCACCCTCCGAGTCTAGCCATGTAAATCGAGTCTATAGTGTGATTGGTCCGCCCGCACCGGACCTTCAATCCACCTGGTCCACTCTCTGAGTTTACAGTATGACTGGTCCGCCCACACCGGGCCTTCAGTCGGACTGGTCCACTCTCCGAGCCTCGGCACGTCTGGTCCGCCCTCTTGGGGCCTTCAGCCTATCCGGACCGCTCGATGGGCCTTCGGAATATCCGGTCCGCCCTGGGTATGTTGGCCTACAGCACAAAGCAGGACCCGCCTCAACCCAACCCCCGTCAAACAACCATGTGCACATAAACAATTAATCGCATAACAAATCCTTAACCAGACAAACAGTCTAACAGATCACATAGCATATCAACATCCTAACCAGGATTCCGACCTAACCGGTCACTAGCATAACATTACCCTATATACCGGGTACCGACCTTAACCAGGTCACTAACATAACAACATCCTAAATACCAGGATGCAGATCTAGCAAAGCAATAACATAACAAACAATACCCGGATTTCCATCCGATAAAGGGCCGACCTTGGTGCCGTAGACCCTGTCGATATAGTGAGGATAACTCACCTGCAATTTTCGACTGAAGAGATAAGACCAAGCTGCTCCGACCACCGACACGAACTTCACCACAGAACACTACCAAAGAACCAATTCCATAAATACCAAAATTACCAAAATACCCTTGGAAGTCAAACTGGTCAACTCTTGGTCAAAGTCAAAGTCCTCAGTCAAAGTCAACCTTCCTGGTTGACTCTACTCGCCGAGTCAACCCGTCGACTCGTCGAGTTCCTATACTCAGAAACTCCCATAACACGACTCAACTCGCCGAGTCGCCTCAAGACTCGTCGAGTCCAACGATCTCCGAGTCCCATCCTGCTCAACTCACAGAGTCGTCCCTCGACTCACCGATTCGAGGCTTAACCAGAAGAGGTTAGGGTTCCACGACCAGACTCGCCGAGTCCAAGAACAGACTCGCCGAGTCCAAGGAAATCTTCAATAGACTCGCCGAGTTGTTCTTCCAACTCGCCGAGTCCATGCACATGTTCATACAACTCGTCGAGTACACCCATGTGACTCGTCGAGTCTCTCCAGTTCTCAATCCATACAGTGGCTTTTCGAGCCACGCAGGGGCTCCAATCCATAGATCCACTCTTCTACAGTCTAACCCTCACATAAAGTTGCAAACTTTACGTGAAACCAAGGAGATAGAGGCCCAAAACACATTAGGGCTAGGGTTAAGGACTAGGGAGCTTCACCAACAACTCTTAGACAGGAGCTTTATGACATTCTAGGCCATCACAAGTCTAGATCTGGAGTAGCAAGCTCAGATCTAAACTCTAAACCCAAAATAGATCTCAAACAAGCTAAGGAACTCCAAATCAACCACCAAGGATGAACCAAAAAGGAAATAGCTTAAGATAATGGCTCCTTACCTCTGAGATGTGCCCAAACTGATGTAGATTCCAGATCTACACAAGCCCCTTGATGCTAGCCTCTAATTTCTCAAGCTCCTTCCACCAAATTCCTCTTCCAAGCTCCAATCTCCTCAACAATGGAGTCTCACACGAAAATTAGGGTTTCTGGATCTCAAAAGGGTAGCAAAGAGGCTGAGGGTGGGTTATAATGTGCTTTATATAGGGCACAACCCCTGGAATTAGGGTTTTCTCTCTTCAACACCAACTCGTCGAGTCCAAGCCGCCGACTCGGCGAGTTGGCCACTTAACCCGCAACAGATTCCCGCTCCGACTCGGCGAGTAAGCATGCCTACTCGTCGAGTCCCTTTCCTTAGTTTACACTTTAAGTCCTTCAATAGCACCTCTGGAATTTGGGGTGTTACAACTCTCCCCCACTTAAATTAGGCTTCGTCCTCGAAGCCTACTGCAGTATACGCTTCAGAACAAACCCCTTGCACTGCAGACTCCTATTTCTCAATCAACTCATGCTCTTACAAACCCTACTTCTGCATCTCTCTTAAAATGGTTCATTCTCACGTGGTATCCTTGCCACTACTCCAAGCCGACCATCAGCCTTTCAACTCAATAGCACTACATATTAACCACGTATCACCCGATGATACCATCCATTCAAATCAGGAACACACCCTCGCGCCCTGCGAACGCTAGATACCACAAACACCCACCGAGCTCTGCCAAGACACTAATCCATCTTCCTTCGCCCAAAATTGGCGATAACCCTGATAACTTGCAACCAGGAACGAATCCTGTTCCAGCCTCTGGTTCTATCCCTTACGCGCTGACAGGATACTGCATCCCTCAGCTTCCATAACCCATCAACCAAACATATCGCGTAACCACTCGTACCTGGCCCAATCAGCCTCGGGCTGGAATACCAAACACACCAGGTCCAATCACTCATAGGGTCCGGTCATCCTCATGATGGAATACCCCAGATTGAAATACCTCCACATACATAACTCAAGCCTACAACCATACTCGGAACTAAGGACCTTGTCCTTGCGTCACCCTCGAACCCTTCGGTTCGACACAACGGAGTGCAACCCACTCACACCTCCCTATCACGATCTCTAGGTCCTTGACCTCCAACTGTAATATCCTTATACAGTCCTCAGCACCGGTCCAGACTACTCCCGAGTCTGTTATCCTGCTGACTCACCTTCCTCTGTCCCAATCTCCAATCTGGAACCACTATCCTCCTCCTCTTCCAAGGAGACTGAAAACATGCCTGCGCATCATCCAACATTGCCACAACCTCAACGGGCATCCAACCCGTATGTGCTTCCATATATCTGGTACAATCCCAGTGCTTACTACCAATAACCGAAGCACTTTCGATCATCCTTTTACTCTGCTGCCTTCAGAGGACCCACACTCCTTCCGGAGCTACATACTTTTCCTTTCCAGGAAGTCTACTCAACAACCCTTACCGCACCTATAAGTGCCACCGAGCTAAACTCCACTCTACACTATCCATGTAGAGCAACTGATATTCTCGAACTCCCATATACTCCGAATCCGATCACATAATTAACTAGGCCCACGCACGGCCTCCGGCCGACTCCATCATCATGTTCAATACTTGGGGCCAGACCATATCGATTACTATTGCATGGCGACATATCCACTCATTATCCGCATACAGATCTACTAACACATCTAGAGTCTTCAGCATGACTGGACCGCCTTACCAGGCCTTCAGCCTATCTGGACCACTCTCAGAACCTTCAGCATGTCTGGACCGCCCTCCTGGGCCTTCAGCCTATCTGGACCGTTCCCCGAGCCTTCGGTCTGACTGGTACGCCTTCCGGCCTTCAGTCTATCCAGACATCTCAAAACTGTCGTATGTCACCCTGAACCATCCTTCCCGGGAATCTCTCCCATGCAGTCTATTCTAGCCCTCTTGGGGTTCCGAACTCCAGTTCCGTTCCCGGAATCCTTTCCATGGCCTAACCCAGGCCTCACATCGACCAACTACCTCACCTGAAACCATGGTCTGTTCCCTGCCCCACTTGTCTATCACTTGCTCCAATCATGCCACACTCTCGGCTAACAACACTGATAAATCTAAGCAGCTAACCAACCCTGGATACTTGCTGTTTTACCGGAGAATTTTCCAATTCTCCCCACTTAGTGTACCAACTACTAACTTCCGCTGACAAACCGGCGTAACTCGATCGACCTTACTTGATAAAGTTCCCCCTCTTTTCCCGGAACTAAATCCCTCTGGAGTGAGCAATCTCCGCAGAGCACTCTCCTGACATCGCACATACCGAACTCCAAGAAAGTTCGAATCCCAACTGAACACTTCTTGCATCGCAGTTGCTATTCCTAGCAACGAGATTGTATATCCAATCTTCCGATCACCTATCCTCTTGGATGCTAACCGGCTACAACCCCTAACTACTAAGATCCTCAATCATACCATGATTCATGCGAAAAAGGCGAACAGATTTACAATACCACATAATCAACAAGATAACAAGGTATCAAAATGGAAACATACCCGCAGCTGCATCCGGCTCTGCCCTGACCTCCTCTGCTGTAAGCTGGGAAGCGCGTCCCTGAGCCCTCGGAGGCTCCGCTCCACCCTGACTCCCACCAGTAATCCTCAAAGTGGCCGGTGCTGGAGCCTGCACCGGTCTTGCAACAAGCTGTGGACAGTTGACCCTCAAGTGTCCAACCTGATGGCAATGATAACAAATCCTCATATCCTGCACCGGGGCCGACTGACGGCAATCCCTCGCATAATGCCCCTCTCTCCCGCACTTGCGACACGCACCACCGGATCTGCAAACTCCAGCATGACCCTTCCCACACTTCTCACAAGTGTGGCTGCTATGACCTCCAACCCTAGAGTCAACGGTTTTGGACCGTTTCGGCGCCGGCTGCGACTGCACCGGGGCCTGCCTCTGCTCTCGCAATTGCAACTCAATCTCCAACTCGCGCCGCCTGGCGGCCTCCTGCAACTCCAACAAGGTATCACATCTCTGTGTGGACATAAACTGTCAGATATCCCTCTTGAGCATACTCAGATATCGGGACATCTGAGCCTGCTTCGAAGAAAACTCCGGGCAAAACATCGCCCTCTCAGTAAACATCCTGGTGATCACCGTCATCGACTCTGAATCCTGCTTCAGCTCCAAGAATTCCTGAGCCAACCTCTCTCTCTCAACCTGTGGAACATAACAAGTACTGAACATCTCCCGGAATTGATCCCAATTAACCGCAGCCCGCTGCGCATCAGAATAAGATCCCGTAGTCAACCTCCACCAATCCTTCGCCCCGAGCCTCAAAAGGTTCAGAGCACACCTTACCCTCTGATCCGCAGGGCATGAGCACGTGAAGAAACAACCCTCCACGTCTGACAACCATCTCATAGCAATGATAGGATCCTGAACTCCATCAAAGGTAGGGGGCTTCGTATTATCAAAGTCCCGATACTGAAAACCTCGACCGGTTCCTCCCCCTGCCGTTGTTACAGCCGTTGTAGCTGCCACGGCAGCCGCCTCCGTAAGAGCTGCATAGCGCTCATCAAAGTACTCAACCCTGGCGGTCTTGATCGACCCAAACATCTCCGACAACTCAGCCCGGAACATAGCAGCAACCTCATCATGCAGGATCTCACGAATCCTGGCATCCAACTCATCCGTACTCATCTGACCAATGACCTCGGGTGGTACTGATCCATCCTAATCACCCTCTCCTGATCCCGATCCCGAACCGGATCCTGCCCCGAGACGTCTCGTAATCGCCATGCAAAATACGCCACGAGATATTAGGCATTCCTCATAATAACCCCAAGAACTAGCTCCCAACAAAATCCTAGGGGTTGTGACTTCCTTGATACGTGTATGCGTCCTGTGCTTTCAGTAGTAAGGGCCCATACTACCTTCCACACCTACCCATATTTGTATCATGTATCACCACAACACCCTAACAATAGCATATATATACATAACGAACACTCGATCCCCACTCCTAGAGGAGCACCACTATCCCATAACCGACCTACCGGTATCACGCAACCCTCCCATCCATGAAACTTCCACCAACCCTGCAGCACTAGTGTATGCTAGTCATACATAACGTTGGACCCTATAGACTTTCGAATATCCAATCCTACCCTATGCTCCCAATCATACAAGAACAGAACATAAGGCCAAATCAAACATTCTCAGGCTATAAGATCTTAATTATGTATAACCATGATGCATACACTAAATAACTACAGTAATGATGTCAATTTCATACAAAGGAAACCCTAGGCTAGCAGGCATCATATAATCAGACAATTCTATCATGCAATTCCTGAAGATCCCTAGCCTAGTACTAGCATGTTGTTCTAACATATCACATAATCAAATAACTTGTATGGTATTTTGGGGTCTACTTACTGGCTCTGGCTGATCGTACCCTCTGCATCCTCCTTTACTTATTTCGAAAAACCTTTTGAAAACCATTTTGAAAATCCCTGCTTGATTTGAGACTGGATTTACACGAATGTTCCTCCAATTCACTCAAACCAAGGTTCTGATACCAACTTGTAACACCCATAAAAATTGTGCCAAATTAAAACATTTTAATTCATTCAAAAACCATTAAGTTCATACATCTCGTTTTCAAAATAGTTTAAACATCAGAGTATCCCCCAGAACCATATCACATAAATCATAAAACATGAGGAGCGGTACGATCACGCCTTCGCCTTGCCACGATCTCCTGAAGTACCTGAAACAATACACTGAACTATAAGCCCGAAATCTTAGTGAGTTACCCCAAAATACCAACCACACATAAACATACTCACAACATATCACAAATAGAACAACCATGCACATCGGGTCTACTGTGTGATTGGTCCGCCCGCACCGGGCCTTCAGTCCACCTGGTCCACCCTCCGAGTCTAGCCATGTAAATCGAGTCTATAGTGTGATTGGTCCGCCCGCACCGGACCTTCAATCCACCTGGTCCACTCTCTGAGTCTACAGTATGACTGGTCCGCCCACACCGGGCCTTCAGTCGGACTGGTCCACTCTCCGAGCCTCGGCACGTCTGGTCCGCCCTCTTGGGGCCTTCAGCCTATCCGGACCGCTCGATGGGCCTTCGGAATATCCGGTCCGCCCTGGGTATGTTGGCCTACAACACAAAGCAGGACCCGCCTCAACCCAACCCCCGTCAAACAACCATGTGCACATAAACAATTAATCGCATAACAAATCCTTAACCAAACAAATAGTCTAACAGATCACATAGCATATCAACATCCTAACCAGGATTCCGACCTAACCGGTCACTAGCATAACATTACCCTATATATCGGGTACCGACCTTAACCAGGTCACTAACATAACAACATCCTAAATACCAGGATGCAGATCTAGAAAAGCAATAACATAACAAACAATACCCGGATTTCCATCCGATAAAGGGCTGGCATTGGTGCCATAGACCCTGTCGATATAGTGAGGATAACTCACATGCAATTGCCGACTGAAGAGATAAGACCAAGCTGCTCCGACCACCGACACGAACTTCACCACAGAACACTACCAAAGAACCAATTCCATAAATACCAAAATTACCAAAATACCCTTGGAAGTCAAACTGGTCAACTCTTGGTCAAAGTAAAAGTCCTCAGTCAAAGTCAACCTTCCTGGTTGATTCTACTCGCCGAGTCAACCCGTCGACTCGTCGAGTTCCTATACTCAGAAACTCCCATAACACGACTCAACTCGCCGAGTCGCCCCAAGACTCGTCGAGTCCAACGATCTCCGAGTCCCATCCTGCTCAACTCACAGAGTCGTCCCTCGACTCACCGATTCGAGGCTTAACCAGAAGAGGTTAGGGTTCCGCGACCAGACTCGCCGAGTCCAATAACATACTCGCCGAGTCCAAGGCAATCTTCAACAGACTCGCCGATTTGTTCTTCCTGTTGGATTAGATGTCTAAGCCCATAACTATTATTGGTATGTACTTGACCCGAGAGTAGCATGGTCCATTTGGGTTGCATATCATCAGGACAATTTGTTAGGATGGACTTTTGAGAGAAGGTTATTTATGTTTTATTAATATATTATAAGTTATAATATATTAATATGAAATCATATGTTTTAATTAGTATTGATCAAGAATTAATTTGGAATTAATTTAGTGATCAAAAGAGACTAATTAAATTTATGGGGACTAATTATGTTAATTAGTTATATTTATATGTGGTGGGCTTATGATCCATGTTGGACTAACTTTATGTATGGATACATAAAGAGTTGGGCCACATGAACCATGGATCATAAGACCCATGGGTATGGATTTGGGTTATATCCATGACCCTAGAAATCCCACATATAAATACATACTTCATTGCCCAAAATAACCACCGGTGTGTTCTTGGAGTTCATGGTGGTTTTGGATGCATGCAGATTCTCTCTCAAGTTTATCTTTTGTCCATGGTGTGTTGTGATTCCACTTGAGGCTTCCACACTATTGGGGCTAAGCTCTTAAGGCTAGATACATCAAGACTTCAAGCTCCACCATAAGGTATGTTATCCTAACTAGATTCTATGACAATTGTATGCTAGTTATAGGTTTAATACCTTGGAAACACCATTGCATGTATAATTAGTGAAAACATAGATCCAAGGTATTTAGGGTTGCATGAACACCTTAGGAGTGTTAGAATGCTCAAAACCTATCTGTGGTATCAGAGCCTAGGCTTGTTTTCAATTATACTTGATGCAAACTGTTTTTTCGAAGCCAAGAATCTGTCAGGACCTGAAACTCGATGAGTTCTGGAGGAAAACTCGACGAGTTCATGTATTAGAGCATGAACTCGACGAGTTCCATGAAGAACTTGACGAGTTTGTCTTCCAGAATGCATATATTCGAGTTTTTTGGCTAGAATTGGACTAGGAACATTACCATAAGCTGTTTTTGAACCTATAAACTTGTTTTTGATGTGGTAATGATCATTCTAATCCAATTCAAAAGATAATTGTCAAAAGTTTCATGTTTTGTATTAGTTTAATGTTTAGGCTAATTACATGAAAATTGTTTGATTTGAATTGTCAATGTTCATATGAGTTTAATCAAGATTATGAATATTGCTAGATATGATTGTGATAGTTGTTTTCAATCCAAATTAATCTACAATTTATTCATAAAATGTGTTTTTGTAACTTGTCCTCAAGTTACATGAAAAGTCTCATTAATGAATTTTATTAAAAACATAGGTTATGAACTTGAAAAGTCTTTTCTCCATAAATTGTTTTGTGACCTCCATAACTTGTCCTCAAGTTATGGATTTTCAAGAGTCTCTTCATTCAAAGTTTTAAAAACCTATATTAAACTCATATGTTATGAAGTTGAAGAGTTTTGAAAAGTTTTAAAACTTGCCCTCAAGTTTTGGAATTTGGAAAGTCACCCCCCATGTACACTTTAATTCCAAACCCTCGAATTTTAAAAGTTAAAAGTTCAAACTTTATGGACTTCATTAAATTAATTAAAGTGTTTAATTAAAAGAGTTAATAATTCCATAAAGACATGGTTTAAGTTTAATTAAATTAATAGTATAGTTTAATTAATAGATTAAACCACCAAGTATTTTAAATGTTTAAAATACACCCTTATACTATTATTATAATTTTAATTATATAGATATGTATAAGATAAAGTCAGTCTTACCATTAGTAGACCTCATTCACGAAGCGGGTCTATAAGGGGGGTATAAGGTTACTGCCTATAAAATGGCAGTTTAATGGGTGTCCACTCTCACCCACCGCTTCCTTGACTGGTGGAGGGTCGTTAGCCGAACGGGTAGGAAAGGACTCTAATTCTCCTTTCATTAAAAGTATAATGATAAATACTAAGTAACTAAACACTTATAAATTCCCAATCTTAGTTACTTAGGAAAATGTGAAATGGTGCTAACCCATGAAATTACACTTTGCACCTTTGTTAAGCCGTTAGTGGAGCGTGTGTGGTTAACCGGCACACTAACATGGGACTGACAATGTGTGGTAAAGGGTGACTTAAGTTTTATCATAGATCGGTGGAGCGTGTGTGGTTAACCGGCACATCGATTAGGTGATAAAATTAAGGGTACCAAGTCAATTTGCATGGTTATTCACACCTTGTTTGTGATCCTCGGCATCCCAGTCACAAACTTGAGAGGGCACAATCGAGATTCAAACATGCCATAGAAAGTTCAATGTATCTTAACAGATCTAGGAGTTTCAAATCCAATTAAAACTTAATTATATTTTGTTTTTCTTGGTGGAAATTGGTAAATCGTCATTTACCTACCTTCAAATATTCTATAGCTTGGATTACGGCATCCCTCTTCCAAGTTATAAAATAGTTTGTTGGGTCCTAGCCTTAATATTTCATATTGGGTGTTATGTTAAGGACTTTAAATCAACTAAACTTGAATTTCTCCCATAATAGATGTCTTGTTAAGACATCAGTGGTCTTCCCAAATCCTTAGAAACAAGCTTTCCTAATGAAGATGATATCCCAAATGGCTATCAAGGTGAAAGATCAATCCCTTTGTTGTGCATTAATGGGACTGGAAAATCATGCTTCCTTTCCTCCACCTCCTCCTATTATTCTCCCTATCCCACAAGTTCAAATACTTGAAAATTCTAAGTCACTCAATCCCTATTGGCAAGCCGGGAGAGTCGGGTGTCAAAGTCTCGAGGCATTTGACTGTTGACTTGGTTCTTCAGTCACTCCCTGATGACAGATCATGACATGACCCTTAGTGATCTTACCTATTTGCTTGATAATGCTAAATCAGCAATGATTTGGGGCATTAATAAAGTAAATTAGATTGGAAGATCAACTTCCCGAACCCAGTTGGACATTGACAATGGTGACATTGGAAGTCCAGAAAAGCTTTTTCTTCCCAATGGAAAGGGATCGGCCATGGTCAAGTCACTTGACCTAATGGTAAAGAGAATGGCTAAGTCTGGACAATCAAGTGTACCATTTCCAAAGAGTCCATTGCCAAAAGAAGGGACATTGGTTGCGAAGCTGCCAATTTTACCTGAAAGTTCATAAGGATGGTAAAAGTCAAAAGTTTGACTTTGCTTCAGGTAAAGTCCATTATCTAACTCTATTAAGTTTCTTTTGGAGATTCTCAATACATAATGTAATCCACTTACATTTTGATGTTTTGAAAGAATCAAAGGATGCTTAAAGTAAAGAGTATGCTAATTCTGATCACGAAGATGGATTTCGATCGCATGGTTCGATGATCAGAATTTTGAACTGCTGCTTAAGAGTTATGATATATTTCTTAAAAATAGATAACAACATAGTTTTCATATGTATTTGCATTGTAAGGATAAGATTTTTTCCGCAAGTGTTTTGAAATAAAAGAAAAAAAGTTTTGATTTTATTTATTTTAAATATCCTTACAATGGCATTTGTGAAAAATGTTATTTATATGTTTCCATTGATAAGCAATATTGGAAGATGGATTTGATTCTTTTATTTGTGGTAGTGTCATAATTTACCAAATAAGGAAAAAAATTCTCATCACCCAAGTTTCAGTTGGATAGAAACTTGGAATCGTGCAAGTTGTATTGTAGGATGAATGAGAATTTTCATTTTTGGGAAATTAAGACTAAGTCTTTATTCACATGTATGTGTGAGTCAAGTGAAGGATTGGGTACACTTAGTTGTGTGCTGGTCAAGTCCACCACAAAGAATGATAAGACTATTCGTCATGATTTACTAAAGTTTAGTAAATATGGTTATGCTTACAAGTTTAGGTATAATTCTGGATCATTGGAAGAGTTACAATGATAGGCAGAACGAATGAGAAGAATCAAATTTGGCAGAAGGATAAAAGTTTTCTCACATCTGAGAAGATGGGAGAGTACTTTAGTATCATGTTTTATGATTATATTACTGATTAGAAAAACCATATCACAATTGATCCTCTAAGGACACCTTAGTGCATTTTTTTGGCTAAGGAGAGGAATCGTGAATTGTTGAAATGGTTAAATCAAAAGATAAATTATACTTTGTTCCAAAATCAAGTCTTAGAGTCATACTCTAAGATTGTAACTTGAGTGATATAATTTTAAGAAAGGTTTCTAACACTTATCAAATGTAGAGTAACATGTTTCTTTCTCTTGTACATTTGGGATTGGTAGGTTTTGATGTTTTGGATAAGACAAAGACCAACTAAGATCAATTGTGTGAAGTGTTAATCTTGATAAGAATTCTCACCAACTCTTGGATATTTGTCTGTCAAGGAATGGTTCTTGACAAAGAGAATCTTATATGTCAAGAGGACAGTGGGAGTCTTAAAAGAACTTGAGAGAGTTTCAAGAACTAATCAAGAGTATTGTTAATCACTAGCCCACAACTTGGGGTTTGTAACCTATCGTGTTGACACATTCTTATTTCTGTGACCATTCCAGTTAAAGTTGTCCATGCATGTGAGTTCTAAGAGTTCTCAGTTGTTTGCATAACAACCTGGAAGCAATGGTAGGCCCTTGTGCTGCCAGATGGCAAGAAATTAAGATTGAACAAGTTAAGTCCATATGAGTTTGGATTTGTCACTAATCTTGTCTTGTGATTAAGGTTATGACAAGTTCACATGGATAGGAACACTTACACCATAAAATCTAAGTGTCATAAGGTTTCTCTTCGATTCATGAAAATGATGGTAAGGAAACTCTTTCACTAAGTAGATTTTGAGTAGATAGCAATTGTGAGAATGACAAAAGGTCTAAACATTATGATTATGACATCCCTCTTCATAATTGTTTAGACACACATGTAAGCTATCTAAGGAAAGGTGTATGTTTTTGATAAAGTCTTATCAAAGCATCTCGTATCAGAAATCTGAACTTTGGTAAGAAAGTCATTAAAGTATTGATTTCTAGAAGTCCAGTTGATTTCTGGGTACATGTCAAAGCTAGTGGGAGCATAAGTGTTATGCTAGTAAGATAATAATCATTATGCTAGTGGGAGCATGATTATTATGTTCAGAATTGCAAGTTAGCAATGTTAATTATAGAAAACAAAAGGTTCAATTCGCTTTGAAAAGTTGTTTTACTATAATTAAGGGAGAGGATTTTATACTTCATTCCAATTCTACAAGTTTAGATTGAGATTTTAATCAACTTCAGTCAAGGATATATATGAATGTTATGTTGGAATGGTTCGACATAAGGAAGTTCTATATATGTTGCATTCTTAAAATTCGTTTATGACTACGACATCCCTCTTCATAGTTCGAATTTTGAGAACATGGCAAATAAAAATTTTATAGCATGAATCGTGTCCCATATGCTTCGGGTATAGGATCAATTACATATGCTATGATATTCGTCCATTCTAAATTTTCCAAATGCTTAGGGCATTAAGAGGGAAAAAGGAATAGAACTTGATATGACTAAAATGATTAAGCAATTGTCGAGGACAATCTGAGGTTTACCAAAGATTGGTTGCTCATGGACAATTGGAAGTATAGAGATAGGACCATATTGACACATTCTGAAAATAGGCAACTCTTGTACAGAAGTGATGGTCAAAATAGGAATATGGAATTGTTTCCATAGGTGGAAGTTATTCTTTGAATCTGTGTAAGATTAGAGAACTTAATGCAAGAATTTGAGACTTCGTTTCCATGGAATTGATCTCCATTGGAATAGTTTGTAACGTTTGTTGCCAAGTCTTTGTGATTTGGGCATAGTCATTACAAGAGGATCATTGCATATAAGTTTAGAATCTAACAGATTACTGTAAATGACAAGAGTTTGGCATTCTTACATTTACAATAAGGATTTGGGATTGTGAAATAGAATCATTGGAATTATGTTCAATTGATCTATTTCACAAAGTAAAGATCATAGACAAACATAGTATGCATACTTGGTGTATGGCATGACTATTGTTTGGACAAACATAGTGGGCATGCTTGGAGCATGACATGACTATTGTTTTCAATTCAAGTATAAAGTTGATAAATCGAAACATAAATAATGAGTAATCCATATGGTGCTTAGATAAAAGGTGTTTTTATTTACACTTAAAGTGTTGGGGCCATATAAGATTAGTATTATTCTTGTGTTTCACTTTGCATGTTTTGACTTCCAGAATAATTGGGTCATTCTTCCCGAATGACTGAGTTATTCAAACCATCCACAGTCAGTCATATATTGGAAGTAGGTATGAATCAAGACTGTCATGAATTTGGCTTGTACGATTTGTCTAAGGTGCATTAGACATTGCAATGGTTGCTGCAACGTTCATGAGTGCTCCTGGAATAAGATTCGAGTATTGGATTAAACCCACGCTCATTTGAATCACTTCATGGATTTTATCACGAGTGAATCATGAGACGATAATATCTTATATTCTTCAAACCTAGAGATATGAGTTGTTACTATGAGTTGGTTATACATTGATTGCACAAAAACGCATTCGGTAACTCGATGTTATAAAACGTGCCTTTGTGTATGATTCAACAAGTAGTAGAACAAGCCATACGAGTCGAAGTTTATCCATTCCTTTTACCTTCGGGATAAAAGCGATATCTGTGGGCCCCTCGATGATTTAGTGATGACACCCCTAAGTGCTTGGCCAAGCCTGGACTGATTTGATTTGTTCAATTAGTCGGTCGTCATAAATCAGAAATCGGGAAACAACAAATGGACAGAGAGAATGATTCTAATCCATGTCTCAGTCCATATGATATATAGAATGGAGGAATATATGATCACTTATCTAATGGACGCACCATTGATTTGTTCAGAGTTTGACAACGGCTTTAAGAGCTACGATTGCTAGCCAGGTTATGAAGTCGTACTTGCAATAATAGTTTTAGACTTATCCAAGTGGGAGACTGTTGGATTAGATGTCTAAGCCCATAACTATTATTGGTATGTACTTGACCCGAAAGTAGCATGGTCCATTTGGGTTGCATATCATCAGGACAATTTGTTAGGATGGACTTTTGAGAGAAGGTTATTTATGGTTTATTAATATATTATAAGTTATAATATATTAATATGAAATCATATGTTTTAATTAGTATTGATCAATAATTAATTTGGAATTAATTTAGTGATCAAAAGAGACTAATTAAATCTATGCGGACTAATTATGTTAATTAGTTATATTTATATGTGTTGGGCTTATGATCCATGTTGGACTAACTTTATGTATGGATACATAAAGAGTTGGGCCACATGAACCATGGATCATAAGACCCATGGGTATGGATTTGGGTTATATCCATGACCCTAGAAATCCCACATATAAATACATACTTCATTGCCCAAAATAACCACCGGTGTGTTCTTGGAGTTCATGGTGGTTTTGGATGCATGCAGATTCTCTCTCAAGTTCATCTTTTGTCCATGGTGTGTTGTGATTCCACTTGAGGCTTCCACACTATTGGGGCTAAGCTCTTAAGGCTAGATACATCAAGACTTCAAGCTCCACCATAAGGTATGTTATCCTAACTAGATTCTATGACAATTGTATGCTAGTTATAGGTTTAATACCTTGGAAACACCATTGCATGTATAATTAGTGAAAACATAGATCCAAGGTATTTAGGGTTGCATGAACACCTTAGGAGTGTTAGAATGCTCAAAACCTATCACTTCCAACTCGCCGAGTCCATGCACATGTTCATACAACTCGTCGAGTATACCCATGTGACTCGCCGAGTCTTTCCAGTTCTCAATCCATACAGTGGCTTTTCGAGCCATGCAGGGGATCCAATCCATAGATCCACTCTTCTACAGTCTAACCCTCACATAAAGTTGCAAACTTTACGTGAAACCAAGGAGATATAGGCCCAAAACACATTAGGGCTAGGGTTAAGGACTAGGGGGCTTCACCAACAACCCTTAGACAGGAGCTTTATGATATTCTAGGCCATCACAAGTCTAGATCTGGAGTAGCAACCTCAGATCTAAACTCTAAACCCGAAATAGATCTCAAACAAGCTAAGGAACTCCAAATCAACCACCAAGGATGAACCAAAAAGGAAATAGCTTAAGATAATGGCTCCTTACCTCTGAGATGTGCCCAAACTAATGTAGATTCCAGATCTACACAAGCCCCTTCATGCTAGCCTCTAATTTCTCAAGCTCCTTCCACCAAATTCCTCTTCCAAGCTCGAATCTCCTCAACAATGGAGTCTCACACGAAAATTAGAGTTTCTGGATCTCAAAAGGGTAGCAAAGAGGCTGATGGTGGGTTATAATGTGCTTTATATAGGGCACAACCCCCGGAATTAGGGTTTTCTCTCTTCAACACCAACTCGTCGAGTCCAAGCCGCCGAGTTGGCGAGTTGGCCACTTAACCCGCAACAGATTCCCGCTCCGACTCGGCGAGTAAACATGCCTACTCGTCGAGTCCCTTTCCTTAGTTTACACTTTAAGTCCTTCAATAGCACCTCTGGAATTTGGGGTGTTACATTTCGTTTGAATAGGATTGTGTTCCTATGGATCGCCAACGCCTTAGAAAGCCGGTATCGCTTCTTTACTGTACTTTTATACAAAATAAATACAAATATACTACATGTTTCTTTAATTTTACAACAAATGTACGATACTTTTTAACTGTAGTTAATTTATGTTTAGGTATGAATTTTTTCAATTGATATATGATGCTAGAGGTAGATGAGGGTTTTAGAACATTGTTAACGTATCCCGCTAAGAATACGTCAAATGTAACAAAGCCTACGTCTGATAAACGTGGTAGTCAAGGATCAACCATGCCATCGCCCTAGTGATCCCATGTTTATTCCTTGGAGCCCAAGTGTCACACCCCCAAACCTGAACGGCGGAAACGTTCGGGGGCGGAGGACTTCATATTCAGTATCATAACAATTGAATAGTAAAGAAAGTACACACCACCATAATATAAATATTTGAAAAGTTTACATGATTGTAAGTGTTACATGTTTGAATATCAAATACAATGTGGTGATCCAAAAATATGCTACTAACGCCAGCGCGTTAGTCTTCAAAAGTAGTTGCTACCTGGTTTAGCGTTTTCCTGAGAATACAAGTTATTTCAAAGAAAAAGTGTCAACAATAAAGTTGGCGAGTTCATAAGTAGTGTTTTGAGAAAATGTATGCCATTCGAAAGTTCATGTATGTTTTCCAGAAAATCCGATATTTTCTAACAAGTGTATGAAATGGGTATGAAAGATCGTTGTATAAACTGTATGTATTTGAACCAGGAAAATCCTATATTTTCCTATAAGTGAAATGCAGTCTCAAATGACCAAGACTGTAAGTTGTAAGCAACTATGACATGCTTAAAAGAATGATGTATAGTCTTATTATAAAACAAAACTATAAGAAGGTTTGTATTTGAATGTGAAAAGAACTGTATTTGTTACTTTCCCCGTGAAAACGTAATACCATAATAATTGTCTATCCAGTGAGTTTTTATAACCGTACTATCATAATTTGCCTGTAGTGACGTTCTTCAGGCATCGAAATGAGATGACACTTGTCACCCCGCGGACTGTAGCTAGCAGTCAGGGCGCGAGATCATTAGTCCCGTAAAGATCTATACACACTTGTCACGTTCTCCGGTCGGGAGATTCTGGTTATAAACAGAACTTCTAGTGGTACCTTAAAAGGTATATTGAAGATGAATGCCTCACGAATTCTCAATTAAGTCCCGTACTAAAATGAATATGTTTGTTTCTGAAATGATTATCCTTTTTCACATTGATAATAAAGGCATAAAAATGATTTGTATGTTCTTGTATGCATAAAGATGTCATAACGAAAATGGTTACCCTTGATATGATGCAAACGTATAAATAGAGCTTATGATATTTAAACTCATGTTTCATCCCGTGAGGGTAAAGTAAAGTAAGGTGTTTTGTATGTTAAACACTTCCATTTGATAGTTAAAATAACTGCATGCAAAGTATAGAAAAATGTTCCATATTTTCACTCGGGAATAACCGGGTGTTTACTTGTATTCTTCCCCGTAATGTGTTAAAAGCATTTAAAAAGTATTTAAAAACGTAGTGATAGGGGTATGAACTCACTTGGTAGCTTGAAGAAGGTGAGACAAAAATCGATCAGAACTTCGACTGGAGAAAGCTGATATCTCGGGAAGCTCGGGAATCTCGGAAGCGTAAAACTTCCTTCGGAACTTGAATATGAAAGCCGAGGCTTCGGGATGGTTTCGAGGGGTTAAACGCAGAGCAAAAGCACGAAAATGAGAAGAATTGAGCAAAAGAAATTGGCAGCCTCGCATGCCCTTTTATAGGGGCTGAACCTCGCACGTACGCTGGGCGTACGAAGCTCTACGCAGGGCGTAGTTCGGATCGGACCTCCAGGTGTCGAGCTCCGGATGGTGCGAGGTGGTCGCTTCTGGGCCGAGGAAAGCAGCTGTACGCTGCGCGTAGCGATCTCGTACGCAGGGCGTACCTCGGTGTCGACATGTATGCGGGGCGTACTCCTCGGTACGCTGGGCGTACCCTTCATATCAGATCGGACTCGTCAACATTTCAGATATTATCCGAATAAATAATTAAATTTATATATATTAACTATTTAAAACTTCAGAAAATCATAACTCTTGCATACGATCTCCGTTTTTGACGTTCTTTATATGCACGCGTAGGTGAGATTATGCTCTACAACTCTCGTTTGGACTT
The DNA here is from genome assembly GCF_052849685.1 of Lactuca virosa. Lineage (NCBI taxonomy): Eukaryota > Viridiplantae > Streptophyta > Magnoliopsida > Asterales > Asteraceae > Lactuca > Lactuca virosa. Next base: position 289,634,387 of record NC_136432.1, on the reverse strand, counting down.
CGTTGGCTAATTTTGAGTTTATTTAATATTACATTTTTAACAGGCCGGGACTAGAAAAGTCCGTTAAAAATCCATAACTTCTTCATCCGATGTCCGTTTTCTTCAGACTCTTTACCGTTGCAATACCATTGATGAGATATTCGATTCTCGTTTAGGTCATGTTGGCAAAAAGTCGCTCGATCTCTAATTCGAGTTTTTAGCTGTCTACTGCTATGTCTGAAACTTCGAAAAATCATAACTTCCTCATATGAAGTCAGATTTTACCATTCTTTATATTTTTGGAAACCTTATTACGATATCTACCACTTAGCACACTCAAAATGAGACTTTTGAACATTTCATTTTTGACGTTTATTTATATTATATTAAGATAGGTTACCAAACTTGATTTTTGGATCGATACATTGATTTGAAATATCGGGTTGTTACATCATCCCCCCCGTTAGAGGGAATTTCGTCCCGAAATTATTTACAAGGTAAGTGTCTATGGACTAGGGAAGAGATGCGGGTACTTTTGCTGCATCTGATCTTCTCGCTCCCAAGTGAATTCGGGTCCCGGCTTGGCATTCCAGCGAACCTTCACTATTGGTATGCGACTCTGCTTAGTTCGCTTGATTTCCCTATCCATGATCTCGACGGGTTCTTCCACAAAGTTAAGATTTTCATTCAGTTCGATTTCCTCGAGTGGAATCACGAGAGTTTCATCGGACAGACACTTTTTCAGGTTAGATACATGAAACACCGGATGTACTTTGCTAAGTTCGATTGGAAGCTGAAGTCTATACGCTACTGGACCAATCCTTGCAGTAATTTCGAAGGGTCCAATGTACCTTGGGTTTAGTTTTCCGCGCTTCCCGAAGCGTATCAAGCCCTTCCAGGGTGAGACCTTCAGTAGGACGCGGTCACCAACCTGAAATTCCAAGGGTTTTCGTCTTTTGTCGGGATAGCTCTTTTGTCTATCTCTTGAGGCTTTCAGTCGCTCTCGAATTTGAAAGATTTTTTCAGTCGTTTCCCTTATGATTTCTGGACCAGTGAGAGTGCTATCAGGGACTAGACTTTTCGCCAACTGCGTGTCGACCACTTCCGCCCAGCACAGAGGTGATCTGCACTTGCGGCCGTAAAGGGCTTCGAATGGAGCAGTCTTGATGCTAGTGCGATAACTCTTGTTATAAGAGAACTCCACCAATGGAAAGTGGACGTCCCATGCTTTAACGAAGTCGATTATACATGCTCGCAACATGTCTTCTAGGGTTTGGATCGTTCTCTCATTCTGCCCGTCAGTTTGTGGGTGATAGGCTGTACTCATATCTAGCTTAGTACCTAAGGCTTTCTGTAGAGTTTACCAGAACCTTGAAGTGAATCTACCATCTCTATCCGAGATGATACATACCGGTACACCATGAAGTCGCACGATCTCTCAGATGTAGGTTCTTGTTAGTTTCTCCATCTTATCCGTCTCTTTGATGGGCAAGAAGTGGGAAGATTTGGATAACATGTCGACGATCACCCAAATGGTATCGTGACCACCCTGCATCTTGGGTAGTTTGGTTATGAAATCCATGGAGATCTGCTCCCACTTCCACTCTGGTATTTCGGGCTGATGGAGTAGTCCTGAGGGCTTCTGATGTTCTACCTTGACTTTGGCACAAGTCTAGCACTTGCCCACATAGGTAGCAATTTATGCTTTCATGTTTGGCCACCAGTAGAGTTCTCTGAGATCCTGATACATCTTATCTGAACCTGGGTGCACGGAGTATCGGGTCTTGTGTGCTTCGCTCATAACTACTTCTCTGAATCCACCGAACTCCGGTGTCCAGATTCGGTTCATGAGGTAACGAACTCCGACACTCTTGATCTCAAAATTCTTGTCCATCTCTCTAAGTGCTTCACCTGTCAGGTTTTCGGGTTTCAAGGCTTCCAATTGAGCTTCCTTGATTTGTGTTGACAGGTGTGAATGGATCGTCATGGTTAATGACTTCACTCCTCGACCAGAGTACTCCTTACGACTAAGGGCATCTGCCATCACATTGGCTTTCCCCGGATGATAACGAATTTCACATTCGTAGTCGTTAAGTAGCTCAATCCAACGTCTTTGCCTCATGTTGAGTTCCTTCTGATCGAATATGTGTTGAAGGCTTTTGTGGTCCGTGAAGATGGTGCACTTCGTACCGTATAGGTAGTGCCTCCAAATCTTCAGAGCGAACACCACCGCTCCAAGTTCTAAGTCGTGAGTGGTGTAGTTGACCTCATGTGTTTTCAGTTGTCGTGAGGCGTACGCAATAACCTTTCCTCGCTGCATTAGTACACAACCCATCCCTTGATTGGAAGCATCGCAATATACTACGAAGTCTTCTGTCCCATCTGGAAGGGACAAGATGGGTGCACTGCACAGGGCCTGCTTCAAGGTTTGGAATGCAGTATCTTGCTTTTCCCCCCAGTTGTAGGTTACACCCTTGTAAGTCAGGGAGGTAAGAGGTTTTGCAATGCTGGAGAAGTTCTGTATGAACCTGCGATAATAGCCAGCAAGGCCTAGAAATTGGCGAATTTCGGTTGGCGTTGTTGGCGCAGACCAATTCTGGATAGCCTTGATCTTGGAAGGGTCCACGTGGATTCCCTCTTCGCTGACCACGTGACCTAGGAAGTCCACCTTCCTAATCCAAAACTCGCATTTTGAGAATTTCGCGTAAAGCTTCTCAGTTCTCAGCGTCTCTAAGACTTGTCTCAGGTGCTGACCATGTTCCTCTTTACTTTTTGAATAGATGAGTATGTCATCTATGAATACTATCACAAATTTGTCCAGGAACGAATGACATACCCGATTCATTAAGTCCATGAACACGGCGGGTGCATTGGTTAGTCCGAACGACATCACTACGAATTCGTAGTGACCGTATCTAGTTCGGAAGGCCGTCTTAGGAATGTCACTCTCTAGGACTCTCAGCTGGTGATATCCCGATCTCAGATCGATCTTGGAAAAGTAGTTTGCTCCTTGGAGTTGATCGAACAAATCTTCTATTCGTGGTAGGGGGTACCGGTTCTTAATGGTAAGTTTGTTGAGTTCTCGGTAGTCGATGCACATTCTGAACGATCCGTCTTTCTTTTTCACGAAAAGCACTGGTGCTCCCCAAGGTGAGAAGCTTGGTCGGATGAATCCTTTGCTGAGTAGTTCATTTAGTTGACTGGATAGTTCTTGCATCTCTGATGGGGCTAAGCGATACGGCGTTTTGGCCACAGGGGTGGCTCCAGGAATTAAGTCGATTCTGAATTCGACTTGTCACGCAGGCGGTACTCCTGGAAGATCCTTAGGGAAGACATCAGGAAAGTCACAGACGTCAGGCACGCCCTTGAAGTCTTCTATTCCACGATTCACATGCACAACATGTGCCAAGAACGCGTGGCACTCCTTGCGTAGATATTTTTGAGCCTTGATGCAAGAGATGATACGAAGAGGGGTGCTAGGTTTGTCGCCATAAATAACGAGGGCTTTGCCATTTGGCAGATTAAGGCGAACGGCCTTATCGTAACATAAACTGTCCGTACGATGAGAACTTAGCCAATCCATGCCTATGATGACGTCGAAACTTTTTATTGAGACTGGCATGAGGTTGATTGGAAAGAAATTATTGTTTAATGAGAGGGTACAGTTTAAGTATATTTCCCTAGCGTTTTCTGTTTTCCCGTTAGCCATTTCTACTATAAAAGTTTCACTTAATGATTGAGGGATTTGTTTGAGTAGGTTCTTAAAACTATGGCTCACAAAACTCCTCTCCGCTCCACTATCAAATAACATGCATGCATATGAGTTATCGAGGAGAAACGTACCCGTAACAACAGTGGGGTCTGCAACGGCTTCCTCCTGGCCCATTGCGAAGACTTGGCCACTTCCACCAGCATTCCTGTTGTTTGCCTTCGGGCAGTCCCTTCGGAAGTGCCCTGCTGCTCCGCACTCGTAGCAGGTACGGCCTACTCCGACATTCACAGCTGGTGCGGCTGGTTGGGCTGGTTCTTTGCAGAAGCGGACGGTGTGTCCCTTCCGGTTTCACTTGGTGCAATGCATCTCACGGCAGGGTCCGTGGTGATGAAAGTTGCATCTATTGCACTTCGGCAGATTGCCGATGTACGGCTTTGTCGGTGTGGGGGTGGTAGGGATAGTAACAGCGTGAGCCGTCACTATCTGTTGTTTGTTGGGGTTCTCCTGCATGGCTTGTCCCTTTCTCTTGTTCCACGGTTTCCTTTGGCCCTGTATTTCCTTTGGTGGGTCGGCAGTAACTGTGGTAGTATCCTTTTTGATCCCGTGATCGATCAAACGTTGTGCCAGGCGCTTTGCGCTGTTGAATGTTATTGGGTTGGAGGCCAAGAAATGTCCTTGAATCTGGGGTGACAACCCCCAGATGTATCTTTCCACTTTCTTCGGCTCCGGGTTTACCATTCCCGGGCAAAGGGCTGACAAATCACTGAACCTGGCCGTATAGGCGGCTAGGTCAGAACCAACCATTTTCAGGTTCCATAGCTCCTGCTCCAGTTTTTGAATTTCGCCCCTCGGGCAGTATTCTTCCAACAGTAGGACCTTCAAGTCCTCCCATCTCATGGCGTTGGCGACTGGAAGAGACACATATTTCACATGGCCCTTCCACCACGTGAGGGCTCGGTCTGTGAAGGTACAAACAGCAAACTTGACCTTGCTTGTTTCTTGGCATGAACAGATTTCAAAGACCGTCTCGGTCTTTTCAAACCATTGCATAAGAGCAATGACTCCTCCAGTGCCGTTGAACATTTTTGGCTTGGCGTTTGAGACTTCTTTGTAGGTGCATTCCCTAACATGACCATGACCAGTGCCATGGTTCTGATGGTTGGTACTACTCCCGCTCCCTCCGGCTCCATTAGAGTTTATTTGGGATAGCGCAGCTGCTACTGCTGCGGTGATGGCAGCCTGCACCATAGCGGGATAGTAAGCTGGAGGTGGTGGTGGCGGTGTTGGTGTCGTATTTCGGCGTGCTGACCTACGAGGAGGCATCTAGCTGCCGAAGAAATAACAATGAAGACAATAAGTCTTTGATGATTGATAGTCGTGTGTTAATGAGTTAGCCAATTTCAACATTTCCTGAATTAGGTTCGACCTAAACAAGGCTCTCGATTTTGATTCATATTAAGAGTTTATAGATAAACTTATGAATTCGAGTGGTATGCAAAGAATTAACACACAAAAGAAGTACTTCCTTATATATTAAACATATATTGGGTTACATTTTGGAGTCAGGAAAATTTTTGACCTTTCTAAAGGTATCCGATTACAAAAGTTAGAGAAAAGTAAGACTTTTAGCCGAGATCCTATTCTATAACAAAATTTTGGGAGTTGGGCAAGTACTACCTGGAGTACCTACTAAGGTTATTCCATAAACCAACAGAAAGAGCGAGTAGAGTATCCTCTACTGGCGGCGGGAACTGTTATGCTGAGCCTTTTGACCTGCCAATTGACGTTCCATCTCGAGCAAACGCATTTCATACCTTGCTTGGCGCGCTCTAAGTTCCATGACTTCAGTTTGAGTTTCAGTTAGCTCTCTCTGCCAAGCTTCATTTTGATTTACGATTCTACCATGAGCTAATCCTAACTGTCGGATGCGAACTGTATTGACTCCAGTGTTCGCATCATTCTCCTTAGTTCGATAGATGGTTGTCCTTCCTCGTTCATCAATGCGAGCAATTCGGCGAACCAATATAGGAAGGACTCTGTCTGCTGAGCCTCCCTCACTCAGATTGTAGAAGCTTCGGTCTCCATTGTATGGAAGGGGTTGACCCTGTTCGCGACTCCACCTATTCAGGTTGGTTGCCTATAGAGGTGTCGAGCCATGAAATTCCGGTCGAGGATTAGGATTTTGAATTTGAGCCGCTAAGGGTAGGTTATTGTCCTCGGGATCTGGGTTTGAGTCTGTCCCATCAGAGCCTTTCTCCTCCTCCTCTTCCATGGGTTCCTCATCCTCTTCTGGGTCGTCTTCTTCCCATCCCCCGTTGCCTTGATTGGGGTAGTAGGGGTCTCATGGTAGGTGGAATCCAGCCATTGTGTCTATACGAGAATAGGGTTAAGAATTGACTATTACCTAAAGCACATACTGAAGTATCAAAGTTTAAACTTATTGTATGCATAAAATACTCCTATAGTATTCTAAATGTTATGTTTGATTCAAAAAGGTTATGCTTTTGGTAAGTTTTTAGACTTGTTGTCCATTGCAATTACTCCCTGGCATACGTTAGTCGGCTCTCGGACAAATATAGTTGAGCAGGCTATATTCATCCCAGTTCCAACTACATATCTCAAGGCATAACTGTAGTGCACAACTCATCTATAATACTTCTATATTGTTTTCATCATGATATTGACCCTGATATATGATGTATGCATGTATACTTTATAAAAATTTTATTTTAAAAGTATAACTCTCAGTCAGAGTGTTTTTGCCCAATTGTGTTTATAGTTGTATATCAAAAATAAATGGTTTTGATATACTTAGTTCACTATAAACAATGCTCTGATACCAATCTGTCACACCCCCAAACCTGAACGGCAGAAACGTTCGGGGGTGGAGGACGTCATATTCAGTATCATAACAATTGAATAGTAAAGAAAGTACACACCACCATAATATAAATATTTGAAAAGTTTACATGATTGTAAGTGTTACATGTTTGAATATCAAATACAATATAGTGATCCAAAAATATGTTACTAACGCCAGCGCGTTAGTCTTCAAAAGTAGTTGCTACCTGGTTTAGCGTTTTCCTGAGAATACAAGTTATTTCAAAGAAAAAGTGTCAACAATAAAGTTGGCGAGTTCATAAGTAGTGTTTTGAGAAAATGTATGCCATTCGAAAGTTCGTGTATGTTTTCCAGAAAATCCGATATTTTCTAACAAGTGTATGAAATGGGTATGAAAGATCGTTGTATAAACTGTATGTATTTGAACCAGGAAAATCCTCTATTTTCCTATAAGTGAAATGCAGTCTCAAATGACCAAGACCGTAAGTTGTAAGCAACTATGACATGCTTTAAAGAATTATGTATAGTCTTATTATAAAACAAAACTATAAGAAGGTTTGTATTTGAATGTGAAAAGAACTGTATTTGTTACTTTCCCCGTGAAAACGAAATACCATAATAATTGTCTATCCAGTGAGTTTTTATAACCGTACTATCATAATTTGCCTGTAGTGACGTTCTTCAGGCGTCGAAATGAGATGACACTGGTCACCCTGCGGACTGTAGCTAGCAGTCAGGGCGCGAGATCATTAGTCCCGTAAAGATCTATACACACTTGTCACGTTCTCCGGTCGGGAGATTCTGGTTATAAACAGGACTTCTAGTGGTACCTGAAAAGGTATATTGAAGATGAATGCCTCACGAATTCTCAATTAAGTCCCGTACTAAAATGAATATGTTTGTTTCTGAAATGATTATCCTTTTTCACAATGATAATAAAGGCATAAAAATGATTTGTATGTTCTTGTATGCATAAAGATGTCATAACGAAAGTGGTTACCCTTGATATGATGTAAACGTATAAATAGAGCTTATGATATTTATACTCATGTTTCACCCCGTGAGGGTAAAGTAAAGTAAGGTGTTTTGTATGTTAAACACTTCCATTTGATAGTTAAAATAACTGCATGCAAAGTATAGCAAAATGTTCCATATTTTCACTCGGGAATAACCGGGTGTTTACTTGTATTCTCCCCCGTAATGTGTTAAAAGCATTTAAAAAGTATTTAAAAACGTAGTCATAGGGGTATGAACTCACTTGGTAGCTTGAAGAAGGTGAGACAAAAATCGATCAGAACTTCGACTGGAGAAAGTTGATCTCTCGGGAATCTCGGGAATCTCGGGAGCGTAAAACTTCCTTCGGAACTTGAATATGAAAGCCGAGGCTTCGGGATGGTTTCGAAGGGTTAAACGCAGAGCAAAAGCACGAAAATGAGAAGAATTGAGCAAAAGAATTTGGCAGCCTCGCATGCCCTTTTATAGGGGCTGAACCTCGCACATACGTTGGGCGTACGAAGCTCTACGCGGGGCGTAGTTCGGATCGGACCTCCAGGTGTCGAGCTCCGGATGGTGCGACGTGGTCACTTCTGGGCCGAGGAAAGCAGCTGTACGCTGCGCGTAGCGATCTCGTACGCAGGGCGTACCTCGGTGTCGACATGTATGCGGGGTGTACTCCTCGGTACGCTGGGCGTACCCTGCGGATCAGATCGGACTCGTCAGCATTTCAGATATTATCCGAATAAATAATTAAATTTATATATTTTAACTATTTAAAACTTCAGAAAATCATAACTCTTGCATACGATCTCCGTTTTCGACGTTCTTTATATGCACGCGTAGGTGAGATTATGCTCTACAACTCTCGTTTGGACTTCGTTGGCTAATTTTGAATTTATTTTTAATATTACATTTTTAACAGGCCGGGACTGGAAAAGTTCGTTAAAAATCCATAACTTCTTCATCTGATGTCCGTTTTCGTCAGACTTTTTACCGTTGCAATACCATTGATGAGATATTCGATTCTCGTTTAGGTCATGTTGGCAAAAAGTCGCTCGATCTCTAATTCGAGTTTTTAGCTGTCTACTGCTATGTCCGAAACTTCGAAAAATCATAACTTCCTCATATGAAGTCAGATTTTAGCGTTATTTATATTTTTGGAAACCTTATTACGATATCTACCACTTAGCACACTCAAAGTGAGACTTTTGAACATTTCATTTTTTACGTTTATTCATATTATATTAAGATAGGTTACCAAACTTGATTTTTGGATCGATACATTGATTTGAAATATCGGGTTGTTACACCAAGCACTAAAGCCAACTCAGAGACAAAACAGTACCAGTCGTCTCCCAAAGCGACACGTGTAATACTCAGGGCCACGCCTCCTAAGAATTATGCACCAATGGTAGCTAACCACTAGTGGAGCACGATCCACCAATGAGACGCTTGCATGTCATGTCGTCCCAACAAGGACCAAAATGTATTGTCAGGATCTTGTCCCTGCCATGATTGGTATAAAGAGAACCCTTCTCCTTTAGGAGAAGGGGGACCTCTCACTCACTCTTCTGCTAAACCCATACTCTCTCAACTAGTCACTAACTTGACCGTCGAAGCTTCGTTCCGAGAGCCCATCCCGGACGACAACCGAAGACCTTTTTCTCTATGATGTGATTATAAGGCTTTACTCTATTGGGATAAAAAGAGGTGACGTTAAGTCCGTGGAACATATCACAAAGTCTGGTGCCATCTTGACATGTACTAAGAGCTACACAACCTGTGAAACGACACTAGACTTCGACAATGGCAGATAAAGGATCACGCTACTGGAATGCTGGCAAACCTAGTATGCACAAGTCGAAGCAACCCATTGACGGCTCTAGGTTCACCCACACCAAAAGCGCAATCTTCTCTTAGCACACGAGTGGCGTCGGCCCATGGTCTCGCAGCGGGCCATACATCCGACCCGTCACCTTTATCATACGCTACAACGAACTCCTCAACCATAATAGTCAACAGGGACGCCTGGTCGACCGAACCCAACACCATCATGAAAAACGTCAAACCTCTACGAAAACCCGACAAAGACCAACAAAAGCAGGAAACCTTAACAATCAAAAGGTCATGAAACGAGCACACACACTGTCAATGGAACGACGTAGACGAGCTATCACGGAGCATCGGAAACATCAACTTCTCGTCAGCCGACCCGTATCCCCATAGTGCGGAAAATCATAGTGTGATGTGCTGCTATCGTGCGGAAAGTCATGGTGTGATGTGCTGCTATCGTGCCGGCTCCTTTCCCTTCGAAGAAGAAGGACCTGAAACAAAAAGTAAAAACCGTAAGCACAAAGTTTAGTGAGTTCCCGATCATATCGCATACCATATAATAGCATACTGACAGGCATATCTGGGTGCCCAGCCTACCCTGTCAGGCATATCTGGGTGCCCGACCTACCCTGTCAAGCATATCTAGGTGCTCGACCTACCCTGCCAGGCATATCTGGGTGCCCGACCTACCCTCCGGTTTATCTCAACCGGCTACGTGGACTATTTCACCCCTACCACAACCACATAATACATAGCATAAAATACTGTCAGGCATATCTGGGTGCCCGACCTACCCTCCGGTTTATCTCAACCGGTTACGGGGTCTAACCTACCCCTTCTACCACTATCACATAATATCATAACATATTAGCATATAAAGCATAAAAGATAGTGGCATACCAAACAATTATCACAAAGACAATCATCTCCACTATAATCAACTACTAGTGGGCCGGCATTGTGTAACTTCCGTTCTAAAAGTATTTATTTATGAATTTCCGAGATCGAGAGTAAGGGCGTTTCGGTCTTTTATGGGCAATGGGTTTCATTCGAGAAGGTTTCGAACCGGGGTGTGTTGCTAGAAGCGTGGGGCTTCTCGCCACCTTTACGTGGATATAAAGTTCGTCGGGAACGGACTTAGGATAGAGGAGATATTGTAAACTAAAGATATTGGCATCAATGGTCCTTAAGGGGGGGAAGTTTGGCAAAGGGGTCCCATGCATGCTAAGCATGCATGCACGTGTTTGGCTCGGTACGCCCAGCGTAAGTTGGATGTACGCCCATCGTAATGGAGTAAATGAACGCGAGAGTCCCTCGACGTACGCCCAACATACTGGATGTACGCCCAACGTACGTCTATCATCCAGAAACCCTAATATTTTAGGTGTGGAGGCTATTTAAACAACTTTAAGAGCTTATAACCCTCCCTTACCCTAGCCTCCACTGTTTAGAGCCGTTTTCCCCAAACCCTAGCCAACTTCTTGAGTGTGTGAACTTTTGAAGTGAATTTGGAGTGTTTTGAGAAGAAGGTGTTGCATCTAGTGAGTAGAGGAAGAAGGCCAGCGTGTAGATCTAAAGTTTTCTGGTGGTTCAAGAGCTCCTAAAGGTATAAATCTTCTTGCTTGACATCTATTTTGTGTAGATCTAAGTGTGGTGAAGTTTTGACACCATTCTTGTCCCAAAAACCCCCATTAGGATGCATGATGTGTTTTGGTTAAGATGAGCTGTCCTTGCAGACCATTGGAGAGGTCTTGAGTAAGAAAAATGAGGTCCCAATGGCTTTGGTTGTCCCATGTAAGAAGTAGGAAGGTCTTAATGGGTTAAGACCTTGAGTTAAGAGCTTTATGGACGTCCAAAAGGATAAAGATTGAGACTTTATGAGTCCTAGGCCCTTTTTGTCACTAGATCTGACATATGGGCTTAAGTGCTTAAGCCATTAAGCACACGGAAGCATTTTTGGTGCAGACGTGCATACGCCCCGCGTACCAGAGGAGTACGCCCAGCGTACGCCCTCTGTTGGGTTTTCAATTTTGGGCCTTGAGTAATTGGGTTGTTTATGGGCTAGCTGGGCTTGGGTCGTGACTGAATAGTATGGATGGAGTAAATTGGACCTAATAATTATTATGGACCTTGGATCTAGGCCCGTTTCGAAAGGTGGGCCCAATTTAGTAAATTGAGCCAATATTGGGCTTTGCATGAAGATTTGGTTTTGGGTCTTGGCCCAATAAGAGGATGATGGACTTAATGAGTGTTGTGGGCCCTTGGCCTAGAAAGTCATGTTGGATTCTAAGTTGGTGATTATCATGTGATAGTTGGGAGTCCAGGTGAGTCAGCAGTCAGAGATTTGTAGGATTTCGGCAGTTGCAAGGTGAGTTATCCTCACTATATCGACAGGGTCTACGGCACCAAGGCCGGCCCTTCATCGGATGGAAATCCGGGTATTGTTGTTATGTTATTGTTTTGCTAGATCTGCATCGTGGTATTTAGGATGGTGTTATGTTAGTGACCTGGTTAAGGTCGGTACCCGGGATATAGGGTAATGCTATGCTAGTGACCGGTTAGGTCGGAATCCTGGTTAGGATGTTGATATGCTATATGATCTGTTAGACTGTTTGCCTGGTTGAGGATTGTTATGTGATTAATTGTTGTATGTGCACATGGTTGTTTGACGGGGGTTGGGTTGAGGCGGGTCCTGCTTTGTGCTGTAGGCCAACATACCCAGGGCGGACCGGATATTCTGAAGGCCCAGCGAGCGGTCCGGATAGGCTGAAGGCCCCAACAGGGCGGACCAGACGTGCCGAGGCTCGGAGAGTGGACCAGGCCGACTGAAGGCCCGGTGCGGGCGGACCAGTCATACTGTAGACTCAGAGAGTGGACCAGTTGGATTGAAGGCCCGGTGCGGGCGGACCAATCACACTGTAGACTCGACGTACATGGCTAGACTCGGAGGGTGGACCAGGTGGACTGAAGGCCCGGTGCGGGCGGACCAGTTACACAGTAGACCCGATGTGCATGGCTGTTCTATTTATGATATGTTATGAGTATGATATGTGTGGTTGGTATTTTGGGGGTAACTCACTAAGCTTTCGGGCTTACAGTTTCAGTGTATTGTTTCAGGTACTTCAGGAGATCGTGACAAGGCGAAGGCGTGATCGTACCGCTCCTCATGTTTTATGATTTATATGATCTGGTTCTGGGGGATACTCTGATGTTTAAACTATTTTGAAAACGAGTTGTATGAACGTAATGGTTTTTGAATGATTTAAAATGTTTTAATTTGGCTCAAATTTTATGGGTGTTACAAGTTGGTATCAGAGCCTTGGTTTGAGTGAATTGGAGGAACATTCGTGTGAATCCAGTCTCAAATCAAGGAGGGATTTTCAAAATGGTTTTCAAAAGGTTTTCGAAATAAGTAAAGGAGGATGCAGAGGGTACGATCAGCCAGAGCCAGTAAGTAGACCCCAAAATACCATACAAGTTATTTGATTATGTGATATGTTAGAACAACATGCTAGTACTAGGCTAGGGATCTTCGGGAATTGCATGATAGAATTTCCTGATTATTTGATGCCTATTAGCCTAGGGTTTTCCTTATTTGAGATATGCACCTTTTCCTCTAGCAGTGAGGATTGAGCGGGTGTGTGTATATATGGTTAGAGTGTTGTAGTGATACTTGAGACAAATATGGGTAGGTGTGGAAGGTAGTATGGGCCCGTACTACTGAAAGCACAGGACCCATACGCGTATCAAGGAAGTCACAACTCTCTAGGGTATCGGTTATGAGATAGTTCCCCGGGTGGACATGTGATGTGTCTAAGGGTCTTGTTGGTGTATTGCGAGTATGGCGATTACGAGACGTTTCGGGGCAGGATCCGGTTCGGGATCAGGATCGGGAGAGGGTGGTCAGGATGGGTTAGTACCACCCGAGGTCATTGGTCAGATGAGCACGGACGAGTTGGATGCCAGGATTCGTGGGATCCTGCATGATGAGGTTGTTGCTATGTTCCGGGCCGAGTTGCCGGAGATGTTTGGGTCGATCAAGACCGCCATGGTCGAGTACTTTGATGAGTGCTATGCAGCTCTTGTGGAGGCGGCTGCCGCGGCAGCTACAACGGCTGTAGCAGTGGCAGGGGGAGGAACCGGTCGAGGTTTTCAGTATCGGGACTTCGATAATACGAAGCCCCTACTTTCAATGGAGTTCAGGATCCGATCGTTGCTATGAGGTGGTTGTCAGACGTGGAGGGATGTTTCTTCACGTGTTCATGCCCTGCTGATCAGAGGATGAGGTGTGCTCTGAACCTGTTGAGGCTCGGAGCGAAGGATTGGTGGAGGTTGACTACAGGATCTTATTCTGACGCGCAGCGGGCTGCGGTTACGTGGGATCAGTTCCGGGAGATGTTCAGTACCCGTTATGTTCCACGGGTTGAGAGAGAGAGAGGTTGGCTCAGGAGTTCCTGGAGCTGAAGCAGGATTCAGAGTCGGTGACGGAGATCACCAGGATGTTTACTGAGAGGGCGATGTTTTGCCCAGAGTTTGCTTCAGAGCAGGCTCAGGTGTCCCGATATCTGAGTATGCTCAAGAGGGACATCAGGCAGTTTGTGTCCATGCAAAGTTGTGGTACCTTGTTAGAGCTGCAGGAGGCCGCTAGGCGGCGGGAGTTAGAGATGGAGTTGCAGTTACGAGAGCAGAAACAGGCCCCAGTGCAGTCGCAGCCGGTGCTGAAACGGTCCAAAACCGTTGACTCCAGGATTGGGGGTCAGAGCAGCCACACTTGTGAGAAGTGTGGGAAGGGTCACACCGGAGGTTGTAGGTCCGGTGGTGCGTGTAACGCCCGTAGATCCGGGCTAGTCAATTTAGAGATAATAGGGGTCGAAAACGACTTTTCGACAAAAGATTATTTAGAATAAATAATCTTAACTAAGTTGTAGAATATGTCTCAAGGGTTCCGTACATATAAAGAACGCCGAAATCCGAGTTATAACGAAGAAGTTATGGCGCGTCGAAGTTTTATAGCAAAACCGGCACGACACCGGGAGACGTAAATAGTGAATTTAAGATAGAGGACTTTTTAGCCTTAGTGATCTAAACAAAAGTTGTAGTATATGTTAAACCGAGAACATACAAAAAAAGAACGCCCAAATCTGACTTCGTATGAGGATGTTATGATTTTTCTAAGATTTGGCATAACAGTGCACGGCCCGAAACTCGAATTTAAGTTCGAGCGGTTTTTGGCTTACGCAACCTAAATGAGAGTTGAAGATCTCATTAATAGGAACTCAACGGTAAAAAGACAGACGAAAACGGAGTCCGTATGAAGGAGTTACGAATTCTTCGCGGTCATTTAACAGTCTAATCTCCTCCTACTGCTAAATTTAAGATTGGTCGAGAATTAGCCGACGGAGTCTAAATGAAAGTTGTAGATCTTGTTTTTACCTACGCGTGGTTTAGAAGTCGGCAGGGTGCTGTGCAAAATCGGGTGACGTGGCTGAATAAGGGCCAAGGCTTTCTCCCCAAGGCAAGCCACCAGAGGGTGACACCTGGCATGGACTCGACGAGTAGGAGGACCTACTCGACGAGTAGACCTGTTTTCCAGCCTATAAATAGAGGTGCCAGGCTTCCTCATTCTTCACACCTTCCCCACTTTACTTTCTCTCTCTAAACTCTCTCTCTAACCCCCCAAACCCCCAAAAAGCCTAGGGAACCTCCCTAGCACCCGAAGGAAGCCCCGAGGCTCCCGAAGTCCTGAGAAAAAGGGTCTTTCGGCTCGGAAACTCTGCTCCAGCGAAGCCCGGTTTTGCGAAAAACCCGCTGTAAGTGAGCTACGCCTACGCTATTTTTAATATAGCTTCTAATTAATTATAGTAACATTATTAGGACCTTAAAATAATTATTTGGGCTATTATTATGAGTTATATAGTGTTTTTTAACGCTTATATAATAATAATAACAGCTAGACTATTAAATTAGTCTCGGTAAATACTGAACTAAACCCTAGTGGTAATGATACTAGGTTTTGTCGAGGGAAATTGTTTTAAGAGTAACGAAGTGCTGTCCAAGTACCGAGTCACCACCGTATCAGGTGAGTGCATAGTCCCTTTCATGAACATGATTTTAATACAAGTATTGATTGAAGTATTAATTATATGTTTATGTGCGAGTTAATTGATGTTGCCTGAAATACGTGTTAAAGAACATACCTGATTATATATGATGATTTAGGATAAATGGTAGACCTAAATTAATTATGAGGAATACTGGGTAGTATTTTCTTACGTGTACAAGTGAGTTATACTCAGAGAATAGAACTTTAGTATATGTCATTTATCCGGGAGCATGGATTAGACACAGTCATTGTCCGTAGTCCGAGAGTATGGATTGGACATAGTCAACTGTCATTAATTCGGGGGTATGAATTAAGACATAGTCAGTTGTCCTTAGTACAGGAGTATGGAGTAAGACATAGTCATTCGTCCCTAGTCCGAGAGTATGGATTAGGGATAGTCATTCGTCCTTAATCCGAGAGTATGGATTAGTCATTCGTCCCTAGTCCGAGAGTATGGATTAGACATAACCACTCATTAATCTGAGAGTATGGATTAGGTAAAGCCGTTCATTTCTGATCCAGGAGTATGGATTAGGTAAAACGGTTAAACTTAGGTTTGAGAGTATGGATAGTCTCGTTGTGAGGATCGACGGGGTGGGATAAGAGTTGCTTATACATATATGGTGAAACTGTATATTTTGTGAGTTCTAAATTATATATATGATATAACATTGTAGGATTGAAATCCCTATGTACTCACCAGGTTTCCCAACCTGACCCACTCAGTTTATTTGTATCACAGGTGTCGATACGAAGCTACTTTACACTGAGAGATTTAAAAGAGATGTAGATCACTAGTGTAAATAAATGTAAGTTCTTTTTATGCTTATGTTTCTGTATTGACAATGACATCCCAAATGTTTTAAAATGAATAAAAATACTTTTCTTCGGAAATGCTTTGATAACGTATTTATCATGTTTTACTGAGAACAAATTCCGCAACATTTTTATTAAAAGAGTTACTCTGATTTTTATAAAGCATAAACAAAATCGGTCTTTTCTGGCCGTGAAAATGGGGATGTCACAGTGTGTGCCGCAAGTGCGGGAGAGAGGGGCATTATGCGAGGGATTGCCATCAGTCGGCCCCGGGGCAGGATACGAGAATTTGTTATCATTGCCATCAGGTTGGACACTTGAGGGCCAACTGCCCACAGTTTGCTGCAGGATCGGTGCAGGCTCCAACACCGGCCACTTTGAGGATTACTGGCAGGGGTCAGGGTGGAGCGGAGCCTCCGAGGGCTCAGGGACGCGCATTTCAGCTTACAACAGAGGAGGTCAGGGCAGAGCCAGATGCAGCTGCGGGTATGTTTCCATTGTGATATCTTGTTATCTTGTTGATTGTGTTGTATGGTAAATCTGTCTGCCTTGTTCCGCATGTTTCATAGTATGATTGAGGATCTTAGTAGTTAGGAGTGGTAGTTAGTGTTCAGGAGGATTCTTGGTCGAAAGATAAGGTATATGATCTTGTTGCTTGGAATAGCGACTGCGTTGCGAGGAGTGTTCAGTTGAGATTCGAACTTCCTTGGAGTTCAGGTGTGCGATGGCGAAAGGGTTATACGGTGAAGGTAACTCACTCCCGAGGGAGTCAGTTCATGGACAAGAGGGAATATATGGAGTAAGGGCAATTGAGCCATGCCGGTTTTGGGAATGGTGGTTAGTAGTCGATGCACTAAGTGGGGGAGAATTGGAAAATACTCCGGTGGAACAACATGCATCCAGGGATGGTTAGCTGTTAGATTTCAGCGTTGTGTTAGCCGAGAATGTGGAGATAGACACGTAGGGCAGGGAAAAGACCATGGTTTTCAGAGAAAGTGATTGTTGAGAGGCCTGGGATCAGGCCGGGGTAAAAGATTCATAGAACGGATGTGGAGTTCGGAACCCCTAGAGGGCTAGAACAGACTGCATGGGAGGGATTCCCGGAAGGAATGGTTCAGGGTGATGTGCGACGGCATTTGAGCGGTCCGGATAGACTGAAGGCCAGGAGGCGTACCAGTCAGGCCGAAGGCTCGGGGGAACGGTCCAGACAGGCTGAAGGCCCAGTAGGGCGGTCCAGACATGCTGAAGGTTCTGAGAGTGGTCCAGATAGGCTGAAGGCCTGGGAAGGCGGTCCAGTCATGCTGAAGACTCTGTATGTGTTCATGGATCGATAGAAGGAGAATGAGTGAATAAGTCACCATGCAATAGTAATCGATATGGTCTGGCCCCAAGTATTGATCATGATGATGGAGTCGGACGGAGGTTCAGGGAACGGTCCAGACACGCTGAAGGCCCAGGAGGGCGGTCCAGACATGCTGAAGGTTTTGAGAGTGGTCCAGATAGGCTGAAGGCCTGGAAGGGCGGTCCAGTCATGCTGAAGACTCTGTATGTGTTAGTGGGTCGGTAGAGTGGAGTTTAGCTCAGTGGCACTTATAAGTGCGGTTATGGTTGTGGAGTAGACTTCCTGGAAAGGAAAGGTATGTAACTCCGGAAGGAGTGTGGGTCCTCTGAAAGGGAGGCAGTGGAGTAAATGGATGATCGAAAGTGCTTCAACTATTGGTAGTAAGCACTAGGATTGTACCAGATATATGGAAGCACATACGGGTTGGATGCCCGTTGAGGTTGTGGCAATGTTGGATGATGCGCAGGCATGTTTTCGGTCTCCTTGGAAAAGGAGGAGGATAGTGGTTCTAGATTGGGGAATGGGACAGAGGAAGGTGAGTCAGCAGGATAACCGACTCGGGAGCAGTCTGGACCGGTGCTGAGGACTGCATAAGGATATTACAGTCGGAGGTCAAGGACCTAGAGATCGCGATAGGGAAGTGTGGGTGGATTGCACTCCGTTGTGTCGAACCGAAGGGGTCGAGGGTGACGCAAGGACAAGGTCCTTAGTTCCGAGTATGGTTGTAGGCTTAGGTTATGTATGTGGAGGTATTCCAACCTGGGGTATTCCATCATGAGGATTCGTTCCAGATTGCTAGTTGTCAGTGTTATCGCCAATCTTGGCGAAGGAAGATGAATTAGCGTCTTGGCGGAGCTCAGTGGGTGTTGTGGTATCCAGTTTTCGCAGGTTGCGAATGAATGCGTAGGACGAAAGTAAGGTAGTGTCTTCAGGTGGCACTTAGTTGATGAGTGTTATCATCAGAGAAAAGAAGCCGATGGCCGGCTTGAAGCAGTTGATCAGGACCCTGCAAGGGAAGAGATGGATTTTAGGGATTCGATAGCAGTGATTGAAGGAATCTGGGCTGGTTTGAGATCAGTGGATGCATTGTGGGAGTGTCATCCAGAAGTTCGTGTTGCCGCAGGCTTCGAGGACGAAGCCTAATTTAAGTGGGGGAGAATTGTAACACCCCGTTCTAAAAGTATTTATTTATGAATTTCCGAGATCGAGAGTAAGGGCGTTTCGGTCTTTTATGGGCAATGGGTTTCATTCGAGAAGGTTTCGAACCGGGGTGTGTTGCTAGAAGCGTGGGGCTTCTCGCCACCTTTACGTGGATATAAAGTTCGTCGGGAACGGACTTAGGAACGGACTTAAAGTTTTCATGGGGCTTCCATGGCCATAAAGTTTGCACCTTTATGCCATGAAACCCCTTCTAGACCCCAGATCTGAAAGGTGAATCACTTGGGACGTCCATTTTCCAAGGACCAATCTACTTGGACAAAAAATTTAGCAAAAGTGGAGATGAAGATATCTAAGCACACAATGGACAAGTTAGAAGCTTTTTACCTCTATTGAACCAGAAATGAAGCTTAACTTTTGGATCTACTCTCCTCCTTCATGTCCTTGCTCTTTCTTCAAGGATCATCTTCTTCAAATTCACAAAGAACACACAGAAATGGCACAAACACACTCAAAAGTGGATTAGGGTTTCGTGACTAGGGTTTGTGGTGATGGAGGCTGCAAATGAGGCCAACCATTGGAGGTTAAGGTGCTTAAATAGGGTGCAAAACCCTGAAAATTAGGGTTTCACTCGGGCAGCCCTACTCGTCGAGTTGAGGCTCTCAACTTGTCGAGTAGACTTCAAGTCCCGCGTCCAAATTCCATTCCTACTCTACGAGTTTGGGGCCTCCAACTTGTCGAGTCCCTTTGCAAAAATGAATAATTTGATTTAAAATACATACCAGGATCCGGGCGTTACAAATATCCCACACTTATTTTAGACTTCGTCCTCGAAGTCTGCTGCGTCTGGGAATAGCTCTGGGAAGTGCTCCCTCATCTCGCCCTCCGACTCCCAGGTCCATTCTGAGCCCTTGCGGTGCTGCCATTGCACCTTCACTAACTCGACCCTCTTGTTCCTCAGATCCTTCGTCTTCCTGTCGAGGATGGCTACTGGTCGCTTGATGTAGTTCAAGCTGTCATCCACCTGAATATCCTCTAGAGGCACCACTACAGAGTCATCTACCAAGCACTTCCGCAGTTGGGAGACATGAAAGATGTTGTGGATCTGACTAAGCTCGGCTGGCAGATCCAGCCTATACGCAACCTTGCCCACTCGGGCTATAACCCTAAAAGGACCAATGTACCTGGGGCCCAACTTGCCCCGCTTCCTGAACCGGATGACACCTTTCCAAGGTGACACCTTCAGGAGAACCATATCTCCTACCTGAAACTCCAGGTCTGAACGACGCTTGTCGACACAAGTTTTCTGCCGACTCTAAGCAGTCTGAAGCCTGCTTCGGACCTGCTGGATCCTCTCTGTCGTCTTGAGTACCATTTCGGTACTCCCCATGACCCTCTGTCCAACCTCACCCCAGCATATCGGGGTTCTACACTTCCTCCCATATAACATCTCGAAGGGAGGACCGTCGATGCTCGTGTGGTAGCTATTATTGTAGGAAACTCTGCCAAAGGAAGGTAGGTATCCCAGCTACCACATAAGTCTAATACGCACGCCCACAGCATGTCCTCCAAGGTCTGGATGGTTCACTTACTCTGACCATCCCTCTGGGGGTGAAAAGTCGTGCTAAAATGCAGACGAGTACCCAACTCGTCATGAAATTTCTTCCAGAATCTGGAAGTGAACCGTACATCTCGGTCATAAATCACGGAAATTGGCACTCTGTGTCGAGCTACTACCTCTCGGATGTAGATGTCGGCCAACTTCTCGGCCGAAATGTTCTCCTGGATCGGGATGAAATGGGAACTCTTGGTCAACCGATCCACGATGACCCAAATCGAATCCACTCCTCGTGCGGTCCTGGGAAGTTTCGTGATGAAATTCATAGTAATATCCTCCCAATTCCACACAGGGATATCCAAAGGCTGCGTCTTGCTATGAGGCCGATGGTGCTCTGCCTTGACCTTCCTGCAGGTCAAGCATCTCTCAACGTACCAGGCTACATCCCGCTTCATGCAGGGCCACCAGTAATCAGGGCGAAGATCTGTGTACATCTTCTTCGCCCCGGGATGGATGGAAAATCTGGACTTGTGTGCCTCCTCCATCAGGATCTGGCGCACACCGCCTGCGTACGGAACCCACACTCTGTGGTGAAGTGTCAATAGCCCGCAACCATCATAGTCGAAGGAGGAAATCTAGCCCACTATACGCTCACTCTTCCGGTGTTCCTCCTTTATAGCCTCCTGCTGGGCCTCCCGAATCTTCTCCAGAAGCGGAGTCACTACTGTCATCCTCAAACAGATATCTCTAATCGGGGTTGCGAATGCCTTGCGGCTAAGTGCATCGGCCACTATATTGGCCTTCCCCGGGTGGTAGAGGATCTCACAGTCGTAATCTTTCACCACATCTAACCACCGACGCTGCCTCATGTTCAGATTCGGCTGATCCATGAGGTACCTCAAGCTCTTGTGGTCCGCGTAAATGGTACAACGTACCCCATAGAGGTAGTGTCGCCAAATCTTGAGGGTGAAAACAACCGCCCCCAACTCCAATTCGTGCATTAGTTAGTTCGCCTCATGAGGCTTCAGCTGCCTCGAGGCGTAAGAGATGACGTGCCCTCTCTGCATCAATACTGCGCCCAAAGCCGAAATGGACACATCGCAGTATACTACAAAATCCTCAATGCACTCTGGCAGGGCTAAGATTGGCGCCTCACACAATCTCTGCCTCAACGTATCAAACGCCGCATGCTGCTCAGGCCCCTAGCAAAATACAACGACCTTCTTCGTCAGTCGGGTCAAGGGTACTGCCATCTTGGAAAAGTCCTGTATGAATCTCTGGTAATAACCTGCTAACCCGAGGAAACTCCGAATCTCAGATGGAGACTTCGGAACCTCCCATCTCATCACGGCCTCCACTTTGGCCGGGTCAACCAAAATATCGTTCTGGTTGACAAGGTGCCCCAGAAACTGCACCTCGTGCAACCAGAACTCGCACTTGGAGAACTTAACGTACAAGCTCTCCCTCCTTAGGGTATCCAACACCTCCCGCAAGTGCTCCTCGTGTTGCTCCTGCGTCTTGGAGTAAACCAAGATGTCATTAATAAAGACTATCACAGACTAATCCAGCATCCTTCTGCATACACGGTGCATGAGGTCCATGAACGTGGCAGGGGCATTGGTGAGCCCAAAAGGCATCACCACAAACTCGTAGTGGCCATAGCGAGTCCGGAAAGCAGTGTTATGTACATCCTCATATCTGACTCGCATCTGGTGGCATCCTGAACGCAAATCTATCTTGGAAAACCAAGATGCCCCCTGTAGCTGGTTGAAGAGATCATCAATCCTTGGGAGTGGGTAACGGTTCTTCACCGTTACCTTGTTCAGCTCTCGGTAATCTATACACATCCGATGCGACCCGTCCTTCTTCTTCACAAACAGGATCGAGGCTCCCCAAGGCAAAATGCTCGGCCTAATGAATCCCTTGTCTAATAGCTCCTGCAGCTGTGTAGAAAAATCCTGCATCTCGGGAGGAGCCAACCGATATGGTACCTTGGCTATCGGAGTTGCACCAGGGACTAGGTCGATCCTGAACTCCACCTGTCTCTCCGGAGGTATCCCAGACAACTCCTCTGGAAATACATCCGGGTACTCTCGCACCACTGACACATCACTCACGGTCGCCTTACCCGCCTCCCGGGTATCCATAACGTAGGCGACATACCCTGCACAACCCTGCTGAAGGTAGCGCCTAGCCCTCGCTGCTAAGCACAAAGCTGGTCCACGCTGCAGCCTCTCGCCCTGAATCGCCAACTCTCGCCCACTTAGGGTTCTGACACATACCAACTGCTGCGCACAGTCGATCACCGCCCCATTAGGGCTCAGCCAATCCATGCCGATCATAACCTTGTTCCCACGCAACGGAATAGGAACCAAATCCACGAGGTAACGCTCGTCATACATCATCAAGACACAATCCCTGTAGACCTCCGATGCCCGGACAGATCGGTCGTCAGCAATCTCGACCTCTAAAGGACATTCCAACATGCCTGAAGACTCAGAAAACCTCTTGCTAAGTGTAAGAGAGACAAATGATCGGGTAGCCCCCGAGTCAAATAACACCTGTACTGGGATGTCGTTCACATGAAACGATCCTAAACAAAACACATAAACATAGAACATAAATATCATAACCGACATGTAATAAGAGTTAGGGAGAAGAAAACATACCCGTCACCACATCCGGTGCGGCACACGCCTCCTTGGCGGTCAGCTGGAAGGCTCGACTCCTCACCACTGGAGCCTATGTCTTGCCCTGTCGGCCATCCGTGATCCGCAGGGTCGCTGGAGCTGGCGCCGCCACTGGCACTACTGATGTCAGTCTAGGGCAGTTGGCCTTTTTATGGCCCTTCTGATTTCAATGAAAGCAAATCAGGTCTAATGTCTGAATAGTGGGGGTAGGGGCTGTACAATCCTTGCTAAAGTGCCCAGTCTTGCCGCACTTGTAGCAACCTGATCTCCCAGCCCTGTACACTCCCTCATGTGGCCTGCCGCATTTCCAACAGCCGCTCCGGCTCAGCTGGCCCTTCGACCTCGAGTCGAATCCCTTGGGTTTCTTCCCAGAAACCCCAATCGTCTGCCCCGTCTCCGCCTTCCTCTTCCTGAGGTGCTCTATGTCAATCTCCCTCTCCCTCGCCCTGCCTATCATGTCGTCCAACGTCAGGCATGCCGAGTAGTTGACATGTTTCCGGATGTCAGCTCTCAACATGTCGTGGTATCGGGTCTTCCTTATCTCCTCATCCCCCTGCATACTGAGGTACCGGTAAGGCCCTTTCCCTGAACTTGGCGGTAATCTTCGTCACCGACTTAGTCGTCTGCCTCATATCCAGAAACTCCCTGGCCAGCTGCTGAAGCTCCATAGTCGGCGCAAACTTAACCCTAAAGCTGGTCACAAAGTCCGACCAGGTCATAGCCTCAATGTTTGGGGCTCCCAATAAATCATTGACCGCCTCCCACCAGTCTCTAGCTCTGTCTCTCAAACATCATGCAGCGTGCCGGACCTTCGACCCCTCAGGGCAGAAGCTCATCACCTGTGGAGACTCGATGTCTGCAATCCATCTCCTTGCCACAATGGGTTCCTTCACCCCGTGAAAGTCTGGGGCACCACATCCCCTAAAGTCCTTGAAGGAGAGTGTGCGTGTCCTTGACTGGCTAGACTCCATGTCACTCCGGAATGCCCTGAGGCGATCCTCCATCAGCTTAATGATCCCTTCCTCGATCGACCCGAAAATCACCGGGGTCGCCTCAAGGATGCCTCTCGTAATCTCAGATGCGATGAACTCGCGTAATCCATCATCAACCGGCTCGGAACCTGCACCCGAGCCTGAACCTGAACCTGATCCAGACCCTGAACCTCCTGCTTCGTGACGTGTCACCACCATTCTGAAACAAAACACATAATCATCAGGGTCATACATAATCTTGAGAGGTCTCACACACTCTACAAGTTCCCTAGTTCTATCTCAGCCCTCCTTGACTCGAGTACGGATCCTCTGCTTTCAGTAGTACGGGCCTAGACTACCTTTCACATCTATCCGTACTTTCCTCAAGGTTTGCCTTGACTTCACCAAGTCCCTTTCAGAACTACTGCTCGCTGTACTAATCTCATCCTAGGCTTACCCTAGGGTAACCTCCAACCCACTCTCCGCCATCAGCTGCATAAGAAGTCCCTACTACCTCCCCCTAACTAGCTCGCGAATACCATTACATATTACTAAGACCAGATAATTCTTCGAATGAGAGGTCCTACCCTACAACGGCTGGACTCAGACAAGAGCTGCGAAATAGGGCTAGACCTAACCTTTTGAAATTAATTAGTCTTTGTAATATGTAACTTAACATATTCGTTTGCTAGTTAGTTAAAGATAACGAGAACTCCTAAAAGCACAAAGCAAGCAACATTCGGGCATTGAGTAACCCAAACCAAACATATCCTAATCAGGCTATCATATCACTGACTACTCAGTACTATCATGCAGCTCAATAAGCACATACAACAGGCATATCAGGCATCTTCGTAGATCCTTAGCCCTGATCTAGCATGCAGTTCTCATATAGTAGGCATACAAGGCATCCTTCCTAGATCCTTAGCCCTAATCTAGCCTGCAGTTCTCATAATCATATCATATATCATAACATACATGTATGGGTATCTTGGGGATAACTTACTTGAGCTCGGCTGATTACACGCATCACACACCTTGTTCTTTCTCAAAACTCTTAATTTTAATTTTTGAAAATTTATTTTCTTTGCAAAAACTTTCAAACCAACGATTTGAGTCCAGACACCGCCGAAGGTGTGTCCGAATCCCTCAAACCAAGGCTCTGATACCAACTTGTAACATCCCAAAATTCAAGACCAAAAAATTCATTTTTAAATTAATAATTCATAAAACAGATTATTGAAAACATCATGAAGTTATCTCATATCATAAAAACCCATACGTCATATGTATCAAACCATGTCATAATGTAATAATGTAATAATGTCAGAGTATAAAATCCCAAGAACATCATAGTGCGTAAAATCGTGGTGTGATGCTCTACTATCGTGCCGGCTCCTTTCCCTTTGAAGAAGAAGGACCTGAAACAAAAACTGAAAACCGTAAGCACAAAGCTTAGTGAGTTCCCTAATCATACTACATACCATATAATAACATACTGCCAGGCATATTTGGGTGCCCGGCGTACCCTGTCAGGCATACCTGGGTGCCCGACCTACCCTGTCAAGCATATCTGGGTGCTCGACCTACCATGCCAGGCATATCTGGGTGCCCGACCTACCCTCCGGTTTATCTCAACCGGCTATGGGGACTATTTCACTCTCTACCACTACCACATAATACATAGCATAACATACTGTGAGGCGTATCTAGGTGCCCGATTGTCACACCCCCAAACCGGAACGGCGGAAACGTTCGGGGGTGGATGACGTCATGTGTAGTATCACAACAATTGTATCATAGCAATCATAGTAAACACAACCATTACATTGAATACATATATAAAAAGGGTTTACATATGTTTAATTCTTGTTTTTATACATCAAAAGTATAATCAAAATAGAAAGACGAGACTCTATATGCTCCGTCTTCTCAAAACTCCAGGAGGTACCTGTATACTGATTTCCTGAGAATACAAGCAGTTTTGAAAGAGTATCAGCATAAATCTAACGCCCCGATTCCCAAGTATTGTTTAAATAGGAATTTAATTGGTTTCAAGGCCTACTCGACGAGTTGGTTGCCCTACTCGTCGAGTAGCAACGGGTTTGATACGCGTGTTTAGTGACCTACTCGCCGAGTCCATGAAGGGACTCGACGAGTAGGAGCTGGCGGATGAAACCCTAAATCCCGGGGTTTTGCACCCTATTTAAAGGAGCCTCAGCCTCATTTGGCCTCTTTACAGTCTTTGAGAGCTCAGTGAAACCCTAATTCGTGTGGTACTCTTCTTGGTGTGATTTAAGCCTTGGAAAGAAGGTTGGCTAGGAGGGAAAAACTTGAAGAGCAAAGGAGTTGAAGCAAGGAAGGTGTGGGAAGCAGAACTTACCTCAGCTAGCATCTTCTAGAGGTATCAAGTTGCAATCCTTACTTCCCTTTCCTTCTAGATCTCTTTTCTTTTGGTTGAGTTTTAGTGTTTTATGGATTTTGAGTTGATATGGGGAGCTATGGGCTAGATCTGAAGTTGTAACTTCAGATCTGGACCCTTCCTAAGTCCTAGAGTCATAAAGTTGCGGGTTTGGGAGTGATTGAGACCCCCCTTGTGCATGAAACCCCATTAAGAGCTTAGAATTGCCATTAAGAGCCTTGTTAGCCATGCATACACGTAAAGTTTGCAACTTTACGTGAAAAACATGCCTTAGAAGCTTGGATCTGTAATCTGGAACCTTGCCATGGCTTAAAAAGCATCTGCATGGGATAAAGATCTGCAAGGACTCGGCGAGTTGGATGAACAACTCGGCGAGCCCGTTGAAGATGGCCATGAACTCGACGAGTGGATGAACAACTCGGCGAGTCCGTTGAAGATTGCCTTGAACTCGACAAGTCGTTCGAAGACTCGGCGAGTCGGCTAGGGTTTCCCCCAAATTCTTGGACACGTATGAACTCGGCGAGTTAAAGGGGAACTCGACGAGCCATTCAAGGATTTCACGACTTCTCGAGTTCAGGAAGGACTCGACGAGTCGGGGTTCTGCACTCGACGAGTCGAGTCAACATGGACTGTTGACTTTGACTGTGGACTTTGACTTGGACCAAGGGTTGACCAGTTGACTTCTGAGGGTATTCTGGTAATTTGGAGATTTATGAAAAAGGGTTTTTATGGTACCTATAGGTGGTGGAGTTCGTGTTGGTGATCCGGGAGTTGAGCTTTCTTGTTTCCGACGGCAGTTGCAAGGTGAGTTATCCTCACTATACTAAGGGGTCTAAGGCACCAAGGCCGCCCCATTGGATATGTTATCCTAGCAGTGTTAGATGTCGAGTATGAGTTAGTGTTGCATGCTAGTGGTTATGCCAGTTGGGTAGATCTGTAGGACTTCCTGTGATGTTATATGATTATTGCATGCTCGGTAGTTATGTTATATGATGATATGTTATGTGGGATGGGTTGAGGTTGTACTGCTTCATGCGGTAGCCAACAAACCCTAGAGTATTACAGATATGAGCTGAGGGCCCGGTAGGCATTCCAGACTCATACTGAGGACTCGGGAGCATTCCAGATACGAGCTGCGGGACCGGTAGGCATTCCAGACTCATACTGAGGGCCCAGGGGTAATCCGGCTTGTAAAGTGGTGGACCCATTACATGTTGTTCAGTTTGTTATGATATGTTTATGTGGACTGTATGTGTATCGGTATTTTGGGGGAACTCACTAAGCTCTCGAGCTTACAGTTTTAGTTTATTGTTTCAGGTACATGAGGGGATCGCGGCAAGGCGAAGGCGTGATCGTACAACTCCTCATGTTTTGTCTATGTTTCTGGGAAAACTCTGATAATTTACATTTTGAAAACAAAGTTGTAACGATTTTTAATGGTTTGAAATGTTTTTAAAAGTTTAAATTTTCTTGAAAATTTTGGGTGTTACAAGTTGGTATCAGAGCCTTGGTTTGAGTGAATTGGAGGAACACTCGTGTAACTCCAGTCGCAAATCAAGGAAAGGATTTTCAAAAAGGTTTTCAAATAAGTAAAGGAGGATGCAGGGTGTACGATCAGCCGAAGCCAGTAAGTAGACCCCAAAATACCATACAAGTTATTTGATTATGTGATATGTTAGAACAAAATGTTAGTACTAGGCTAGGGATCTTCAGGAATTGCATGATAGAATTGCCTGATTACTTGATGCCTGCTAGCCTAGGGTCTCCTTTATATGAGATTGACATCATTACTGTAGGTGCTTAGTGTATGCATCACGGTTATACATAACTAAGATCTTATAGCCTGAGAATGTTTGATTTAGCCTATTGTTCTGTTCTTGTTTGATTGGAAGCTTAGGGTAGGATTGGATATTCGAAAGTCTATAGGGTCCAGCGTTATGTATGGCTAGCATATACTAGTGCTACAGGGTTGGTGGAAGTTTCATGGATAGGTGGGTTGTGTGAGGCCGAGGGGCCAGTCATGAGATATTTAGTATTCTTCTAGGAGTGAGTATTGAGCGCTCGCCATGTTGTGTATCCAGTTAGGGTATTGTGGTGATGCTTGAGGCAAATATGGGTAGGTGTGGAAGGTAGTATGGGCCCGTACTACTGAAAGCACAGGACCCATACGCGTGTCAAGTAAGTCACAATCCCAAGGATTAGTAGGGAGTTGGCTCCCAGTTATTTATATGGATTATCTGATATCTTGTGGTATGTTTCAGAATGGTGATGACGAGGCGCTTTGTAGCTGGATCCGGTTCGGGATCAGGATTAGGGGACAGAGGCCAGAAGGGGCCAGCAGTACCTGAGCCAGTGGTGCAGATGGGTATAGAGGATTTGGATGCCAGGATCCGAGAGATCCTACATGATGAGGTTACTGCTGCATTCCGGACACAGTTACCAGTGATGTTTGGGTCGATTAAGACCGCCATGGTGGAGTACTTTTATGAGCGTTATGCAGCCCTTGCAGAGACAGCCGCCGCAGCAGCTGCATCAGCTGTATCAGCGGCAGGGGGAGGAGTTGGTAGAGGTTTTCAGTACAGGGACTTCGATAACACGAAGCCCCCTACTTTTGATGGGACGCAGGATCCCATCAAGGCTATGAGATGGATTTCAGATTTGGAGGGGTGTTTCTTCACCTGCTCGTGTCCTGCTGACCAGAAGGTCAGGTGTGCCTTGAACCTGCTTAGGTCTGGGGCCAAGGACTGGTGAAGACTTGCGACTGGGTCGTACACTGATGATCAGAGAGCTGCTGTTACTTGGGAGCTGTTCAGGGACATGTTCCGCGCCCGTTACATTCTACGGGTTGAGCGGGAGCGGTTGGCACAGGAGTTTCTGAGTTTGAGACAGGATGGGGAGTCGGTGATGGAGATCACCCGTATGTTCACTGAGCGGGCGATGTTCTGCCCAGAGTTTGCTTCCGAGCAATCTCAGATGACCCGTTATCTGAGTATGCTCAAGACTGATATCCGACAGTTTGTATCTACCCAACGATGTGATACTCTTTTGGAGTTACAGGAGGCCGCCAGACGGCGGGAGTTAGAGATTGAGTTGCAGCTGAGGGAGCAGCGGCAGGCCCTGGCACAGTCGCAGCCGGCGCCGAAGCGGTCTAAGACCGCTGATACTAGGACCGGGGGTCAGCAGAGCCGCACTTGTGGGAAGTGTGGCAAGGGTCATTCTGGTGTGTGTCGAGTTGGTAGTGGGTGCCACAGGTGTGGCAAGGAGGGGCACTTCGCGAAGGATTGCCGCCAGGCCGCCCCAGTTCAGGGTATGAGGTTATGCTATCACTGCGATCAGGTTGGCCACATGCGGGCCAACTGTCCACTACTTGCCGCCAAGCCGACACAGGCGCCTGTGCCGGCTACGTTGAGGATTACCGATGGGAGACCAGTCAGAGCAGAGCCTCCGAAGGCTCAGGGTCGTGCTTTCCAGTTGACCGCAGAGGAGGCCAGGGCAGCACCAGATGTGGGTGCTGGTATGTTTCTATCCTTTATCTCGTTTTCTATATCTGTTGTATGCTTATCTGTTGTACCTATGATTAGGTACGTTTTTAGTGAACTCTTTGCCTGCTTTGGTCTTATTTAACTCGGGGGCGAGTCGGTCCTTCGTATCTCAGTCATTTAGTAGGGAGTTCAGTGCGCCGGTGGGCGAGTTAGAGTGTCCGTTGCGAGTATCTATCGCCAACGAACACGGGGTTTCTGCTTCTTCAGTATATCGAGGGTGTGACTTGGAGATTTTCGGGGTGTCCTTTCCAATAGATTTGATTCCGATCCCCATGGGGGAGGTGTGCGTGATTGTAGGCATGGATTGGCTCAGTCGGTTCGGTGCTATGATATTGCGAGGGCCAGCGAGTGGTAGTTCGAACCCCAAGTTGGGGAGAACTGATTGTATATGGCAAGGGCACTAGAGTGGGATCAGGGTTTTGTTCAGCTGCCACGGCTCGGCAGTACATTCAACACGAGTGTACGGGTTATCTAGCGTACGTGGTAGATACGCGAGTCAGGGATCAGATTTCGGTTTCTGATGTATCGGTGGTCAGGGAGTTTGCAGATGTGTTTCCGGAGGAGTTGCCAGGGATACCTCCGGAGAGGCAGGTCGAGTTTAGGATCGATCTGGTGCCAGGTGCGGCCCCTATCGCTAAAGCGCCGTACCGATTGGCACCACCAGAGATGCAGGAGCTGTCGTCGCAGCTACAGGAACTGTCGGGCAAGCAGTTCATTCGACCTAGCAGTTCTCCATGGGGAGCGTCGATTCTTTTTGTCCGGAAGAAGGACGGTTCTGACCGGATGTGCATTCATTACCAGGAGTTGAATAAGTTAACGGTGAAGAACCGTTACCCACTCCCGAGGATAGACGATCTCTTCGATCAGTTGCAGGGCGCATCTTGGTTTTCCAAGATAGACTTGAGGTCTTGGTATCATCAGGTCAGGGTCAGAGAGGAGGACGTGGAGAAGACCGCGTTCCGAACTCGATATGGACATTACGAGTTCGTGGTGATGCCGTTCGGGCTCACCAACGCGCCAGCAGTATCTATGGACCTGATGAATCGGGTCTGCAGACCGATGCTTGATCGCTCGGTCATAGTGTTTATAGATGATATCTTGGTGTATTCCAAGACCCGAGAGCAGCATGAGGAGAATCTGCGAGAGTTATTGGGAGTTCTGAAACGAGAACGGTTGTACGCCAAGTTCTCGAAGTGTGAGTTTTGGTTACGAGAGGTCCAGTTCCTCGGACATCTCGTTAACCAGGAGGGGATTTTGGTCGATCCGGCCAAAATCGAGGCGGTTATGCAGTGGGAGATTCCGAAATCTCCCTCAGATATTAGGATCTTTCTGTGATTGGCACGATACTACCGGAGGTTCATACGGGATTTCTCCAAGATTGCAGTACCCCTCACTCGTGTGATGAGGAAAGGGCTGGATTTCCGGTGGGGACCCGAGCAGCAGAGGGCGTTTGAGACCCTCCGTCAACGGTTGTGCGAGGCCCCAGTCTTGACACTCCCGAAGGGAGTTGAGGATTTTGTGGTGTTCTGTGATGCATCCATCACAGGCTTTGGGGCGGTCCTCATGCAGAGGGGACGAGTGATAGCTTATGCATCGCGGCAGCTAAAGCCGCATGAGAAGAGATACCCTACGCATGACTTGGTGCTGGGGGCGGTGGTGTTCGCCCTCAAGATATGGAGACATTACCTCTATGGGGTCCACTGTACCATTTATACGGATCACAAGAGCTTGAGACATAACATGGATCAGCCAAACCTGAACATGAGGCAGCGCAGGTGGCTGGATGTAGTCAAGGACTACGATTGCGAGATCCTTTACCATCCTGGTAAAGCGAATGTAGTTGCGGATGCTTTGAGCCGCAAGTCAGCAGGGTCTTCCACCCCAGCGGTATGTATGAGGATAGCGGTGGATTCTCCGCTTGTGAGTTTGATCAGAGATGCCCAGGCTGAGGGCATACGACCGGAAAATTGGAAGCTGGAGAGGATCAAGGGTGAGAATACCCGGTTCGTGCAGGATAGTCGGGGACTATTGACCCGATGCGGTCGGGTTTGGGTTCCAACGTCGGGTGGGGTTAGGCAGACGGTTATGGAGGAGGCTCATAAGTCTCATTTCTCTATTCACCCGGGGGCCACCAAGATGTACCGAGATTTGAGTTTGAGCTATTGGTGGCCGTGCATGAAGCGAGAAATCGCTTGGTACGTCGAGAGGTGCTTGACCTGTAGGATGGTCAAGGCCAAGCATCAGAAGCCGCATGGCAAGCTGCAGCCCCTGGAGATTCCCATGTGGAAATGGGAACAGATCACGATGGATTTTATTACCAAGTTGCCGAGGACGGCGAAGGGGTTTGATGCTATATGGGTCATCGTGGATCGATTGACCAAGAGTGCCCATTTCTTGGCTATACGGGAGAGCTCGTCGGCCGAGAAATTGGCCGAAGTGTACGTTCGCGAGATCGTGTCCTGCCATGGGGTTCCCGTTTCCATTGTCTCTGATCGGGACGTCAGGTTTACCTCCCGCTTCTGGCAAAAGTTTCACGAGGAGCTGGGCAAGCGGTTGCACTTCAGCACAACATTCCACCCGCAGACAGACGGCCAGAGTGAGCGGACTATTCAGACCCTCGAGGACATGTTGAGGGCGTGTGTCATCGATTTTGGTGGGAGTTGGGATTCTCACCTACCACCTGCGGAGTTCGCCTACAACAACAGCTATCATTCTAGCCTTGGCGCCCCGCCATTCGAGCTGTTGTACGGGCGAAGATGTCGCACCCCGGTTTGTTGGGGTGAGGTTGGCCACAGGATGATGGGTAGGATGGAGGTGGTCTTGCAGACTACCGAGAAGATTCAGCAGATTAGGCAGCGGCTGCAGACCGCTCAGAGTCGGCAGAAGAATTAAGCCGACCGACGCCGCTCCGAGTTAGAGTTTCAGGTCGGTGACATGGTACTCCTAAAGGTCTCGCCCTGGAAAGGCGTGATCCGCTTCAGGAAGAGGGGAAAATTGGGTCCCCGATATATTGGGCCGTTCAGGATCATTGCCAGGGTTGGCAAGGTAGCTTACAGGCTAGAGCTGCCGGAGGAGCTTAGTCGGATACACAGCACTTTCCACGTTTCGCAGCTACGAAAGTGCATTATGGAGCAAGAGGCGGTGGTGCCGCTGGATGATATTCAGGTTGATGAAAGCCTGAATTACGTGGAGAGGCCTGTAGCCATCTTGGAAAGGAAGAAGAAGATTTTGCATAATAAAGAGATACCTTTGGTAAAAGTGCAGTGGGAGCATCAGAGAGGATCCGAGTGGACGTGGGAGCCAGAGGCGGAAATGCGAGAGCATTACCCGACATTGTTTATTCCAGCGGACTTTGAGGGCGAAGTCTAGTTCAAGTGGGGGAGAGTTGTAACGCTCCGATTCCCAGGTATTGTTTAAATAGGAATTTAATTGGTTTCAAGGCCTACTCGACGAGTTGGTTGCCCTACTCGTCGAGTAGCAACGGGTTTGATACGCATGTTTAGTGACCTACTCGCCGAGTCCATGAAGGGACTCGACGAGTAGGAGCTGGCAGATGAAACCCTAAATCCTGGGGTTTTGCACCCTATTTGAAGGAGCCTCAGCCTCCTTTGGCCTCTTTACAGTCTTTGAGAGCTCAGTGAAACCCAAATTCGTGTGGTACTCTTCTTGGTGTGATTTAAGCATTGGAAAGAAGGTTGGCTAGGAGGGAAAAACTTGAAGAGCAAAGGAGTTGAAGCAAGGAAGGTGTGGGAAGCAGAACTTACCTCAGCTAGCATCTTCTAGAGGTATCAAGTTGCAATCTTTACTTCCCTTTCCTTCTAGATCTCTTTTCTTTTGGTTGAGTTTTAGTGTTTTATGGATTTTGAGTTGATATGGGGAGCTATGGGCTAGATCTGAAGTTGTAACTTCAGATCTGGACCCTTCCTAAGTCCTAGAGTCATAAAGTTGCGGGTTTGGGAGTGATTGAGACCCCCTTGTGCATGAAACCCCATTAAGAGCTTAGAATTGCCATTAAGAGCCTTGTTAGCCATGCATACACGTAAAGTTTGCAACTTTACGTGAAAAACATGCCTTAGAAGCTTGGATCTGTAATCTGGAACCTTGCCATGGCTTAAAAAGCATCTGCATGGATAAAGATCTGCAAGGACTCGGCGAGTTAGATGAACAACTCGGCGAGCCCGTTAAAGATGGCCATGAACTCGACGAGTGGATGAACAACTCGGCGAGTCCGTTGAAGATTTCCTTGTACTCGACGAGTCGTTCGAAGAATCGGCGAGTCGGCTAGGGTTTCTCCCAAATTCTTGGACACGTATGAACTCGGCGAGTTAAAGGGGAACTCGACGAGCCAATCAAGGATTTCACGACTTCTCGAGTTCAGGAAGGACTCGACGAGTCGGGGTTCTGCACTCGACGAGTCGAGTCAACATGGACTGTTGACTTTGACTGTGGACTTTGACTTGGACCAAGGGTTGACCAGTTGACTTCTGAGGGTATTCTGGTAATTTGGAGATTTATGAAAAAGGGTTTTTATGGTACATATAGGTGGTTGAGTTCGTGTTGGTGATCCGGGAGTTGAGCTTTCTTGTTTCCGACGGCAGTTGCGAGGTGAGTTATCCTCACTATACTAAGGGGTCTAAGGCACCAACGCCGACACATTGGATATGTTATCCTAGCAGTGTTAGATGTCGAGTATGAGTTAGTGTTACATGCTAGTGGTTATGCCAGTTGGGTAGATCTGTAGGACTTCCTGTGATGTTATATGATTATTGCATGCTCGGTGTTATGTTATATGATGATATGTTATGTGGGATGGGTTGAGGTTGTACTGCTCCGTGCGGTAGCCAACAAACCCTAGAGTATTCCAGATATGAGATGAGGGCCCAGTAGGCATTCCAGACTCATACTGAGCACTCGGGAGCATTCCAGATACGAGCTGAGGGCCCGGTAGGCATTCCAGACTCGTACTGAGGGCCCAGGGGTAATCCGGCTTGTAAAGCGGTGGATCCATTACATGTTTTTCAGTTTGTTATGATATGTTTATGTGGACTGTATGTGTATCGGTATTTTGGGGGAACTCACTAAGCTCTCGAGCTTACAATTTTAGTTTATTGTTTCAGGTACATCAGGGGATCGCGGCAAGGCGAAGGCGTGATCGTACACCTCCTCATGTTTTGTCTATGTTTCTGGGAAAACTCTGATAATTTACATTTTGAAAACAAAGTTGTAACGATTTTTAATGGTTTGAGATGTTTTTAAAAGTTTAAATTTGCTTGAATATTTTGGGTGTTACAATAAAGCTGGTGAGTTCATAAGCAATGTTTTTGTAATGAAAACCCATTGATGACTCTGTAAAAATGTTCGCATGGTTCCAAGAAAATCCAATATTTTCTTTAGTAAGAGTGAGATAATATCAATTTCATCTATAACCACTTAGTTCATTCTAGCCACGTATAAACCAATATTGAACAGACAGTTGACTATGTAAATCTGCCCTAAGTCCACAACCAAACAAGGAACAGGAAATGAGGCGGAAACCACACATTCCACAGTCTATCGAATATGCTCCATACGTAACCTTGATGCCTAAACTAAGGAATTATAGGATTAACTATGAATGTTTGTTACTGTATTCTGTTGTAGTATAGAAAAACGTTAGTTTGTATGTCTAGTTACTATCAACTGTAGTATGTGTGTATTCTTGTACAAAAACCTTTGTATAGTATGTTTTGTATGAAAACCCTGGCTAATATTAGTATGTAAAAGTAGTTTCATTACTTAAAGTAAAACCAATGAAGAATGAAATCATGTAAACAAATGATTAGTTTATACTATTGTGAGTTGTATAACCATGCTTGATATGACCTATTGACCTTTACGACGTTCTTCAAGTGTCGGTTAAATGACATTTGTCACCTCAGTCATGCATGCCTAACTGTAGGTAGCAGTTCAGGTGTGGGATTGTCCGTCCCGAATAGATCTATTCACAAATCTCACGTTCTCCCTCCAGGAGACTCTGGTTATACTATGGTAGGATTTAATTCAGTACACCTAAGGGTACAGTTTTGAAGTAGAGTCTCACAATTCTGTATAATCTAGTTTACGTGTAATTCTGTAGTGTTCGCTTGTATTTGGATCCGTTGCATACTGTATAAAGTAATAATTATACTTAAATAATTATTAAATGTTGTACTCTTGTAGTAATGTATATCATAAACTAAATAGGTCATAGTTTATATGTTTACCCATGTATGTAATCTGAATTGGTAAAAGCTGTGTATTGAATTCCCCAAACTATACCCTTTATAGTTTACTTGAAATGTTATGTACTTGGTTTGTAAATTGTTCTGAAAACTATGAAATTGTGTTTCCAAAATAAAAGTTTCCCTTATGCTCAACATAGTACACAAGGGATAAAATATCTATATATTTTATAAAACGTGGAAATTGTTTGACTGTATCAATTGCATAAGTTTAAAACTTGTTAAAATCATTTGTGTTTGGCTTGTATTCCCCCTGAAAACATTAAAAATCGTAAAATCGTAGGGGTATGAACTCACAGTTAGTTGTGTGCAACGTCGAATCAACGAACTGAAATGAAGACCCTCGATTCGTAACGTGTGGCACTTAACAGAATCCTATTAACAATGAAATACATATATGTATCTAAATTAGCGATTTCGTTAGATAAAGTGTTAGAAAAACACCTGTTTTCGGTTAAGGAATGTTATCGCGACTTGATCGAATCGAGGAAAGTGGATTTTCAGTCAATAGCACCACCTAGGGAGTGTGTACGGCCGTGAATGGGGTTTACGGCTGTAAAGGGAGTGTACGGTCGTGAACTGTGTACGGCCGTACACTGCCTCTTCGAAGGGTGCTTGAAACCCTAATGGGCCTTGTAAGCCCTAATGGACCCTAATTGACCCAATAAAACTCTAATGGGCTTAATGATTTTCAAGTGGGCCTAATAGGCCCAATAAAGCCCTAATTTACCTAAATGCCCAACAAATTGATAAATGGGCTAGTATTTGGATTGGAAAACCCTAATGCCAATAAAACCCTAATTTGGGGAATTAATCGGGACACACGGGAATTATTTAATAACTTGAGATATTAAATAATAATCATTGGCAAAAATGAATCTAAGCAATATTGGACTTAATGGATTAAGTTCTTAGAGGATTAAGTCCTTAATGGGTTAAGTCAGAAACACTTAACCCTAATCGTCATTTTATATGAAACCCTAATTTCACTTGGGTTTATTGTTGGGCCTTTCTATTGGGCCTTGATGATTGGGTTATTAAATGGGCCATCCAAGATCAAGCAAATGGACCAAAATAATTAATGGGCTTTGGGGTAAGGTCCATGTAAGGGGTTTGGTCCCAATTTGGACAATTGGGCCATAGATGGGCCATAGTTTGGGCCTTAATGATTATATGATGTTGGGCTTTAGAATAAGACCATGTAAAGGCTTAGGCCCAATTTGGAAAATTGGGCCATATGTTGGGCTTTGATTCCCAGTTGACTTTGGGCCTATGGATTGGGCCTTGGGCTTGAATAAGCCGAGCTTGGGGGTAATGTAGTAATTATCCAAAGTAGGTACTTATGGTTATGTAGTCGAGCCCAATTATTAATTGGGTATTGTTTGATGTTGACAGTTTGGGAATCTGTCATCCAGCAGCTGGGGTTGAGTCTGCGGGACTTCAGTAGTGTGTGATTGAGTCTGCGGGACTTCAGCAGTGCCAGGTGAGTCTCCTCACCATACCAATGGGTCTAAGGCACCAAGGCCAGCCCATTTTATGATATGTGGTATGCTAGTTGGTTATATGCTATGTGCTATGTTATTTGTTTATGTGATATTTGCATGAAAGACCATGGGGAGAGCCCATGGCACTTGTGTGTAAGACCATGTGGGGGAGCCCATGGCTTTTCAGGTAAAGACCATGGGGGAGCCCATGGCACATGGATGTAAGACCATGTGGGGGAGCCCATGGCTTTCCTATTAAAGACCATGGGGGAGCCCATGACACCGGATGTAAGACCATGTGGAGAGCCCATGGCTTTCCTATTAAAGACCATGGGGCATCCCATGGCACTTATGTGTAAGACCATGGGGGAGCCTATGGCATCCTGGAGTAAGACCTTGGGGGGAGCCCACGACATCCGTATATGTTTATATGAATGGCTATGTGATTGATATGGATATGTGTTTGATATAGTTATCTTATTGATATGGTTTATGTAGCTGTTATAGCTAATGTGGATTATATGGTTATGTGGATTGTGTGGGGTATGCTCTGGGGAACTCACTAAGCTTCGTGTTTACGTTTTTTAGTTTTGGTTTCAGGTATTTCATTTTCAAAGGAAAGTAGCCAGCTCGATCGCAGCGCATCACACTATGTTTTCCGCACAGGAGATCTTTGGGATTACACTCTGATATTATTTTATGATGACATGCTTGATTATTTCTACTCTGGTTTTGGCGTGACATGATATTATGGACGTTTTATTATACTGTTGGTTTTATAATTACTTTATTAAAACGAAATTTTTGGCATGTATTTTTGGGATGTTACATTGACTCTATGACCTGAGTATTCTTTCCGACTTAGGGCATCAGCTACTACGTTGGCTTTACCGGGATGATAACGAATTTTGCATTCGTAGTCATTGAGTAGCTCGACCCACCGTCGTTGTCTCATGTTGAGCTCCTTCTGGTCGAATATATGTTGAAGGCTTTTGTGGCTGTAAAGATAGTGCTTTTCGTACCATACAGGTAGTGTTTCCAGATCTTCAGAGCAAATACCACTGCTCCTAACTCAAGATCATGTGTAGTGTAGTTGACTTCGTGCGTCTTAAGCTGTCTTGAGGCATAGGCGATGACCTTTCCTCGTTGCATAAGAACACAACCAAGCCCTTGGTTGGATGCATCGCAGTAAACCACAAAGTCTTCTATCCCTTCTAGGAGGGATAGTATCGGTGCGCTGCATAAGGCTCGCTTCAGCGTTTGGAACGCCTTCTCCTGTTTCTCTTCCCAGTCAAAGGTCACACCTTTCTGGGTCAATGTAGTAAGCGGTTTCGCGATCCTAGAGAAGTTCTGAATAAACTTGCGATAGTAGCTAGCAAGACCTAGAAATTGACGAATTTATGTAGGAATCTTAGGAACTGACCACTTCTCAATGGCCTTTCTTTTGGAAGGATCCACGTGAATTCCCTCTTCTCTAACCACGTGACCCAAGAATTTGACTCTTCGAATCCAAAATTCGCACTTAGAGAACTTCGCATAGAGTTTCTCCGATCGTAGCGCTTTTAAGACCTGACGTAGGTGTTGACTATGCTCCTCCTTACTTCGAGAGTAGATAAGTATGTCATCGATGAATACAATAACGAACTGATTTAAGTAAGGATGGCACACCCGGTTCATTAAGTCCATGAAAACTGCGGGCGCATTGGTTAATCCGAATGGCATCACTACAAACTCGTAGTGTCCATAACTAGTTCGGAAGGCTGTTTTGGGAACATCTTCCTCTAAAACTCGTAACTGGTGATACTCGAATCTCAGATCAATCTTTGAAAAGTAGTTTGCACCTTGCAGTTGGTCGAACAAGTCGTCTATACGCAGTATAGGGTATCGGTTCTTGACAGTCAGTTTCTTTAGTTCTCGGTAGTCGATGCACATACAAAACGATCTGTATTTCTTCTTTACGAACAAGACCGGTGCTCCCCAGGGTGAGAAGTTTGGTCTAATAAAGCCCTTGCTGAGCAGTTCGTTCGGTTGACCGGATAGCTCCTGCATCTCAACTGGTGCTAATTGATAGGGTGATTTGGCTACTAGGGTAGCCCCTGGAACTAAGTCGATTCTGAACTCGACTTGACGTTGTGGGGGTAATCCTGGTAGTTCTTCGGGAAAGACATCGGGAAAGTCGCGCACTTCTGGGATGTTCTTAATGTCTTTCGCCTCTTGGCTCATATTAACTACATGAGCAAGGAATGCATGACATTCCTTCCGTAAGTACTTCTGGGCTTGTATAGTTGAGATGATTTGAAGGTTTGTGCCTGGTTTGTCGCCATAGATAACTAAGGTTTCGTTAGACGGTAGATTAAGATGAACGACCTTCTCAAAACACATGATGTTAGCACGATGAAGACTCAACCAATCCATGCCGATAATGACGTCGAAACTTTTAATTGAGACAGGCATGAGGTCGATTGGAAATGAATGGCTATCTAGAGATAGGGTACATCCTATGTATATATAGCTAGTGCTCTCAGTCTTTCCGTTAGCCATTTCTACGGTGAACGATTCTTTTAGTGCTCATGGTTGTTGTTTAAGTAAGTGTGCAAATTTTTGGTTCACGAAGCTCCTCTCCGCTCCACTATCAAATAATATGCATGCATAAGAGTTATAGAGGAGAAACGTACCAGTGACCACTGTAGGGTCTGCTACTACTTCCTCATGGCCTATCGCCAAAACCCTTCCCACTCCGCCAGCGTTCCCTGCCTTCGGCAGTTCCTTATGTAGTGACCAACCTCGCCACACCCGTAGCAAGCCTGGCCCACTCCAACGCTAGGGACCTGGGTAATTGGTCTAGCCGGAGCTTTGTAGAAACGGGCACTATGCCCCTTCCTATTGCAGTTTGCACACTGCATTTCTCGCTTGCACTTTGGCAAGCTCCCAGCATACTGTTTCACCGGCGCAGTGGCAGCAGGTGCTGTCACGGCATGAACAACCACGATCTGTTGCTTCTTGGTAGAGTTCTACGCCGAGTTGCTCTTCTTCTTGTCCGAAAACTTCCGCTTGTTGTCGGCTGTTTTGGTTGGTTCTGGGATAGCCAGGGTTGTTTTTGGTGTGTGGACTTCATGATCTATGAGTCGCTGTGCCAATCGTTTGGCACTGTCGAAGGTAGAGGGGTTTGACGCTAATACATGCCCCTGAAATGGAGGCACCAGCCCCCAAATATACCTCTCAACCTTCTTTCCCTCAGTATGGACCATTCCTAGACATAAAGCCACCAGATCACTGAACCTGGCAGTGTAGGCTACTATGTCGGAGCCCTTCATGGTTAGGCTCTAAAGTTCCTGTTCAAGTTTTCTAAACTTCTCCCCTCGGGAAGTACTCCTCAATCTTCAGCTCCTTCAGAGCTTCCCATCCCATTGCGTTAGCCACTATTAGAGTAAGTGACTTGACATGGCTATTCCACCATGTGAGGGCTCTGTCTGAGAAGGTGCAGACAGTAAATTTTACTTTGCTTCCTTCCGGGCAGGAGCAAATCTCAAAGATCGACTCAGTTTTCTCAAACCATTGCGATAGAGCAATGATTCCCCCTCTACCATTGAAGAATCTGGGTTTACAGTTGGTGAAGTCCTTGTACGAACACTCCCTAGAGCGCACGTGAGCATCACCTTGGGTAGAATTTATAGCTGTTCCACCCCCGCTAGT
The DNA here is from genome assembly GCF_052849685.1 of Lactuca virosa. Classification (NCBI taxonomy): domain Eukaryota; kingdom Viridiplantae; phylum Streptophyta; class Magnoliopsida; order Asterales; family Asteraceae; genus Lactuca; species Lactuca virosa. Next base: position 289,592,987 of record NC_136432.1, on the reverse strand, counting down.
ACTGCTAGCGTTGAATTATGTTAGGGATACCGTAACAGCCGCCGCCACTGCAACGTGAAGTACTGCAGGGTCGTATTGTGGAGGAGGTGGTGGTGGTTGAGTTGGATTTATCGGAGGATTGCATCTCGTAGATCTACGTGGAGGAATCTTTGAACTGAAGTTTACAAAGATGAAGATAACGGTAAGCATTCAATAGAGAGAATAATGAGAGTGATCCATGAACTAAATCACCATAGTTCAACAATTAGATGAGAGTGTGATTGTAATAAAGATCTAACAATAGAAGGATGAAAGCATTTGGACAAGATTTCCCAGGAGATTAGATGTCTGTCAATATCATTGGTATTAAAGATGTAATAAGTTCGGGAAAATTGACCTTGGAGTAGGTCTTACATCATACCAGAAATGAGAAAATTTTGACAACACAAATACCTAACAGACTGAAGGTTTAAGGTCTTAACATAAGTAGGAAATTAATACTAGAGTCTATACATAGACCTAATCTATATCCAAAAGAGAGAGTAGAATAGACTCTACTCGCGAGGGGGTTGTTCTGGTTGGTACTTGATTCAGCCCTGGATTCAGCTAGCTGCTGTTCTGTTTCCCATACACGCCTTTGTTGTGCCACTTGGTTCTGACGAAGATCCCTAACTTCAGATTGGTAGGCATTCAGCTCTACCTGTAGGGCGTCAGTACGAGTCCTTTCCAAGTTCTGGTCATCGGTCAGATGACGGAGACGAACTGTATTGACTCCGGAGTTAGCACGGATCTCCATGACTTGGTCGAAGTTTGCTCTTCCCTGCTCAGCATTGCGAGCAACACGACGCACCAAGACAGGAAGGACTCAGTCTGTTGAGCCTCCCTCATTCAAATTGTAGAAGCTCCGGTCGCCATTGTAGGGAGGTGGTTGTCCCTGTTCTTGGCTCCACCTTCCCAAGTTCACCGTAAGGGTGAGATACTTACGATTTTGAGGTAAAAGGAGACCCTTTTTAGGATGATACTTGATAGATAAATGATGTATTCACGGCTGGAAATGGAGAAGTGAAGAGAAAAATGGCCAAAAATCATGTATATGGCATGAGTTCACGGCCCAAGATGGGTTCACGGCCGTGAACTACTTTTGATGGTGTTTCCGGCTCGATTGCAACTCAATGATCTCAAGATAACACATCTTAACACACAATCCCTTAAGTGTACTAGGCCTAGAACTCATAGATTGACCCTTAACTCAGTAAAAGATAAAAGAAACAAGTCTGAACTTTTGATTGATTTGATTGACTTTACAAGATAGAAATTTCGGGTTGTCACAAACTAATTCCTCATTAATAAGTATAATGATCTATAAAGTAACTAAATGTTTTTATAAATTCCCAATCTTAGTTACTTTAGGAAAAAAATATGAAAATGATGCTATTCCATGAAATTACACTTTGTACCCTGCCAAGTCATTAGGGGAGCGTGCGTGGATAACCGGCACACTTATTTGGGATTAGCAATGGTGGAAAATGGTAGCTCGATGTTTATCATAGATCAATGGTGCGTGTGTGGTTAACTGGCACATTGATTAGGTGGTAAATGACATCAAGAGTACCAAGTACAGTTGCATGGTTATTCACACCTTGTTTGTGATCCTCGGTATCCCAGTCACAAACTTGAAGGGCATATCGAGATTTAAACATGCCATTGAAAAGTTCAATGAATCTTAAAAGAATCTAGGAATTTCAATTCATTTAAAACTTAATTTTCTTTTTTCGTTTTTCATGGTGGAAATTGGTAAATCGTCTTTTCCCTACCTTCAAATTATTTGCAATTAGATTACGACATCCCTTTTCTGATTTGTAAATAATTGTGTTGGGTCATGGCCCTAATTTCTCATTTGGGTGTTAAATTGGGGATTATTATCTAATCTAAACTTTGTCTCTTTTCTTTTTCAGATGTCTACTCAAAACAACAACGCTTCTGGCTCAACCCCTTCTGGCTCATTCTCACTCATGAACTTGTGTGGGAGGGTGATATTTTATGGGTACAATTTTAATGATTGGATCCGCAACATCCGCATGGTCACCCTCTACGAGGACAAAGAGTATGTTCTCAACAAGGAGCTAAAGGAGATTGACACCAACACTGCTACTCCTGAAGAAATTGTTGTGTACGAAACTCATGAGAGAGATGCTACGAAGGTTCATTGCAACATGCTCGCAACAATGACTGCTGAACTCCAAAAGTCCTACGAGGACTACTATCCATTCGAGATGCATCAAGATTTGATGGAAATGTATCATCAAAGTGCTACGCAGGAAAGGTACGAGATCATCGCCTCGATGATCACTACCAAAATGAAGGGTGGAGAGTCCATCATGACCCACTTGCAGAAAATTCAAAGGTATGTGGACCGCTTGCTGAAGTTGAATGTAAACTTCGATGAGGAGCTGGCCATAGATATCATTCTACACTCCTTACCTCCTTGTTACGACCAGTTTCGTATTACCTACCACATGAACAAGGAGGAGGTCACTCTAAGCATGCTTCAAGGCCTGCTAAGGACTGCTGAGAGTAGTCTAAAAGGCTAATCTATTGCATCTACTCCTACTATTGCTGCCCCTGTCTTGGCTATTGGGCAAGGAAAAGGAAAGAAAAGGAAGGCTCCTTCTATGAGCCACAAGGGAAAGTCTCACGATGGTACCTCTTCTAGTGGAACAAAAGCTTGTCCTGTTGCTCCCTCTTCCAACCCGAAGGATGCAGAGTGCTTCTACTGCCACGAGAAAGGGCATTGGAAATGAAGCTGCCCAAAGTATCTGCAAGATATCAAGGATGGGAAGATAAATCCCACCTTCGCATGTATTTATACTATTCATTCTACTAAATCATCACATGTTATGTCTTGGGTCCTCGATATAGGATGTGGTTTTTACATTTGTTCTAATTTACAGGGTCTAAGAAGAAGTAGGGATGTGGAGCATGGGAAGATAAACTTGATCATGGGGAATAGGAAAGTGTCGCCTGTCACCAAGATTGGAGTTTACTCTTTAGTGCTTAGTAGTGGGTTAGGTTTAGATTTGAATAATTGCTGCTATTCGTCAGAAATGACACGAAACATTATTTCTTTTCATGGTTTGTATAAACAAGGTTTTAGATTTTCATTTAATAATGAAACTGGTTCTATTAATGCTTTCTTTAATGGTACTGTCTATTTTGAAGCATTACCTTGTAATGGAATATATGAAACTGTGATGGTTTTAGACAACTTAGGAAATGATGTATTGCATATCGATTCTTCTAATGGTTTGGACAAAGAATTCTTGTGGCTTGTCTTCTTGGACATATCAACAAGAAGCGCATAGCCCAACTCCAAAAGTATGGAGTGTTGGAGTCATTCGACCTTAGGGATGATGACATGTGCGAGTCTTGTTTACTTGGAAAGATGACCAAGTCACCCTTCACTGGTACTTGTGAAAGGGGTGAGGGTTTATTGGATCTCATACATACCGATGTATGTAGGCCCTTTAGATCCACCACAAGTGATGCGAACCACTTCTATGTGACTTTCACCGATGATTATAGCAGATATGTGTATATCTACTTAATCAAGCACAAGTCAGAAACCTTTGAAAAGTTCAAAGAGTTTAAGCAAGAAGTGGAGAATCAGCTGGGCAGGAAAATTAAGATGATCCGATCCGATCAAGGAGGTGAGCACCTTAGCATCGAGTTCCACGACTACCTCAAGGAATGCGAAATTGTTTCGCAATTGACGCCACCTAGGACACCGCAGTTTAAGGGTGTGGCTGAGAGGAGCAATCGAAGCTTGTTGGACATGGTTGGTTCCATGATGAGTCGAGCTTCGTTAGCTATCTCATTCTGGAGGTACGCCTTAGAGACTGCCACTCATATCCTTAATCTAGTACCAACTAAGAAGGTTGCCAAAACACCTCACGAGATGTGGACAGGGAAAGCTCCCTCGTTGTCACATATCAAGGTTTGGGGTTGCGAGGCTTTCGTAAGACGAGAGACTCACAACAACCTCGATCCTCATAGTGAGCGGTGTATTTTCATCAGCTATCCACAGAAGTCCTTTGGATATCTCTTCTATAGACCAAGTGACAATGTTGTCTTCGTTGCGAGGAGAGGGGTTTTCCGAGAGAGAGAACTCATATGCCAAGAGGACAGTGGGAGGCAAATTGATCTTGAAGAGCTTCAAGAATCAAGTGGTGAAGGAGCCTCTAACATTAGCGATCAATCCGAGGAGGAAACTCCTGTTGAAACAATTGACGAGTCCTTACCTCTTAGACGTTCCAGTAGAGTTAGTGTGCCACCCGTATTATATGGTTTCCATATAACTGCTGAGGATGATATGTTTATTAGTGATAGTACACTGATAAATTTGGATGAACCTAACAACTACAAGGAAGCCATGGCGGGCCCTGAGTCTACGAAGTGGAAAGAGGCTATGGACAGCGAGATTCAGTCCATGTATGACAATCAAGTTTGAAACTTGGTTGACAATGTACCAGGTCGTAAGACGGTCGGGTGCAAATGGATCTTCAAGAAGAAGACCGACATGGATGGGAAAGTACACACATATAAGGTGCGATTGGTTGCGAAGGGCTTTACTCAAACTCCCGGAGTTGACTATGATGAGACCTTCTCACCAATAGCGAAGATTAAATCTATAAGGGTTATGCTAGCCATAGTTGCGTTTCATGATGATGAAATATGGCAGATGGATGTCAAAACCGCTTTCCTTAATGGAAAGTTGGCTGAAGATGTTTACATGAGTCAGCTAGAGGGTTTTGTCAATGCAGAGCACCCTAAAAGAGTGTATAAGCTTGAGAAATCCATTTATGGATTGAAACAAGCATCTCACAGATGAAATCTTTGTTTTGATGAGAATGTAAAAGAGTTTGGCTTTTCGAGAAGCGAGGATGAGTCTTGCGTATATGTCAAAGCTAGTGGGAGTATAGTTAGCTTTCACGTATTGTATGTGGATGATATACTACTCATAGGAAACGACGTCCCAACCCTACAGGAGGTTAAGTCCTGGCTTGGGAAGTGCTTCGCTATGAAGGACCTCGGAGAAGCTGCTTATATTCTTGGGATAAGGATATTGAGAAATAGGAGTAAAAGACTAATAGAACTTAGTCAAAGTACTTACTTGGATAAAGTGTTAAAACGTTTTAGCATGGAGAATTCCAAGAAAGGAGAATTACTGATCCAAAGCAACACCAAGTTGAGTAAAACTCAAAGCCCGAGTACCGAAGCCGAGATAGCAGAGATGAGCTGAGTACCTTATTCTTCCGCAGTTGGCTCAATCATGTATGTTATGACGTGTACTCGCCCCGATGTGGCCTTCGCTTTGAGCATGGTCAGCAGATATCAAGGGAACCCTGGTAGAGCACATTGGATCGCAGTAAAAAACATCCTCAAGTACCTACGAAGGACTAAGGAATGGTTCCTTATCCTCGGTGGGAGTGATGACTTGAGAGTGCGAGGGTATAGTGACACTATTTTTCAGACCGAACGAGATAATTTCCACTCTCAGTTGGGCTGGGTCTTTACCCTGAACGGAGGAGCAGTGACTTGGAAAAGTTCCAAGCAGGAGACTGTAGCTGATTCAACATGAGAATCAGAGTACATAGTAGCAAGCGAAACGTCAAAGGAGGCAATATGGCTAAAGAACTTCATTGGAGACCTTGGAGTTGTACCGGCCATAAAGGAGCCTATGGAGAATTTCTGTGGTTACGAAGGTACGGTTGCCTTGACCAAGGAACCGAGGGATCATGGCAGATCCAGGCATATCGACAGAAAATATCATTTCATTAGACATCGGGTAGAAGAGGGACTCCTCGTAGTAAAGAGGGTATCGTCAGAGGAGAACCCAACAGATCCCCTTATGAAGGGACTGAGTAGGGTTAAGCACTTGCAGCATGCTAGCAGCAGAGGGCTGAAGGACGCTATTAGTTTTAGTGATTAGATAGCTTTTAGAAACTTGTAATAGATAAATTGTAATTAACATTTGATGATTAAATAAATGAGTTTTATTTATAAGTAAAGTTACTGTCTTGTGTTAATTATTTACTATTGTTTCACTTTGCATGTTTTGACTTCCTAAATAATAAGATTATTTAAACTATCCATAGTTGATCATACGATGGAAGTAAGTATGAATCAAGACTGTCATGAATTGGCTTGTAGATTGTCTAAGTGTTTAGACATAGCAAAAGTTTGCTGCAACATTCATGAGTTCTTCTGAAATATGATTTGAGTATTGGATTAAACCCGCGCTCACATGAATCACTTCATGGAATTTAATCACGAGTTATTGTGAGACGATAATATCATATAGTCTTTAAACCTAGATATATGAGTTGTTGTTTACGAGTTGGTTGTGCATTGATAATGCATAAACGCATCAGTAACTTGATGTTATAAAACGCATTGTTGTGTAGGATTTGATGAGTAAATAGTACAAGCATATAATTTGAAGTTTATCTGTTCCTTTTATCCTACGAGGGTAAAAGCGATATCTTAGGCCCCTTGATGATTTTGTTTTGACTTATGTGTTGGGCCCGACCAGGACTGAATAGATGTGTTTAATTAAGTTCTATGTCAGATAAATCAGTGATCGAGAAACAAACTGTTGGACAATAAGTATAACTATGTTCCATGTAATTGTCCACACAATATCTTGAGAACGGAGGATTATATGATCCCTTACCTAAAGGACATGTCAGAGTTCGACAGCGGCTTTTGAGAGCTACCATTGCTAATCGGATTTTAAAGTTGTACTTTCATTTATAGTTATTAGACTTATCCAAGTAGGAGACTGTTCGATTAGGTGTCCAAGCCCATAACTATATATGGTATGTACTTGACCCGATTGTGGCATGGTTCTTTTTGGTTGCCTTCACCAAAGCAACTTGACTAAAAGAATTATCGAGAAAGAGGATAAATGTGATTTATTAATATATTATGAGAATAATATATTAAAAGAGAAATCATATTATTTAATTAACATTAGACAAGAATTAATTTAGAATTAATTTTGTGGTCAAAAGAGGTTAATTGAATTAAGGGGATTGATATTGTAATTATGTGATAATTGCAATAATGGGATGAGGACCTCTTGGATAAGAGGTGGACGGAATCTTATGGGAGCCCATAAGGATTTTGTCCCAGGACAGGGTTCTGGAAGGTTCCTATGGGCTGCTTAGGGCTTAAGCAATCATATTAGGTATTTGACTGAAACCCTAATCCCACACCTATATAAAGACCCCCTTGACATCTTATTTTCAGCTACAAGAAACCCTAGAAGGATCCCTAGAGCCGAAATGATCCTTCTTCCTCTCTCTGTAACATTCTCCAATTGCTTGTGGTCTTTGTGATCGATTAGAGGTATTACATTTGTGATACTAAGCGCTCAAAGGTTCAAGGTTATCTAGCTTCAATTGAAAGGTAACATTCTTAATTGTTATTTATGTGGATTTCAATTTTGGTATGCTAGATTTAGGGTTTACAAGCTTTGGATGATTATTACATGTACAATTAGAAAAACCTAGATCCAAAGCTTTATGCTGTCAATATCATACATTTAAATCAATAAAAATTGACTTCTTCAAAAAGAACACCCCATTCTCATATATATATATATATATATATATATATATATATATATATATATATATATATATATATATATATATATATATATATATATATATATATATATATATATATATATATATATATATATATATATGCTTTTGTATCTTTTATGAAGCTTTTGGAATCCATTTAAGATTCAAAACCAGAGATAACCCATTTCACACCCATTGCATTGGAGAAAAACACTGATTTGAAGAAAATGATATCAGCTTCTTAGTTGGAAAACAAAAGTTACCAAATACCTCATTGAACCAACCATAAACCTTTCTCTTTTCTCCAGCTTCTAACACCTCCATCTGAACAAAAGTGAGAATTGAATCTTCTTTCAACATGCTTGGCTTGTACTTTCTGAACTTTTTCACAAGAATGAGGGACTTGTACTTTTGGAATCCAAACCTTTTTCATTTTACTCTTCTTCTTCTTCTTCTTCTTCTTATTCTTCTTTTTCTTCTTCTTCTTCTTTTTCTTCTTCTTTCTTTTCAGATTTTGAGACTTTAAATATGATTTTCGGATCTGAACATGTTCATCACATTTTGTGATGTGAACATTAGAAGTCTATTGAACACAATCATTTGGAGTTTGGTAAATCTGAACTTCTTGAATAATAGGCTTTCTGTAAGAAACCATTCCTTCAAAATTATCATGAAAACATGAAAAATCTTTTGTTTGAGTTCCAATATAACAAAGCATCTTCACTTTCATGATTTCTGAATTTTTGCATTGAGATTTGTCTTCAGAACTACCAGATTTGGATTATAAACTTCTGAAAAACTTGAAACACTTGACTCCCCCTCAACAAGAAGATCTGGAGTCACCTTTTTCTCAGAAACTTGAAGAACTTCATTAACTTTATCATTAACACCAAGAACATCATATTTTACTTTTTCTTTTCTTTTCAACTCCAAAATCTATTGTTTATTTTCCAAATCCAAATGTGCTTTGATAATAAAAACTTGTTCCTATGCAGGCTCATTTTTATACAAAAATTTCACACGTCCTTTTTCTATATTATGCAAATATGCATTTTTATCAATTTTTCCATCAACATAGAGATTATACATTTTACTGGCACTTTGCGAAGGTTTTATCATACCATATATAAGATACCAACGATCTGTATTTGAAAGACTAAATTTTGGATCTATAACTTTCATTCCTAGTTCTTTAATTAAAGTTAACAACTTTGAAATTGACGAATCCATCATATCTTCAACAAGAAATAAGACCTGATAAGATTTCTAGAGAGAGAAAAGAGATCTGAGATGATCTTTAGAGAGAGAAAACGAATCAAAGCACAAATATGAGTATAGAACTCGAATTTCTTATTATATTTCACTTTCAAAACTTGAATCACGAACAAATCAGATGATAGAATGGGTAGAAAATAACAGATCTGAACTGAGTTTTGCAAAAATAAGAGATATTTCACTTTTCTACAAAACTTGAAGAACAGCGTGAGATTCATGAAAACAATTTCGCCATATTAGATCAATTATTGCATTAATCGCTGAGATCTACAAGAACCTGCTCTGATACCACTTGTTAGGTCGAAAAACAAGATGACGAATGCAAAATCTGAAGAACAATCATGAATCAATTACCATAAAGTTGCAAGTAATCTGTCAAAGTTTTTGTATATCATTGATTTGGAAATTGGATGTACAAAGAACTTTTTGAGGAAAAAGCTTACCTAACAAGCTAAGCTAATGACTATATATAGGGAAAATAAAAGATTTACCAAAAATACGAAACCCTAAAAGTCTTAAATAATTAACAAAAATGTCAAATCAGTTTCAGTATCTCAAATACTCAACACCAATGTATATAAAGATGTCGCTGACATCACAAAGAAGTGCCCAGAATGTCAGGCATTCGCCTCTTCCAGAATCAGGCCTCCACAACCCTAACCAGCATCAACAGCCCTTGTCCTTTCCACGAATGAGGCATAGATATCGTTGGTTCATTCCTAGCAGCCCCAGGGGAACTAAAATTCCTGATAGTCGTTGTCGATTACTTTACCAAGTGGATTGAAACTGAGACCTTAGCCACGGTCACGGGCATACAGATGATAAAATTTATGTGGAAAAACATCCTAACGAGATTCGGCACACCCGGAGTCCTAATAAGCGACAATGGTACACAGTTCAAGGGCAGCCCCTTCAAGGAGTGGTGTGAAGAAAAACAGATACACCGCCGGTTTACCTCCATAGCATACCCACATACCAGTGGCCAAACTGAGATATCGAACAAGATCATTGTCAATGGCCTAAAGAAACGCCTGATGAGATCAAAAGGAGTCTGGGTCGAAGAGCTACTAATGGTACTCTAGTCATACCAGACCACCTCAAGGTCCAACAAATGGGAAACACCCTTTACCCTAACATATGGAACTGAGGACGTACTCCCACTTGAAATTTTGAGCGAATCATTGTGGGTGACAACCTTCAATGCAAAACACACTGCACGTAAAAGAAGAAGCTGCCTAGCTTCGGCAAGTAGCATACAAGGCTCGCGTTGAAAATTTCTACAACAGGCGGGTACGAGCAAAAAATTTCAAGATTGGAGAATGGGTACTAAGGAAGAACGAATCCAGTCGCTCGGAGCTGTAGGGCAAGCTAAGCGTTGTCTGGGAAGGACCTTAAAAGGCCACAGGCATACACCGGAATGGAGCGTATTCCTTGGAAGCCCAAGATGGAATATCAATTCCCCGGATCTTGAACACATAGAACCTCCGCCATTTCTACTCTTAAGCAGTAGACACAAGCTGGCACGACAAGACCCCAAGCGAATGGTCCCATCCCAATGTGAAAGCGGGTAAATGACGCAGTGTAGCCATCCCTCGGCTCTCGCAGGGTAGTGTTACCATCCTACGAGGATGTTATCGACCGGGGAACGGAAGCTAGTAATTCCCAAAGAAACACACGCACATGTATGTGTGTGTGTGTGTGTGTGTGTATATATATATATATATATATATATATTTCCTTCTTTCAAAAAAGGAAAGATAACGATAAGGGTCCTCTTTCCCAAAGCTTGGTACACATAAAAAAAAGTCGCTCACATTTACCGAACGACAACAAGGACTGATCATCCATGTCGTTCGAGCGAAATTGTTGCAAGAACACGACCATAGGTTTCAAAGGCTCATAACCTTTCCCTAAAACTATGTCAATAAAATCAAAAGAGCCACGACTCCTGACTGCAACTAAATAGAGGCTTCAAAGGATCATAACCTTTCCATCGAAACACATAATACCTAAGTCCCCGTGCCTTGAGGTGATGATATCGGCCTAGCTTAGATGACTGAGGCTGGAGTGCGACCCTCTTAGGCCCATGACTTAAAGCAAACCCTACAAAGCAGACCAGCTAAAAGTTCGTATCCAAAGGCAGGCCGATGCCTCGACCCTACGAAGGCAAACCCACGACTCAAACATGAGCCACACTTAAGGCACTCCCAGTGCAAAGCCAAAAAATGAAGAGCACACGCACCACAAAGGCCAACATTGACCTTTGCTGTGAACCGCCCGGGATGTTAGGAAAAAGCACAATAAGCCAAAAATAACTAATGCATCCAAAGTTAAAATTGGTAAATTATCCACCGGACATTCCCAGATTTCAAGGCCACACATGGCCATAAATGAAACAACAACAAAATAACACTAGACAGAAGATGAGAAAGTTCAAATATCATGTGCAGGGGAGGAGATGGCATGATAATCGGAGTCAGATTCACAACACAACTGGAGAAGTCCGGCAAGATCCAATTCGCCCAAGAAAAGATATGAGCAAAATCCATCTCGTCGAAGGCCTTCATAGATGCATGCATGACATCAGTAGACTGCACCACAAAACTAGGCTCTGACGAATCATACTTACCGACAACCACCTGCTTCTGCACAATCTCCTTTCCACTCTCCACATCGGCGGCCATACACGCGACCTTCACATGCCGAACCCCAAGGGCAAACATGTCGCTTTCAACAACCCACTCCACCACACGAACTACAAACTTACGAAGGACCCAAGCCAGATCCTTTTTCCAAAGCTTTCCTGTAACATCCGAACTCCCAGGTATCAATTTGAATTGTTTTATATTCATTTTGACAGGGCAACTCGACGAGTTGGAGGCCCCAACTCGTCGAGTAGAGATTGACATAGACGCGTGGGTTTTAGAGTCAACTCGACGAGTTGGAGGACCCAACTCGACGAGTAGGAGCTGAGCGTGAAAACCTTAATTTTCAGGGTTTGCACCCTATTTAAAGGACCTTAATTAAGTCCTTTACCCCGCCTCCCTCATCACCTTATCACCCTGAGAGAAACCCTAATCGAGCTATCTTCCACTGTGAGAGAGAGTGAGGCTAAGAGTGTATGTTTTGGTGCATTCTTTGAAGGAACTTGAGGAGTAAAAGGCTTGGAACGAGGAGGAGTCTCTGGATCTGGCATCCATTCAGTGTTTACGACCATTTGGAGGTAAAAAGCCATTACCTTGATCATTTTTTTGCTAGATCTCTCCATTAGGGAGTTTATGGATTTTTAGCATTTATTGAGTCATTAATGAGCTTACCACGAAGCTAAGACTTCAGATCTGGACATTATTAGGCCCTTTAGGCCAAAAGACTCAAGCTTTATCAAGCTTTAGCCAACATCCATGCCTTAAATCCTTTGTTGAGCTTTGTTTTGGAAAAGTTAGCCCTAAATGCCATGCATGGACGTAAAGCTTGCAACTTTACGTGGTATTTCAGCCTTTGAAGGCTAGATCTAGAGTTTGGGGCTTTAGTCTCGCTAAAAATCGTCTGAATGAGTGATTGGTCTGAAGGAAATCGACGAGTTGGTTAGCCAACTCGATGAGTTGGTTAGGGTTTCCCCCATTATCCTGGACGCAGTGCAAACTCGGCGAGTTGAGTTGGGTTTTCCCGATTTTTCTGAGAACAGGAGAAACTCGACGAGTCGCATAGATGCACTCGACGAGTCGGGTCAACATGGAGTCCTTGACTTGAGCATTGACTGCCGTTGACTTTTAGGGTTTGGTCAAGTTGTGGACTTTGGAGGCCATGGAGGGGTAAAATGGTCTTTTACCCTTTTCAAGAATTAGTAAAGGGGGTTAGCTTAACATCTTTAGAGTTGTTTTATAAATTTTTAATTAGATATGATTATTCTATATGTAGGCGGAGTCTAAACCGACCGTTGAGTACAAGACATACTTGCTTTACCGACGAGGTGAGTCTTCTCACTATACTTACCTGAGTGGTAATTACCGTGCGACCGGACGGTCTTATCTGAGTTATTGACCGGAGGGTCTTGTGTGCTTACTGAGTTATGTGATATTATGTATTCTATCTTTGTGATTTATGTTGTATATTATTTTGTGCCTTATTGAGTTAGGACCAGAGGGTCAAAACCAAGTTGTGAGACCAGAGGGTCTTCACTGAGATACTGGACTGGAGGGTCCAACCCGAGCTGTGAGACCGGAGGGTCTTCACTAAGACACATGACCGGAGGGTCCTTATCGAGATATAGCCATGAGAGGCTAATTATTTGTGTATGCTATTTTGAGGAACTCAATAAGCTTTGTGCTTATAGTGTTGTGTGAAATGTGTTTCAGGTACATCTCAGGATCACGGGAAGGTGTCTGCATGATTGTACACACCAGGTAGAGATTATGTTTTGAGGATTCTGGGATATTATCAAACATTTTATTGTCTTGTGTTTTGAACAACTTATAAACTTGGGTTTGAGTAATGTGAAACTGTGTTTTGTGTGGTTTTAAAAATGAACCTCCCCATCCAGGAACGATACATGATCCTCGACGGCAGACTTCTCCCCCGATAACATGATGTAGTACTCATCGATTTTACGCCTCTTCTCTTCACAGAGTGATTCCCTCTCCCTGAGCTTGTCACGCTCAGCCTTGACAGCAGCCGAATCCGCCAAATCGGCCCCAATATAACGAAGACGATCAACTACAGCCACTAAGTAAGGAGCGACATGGGCTGTAGCGTACTGAAGCTCGTTCGCCATATGGGAATAAGACAGAAGGTCAAGTGACTCCAATGTAGCCAGAGGAAACGCGTGTCGACGCCACTCGTGGGCAAGGCTCCAACCAGGAAGATACACTCCAGAAGAACTTGTGGGCAAGGCTCCAACCAGGAAGATACACTCCAGAGAAATCTCATTGTCCTCGGTCCGACCATCTCTAACAGCCGAGGGATATCGTCATCAACAATATCAATCACCAAGGGAGACTCCACAAGCAAAGAATCAATGTGGTGCCGCTTACGTAGTCGTTTGCCAATCGAATCAACACCACTACCATTCGAAAGGGCAGATTCCACCAGCGCACCCCATCTTCAAGAGATCACTCGACTCCCACTGACGGGTTAGTCCCCATCCACATGTAACCCATTAGAAGGAGACAATATACCCGCACTAAAAGAAGAAGCACACCTCCCTACCCGGCGGCGGCCGAAACAACATATTCTTCCACCCGAGAACCACGGGTAGGAGCCGGAAGAGAATCCACCAAAGGAACTTCGTGGTACTGTAGCTCACCCTTGAATTGACCACACATCACCCTCTCAGGGGAAAAAATTTCCTTGGAACCTGCGATCAGAGGAACAACACAAACCAATCGCTCTCATAATCAAAATAATCACCCAACAAAAAAACAGAGAAAAAAAAAGAGAAAATAGGGGGGAGGGAAGTGATACTTACCATCCTTCACCACATAAAACCGGGGCATCATCCCTCTGGTCCACCAAGTAACACTCATCCCTGCCGCCTCCAATATGTAGTCTGGCTATTCCTCCCCGTTGAAACAAATCCCCTTCAATGCTTGAGTGGTGGACAAACTGGCGTCCGACAGTTGAGGGGCCCACTCCGAGGAGATCGACACACGGGGATAACCAGGACCAACCAGGTCGTTGTTAACCCACAACCACCAGGTTTGCCAATTCTTCCGAGGGGCCTTTTGGTTAATGATGAAAGTGTGCGTATTGCAACACTGAGGAAAAGTATGGATGCCAGATTGGTTGGAGGAGTTGAAAAAGGCCTGGAAGGCCCAAAAATGGGGAAGCACACCCAAGGTTGGACATGCTAACTCAAAAAACGACAATTTTAGTAACAACATTAGGCGTAAGATTGTGAATGGAGAAACCATACTCCCTCATAACTTCGTCGAAGACAACCAAGACCAGAAGACGGAGCCCAGCCTCGAAAATCGACATAGGAATTCCACCCTTCCCTGTCGGCGGCTGGTAAAAGATAGCACTTTCCTTTGGAAACTGCACTCCATGATCGGGCATAAATCCAAAATGAAACTGTAATGACTCGAACTCCTCCGTTGTTGGGTCGTTCCGTGATCGAGTAGACACCATAACAAACAGAGGATAAGAATGCAACGGAAGAAAATGGAAAAGGGAGAAAAGCCAAAGATACACAGAAGCGTAAAAGATACAGGAGAATCCAACTGCTCCCTAATAGGGGAAGTTAAAAATGTGAAGTGGGAGAATCGAATGGTTTCAACAGTAAAAACTGCCTACATAGGGCGGCCCTGCCATGTCAGCAGCTATCAGGACCATCCCACACCAAATATGTCTCCAGGTCAAAGCCAGAACAACTCAGCTATCCCAAGAAAATGTTGATGTCTACTAGCCTAGGGGACTTGTTAACGTATCCCACTAAGAATACGTCAAACGTAACAGAGCCCACGTCTGATAAACGTGGTAGTAAAGGATTGACGTATGCCTAGCGCCGAGACCACGCCCACGCCCTTACCCTCGCAATCTCATGTTTATTCCTTGGCGCCCAAGCACTAAAGCCAACTCAGAGACAAAAGAATACCAGTCCTCTCTTAGAGCGACAAGTGTAATACTCAGGGCCATGCCTCCTGACAATTCTGCACCAATGGCAGATAACTACTAGTGGAGCACGATCCACCAATGAGATGCCTAAATGACCTACCGGCCCCACAGGGACCAAAAGGTATTGTCAGGATCTTGTCCCCGTCATGACAGGTATAATTAGAACCTTTCACCTTCAGGAGAAGGGGGACCTCTCACTCACTCTTTTGTTAAACCCATACTCTCTCAACTAGTCACTAACTTGACCGTCGGAGCTTCATTTCGGGAGCCCATCCCGGACGACGAGAGGCGACATTAAGTCTGGGAGCCCATCCCAAACAACCTTTTTCTCAATGTTGTGATTCTCAGGCTTAACTCCATTGGGACAACAAGAGGCGACGTTGAGTCCGGGGAACATATCACAACAAACATCTTAATGTTTAATTGGGAGGTTCAGATCGGAAAAGGTACCAAGTAAATTCAAAATGGAAAGACCTTCAAAAGAAATGTAATGATTTGAACAACATCTACAACTGTAAGGTTAACAGTTTGGCTAGCGGGAGATTTGAGGTCAATGTTTTAAAATATGCACAAAGCGAGTATCAGAGGCTTGGTAATCAAAAATTGTTTCCCCCATGAAAAACCTTAGGGTGTTTTGTAACACCACGCAAAATGGTTGCACATAAAAAACCCAGTGAAGACTCCCTGCCTCCTTCATCAAAATGAACCAAAATATCTTCGCCAATGCCCACACAACATCTTTCGATGCATAATTTCCATCCGGATTCGGAAAAAAATATGATACGCTTGATATTAAAGACTAACTACCTCGTAGAAAATGAAAAGGAAAGAAGTTGACATCCTCAACACCGAAGGAAATAGTTGATCTCATCAACAAAATTATCGTCATCCACACTGTACACTAAACTAGGGTTGTAAATGAACCGAACAAACACGAAAGAGGTCTGTTCATGGTCGTTCGTTTAAGTTTAATCGAAAACAAAGATGAACACATAAATAAATGGATTTCCTTGTTCATGTTCATTCGTTTAAGAAATTTCTTTGTTCATACTTGTTTATGTTCATTCATCAAGATGTTAAATGAACGTAAATGAATGAAAATAAAAAAATGAATATAAATGAATGTTAATGAATGGATGTAAACGAAAATAAATTGTAACACCCATTCTCTGGATTGATTAGCTAAAGACTTAAAGATTTTGAGAAGAAGGTTTTTTCGAAAAACATTAAGTCGCGACACGAGTGAGA
The DNA here is from genome assembly GCF_052849685.1 of Lactuca virosa. Lineage (NCBI taxonomy): Eukaryota > Viridiplantae > Streptophyta > Magnoliopsida > Asterales > Asteraceae > Lactuca > Lactuca virosa. The sequence goes on along the minus strand of NC_136432.1, from coordinate 289,576,221 downwards.
AGGAACCGCACGATGGCCATGCTATTAAGTAGCAACGAGGTCAGGTATTGAGTTGTAACAACCGTTTTCCAGATTGGTGTAACTTGAAACAAAGCTTAATCAAATATGGACTTTTTGGGAAAAACTCCATGCCATGACGTGGCGCATGGAAACCCACGACATAGCAAGGTTATTCTAGAACGCGCGTTTTAGTGGGATCCACGGTGTGGCAAAGAATGGCCACGGCGTGGCAGCCACTGCAGCCCAAAACACGGTAGTTTTAGGGTTTCTCTTGTATATAAACACCTTAAATCCAATTCTAGTTCATCTTCCTCAACCTCCATTACCCTCAAACCTCATAAACCCTAACCCTATCCTCTCTTGATTATTTTAGTATTTTTGGTGGCTTGAAGAAGAAAAAGTAAAAAGTGTTCTAGTGTGTTGATCCAACAAGAAAGCCACATCATCCTTCTCTTGTGCATTATCTGGACCTTTATAAGTCTCCAAGATCCTAGCTTTTTGGTGATATGATTCTATATCTAAATTTCTTGTCCCTTTTCATCATGATTGTGGATGTTTGATGGAATGGATTCCATCAAGTTGACAATTTTATGGATCCATTAGGTCTCTTTGAGGCCGTATGTTGTAGAGCTAGAGTATCTTGTAGAATTTGGTCCCATGAAAAAGCTTAAGCTCATTTTCTCATTATTATGACCTAAATTGGGAAGGACATGCATTGGACATGCATGTCCATAAAGCTGCGATCTTTATGGCCCATTAGGTGTAGGAAACCCTTCTGGAAAATTTAGGGAAATGGCTTTTATGATTAAGTGCTTAATGGTTGAGTCATACCTTAAGTTTCCATTAGGACATAGGTTTTGAAATGTTGGTGTATAAGTATGTCCTAAGGGATAAAGTTGGAAAATTTATCCTTCAAGACCTTAGGAAGAAGTACATCTGACCTTTGGAACCCTTGGTGTGGTAGGAAGCATCTTAATGTATTAAGCTATTATAGATATAGTTCCCACTATGTGGTACTTTTCCGCCATGACGTGGCTACTAAAGTGAGCCCTGACTGTTTTGTCATCTTGCTGCCACGACGTGGCCAATGGTAGGCCACGACGTGGTGAATCACTGAAGTGTTTTTTTGGTTGTTTGACTTTGGACCATTAACTTTGAATTGTTGACCTGGGTTTGAATTTTGTTTAGGATTGTTGGTTTTAGTGTATAAACTAAGGTTGGACCTGGTATGATTTGATAGATGTGTTGTAGCACCAATTGTGTGGCTTTGCACGGTGGTTTAGCTGACTTCGTGAGTCAGGTGAGTCTTCTCACTATAATGTGCATGATGCTAGCTGTGTAACATTTGGATCTTGTAAGTTACCTTTTTACCTTTGCTAATAGAAACCCTTTGCATTTTGGTCCTCAGGCTAGTAGTCGTAGCTTACTAGTTGGACTTTGATCGCGGGCATCGACCACGTACATTGGGCGTATGTGGGTTACGCTGGGCATACACTGACTTGGTACAAACCCTAACTTTTAGGGTTTATGCCCTATTTAAGCTTCTTTAATCCACCTCTTGGACATTTTAGACCAGCCTCCATATCTTCAAAACCCTAATTTCGTCCCTTAGCCTTTGTATGGTGCTTTTGAGCCATTGTAAAGAACTTTGGTGTGTTTTGTGCATCTTGAAGTAGAAGAAGAAGGTTGAAGACTCATTATTTGAAGAGGAGCCTAGAGATCAAGGTTTAGCTTCTTCATTTCGTAACTTTTGAGGTATAAAGTCCATAACCTGTCAAATACTTGTATAGATATTCTTTTGGGCTTGTTTATGGCCATTTTTGTCCCTTTTGGTTGGTCCTCGTGAGCTAAGGTCGTTTCAGAAGCTTAACCATTTAGATCTGGACATTTTAGGGGTCCCTTAAGCATAAAAATACAAACTGTATGGTGTTGATGGACTCATGCATTTGTTAAGACCCTTGGTTAAGCTCTTTTGAGCTCTAGAGGCCCATTAAGCCATGCATGCATGTAAAGTTGCCAACTTTACGTGATAAACCATCTTTTGGGACTAGATCAGAGAGTATGGAGTAGGGGCTAAATGGATTAAGTTCTTTTTGGCGTGGGGTGGCCAACTGGGGAGTACGCTGGGCGTACAAGCTAGTACGCTGCACATACTAGTCCCAGAGCGTGTACGCTAAGCGTACAAGCTGAGTACGCCCAACGTACTCAGCATGCATGCTTTGGTTTTGGGATTCTCGGTTTTAGGCCATGTGTGGAGCTTAGGAGATTAGGGCTTTGTTGGGCCATCAGATTTCTAGTTTGGACTCTTCTGGATGAAGGCCCACGAAGGGGTTTGGGCCTAATTTAGAAGATTGGGCCATAATTGGGCTTTGGGCGACTATTCTGGAATTGGGCAATTTTAAGTAATTGGTTTGGGCTTTGGCCTTGGGCCAAGTTAGGTAAATGGTAAAATGGCCTTTTACCCTAGTGTGGACTCTTAGTATGAGTCGGGATCCAATTATTAATTGGATGTTATTTTATGACGACAGGTTGGAGATTTCGGATCAGCTGTAACGCCCCGATTCTCAGGTATTAATATTGGCTTTAATTTTCAAGTTTCAAGGTCTACTCGACGAGTTGGATGCCCTGACTCGTCGAGTAGCAGCAGGTTTAGGGCCACATGTTTAAGTGACCAACTCGCCGAGTCGGAAGAGTGACTCGACGAGTTGGAGTTGGAGAATGAAACCCTAATTTTCGGGGTTTTGCACCCTATTTAAGGAATCATTAGCCTCCCTTAGTCCCTTACAACCTCTAGAGAGTCCACTAAACCCTATTTCATGTGAAAGCTTCATTTGAGTGTGTTTTTGAACTTTGGAAGGTGGAACTTGTGAAGGGAGCTTGAAGGTCAAGTAGCTAGCAGCAAGGGACTCGTGTGGATCTACAAAATATATCTCATTTAGCTTCATTTGAGGTATCAAATCATGATCTTGGCCTCTTTTCTTTCTAGATCTCTTTGGATGAAGTTTAGGGCTTTTGGCTTGATTATGAAGCTATTGTTGAGTATGAGCTGGATCTGAAGTTGCAACTTCAGATCTGAACCCTCCTTGGGATCTGGGTTCATAAAGTTTCTAGGCTTGTCATGTATGAAACCTTCCATTTGCGTTAGACCCCATTTCAAGTTTGGTTTTGGCATTTTGAGTCATTAGAGCCTTGCATGCACGTAAAGTTTGCAACTTTACGTGATAAGCATGCCTTGAGAAGTTGGATCTACAGTATGGAGCCTTAGCATGGCTTGAAAAGCATCTGTATGGATGAAGGACCGAAGGGAATCGACGAGTGGCATGGTCGACTCGGTGAGTCCGATGAAGATTGTCGTAGACCCGGCGAGTCAGTAGAGTGACTCGGCGAGTCCGATGAAGATTGCCTTGGGCTCGGTGTGTCAGACGAGTGACTCGGCAAGTTGGCAAGTTATGCAAGGAACTCGACGAGTAGCTGAGGGTACTCGACGAGTTGAGGTCAACATGGACTGTTGACCTTGGCAGTTGACTATGACTTTGACTTTGACCAAGGGTTGACCAGTTGACTTCTGAGGGTAATTTTTGGTAAATTGGATATTATAGCAAAGGACATTGGTAAATATAGGTGTTGGAGTTGGAGTTACATTTGGAGGAGTGTGACACTATCTTCCAAGCTACTTGCGAGGTGAGTTACCCTCACTATACTAAGGGGTCTATGGCACCAAGGCCGACCCATTGGATTTGATATCCTAGTAGTTATTGATATGTTGAGTTTGAGCTAGTAATGTATGCCAGTGGTATGCTAGTCTGCTAGATCTGTAGGACTACCTGTGATTCTGTATGATTATTTGTATGTGCATTGGTTATGTTATATGTCGACATATTATGTGAGATGGGTTGAGGTGATACTGCTCTGTGCGGTAACCAGCAAACCAGGGAGCATTCCAGATACGAGTTGAGGGAGACTCGTACTATGGGCTCGGTGGCAATCCAGATGTGAGCTGTGGGCCCGTAAGGCAATCCAGACTCACACTGTGGGACCAGGGGGTAACCCAGTCTGTAAAGTCGTGGACCCAGTATATGTTGTTATTTGTATATGTGTTATGTGCAGTGTGTCGGTATTTTGGGGGAACTCACTAAGCTTTCGGGCTTACAGTTTTAGTTTATTGTTTCAGGTACATCGGGGGATCGCGGCAAGGCGAAGGCATGATCGTACAACTCCTCATGTTTTATTAATGTTTCTGGGAAAAACTCTGATATAGACTATTTTGAAAAAAAGTCTGTAATCACTGTGGGTTTTAAATGTTTTGAAAAGTTCAAATTTGTCTTGAAATTTTTGGGTGTTACAACAGCAGCTAGAGATTTATCTGTGAGATTCAACAGTCTGAGGTGATTCTTCATCACTGTGTTTAGTAGGTCGAAGGCACCAATGTCGACCCATGGTTTATTATGATAGGATGCTAGATGTCTGTTTAATCTTGCATGGTTATGTGCTTGTATGCTTAGAGGGCGGGGCCCAATGGGTAATCTGTATGTCATTACTTGTTATACTTGTATGTTTTTATGTTGGGCGGGGCCCGTTATGCGAGTTAGGATGAGGCCCATTATACTTAGTGGGTGGGGTCCGTTGTGTGAGTTAAAGAGAGGCCCGTTGTACTCAGTGGGCGGGGCCCGTTATGCGAGTTAGGGCGGGGCCCGTTACACTCATCGGGCGGGCCCATTATATGTTTGATATGTGTGGTATGTGGTATTTGGGGGAAACGCACTAAGCTTCATGCTTACGGTTTTCAGTTTATGTCTTAGTTACTTACGATATTGTTCCACATTTCATGATAACTCTGATATTTTAAGATGTTTTGATACAATATTTCCATTTGGGATTTGTGATGATGTTTTGGGATATTGTTTTTATTAATTGAAAAATGAATTTTTTTGGGTCTTATTTTTGGGACGTTACAAGTTGGTATCAGAGCCTTAGCTTGAGGTATTCAGACATACTCTTGGGTGTGTTTGAACTAAAACTGAGGATTTGGTAAAAAAATTTAAAAAGAAATGTTTTTAAACAAAAAGGTTTTCTAATACACGAAATGGTGTGCTGCATGTAATCGGCCGAGTTCAAGTAAGTTTTCCCAAAATACCCATTCATGTTATCTGATATGATTTGAATTGTGAATCTTTGAATCGAATGCTAGTTAGGGCTAAGGATCTGCTCAGTATTTTCCCAACAACGTATATGAGATATCACGTAGCAACAATCACTAACAAAACTTGATAACCACTAGTTACCAAATAGGCTAAGCTCCTCAATACAATCACTTAACGAGTTAACCCTCACGATTTACACATAACACGATATAGTGTTTACAGGGTTTTGTCTCGATATACATACAAAATACATAAGTTAAACGCCTTAAACTCTTGCCCTTGATGCCAATATCATGAAATTAAGGCTGATATCATGTGAACCCCTTTCAAACCCTCATTTCTTTCATTTTCTATCAAGTTCTATGCCTTTCCTATGTTTGTTTTGCCCCAAATGATGAGCATATAACTTAAATATTTTTTTGACTGGGTCAGTTGGACGCACCGTGTCTTTTAAATGTACATTCCTCACTCCTTACGTGTTGTGTTTCAGGCAAAGCTCCTTTATCCTTTTTCTCATTTTACCCGTCTTAACCAATTAAGTTTGACTTACTTAATCAATTGCAACCTAACTCCAATCCAATCAAATAAGAGGGTTATATCAATCCAACATACCAACCTTCGAAAAAACTGCGTAATTATTTTAAAAATAACAAAAGTACTCTTATCGCCTCCACTTAGCTCTAACACTTTAAAACATATACATTAACTTAATAAATTACCAAATCACACTATACTCACATAGTATTCTTTGAGATATAACGTTACACCAGCAATAAAATCGAATTTTAGGGCTTTTTGTTCTTGATTTTTCATGAAGTTGAAGGTGGTAGTAACACCAGAAACCATCATCTTATTTTTTTGTATCTCCCATGTTCATTGAGAGCAACAAAACACCTTTGTTCTTAGCTTCTTGAATGTTCTCCTTCTACAACTATGAAAGAAAGTGGGAATGAGCTCAACAAAGGAGAAGTTAAAGGGTCAATGTGAAAGATAAAATGTTGATGTTCATGTGGCAAGAAACGTAAGTATTTAGTCTCATTCAGCTACTGATGCGACAAGCCATGTAGGTTAAGGGATGCCACCTATGATGACTAACGACTTCATGTGGACGACGTTGGCCAAAAGGACCACAAGGACAAGTTTTTTGAAAAAAAAAACAGACCAAGCGAGAGTAGGTATTTCTACAGTTATGATGATTGCCTATGTTTTGGGAAATCACATGGATCAATCGATTAATTTAATTTTATTTATTTTGTTTGAAAAAACAACTGCCACTAAAAAGTACAAAAGTTGTAGGCATAAAATGTGGATGTTACGTAACCGGTGTTAAACAAGGGGCCAAAATAGCTAGGAGCAAATTTTTCAAAAAACTTGTTAATTAACTAACAAGTATTTCCCAAAACATTTTCAGTGATTATATGGATGTTTTATGTTTTCAAACAACTGTAAAAGTGTAAATAGACAATTTTATAATCTAATAAATAATCAAATTAAAAAACTCTACTATTACGCAAATAAAATAAATTGTTTCAATTAAAAGTTTTTTATTAAAATCTCCACCAAAAACCTTAAAGGCTTAAACTATTGTGGATTCTCTAAAACAGGATAGGATATCCGCGTTTTATATACCCAGTCATGGTTTTAGCAGTGGGGAATGATTCAAAGGAAAGGACTTTCAGAATTAATGTTCATTTCTTATTATTTATTTAGCTAATCAAAACCCAAGGGACAGACTGGACAAAGCTGGCATCAAATCAACCTTGACTTCGTAACTCAAACCACGTCTATGTTCCATACAAACTCAAACTAATTTCTTTATTTTTAAATATAATCTATATCGTAAATAAGTTATTTTTCCTTTAATGAGTAAAATAATGTTAACCAATATAGATTATGAATTACCATAAATAGTTAGTTTACCAAAAAACCTTTATCGTTAAAGAAAATTTCATCAAATAAACATCAAAAGAGAAAAAAAAAAAAAAAAAGATTAACGTAGTTGCTTAAAGGTATATAAGTTTAATATATTTCAAAGTTCAATAAATAGAAATTTCAACTCTTATAGACTTATTGCTGGAACTTTGATATTGTGAAATTTATGTTTTGGGACGTGTCCCAAATAATAGAAAGACTTTCACCTCTCTTGTGATAGTTATTAAGTGGCTAACTAAAATGTGTAGGCTTGGGCTAAAATGATTGCGCTTAGATTAACGTTTATAACCCCGTTAAAAATGAAATTTGTTTTTCAAAGACCGGTCAGTTTTTAATTGTCTATAGAAAGCATAGTATTTTTGTACAAATACTTCTGAGCCTTAGTGCAAGATATGATCTTGAGGTTTTTTCCTGACTTATCTCCATAGATGATTAAGGTTTCTTCATTGGGTAAGGATAGTTGTATGGCTTTTTCATAGCTCAAGATTTCGGCGTGGTGAATAGATAACAAATACATGCCGATAATGACGTCGAAACTTCCGATGGTCATTGGCATGAAATTGAGGTGGAAAGCGTGATAGTTTAGAGTTAATAAGGACACATTTTGACGACGAAATCTAATTTAAATGGGGAGAGAGTTGTAACACCCGGTTTCCAGAACGGATCAGTTAAGGAGCTAAAGGGGGTCAACCTTATGGTTTTAGGAGAAAATCTTATGCCACGACGTGGTGCATGGATGACCACGATATGGCATGACATGTATAGAACGCGTGTCCTGATGGACGCCACGACTTGGAAAGTGTTGCAGCCCAAACCCATGATTTTTAGGGTTTCTCCCATATTTAAGCATTTTAACTCTTGGTTTAGGGCATCTCTTTCAGCCTCCATCTCCTCATTTTGAAACCCTAGCCTTCTTCCCATGAAACTGAGCTTGGTGGATTGATCTTGAGATTGTTTACTTGTTGGTGAAGTTTCTGAAGGAATGAACTTCTTCTTGGTGAAGGAAGCAAAGAGAAAGTCTAGATCCATCATTTTATTCAAGTTTCTGAGTCTTTGGAGGTATAAAGCTTGCACCTTGAACTTGTTCTTGTGAGTTTCATGATTATGACATTTGTTGGTCGGTTTTGGTCCCATTCTTGAACGCTCTTGGAGTTTGAGGAACTCTATGGATTGATATGACCTTCTTATGGCCATGAACGTGTATTAAGTGAGAAAAATGGGCCTTAGTTTGAGTGTTCTTGACCCCATGTGCAAGATTTGGTCATTTTAAGTGCTTAAAGGATTTAGGGTTGTAGATCTTGCTTTAGGATGAGGTCCTAATTGATAAAGTTGGAAACTTTATCCATTAAGTCATTGAGAAGAAGTAGATCTGAAGTTTTGGGCCTTGATCTGTGTAACGCCCGTAGATTCGGCCAAACAATTAAAATATAAGAAGAGATAAAAATATCTTTTTGATAGAATATTATTTAGGATAAATAATCTTAACTAAACTTATAGTATATATGACAATGATTTTGTACATATAAAGAACACTAAAATCCGACTTCGTATGAAGAAGTTATGTTTCTTTGAAGTTTCGTGATTAAACCAACATGACTCTACGTATCTTCAAAAGTAAATTTTTGATAAGTTGCTTATTAGCCTAAGCAACCTAAACGAATGTCATAGTAGTTGTAAAACCGAGAATGTGCATATAGAAAACGTCCAAATCTGACTTCATGAGAGAAACTTATGATTTTTCAAAGTTTCGACACAGTAGTACGGACACAGAAATCGAAATTCAAATCGGTTGATTGTTAGCTGAAAGAATCTTAACGAGAGTTAAATATCTCATAAATATGAACCCGTCGATATAAAGATAGTCGAGAACGAAGTTGGTATGAAGGAGTTATGAATTTCGCACGGACTTTAACAGTCTTAACTGGTCTGAATATGAAATTTTGTTAGAGTAAGAATTAGGCGTTGAGACCTTAATGAAAGTTATAGAGCTCGTCGAGAGGATTCCAGTGATATAATGAATGTCGAAAATGGAGATCGTGTGCGAAAGTTATAGTCGTACGAAGATTTACGAAAAATGTACAAGGTTGATGATGTGGCAGCGTCTGGCGGCACCACGTGGCATGGTCGAGCAACCAACTCCTTCGGGAGACATGGTTACATGTCATCACAAAAATCCGACATGTGGCTATATAAGATTTGGACATGCAGTTGCTTCTAGAAAGAGGTGAGGTGGGTATATACGGCGACGATACATGTCATCAACTTTGAGGAGCCAACCATAAAACCCCTTCGGATTTTCTTACATTTCACACCATTTCAAGCCTCTTATGTAACATCATGTTTTAAGAAGTTCTCATTCAGGAATGTGGAGAACAAATGCATCAAATGGAGGACTTGGGCTTCAATGGAATGGAGTTTAGACTCTATTGGAGGTATATGGTGTTGGACAAGTGATTTAAACCATGGATTGTTCGATGGAAGCTGAGGGGTAAAATGGGAAAGATTATGTTTTGGGCTTCTTGCATAAACTAAGGATTATAGTTCGAGATGTTTTTAGTCATAAGTATCAAGATAGAATTTTAGAGCTCGTCGATACCTTTCCATGGATATAAAGATCATCGAAAACGAAGTTTAAACGAAGAAGTTGTGGCTGTTTGAAGTTAAGTTGGAAAAAGGATGTCTGGCAGTACGTTGGGCGTACACTAGCTAGTACGATGGGCTTACTAAGCTGAAGGAACGCATTTTTAGGATGTTACGATGGGCGTAACTTTAGGTACGCTGGGCGTACCACTGCAGAGTAAAAACCCTATTATCATGGTTTTGAGCCCTATTTAAGGTCTCTAACCCCTTGGGGGTCCTTCCTATCATGAGCCTCCACCCTCTTGAGCCTTTATGTAACACTCAGTTTTAAATCGTCTCATTATTCGGGGTCGTGACCCAATTATCGGTTACCATAAGGCTTAGGGCCGTGGGGAAGAAGGGAATTGGCCCTTTTTGGATGTGGATATTACAGATTTGATAATCCAAGAGTTCGATTGTGTTTCGGAGGGCAAGGTATAACCGTAATTTGGCAGTTCGGGCCTTTATGAATTTTGGGTTTTTGTTCGTCGGAAGTGAAGGTTGCGAGTTGTTAGAAATGAAGGAATTCTTCTCACTGTAACGCCCCGATTCTTGAGTATTAATTTATGAATGTAAATTCTCATGATTTCAAGGTCTACTCGACGAGTTGGTTGCCTGACTTGTCGAGTAGCAGCGGGTTGGTCCACATGTTTAAGTGACCTACTCGCCGAGTCCAAGGAGGGACTCGACGAGTAGGAGCTGTTTTTTAGACTTCTTGAAGCCGAAGTGTTTTTTCTTATTAGATCTTCTACTTGATCATTGGGGTTATGACTAGTTTGAAGATTTGGATCTTATTTTTCTGCTTCATTGGTAGTGCTTTGAAGTCGAAGATCTTTACTGTTTAGAGATTCATGGCCTGCATCAGAGATCACATACACTTCCGAGTTTTAGAGACATTTCAGCATTTGGTTCTCATTATGTTTCATTTTATTGCCACACTTGCTAGTCGGTTATTGTATTTTTATCCTTTTATCACTTCATTTGTATCCCTCATTATTTGCGAGCATTTAGGGAGAGAATGTTGGAGCATGTAAATGCTCTACAAATTATGAGTGATAGTTAGGTTGTATTTTTCCCTTTACTATACTGTTGGTGTTTTCTCTCTCCTATATATAGAGAGAGGTGGTCATGTAATATTTAGGAGTGCACTAAAAAATGTAGTTTCTAGAGAGAGAAAGTGTGGTGGGTTTTCTCCCACCTAGGGATATTTATCTATCCCAACAATGTTCTTCATGTATTATTTTTTTTTATCTCTTTTCTAGTTTATGGAACTACTCATCTTCATGTTCTTCATTCATATTTTTATGTTCGTAAAATGTCAAGATATTATTTATTCCGCATCCATCTCTTTTCTAGTGACATTGACATAACGCTTAACAAACAGCTCGATCATGGTGGCCTTGATCGATTCGAACAACTCTAGAATCTCCTCCCTGACTGCCGAAATCACCTGAACGGAGATCAACCCTCCGAATCTCATCATCGCTCAATCGGAATCTCTCGGGATCCCCAGTGCGTAAATCAGAATCTCTCGTCATCACCATACTGAAAATAAACAAGGGACGAGTCAAAATCATAGACAACACAACTCAAAAACACTCAACCGTACTCTATACATAACTCATGACTTCCTTCACACGCGTATGGGTCCTATGCTTTCAGTATTAGGGGCCCATACTACCTTCCACACCTACCCGTATTTTCCTCAATATCATCACGAGATCCTCAAACCACTAGGCCCACCACAACTAAGTGTACACAGTCCTTATCCACTCCTTAGAGTGACCACTAACTCCTAGCTCCTCCTATGACCCCATCAAACATACTCCTCCCCACATAACCTTCCCTATAACTATGATCACCATGTGTATGCTAATCATACATCATTTCAGATACGCTAGACAGTCGAATAGATGATCTTACCCTAAGCCCACAACCAAAACAAAGAACAAGACGTAATGCTAAATCAAACATTCTAAGGCTATAAAACCCTAATCATATACAATTGTAATGCATACACTCAGTTATCACAACTATAATGCCAGTCCCGCAAAGCAAACCCTAGGCTATCAGGCATCATAAATCAGGCAATTCTAGCATATAATTCCTAAAGATTCCTTAGCCTACATACTAGCATGTGAGTCTATCATATAACCGATCACAAATATATACATAACCTATGTGTGGGTATTCTAGGGGAACTTTCACTTGAGCTCCAGCTGATCGTACACATCGCATCCTCCCTTTTTTTGTTATTTGAAAACAATTTTTTTTTGAAAATATTTTGCAGATCCTTAGCTTGACTTGGTATTACACGAGTGTTCATCCAATTCTCTCAAACTATAGCCCTAATACCAACTTGTAAACTCCCAAAAAACCATAGTATTTTTTTTTTATTTTCAAAACCATTAGTCAATCAGACATTGTTTTCCAAAACACCAAGGCAAATCAGAGTATTAATACATCTCTCGAAATATAAATGTCCACGGGATGATGTGCAGGATCATGCCTTCGCTTTCCCTCAATCCTCAGAAGTAACTGAAACATTGACATCCACAGCTGTAAGCCAAGGCTTAGCAAGTTCCCGAAAATACCATACACAACCAAGTACCAACACAATTGTAACGCCCTATTCCGAATCAATTCCTAATTCCAGGCTGTGGCCCGAAGAACGGTCATCATAAGGATTAGGGCTTTTGAAAAGGTAAGATCTAGGCCCATTTGGGTGCGGGTGATGTATTAGAAGTGATCTGGGTGTTCGGTTTGTGTTTTGGAGCCTAGGGGTATTTCGGTACAGTGTTAGTTCGGGCTTTTGTGGAAAGCGGATTTTTGTTCGGAAGCTCTTAACAAAGGTATAAGTTGATAGAAGTGTAGGGCTTCTCGTTACCTTTTCGTGGATATAAGGATCGTCGGAATCAGGCTTATAACGAAGAAGTTATGGCCTTCGGAAGTTTCGTAGATTTTAGGATTAGCCGAGTACGCAGGGCATTCTAGTGAAGAAGGAAGTACGTGGGGCGTACCTCGGAGTACGTTGGGCGTACTGACCACGATGGTTGTGAATGCTCTTCGGAGTACGCTGGGCGTACCGTATGTACGTTGGGCGTATGCCAGTCAGATCAGAACCCTATTTTTGGGTCTTCGACCCTATTTAAGCTCCTTATCCCATAACCTAACCCTAATATCTTCATCCTCCATCCCTCTAAACCCTAGAATTCGACCCTTAGCCCCCATTTGAGTGATTATAGAGCTTCAAAGTGATTTTTGTGTGTTTTGGTTCTTGAGGAGGAAGAAGGAACTTCTTGAAGAGTCATTGTTTGACTTGGAGCTTTTGGATCCAAGCTTTGTGCACCTATATCTATCTGTTGGAGGTATAAAGTCTTAACCTTGACAACTTTTTCATTTAGATCTAGCTAAGTGGTACATTGTTATGGTTATTGGTCCCTTTGAGGTGGTTCTTGTGAGTAGAAGTTACTCCAGAACCTTTGAGCTTCATATTTGGTCCTTATTGAGGTTATGGAGTCATAAAGTTTGGATCTTGATGGGTATAAACCTTACATGCATGATTTGGTAGTCATTGGATGAAGTTTGGGACTTAGGGTTTTGATTTTGGCCCCATTGAGTTATGCTAAGTCATAAAGTTGGAAACTTTATGACTTAAGAAGTCCCTTGAAATCAGGTCTGGAAGTTTGGACTGAGGTCTTAAGGTATTAAGAAGTTTTAAGACATTTTAGGAGTGATTTTGACCTTTTAGAATTCATCTTTGGTGATTGGAGCTCATTAAGCCATGCAAAGGCTTAAAGCATTCGACTTTACGGATCAAGTCACTTATATTGGGCTATTCAGAGGTGTTGGATGTCTTGACTTAATGGATTAAGAGATAGAACTGAGAGTTGGTCATCAGGAGGAGTACGCTGGGCGTACAAGCCTGTACGCGCAACGTACAAGCTCTTAAGCCAGTACGCGCAATGTACAAGCTCATAAGCCAGTACGCTTATCGTACAAGCTGAGTACGCCCCGCGTACTCAGCAGAGTGGGGTTCTGGGTTTTGTACTTCAGTTTGGGCCATCTTTTGGGCTTTGTTGTTTTGGGCCCTGTTGGGCCATCAAGTTTTGGGTTGATATTTATTTGTGGAGGCCCACTATGGTTTTGGGCCCAATTTGGAAAATTGGGCCATGGATTGGGCCTTTCGTAGTTTTTGGTATTTGGGCCTTGTGGACTATTAGGTTTGGCCCTAAGTTTTGAACTAAGTTAGGTTAGGAGTAAAATGGTCCATTTACCCCAAGTGTGGATTTAATGTTATGCATTGAAACCCAAATGGTTAATTGGGTTTTGTCTTGATGATTCACAGTTCGGGGATCGGTCAGCCAACAGCTAGAGATTTATTCGCGGGACTTCAGCAGTGAGAGGTGAGTCTCCTCACCATATTAATGGGTCGAAGGCACCACGACCGACCCATTATGTGTTATGTGGTATGCTAGTTGGTTACGTGTTAGGTGGTATGGTAGTTGATTATGTGGTACATTACATGCTAGTTGTCTTTGTGATACTTACATGAAAGACCATGGGGGTGCCCATGACACTTGGTTATAAGACCATGTGGGGGTGCCATGACATTCCAGGTAAAGACCATGGGGGTGCCCATGGCACTTGGTTATAAGACCATGTGAGGGTACCCTTGTTATTCCAAGTAAGACCATGGGGGGTGCCCATGACACATATGTGTAAGACCCTGGGGGGGAGCCCACGACATCCTGGAGTGTAAAGTTAGCCTTGTGAGGCCTTACATGCACGTAAAGTTAGCAACCTTACGTGATAAATTCATCCTAGGAGGTTGGATATGAATTTTGGAGCATTGGAATCGATTGGAATGAGCTTAATGTGTAATGGATAAAAACTCGACGAGTTGGGCATCCAACTCGACGAGTTGAGTCGGGTTTTCCTGTTTTTTTGGATTCAGAGTGAACTTGACGAGTTGGTGGCATAACTCAACGAGTGGTTAGGGTTTTTCCCCGATCTTCTGGACACTGCATGGACTCGACGAGTTGGCCAGCAACTCGGCAAGTTGACTCGAGTTTTCGCGATTTACTGAGTTATGAAGGAACTCGACAAGTTCATGAGCTGCACTCGAAGAGTTAGGTCAACATTAACTGTCAACCTTCATTGTTGACTTCCATTGACTTTTAGGGGTTTGGTCAAGTTATGGACTTTGGAGGCCATGGAGGGGTAAAATGGTCTTTTACCCTTCTGAGATTTAGTAGAGGATCTTAGCCTAACATCTTTTGGGGATTGTTAATATCAATTATTAATTAGAGGAATATGTGACATATGTTAGGAGGAGTCTAGACCGACAGTTCGGGTACGGGATATACTGCTTTACTTTACGAGGTGAGTCTTCTCACTATACTTATCTGAGTGGTAATACTTTGTGACTGGAGGGTCTTTCCTGAGTTATTGACCAGAGGGTCTTATGTTCTTATACCGAGTTATGTGATATATTATGCATTATGTCTTTGTAATTTATGCTGTATATTATTCTGTGTCTTTTTGAGTTAGGACCAGAGGGTTCAAATCGAGTTGTGAGACCGGAGGGTCCTCACTGAGATACAGGATTGGAGGGTCCAACCCGAGCTGTAAGACCGAAGGGTCTTCACTGAGATACAGGACTGGAGGGTCCAACCCAAGCTGTGGGACCGAAAGGTTGATGGGTTTTAGGTACAACAAATAAACTAGAAAACAATTCCTAAGTTCACATGCAACCTACTTTGGATCTATGTTTTAACTATTGAACATACAACTTTGAATTGCAAAACAAGAACCCTAGAGGAGAGAGGCTAATTTCGAAATTAACAAACTAGGGTTTAGGGTTTACATACCTTTCAATTGTTATAGCAAACAATTGATATTCCCTTGATCTTGATCTTGATCTTCTTGGAAGCTTTAGCACCACAAGTGTAATGCCTCTAATGGAATCACACCCAAACTAGCAAGAAGGAAAGTAGAAGAGAGAGGGGAGAGGGAGTATGCAAAATCTCGGCCTTAGGGTTTCTTCAAAAGAAAGAGTGACCAAAAACATGAACCAGGAGGCTCCTTATATAGCTGAGGGATCTAGGGTTTAAGGGAAACCCTAGTTATCCTTTGCTTAGGGCCTAAGCAAACCCAAGGGCCTTATCCAAGCCCCTATGGACGAAATTATTAGGGTTTCCCCTAAAGATTTCGTCCACCCTCTTCCAAGGGGGTTCTAGAGCCTTCCACTCAACTATTAGATAATTGCAAACTAGTCCCTGCACCTTATAATTAATTCTTTTAACCCCAAAATCAATTCTGATTAATTTCTGGCTAACAATTAATTAAACATAATGATTTCTAATTAATATATTAATCCATTAACATATTAATAAATCATTTATATATATATATATATATTAATTTATTAATCTTATAAATTAATATCTCTCCTTTCATAATTTCCTTGTCCAGTTGCTAGGTTGAGGGCAACCCAAAAGGACTGTGCTGCTATCAATTCAAGTACATACCAATTATAGTTATGGGCTTAGACACCTAATCCAACAGTCTCCCACTTGGATAAGTCTGTAACTATAATTGCTAGTATGCCTTCTAAATTTGACCAGCAAATTGTAGCTTCCAAAAAGCTGCTGCCGAACTCTGACCCAGTCAGTTACGTGTCCTAAGATAAGTGATCATATAACCCTTCGTTCTGCTTGATATCCCCAGACAAAAGACATGGAATGTAATCAATCTGTTTGTCCAGAATCTATGTTTCCCGATTCCTGATTTGTGATGATGTAGGACTTCTAATCGAACACATCAATTTAGTCCTGGCTGGGCCCAGCACATAAGTCAACACCAAATCATCGAGGGGCCCACATATATCGCTTTTCCTGTTAGGGCAAAAGGAACGAATAAACGTTGACTCATATGCTTGTATCTTTTACTCATCAAATTATGCATGACAATACGTTTTATAACACCAAGTTACTGATGCGTTTTCGTATCACCAATACACAACCGACTTGTAAATTACAACTCATATATCTTCGTTTCAAGATTATAAGATATTATCGTCTCAGTATTACTCGTGATGAATTCCATGAAGTAATACTCTGAGCGAGGGTTTATCCAATACTCAAATCTCAATTTCTGAGTACTCATGAACGTTGCAGCAATTCTATTGCCATGTCTATCCTTAGACAATCTGCAATCCAATTCATGACAGTCTTAATTCACTACTTACTTCCAAGAGTACGAGCGACTGTGGAGTTTGAATAATCTCATTATTCAGGAAGTAAAACATGCAAAAATGAAACACAATAATAAACAATCGACAAAAGGTAGTAGCCAAACTTATAAATAATACTTTATTATTTAATCACCAAAAGTCAATTACATTTACTTTGTTACAAGTTTCAAAAACTAATCTAACTACTAAAACTAATATCATCTTTCAGTCCTATGCTCCGAGCATGCTGAATATGCTTAGCCCTACTCAGACCCTTTGTGAGAGGATCTGCTGGGTTATCTTCAGATGACACCCTCTTTACTATAAGATGGCCTTCTTCAACTCTATGTCTGATGAAATGGTACTTTCTGTCGATATGTCTGGTCTTACCATGATCTCTCAGTTCCTTTGTCAAGGCAACCGCTCCTTTATTATCGCAGAACAGTTCCATAGGCTCCTGGATGGTTGGAACAACTCCGAGATCCCCGATGAAGTTCCTCAACCAAGCTGCTTCTTTCGACGCTTCACTTGCTGCAATGTACTCTGATTCACAAGTAGAATCAGCCACTGTATTTTGCTTGGAACTCTTCCAAGTAACTGCTCCTCCATTCAGTAAAAACACCCAGCCTGACTGAGAACGGAAGTTATCTCTATCCGTCTGAAAGCTGGCATCACTGTAACCATCTACTCTCAAAGTATCACTGCCACCAAAAACAAGAACCGAGTCCTTTGTCCTTCGCAAATACTTGAGTATATTCTTAACTGCTATCCAATGAGCTCTACCTGGGTTTCCCTGATAGCGACTGACCATGCTCAAAGCAAATGCCACATCAGGGCGAGTACATGTCATAGCGTACATGATCGATCCGACATCGGAAGCATAAGGTACACGACTCATGTCATCTATTTCAACATCTGTACTCGGGCATTGAGTCTTACTCAATTTGGTATTGCTCTGGATAGGTAGCTCTCCCTTCTTGGAATTTTCCATACTAAACCTCTTTAGTACCTTATCCAAGTATGTGCTCTGACTAAGTCCAATTAGTCTCTTCTTTCTATCTCTCAATATTCTAATCCCAAGAATATAGGCAGCTTCTCCAAGGTCTTTCATGGCAAAACACTTTCCAAGCCAAGACTTAACTTCTTTCAAGGTTGGAACGTCGTTACCAATGAGTAATATGTCATCGACATACAACACCAGAAAAGTTACTATACTCCCACTAGCCTTGATATACACACAGAACTCATCTTCACTTCTAGAGAAACCAAACTCTTTGACTTTCTCATGGAAGCAAAGATTCCAACTGCGAGATGCTTGTTTCAATCCATAAATGGATTTCTCAAGCTTGCACACTCTATTGGGGAACTTTGCATCAACAAAACCCTCTGGCTGACTCATGTAAACATCTTCAGCCAACTTCCTATTAAGGAAAGCAGTTTTGACATCCATCTGCCAGATTTCATAATCATGAAAGGCAGCTATGGCGAGCAATATCCTAATAGATTTAATCTTAGCTACTGGTGAGAAGGTCTCATCATAGTCAACCCTGGGGTTTGAGTGAAACCTTTTGCAACCAGTCGAGCCTTGAATGTGTGCACATTTCCATCCATGTCTGTCTTCTTCTTGAAGATCCATTTGCACCCAACTGTCTTACGACCTGGTGCACTATCAACCAAATTCCAAACTTGGTTGTCATACATGGACTTAATCTCGCTGTCCATTGCCTCTTTCCACTTGGAAGCCTCTGGGCCTGCCATTGCTTCCTTATAAGTGACTGGTTCATCTAAGTTTACCAGTGTTCTGTCACTTATGAATGTGTCACCATCTGAAGTAATATGAAAACCATACAACTCAGGTGGCACACTTACCCTAGTGGATCTTCTAAGAGGTAATGAGTTATCAATTGGTTCAACAGGAACTGATTCCTCTGGTTGAGTGCTAGTGTCATCTAAGGTTCCCTCATTGGCTGACTCTTGAATTTCTTCAAGGTCAATAGTGCTCCCACTGTCCTCTTTGAATATGAGCTCTCTTTCAAGAAAGACTCCTCTTCGTGCTACAAAGACCACGTTTTCACTAGGCCTGTAGAACAAATATCCAAAAGACTGCTTTGGGTAACCAATGAAAACACATTTCTCACTTCTAGCTGCTAGCTTGTCGTGAGTCTCTCGTTTTACGAAAGCTTCACAACCCCAGACTTTAATGTGTGCTAACGAGGGAACTTTCCCTGTCCACATTTCGTGAGGTGTTTTGGCAACCTTCTTTGTAGGGACAAGATTGAGGATGTGGGCGGCTGTCTCTAAGGCATACCCCCAGAAGTGAATAGGAAGCGAAGCCCGACTCATCATAGAACGAACCATGTCTAACAAGGTTCGATTGCGCCTCTCAGCTACACCATTTAACTGTGGTGTCCTAGGAGGAGTCAATTGTGAGACTATCCCACATTCTTTCAGATAGTCGTTGAATTCGATACTAAGATACTCCCCGCCTCTATCGGATATAAGTATCTTTATCTTTCTGCCCAATTGATTTTCGACTTCATGCTTAAACTCTTTGAACTTTTCAAAAGTTTCTGACTTATGCTTGATCAAGTAGATATATCCATATCTGCTATAATCGTCAGTGAAAGTCACATAGAATCGATTAGCATCTCTTGTAGTTGATCTGAAGGGCCCACACACATCCGTGTGTATGAGATCCAACAGACCTTCACCTCTTTCACAAGACCCTGTGAATGGTGATTTTGTCATCTTTCCCAAAAGACAAGATTCACACATGTCATCTGACTTTAGGTCAAATGATTCCAACACTCCATCCTTTTGGAGTTGGGCTATGCGTTTCTTGTTGATGTGTCCAAGACGACAATGCCACAAGCATGCCTTGTCTACACTATTAGACAAGTCAATATTAAGTACACTATTTCCTAGGCTATCAACACAAGTCACTGTTTCATACACACCATTACAAGGTAAAGCTTCAAACATAAAAACACCATTCTTATAAACAGAAATTGAACCATTCAAATCATTAAAAGAATATGTAAAACCTTGTCTGAACAATGCATGAAATGAAATAATGTTTCTCGTCATCTCAGACGAATAGCAACAATTTATTAAATCTAATCTAACATCATTACTAAGCAGAAGCTGATAAACTCCGATCTTGGTTACTGGTGAAGACTTTCTGTTTCCCATGATCAGGTTTATCCTTCCTCGCTCTATCTCCTCACTTTCCTTTAGACCCTGCAAATCAGAACATATATGAAAACCACATCCTGTATCAAGGACCCATGAACGAGAAGATAATGAGTTATTAGCAGAAATAGTGTAAATACCTGCCGAAGATGGCTTCACTTTGCCATCCTTGATATCTTGCAGATATTGTGGGCAAGATCTCTTCCAATGCCCCTTTTGGTTGCAGTAAAAGCAAACTGCCTCTTTTGGATCAGAAACATGGGGAGTGGAACCATTGGGCTTAGCCTTTGGGCCATTACTAGATGACCCAGCTTGAGCCTTGCTCTTCCAGTTTTGCTTGGGAGGACCTTTCCTCTTTTTCCCCTTTCCCTGTCCAATAGCCAAAACAGGGGCACTAGCAGGTGTGGAGGGTATACTTTTACCTTTCATCCCTGCCTCAGCTGTCTGCAACAAGTTGTGCAATTGGGCCAAGGTCTGCTCAGTATTGTTCAAATGGTAAGTTAGAATAAACTGACCATAACATTCAGGAAGTGAGTTCAAGACCATGTCAATGGCCAATTCCTCATCAAAGTGAATATTAAGCTTGACCAAACGCTCTATGTAGCGTTGCATTCTTTGCACATGTGACACAACTGACTCCCCATCTTTCATCTTGCAAGCCATGAGTGACTTGACTACTTCGAACTTTTCTTGACGAGCTCGCTTATGGTACTTTTCCATAAGGTCCTTGTTCATCTCGAAAGGCCAGTAGTCCTCATAGTACCTCTGCAGTTCTGGGGACATAGTTGCCACCATGATGCATGCCACTTTGGTAGCATCATCGTAATGTTTCTTGTAGGCAGCAAGATCTTCAGGAGTAGCTTCATTCTCATCAAGCTCTTTGAGCTCCTTTTCAAGAACATATTCTTTGTTCTCGAAACGAAGAGCCATCTTGATGTTGCGCATCCAATCGTTATAGTTTGAGCCATCCATAACGACTTTGGAGCAGATATTGAGCAAAGAGAAGTTCTGGTTGGAGGAGGATGAAGCAGAAGTGTTTCCAGGAGTAGACATCTGAAAAGAAAGAAAGTTTTAGTTAGATTTCAAGATACCTTAATAGAATAACCCAAAGATATAATATCAAGGTTAGGATCCAACTATGAAGATTCACAACTTAGAAATGGGATGCCGAGATCCAAGTGCAAATTTCATAAAGGTAGGTGAATGACGATTCACCAATTCCACCATTAGACGAAACAAACGAAGTGAAATTCCTAATTCTTTTGAGATACATTGAAACTATTCAATGGCATGTTTTATTCTCAGATTATGCTCTTCTATTTGTGACTGGGATGCCGAGGATCACAAACAAGATGTGAATAACCATGCAAATGTGCTTGGTAACCTCATTGTCTTTATCATTAACTATTGATGTGCTGGTAAACCACACACGCTCCATCAAAATGACAATTATGAGATACCCATTACTACTCTTTATTGGTGCCTTTTAGTGTGCTGGTTAACCACACACGCTCCACTAACGACCAATAAAGCATAATGTGCAATTTCATGGATTAGCATACTTTTCACATTTTTTCTAAAGTAACTAGAGTTGGGATTTTGAAAATAATGTTCTAGTACTTTTAATATCATTATACTTTTAATGAGAAGTAGTTGTCCTATCAAATCCGTTCTGCTAACGACCCTCCACTAATCAAGGAAGCGGTGGGTGAGAGTGGACACCCATTCAACTACCATTTTATAGGCAGTTTCCTTATACCCCCCTTATAGATTAGCTTCGTGAATGAGGCATACTAGCGATTTGACTGACCATGTTCTTATACATATATAATATTAAACTTTTAATTATAATATATATAAGGTGTGTTTTAAAACTTTTTAAAACTTCAAGGGTTTATATAAATTTCGAAATTTAAGCTATTAAATTCAAATTTAAATAAACCAATTAACTAGATTTAATATTTATCTATTAATTAACTATTAATCAAATTATTAAATCTTGTAAGGATTATCTAATTAAATTAATCAA
Organism: Lactuca virosa; assembly: GCF_052849685.1. Lineage (NCBI taxonomy): Eukaryota > Viridiplantae > Streptophyta > Magnoliopsida > Asterales > Asteraceae > Lactuca > Lactuca virosa. Next base: position 289,554,071 of record NC_136432.1, on the reverse strand, counting down.
TTAATTTAATCCTAATCCTTATCCCTCTAATTTCGAAAAATAGGGTAAGGATAATTATCCAATTAATCTAATTAAGCAACAATTATCCAAAACAAGAAACCCTAAAACTTCTAAGCAAATTTCGAAATTTACAAGGGAGGAGGCTAGGGTTTTCAAAACCCTAACCCTAATTTCGATTAGGGTTCTTTGGAGGCTAGGGTTTTCGAAAAAACCCTTTGATCCAAAACCCTAGAAATCGAAAATTTTGGCCTTTAGGGTTTAATAGCTATAAACCCTAATTTGCAATTCAACAATTGTAGCAATTCAATTTAAAACAACAAGGCTCTGATACCACTGATGGGTTTTAGGTACAACAAATAAACTAGAAAACAATTCCTAAGTTCACATGCAACCTACTTTGAATCTATGTTTTAACTATTGAACATACAACTTTGAATTGCAAAACAAGAACCCTAGAGGAGAGAGGCTAATTTCGAAATTAACAAACTAGGGTTTAGGGTTTACATACCTTTCAATTGTTATAGCAAACAATTGATATTCCCTTGATCTTGATCTTGATCTTCTTGGAAGCTTTAGCACCACAAGTGTAATGCCTCTAATGGAATCACACCCAAACTAGCAAGAAGGAAAGTAGAAGAGAGAGGGGAGAGGGAGTATGCAAAATCTCGGCCTTAGGGTTTCTTCAAAAGAAAGAGTGACCAAAAACATGAACCAGGAGGCTCCTTATATAGCTGAGGGATCTAGGGTTTAAGGGAAACCCTAGTTATCCTTTGCTTAGGGCCTAAGCAAACCCAAGGGCCTTATCCAAGCCCCTATGGACGAAATTATTAGGGTTTCCCCTAAAGATTTCGTCCACCCTCTTCCAAGGGGGTTCTAGAGCCTTCCACTCAACTATTAGATAATTGCAAACTAGTCCCTGCACCTTATAATTAATTCTTTTAACCCCAAAATCAATTCTGATTAATTTCTGGCTAACAATTAATTAAACATAATGATTTCTAATTAATATATCAATCCATTAACATATTAATAAATCATTTATATATATATATATATATATATTAATTTATTAATCTTATAAATTAATATCTCTCCTTTCATAATTTCCTTGTCCAGTTGCTAGGTTGAGGGCAACCCAAAAGGACTGTGCTGCTATCAATTCAAGTACATACCAATTATAGTTATGGGCTTAGACACCTAATCCAACAAAGGTCTTCACTGAGACACATGACCGGAGGGTCCTTATCGAGTTACAACCATGAGAGGCTAAATATTTGTGTGTGGTATTTTCGGGAACTCACTAAGCTTCGTGCTTACCGTGTTGTGTTAAATGTGTTTCAATTATTAGTGTGACGTATAAGGTGCTTGTCTCTTCGCATGTCTCGTGAGTGGTTTTCTCTGTTCTCTATCCTTCCTACGGTTGTCCTAGTTTCGGTTGTAAAAATCTGTTGGTTCTGGACATCCATATGGTGTTCTTGTCCTCCGTAGGTGTGTTGAATCTTTGCTTCTTCATCATCCGGGTTTTGGCACAGATCTCTATTACTTCATAATAGAGAATCTGACTCTGAATATCCAGGCAAGCCTATTATGTCTGCTCTTACTAGGGTAAGGTTCAGTAATGATTACTCCGGTGCCCTTCTTGTTCGTCCTTGACTCCTCTGATGACTGTTGTAGTGGAGTGGCTACATCTATTTATGTTGTTTGAGCGAGAAGGGGAGTGTCTAAAGAATCTATGAGATAATTAAAACATTTCTATTTTATACGGTGATCCTCACCGGGTCCTCCTAAAATCACACAGAGTATACAAGTTGTATATAACCAAGATCGAATAGACCTTCAAATAAGTGATACTACTCTAAGACCACAACCAAACAAGGAACAAGAAGTAGAGCGTAGATCACCCATTCTAAGTCTACAAAATCTTAATTATATAAAACCCTGGGAGTATAAACTCTGCAATTATAGACCTACCAGTAAAGGTCTTTTAATTTTCACATAAGTTATTTATAGTGCCTAAAATACTCCTATAGTATTTTAATTGCATGCTTGATTCTAGAGTTTCTTGGTATATGAACTTGGTAGGTTTTTAGACTTGTTGTTATCTTATAGTATCATAAAATACTACAATAGCATTTTAACTTTGTGTTTTGTTCTAGAGATTCCTTTGTATATAGGGTAGGTAAGTTTTAAGCATGTTGCAACACCACCGTCACTCCCAAACACATGTTGGTCGTATCTCAAATAAATATAGTTGATCATGCTATATTTATCCCAGATATGATTACATAACTGTCCAGGTTTGACCGTAGTGCCCAACGTTTAAATACTTCTGTTTTGTTCTTCTTGTAATACTAGTTCTAGTATGTATATATACATGTATGTATACTTATATAAGAATACTTATATTTTAAAAGTATAACTCTTGGTCAGAGTATTTTTAGTCCCATTGTATTTATAGTCGTATATCTTTTATGGGTTGATATACTTAGTTCACTATAAACAATGCTCTGATACCAATCTGTCACACCGACAAACCTGAACGGCGGAAACGTCCGGGGGCGGATGACATCATGTACATTATCATAACAACGCACAATAGTAAAACAAGGAACAACATCCATTGCATTAATAATATAGTTAATACATGTGTGTTCTTTGAGTTGAATGTATGACACCAAAAATATAAAGCAATAAAAAGAAGAGCCTTGAGTAAGCTCCATCTTCTCAAAAACCTGCATGAGTGTACATGTCTGCTGTTCCCTGATAATACAAGTTATTTTGAAATGAGAGTATCAACATTTAAGTTGGTGAGTTCATAAGTATTTACTGTTTTAATGTTTGTACTTGTTCTACATATAGTATTAGTGTGTTCTCCAGAAAATCCCATATTGTCTATAATAAATGAAATGTAGTCTTCAACCCTAAGACCCAAATGTTTGTATGTTTAGTTCTCTGTAATAATGTGAATGTATGTTTGTACTCTGAAATAGTATAATGTATGTTTGTACTATGAAATAGTATAAGGTATGTTTTCCATAAAAGTAGACTATCTTTACTAGAAAAATAGTATGCTTGTTCATGTATGAACCTTTCTGTATGCATTTAATGGAAAATAATGACTTGCAGTAGTATTGTTTAAAATAACACCACTGAAGTAAGTTTGTTTTCTAATCCGATTGTAAGATTACCAATCAAATGAAGTTATTTGAATAAATATTACTCGTAAATAGGTCGGGATTTTCTCCCTGTGAGTTCTTATAACCATGCTAACCCTGTCTTCCTGATAATGATGTTTTTCAGGCATCAAAATTGTTAACGACATTTGTCACCCGTAGACCTGACGGTCCCAAATGTAGGTAACAGCCAAGGTGCGGGATTGTCAGTCCCGAAATAGATCTATACACAATTGACATCGCTCTCTGTACAAGAGACTCTGGTTATAAGCTCAAGACTTTTACCCATACTTAGATAAGTACATAAAAATGACTCACAAATTGCTTCAACGTATTACGAGTAATAACTGAGAATCCTTTTTGTTTATAACCTATAACTTTGTAATAAAAAGCAATAGTATGCATGTATTGATTTATGTAATATTTCTCTGATCTAGAAAATAGTATGAATTGATTCTCTAAACTATACCTATTATAGTTTACTAGTATGTTTGTTTGAACCGTAAATGATTTGGAGAAAAGACCCATTTGCTCAACAGATACAAATGAGTTAAGTATGTTCTTGAAAGGAGTTTTAATACTCATGTATATATTTAGTATGTATAATTATGATTTAACCGACAGTCGGACTGGTGATCCTACCCCAAGCCCACAACCAAACAAGGAACATGAGTTAAGGTAATAGCAATAATCCTAAGTCCGTTAAAGCCTATTTATACACAAATATACAAATGAATATGATTTTGATATCATCAGAAATCTAAAAATAGTTTAAAAAGAGTTTTAAAATGGTTTTAACAATATTTATAAGCATAAGAATTTTTTTGTTTGTTTGCTTTCACATGTAAGTGTTAACATAATTATATTGTGTTTTGCTTGTATTCCCCCCCTAAAAACATTGAAAAGGTAAATTGTAGGGGTATGAACTCACCTTATGTGAGTGATTCGATTGAAGGTTCGATATAGGATATTTTTCCACAAGTTAGATCCCGTGACAAAACGAGTCCTAAAAGCATTTCACGTAATATATATGTATACAATTAGTGAATATATCGCAAGTATGTTAAGGAAATAGTCTAATTTGTAAGTTTGACGTACAAATAAGAGTGTTAGAAGTGATTTTGTGAGGCTGCAAGGCGTTTTCGGTCAACCTTGGGTTTTCGGCCACATGAAGATCTCGGTGTTCTTGGTCAAACCAAGGAGATTCAATACTTCTATTTTGTTCTTCTTGTGATACTCGTTCTAGTATGTATATATACATGTATATATACTTATATAAGAATACTCATATTTTAAAAGTATAACTCTTGGTCAGAGTATATTTAGTCCCATTGTATTTATAGTCGTATATGTTTTATGGGTTGATATACTTAGTTCACTATAAACAATGCTCTGATACCAATCTGTCACACCCCCAAACCTGAACGGCGGAAACGTCCGGGGGCGGATGACGTAATGTACATTATCATAACAACGCGCGATAGTAGAACAAGCAACAACATCCATTGCATTAATAATATAGTTAATACAGGTGTGTTCTTTGAGTTGAATGTATGACACCAAAAATGTAAATCAATTAAAAGAAGAGCCTTGAGTAAGCTCCATCTTCTCAAAAACCTGCATGAGTGTACCTGTCTACTAGCTTCCTGAGAATAAAATTATTTTGAAAAGAGAGTATCAACATTTAAGTTGGTGAGTTCATAAGTATTTAGTGTATTAATGTTTGTAGTTGTTCCATAATTGTATTAGTGTGTTCTCCAGAAAATCCCATATTTTCTATAATAAATGAAATGTAGTCTTCAACCCTAAGACCCAAATGTTTGTATGTTTAGTTCTATGTAATAGTGTAAATGTATGTTTGTACTCTGAAATAGTATAATGTATGTTTGTAATCTGATATAGTATAATGTATGTTTGTACTCTGAAATAGTATAAAGTATGTTTTCTATAAAAGTAGACTATCTTTACTAGAAAAATAGTCCTAACCTAAGCCCACAACCAAACAAGGAACATGAGTTAAGGTAATAGCAATAGTCCTAAATCCGTTAAAGCCTAATTATATATAAATATACAAATGAATATGATTTTGATATAAACAGAAATCTAAATTAGTTTAAAAAGAGTTTTAAAATGGTTTTAACAATATTTATAAGCATAAGAATTCTTTTGTTTGTTTGCTTTCACATGTAAGTGTTAACACAATTATATTGTGTTTTGCTTGTATTCCCCCCCTAAAAACATTGAAAAGGTAAATTGTAGGGGTATGAACTCACCTTATGTGAGTGATTCAATTGAAGGTTCGATATAGGATGTTTTTCCACAAGTTAGATCCCGTGACAAAACGAGTCCTAAAAGCATTTCACGTAATATATATGTATACAATTAGTGAATATATCGCAAGTATGTTAAGGAAATAGTCTAATTTGTAAGTTTGACGTACAAATAAGAGTGTTAGAAGTGATTTTGTGAGGCTGCAAGGCGTTTTCGGTCAACCTTGGGTTTTCGGCGACATGAAGATCTTGGTGTTCTTGGTCAAACCAAGGAGATTCAATTATTTTTGGCCCAAAGTATGAGGATTGAAAGGTGATTTCTTTGAATAAATAAAGAACACTTGATGTTCTTAGCAAGACCCTAAGGAGATTCAAAGGATTTTGGACGATACTTAAGAGAGAAAAAGGGGTTTTCGGTTGATGATCTTAAGAGAAAAGCTTGTGTTGTCAGTTGGAGAGTGAAGAAGTGAGGATGTATTCTCGGTCCTAGCTATTTATAGCAAGCTAAACACGTGAAGTGACACATGCATGAGGTTGCGACCCGAGGGTTTGCAGCTTCGGACGTTTAAGGTCCGAGGAGTTTACAGCCCTTGCGAGGGTTTTCGGTTCCTGCGAGATTTCTCGATTTTGAGTGGTTTTCTTCCAATTCTTATAACACCTTATATACAAGGTTTATACACATAGAGTTTATGAATCTAACCTAAATAAGTTAAATTAAAACAACAATTTGACCTTTATTTGACATGTTTGACATTGGGTTGACATTTACAAGATTGAAAATAACGGGTTGTCACATCATCCCCCCGTTAGAGGGAATTTATTCGCAAAATTAGATCTAAAGCGATACAGATGGACTAAGAGAAAAGATGTGGTACTTTTGTTTCATTTGATCTTCCCACTCCCAAGTAAATTCAGGTCCCTGCTTGGCATTCCAGCGAACCTTCACTATGGGTATACGACTTTGTTTGGTTTGCTTGACTTCCCTATCCATGATTTCTTCTGGTTCTTCCACGAAGTTGAGGCTCTCATTAATCTCGATTTCATCGAGTGGGATAACAAGAGTCTCGTTAGACAAACACTTCTTTAGGTTGGATACGTGGAAGGTAGGGTGTACGTTGCTAAGTTCTTGGGGTAGTCGGAGTGTGTAAGCTACCGGGACGATTCTAGTGAGAATCTTGAAAGGCCCAATGTATCTTGGGTTTAGTTTGCCACGCTTTCCGAAACATATCATGCCCTTCCAGGATGAGACCTTCAATAGCACAAGGTCACCAACCTGAAATTGCAAGGGTTTCCATCTTTTGTCTGCGTAGCTCTTCTGTCAGTCCCTAGAGGCTTTCAATCGTTCACGAATCTGAACAATCTTTTCAGTCATCTATCTGATGATTTCCGGACCAGTGAGAATGTTGTTAGTAACTTGTCCTTTAGCTAGTTGCGTGTCACCCACTTCAGCCCAGCACAGAGAGGATCTGCACTTCTGGCCATAGAGGGCTTCGAATGGAGCAACTTTGATACTAGCATGGTGGCTGTTGTTGTATGAAAACTCGACCTATGGTAAATGGATAACCCATTCTTTAGCAAAGTCGATCACATAAGCTCTCAACATGTCTTCCAATGCTTGTATAGTTCTCTCACTCTGTCCATCAGTTTGTAGGTGGTAGGCTATACTCATGTCCAACCTAGTCCCTAAGGATTTTTGTAGCGACTGCCAGAATCTTGAGGTGAATCTATTATCTCTATTAGAGATAATAGATATGGGTACACCATGTAGTCGTACAATCTCCCTAATGTATGTCCTTGTTAGTTTCTCCACCTTGTCAGTTTCTTTGATTGGTAGGAAGTGCACGGACTTGGTTAATTTGTCGACGATCTCCCAAATGGTATCGAGACCACCCGTTGTCTTGGGCAACTTGGTTGTGAAATCCGTTCTAATCCGCTCCCACTTCCACTCAGGTATCTCCGGTTTTTGTAGTAAACCTGAGGGCTTTTGGTATTCTACCTTTACCTTGTCACAAGTAAGACACTTGCCCACAAAGGTAGCAATCTCTACTTTCATGTTAAGCCACCAATATAACTTTTTGTGGTCCAGATACATCTTGTCTAAACCCGAATGAACGGAGTATCGAGTCTTCTGTGCTTCATTCATGACAACGTATCTGGAACCACCGAACTTCGGTGTGCAGATCCGATCCATGAGATAATAGACTCCGTCACCCTTGACTTCTATGTTCTTATCCATTCTTCTTAAGGTTTCACCCGCCACATTTTCAGGTTTCAAGGCTTCCTGCTGAGCCTCCTTAATTTGAGTGGACATATGCGAATGGATGATCATAGTCAATGCTTTGACTCTACGAACTGAGTACTCCTTTCGACTAGGGCGTCAACTACTACATTGGATTACCGGGATGATAACGAAATTCACATTCGTAGTCATTTAGTAACTCGACCCACCGTCGCTGTGTCATATTGAGCTCCATCTGATCTAATATATGTTGAAGGCTTTTGTGGTTTGTTGAGAAAACTTCAGAGGGGTTTTTAGAAAGTATGGTACTCTTCACATGAGTGTTTCGAAGGTTTGAAACGAGAGACGATTATGAGGTATCTGTCGGGTTTGTCGTTGCGAGGGACGAGCGAGGGTTTTGTTATTCAGTCGGTTAAGACGAAGGGTCTCTTTGGTAAAACGTGGATTAGGCATGATGAGGATCAAGCCAATTTATTTCTAATGACGACGTCAGAACTTCTTATTGAAACAAGTGTTAAGTCGATTAAGAAGAAGTGTTTGTTTAGAGCAATAGTGTATTCTATGTACATATTTTTAGTGACCTTTAGTCTCATTCTTGTTATTACTGTTGCGAATATTTATACTATATTTAGTTAGTATTGGTAGTAAGAGTACTTCGATAATTACTAGCGAAATCTTGTAATATGATTCCTACAAAGTCCCTCTATAATTGCTTAGTGTATACAAATCGTATATAGTTAAGATTGAGAAGACCATCGACTGAGTAACTCTGCCTTGAATCCACAATCAAACAAGAAACAGGAAATAAGACGGAATCATTCACTCTAAGCCAGCAAAATCTTAACAGTGTATGACCCTAATGTATGCACTAAGCCATCATAGTTCACCCGTAAGGATATTTTTAAATTTTTATATGAATAATGCATTAATTTATGATTTTAAAATCTTTTTGACATCAAAACTTTTATGAAAATTTGGCGCTTAGATATTGTCATTTGGAAAACGTACAAAAATCTCAGAAGAGTTCCTCGCTGCTTCACCATGTCTTATTGTTAAACTCCTCTTACTCCTTCGTCATTCTTCTCTGTTGGACAGTTTCTCTTGAAATGTCCTATTTCACCGCATGCATGGCATATTTGACTCGTACTAGCATCGGTGGTTGAAGTTATGTGTTGGGTCGAAGTCCTACATACAGGAGCGGTGTGTCCCTTCTTGTTGCAGTTCTTGAAATGCAACTCTCGGCAGACTCTCCTGTGATGGAAGATGCACTTTTTTCACTTCGGTAGTGTTCCAGCATATCGACCCGTTGGTATCAGAGTGGTAGACGTTGTGGCTTCAGAGGTTGTTACAGGTTGCTGTTTGTGGGTATGTCCTTGAGATATTTTGTGTTGCTTTTTGTTCAAAAACTTATGTTTCTTATTCTCAGGTTTGGGTTTTGGGGTGTAATTGTGGAGGGTCCCGCTTTGGTGCCCTAGGCTTTCATTGCGTTTGGAATTGTCAACTCTAATTCTATTTTCACTTGCTTTGTGAGCATTGAATTGTGCCATGAAAACTGTTATGGCGGCTGTTACTGTGGCTTGGAATGTAGCAGAGTCTATATGTAGAATCGGGGTTTCGTCGCTTGGCCGGTTATTTCCATGTGAAGACATGTTTCTGTTGTATAGTGAGAAATGAACTTGTAAGTAATTATAGTTGTTTTTAATGGCATTCCGACTATTCATATATACGTATAAATTTTTCTCGTGTTGATGTGCGATTCTCAATGTTTCGACTTACAACCCTACTATGTATTTATGGTAGTGAATAGAAATAGATATAGATTTTGTACAAAGATTAAGTTCACTCATCCTGGTACTACTCTCGCCCAAGCACGCTTAACTGCGGAGTTCTGAAGGGATCCGGTGCATTAGTGTTGGTATGATCGCACCCATAAGTCTACGGGAAAGCATCTTTCTACCATAAGGTTTAAGAAAATGAAAAGGTGGTAACTCTTTAGTAATGGTTATAACTCGTGTTTCGTTTGAATTATGTTGTCTTGGTTCTGTGCGTATCATGTTCTACTTTTATAGAGTTTTGAAAACAATACATAATAGGAATCTACGTAAATTAAACTTATGAATTTTTAGTAGTGATCACCCTTGAATGAAATTCTGTGACTTGATGTACTAGTATTTGTTGTTGAGAAAGGAATGATAAGCCTAACACATAGGGTGATCAGTTTATTCATTAACTTACTAGGTTAAATTAGTTTGTCAATTATTAGTGTGACGTATAAGGTGCTTGTCTCTTTGCATGTCTCGTGAGTGGTTTCCTCTGTTCTCTATCCTTCCTACGGTTGTCCTAGTTTCGACTGTGAAAATCTGTTGGTTCTGGACATCCATATGGTGTTCTAGTCCTCTGTAGGTGTGTTGAATCTTTGCTTCTTCATGATCTGGGTTTTGGCATAGATCTCTATTACTTCATAATAGAGAGTCTGACTCTGAATATCTGGGCGAGCCTATTATGTCAGCTCTTACTAAGGTAAGGTTCAGTAATGATTACTCCGGTGCCCTTCTTGTTCCTCCTTGACTCCTCTGATGACTGTTGTAGTGGAGTGGCTACATTTATTTATGTTGTTTGAGCTAGAATGGGAGTGTTTAAAGAATCTATTAGATAATTAAAACATTTTTATTTTATAGGGTGATCTTCACCGGGTCCTCCTAAAATCACGCAATGTATACAAGTTGTATATAACCAAGATCGAGTAGACCTTCAAATAAGTGATCCTACTCTAAGCCCACAACCAAACAAGGAACAGGAAGTAGAGCGTAGATCACCCATTCTAAGTCTATAAAATCATAATTATATAAAACCCTAGGAGTATACACTCCACAATTATAGACCTACCAATAAGGGTCTCTTAATTTTCACATAAGTTATTTATAGTGCCTAAAATACTCCTATAGTATTTTAATTGCATGCTTGATTCTAGAGTTTCTTGGTATATGAACTTGGTAGGTTTTTAGACTTGTTGTTATCTTATAGTCTCATAAAATACTACTATAGCATTTTAACTTTGTGTTTTGTTCTAGAGATTCCTTTGTATATAGGGTAGGTAAGTTTTAAGCATGTTGCAACACCACCGTCACTCCCAAACACATGTTGGTCGTATCTCAAATAAATATAGTTGATCATGCTATATTTATCCCAGATATGATTACATAACTGTCCAGGTTTGACCGTAGTGCCCAACGTTTAAATACTTCTGTTTTGTTATTCTTGTGATACTAGTTCTAGTATGTATATATACATGTATGTATACTTATATAAGAATACTTATATTTTAAAAGTATAACTCTTGGTCAGAGTATTTTTAATCCCATTGTATTTATAGTCGTATATCTTTTATGGGTTGATATACTTAGTTCACTATAAACAATGCTCTGATACCAATCTGTCACACCCCCAAACCTGAACGGCGGAAACGTCCGGGGGCGGATGACATCATGTACATTATCATAACAACGCACAATAGTAAAACAAGGAACAACATCCATTGCATTAATAATATAGTTAATACAGGTGTGTTCTTTGAGTTGAATGTATGACACCAAAAATATAAAGCAATAAAAAGAAGAGCCTTAAGTAAGCTCCATCTTCTCAAAAACCTGCATGAGTGTACATGTCTGCTGTTCCCTGATAATACAAGTTATTTTGAAATGAGAGTATCAACATTTAAGTTGGTGAGTTCATAAGTATTTACTGTTTTAATGTTTGTACTTGTTCTACATATAGTATTAGTGTGTTCTCCAGAAAATCCCATATTGTCTATAATAAATGAAATGTAGTCTTCAACCCTAAGACCCAAATGTTTGTATGTTTAGTTCTCTGTAATAATGTGAATGTATGTTTGTACTCTGAAATAGTATAATGTATGTTTGTACTATGAAATAGTATAAGGTATGTTTTCCATAAAAGTAGACTATCTTTACTAGAAAAATAGTATGCTTGTTCATGTATGAACCTTTCTGTATGCATTTAATGGAAAATAATGACTTGCAGTAGTATTGTTTAAAATAACACCACTGAAGTAAGTTTGTTTTCTAATCCGATTGTAAGATTACCAATCAAATGAAGATATTTGAATAAAAGCAATAGTATGCATGTATTAATTTATGTAATATTTCTCTGATCTAGAAAATAGTATGAATTGATTCTCTAAACTATAACTATTATAGTTTACTAGTATGTTTGTTTGAACTGTAAATGATTTGGAGAAAAGACCCATTTGCTCAGCATATACAAATGAGTTAAGTATGTTCTTGAAAGGAGTTTTACTACTCATGTATATATTTAGTATGTATAATTATGAGTTAACCGACAGTCGGACTGGTGATCCTACCCCAAGCCCACAACCAAACAAGGAACAGGAGTTAAGGTAATAACAATAATCCTAAGTCCGTTAAAGCCTAGTTATACATAAATATACAAATGAATATGATTTTGATATAAACAGAAATCTAAAAATAGTTTAAAAAGAGTTTTAAAATGGTTTTAACAATATTTATAAGCATAAGAATTTTTTTGTTTGTTTGCTTTCACATGTAAGTGTTAACACAATTATATTGTGTTTTGCTTGTATTGCCCCACCCCCTAAAAACATTGAAAATGTAAATTGTAGGGGTATGAACTCACCTTATGTGAGTGATTCGATTGAAGGTTCGATATAGGATGTTTTTCCACAAGTTAGATCCCATGACAAAACGAGTCCTAAAAGCATTTCTCGTAATATATATGTATACAATTAGTGAATATATCGCAAGTATGTTAAGGAAATACTCTAATTTGTAAGTTTCACTTACAAATAAGAGTGTTAGAAATGATTTTGTGAGGCTGCAAGGCGTTTTCGGTCAGCCTTGGGTTTTCGGCGACATGAAGATCTTGGTGTTCTTGGTCAAACCAAGGAGATTCAATTATTTTTTTCCCAAAGTGTGAGGATTGGAAGGTGATTTCTTGGAATAAATAAAGAACACTTGGTGTTCTTAGCAAGATCCTAAGGAGATTCAAAGGATTTTGGATGATACTTAAGAGAGAAAAAGGGGTTTTCGATTGATGATCTTGAAAGAAAAGCTTGCGTTGTCAGCTGGAGAGTGAAGAAGTGAGGATGCATTCTCGGTCCTAGATATTTATAGCAAGCTAAACATGTGAAGTGACACATGCATGAGGTTGCGAACCGAGGGTTTGCAGCTTCGGACGTTTAAGGTCCGAGGAGTTTACAGCCCTTGCGAGGGTTTTCGGTTCCTGCGAGATTTCTCGATTTTGAGTGGTTTTCTTCCAATTCTTATAACACCTTATATACAAGGTTTATACACATAGAGTTTATTAATCTAACCTAAATAAGTTAAATTAAAACAACAATTTGACCTGTATTTGACATGTTTGACCTTGGGTTGACATTTACAAGATTGAAAATAACGGGTTGTCACATCATCCCCCCGTTAGAGGGAATTTATTCGCAAAATTAGATCTAAAGCGATACACATGGACTAAGAGAAAAGATGTGGTACTTTTGTTTCATTTGATCTTCCCACTCCCAAGTAAATTCAGGTCCCTGCTTGGCATTCCAGCGAACCTTCACTATGGGTATACGACTTTGTTTGGTTTGCTTGACTTCCCTATCCATGATTTCTTCTGGTTTTTCCACGAAGTTGAGGCCCTCATTAATCTCGATTTCATCGAGTGGGATAACAAGAGTCTCGTCACAAAAACACTGAAAAGGTAAATTGTAGGGGTATGAACTCACCTTATGTGAGTGATTCGATTGAAGGTTCGATATAGGATGTTTTTCCACAAGTTAGTTCCCGTGACAAAACGAGTCCTAAAAGCATTTCACGTAATATATATGTATACAATTAGTGAATATATCGCAAGTATGTTAAGGAAATAGTCTAATTTGTAAGTTTCACTTACAAATAAGAGTGTTAGAAGTGATTTTGTGAGGCTGCAAGGCGTTTTCGGTCAGCCTTGGGTTTTCGGCCACATGAAGATCTTGGTGTTCTTGGTCAAACCAAGGAGATTCAATTATTTTTGGCCCAAAGTATGAGGATTGGAAGGTGATTTCTTTGAATAAATAAAGAACACTTGATGCTCTTAGCAAGACCCTAAGGAGATTCAAAGGATTTTGGATGATAATTAAGAGAGAAAAAGGGGTTTTCGGTTGATGATCTTAAGAGAAAAGCTTGTGTTGTCAGTTGGAGAGTGAAGAAGTGAGGATGTATTCTCGGTCCTAGCTATTTATAGCAAGCTAAACACGTGAAGTGACACATGCATGAGGTTGCGACCCGAGGGTTTGCAGCTTCGGACGTTTAAGGTCCGAGGAGTTTACAGCCCTTGCGAGGGTTTTCGGTTCCTGCGAGATTTCTCGATTTTGAGTGGTTTTCTTCCAATCCTTATAACACCTTATATACAAGGTTTATACACATAGAGTTTATTAATCTAACCTAAATAAGTTAAATTAAAACAACAATTTGACCTTTATTTGACATGTTTGACCTTGGGTTGACATTTACAAGATTGAAAATAACGGGTTGTCACAGGAACTCACTAAGTTTCGTGCTTACAGTTTTTTTTATGGTTTCATGTATCATCGGTTTGGAAAGGAAGGGCCCGACTTGATCGCAGCGCACACACCCGTGTTTTCCGCAATATGTGATTTTGGGATGAACTCTGATAAATGTTTTTAATTAGCAATGATTTGAAATGATGAATTAAACTATATCTGTGTTTTGACTATAATAAAAATGAAATTTTTACCCTTGATTTTTGGGTCGTTACAAGTTGGTATCAGATCCTTGGTTTGAGGGATTCAGACATACTTTCGGGTGTGTCTGAACTCAAACTAAGGATCTGTAAAGTTTTCAAAAAAAATGTTTTCAAGGAAAGAGTTTTCTAAGGCAAGAAAGGGTGTGGTGCATGCAATCGGTCGAGCTCAAGTAAGTTTTCCCCAGAATACCAATATATGTTATCTGTTATGACTTGATTTATGAATCTGTGAATCACATGCTAGTTAGGGCCAGGAGAGATGCCTTTATATGTTGTATAATCTTGTAGAATTGCATGCTAGTGTTGAGTAATCAGCGATAGATTGGCCTGATATGTGATGCGTGTAGCCTTGGGAATACTGGATGCTATGCTGGAATGGGAATGACTATTGGTATAAGTAACTGTTAAGTGTATGCTTTAAAAATTATATACGGTTAGGATCTTATAGCCTTAGAATAATTGATTTGGCCTTATTTCATGTTCCTTGTCTGGTTGTGGTCCTAGGGTAGAGTCTATTATTCGACAGTCTATTAGATCCTGTTTTGTGTATAAATTGCATGCATAAGGCAGCCGACAGTGAGGATGGATGTGGATAGCATGAGTTGTGGTATGTGGGCTGACTTTTCTATGATAGTTTGATGGGTTGGAGAGTTACTGCATGAATGCTACTTGCTTTGTGCTTTGTGGAACTCTTGAATGATAGGAGTCAGCTACTAAGTGGATATAACGATATCAACGAGGTGGATGGCTGGCGTCATGGGGAGTTCTTCAGTAGTTGATGGCAGGTTGAGGCCGGGAACCTAGGAAAGCCTAGGATATGCTCCAGTGAGTTGGTGGAGGGGGGGGGGGGGGTTTGGTGACGTTGGGAGCCTAAGAACTGCTTCGGTGGGTATTGTGGTGCTGTTTAGCGGATATTTGGTTCATCAGTGGAGTAGGTGACTTAGAGGATTCGGGAGGATTGTTGAGGAAAGTATGGATAGGTGTGGAAGGTAGTATTGGGCCCGTACTACTGAAAGCACAGGATCCATACTCGAATCAGTGAGAGTCTTGGAGAATCTAACAAGCTTATGGGAAGTCGAATTCTTGGTTATGATTGGAACATGGGAATAGCTGCTTCACAGGATGAGGATGAGCACGCATGGGGAAGGACCAGGGTTTGGTCCCGGCTCCGGTAGTGAGCCAATTAGTGGAAGGAATGCTTAGGGATTTGAGTTTGCGTTGAACTAAGGAGATGGAAAGTGTTTTCCGCATTAGTCCCTAGCCCTTAGGAGCTAAGGTTCGGTTTGCCTTGGATCTCTTGCATTGGGCGGCAAGGATTGATTGTGCGATCTATTGCGCTATCGGGATTGGAGACTATGTCTTGGGAGTAGTTTGTAGCCCGGGTAAGGGTAGAGTTTGCTCCATCTATTTTAGTTCAGTCGTTGACAATTGAGCTGGTGAGGGTGTCAGGGTCCTAGGCCCTGAATGATATGAATCCCAGAGTCCGAGGGCGGGAGATCGATTTGGGGTACCTCGGGGAGAGAGGATCAGGTCAGGTGCATTTAGTAAAGGGTCTCGGGAAGAGACCCAAGACTTTTGAACAAGGATGGAGAGGCCATCAGGGGCGGGGTGGGTGTAGCGCGTGCGAGAAATGCACAATGGAGCTTGCCAATCCAGAAGTATGGGTTGCTACGGGCGTACCAGGTTGATCATGTCAGTAGAGATTGTTCTCTAGGGAAGGAAAGGGAAGCCAGTGCTCCAGCAGGTGGTTCGGCGGGTGTATTATCGTTTTCGATTCTTTCGGTTGCTATCGGTTTCTTGTTGTTTGGAATCTTATAGTATGTTGGGTTCGCGTTATCTTTGGGTTGTGATTATGTCATCGTCAGGTGGTATCTACAGGGAGTATCTTACGTCTTTTGCATGTCGTGAATCTTTAGTGGGTTATTGAAGGGCATTTTTCGTATAGCAAGCTCCAAGTGTTTGGCTTCATGTTGGGTGGTAGTCGAGATCCGTTCAGGGGCGTTGTGTGGAGGGATTATGGTCAGGATTCAGCGGGTTAACTCTCCGGTATAGTTAGGATTCAGTAAATTTCCAGTCATGTTGATTGGCGTTTAGGTGCGACTAGGGAGGTGGTCCATTGCTGATGTTTTTGTTTAGGCATCAACTTTGAGGGTTGCAAGTGTTGGGTGTAGTATCATCTAAAGTATTTGGGATCAATAGTGTTGTTGGGCTTCAGGAAGTGTTCAACAGATCTTCGGGGATTGTGCAGTCTTTTGGGATGGTTAGTGATGGAATTATAGCATTGGTAAGTGTCACACTCCAAAACCGGAACGGAAGAAACGTTCTGGGGCGGAGGACGTCATGTTTAGTATCACAAGACATGCATCATAGTAAGCAAGTAATAAACAACCATTTCATTAGAAAGAAAGTGTTTACAAAGTATGTGATTCACATAATATAGAATACATAGCAAATAACAAAAGACATGAAGCTATACTGCTCCATCTTCTGAATCCCAGTGCACGAACCTGTCTACTGGTCTCCTGAGAATACAAGTTATTTTGAAAACGTAGATCAGCATTTAAGCTGGTGAGTTCATAAGATTTTAGTGATGTAGTAAGTAGTAAGAAAGTTTGTAGAAAGTTGTAGTAAGTTCTGTTTAGAAAAGTTTGCCTATTCCTCCAGAAAATCATATATTTCCTGCTTTGATGAAAGATAAGTAAAAATGACTCTACAGTCCTTTCTATGAGTATTAAATGGATAAAAGTTATATAAAACCCAGAGTAAACAAACAATCGGTTGTGTGTATCTTCCCTAAGCCCACTACCAAACAAGGAACAGGAAATGAGGCGGAAGGCACACATCCCATTGTTTGTTAGATCATCGTTGTATATAACCCTTGCGTATTCACTCGGTACTCACGAAGTTAACTGTAATAGTTCCTTTATATTTGATGAAAAGATCCTTTAAGAAAACCCTTATTTCTTATTATAAAATGATAACCACAGTAGTTCCTTCTTTAATCACTTAGTTTATACTAGTTATATATAATCTAATATCGAACAGATAGTTAATTGTGTGAATCTGCCCTAAGCCCACAACCAAACAAGGAACAGGGAATGAGGCGAAAAGCACACATCCAACTACCTATCGGATATTAATTATATATAACCCTAGAGTATAAACTAAGGTATTATAGAATTAACCACCTAAGGTCCTTTAAGTTTTACTGATTTAATAAAATGGATTAAACCCTTTACTGGTTAAGTTTCTAGTTTTGTATTCCAAAAGTTCTTCATTTGAAAAGTATGTTTTGTACTAGAAAACGGTGCATTGAATTAGTGTCCTATGACCTGACCCATACATGGTACCCCTTATGATTACTTGGTGTATACGGAACATATATATAGCTAAGCTCGGATAGATAGTAGGCTGGGTGTATCTGCTCTAAGCCCACAACCAAACAAGGAATAGGAAATGAAGCGGAAAGCACACATCCTACTATCTGTCGGACCCGATTAATATATATCCCTAAATGCATACACTAAGGAATCATAAAGTTAGCATTATAGATCCCTTTCTACTGAATATACTAGACTCGACTGTTCTGTGTATCGTTTGTAGAATGTAAGTTTTCCCTAGTTTATAACTATCTTGACTCGAAAATAGTTTGTATTAGCTTTCAAGTGGAACTGTCACTTACTGAAAGTAATGGGAATTTATAAGTACACAGTTGTCTTTTGAATTGACATTCTGTAGTACTAATTACCTTAAAACATGTTTGTTTTATTAAGGTCATAATGTGAGGAATAGTACCCATACTATACGCTCTCCCTGCAAGAGATTCTGGGGACCAAACGCGACTTACGCAAACAAATTGCTAGGTCGTGTAGAATTCACATTAATGTTATGTGATCATGTATACCCAATTTAACTATCACCATTTGTTACAAACAATGAGTTAGTGATTCATTGGTATAATTAGATCTAGTATGTTCTCATGCTATAACATCTTAGTATGTTCATTCTGTTATAGTGTATAGTGTATAGTATGTAGTGTATAGTATGTCTCTCTGAAGTATTGTATCTACCTCCTTGTTTCTCTTTATGTTATCGTGTATTGTTTCTACCTCCCTGTTTCTCTTTATGTTATCGTGTATTGTTTCTACCTCTCTGTTTCTCTTTATAGTATGCTCTAGTATTTAGTATGTACTGAACCCCTAAACTATACCCCTTATAGTTTACTAGTGTTTTACTTGTACTGTTATTGAAAATACTCATTTTGCTACTAAGTTATGCTGGTACTTTAAAAACGGAGTTTTGTTAAACTATAAAGTAACATAACTTGAAAAGAGTTTTTGAAATGTTTTGACAACTTATAAATGACATAAGTAATCTTTTGAAAATATTTATAACAAACAATTACACAATTATCATTGTGTTCAACTTGTATTCCCCCCCTTAAAAGCATTTAAAGCAGTTTAAAAGATTGATTACAGGGTATGAACTCACCTGATGTGGGCGATTCAAACGAAATCGCGCATAAGGATGAGAAGTTCCACGAATGAACTCCCGGGACACAACGGGTCCTAAATGACATATAGTGGCATAGATGTGTATGTAATTAGCGTATAACAACTAATTAAGAAGGGTAACACCCTTATAGACTAGGAAACTCTAAGATTTAAGGGATACAATCACATGTGATTGCATAACTAGGGTGTATAGCCACCCTATAGAGTTTACGGTCCAAAAGACATTACCATAAGTGTTTACGGTCAAGATGGTTTACGGTCCTATGTGTTTACGGTCTAAGTGTTCACGGTCTAATGACCTTACGGTCATGGAGTTTACGGTCTAATGACCTTACGGCCACGGAGTTTACGGTCTAAGGAGATCCAACCGTAAACTCATCAAATCTTTGCACAATGATGGTTTTCAAGGATCTAATCAGGTGTTTCAACTAGATAACAAGCTAAGGAGGGAGTATTTACGATATAGTGGCTTGAAATGGTGATTAAGGTCCAAGAACACTAGTGTGTGTTCTTGGTGTTTCTTGAAGATCTAAGAAAAGATGATTTCCATGGATGAAATCATGAGATGATACTAGATTAAGAGATGTATCAATAAATCAAAGGAAGAACACTTACGATTTTGGTGATCTAGGATGATGAACTTGATGATACTTGAGAGGATTTGGAAGTTCTTGAGTTTGAAAGGGAAGAAATGATCAAAATGATCATAAAATATATACATAGGAGGGAGTTTACGGTCACCCTGACCGTAAACTCAAGGGTCCTGAGCGTAAACTCCTTTTGAGGAGGTTTACGGTTTGCTAGATGGTTTGGAACTTTAACTGACAAATCCAAACACTGATTCCTTTGATGAACTAGGCTCCTAATGCTCAAACAGAGTCTAACCAGTGCTAAGAGTTAGCAGAGACAAGTCTGACTTTAACTGAATTGAATGGTTGTACAAGATAGAAATTTCGGGTTGTCACATCATCCCCCCGTTAGAGAGAATTTCGTCCCGAAATTAGGGTTTCTTACAGTACTACTGGGGTTGCGCTCCTTTGATTTGTAGAATACCCACTCGTAGACCTGGCAACTTTGCCCTGGTGTTCATGATAGGATTCGTACTGGGTCCATCTATCATTCCTCGTGTATACAAGTCGTATATAATTAGGATTAGTAAGACGGCCGGATGTGCGGCTCTGCCCTTGGTCCACAACCAAACAAGGAACAGGAGATAGGGCGGAAACACACATACTAAATCTGCATAATCATAATCATATACCACCCTCGCGTATACACTGAATAGTGATAGGTGGGCTGTATTCGTCCATAGCCTCTGTGCTCGAACTTGGTCAGTTGGACGAGTGGTATTTCGTGACGGTCTGCGGACATCTGACGATAAGGCTTCGTAGGACAACGTACTCTTCGCATGAGTACTTCGGGGTTTAGAATACGAAAGATAAAACTGAGGTTTAGGTCGAACTGTCATTACGAATGATGAAGGTTTCACGAATTTGGCAATCGAGGCGATAGAAACATATGAATTTAGTATGGTTAGGACCACGCTAACTCATGACGAATGATAGCGACGGACTCTTTAATGAACAATGTTTTGGCCGATTTGAAAGAAATGTTTGTTATACGATGATGTACTTCCCTAGTGTGCTCGAAAATGTACTCTTTGTAAATGTTCTAGCGTTTTCTGTTTTCCTCTTGATTGTTAACACTTCTACGTATCGTACCGTGATGTGCGCGTACATACCGCGAAAGTGCTTTGTTATCTAGAATCGATACTTAAACTACGATCCTCCTTGGTACCACTACGATCGCCTGGAATATACAAGTTATGAATAATTAATATGAATAAGACGGTCGACTGAGTAACTCTGCCTCAAATCCACAACCAAACAAGGAACATGAATTAAGGCGGAATCACTCACTCTAAGTCTGCAAAATCTTAGCTATGCACAACCCTAACGTACATACTAAGCCATCATAGCTTCTCAGAACGGATCTCTTAGTTCTGTTGAATACTGTGACCTATTTCAATAAGTGAGTTATTATAATTACTTTTAAGTGTTGTCCCCAAGTTTTAATCTTATATAAATATTAATTAATTAATTCTTAAAGTAATTCATAGATCGAAGACGTACCGCTGCTCGCTGACGACTCTGGGGTTGATTCCCCTGCGGTGATCATCAGAATGCGTTGATCCGCGCCTGAGTTCTTTGTTATCGGGCAGTCCCTCTGGTAGTGTCCAGTCTCACCACAGCCATAGCAGGCTTGGTTTTCTTCAACTCTAGGGACTTGGGAGATCGGTTGAGCCGGTGCCCTACAGAAACGGACTGTGTGTCCCTTTCTGTGGCAGTTCAGGCACTGCATTTCCCGACATACTCCGGTGTGGTGATAGTTGCACTTTCCACACTTTGGGAGGGTTCCAACATATCGACTGGCAGGTGCTGGAGTATCAGGTGTTGTGGCGGTGTACATAGTACTCATTTGTTCCTCCTGCGGGTGTCCTGTGTTGTTCGCTTCTTCTTCCTCTTGTTCCCCGACTTTCGTTTATAGTCCTCTTCCCTCGATGGCTCGGGAATAGGGACTTCTACACCATGGCGGACTCCGTGGTCGATGAGTCGCTGAGCCAGACGTTTAGGACTATCGAATGTGGCTGGGTTAAAAGACAGTACATCTCCTTGGATCGGGGCAGATAGACCCCAGATGTATCTTTCTATGTTCTTGCTCTCCGGGGTAACCATCCCGGGGCATAGAGCTGCTAGGTCGCTGAACCGGCCCGTGTAGGCGCTATGTCTGAGCCGACCATCGCAAGCTCCCACAGTTCCTGTTCCAGATTTTGAACTTCTCCCAAGGGGCAGTATTCTTCCAGCATCAACTCTTTTAGGTTCTCCCAACCTATTGAGTTAGCCACTGATAGGGTCAGTGACTTAACATGGCTGCTCCACCATGTCAGGGCTCTGTCAGAGAAGGTGCAGACAACAAACTTCACTTTGCTCCCTTCAGGGAACGAACAGATTTCGAAGACCGAATCTGTTTTCTCGAACCATCGCATCAAAGCGATGACTCCACCATTTCCATCGAAGGAATTGGGTTTGCAGTTCATGAAGTCCTTATACGAACACTCCCTTGGGTGTTCGTGAGTAACTCCGGGGTTGGTTAAGTGGGTACCGCTACCAGATCCGAGGGTACCACTTTCACCAAAGTGAACTAGAGCAGTTGCCACTGCGGAGGATATCGCTGCTTGAAGAGCAGCAGGATCGAATTGCGACGGTTGAGTTGGAGTTATCGGAGTAGCGTGTCTGTTTGATCTACGAGGAGGCATCTTTGCTAAAAGAATACAAAGATGAGATGGAATAAGTCTAAAGCAATGGACACAACCCGAAAGCTGAAAAGACAAGGTTATCCTAGTTCTGGATGTATCGGGTCCTGACTTCCACAGGGTTCTGGAATAAATTCATAATTGAGTCTATACCTAATAAACTTTATGAATTTGGAATAGCTATCCTCGAATGAATATCTGTTGCCTGAATAACTGTTACCAACTGCATGTAAGAAAATAATCCTAACACATAATGTGAGCAGTGTTTCCACTAACTCATTAAGTTAACAAGATTATTATTTATTAGTGTGACGCATAAGACGTTTTGGTTACTTCGGTTGATCCCTCTTTGAAAGTTACTCATGAACTTGCTCTCGTTCCTCCTGACTCTTCTGTTGTCTACTATGAGGAAGTAGTTACACCTACCTGGGCTTGTCGTGCGAGAATGGAAGTGACTAAAGAATCTATGAGATTTAAGTGAAACATTATGGGGTGATCCTTACAGAGTCCTCGTATAATTGCACAATGTATACAAGTTGTATATAACTTAAGACTAAATAGACCTTCGAATAAGTGATCCTACTCCAAAACCACAACCAAACAAGGAACAGGTAGTGGAGCGTAGATCACAAATTCTAAGTCTATAAATTCTCAATTATATATAAACTTGGAAGTATACATTGTAAAATTATAGACCTATCCGCAAGGGTCTTTTAAGTTATCACATAAGTTATTTGTATAGTGCCTAAAATACTCATATAGTATTTTAATGTAATCTACTTTATATGTTTTAAACTTGTTATCGCGTTATAGTATCATATAATACTCTTATACTATTCTAACTCTAATGTACTTGATCTAGTATTCTCTTGACTTAGTATTGGGTAAGTTTTAAGACCGTTGCAACACCACATCACTCCCAAACAAATGTCGGTCACATCTTGAATGAATATAGTTGATCAAGCTATATTGATCCTAGCTATGATTACATAACTGTCCAGGTTTGACCATAGTGTTCAACCTTTAACTTCTTCTATTCTGTTCTTCTTGTGATACTTGTTCTAGTATGTATATATGTATAAGCAAGTATGTATACTTTTATAAGTTATCATTATATATTTAAAATATATTCTTCTCCAGAGCACTTCGGCCCCATTGTATTTATAGTTGTATATCTTTTATCGGTTGATATACTTAGTTCACTATAAACAATGCTCTGATACCAATCTGTCACACCCCAAAACCGGAACGGCGGAAACGTTCTGGGGCGGAGGACGTCATGTTTAGTATCACAAGACATGCATCATAGTAAGCAAGTAATAAACAACCATTTCATTAGAAAGAAAGTGTTTACAAAGTATGTGATTCACATAATATAGAATACATAGCAAATATAAAAAGACATGAAGCTATAATGCTCCATCTTCTGAATCCCAGTGCGCGAACCTGTCTACTGGTCTCCTGAGAATACAAGTTATTTTGAAAGCGTAGATCAACATTTAAGCTGGTGAGTGCATAAGATTTTAGTGATGTAGTAAGTAGTAAGAAAGTTTGTAGAAAGTTGTAGTAAGTTGTAGTAAGTTGTAGTAAGTTCTGTTTAGAAAAGTTTGCCTGTTCCTCCAGAAAATCCTATATTTCCTGCTTTGATGAAAGATAAGTAAAAATGACTCTACAGTCCTTTCTATGAGAATTAAATGGATACAAGTTATATAAAATCCAGAGTAAACAAACAATCAGTTGTGTGTATCTTCCCTAACCCCACAACCAAACAAGGAACAGGAAATGAGGCGGAAGGCACACATCCCATTGTTTGTTAGATCATCGTTGTATATAACCCTTGCGTATTCACTCGGTACTCACGGAGTTAACTGTAATAGTTCCTTTATATTTGATGAAAAGATCCTTTAAGAAAACCTTATTTCTTATTATAAAATGATAACCACAGTAGTTCCTTCTTTAATCACTTAGTTTATACTAGTTATATATAATCTAATATCGAACAGATAGTTAATTGTGTGAATCTGCCCTAAGCCCACAACCAAACAAGGAACAGGGAATGAGGCGAAAAGCACACATCCAACTACCTATCGGATATTAATTATATATAACCCTAGAGTATAAACTAAGGTATTATAGAATTAACCACCTAAGGTCCTTTAAGTTTTACTGATTTAATAAAATGGATTAAACCCTTTACTGGTTAAGTTTCTAGTTTTGTATTCCAAAAGTTCTTCATTTGAAAAGTATGTTTTGTACTAGAAAACGGTGCATTGAATTAGTGTCCTATGACCTGACCCATACATGGTACCCCTTATGATTACTTGGTGTATACGGAACATATATATAGCTAAGCTCGGATAGATAGTAGGCTGGGTGTATCTGCTCTAAGCCCACAACCAAACAAGGAATAGGAAATGAAGCGGAAAGCACACATCCTACTATCTGTCGGACCCGATTAATATATATCCCTAAATGCATACACTAAGGAATCATAAAGTTAGCATTATAGATCCCTTTCTACTGAATATACTAGACTCGACTGTTCTGTGTATCGTTTGTAGAATGTAAGTTTTCCCTAGTTTATAACTATCTTGACTCGAAAATAGTTTGTATTAGCTTTCAAGTGGAACTGTCACTTACTGAAAGTAATGGGAATTTATAAGTACACAGTTGTCTTTTGAATTGACATTCTGTAGTACTAATTACCTTAAAACATGTTTGTTTTATTAAGGTCATAATGTGAGGAATAGTACCCATACTATACGCTCTCCCTGCAAGAGATTCTGGGGACCAAACGCGACTTACGCAAACAAATTGCTAGGTCGTGTAGAATTCACATTAATGTTATGTGATCATGTATACCCAATTTAACTATCACCTTTTGTTACAAACAATGAGTTAGTGATTCATTGGTATAATTAGATCTAGTATGTTCTCATGCTATAACATCTTAGTATGTTCATTCTGTTATAGTGTATAGTGTATAGTATGTAGTGTATAGTATGTCTCTCTGAAGTATTGTATCTACCTCCTTGTTTCTCTTTATGTTATCGTGTATTGTTTCTACCTCCCTGTTTCTCTTTATGTTATCGTGTATTGTTTCTACCTCTCTGTTTCTCTTTATAGTATGCTCTAGTATTTAGTATGTACTGAACCCCTAAACTATACCCCTTATAGTTTACTAGTGTTTTACTTGTACTGTTATTGAAAATACTCATTTTGCTACTAAGTTATGCTGGTACTTTAAAAACGGAGTTTTGTTAAACTATAAAGTAACATAACTTGAAAAGAGTTTTGAAATGTTTTGACAACTTATAAATGACATAAGTAATCTTTTGAAAATATTTATAACAAACAATTACACAATTATCATTGTGTTCAACTTGTATTCCCCCCTTAAAAGCATTTAAAGCAGTTTAAAAGATTGATTACAGGGTATGAACTCACCTGATGTGGGCGATTCAAACGAAATCGCGCATAAGGATGAGAAGTTCCACGAATGAACTCCCGGGACACAACGGGTCCTAAATGACATATAGTGGCATAGATGTGTATGTAATTAGCGTATAACAACTAATTAAGAAGGGTAACACCCTTATAGACTAGGAAACTCTAAGATTTAAGGGATACAATCACATGTGATTGCATAACTAGGGTGTATAGCCACCCTATAGAGTTTACGGTCCAAAAGACATTACCATAAGTGTTTACGGTCAAGATGGTTTACGGTCCTATGTGTTTACGGTCTAAGTGTTCACGGTCTAATGACCTTACGGTCATGGAGTTTACGGTCTAATGACCTTACGGCCACGGAGTTTACGGTCTAAGGAGATCCAACCGTAAACTCATCAAATCTTTGCACAATGATGGTTTTCAAGGATCTAATCAGGTGTTTCAACTAGATAACAAGCTAAGGAGGGAGTATTTACGATATAGTGGCTTGAAATGGTGATTAAGGTCCAAGAACACTAGTGTGTGTTCTTGGTGTTTCTTGAAGATCTAAGAAAAGATGATTTCCATGGATGAAATCATGAGATGATACTAGATTAAGAGATGTATCAATAAATCAAAGGAAGAACACTTACGATTTTGGTGATCTAGGATGATGAACTTGATGATACTTGAGAGGATTTGGAAGTTCTTGAGTTTGAAAGGGAAGAAATGATCAAAATGATCATAAAATATATACATAGGAGGGAGTTTACGGTCACCCTGACCGTAAACTCAAGGGTCCTGAGCGTAAACTCCTTTTGAGGAGGTTTACGGTTTGCTAGATGGTTTGGAACTTTAACTGACAAATCCAAACACTGATTCCTTTGATGAACTAGGCTCCTAATGCTCAAACAGAGTCTAACCAGTGCTAAGAGTTAGCAGAGACAAGTCTGACTTTAACTGAATTGAATGGTTGTACAAGATAGAAATTTCGGGTTGTCACATCATCCCCCCGTTAGAGAGAATTTCGTCCCGAAATTAGGGTTTCTTACAGTACTACTGGGGTTGCGCTCCTTTGATTTGTAGAATACCCACTCGTAGACCTGGCAACTTTGCCCTGGTGTTCATGATAGGATTCGTACTGGGTCCATCTATCATTCCTCGTGTATACAAGTCGTATATAATTAGGATTAGTAAGACGGCCGGATGTGCGGCTCTGCCCTTGGTCCACAACCAAACAAGGAACAGGAGATAGGGCGGAAACACACATACTAAATCTGCATAATCATAATCATATACCACCCTCGCGTATACACTGAATAGTGATAGGTGGGCTGTATTCGTCCATAGCCTCTGTGCTCGAACTTGGTCAGTTGGACGAGTGGTATTTCGTGACGGTCTGCGGACATCTGACGATAAGGCTTCGTAGGACAACGTACTCTTCGCATGAGTACTTCGGGGTTTAGAATACAAAAGATAAAACTGAGGTTTAGGTCGAACTGTCATTACGAATGATGAAGGTTTCACGAATTTGGCAATCGAGGCGATAGAAACATATGAATTTAGTATGGTTAGGACCACGCTAACTCATGACGAATGATAGCGACGGACTCTTTAATGAACAATGTTTTGGCCGATTTGAAAGAAATGTTTGTTATACGATGATGTACTTCCCTAGTGTGCTCGAAAATGTACTCTTTGTAAATGTTCTAGCGTTTTCTGTTTTCCTCTTGATTGTTAACACTTCTACGTATCGTACCGTGATGTGCGCGTACATACCGCGAAAGTGCTTTGTTATCTAGAATCGATACTTAAACTACGATCCTCCTTGGTATCACTACGATCGCCTGGAATATACAAGTTATGAATAATTAATATGAATAAGACGGTCGACTGAGTAACTCTGCCTCAAATCCACAACCAAACAAGGAACATGAATTAAGGCGGAATCACTCACTCTAAGTCTGCAAAATCTTAGCTATGCACAACCCTAACGTACATACTAAGCCATCATAGCTTCTCAGAACGGATCTCTTAGTTCTGTTGAATACTGTGACCTATTTCAATAAGTGAGTTATTATAATTACTTTTAAGTGTTGTCCCCAAGTTTTAATCTTATATAAATATTAATTAATTAATTCTTAAAGTAATTCATAGATCGAAGACGTACCGCTGCTCGCTGACGACTCTGGGGTTGATTCCCCTGCGGTGATCATCAGAATGCGTTGATCCGCGCCTGAGTTCTTTGTTATCGGGCAGTCCCTCTGGTAGTGTCCAGTCTCACCACAGCCATAGCAGGCTTGGTTTTCTTCAACTCTAGGGACTTGGGAGATCGGTTGAGCCGGTGCCCTACAGAAACGGACTGTGTGTCCCTTTCTGTGGCAGTTCAGGCACTGCATTTCCCGACATACTCCGGTGTGGTGATAGTTGCACTTTCCACACTTTGGGAGGGTTCCAACATATCGACTGGCAGGTGCTGGAGTATCAGGTGTTGTGGCGGTGTACATAGTACTCATTTGTTCCTCCTGCGGGGTGTCCTGTGTTGTTCGCTTCTTCTTCCTCTTGTTCCCCGACTTTCGTTTATAGTCCTCTTCCCTCGATGGCTCGGGAATAGGGACTTCTACACCATGGCGGACTCCGTGGTCGATGAGTCGCTGAGCCAGACGTTTAGGACTATCGAATGTGGCTGGGTTAAAAGACAGTACATCTCCTTGGATCGGGGCAGATAGACCCCAGATGTATCTTTCTATGTTCTTGCTCTCCGGGGTAACCATCCCGGGGCATAGAGCTGCTAGGTCGCTGAACCGGCCCGTGTAGGCCGCTATGTCTGAGCCGACCATCGCAAGCTCCCACAGTTCCTGTTCCAGATTTTGAACTTCTCCCAAGGGGCAGTATTCTTCCAGCATCAACTCTTTTAGGTTCTCCCAACCTATTGAGTTAGCCACTGATAGGGTCAGTGACTTAACATGGCTGCTCCACCATGTCAGGGCTCTGTCAGAGAAGGTGCAGACAACAAACTTCACTTTGCTCCCTTCAGGGAACGAACAGATTTCGAAGACCGAATCTGTTTTCTCGAACCATCGCATCAAAGCGATGACTCCACCATTTCCATCGAAGGAATTGGGTTTGCAGTTCATGAAGTCCTTATACGAACACTCCCTTGGGTGTTCGTGAGTAACTCCGGGGTTGGTTAAGTGGGTACCGCTACCAGATCCGAGGGTACCACTTTCACCAAAGTGAACTAGAGCAGTTGCCACTGCGGAGGATATCGCTGCTTGAAGAGCAGCAGGATCGAATTGCGACGGTTGAGTTGGAGTTATCGGAGTAGCGTGTCTGTTTGATCTACGAGGAGGCATCTTTGCTAAAAGAATACAAAGATGAGATGGAATAAGTCTAAAGCAATGGACACAACCCGAAAGCTGAAAAGACAAGGTTATCCTAGTTCTGGATGTATCGGGTCCTGACTTCCACAGGGTTCTGGAATAAATTCATAATTGAGTCTATACCTAATAAACTTTATGAATTTGGAATAGCTATCCTCGAATGAATATCTGTTGCCTGAATAACTGTTACCAACTGCATGTAAGAAAATAATCCTAACACATAATGTGAGCAGTGTTTCCACTAACTCATTAAGTTAACAAGATTATTATTTATTAGTGTGACGCATAAGACGTTTTGGTTACTTCGGTTGATCCCTCTTTGAAAGTTACTCATGAACTTGCTCTCGTTCCTCCTGACTCTTCTGTTGTCTACTATGAGGAAGTAGTTACACCTACCTGGGCTTGTCGTGCGAGAATGGAAGTGACTAAAGAATCTATGAGATTTAAGTGAAACATTATGGGGTGATCCTTACAGAGTCCTCGTATAATTGCACAATGTATACAAGTTGTATATAACTTAAGACTAAATAGACCTTCGAATAAGTGATCCTACTCCAAAACCACAACCAAACAAGGAACAGGTAGTGGAGCGTAGATCACAAATTCTAAGTCTATAAATTCTCAATTATATATAAACTTGGAAGTATACATTGTAAAATTATAGACCTATCCGCAAGGGTCTTTTAAGTTATCACATAAGTTATTTGTATAGTGCCTAAAATACTCATATAGTATTTTAATGTAATCTACTTTATATGTTTTAAACTTGTTATCGCGTTATAGTATCATATAATACTCTTATACTATTCTAACTCTAATGTACTTGATCTAGTATTCTCTTGACTTAGTATTGGGTAAGTTTTAAGACCGTTGCAACACCACATCACTCCCAAACAAATGTCGGTCACATCTTGAATGAATATAGTTGATCAAGCTATATTGATCCTAGCTATGATTACATAACTGTCCAGGTTTGACCATAGTGTTCAACCTTTAACTTCTTCTATTCTGTTCTTCTTGTGATACTTGTTCTAGTATGTATATATGTATAAGCAAGTATGTATACTTTTATAAGTTATCATTATATATTTAAAATATATTCTTCTCCAGAGCACTTCGGCCCCATTGTATTTATAGTTGTATATCTTTTATCGGTTGATATACTTAGTTCACTATAAACAATGCTCTGATACCAATCTGTCACACCCCAAAACCGGAACGGCGGAAACGTTCTGGGGCGGAGGACGTCATGTTTAGTATCACAAGACATGCATCATAGTAAGCAAGTAATAAACAACCATTTCATTAGAAAGAAAGTGTTTACAAAGTATGTGATTCACATAATATAGAATACATAGCAAATATAAAAAGACATGAAGCTATAATGCTCCATCTTCTGAATCCCAGTGCGCGAACCTGTCTACTGGTCTCCTGAGAATACAAGTTATTTTGAAAGCGTAGATCAACATTTAAGCTGGTGAGTGCATAAGATTTTAGTGATGTAGTAAGTAGTAAGAAAGTTTGTAGAAAGTTGTAGTAAGTTGTAGTAAGTTGTAGTAAGTTCTGTTTAGAAAAGTTTGCCTGTTCCTCCAGAAAATCCTATATTTCCTGCTTTGATGAAAGATAAGTAAAAATGACTCTACAGTCCTTTCTATGAGAATTAAATGGATACAAGTTATATAAAATCCAGAGTAAACAAACAATCAGTTGTGTGTATCTTCCCTAACCCCACAACCAAACAAGGAACAGGAAATGAGGCGGAAGGCACACATCCCATTGTTTGTTAGATCATCGTTGTATATAACCCTTGCGTATTCACTCGGTACTCACGGAGTTAACTGTAATAGTTCCTTTATATTTGATGAAAAGATCCTTTAAGAAAACCCTTATTTCTTATTATAAAATGATAACCACAGTAGTTCCTTCTTTAATCACTTAGTTTATACTAGTTATATATAATCTAATATCGAACAGATAGTTAATTGTGTGAATCTGCCCTAAGCCCACAACCAAACAAGGAACAGGGAATGAGGCGAAAAGCACACATCCAACTACCTATCGGATATTAATTATATATAACCCTAGAGTATAAACTAAGGTATTATAGAATTAACCACCTAAGGTCCTTTAAGTTTTACTGATTTAATAAAATGGATTAAACCCTTTACTGGTTAAGTTTCTAGTTTTGTATTCCAAAAGTTCTTCATTTGAAAAGTATGTTTTGTACTAGAAAACGGTGCATTGAATTAGTGTCCTATGACCTGACCCATACATGGTACCCCTTATGATTACTTGGTGTATACGGAACATATATATAGCTAAGCTCGGATAGATAGTAGGCTGGGTGTATCTGCTCTAAGCCCACAACCAAACAAGGAATAGGAAATGAAGCGGAAAGCACACATCCTACTATCTGTCGGACCCGATTAATATATATCCCTAAATGCATACACTAAGGAATCATAAAGTTAGCATTATAGATCCCTTTCTACTGAATATACTAGACTCGACTGTTCTGTGTATCGTTTGTAGAATGTAAGTTTTCCCTAGTTTATAACTATCTTGACTCGAAAATAGTTTGTATTAGCTTTCAAGTGGAACTGTCACTTACTGAAAGTAATGGGAATTTATAAGTACACAGTTGTCTTTTGAATTGACATTCTGTAGTACTAATTACCTTAAAACATGTTTGTTTTATTAAGGTCATAATGTGAGGAATAGTACCCATACTATACGCTCTCCCTGCAAGAGATTCTGGGGACCAAACGCGACTTACGCAAACAAATTGCTAGGTCGTGTAGAATTCACATTAATGTTATGTGATCATGTATACCCAATTTAACTATCACCTTTTGTTACAAACAATGAGTTAGTGATTCATTGGTATAATTAGATCTAGTATGTTCTCATGCTATAACATCTTAGTATGTTCATTCTGTTATAGTGTATAGTGTATAGTATGTAGTGTATAGTATGTCTCTCTGAAGTATTGTATCTACCTCCTTGTTTCTCTTTATGTTATCGTGTATTGTTTCTACCTCCCTGTTTCTCTTTATGTTATCGTGTATTGTTTCTACCTCTCTGTTTCTCCTTATAGTATGCTCTAGTATTTAGTATGTACTGAACCCCTAAACTATACCCCTTATAGTTTACTAGTGTTTTACTTGTACTGTTATTGAAAAGACTCAGTTTGCTACTAATTTATGCTGGTACTTTAAAAACGGAGTTTTGTTAAACTATAAAGTAACATAACTTGAAAAGAGTTTTTGAAATGTTTTGACGACTTATAAATGATATAAGTAATCTTTTGAAAATGTTTATAACAAACAATTACACAATTATCATTGTGTTCAACTTGTATTCCCCCCTTTAAAAGCATTTAAAGCAGTTTAAAAGATTGATTATGGGGTATGAACTCACCTGATGTGGGTGATTAAAACGAATACGCGCGTAAGGATGAGAAGTTCCACGAATGAACTCCCGGGACACAACGGGTCCTAAATGACATATAATGGCATCTATGTGTATGTAATTAGCGTCTAACAACTAATTAAGAAGGGTAACACCCTTATAGACTAGGAAACTCTAAGATTTAAGGGATACAATCACATGTGATTGCATAACTACGGTGTATAGCCACCCTATAGAGTTTACGGTCCAAAAGACATTACCATAAGTGTTTACGGTAAAGATGGTTTACGGTCCTATGTATTTACGGTCCAAGTGTTCACGGTCTAATGACCTTACGGTCATGGAGTTTACGGTCTAATGGTCTTACGGTAATGGACTTTACGGTCTAAGGAGATCCAACCGTAAACTCATCAAATCTTTGCACAATGATGGTTTTCAAGGCTCTAATCAGGTGTTTCAACTAGATAACAAGCTAAGGAGGGAGTACTTACGATATAGAGGCTTGAAATGGTGATTAAGGTCCAAGAACACTAGTGTGTGTTCTTGGTGTTCTTGGTGTTTCTTGAAGATCTAAGAAAAGATGATTTCCATGGATGAAATCATGAGATGATACTAGATTAAGAGATGTATCAATAAATCAAAGGAAGAACACTTACGATTTTGGTGATCTAGGATGATGAACTTGATGATACTTGAGAGGATTTGGAAGTTTTTGAGTTTGAAAGGGAAGAAATGATCAAAATGATCATAAAATATATACATAGGAGGGAGTTTACGGTCACCCTGACCGTAAACTCAAGGGTCCTGAGCGTAAACTCCTTTTGAGGAGGTTTACGGTTTGCTAGATGGTTTGGAACTTTAACTGACAAATCCAAACACTGATTCCTTTGATGAACTAGGCTCCGAATGCTCAAACAGACTCTAAACAGTGCTAAGAGTTAGCAGAGACAAGTCTGACTTTAACTGAATTGAATGGTTGTACAAGATAGAAATTTCGGGTTGTCACAGTAAGCGTGGGTTGTCAACAAACTGTTAGGATGTAAGAAGGATTGGGGAAAACCTTCATTTCTCGTGTGCCGTGAGAACTTATAGAATGGAAGTGGGGGAGAATCATTCAGGTATTAAGAAGCAGGAGCGGTTATGAAACTAGGATGAGTTTCACATCCTCGTAAGGGAGGATGGCGGCCCAAGTGGCTGTTTGGTTTGAGGGTTGTGTGAGTTGGGAGTTCGGTAAAACTCCCCAGCATGTGAATCGCATCTTCTGGGTGCTTGGTAGCAGAATTTGGGTAATCAGGTTGGGGTTCCAGTCATGAATCGAGTTCAGTTTGGGTGTTCGGTCGAGTGCGTGTTTGACTCTATGTGCGAGTCGAATTGATAAATTAGGAGTAAGGCATTGGCTGCGGTTGTGTTAGGGCGAAAGTGTTGTAAGACTGCGGGGGAGTTGTAGCATTCACTAATGGTCAGTTAGGGTGAAAGTGATGTTAGACTACAGGGGATCCATAACATTCACTAGTAGTCAGTTGTGGGTGAAAGTGTTGTAAGACTACGGGGGTGTCGTAGCATTCACTAGTAGTCAGATAGTGTGGGAAGTTTTGTAAGACTACGGGGTAGCCGTAACATTCACAATCGGTCAGATAGTGTGGAAAGTTTTGTAATACTACAGGGGTAGCCGTAGCATTCACAAGCAGTCAGATAGTGTGGAAAGTGCAGAAAGACTGCAGGGTAGCCGTGACATTCATGGATTCGTTCATATGACTTAGGCCAGGGTGGGCAAGTTCGCAAGGTTGTGAGTAGGTCACAACATAATTGGAATCAGGAAATGGTAGATCGAAGGAGACCGGGCATGATGTAATTCTACAATTATTCTGGTATCATTCACCTTTTTGTGTCGGATTCATTGGCGACTGGTTGTCAGCCTATCATGATCGGATGGATCAAGAGGATTGAAGGAGCGATGAATGGCGGTATAGATAGGGCATTTATTGTTAGACGAGTTATTCTTTGGAGGTCGCGTAGGGCGACTGCAAGGTTGTTTGTTAGCTCAGCAACTGGGTAGGAATCTGATATATTTCCGATAGTGGCAGGCAAGATTGAGATCCAGGGAAGTCATGGTTGATATGGAAAGCAACTAGACGGCAGTATGGTATTCCGAGTAGCGGAGTGATTTGGGATCCTTATGTTGAGTAATCATTGACCGGGAGATGCTAAGCCACTTGCATTGGGATTAAATAATCTCAGAGTAATC
Organism: Lactuca virosa; assembly: GCF_052849685.1. Taxonomy (NCBI): domain Eukaryota; kingdom Viridiplantae; phylum Streptophyta; class Magnoliopsida; order Asterales; family Asteraceae; genus Lactuca; species Lactuca virosa. Next base: position 289,519,290 of record NC_136432.1, on the reverse strand, counting down.
GATTGGACTCTGTTGCGCAACTCTTGTCTGAGTCTAACCGTTGTAGAGATGGATCCTCTACTCGAAGGATTATTTGGACTATTTGTTAAGACGAGCGTTCGGCATATGGATATGGTAAGTGAATTCATTCGGTTGGTAACACCGAGATAATCAGGACCGGAAGTGGTTGTTCAATTAATTATTCGGTAAGGAATTGACACGGTAATGGTTCAGCGGGGCCGGTCTGTCGAGGAGTCAAACCAATGCAGATTTTAGGTCTCGGAAGAGTAGATGTGGTCCTCTGTAAAAGATTAAGGATTCATTCTCTTTGGGTTTGGAGAGTTCTGTTAGGGTTGGTTTCAGATGCCTTTGGAAGGCTGTGGTATGCACGGGATTTTGGCTATCTTGCTTACGTTTCCTGGTATGCCGGGGATGGAAATGAATGATTTTGAGGACGAAATCTAATTTAAGTGAGGGAGAGTTGTAACGCCCTGTTCCGAATCAATTCCTAATTCCAGGCTATGGCCCGAAGAGCGGTCATCGTAAGGATTGGGGCTTTTGAAAAATATAAGATCTAGGCCCATTTGGGTGCGGGTGATGTATTAGAAGTGATCCGGGTGTTCGGTTTGTGTTTTGGAGCCTAGGGGTATTTCGTTAAAGTGTCAGTTCGGGCTTTTGTGGAAAATGGATTTTTTTTTCGGAAGGTCTTAAGAAAGGTATGAGTTGATAGAAGTGTAGGGCTTCTCGTTACCTTTCCGTGGATATAAGGATCGTTGCAATCGGGCTTATATCGAAGAAGTTATGGTCTTTGAAAGTTTCGTGGATTTCAGGCTTAGCCGAGTACACGGGGCGTACTAGTGAAAAAGGCAGTACGCGGGGTGTACCTTGGAGTATGTTGGGTACACTGACCAGGATGGTCGCGAATGCTCTTCAGGGTACGCTGGGCGTACCATATTTATGTTGGGCGTACGCTAGTTAGATCAGAACCCTATTTTAGGGTCATGGACCTTATTTAAGCTCCTTATCTCATAACCTAACCCTAATATCTTCAGCCTCTATCCCTCTAAACCCTATAAATCGACCCTTAGCCCCCATTTGAGTGATTGTAGAGCTTCAAAGTGATTTTTGTGTGTTTTTGTGCTTGAGGAGGAAGAAGGAACTTCTTGAAGAGTCATTGTTTGACTTGGAGCTTTTGGATCCAAGCTTTGGGCACTTAGATCTATCTTCTGGAGGTATAAAGTTTTAACCTTGACAACTTTTTCATGTAGATCTAGCTAAGTGGTACATTGTTATGGTTTTTGGTCCCTTTGAGGTGGTTCTTGTGAGTAGAAGTTACTCCAGAACCTTTGAGCTTCATATTTGGTCCTTATTGAGGATATGGAGTCATAAAGTTTGGATCTTGATGGGTATAAACCTTCCATGCATGATTTGGTAGTCATTTGATGAAGTTTGGGACTTAGGGTTTTGATTTGGGCCCCATTGAGTTATGCTAAGTCATAAAGTTGGAAACTTTATGACTTAAAAAGTCCCTTGAAATCAGATCTGGAAGTTTGGACAGAGGTCTTAAGGTATTAAGAAGTTTTAAGACATTTTGGGAGTGATTTTGACCTTTTGGAATTCATCATTGGTGTTTGGGCTTCACTAAGCCATGCAAAGGCTTATAGCATTCGGCTGTATGGATCAAGTCACTTATATTTGGCTATTCTAAAGTGTTGGATGTCTTTACTTAATGGATTAAGAGCTAGAATTGAGAGTTGGTCTTCAAGAGCAGTACGCTGGGCGTACAAGTTCTTAAGCCAGTACGCTTAGCGTACAAGCTATATACGCCCCGCATACTCAACAAAGTGAGATTTCGAGTTTTGGACTTCGGTTTGGGCCATCTTTTGGACTTCGGTTTGGGCCATCTTTTGGGTTTTGGACTTCGGTTTTGGGCTCTGTTGGGTCATCAGGTTTTGGGTTGATATTTATTTGTCGAGGCCCATTATGGTTTTGGGCCCAATTTGGAAAATTGGGCCATGGATTGGGCCTTGGGTAGTGTTTGGTATTTGGGCCTTGTGGAGTATTAGGTTTGGGCCTAAGTCTTGAACCAAGTTAGGTTAGGGGTAAAGTGGTCCGTTTAACCCAACTGTGGATTTAAGGTTATACATTGAAACGCAAATGGTTAATTGGGGTTTGTCTTGATGATTGACAATTTGGGGATCGGCCAGCCAGCAGCCAAAGATTTATTCGCGTGACTTCAGCAGTGAGAGGTGAGTCTCCTCACCATACCAATGGGTCAAAGGCACCAAGGCTAGCCCATTATGTGTTATGTGGTATGCTAGTTGGTTACGTATTAGGTGGTATGCTAGTTGATTATGTGGTACGTTACATACTAGTTGTCTTTGTGATACATACATGAAAGTCCATGGGGGTGCCCATGACACCTGGTTATAAGACCATGTGGGGGTGCCCATGGCATTCCAGGTAAAGACCATGGGGGTGCCTATGGCACTTGGTTATAATACCATGTGGGGGTGCCTATGACATTCCAAGTAAGACCATGGGGATGCCTATGGCACATAGGTGTAAGACCCTGGGGGGAGCCCACGACATCCTGGAGTAAGACCCTGGAGGGTGTCCAGGGCTTCCTTATATGTTTATATGCATGTATTATGTGATTGATATGGTTTATGTGATTATGTCGATTATGTGGGGTATGCTATGGGGAACTCACTAAGCTTTGTGCTTACAGTTTTGTTTATGGTTTCAGGTATCATCGGTTTGGAAAGGAAGGGTCCAACTTGATCGCAGCGCACACACCCGTGTTTTCCGCTATATGTGATTTTGGTATGAACTCTGATAAATGTTTTTAATTAGAAATGATTTGGAATGTTGAATTAAACGATATCTGTGTTTTGACTATAATAAAAATGAAATTTTTACCTTTGATTTTTGGGTCATTACAACAATGCATGCAAGTATGAGCCTTCAGTCTGCCTGGAAAGTCTCGCAAGGCCTACAGTATGCCTGGATCGCTCTCCCAAACCTACAGTCTACTAGCGCGTCTCGTAAGACCTACATTAGCTGGACAATTGGGCGTACAGTATCAACTGGACCGCCCGGACCTCTTGGCCTTCAGCACACAGCCGGACCACCTCAACCCAACCACAACATATAGACATATACATATAAACAATATCAAGCAAACACGAGTAATCATAACAAATCAACTTGCCTATCATACCGCTATAACATAACAACATCCTATACCCAAGGATACATAACATAATCAAGTGGGCCGGCCTTGGTGCCTTAGACCCATAAACATAGTGACAAAAACTCACCTTGAAATCAAGCAGATAAAGAAATAACTCCCTACCAAGATCAAAGCCAACACCTTAAGTCACCTATAAGATAGTAGTAACTCAATCTCAGTCTAAATTCCAAACTCACAAGTTGACAAAAAGTCAACTAAGTCAAAAAGTCAACAAGTAAACCCCAATGATCAACGGTCAAGTCCAAAACCCCAAAAACCCTAATCAACGAGTCTTCATGTCGTGGCCATCCATCGGCCACGCCGTGGCAGTGTAAGGGGAAAACAGTCTGAACTGCTTAACATATTAAACTATTTCCCAACAATTCCAAGGGCTCTAAAGCTCAGATCTGGTGCTTCCCACGGTCTTGATGGTTAAATTTTCCAACTTTATCCATTAAGACATCTCGATAAGTCAAGATCTCAAACCCTAAGTCCTTAAAGGCAACTCGGGTCATGAAAACACCCATTAAGCATTTAATCATTATATTTACTGCCCTAAAATTTCCAGAAGGGTTTCCTACACCTAATGGACCATAAAAATCATAGCTTTATGGGCATGCATGTCCAATGCATGCCCCTTCCATTTTAAGTCAAGAACATGGCAAGTATGCACTCAAAGCTTTTTTATGGGACCAAAACTCCAAGGATCCTAAGATCTGGAACACATAACACTAAACTGACCATAAATATCCATAAAGTTGCCAACTTTATGGAATCCGACCTTCCAAACTTCCAAACCATGAAGATTATGGGACAAAAGGCCTAGATCGAGAAGCAAGTAACAAAAAGATTGGATCTTGGACACTTACAAAGGTCCAGAGAATGCACAAGAGAAAGATGATAAGGCTTGGTTTCTTAATCCAAACTCTAAAACACTTTCTTCTTCTTCTCCAAGCTACTAAGAGCAGCAAAGGGAACAAGAATCACCAAGAGAGGATAAGGTTAGGGTTTATGATGTTAAAGCATGATGGAGACTAAGGATAAGCAAAACCTAGCCTATATTTTCCTTTATATAGGCCATAAAACCTAGAATATTAGCGTTTTAATCGTCAGACGGTCGCCATGTCGTGGCCATTCCACTACCATGCCATGGGAACCAAAACAGATTAACGGTTCATTAATCACCGCCACATCGTGGTGGTGCCTCCACCATGTCATGGAACCCCAAAGACATAAATAATTTTAAATAACAAGTACCTCAAGATCTAGATGTTACAATTCTCCCCTTGAATCAGACTTCGTCCTTGAAGTCTGTGGCCACAAACAGGTTTGGGTAGTACTCGCGCATCTCCTCATCGGGCTCCCACGTCCACTCGAAACCCTTACGATGATGCCATTGGACCTTGAACAAAGGCACTTCCTTGCTACGTAAAGACTTGATCTTTCTATCCAAAATTATCATCGACCTCTCAATATAATTCAGGCACTCATCAACCTGAATGTTGTCAATTGGAACTACTGTTGAATCATCTGCTAAGCACTTCTGAACATAAGAAACATGGAAAGTGCTATGAATCTGACTGAGCTTATCAGGAAAATCCAGTCGGTAGGCCACCTTGCCTACTCTTTCCGCTACTCAGAAAGGCCCAATGAATCGGGAACCCAACTTGCCTCACTTCCTAAAGCATATAGCATCCTTCCAGGGAGATACCTTCACTATTACCATATCCCCAACCTGAAACTCCAACTCAGACCTTCTCCTATTCGTGGTGCTCTTTTTTTTACTCTGAGTTGTCTGTAATATTTGCCTAACCGGCTGTATGAGCTATGTCGTCTTGAGCAATATATACGTGCTCCCCATGCCCGTTGACCAACCTCTCCCTAAAAAATCGGGGTCCAACACTTCCTCCCATAGAGAAGCTCAAATGGAGGCGTATCGATACTGGCATGATGGTTGTTGTTGTATGAAAAGTCTACCAACGGTAGGTAGGAGTCTCAGCTCCTACCGAAATCAATAATAAAGGTCCTCAACATATTCTCAAGCATCTGGATGCTACCAAAAGCACCAAAAGGACCAAGAATCACCAAGAGTGGATAGGGTTAGGGTTTCTGAGGTTTGAGGATGATGAAGGTTGAGGATGAGCAAACCTTAGCTCCTACTATCCTTTATATAGGTCATAAAACCCGAAACGTTGGGGTTTTAATCGTCAGATGGTCGTCACGCCGTGGGCATTCCACTGTCATGCCATGGGAACAAAAACAGATCTGCGGTTCATTAATCATCCCCACATCGTGGTGGTGCCTCCACCACGTCGTAGCACCCCAAGGACATAAATAATTTTAAATAACAAGTACCTCGAGATCCGGATGTTACAAGGTACCAAATCCGAAACAAATGTCAAGTATAAAGATGAAATAGTTGGAAAATGAATTTTTCCAAAAATACAACCTTTGGACAACCAAAGTGATCAGTCTTAGTAATTTACTCTAATTAGGAACTTGTCCTCCGCATGTTGCGGCATCGCCAATCCATTTTGTAAGTTGAAGTTTGACAATTATATTGATAAAAGTTAGGTAATGTTTCCTTTGTTTGGTAGATAAATATAGATGGTCGGTACCACTAACTAGCTTCAATTTATACCGCCGAATGAAGATGTATTTTCATACGAAATCAAAAGAAAACGTCTTATATGTGATCAACCTCATACATGAGAAACATACATAAAAATAAGCACGAAGATGTATGCAAAATTTATGTTGAAACATAAGAAAATTCGAATTTATACCGACACATAAATAAAAATAACCAAGTAAGATTTTGTTTTTAAGTTAACGAATGAAAGTTTAAATGATTAAAAATGTATTATATGTAACAATACTCATTCATATGAAGCGTACATTAAAATAAACACGAAAATGTAAAATTACTTCGAACGTAAACAAACTTGAATTTATATATATATATATATATATATATATATATATATATATATATATATATATATATATATATATATATATATATATATATACAAGGTTGTAGAACTCGTTACTCGGTACCTGTTCGGCGGACTACCGAGTAGCGAGTACTCGGGAATACCCGGGAGTACTCGGGGAGTACTCGGATTCGGTAATTCATGTAGAAATGTTTTTAGGGAAATTATATATGTCAAAATCATAAGTTAAAATCATAAGTTGAGTGAAATATATAACAAAATTAGATATATGTGATTACACAAAAACTGAAAAACACATAATGGTCTTACTTTGTGAGTAATTACTGAAAATTTAAGATATATATGTAGTAATAATCACATGTGTGTGTTAAATAATAAATCATTAAGTATATTATACATATTAATCACCAAGTTGATCGATTTTTACAATACTGCCCAATTCAGTAAGGATTCGATCGGGGAGTACTCGGGATTCTGTAACTCGCCTCGGTAAGGGGCCGAGTAGCGAGTACTCGGAGGAGTAATCGGTCAACTCGGCGAGTTTTACAACATATATATATATATATATATATATATATATAAAGCAAGTAAGTTTTTTTTATTTAAAAAAATAACAAACAAAATTTCTACTTTTTCATAAAAACGTTGACCACCTCGAATTTATACGAACATATAAATAAAAATAAACACGAAAGAAATTGATATTTTTTAAGTTAAGGAACAAAAGTTATTTAAGAAAAATAAATTTTGTATACTAAGGAAATAAACAAAATGTTTAGAAATTAGAAAAGTAAAAATGATATTTTATAGAGTTATATTTTATAGGAGACTAATTGACGATTCTGGTAGCCATTTCACTGGGACACTGATATGCTGGTCGAAACTCATTCCCCTTAAAGTCAAATGTTTTATATGGAAGGTCAATCTTGACAGAATCCCGGTCGCAGAAGCACTCAATAAAAGGGGTATTTCGGTGAATAACTTGAATTGTCACATATGCGAAAGTGCAATCGAATCAGCAAATCATCTTTTATTCGGGTGTAACTTTGCAAAGACGGTATGGTACTGGATTCTCAAATGGTGTGGTCTACAGGGCATTGAATTTGATAGTATCAAGGAATGTATTGAGTTTGGTAATTCTTGGGGGAACTGCTCAAACAAAAGGCAGGTACTCAATGCAATCTTATACTCGACAGTGTGGAACATTTGGTCAGCCCGTAATGAGAGAATCTTTCACAAAAAACATCCCTCTCCTATTAAAACGGTGGATTCAATTATATTACAGACGTTTGAATGGTGCAAATACAGGGGTAATTCTGAAAAATGTTGGGTAGATTGGAGCTGCTTCCCATTTTGACATCTTGCTTACTTTTTTGTTTGTACATTAGTTTATGTTTATGTTTGTTGTTCCCTGTAGTGTGTAGTGTCTGATTGCATAGCTTCTTACTATGGTTTCATCTTTTCTAATATATGCTTCTTATTCGCTGTTTTAAAAAAAAATAGAGTTAAAAGTAAATGGATCAAAATGATATTTTAAAATACTAGAATGATAAAAATATTATTTTACAAAGTATTTTAAAAATTTATTGTTGGTGAAAACTATAAACACTAGTGAAACATAAAAGAAGAGACAAACAACTATAAACACTACTGAAACATAAAAGAAGAACACGTGTATCCTTGTCATACAAAACTCTTCATCTACGTCTACAGGAGCAACAGGATAACAAGAGGTGATCGTGATCCTAGTCGTAATTATAACCAGTACGTTATCGATAAAAATGGACGTCAACCTGAACCTCGATACTCAGGTCGTGCCCATCACCTTGTTCGTTGCCGTGCTCTGTCTGTGCTTGGTAATCGGCCACTTGCTTGACGAGAATCGTTGGGTTAATGAGTCCATCACCGCCATCATCATCGTATATATATATTCCCATGCTCCGATATTGTCATCTTTTTTTTTTCTATAATTTAAAAATCATTTGTGTTCGTGTTCAACTAAACAGGGGTGTGTTGTTGGGACAATCATCTTAATCACAAGCAACTGGAAAAGCACTCATTTTCTGAGGTTCGATGAACAGCTCTTCTTCATTTATCTACTCCCACCCATTATTTTCAATGCCGGGTAAGCCCCAGTAGCTTGTTGGATTAATTTACATCCATCCTCCGTTGTGTTTCTTCATTTACTTTGGGAGCTACGTTTTCTACTTTCCACAGATTTCAGGTCAAGAAGAAAAAGTTTTTCCAAAACTTTTTGCCGATTATGTTGTTTGGAGTCACTGGTGTTTTCATATCAACATCGATTGTCGCGGCTGGTAAATAATATTTTTATCAAAAAAATTGCCCTGTTCATATCAACAGTAAATGATTGCATCAAAATTGAAGTTGAATGTGATTGTTTCAACCTATAGGTTGCTGGTGGGTGTTTCCGAAATTTGGGCTCAAGGGTTTGACAATCAGCGAGTATCTTAGTATGACATATATATGTCTTGGTCTTTCATCACATTAAAGTTAACCTCCTGGGAGCTAATGTATGACTGAATAACTTAACTTTAATTTATAGGTGTAGGGACCATTTTCTCATCTACAGATACTGTATGTACGTTACAGGTAGGTTGGTGAACAAATAAGCTTGTTGCTTCTTAGTTGGTTATTAATTTAATATTTAATATAATATATGCACAGGTTTTGCACCAAGATGAGACTCCTTTGCTATACAGTCTAGTTTTTGGTGAAGGAGTAGTGAATGATGCGACATCCGTTGTTCTGTTCAATGCGGTTCAGAAAATCAATGCAGATACACTCGGTGGCAAGGCTGCTCTTCGCATCTTGCTTGATTTCTTGTATTTGTTCTCCACCAGCACCATTCTTGGAGTCACGGTAACTCAAATTACTTCTTAATTACCACTTTCTTAACTCTTTGTTTAACTAGCCGGCCCTATAATAATATAATTGATGAAGGCAAAGAGATATGAATATATAGTTCATTTAAAGTTGTCTTCTCTCTCATCTGATTCTTAAATCTTAACACGTACCCTTCCCCCTTTGCTTATGTTGTTTGTTGTAGAAGAGGCCTGTCATCTCTTTGACCTTTCTCTTCTTTCTGATTCCCCTTGCCCCTTTGGTTTCTCGATTAATATCCATGATCGAATTCATTTATGTATTGAGAAATCTCTTTACATAGGCATCGATCTAAGTTTTCTTCTTGCTTTCGAACCTCTGCTCATGCATCAATCACACGTTGGATAGACTTTCCTTGTCTTGGACACTACTAAAATGCTTACAAGTGCAGTAGTACTGTGATATCCATAAACCGGTGTTGCTTGTATTGAAATTTTTGTAGCGTTGTCCTTTTCAAGCATTCACATTTGGTTTTTGGTTTTTACATATATATACTCACAAATAATAATGTCTTACGTATTTATCAACTCTGAGCAAGTGTTTGTGGGACAAGGTTAGGTTGGGAAGGATTTTTCATTCTATTAATGCTTAACAAGGATGAAGGATCACTATTACAAATTGTGACTAAAGATGTCTAACAATGGATTCTAGTCCTTCCAGAATTATGACATCTTTTTTATTTTAATTAATTGTAGCATGATAAATTATGCAATCTCTTCAGAAAATAACTATTTTCAAAACCATTATCATCATAAGTCTTATGTTACTGTTTCACACCTTGTTTTGTCTTGTGCAGGCTGGGCTATTGACATCATATATTCTTAGAGGATTGGGCTTTGGCAGGTTAATACTTGTACGCTGTATGCTGTGAAAAATAAAAGCTTAATTAGTTGGAGAAACCTGGAACGCCTGTTTTAGGGGTTTAATTAGTTCTACTTTTTTTTTTTTTTTTCATATTAGATTGGTATATTATCAATAATTGTAGTTTGATTGCTTTGCTTTTACAGGCATTCAAGTGTTCGTGAAATCGCTTTGATGATTTTAATTGCATATTTGTCCTACATGTTGGCAGAGGTAATGATGCATAGGGGTATATATAGTGAGAAGCTCTCAATATGCGCTTCACATGAATACATAGAATAATCATTAAGGACAGTTTCTTTTTTTCTTTGTTTTTGTGCAGCTATTTGAACTCAGTGGGATTCTGACTGTCTTCTTTGCTGGAGTTTTGATGTCACACTATGCATGGCATAACGTAACAGAAAGCTCCAGAATCACTACCAAGTATGTTTATGTATACTGCAACTTGTGCGCATAAGTTTTGTTAATACGTGTCGTCCTCTTTCTTGATAAATTCTTTTGGGAGTTGTACAATTGCAGGCATACTTTTGCAGCCATGTCTTTTATTGCAGAAACATTTATATTCCTGTATGTGGGAATGGATGCTCTGGACTATGAGCAATGGAAAATGAGCATATTAAGGTGTATATATATTGGTTTTCCAATTAACTTTACGCTTGATCCTATTTATAACTCGCATACCTGACTATTTCTTGATGCAGTTTCGGGGCTTCAATTGGCATGTATAGCAGTGTGATGTTGTTAATACTGGTTGGACGTGCTGCTTTTGTGTTTCCCCTCTCTCTTATTTCTAATTACATGAATCGAGTCGGGGATGGTTCATCAAAGATTACAGCAAAACACCAGGTAACTTAACCTATTCATTGGACTTGTGCATGTGAAATTAATTTCTCTTAGCTTCAAATATTTGTTCGAGTTTAAATATTACTTCTGAATGAATGAAGAATAAACTATTATGTTTATGATGAAGTAGTTTATCATATGCTATTTGGTTTAATTAGGTAGTAATATGGTGGGCTGGTCTGATGAGAGGTGCTGTGTCTGTCGCTTTGGCATTTAAACAGGTACTTCTTTTTCATTGATCCATTTGGACTTTGGAGTTGTCACTTTAGTCTAATAACTAATTAACTAATAACTGTCCTTCGTGCAAATTGATTTGTTTTCTTTTCTAGTTTACACTCTCTGGTGTGACACTGGATCCGATTGATGCCACAATGATCACCACTACCATTGTGGTAGTGCTATTCAGTACTATTGTAAGTATATTGGTAATTACACACATGATAATGGATTCTTCTGAAGCGATTTACGGGTTGTTGTATTTCAGGTGTTTGGTTTCTTGACAAAACCTCTTATTAGCTACCTACTTCCTCCTAACACAAGCAACATCGACCGAACTAGATCTTTAAAAGAGGATATGACACTTCCATTGCTTTCTTTTGAAGAATCAGCTTCTGAAAATCTATCTAGAGCAAAGGAAAACATATCAATGCTAATAGAAAGGCCTGTTCACACAATCCACTCATACTGGAGGAGGTTTGATGACACTTACATGAGGCCTATATTTGGCGGGCCACCACGCAACACCGACTTGCCATAGGATCACTCTTTACGGAAAATATAATTCTACCAGACATATAAGAGATATGTCATCAGGGAAAATAAAGTGAATGAAAGAAAAAGATTTGCCATGAAAAGTCAAGAGGGGATAACAGATGCAAAATTCACTGAGGTTTATTAAAAGACCTTTTGTTGAAATATTTGTGCGCATTCTCAAATTGATTACAAAGGTGATGAATGGAGGTTTTTTTTGTTGTGCGAGATGGAGATGATCTGAAACAGCCTTTAAGATCAAGCTCTTTTTATGCCCAACGGCTGCCCATGTCATTTACTTTTCTTGCATACACGCTCGTTTCAGTGTATTTTTTATCTGTAGCTTCTTATATAATTTCTTGTACCCTCAGAGGCTGACACAACTCTTTGAAGTTGGTCTTTTAATTCTAGATTATGTCGTGAATATCTTACTTTTTTTTAGCATTTATGCGTATCTATCTATTTAGAATTAGAGATAGACATCATAGAGTTGATTTGGTTCTAGTTTTTATCTATGGTTAATGACATAGAAAGGTAACGTACTTTAGCCTTTGTCCACATTTAGGTAACGATGTCTTTTTCGTATAGATTTATCAATCAAACTTGTTTTACCTGTTCAAATTAAGGTAATATGACCGATAATCTTAGGTTTATGGCTCCAAATGAATTACGTGGCCTTGGGTTCGAGTCCCACGGATGGCGCCAAATGTTGAAACATGTGTTGAGGCCATCGGGTCTTCTCTGTTGGATCCGTATCGGAGATCTGGAGGTGGTGCCGTCAGCGAGTTTCCGGCGAGATACCCAAGCAAACATCACAAAAAAGTCGTTAGCGTTGCCCCAAGGACTGTGTCCCGGGAGCAAGCTCCGACGTTCAAGTTAGATCGGTCGGTAGAGATGAGATGGCTCTCCCTAGCTGGAGAGAACCATCTTGGTGTGTGTGGTGTGTGTTTGGGCATCATGGAGGCTGATGCTTTAGGGTTTAGGTCCCAGGAAAGGTCCAAGGCAAGCTCATCCTCTGTGTAGGAGATTATGTTCTATTTATGGGGGACAATTAGGTTAAATGAGAGTTACGCCAGGCCTTGGGCCAGCGTAACTCAGGCCCAGCTAGTACGGAGCTGTGTAAGGCCTCCTGGGGTCGTCATGCGAGCGCCAGACACGGGCGCTAGACAAGACTGATAGGCGAGCGCTAGGTGAGCGCCATAGGCGCTAGATAAGGCTGACAAGCAAGCGCCAGGAGAGCACCAGGCAAGGCTGGCATGTCAAGTCTTGACGTATGGGCCATGCTAATGGAACAAACGTTAACAGTGGCATTATTTTATATTACGTGACAGACAATATGTGGCTTTTATTGATATTATGTGGCTTTTATTGATATTATGAGGTATAAAGTTCATACCTTGACCTTTTTTTTTCTAGATGCAAGTTTGATCTCGTTTTTGATGATTTTGGTTCCATTAATGGATGCTCTTGTAGTTTGAGTGTAACGACCCAAACTTTTCCAATTTGTTATCAAGGTTATTTTTCTATTATGTATTGTTGTTAAGTTACTTTTGACATGGCTAAAGTTAACTTTAAGGGGCTAAAGTGCAAGAAAATAATACGTAATCATATAGATGGGTCATGCGGTCATTTTCTCATACATAAGGAGCCTAAATTGAAAGTAATGGAGTATATGTTCCCAGCTAACCCTAAAATCCAGGAAAATGATTCCATTTGCAGCCACCATCTTCCACAGTGAGTGTGAGAGTGTGAGAGAAACTCTCTAGGGCATGGTGTTCATCCCAAAGGAGTCATAAGGTTCGGAAAGCGGGTAAGCTTAACCTAAAGTACAAAAGACCATTCGAGATTCTTGCAAGGGTCGGTCCAGTAGCCTACCAACTCAAGTTGCCCCAAGAACTCAGTAACGTGCAAGAAGTATTCCATGTGTCAAATCTCATGAAGTGTCTCTCTGATGACAGACTTATCATTCCTCTCGATGAAGTTCATCTTAATACCAAACTAAACTTTGTCGAGGAATTGATCGAAATCATGGATCGGGATGTCAAAAGACTCAAACAGAGTCATATTCCCATAGTTAAGGTACGATAGAACTCTAAGCGGGGACCACAATATACTTGGGAGTGGGAAGATCACGAGTTAAATTTCGAAAACACCCCGACCACGAGTTAAATTTCGGGACAAAATTCTGTCAACGGGGGAAGAATATGACAACTGAAGAAAACACGTCACCGTCCGCCATTAGGAATTAGCATAGACATATAAATGTAGGGAAAATGACATAAATACCCTACAAACTTTCTAGGGTTTACCCGTTGAACCCTTAAAGTTTTTGTCGGGCTTTATGGGTCCCTAAACTAGGATATGACCTGCTTTTTTAGTCCATGTCAACCTGTAATAGACGGTTCAATGACCTTTTAGACCAAAAACAAACTCACATTGTGCCCCTATAAAGCCAAAAAAATAAGTTTGTGGATCAATTCGTACAAAAAAAACTCTCCTTCTTTTCTTCTAAAGCCTATTCACACTAAATTCCTCAAGAGATGCATCTGGTTCTCCCATGCACTTTTTCAACAACGATTTGCAGAAATAGTAACTATGTTAGATGCCATTTTATGCATCTTATAGGGTAGTTTTTATCATCATTTTAGCATCATATTTTGTACATTTGCATGTCATTTAGATAAATAATGTTCAGCTCATGTATTTCGTTAGAATTCCCGTACTGCTCATGTTTTTATGTCGATTTCAGATAGTTCGAGTGGAGCAGTGCTTTGGGAGCAGTTGGATGCGCGTTTGGAGCTTAAAATGGAGCTTGGGACTTATGAAGGATTATGAGGAATGTTTGGAAGATGCTTTGGTCAAGAAACATTGGATTGAATTGATCACACGAAGATAGAATACGCAATCTAAAGTTAAAGGATGTTGCTGGCAGCTTTGACCCCCTGTCAGTATTTTGACCATATCTCGAGAACCGTAACTCCGATTGACGCGATTCAAAATGATCTGAAAAGTAGACGAAATTTCGGACGTCATAGGCACAACCTACGATCACAGGTTGTCTCCTTGCGATCGCAGGTGACCCTTTTTGCGATCACAGGTTTGGTCGCAGGTTGCCTTCGAGGTTCTTTTGTGCCCAAAATTCATCCGGAAGTGAAAACTCAATACCTGCGATCGCAGGTTGTGTACATGCGATCGCAGGTTGGCCAAAAAGTGTCAAAATAGCATCCTACTTCATTAAAAAGGCACCATACGTGTTTATTTCAAAACCTGCAATCGCAGGTTGTGTACATGCGATCGCAGGTACGTCGTTTTTGCTGCTGGACGTATAAATAGATCTTATAACCTTCCAGTAACCTGAGTTGGCGATTCTAGAGGTACCAGACGACGAAAATACGATTTTGGAGGCGTTTCTTCTCCGATTTCAACGATTTCTGAAGATCTGAAGACTGTGGATCATCCCCTACGTTTAGTTTAGTAAGATTTAGTAGTTTAATGTTTCTTTTTATTGTTTTAGATCAGATTTTAGCCATGTCTGGCTAAACCCTAGTTTTCAGTTTTGCAAAGACAAGTACTTTTCATGTGATTGATCATTAGATCTGGTTTTTGATTTGTGTTTCTATCTAGATTCTTCAGTTTTGTTCTTAATGAATGTTTGATTTTGATTCTTGTTAGTCTGATCACCTAGCTAGGGTTTTATCATTCCAGTTAATCAATTAATAGAATCCGTAATTGTTCTAATAAATTGGTAAAAGTAACAAGTATCAGATTGGTTCCGTTTTGGGATTTAACTCTGGTATAAACTGTAAAAATCATATATTTACGCTTCCGAGCTTGTGAGAAGTATTGGGTATTGCTGGGAATTTTACAAAGAAGTTAATGCAACTTTTCTGATCTTAATTAAGAGCTTGTTTGATTAGACAGTAAAAAGTTACGGTTAATTGAAGAGCTTGTTTTGGTTAACTAAATAAGGTAAAAGAGAAATTACTAAAGCTTGTTAGTTTTTCTCAGTACCAGCTTAGATAGAACGTATCTCAAATAATCAGATCTGGATCAGTTGCATGATTAGGAAAGTCACAGCAGAACTGGAATTGTTTTTATTATTGACTTTCATTTACTTTATTATCACTGCATTTCTAGTTATTAGTTTTAATCAAAACCCCCCTTTTTATATTCTGTTTCTTGACTAGATGTGCCTGATGCAAAAAGGCATTGACTTTTAGGCTGTGTCCCTGAGGATTCGACCCTGCTTCCCTGTGCTATATTTTTAGTGCAACCAGCAATGATAAATTTATTTGTTTAATACGTGCGCGACAACGTGTTAACAAACTATAAGAAAGTAAGATCAGAAAAGATCTAGGAATCAGACATGTTGTGTTGCATATCACCGCAACTTTTATCTGAAATGCCCTACAAATATTCAAAATCAAGTATCTAATGTTACGGAAAATCTTTTTGCAATGGCATCCCGTGATATATGAAGGGACATGGCTGCGTTTCCACAGCTGAAGCATTTTGATAAGGTGCTTCTTGACTCTGAAAACGTTTAGATGGTTCTTGCTCCATTTCATGGAGAGGTTGAAATGAGTTGTGGCAGTCAAACATCTAAAAATCGATGCTATACTACCTACTATTGCCCCAATTGATTGCACAATAACAATCACGTCAATTGACCACTTTTAATTTGATTTTCCATAATCAAATCTTGATTTATCAACAACATAGTTATCAATTTAGTAAATAAAATGCAAGCACATATAGCGCATAGAACCCCAAAAGCAGAAGAAACCTGTGAACATGCAATTGCAAATTGGGGGTTACCGGAGATGCTTGTGTCTTGATGATTTGAAGCCAATCTATGAAACTCCTTGTACCGGTGTTGTAAAATCTTTCTAGATGCTGAAATTGTCAAAGCTATTGAAAATGGGCTTTAGAAGAAAAGAAAGAAAGAATGAGAGTTTTTTTGGTACGAATTGATCCCCAAACTTATTTTTTTTGGCTTTATAAGGGCACAATGTGAGTTTTTTTGGTCTAAAATGTCACTGAACCGGCTATTACAGGTTGATAGGGACTAAAAAAGCAGGTCATATCCTAGTTTAGGGACACATAAAGCCCGACAAAAGCTTTAAGGACTCAACGGGTGAACCCTAGAAAGTTTGTAGGGCATTTATGTCATTTTCCCTATAAATGTAATAGGGAAGCAATGTAATATTGCATTATATCGGTAAATATATTCAATTATGCCCTTACATATATGAATAATTCGACGAATAGGCTCAAAAATATGTACGCAAAAAGTCGTGTCATCTTAGGGGCAGGTTAACATATTCAGGAAGTACAGGACAACGTCATTCCAAAAATATAAACTTCATAAAAATCTGACTTCGTATGATGAACTTATGGATTTTACAAGAAATAAAAATCAACCGCGTAAATAATTTACAACGTAAAAATAGTACGAAGAGATCGGTTAAGTTTTGGTTAATGTCACAAAAAGGAAAGTTGTAGTACTCCTCAAGATAAGAATTTTGAGACGAAGAACGCCAAGAAAGAAGCCCGTATGGGCGAGTTATGATATTTGTAAAATCATTTATGGATACCCTATTAGGCCAAAAGGCGAAGGTTAAAATTTGTCAAAACAACCTAAAGGAAAGTTGTAGTACTAATTGAGAGCATCGCTTGGGTATAAAGAGGGTAATGATCGGAGCTCGTACACAATAAATAAGAATTTTTCAACTTCATTTATGTGCACACACCATGCGCGGCACGCACACTGACTCCAGATTTGCGAAAATTGCGGATGACGTGGCCCAGCGAGAGAGTGACACGTGGCAACGCCCGGTTGGAGCCACGATACACTTTGTGTGGCGTGCACACCAAAAAGGCGTAACGTGCGGACCAAAACCTTTCTAAAAATAGAAGTGTCTGTAGACCAATTTCTACACACCTCTCCAAAAATATCTCTCCCTCTGTTCGACGTGCTTTAGTTCGCAAGAGGTCTCAGAGCTCCCGAGTCCCAAAGCTACCCTACTACCGCGATTCATGCTACTAGTGTGAGTTCACGCTCCAATTTTATAGGTTTTCAAAATTTTTACCAGGGGGGATCACTACAAGAAAAACGCGATTTTGCTAGGGAAGGAATCCGTTGCAAAAAGCTGAAATTCTGTTGCAAAAGACGAATAGCAACGGAATTTGCAACGGAACAGTTCCGTCCCAAAAAACCGTAGTGAAGGTGTTGCAACGGAAACAATAATTCTGTCGCAAATGTGACAACGGAATGAAATCCGTTGTAGATGGTATTCTATCGTGTATTCCGTTGTAGGATGCCGTTGCAAATTCCGTGGTAGTTCTTCCATCACAAATTACGTGGTGATGAATCCCTAGCTAAATCCGTTGTGATGACTCCCTAGCTAAATCCGTTGCGGCGACTCCCTAGCTAAATCCGTTGTGATAACTCCCTAGCTAAATTCGTGGTGTTGGTTCCATAGCAAAATCTGTGGTGTTGGTTCCATAACAAAATCTGTGATGTTGGTTCCATAGAAAAATTCGTAGTCTATATTCTATAACCGATTCCATAGCAAATTACGCTGACATACTTCCATAGCAGAGATCATAGCTATGGATGGATAATTAATTTAGAAATTAAATACAAATTATTTTGTACTAATATATAAAAACAAAAATAACAAAAAATCAAAGAACATTTATATTATAAAATAAAACAAAAAAATATTTATTACATAGAAAATAAAAAGTGGCTAATCTAAAATAAATACTTTGTAACAAACAAATCAACACTTTATGATCTACTAGTTTTGTAGTTCTTTAAAGGCATTAATAACAACCATTGCCTATTATAGTTGTTTATTAAGCTTGCTCGATTCTTTTGTTGTGTTGGTCATCTTTGGCCTTCATTATTTCCATATGTTCTTCATGTTTCTCTTTTTGTTTAGTAACAAGCTCCCATAATTCTTCCACTTCATCATTTTTTTCCCTGAATGTAAGATACTTCTGTTGTACCGTTAACATTTATCACTAGAACCGCCTTTGCAAATAAGCCAATATAGGTCCCATTTGTCTTATTACCTAATACCCCTTTTGGTTTCAAATGGGACATATCTCCTGATTACAAGTAAAATAAAATAGTCAATACTAATTAATTAACCTGTGATAACATACTAGTAAACATGCAGTTTCATTCACTTGTGATAACATACTATTTATTCATAAGTTTAGGGCTACATGCATGAAATAACATCCTACTTTCATTTACTTGTTTTTTTCTAGCATTCAAGTTTAGTTTTCTTCTAATCAAGGCATATACTTTGAAAAATGCACTTTTTTTCTCACTAGGGCACTGGACTTTGTGAAGGGTCCAGTTAATGGTTTGGTCTAGGCTTTCATTGTAATAGTTCAGTATGATTCTTTAATAGTAATTTTGTGGGTTGTTTAGTGTTTACGGTCAGGAAGTGAGTTTACGGCCGTAAACATGTTTACGGCCGTAAACCCAGTTTGCGGCCCAATCGAGTATATATAGTGGAGGTGTAGGTCTTTGTTTAGTTGTTGATACCAGAGAGTTTACGGTGTACTGTGTCGAGTTGTACCTGACGTTTTATGCAATAAACGGGTGCAAGCTTGATCTCTTTTCTTCTTCTAATTCTATTGTGATTGTTTGTTGCTTGATCATTGGTAAAGATCCTTTTCAGGACCTTACAATTGGTATCAGAGCAAAAACCGGTGTCAAAGCTTCATTCAATCGAGATCTCGGCTGTTTAGACTGACATTCTTATTGTTCGAGATTGGTTTTAGTGTTTTCGTGGTTAAAGGGTTTGAATCTACTTCAAAATCGTGTTTTGGAAGAACTTTTGGGAGTTTACTGCCGACCGTAAACTCTGTTTACGGCTGTAAACTCAAGAACATTAATCAACCGTAAATTGTGAATCTTCATTAACCGTAAACTAAGCTTCAATAACCGTAAACACTCAAACCGTAAACGTCCAAACCGTAATCATCCAAACCGTAAACCCAGTTTACGGTCGTAAACGCTTCAACCGTAAACCCAGTTTACGGTCGTAAACGCTTCAACCGTAAACCCAGTTTACGGTCGCAAACTCATCAACCGTAAACTCTTTTATGATTTTAATTTGCTTTAATTTCAAATGGAATCTCAAAGTCAAACTCATTTTCACGAACTTGATACTGTCATGGGCACAACTACACGAATTCCAAGATTAATGTCTGCAGATGGTTTTCCTGAGTGGAAATACAGGATTGAAAAGTACATTAAAATGAAGGACTTTAAAGTCTGGAGAAGCATTCTTAGAGGCCCTGTTAGAATCACTATGACAGTTGGAGGACAAGTGATTGACAAGGCTGTTGAAAACTACACAGATGAGGAGTTTGAGAAAGTTGAAGAACAGGAAAGGGGTTTAGCCACTCTAACCATGGCATTATCTCCTGATATTGCTCAAGGTTTCTGAGAGTACACTTCAGCTAAAGATTTGTGGGAAGCCCTAATTGAGGTATATGAAGGAAATGAAGATATGAAGGAGAGTCACCAGGACATGTTGAGACAAAAATTCAATATGTTCAACTACATTCCCGGAGAGACTCTTGAGGCACAGCTGCAGCGGTTCACAACTCTCACCACTGACATGAATATATCTGGGATTTTCTTGACCAAGTCATAGATTAACAAGAAGCTTCTGAATGCTCTTCCTAGATCATGGGATATGAATATTGCTGTGATTAAGAAGACCAAAGATCTAAATCGCCTCACTCTTGCTGAAATCATGGCGATCATCAAAGCTTGTGATATTGATGACAAACAGAGAGAAATTAACCATGTGAACTCGTACTCTACTGAAAATCTTGGAATCTCATCCAACAATGCTCTCTCATCAATCATGACTTCTTCTGGTCAAGTATTTGCTGCTCAACAACCTCAGATTCAGACCTTCGCTGGTGCATCATCCATTCCTCATCCTCAAAACCAGCCATTTGTCACTCCACAAGCTGTTCCCCCTCCAAATGTGCCAGTTGTAGCCTCTTCCTCAAACACTAAAGACACTGATGAAAATCTGGCTCTAGCCACTGGGCTTGTTAACTACTACAATGCTTTTGTAGCTTGAGAGCTTCCACCTCAGTTGTCATTTGCTGACCTGGATCAGATTCATCCAGAAGATGTGGAAGAGATGGAAATTACATGGCAGATTGCTATGGTTGTTTTCAGGGCCAAGCAGTTTGCTAAGAAGACAGGGAAGAACAACTGGGGCATGAATGCTGACAAGAAGGTGGGATTCAACAAGGGCATGCTGCGATGTTTCAACTGCCACGAGCCAGGTCATTTTGCTCGTGAGTGTCCAAAGCCAGATCGTAGGATGAACAACAACAGGACAATGGTTGCAGTGGGAAATAATCGTGCAGGTGCTTCGGTTAATGGTGAAACTGCTATGGTCGCTCAGTCCTTTGACTGGGAGGACCAGATTCAGGCGCTGAATATTTCAGGGCCAGAAAACGCTCACCTAGCTCAAATTGATGATGCTCCTCTGAAGAATGATGTAGCTGATCCTGAAGCAGAAATGATGGAGCTGCAGTTTGCTCTGATGGTGTCTTCTACTTTCAAGCCAAGGAAGAGTGAGGTAAATCTACCGTCTTGTTCTCAGGCATGTAATTAATATGTTAAACTTCTTCATGATGAAATTCAATTATTACGTAGAGAAGTAGAGGACCTTAGATATGAGGGCTATCAACTTAGGAAAGGACAAAAACCCCTTAAGTCCCAGTTAGAAACAAAAATAAAATATTTTAAAAGAATTCAAACAGAATACAGTGAAACATGTGAGCTTTATGATTATATTAAGAGACAAAATGATGAGTTAATTACCGAGCTTGATACATTAAAAAGACAATTTGAAACTGCAAATTTTGATTTTAGAAAATTTGATGGATCCAGCGAGGTAGTTGCCCACATGATTGATCACTGCATTCAGTTCAGACGAAATCAATCAAAGGGTTTAGGATATGATAGTGTACCTCCTCCTTATAATCATACATATCAGTATCAACCCCTATCCAAGGATGAGATTGCCAACGAACCATTTATGGTTTATGGAAAGCCATCTGGTTTCGTTTCAGGCGGATTTATTAATGTTGAAAGTACTAACATTTCTACTTCCCCTGTAGATCAACCCTTAGATCAGACAAAGCGTGAAGTTAGAGAATCTGTTTCTGTTTCTGTTTCTGATTCTGATATTTTTGTTTCAAATGAAAAAGTTTTTGTTTCTGATGTTAAGACTGAGAATGTTTCGTGTGATGTTTCCACATCTGCTACTGTTGAACTTAATTTCTTTGATATGTTTGATGAACTGTTTGGTAATTCTGATGCTTGTTATTCTCATGAAAACCCATCAATTCCACAAGTCACACCATCTGAGGCACCCCCACTTATCTCACAACCTATTTCTCATGCATGTTCTTCTGAGAAGAGTAAGGGTGTCTGTCAAGAAAATAAATCTAAGAAATGCAGTACACGTTCAAATAATAAACAGATTTGTTTTAATTGTGGTGTTGGTGGTCATATAGCTAGGAATTGTCAAAATAGGATCTTTGTGAATTATATGTCACCAAGAGGAGAGAACGAATCTCGAGGAAGGTCTTTAATTAGAAAATCCTCAAGAACTCATTCTCAAAATGAGGATTGGAAAGATGATCGAAGTAGAAAAAGGGTTGTTTTTCAAAAGAATAAAAAGGTTTTTCATAACAAAGCTCCAAATAGTTTGCCAAAACCGAACAAGGCTCCGCCAAGATCGGTTTCGTAAAAAAGCAGTTCTGGATCTTCAACCACTTTTGGTAGAACATCCAGAGGCTCAGTGCAAACTAATAAGAAACCTATTCCAAAACCACCTGAGAATGTTATAAAACCTAAATATCATTGGAAGCCCAAATCAATTTCCAATCCATCATCATTATCCTCTGAAGTGATCAGAAATGAGGATCCTAATTTGAAAACATTAAAAGATAAATCAGAGAAAGCGAAAAGGAACCCAGGACAGTGATGACCTGGGTTCCCAAATCTAAATGATCCCGCTCATTTTGCAGGGACAGTTGCGGAGGAATGTCGTTCGTCCTTGGTACGTCGACAGCGGCTGCTCCCGGCATATGACAGGAGACATCTCCCAATCGAGCGACATTCAATCTTTTAATGGGGGGTATGTTTCCTTCGCGGGCGGAGATGGTGGCAAGATCACTCAGAGAGGAACCGTTACAAATGGAGTGCTAAGCTTTGAAAATGTCAACTTTCCTCCCGATTAAAGCATAGCTTGTTGAGTGTTTCCCAAATTTGCGACAAAGGCTATTCTACCCATTTTACCGATAAAGAATGCATGATTCTCAAGCCAGGCATTGTCATCCCGGAAGAGTGGATTCTCATCAAATCTAAGCGGGATGGGAATGCTTACATTATTGACATGAACAGTAACATACCTGAACAAGTCACTTGCCTATTTTCAAAAGTGTCCGAACAAAATGCAATGCTGTGGCACCGACGACTCGGTCATGCTAACGCGAAAAACCTGAATTGCCTTGCTAATAATGAGATGGTCCGAGGCTTACCTGTCAGAGACTTTATTACATTTGAGAAGTGTGTGTCCTGTGCCCAAGGAAAACATCATAGAAAACCACACCTGCCAAAGCAAGTCAACTCAATCAGTCAGGTGCTCCAATTATTGCATATGGACTTATTTGGTCCAGTCAACGTCCTAAGCATCAACAGAAGTTCGTACTGTCTTGTTGTGATCGATGATTTCTCTCGGTTTACGTGTGTCTTCTTCTTATCCAACAAAGTTGGGTTTGCTGATCTGATAAAGAAGTTCATTGTGATGATTGAGAATCAAACCAACAACCAGGTGAAGGCGCTTCGTACTGACAATGGAACTGAGTTCAAGAATGCGGTTCTTGACCATTTTTGCGTAGAAAAGGGGATCGTGCGTCAATACAGCTCTGCTCACACGCCACAACAAAACGGTGTTGCTGAAAGGAGAAATAGAACTTTAAAAGACGTTGCAAGGACAATGCTTTGTGATTCTAAATTACCTGTTTTCTTTTGGGCCGAGGCGATTAACACTGCTTGCTACGTGCATAATCGTGTTCTAATCAACAAAGCGCAGATGAAGATACCGTACGAGATTCTCTATGGACACAAGCCTTCAGTCAGCCATTTCCGTGTATTTGGCTGCCCTTGCACCCTTCTTCACTTGGAATCCAACCCTAAATTCAATGCCAAAGCCGATGATTGTTATTTTATAGGGTATGCTGCGCGCACCGCGTATAGGGTTTACAACAAGAAGACTAAGCAGATTGTCGAATCCTATGACGTGCGCTGGTTAGAGGAGAATGAAACAGACGCTCAAGTGGGTCCTGACTGGTTATTTGATTAAACATCGCTTTTCAAATCCTTAAATGTGTCTTCAGATGGTTCAAATGGATCCTCTTCTGGTTCGAAGATTGTTACCGAAGACGAAAAGGAAGAAGTTGTTTACAGACCTCCAACGGCTGAGGGGGAGTCCTCTGCTCAATCTGAGGGGGAGTCCTCTGCTCTACCTGAGGGGGAGTCATCTGATCGACTTAATAGTCCAGAGTCTAAAGTTCAAAATGGAACTCCTGATGCTGATGCTACACCTCTTACCCCTGTTGAAAGAGAGTTCATGTCTAGAGAAGCTTCCGTTGTCACTCCAACTTTTATGGAACTACTCTTTCCTGAAGAAATTGCTAATGAGTTTGTAGCAGATTCATCTAATGTGGATCAATCAGGAAATGATGGAGGTTTCAACATTCACACTCTTCCTGTTTCACTCAATGATATCAGCCAAGACATACCTTCAAGAATTCAACGCGATCATCCGATCGATAATGTCATTGGCCAGCTGGGTGATGGAGTTAAAACCAGAAGTCAGAGTGGAGATGTCAATGCATGTCTCTATTCTTGCTTTATATCTCAAATAGAGCCCAAGAACGTTGAAATGGCTTTGAATGAGCCCAGCTGGGTAGATGCGATGCATGAAGAGCTAAATCAGTTTGAAAAGCTCGGGGTTTGGAAATTGGTTGAGTTACCAAAGGGCAAAAGGTCTCTTGACACATGCTGGGTCTATCGAAATAAGCAGGATGATTCTGGTGTAATAGTGCGCAATAAAGCAAGGTTGGTGGTTCGCGGGTTTTGACAAGTTGAGGGTCTTGATTATACTGAGGTTTATGCTCCCGTGGCTCGCTTGGAGGCTATTCGTATCTTCCTTGCATATGCTTCCTACATGAAATTCACGGTTTACCAAATGGATGTCAAGACTGCCTTCTTGTATGGCAAGGTGAAGGAAGAAATCTACGTTGATCAACCCCCTGGGTTTGTTAACTCAAAGTTTCCTAATCATGTCTACAAGTTGGACAAGGCGTTGTATGGGTTACATCAGGCTCCTCGAGCATGGTATGCGACTCTAACAAAGCACTTGCTCGAGCATGGATACTCTCGCGGCACTATTGATCAAACTTTATTCATCAAGCATGTTGGTAATGATCAGATTCTAGTCCAGATCTATGTTGACGACATTATCTTCGGGTCTACCAGTCCACAGCTTTACAAAGAGTTTGAAGGCGTGATGAAAAAGCGGTTTGAGATGAGTTCACTGGGTGAAATGACCATGTTTCTGGGGCTTCAGGTCAAACAAAATTCAACCGGAATCCTGCTACATCAAGCTAAGTATGTGGAGGATATTCTTGAGAAGTTCGGGTTTCAAGACGCGAAACCTGCATCGACACCAATGGCTGAAAGACCCCTGCTGAATCTAGATATTGATGGCGAATCCGTAGATCAGACACACTACAGATCGATGATCGGATCGTTGATGTATCTTACTGCAAGTCGTCCCGACATCATGTTTGCAGTTTGTCAATGCGCTCGCTATCAGGCTAATCCTAAACTTTCACATCTTATTGTTGTCAAAAGAATTTTTTGGTATATATCAAAGGCAGCCCAAAATTGGGTCTTTGGTATCCGAAGAATTCTGAATTTGATTTATATACTTTTGCTGACAGTAATTATGGAGGCTGTGAGCTTGACAGGAAATCTACATCAGGAGGGTGCCAATTCCTTGGAGATAGGCTGGTGTCGTGGCAGTGCAAGAAACAGCATACAGTCTCGACCTCAACAGCAGAAGCGGAATATGTTGCTGCATCTCCTTGTTGCTCTCAGGTTATCTGGATCCAACATCAGCTGTTGGACTATGGTTTGAACTATCTAGAAACCCCCATTCACTGTGATAATGAGGCCGCAATTCAGATTACTAAAAATCATGCCCAACATTCCAAAACCAAGCACATTGATATCAAAATTCATTTTATCAGAGATTGTTATGAGCGCTCGCTCATCCGGCTAGAACAGGTTCCCACTACCAATAATGTGGCGGATCTGTTCACCAAGCCTTTTAACAAAGCTCGATTCGATGTGCTTGTGGGATTTTTAAAAATGATTCGTTTTGAGGATTAAATGTTTTTTAGGTTAGGTTCGTTTAAATTTGCGCATTTTAGTCATTTCATTCTCACCCATGCACAAATTTAGGGGGAGAAATAAACAAAAACCAAACAAAAAATTGAAAAATTAAAAAAATCCAAAAACATTCTGTTTTTGTTTTAATTTTTTTTTCAGAAAACATTCAAAAATCCAAAAACATTAAAAATTCAGAAAAATCAAAAATATTGTCGCTTACAGTTTTGCTTGTTGATGTAGTACTGGGAAGTGATATTATCAAGTGATAACAGGCAATCTGAGTCTGCGTAACGTACCCAAAATTAAATTGTCTATGCTCTGTGTTTGATGCGTTGGTAGGCACGAAAGATTCTAAAAGGACTTGACTAGGCAGAGTTGAACTTAATGAATTCATAGACTTCACAAATCTTGACTTAGTTAGATCCATTTAGCCTGACAATACGACGCTTGGATAGGTTGAGCAGGGAGATAAATATGGGAATCTACTGGTCACATTAAAAGAACCTGTACCTGGAACCGTGGATTAACTTTTCCTCGATGTGCGGATTCTGCCCTTAATTCCGGTATTGATGGGGTGACTGGTGAATTCCGATAAATTAGGTCTGTAGAAAATTGTTTTCTCTCTATCTGTCTGTTAGTCATATGTTGCTTCCTTTGCGTGATCGAGAGATCCGACCTGGACTGTAACATATGCAACTCTATTTCTCTGCATCCTCTATCTATGCAATTCTTTCTATCTGTTAGCCATATACTGTCTCCTCTGCGTGACTCACAATCCGACCTGGTACACAGTATATGCATCATTCTTTTTCTCAATCCCTCTTAAACTTCAGTTAGTCATATGTTTCACCCTCTGCGTGATTGGAAGAGATCCGACCTGGGTGTATAGCATATGCATTCTAAATATATCTTCTCTCTTAATAATTGTCTTCTCACCCGATGTAAGGAGTATTCTGGAAGTCCTTGATTACTGGAGCATATCAGGAAGCGGGAAACATGTTCTAGTACAATTAAAAATTGAACACTTACAGATTGTCTATAGATCTCGCTGCTCAATTTAGGTGGACAACAATATCCCTGGTCGTTGTCAGCTGAATGGTCCTTAAGAAATATTATCTAGGAACTTAGGATCACTTTGTCTTGTAACTAATGGTATGTCCTAATTCTGTCACAATTTTTCGTGTTTAAGTGGACCACAATACCGGCGATCGACCAGACAAAGACATGAAGATAAAGGTACCGACAAGTGGATTAAGGCTGTCTAACAACTTTGATCCCAATATCACAAGATTAATTTCAGTGACTCTTGAGATAAATTTTTTTCTGTATTTATTTTATCTCATTTTTTATTTTTATTTTTATTTTTATTTTATTTTTATGTTATTTTTTATAATTGTCAAAATTTAATTTTTTAAATTCTTTAATTCTTAAATTTTAGAAATTATTTTATTTTATTTTTAGTTTAATTTTAATTTTACTTTAATTTTAAAATCCTCAAAAAGTTTTATTTTTGAAAAATTAATTGGGATTTGGACTGTGCCTTATACTGTGTGCGAGACAGGTA
Organism: Lactuca virosa; assembly: GCF_052849685.1. Lineage (NCBI taxonomy): Eukaryota > Viridiplantae > Streptophyta > Magnoliopsida > Asterales > Asteraceae > Lactuca > Lactuca virosa. The sequence continues at coordinate 289,491,670 of NC_136432.1, read as the reverse complement.
AAATTCAAAAGAGGTATAAAAGGTGGAGTTTACTGCTGTAAACCCTTTTCACCTTCCCTTTCTTCCTTCTGGCCGCAAACTCTCTCTACTCTCTCTCATCCTCGAAATTTTTTTGTGAGATTTTGCAAAATCGTTTAGACCACATCAAAGGTATGCTAAAACCGACTGAGGAAATGTGGTTTGTTCTTCGATTCGACTGAAACTGGGGGATTAATCGAGGTTTTTGTGTTCTTCGGCGTTTACGGTTTGGGGAGGGCTTACGACCGTAAACGGTCTGAGCTTACGGTCTTGAAGCTTACGACCGTAAACCCCTTTTGGAGCTTACGACCGTAAACTCCTTTGGAGCTTACGACTGTAAACTCCGTTTACGGTCAGGAGACTACTGTAGTGGGTTTACGACCGTAAACCCAATTTGGACCGTAAACCCCAGTTTGACCATTTTGACCGTAAACTCAATTTTGACCGTAAACCCTATTGACCGTAAACCCATTTTGACCATGTTTGACCGTAAACTCAAAAACTTGATCAAAATATTTTTAAGGCCAAAAATGAAATTGATTAATTAAGAGAACTTAAAGCTTTAACTGTTTAAATACTTTGTTTTCTTACTTGGCCTGGTTTAGTGCAGATCAATGGCGAGTTTGAAGTTTGCTGACATGCATAACCTGGCAATTGTACTGGATGACCCTCCTGCTGCTCATGGAGATTTCAGGTCAATGATCTACAGGCTGAGAGAATGCTACCTAGCCTTTGCCATTACTGTGAATCCAGTTATCTATCATAAGATTGTCAGGGAGTTCTGGCAGACTGCTAAAATGTCCAAAGACAATGGAGTGATTACCGTTGAAGCTGTGATTAAAGGATGAAAGATTAGGATCACTGAGCAGTATATCAGAGAAACATTGCTGATCAATGATCAACCCGATTTTCCTACTAAAATCGGGATTGAAGATGTGCAAAAGATTCTCAAGAAGATGGGGTATGAAGGCATCTACCCTCCCACGGTGAAAAAGCTTCTGCCACCCTACTGGAGATTCTTGGCGCATGTGTTCGTGAGCTGCATCTCGGGCAAAAGATCAGGTGCTGATGAAATCTCGCTCAGGAACACAGGGGCAATTGTTTCACTGGCTGCCGGCATCAAATTCAATGCTATAAGCCTTATTGGATGAGTTCTTAGTAAACATCAATGCTATAAGCCGGGAGACCAGAGATTCTTTCTTGCTGTATCCTAGGTTTATTCAGCTGTTCGTTGACAACCAATTTCCGGAGATGGTCAAAGAGGGTGACACGCTAGACATGAAGTCATTAGGCCCCCACACTGTTGGTCTTATTAAACAGAATCGCAAGGGTAAGGTCGTCTTCCAAGGATTACATCCTCTTGTGAAATTCGGAAAATTTGCTGAGATAAATGAATCCTCCGAATCTCATGGAACGTGTGACAAAATGTCATCTGAGCCCACTTCTTCTGAGAGAGTCATTTCGGAAGATGATGTTATTACAGTGTCAGATCGTGCTGATGAAGAAGAAACTCCAGCTGCTAATGCACAAGTAGCTGAGGAACATGAACTGACATCTGTTCAGGTCCAAGGAGATTATAATGAGGGGTCTTCGAAAAGCGAAACAGAGACTGATTTGTATGAAGACCTCGATCTCACAGGGTTCGATAAGGATGAAATTCCTTTAAATTTTGGTAGTAATGAAGACTTCATGACCGGGGAAAGCCTCAACACGTTGCTTGACAATATCGATGAAGTTGCTCATACAGCAACATAGATAAGGGAAAATGAAGACGTTCTCGAAGCCATGCCTCCTCCTACCAATCCAATGGCGGAAATAGCAATTCCTATGGTGACAGTATCAGGGATTCCTCCCCTTGATGTTGTTTTACCTATATCTGAGCCATTGGAAAGTGATCGCACAACTACACAAACCTCTTAACCTCCAATAAAAAGACGAAGACTTGACCCCAGACAGGGAATTCCTGATTTGGGTGTAATTCAAAGCTTTACAACTCCACCAACAACAACTCCTAACCTGTCAGTGAAGGTCCTAGTACCTTCTATGAAGCTGGTGGCTCTTCCTTCCCCACGGGTTTCTCTCCTCCCAGTTCAGAGCATGATGCTGCTTCTTTGAGGCTAGCCAGGCATTTGGCCGTAGAACAATTCACAACGCCTCCCTCACGTGGCAAAGGAATCTCTATTGGGGGTGGCAGCTCAGGAGAAGAGAATCCTTCAATACTTGGACTTCAGAAGGAGATCGATGCTCTGAATCAGAAAAATATTGATTTAGATCAGAGAAATATTGAGTTGGATATTGAGCTGGATATCAAGGTTGCAGACCTTCAGACTGAAAATGCAAAGCTCAATATTCAAGTTGCCGAACTTATTGAAGATAAAGCTCTGAAGACGAAGCAGATTACTGATCTTCAGACACATTTTGGCTTACTGACCGCCAACTACTACGATCTTAAGAAAAAGTTGGAAGAAGATTTTGGCGACAAATTCAAGTCATCTGTTGATGAGCCAAAGATCTATCTTCCCGACCAAGATGCTCCCATAGTTCCACAACCTACAAGAACTACCACTGTTGTTGACCGTTTTGAAAAGGAACCGGCGCAAGCTCCGAGCGTAGTGGAATTGAAACGTGCTAAATTGGCCAAGTCAGCAGAAAAGGGTCAATTTCTATTCAAAAGGAGCTCAGAATATAATGCTCCCTGGGATCAATCAAAGATCACCTTTACGGATCTGGGAGAACATCGTTTCAGAGACGTTTATGGTGATAGGTCAGGAATCATTTCGTGGGGATTCCATGACACTATGAACATGTGGATGGTGAGAATAAAAAGCGGCAATACTGAAATGTACAAAGATGCTCACGATTTTCACTCTTTTACTAGGGTTGATCTTACAGAGCTGTCTAAAGCTCCTTTCTCAAATCCATCAAACAATCCCAGGGCGACTCAGTTCAAATCATTTTTGGAAGATCAAGTAGCTAAGGGCTTCCCTTCAATGAAGACTGCAGATTCTATCATCAAGATTTACCCTAGCGTCATTGATCCCAAAACAAATCAGCCACTTCGGTCAGTGATATGGCCCGCTACTGCTCAAGTAAAGCAGATTCCCGTTCTTCAAAATCATCCAGATGGATCTCTCGCATCCATGCAATACTGGGTGTTTGATGAATCTACAGATTCTGCTGTCATCAAGCTTAAAGACGATTGTATTCGCTTGTATGACAAGAGGGATCTGCTTCAATTTGGTAAGTGGGATATACATCAGCTCTCCATTCATCAGATCAAGGTGGCTGAAGACCTTTTTGAGTCCGCTGCAAAGGAGTACACTTCAATGGTTGCTGAGATTATCGAGAAAGAGATGTGGAACGGAGCTATGGGAAAATCTGATGTGCTGGTGGTCGACAAAGACTGAGTCTAAGCTAGCACCAAACCAAGGGGGAGATTGAAGGGTCCAGTTAATGGTTTGGTCTAGGCATTCATTGTAATAGTTCAGTATGAGTCTTTAATAGTAATTTTGTGGGTTGTTTAGTGTTTACGGTCAGGAAGTGAGTTTACTGCCGTAAACACGTTTACGGCCGTAAACCCAGTTTGCGGCCCAGTCGAGTATATATAGTGGAGGTGTAGGTCTTTGTCTAGTTGTTGATACCAGAGAGTTTACGGTGTACTGTGTCGAGTTGTACCTGACGTTTTATGCAATAAACGTGTGCAAGCTTGATCTCTTTTCTTCTTCTAATTCTATTGTGATTGTTTGTTGCTTGATCATTGGTAAAGATCCTTTTCAGGACCTTACACTTTGAGATTATTAACCAACTATACCATTGTAGTTCAAGTCTTTTATTATTCTGGAATTATAATGATTTAATATGAGAGACATTATATCAAATAATTTTCATGTAATATAAAAGCTGGGCAAAACAATCCTCAACTAACAAAAAAACATGCCCTAAAAAAGAGAAGACTGATAAGGACAAAAAACAGTTCTAATTTTGTTATATAATATTATAATTATAGCAAAAAAACACTATTGTAAAACTAATTTACTTTTTGATTTCATAAAACTCTCAAAACCATGAATATGAAACAATACTGATTTCATCAGTCTCATCCTGCACAATAACATTAATTAGTGGAAAAGCCTAGGATCAAAAATAAAGATTGGTAAAAATGGAGAGAACCAAAAAGAACAATAGATCTTAAGATGGGAAATGTACAAAAATATTAACTAGTCAAATTTTCTGGGGTGCATGTTTGTAGATTTGGGGTTTCTGTGCAGAGAAAAAGCTTTGATGATCACCTGTAACCATTGCTATTGGGGTCGGATCATGTAGCTGGGGTGAAGAAAGATAAGACACACGAGTCTGAAAATTAAACAAACAACCGATTGATCAAATTGAGGGTCGTTTTTTTTTCATATCGATGCTTTGTTTATATGAGATGAAAAAAATGTTGATTTCATTATAGACTTTGTATGTATGTTCTTAAACAGAATATATTTGACTCCTTACTTATTCAGATTTCATTTGAGAACCTCTAAAACAAAACCCCTGATTTTTGAACTTACTGTTTTCGACTTCAGTGGTTCCCTGCCTCTAATCACGAAAAGTGAAACGAGAAACATACATCAGCAACAGCAGGAAAGCATGAGGTGTGTAAATGATTTACAAAGAAGTCAAAAACAACAGACATTTGAAATTCGCCATCTTATATACCTTAACATGTAGATCTTACCTTCAGATTTGAAGCGATTGGTAGAGACAACAGGTGGATTGGAGGCAGACGCACGCCTCTCACATTTAAACAACCCATCCTCCAACGATTATCGGTAGTAGCAAAAAAGAATTTCCAAGCTGTATAGTTCTTCAGTAGAAGCAATAGTAAATACTTAGGTGGGAGTGACGGCTACGGTTTTTAGAGAGACCGGATGAATTTCTTGAGTGAGAGAGAGTCTCCGATAGAGTCTTCACCATCATACTGGAATGTCGGTCTCAATTTGGGAGGTAACCGTATACCAGTTGAGGGTTCTTGTTATCAAATAAAATTTTGATTTTTGGGTCAAATTATAAGCGGGATAATGTAGTGGGATTTTTAGAATGGGAATTACATCAAAATTTGGAAAGGATGAAAATTTAAATGAAAAGATGAAATAAAATTTATATATTTGTATTTTTATTTATAAATTTATAAATTTATTTAATCTTAAGAGTCAACTAATTGAGTCAATTCTCAAAAAAACGAATTTCTGATGCAAAGTTGAATTTCGACCCCAGCCAGGAGCTCTGCCCCTTGGACCCCGCCAGGGGCTACCGCCCCTTGGACCCCGCTCCCAGCGGCGCTGCCCCCGGACCTCGGTTCGTTCAGGGGCTTCGCCCCTAAATGATAGTGTACTTTGATACTTAATCAAACTTAAACAAGTGTGTACTCCACACCTTCCTTACTTGTTTATTATTTATCAAGATCACTTTTGGTCAACAAAGTAATCCCATTACACTTAAATAACATTAATGATAACAAATCACCAACAATACATAATCCCTAAGCCGCAATACATACACCTAAGCCTTAAACACTAAATCATAATCCATAAGCCATATGTCATACACCCATTTGACTTAATGCTATAAACCTTAAACCCTAACCCATACGACTTAATCCCATTACCCTTAAACCCTAACCCATACGACTTAATGACATAACCCTTAAAACCTAACCAATATGACTTAATGACATAACCCGTAAACCCTAACCCACATGACTTAGTGTTATAAACCTTAAACCCTAACCCGTACGACTTGATGTCATAACACTTAAACCCTAACCCATATGACTTAACGTCATAACCCTTAAACCCTAACGCATATGACTTAATGACATAACCCTTAAACCCTAACCCATATGACTTAGTGTTATAAACATTAAACCCTAACCCATACGACTTGATGTCATAAAACTTAAACCCTAACCCATATGACTTAATGTCATCAACCTTAAACCCTAAACCATATGACTTAATGCCATAACCCTAATATGCGAACCCATATGACTTAATGCCATAACCCTTCAACCCTAACCCATATGAATTAATGTCATAATCATTAAACCCTAACTCATATGACTTAATTCCATAACCCCTATGATGGGTTTTGAGCATTCTAACACTTCCTAAGTGTACATGCAACCCTAATAACCTTGAATCTATGTTTTCTCTATATACATGCAAATTTCTTTTTCAAGGTTATTTCCTAACTAGCATGGCATGGGGATTACATAAAACATAAAACTAGTAGAAATACATACCTTGTTGTTGCTTGGATTCCTTCAAGACTTTGTGAGCCTAGCACCCCAAATGTTGTGCCTCAAATGCTTCACACAACACCACAAGACTTGGAATAACTTGAGAGAATACTTCTAGCACTCAAAATTGGTTATGCCCTCTCTAGTAACACTAGGTCATCTAGATCACCATTTTGCTAGCCATAGGGTTCCTTTTATAGTGTTGTCACAATTAGGGTTTACACATGAATGCCCTTAATTGTCATGACTCTTGATTTCCCATGACCCATGGATTTGTAACTCCCATGGACTATCCATGGAGCTCCATATGGTTATAACCAAACCCATAAACCATGGATCATTAATCCACCATAAAAGAATTGATGATTGTCATAATCAACCCTATATATTTAATTAGTCTCACTTTGATCACTAGATTAATACTGGATTAATACTTGATCAATACTAATTAAATAATACTATTATTAATATATTAGAACTTCTAATATATTAATAATCATAAGTGCCTTATTCTCTCATTTAGTCTATCCAAGTATTGCAATGCCATGCAACCCAAACGGACCATGCTGGGTCGGGTCAAGTACATACCAAACAAAGTTATGGACTTAGACACTATATCCAACAGTCTCCCACTTGGATAAGTCTAATAACTATATTTGCAAATATGACTTCAAAATCCGACTAGCAATCGTAGCTCTTTCAAAGTCTCTCGGAACTGAGATGATGATGATACGCCATTTAAGATAAGTGATCATATAATCCTCTGTTCTCATGATATCAGCCGGAAAAACACATGGAACATGGTCTTACTTATTGTCCAGCATTTGTTTCTCGATCTCTGATTTGTTTCGACATAGAACTAAATTGAACACATCAATTAGGTTCTGACCGGGCCCGGTACATAGGTCAAAACCAAATCATCGAGGGGCCCAGATATCGCTTCTATTTCTAGAAGGAACAGATAAACTTCGACTGATATGATTGTACTAACTACTTGTTGAATTATTCACAAAGGCACGTTTTATAACATCGAGTTACCAATGCGTTTTCGTACAATCAATGAATAACCAACTCATAGTCAACAACACATATCTCTAGGTTTGAAGATTTATATGATATTACCGTCTCACGATCACTCGAGATAAATTCCATGAAGTGATGCAAGTGAGCGTGGGTTGGATCCAATACTCAGCCCTTGTGAGTACTCATGAATGTTGTAGCAACCATTGCATTGTCCAAAGCACTTTTAGACAAATCATACAAGCCAAATTCATGACAGTCTTAAATCAATACTTACTTCCAAAGTTTGACTGACTGTGGATGGTTTGAATAATAACATAATTATTCTGGAAGTAAAAACATGCAAAATTGAAACATAGTAAACAATCAACACAAGATAGTAACACCTTACTCATAAATAAATAACAACTTTTATTTATCATCAAATGTCAATTACATTTTACAAGTTTCAGGAATCTAATTATTGAAACTAATATCATCCCTCAGCCCAATGCGCCTCGCATGCTGTAAATGCTTAACCCTGCTCAGTCCCTTCGTGAGGGGATCTGCTGGGTTCTCATCTGATGATACCCTCTTAGCCACGAGGAGTCCTTCTTCTATTCGATGTCTGATGAAATGGTATTTTCTGTCAATGTGCCTAGATCTCCTGTGATCTCTCGGTTCCTTAGCCAAAGCAACCGCACTTTCATTGTCACAGAAAATTTCCATTGGCTCCTTTATAGCTGGTACAACTCCAAGGTCTCCGATGAAGTTCTTTAGCCATATTGCCTCCTTAGCTGCTTCACTTGCTGCTATGTACTCTGATTCACAAGTAGAATCAGCTACTGTCTCCTGCTTGGAACTTTTCCAAGTAATTTCCCCTCCATTTAGGATAAACACCCAGCCTGACTGAGAGCGGAAATTATCCCTATCAGTCTGGAAGCTAGCATCGCTATACCCTTCCACTCTCAAGTCATCACTGCCTCCGAGGGTAAGGACCCAATCCTTAGTCCTCCGCAGATACTTGAGAATGTTCTTTACCGCTGTCCAGTGTGCCTTGCCAGGGTTCCCCTGATATCTACTGACCATGCTCAAAGCAAAGGCCACATCATGGCGAGTACAAGTCATAGCATACATGATCGAGCCCACAGCGGAAGCATATGGTATATGACTCATCTCAGCTATCTCAGCCTCTGTACTCGGACTCTGAGTCTTACTTAGCTTGGCATTACTCTGGATTGGTAATTCTCCTTTCTTGGAATCTTGCATACTGAACCTCTTCAGTACCTTATCCACATAAGTACTCTGACTAAGTCCAATTAGTCTCTTACTCCTATCTCTCAATATCCTTATCCCTAGGATATAGGCAGCTTCCCCAAGGTCCTTCACAGCGAAACACTTCCCAAGCCAGGACTTAACCTCCTGCAAGGTTGGGACGTCGTTTCCTATGAGAAGTATGTCATCCACATACAACACCAAGAAGCTAACTATGCTCCCACTAGCCCTGACATACACACAAGACTCATCCTCACTCCTAGAAAAGCCAAACTCTTTGACTTTCTCATCAAAGCAAAGATTCCATACGCGAGATGCTTGTTTCAATCCATAAATGGATTTATCAAGCTTACACACTCTATTAGGGTATCTTGTATCGACAAAACCCTCTGGTTGAGCCATGTAAACATCCTCAGCCAACTTTCCATTAAGGAAAGCGGTTTTGACATCCATTTGCCATATTTCATAATCATGAAATGCAGCTATGGCTAACAATACTCTAATAGACTTAATCTTCGCTACTGGTGAGAAGGTCTCATCATAGTCAACTCCCGGAGTTTGAGTAAAGCCCTTCGTAACCAGTCGCGCTTTATAAGTATGTACCTTTCCATCCATGTCGGTCTTCTTCTTGAAGATCCATTTGCACCCAACTGTCTTACGACCTGGTATATTGTCAACCAAGTTCCAAACTTGATTGTCATACATGGACTGAATCTCGCTGTCCATAGCCTCCTTCCATTTAGCAGACTCAGGGCCTGCCATGGCTTCCCTGTAATTATTAGGTTCATCCAAATCTATTAGTGTACTATCACTAATAAATGTATCACCTTCAGTGGTGATGTGATAACCATAATAAAAATCAGGTGTGTTCCTCACCCTAGTGGAACGTCTTGGAGGTACAGACTCATCTATCGGATCAACAGGAGTTTCCTTCTCAGGTTGGTCGATAGCATTTCAGGTTCCTTCACCACTTGACTCTTGAAGCTCTTCAAGGTCAATTTGCCTCCCACTGTCCCCTTGGCTTATGAATTCTCTCTCACGAAAGACTCCTCTTCTTGCTACAAAGACCACATTATCACTGGGTCTGTAAAAGAGGTAACCAAAGGATCTTTGTGGGTAGCCGATGAAAATACACCTCTCACTTCGAGGTTCAAGCTTATCATGAGTCTCACGCCTCACGAAAGCTTCACAACCCCAAATCTTGATGTGGTCCAAATTGGGAACTTTCCCAGTCCACATCTCGTGAGGTGTTTTGGCAACCTTTTTAGTAGGGACTAGATTAAGGATATGGGCGGCAGTCTCTAAGGCATACCCCCAGAAAGAGATTGGTAACGAAGCTCGACTCATCATGGAACGAACCATATCCAACAAGGTTCGATTGCGCCTCTCAGCTACACCATTCAACTGTGGTGTTCTGGGAGGTGTCAATTGTGAGACAATCCCACATTCCTTAAGATAGTCAAGGAACTCAATGCTAAGATACTCTCCTCCTCGATCAGATCGGAGCATCTTGATGTTCCTGCCCAATTGATTCTCAACTTCCTGCTTAAACTCTTTGAACTTTTCAAAGGTTTCTGACTTATGCTTGATTAAGTAAATATATCCATATATACTGTAATCATCAGTAAAAGTCACATAATAGCGATTAGCATCCCTTGTAGCAACTCTGAAGGGCCCACACACATCCGTGTGTACAAGGTCCAACAAACCTTCACCCCTATCACAAGTACCTGTGAAGGGTGACTTTGTCATTTTTCCAAGTAAACAAGACTCGCAACTATCATCTGACTTGAGGTCAAATGATTCCAAGACTCCAGCCTTTTGGAGTTGGCCTATGCGCTTCTTGTTAACATATCCAAGACGACAATGCCACAAGGATGCTTTATCCAAGCTATCTAAAGAATCAATATACAACACATTATTTCCTAGATTGTCTTCAACATTCACGGCTTCATATACACCATCACAAGGTAATGCTTTAAAGTAAAATACATCATTGTAATAAACATTAATAGCACCATTTTTATTATCAAATGAAAATGAAAAACCTTGTTTGTACAAGCCATGAAAAGAAATAATATTTCTCGCCATTTCGGGCGAGTAACAACACTTATTCAAATCTAACATTAACCCATTATTAAGCAATAAAGAATAAACTCCTATCTTGGTAACAGGTGATGCTTTCCTGTTGCCCATGACTAAGTTTATCTTCCCGTGCTCCACTTGCTCACTTCTTCTTAGTGCCTGCAAATCAGTACAGATGTGAATACCACAACCTGTATCAAGCACCCAAGAATTAGCATTAGATGAGTTGTTAGACAATATTGTGTAAATACCTGCATGGGTGGGTTTAACCTTCCCATCCTTTAGATCTTGCAGATATTTAGGGCAGCTTCGCTTGAAGTGTCCCTTGTCCTGGCAATAGAAGCACTGTGCTTCCTTTGGGTTTGAAGAAGGAGTAATGGGACCTTTCTTTGTCCCACTTGAAGAGGAACCATCAAGAGTCTTACCCTTGGTACCCTTCGAAGGGCTTTTCCTCTTCTTACCTTTTCCCTGCCCAATAGCCAGAACAGGGGCTGTTGAAGGAGTAGAAGTAGCAACCGCTTTACCCTTAAGGCCATTTTCAGCTGTCCTTAAGAGTCCTTGAAGTTTGCTAAGTGTGACTTCCTCCTTGTTCATATGATAAGTCATACGAAACTGATCATAACTTGGAGGTAAGGAATGGAGAATGATGTCAATCGCCATTTCCTTAGGAAAGTCAACATTTAGCTTCAGCAACCGGTCAACGAACATTTGCATCTTCTGCAAGTGACCGGTGATGGGTTCACCATCCTTCATCCTTGCGGTTATCATGGAGGAGATGATTTCATACCTCTCCTGACGCGCGCTCTGATGGTACCTTTCCATCAGATCCAGGTGCATCTCATAGGGGTAGAAATCTTCATAGGATTTTTGAAGTTCAGGAGTCATGGTGGCCATCATGATGCATGCTACTTTAGTAGCATCCTTTTCATGTGCAACAAACTCCGCAAACTCTTCAGGAGTAGCAGTGGCTTCACTCACAACCTTAAGCTCCCTATCGAGGACATATTCTTTGTCCTCATAGCGGGTAATCATTCTGATGTTTCTGATCCACTCATTAAAATTGGATCCATCAAAGATGACCTTACCACACAAGTTCATAAGGGAAAAAGAGCCTGTTGTGTTTGAGCCAGAAGCATTGTTGGAAGACATCTGAAAGGAAAGAAAGACAAGTTTCATTAGATTAGGAATCCTTAATAATTCACCCAAATGAAATATTAAGGCTAGGATCCAACAAACTATTTATAGTTGGAAGAGGGATGTCGTAATCCATACTATAAAATATTTGAAGGTAGGTAAATGACGATTTACCAATTTCCACCATAAGAACGAAATATTTTATTATTAGGTTTTATTGGTTTTGAAACTCCTAGATCTTTTGAGATACATTGAACTTTTCAATGGCATGTTTGAATCTCGATTGTGCCCTCTCAAGTTTGTGACTGGGATGTCGAGGATCACAAACAAGGTGTGAATAACCATACAAATTGACTTGGTACCCTCAACAATATTACCTAATCGATGTGCCGGTTAACCACACATGCTCCACCGATCTATAATAAGGTCAAGTTACCCTTTGCCAATCTTACTAGTCCATGTTAGTGTGCCGGTTAACCACACACGCTCCACTAACGACTTGGTAAGGTACAAAGTGTAATTTTATGGGCTAGCACCAATTTCACATTTTCCTAAAGTAACTAAGATTGGGAATTTATAATGTATAGTTACTTTATAATTCATTATACTTTTAACGAGTATTTAAAGTCGTATCCTACCCGTTCGGCTAACGACCCTCCACCGATCAAGGAAGCGGTGGGTGAGAGTGGACACCCATTAAGTCACCATTTTATAGGCAACAACCTTATACCCCCCTTATAGACTGGCTTCGTGAATGAGGCCTACTAACGGTAAGAATGACATATTCTTATACATATCTATATAATAAAATTATAATAATAGTATAAGTGTTGATTTTTAAACTTTTTTTAAAAATCCAAGGTTTAATTTGGAATTAAAGTATTAAAGTGTAAGACTTTTCAAATTCCAAAACTTGAGGGCAAGATTTGAAACTATTCCAAGTCTCTTCAAGTTGTAACTTATGAGTTTTAATGGTTCATAAAATGAAGACTCTTCATTTTATGAAACCTCTTTAGTTCTTTAATCACAATTAAAAGAAGTGACTTTTGGTTATCCATAACTTGAGGACAAGTTATGGACACCATCATAGCCATTAAGATCATAAATTAAACACACATGGTGGTTACACATAATTCCTATGATCTTCTAAACACTCATCAGAACACAAATTCATATTAAGCAATTTCTAGAAATCATATAACTATATATAATACTTGAAAATTGATAAAAGTCATGTAAAATGGGTTAACATAATCATTATCATTTTGAAAAACAGATTTTACAAGTCCAAAACAGATTGGGATAATGATCTTAATCCATTTCCAGCAACAAAACTCGAAAAAACTGCCCAGCACGCTCCTACTCGCCGAGTGCACTATTCTACTCGTCGAGTAGGATGAATTTGTTCATGGACTCGGCGAGTCCTCCCCATGGACTCGGCGAGTCCAGTCGTCAGAATGCAGAATTTTCGATTTTTAAGCAGTTTTGCATAAAGTATACAGAAAACAATCCTAGGCTCTGATACCACTGATGAGTTTTGAGCATTCTAACACTTCCTAAGTGTACATGCAACCCTAATAACCTTGAATCTATGTTTTCTCTATATATATGCAAATTTCTTTTTCAAGGTTATTTCCTAACTAGCATGGCATGGGGATTACATAAAACATAAAACTAGTAGAAATACATACCTTGTTGTTGCTTGGATTCCTTCAAGACTTTGTGAGCCTAGCACCCCAAATGTTGTGCCTCAAATGCTTCACACAACACCACAAGACTTGGAATAACTTGAGAGAATACTTCTAGCACTCAAAATTGGTTATGCCCTCTCTAGTAACACTAGGTCATCTAGATCACCATTTTGCTAGCCATAGGGTTCCTTTTATAGTGTTGTCACAATTAGGGTTTACACATGAATGCCCTTAATTGTCATGACTCTTGATTTCCCATGACCCATGGATTTGTAACTCCCATGGACTATCCATGGAGCTCCATATGGTTATAACCAAACCCATAAACCATGGATCATTAATCCACCATAAAAGAATTGATGATTGTCATAATCAACCCTATATATTTAATTAGTCTCACTTTGATCACTAGATTAATACTGGATTAATACTTGATCAATACTAATTAAATAATACTATTATTAATATATTAGAACTTCTAATATATTAATAATCATAAGTGCCTTATTCTCTCATTTAGTCTATCCAAGTATTGCAATGCCATGCAACCCAAACGGACCATGCCGGGTCGGGTCAAGTACATACCAAATAAAGTTATGGACTTAGACACTATATCCAACACCCTAAATGTGACAACACGAAAATTTTAAAATTTTTGCCTTGTAAAGCTCAGCCAGTCAACTCAACTGAGTGTCAGACTCATTTCTGCTATCGTTTAGCCTTGTTTGGAGTCCGTTTAAAGGTTCAAAGCTCAGTACATTCAAGCATTGAGCATAGGAATGGATCGCGTAAACTTCTAGCACCAAAATCGAGCTTTACACTCCAACTAAAGGAGTGTACGTGTGTGTGGCCACACACCCCTCTCCTGGCAGCACACTCACGTGTATAAGGTTGGGACTCAGCCTTCTTTCATCCCTTTTCACCCTCCCAAGCCTAGAACTCGATTTCTCTGTCAACTATCATCCGATTTTCAGCCTAGATCTTCAAGAATGTAAATGTTCTTCCCTTGATTTGTTGTTAATCCTTTCAAACTAGTAACACTCTTTGATTTCATCCATTTGAAATCATATTTTGGCTAGATCTTAAAATCTTCATCCATTTCACCAAGAACACCAAGAACACACACTTGTTCTTGGTGATTTTGAGCCTTCTCAAGCCTCCGGATCGTAAGTACTCTTTCCCAATGCTTGAATCTTGTTTAGAACACTAGTTTAAGTCCTTAAAAGTGCCCAGAACTCAAGAACACTAGGTGTGTGCGGCCGCACACACAGGTGGGGTCGTAAACCCCTCAAAACACCCCTAAAGGCTTCCATATTGTAAGTACCATCCATTAAGCTTGTTACTTACTAGATATGATCCTTAGAAAATGTCCAAACCATGTTCATCAAGGAGTGTGCGGCCGCACACACTCCATGTGGCCGTACACCCCTTTGTTTTGTGCTTAAGGGCCTCCAAAGTGCCTTTCTAGCTTCAACACTTGATGAGCATTAGTCCTACAAGCCTCCCTACCTTTGGAAAACGTTTTTGTGCACTCTTTACCATGAGTGTGCAGCCGCACACTCCCTGGCCGCACACCCATGGCCGCACATTCCTCAAAGTGGCCGTACACTCCCTTTTAGTGAATCACATATGATTCCAACACTTGGTCAAAGTGTTTCCTAGTCCCGTAAGGTGTTTCCTTGCATTTGGTTGCTTCTAAACACTATATTTATGTCAATATATGCCATTATATGTCATGTAGGACCCGTTAAGTCTTGGGACTTCATTCGTGGAACTTCTCATCCTTACACGCATATTCGTTTGAATCACCCACATAAGGTGAGTTCATACCCCTGTAATCAATATTTTAAACTGTTTTAAATGCTTTTAGGGGGGGGGAATACAAATTGAACACAATGATAATTGTGTAATTGTTTGTTATAAACATTTTTAAAGGCTTGCTTATGTCATTGATATGTAGTCAAAACGTTTCAAAAACTCTTTTAAAGTTATGTTACTTTATAGTTTAACAAAACTCTGTTTTTTAAAGTACAAGCATAACTTAGTAGGAAAAATGAGTCTTTTCAACGACAGTTCAAGTAAATTACTAGTAAACTATAAGGGGTGTAGTTTAGGGGTTCAGTTCATACTATAACTAGAAGATAATAACATGCTAGATACTAGAGAATACTAAGATACTATAACAAGAGAAGATACTAAGATACTATAACGAGAACATACTAAGATACTATAACAGAACGAATGTAATAAGGTGTTGCAACATGGGACAACTACAGGATCTAAAAATACCAATGAATCACTAACTCATTGTTCTAGGCAATTAGTGATGGTTATATTGGGTATACATGATCATATAACTTTAATGTGAGACTACTTCACGGCTTAGCAATCTGTTTGCTGAAGACGCGTTTTGTAACCAGAATCTCTTGTAGGGAGAGCGTATAGTATAGGTACAACCACATCACATTATGACCTTAATAAAACAAACATGTTTTAAGGTAACCAGTACTGCAAAATGTCAGTTCATAAGACAACTGAGTACTTATATTTTCCAAATACTTTCATATTGTGACAGTTCCACTTGAAAGTTAATACAAACTATTTTCGAGTCAAGGTAGTTATAAACTAGGGAAAACTTACATGTTACAACCGACACACAGAACAGTCGAGTCGAGTACATTCAGTAGAAGGGGGCCTATAATGCTAACTTTATGAGTCCTTAGTGTATACATTCAGGGATATATATTAATCGGATCCGACATGTAGTAGGATGTGTGCTTTCCGCTTCATTTCCTGTTCCTTGTTTGGTTGTGGGCTTAGAGCAGATACACCCAGCCTACTATATATCCGATCTTAGATATATATATATATATATATATATATATATATGTATATATACTAAGTAATCATAAGGGGTACCAGGTATGGGCCAGGTCATAGGACACTAATTCAATGCACCGTTTTCTAGCACACAAACATACTTTTCAAACAAGAACTTTTGGTATAAAAAACTAGAAACTTACCAGTAAAGGGTTTAATCCATTTTATTAAACCAGTATAACTTAAAGGACCTCAGGTGGTTAATCCTATAATACCTTAGTTTATACATCAGAGGTATATATAATTAATACCCGATAGGTAGTTATATGTGTGCTTTCCGCCTCATTCCCTGTTCCTTGTTTGGTTGTGGCGTTAGGGCAGATTCACACATTTAACTATCTGTTCGATATTAGATTATATATAGCTGGTATAAACTAAGTGATTATAGAAGGAACCACTGTGGTTACCATTTTAATTATAAGAAATAAGGGTTTTCTTAAAGAATATTTTCATCAAATATAAAGGAACTATTATAGTTAACTCCGTGAGTACCAAGTGAATACGCCAGGGTTATATACAACAATGATCTAACAAACAATGGGATGTGTGCCTTCCGCCTCATTTCCTGTTCCTTGTTTGGTTGTGGGCTTAGGGCAGATACACACAACCGATTGTTTGTTTACTCTGAGTTTTATATAACTTGTATACATTTAATACTCATAGAAAGGACTGTTGAGTCATTTTTACTTATCTTTCATCAAAGCAGGAAATATAGGATTTTCTGGAGGAACATGCAACCTCTTCTAAACAGAACTTACTATAACTTACTATAACTTTCTACAACTTTCTTAGTACTCACTTACATCACCTAAATCTTATGAACTCACCAGCTTAAATGCTGATCTACTCTTTCAAAATAACTTCTATTCTCAGGAGACCAGTAGACATGTACGCGCTTTGGGAATTCAGAAGATGGAGCAGTATAGCTCAAGTCTTGTTTTGTTATTTAATTTGTAGTCCATATTATGTGAACACCTACTTTGTAAACACTTTCTTTCTAATGAAATGGTTGTTTATTACTTTGCTTACTATGATGCATGTCTTGTGATACTAAACATGATGTCCTCCACCCCAGAACGTTTCCGCCGTTCCGGTTTTGGGGTGTGACAGATTGGTATCAGAGCATTGTTTATAGTGAACTAAGTATATCAACCGATAAAAGATATACAACTATAAATACAATAGGGCCGAAGTGCTCTGGATAAGAATATATTTTAAATATATAAGTATACCTTATAAAAGTATACATACTTGCTTATACATATATACATACTAGAACAAGTATCATGAGAAGAACAGAACATAAGAAGTTAAAGGTTGAACACTATGGTCAAACCTGGACAGTTATGTAGTCATAGCTAGAATCAATATAGCCTGATCAACTATATTCATTCGAGATGTGACCGACATGTGTTTGGGAGTGATGTGGTGTTGCAACGGTCTTAAAACTTACCTAATACTAGTCAAGAGAATACTAGATCAAGTACATAGAGTTAGAATACTATAGGAGTATTCTATGACACTATAACACGATAACAAGTTTAAAACATACCAAGTACATTACGATAAAATACTATAGGAGTATTTTAGGCACTATACTAATAACTTATGTGATAACTTAAAAGACCCTTATGGATAGGTCTATAATCTTGCAATGTATACTCCCAAGGTTTTATATAATTGAGATTTTATAGACTTAGAATTTGTGATCTACGCTTCATTACCTGTTCCTTGTTTGGTTGTGGTTTTGGAGTAGGATCACTTATTCGAAGGTCTATTTAATCTTAAATTATATACAACTTGTATACATTGTGCAATTATAGAAGGACTCTATAAGGATCACCCCAATAATGTTTCACTTAAATCTCATAGATTCTTTAGTCACATCCATTCTAGCACGACAAACCCCGATAGATGTAACCACTTCCTCATAGTAGTCAACAGAAGAGTCAAGGAGGAACAAGAGCAAGTTCATGAGAAGTTTCAAAGAAGGATCAACCGAAATAACCAAAACGTCTTATGCGTCACACTAATAAATAATAATCTTGGTTAACTTATTGAGTTAGCGGAAACACTACTCACATTATGTTTTTGGATTATTTTCTTACATGCAGCTGGTAACAGTTATTCAGGTAACAGATATTCATTCGAGGATAGCCATTTCAAATTCATAAAGTTTATTTGGTATAGACTCTTTTTATGAATTGTTTCCAGAACCCTGTGAAAGTCAGGACCCGATACCCTCAAAACTAGGATAACCTTGTCTTTCAGCTTTCGGCTTATATCCACTGTTGTAGACTTATTCTATCTCGTATTTGTATTCTTCTAGCAAAGATGCCTCCTCGCAGATCAATCAGACGCACTACTCCGATAACTCCAACTCCAACGCCACAATTCGATCCTGCTGCTCTTCAAGCAGCGATATCCTCCGCAGTGGCAATTGCTCTAGCTCACTTCGGTGAAAGTGGTACCCTCGGATCTGGTAGCGGTACCCACTTAACCAACCCCGGAGTTACTCACGGACATCCAAGGGAGTGTTCGTACAAAGACTTCATGAACTGCAAACCCAATTCCTTCGATGGAAATGGTGGAGTCATCGCTCTCATGCGATGGTTCGAGAAAACAGATTTGGTCTTCGAAATTTGTTCGTGCCCAGAAGGGAGCAAAGTGAAGTTTGCTTCATGCACCTTCTCAGACAGAGCCCTAATATGGTGGAATAGCCATGTTAAGTCACTGATCCTATCAGTGGCTAACTTAATAGGTTGGGAGAACCTAAAAGAGTTAATGATGGAAGAATACTGCACGTTGGGCGAAGTTCAAAAGCTGGAACAAGAACTATGGGAGCTCAAGATGGTCGGCTCAGACATAGTGTCCTACACTGACCGGTTCAGCGACCTAGCAGCTCTATGCCTCGGGATGGTTACCCCGGAGAGCAAGAAGATACAAAGGTACATATGGGGTCTAACCGCCCCGATCCAAGGAGATGTACTGTCTTCTAACCCAGCCACATTTGATAGTGCTAAACGTCTGGCTCAGCGACTCATCGACCATGGAGTCCGCCATGGTATGGAAGTCCCTGTTCCCGAGCCATCAAGGGAAGAGGACTATAAACCGAAGTCGGGGAACAAGAGGAAGAAGAAACGAACAACACAGGAACCCCCGCAGGAGAAACAAACGAGTACTATGTACGCCGCCACAACACCTGCCACTCCAGCACCTGCCAGTCGATATGCTGGAACCCTTCCGAAGTGTGGGAAGTGAAACTATCACCACATTGGAGTATGTCGGGAAATGCAGTGCCTGAACTGCCACAGAAAGGGACACACAGTCCGTTTCTATAGGGCACCGGCTCAACCGATCTCCCAAGTACCCGGAGTTGAATAAAACCAAGCCTGCTATGGCTGTGGTGAGACTGGACACTACCAGGAGGACTACCCGATAATGAAGAACTCAGGAGCGGATGGACGAATTCTGATGATCACCGCAGGAGAATCGACCTCGGAGTCGCCAGCGAGCAGCGGTACGTTTTCGAAATAGTCATTTCTTTGAAAATTAATTTATATTTATATAAGATTAAAACTTGGGGATAACATTTAAAAGTAATTATAATAACTCACATATGGAAATAGGTCACAGTATTCAAGAGAACTAAGAGATCCGTTCTGAGAAGCTATGATGGCTTAGTATGTACATTAAGGGTTGTGCATGGCTAAGATTTTGCAGACTTAGAGTAAGTGATTTCTCCTTAATTCCTATTCCTTGTTTGGTTGTGGATTTGAGGCAGAGTTACTCAGTCGACCGTCCAATTCATCTTAATTATTCATAACTTGTATATCCCAGGCGATCGTGGTGGTACCAAGGAGGATCATAGTTTAAAGTAGCAATACTAGTTACCAAAGCACTTTCACAGTATGTACGCAAACATCGTGGTACGATACGTAGAAGTGTTAACAACAAGAGGAAAACAGAAAGCACTAGAACATTTACAAAGAGTACATTTTCGAGCACACTAGAGAAGTACATCATCGTATAACAAACGTTTCTTTCAAATCGGACAAAACTTTGTTCAGTAAAGAGTCCGTTGTTATCGTTCGTCATGAGTTGGCATGGTCCTCGCCATACTAAGTTCATATGTTCCTAACACCTCGACCGTCGAGTTCACAAAACCTTAGTCATTCGTAACGACAGTCCGACCTAAACCTCAGTTTTGTCTTTCGTATTCTAAACCCCGAAGTACTCATACGAAGAGTACTTTGTCTTCCGAAACCTTGTCGTCGTATGTTCCACAAACCTTTTCGAAATACCACTCGTCCAGCAGACCAAGTTCGAGCACAGAGGCTAAGGACGAATACAGCCCACCTATCACTATTTAGTGTATACGTGAGGGTGGTATATGATTATGATTACGCAGATCTAGTATGTGTGTTTCCGCCCTATCTCCTATTCCTTGTTTGGTTGTGGACCTGGGGCAAAGTCACACATCCGACCATCTAACTAATCCTAATTATATACGACTTGTATACATGAGGTAATGATAAATGGACCGAGTATGAATCCTATCATGAACAGTAGGGCAAAGTTGCCAGGTCTACGAGTGAGTATTCTGCCAATTAGAGGAGCGCAACTAGTAGTACTGCTAAGAAAGCTAATTTCGGGACGAAATTCCATCTAACGGGGGAATGATGTGACAACCCGAAAAATTTTAAATTTTTTCCTTGTAAAGCTCAGCCAGTCAACTCAACTGAGTGTTAGACTCATTTTTGCTATCGTTTAGCCTTGTTTGGAGTCCGTTTAAAGGTTCAAAGCTCAGTACATTCAAGCATTCAGCATAGGAATGGATCGCGTAAACTTCTAGCACCAAAATCGAGCCTTACCCTCCAACTAAAGGATTGTATGACCGCACCCCCCTCTCCTGGCAGCACACTCACGTGTATAAGGTTGGTACTCAGCCTTCTTTCATCCCTTTTCACCCTCCCAAGCCTAGAACTCGATTTCTCTCTCAACTATCATCCGATTTTCAGCCTCGATCTTAAAGAATGTAAGTGTTCTTCCCTTGATTTGTTGTTAATCCTTTCAAACTAGTAACACTCTTTGATTTCATCCATTTGAAATCATGTTTTGGCTAGATCTTCAATTCTTCATCCATTTCACCAAGAACACACACTTGTTCTTGGTGATTTTGAGCCTTCTCAAGCCTCCGGATCGTAAGTACTCTTTCCCAATGCTTGAATCTTGTTTAGAACACTAGTTTAAGTCCTTAAAAGTGCCCAGAACTGAAGAACACAAGGTGTGTGCGGCTGCACACACAGGTGGGGCCGTACACCCCTCAAAACACCCTCAAAACACCCCTAAAGGCTTCCATATTGTAAGTACCATCCCCTAAGCTTGTTACTTACTAGATATGATCCTTAGAAAATGTCCAAACCATGTTCATCAAGGAGTGTGCGGCCGCACACACTCCATGTGGCCGTACACCCCTTTGTTTAGTGCTTAAGGGCCTCCAAAGTGCCTTTCTAGCTTCAACACTTGATGAGTATTAGTCCTACAAGCCTCCCTACCTTTGGAAAACGTTTTTGTGCACTCTTTACCATGAGTGTGCGGCCACACAGTCCCTGTCCGCACACCCATGGCCGCACACTCCTCAAAGTGGCCGTACACTCCCTTTTAGTGAATCACATATGATTCCAACACTTGGTCAAAGTGTTTCCTAGTCCCGTAAGGTGTTTCCTTGCATTTGGTTGCTTCTAAACACTATATTTATGTCAATATATGCCATTATACGTCATTTAGGACTCGTTAAGTCTCGGGACTTCATTCGTGGAACTTCTCATCCTTACGCGTATGTTCGTTTGAATCACCCACATAAGGTGAGTTCATACCCCTGTAATCAATCTTTTAAATTGTTTTAAATGCTTTTAAGGGGGGGGAATACAAGTTGAACACAATGATAATTGTGTAATTGTTTGTTATAAACATTTTTTAAAGGATTTCTTATGTCATTGATAAGTAGTCAAAACGTTTCAAAATCTCTTTTAAAGTTATGTTACTTTATAGTTTAACAAAACTCCGTTTTTTAAAGTACAAGCATAACTTAGTAGGAAAAATGAGTCTTTTCAACAACAGTTCAAGTAAATTACTAGTAAACTATAAGGGGTATAGTTTAGGGGTTCAGTTCATAATATAACTAGAAGATACTAAGATGCTAGATACGAGAGAATACTAAGATACTATAACAAGAGAAGATACTAAGATACTATAACGAGAACATACTAAGATACTATAACAGAACGAACGTAATAAGGTGCTGCAACATGGGACAACTACAGGATCTAAAAATACCAATGAATCACTAACTCATTGTTCTAGGCAATTAGTGATGGTTATATTGGGTATACATGATCATATAACTTTAATGTGAGACTACTTCACGGCTTAGCAATCTGTTTGCTGAAGACGCGTTTTGTAACCAGAATCTCTTGTAGGGAGAGCGTATAGTATAGGTACAACCACATCACATTATGACCTTAATAAAACAAACATGTTTTAAGGTAACCACTACTGCAGAATGTCAGTTCATAAGACAACTGAGTACTTATATTTTCCAAATACTTTCATATTGTGACAGTTCCACTTGAAAGTTAATACAAACTATTTTCGAGTCAAGGTAGTTATAAACTAGGGAAAACTTACATGTTACAACCGACACACCGAACAGTCGAGTCGAGTACATTCAGTAGAAGGGGGCCTATAATGCTAACTTTATGAGTCCTTAGTGTATACATTCAGGGATATATATTAATCGGATCCGACAGGTAGTAGGATGTGTGCTTTCCGCTTCATTTCCTGTTCCTTGTTTGGTTGTGGGCTTAGAGCAGATACACCCAGCCTACTATATATTCGATCTTAGATATATATATATATATATATATATATATATATATATATATATATATATATATATATATATATATATATGTTTCTGTATATACTAAGTAATCATAAGGGGTACCAGGTATGGGCCAGGTCATAGGACACTAATTCAATGCACCGTTTTCTAGCACACAAACATACTTTTCAAACAATAACTTTTGGTATACAAAACTAGAAACTTACCAGTAAAGGGTTTAATCCATTTTATTAAACCAGTATAACTTAAAGGACCTTAGGTGGTTAATCCTATAATACCTTAGTTTATACATCAGAGTTATATATAATTAATACACGATAGGTAGTTAGATTTGTGCTTTCCGCCTCATTCCCTGTTCCTTGTTTGGTTGTGGGCTTAGGGCAGATTCACACAATTAACTATATGTTCGATATTAGATTATATATAGCTAGTATAAACTAAGTGATTATAGAAGGAACCACTGTGGTTACCATTTTAATTATAAGAAATAAGGGTTTTCTTAAAGAACCTTTTCATCAAATATAAAGGAACTATTACAGTTAACTCCATGAGTACCAAGTGAATACGCCAGGGTTATATACAACAATGATCTAACAAACAATGGGATGTGTGCCTTCCGCCTCATTTCCTGTTCCTTGTTTGGTTTTGGGCTTAGGGCTGATACACACAACCAATTGTCTGTTTACTCTGAGTTTTATATAACTTGTATACATTTAATACTCATAGAAAGGACTGTTGAGTCATTTTTACTTATCTTTCATCAAAGCAGGAAATATAGGATTTTCTGGAGGAACAGGCAACCTTTTCTAAACAGAACTTACTACAACTTACTATAACTTTCTACAACTTTCTTACTACTCACTTACATCACCTAAATCTTATGACCTCACCAGCTTAAATGCTGATCTACGCTTTCAAAATAACTTGTATTCTCAGGAGACCAGTAGACAGGTATGCGCTTTGGGAATTCAGAAGATGGAGCAGTATAGCTCAAGTCTTGTTTTGTTATTTACTTTGTAGTCCATATTATGTGAACACCTAGTTTGTAAACACTTTCTTTCTAATGAAATGGTTGTTTATTACTTTGCTTACTATGATGCATGTCTTGTGATACTAAACATGACGTCCTCCACCCCAGAACGTTTCCGCCGTTCCGGTTTTGGGGTGTGACACTAAACCCTAACCCATATAAATTAATGACATAACCCTTAAACCCTAACCTATGTGACTTAATGCGATAACACTCAATACCCTAACTCATATGACTTAATGACATAACCCTTAAATCCTAACCCATATGACTTAATGCTATTACCCTTAAACCCTAACCCATACGACTTAATGCTATAAACCTTAAACCCTAACCCATATGACTTAATGCCATTACCCTTAAACCCTAACCCATACGACTTAATGTCATAACCCTTAAACCCTATCCCATATGACTTAATTACATAACGCTTAAACCCTAGCCAATATGACTTAATGACATAACTCTTAAACCCTAACCCAAATGACTTAATGCGATAACTGTTAAACCCTATCCCATATGACTTAATGCCATAACCCTTCAACCCTAACCCATATGAATTAATGCAATTGTAGCATTCGGGATTTTCCAGGTATTATTATTGATCATCTTAATTAAAGTGTGGAATGGTTTGGTTTGGGCTTTGACCTTTGGGCTTTATTAGTGGGATGAGGAAGCTTCGTACGCGGGGTGTACATTGCCATGTACGCCCAATGTACTCGTGAGAGTGAACCGCGGAGGCCATGCACGTACGCCCAGCGTACGTGTGCAGCTCCTTAAACCCTAAAATTTAGGGTTTACTCCCTATATTAAGAGCATAACCCCTGTTGCTTCAGCCTCCCTTCACCCATATCCAGCCACCACGAAAACCCTAGCTCTCTATTGTGTGCCTTTGTGTTCTAGAAGCCATTTGAGAGTGTTTGTGTGTTATGTCAGTTAGAAGAGAAGAAAGAAGCTTGAAGAAGAAGCAAGGATCCACCAAGAGCTTGTAGATCCAGAGGATTGACATCATTTATGACTCTTTTGAGGTATCAAGTTCCACACTTGGCCATTGTATTCTTACATTTGTTTTTGGGGGTGTTTAAGGTCACTTTTGGACCTTATTGTTGTGGCTTCTTGCATCTTTGCGATTTCAGAGCCTAAGAGCTGTCATTTTGGGCTCTTGAAGGAACCTAAGCTCATAAAAATCGGACCTTGATGGTTAAGCCACAACCATGCAAGTGTTTGATGTCCATTGAGCATGTTAAAGGACCAAAATCATGTATTGAGAGCCAACCATGCATGCAAGCACATAAAGTTTATGACTTTATGGGTTAGGAGGTCTTAGGGTGCCAGGATATACAGTTTGGATGTAAGGGCTTACTGGATTAAGTCATGAATGAAGCCCCAAAGAAACTGGCCAAAACACTGGGCGTACTCCCTGGTACGCCGCGCGTACTGCATCAACTCCCCGTTTTGGTCAAGGCTAGCGTACGCTGGGTATACGTGCCAAGTACTCCGCGCGTACGCATGCAGAACGGATGTTTTGGGCTTTTGGGCCTTAAGAGAATGGGCCTGGACTTTTGGGCCCCGTGGCCCACTATGAAGTATAATTTTGAACTTGGGAATCTGGAACTAGAGTATTGGGCCTATTGGGCAATGATTGGACCCTTTGGAATTATTAGATTAGGAATTGGAACTTTTGAGCCCATTTGGGGGTTAAGGCCCAATTCAGAAATTGGGCAAGTAGTGGACCCTTAGAGAATCCTTGATGGGCCATATGAGGGCTGGGCTTAATAAGTTAGAATTGGGACTTATGAATGTTCCAATTGGACCAAGGGGTAAAATGGTCATTTTACCCTAAATAATGTTATAGACTCTGATTGAGTGTTAATGTGATTATGATAGTCGGGAGTTATCGGAGCAGCTGTTAGAGACTACTTTCCGCGAGATTCGGCACGCAACTTTACGAGGTGAGTTACCTTCCAGTAGAAGTGGGTCTAAGGCCACAATGTCGGCCCACTAATAGGAGTTGTTTGTTAGATAACTGTCTTTGTGATAAGTATTTGGGTTTGCCACTATCTGATATGTTTAGATGCCAGTATAATATGATGTTATGAGTTTGCGGTAGTAAGGGGAATAGTCCCCGGTTATCGGTTAATAGGGCCGAAGGAGTAGTATAGTACCCAACTATGCTAGACCGTATGAATTTGTTATGTTATCATGTGGTAGTAGTAGGGGGTGAAATAGTCCTTGTAACTGGTTGAGATAAACCGGAGGGATAGGTCGGACACCCCGATATTTCTGACAGGGGTAGGTTAGGCACCCTGGTATGCCTAGCAGGGTAGGTCGGGCACCCAGATATGCCTGACAGTATGTTTATTGTATGGTATGTGGTATGATGGGGGAACTGACTAAGCTTTGTGCTTAAAGTTTGCAGTTTGTTTTCAGGTACCTCTTCATCAAAGGGGAAGGAGCCGACACGGTAGCAGCGCATATATGTGGAAGGTAGTATGGGCCCGTACTACTGAAAGCGGAGGATCCGTACTCGAGTCAAGGAGGGCCGAGATGGAACCAAGGAACTTGTAGTGTGTGAGATCTCTCGAGGTTATGTATGACCTTTACCATTATGTGTTTTGTTTCAGAATGGTGATGATTACGCGACATGGAGGAGGAGGAGGTTCAGGGACAGGATCAGGCTCAGGATTAGGTTCGGGATCAGGTGCCGAGCCAGTTGATGAGGGACTACGTGAGTTCATTGCTTCTGAGATCACTAGAGGCGTCCTTGACTCGACCCCGATGATCTTCGGTTCGATCAAAGAGGGGATTATTGAGCTGATGGAGGATCGCCTCAAGGAGTTTAGGAGTGACTGGGCGGCTAGCCAGTCAGGGGCGCGCACACTGTCATTTAAGGACTTCAGGGGATGCGGTGCGCCAGACTTTCACGGGGTGAAGGACCCCATTGTCGTCAGGAGATGGATTGCAGACATGGAGTCTGCTCAGTTGACTAGCTCCTACCATGAGGGGTCGAAGGTCCGGTATGCTATGGGATGCTTGAGGGACAGGGCTAGAGATTGGTGGGATTCAGTTGGGGATTCTTTGGGAGCCTCAGCTTTTGAGGCGATGACTTGGTCGGACTTTGTGACCATGTTTAGGGCTGAGTTTGTGCCGGCTGTGGAGCTTTAGCAGCTGGCCAGGGAGTTTCTTGATGTGATACAGACGAAGGAGACGGTGGCGGAGATTCCCGCCAAATTCAGAGAGAGGGCTTTACTGGTACCCCAGTATGCAGGAGATGAGGAGATGCGGAAGACCCGTTATCATGATATGCTGAGAGCTGACATCCGGGAGCACGTCAGCTACTCGACATGCCTGACCCTGGATTCTATGATTGCAAGGGCAAGGGAGAGGGAGATCGACTTGGAGCACATCAGGAAGAGGAAGGCAGAGGAGGGACATGTGATAGGGGTTTCGGGGAACAAACCCAAGGGATTCGACTCTAAGTCGAAGGGCCATCAGGGCCGGAGCCGCTGCGAAAAGTACGGCAAGCCGCATGAGGGAGCTTGCAGATTAGGATCATCAGGCTGCTACAAGTGCGGCAAGACGGGGCACTTCAGCAAGGATTGTACAACCCCTACCCCCATCATTCCGACATCAAAGTTGTTGTGTTTTCACTCCAACCAGCGAGGCCATAAAAAGGCCAAGTGCCCGAGATTGACAGCAGCAGCGGCAGTGGCGGCGCTAGCTCCAGCGACCCTGCGGATCACTGATGGCTGGCATGGCAAGACAGAGACTCCAGTGGTGAGGAGTCGAGCCTTCCAGATGACTACCGAGGAGGCATGCGCCGCGATGTGGTGAAGGGTATGATTTTTTCTCCCTAGCCTATATTATATGTTGTTTATGATATTTATGTGCTATGTTATGTGTTTTGTTTAGGATCGTTCCATGTGAACGGTATTCCATTTCAGGTGTTGTTCGATTCGGGTGCTACCCGATCGTTTGTCTCTCTTGCACTTAGCAAGAAGTTCCTTGAGTCTTCGGGCATGTTGGATTGCCCTCTAGAGGTCGAGATTACTGACGACCGATCAGTTCAAGCATCAGAGGTTTTTAGAGATTATGTGTTGAGATTGTTCGAGGAGCGCTATCTGGTAGACCTGGTTCCCATACCATTGCGTGGGAACAAGGTCATCATTGGTATGGATTGGTTGAGCCCTAATGAGGCTGTGATTGACTGCGCGCAGCAGTTGGTACGTGTCAGGACCTGGGGGCGAGCTGGTATTTCAAGGCGAGAGGCCACAGCGTGTACCAGCTTTATGCTCAGCAGCGAGGGCTAGGCGCTACCTTCAGCAGGGTTGCACCGGATATGTCGCCTACGTCATGGATACCCGGGAGGAGGGTAAGGCGACTGTAAGTGATGTGCCTGTTGGGTTTTGAGCATTCTAACACTCCTAAGGTGTACATGCAACCCTATAAACCTTGGATCTATGTTTTCTCTATTATACATGCAAATATTCAATATTCCAAGGTTTCATCCTAACTAGCATAATATGAAGTAACTATACTACAAAAGCCTAGTTAGATAACATACCTTTTGGTGTAGCTTGAAGTCTTGAACTTTATGAGCTTAGCCTCAATAGTGTGGAAGCCTCAAGTGGAATCACAAATCACTAAAAAGACCTTGGAAAACTTGAGAGAATAGTAAACACTTCTAGAAATCGGCCCATCCTTTGTACTCACACACTACTGCATTTCAAGTGCCAAAGACCTCCTTATATAGTATGGAGGATTAAGGTTACATTCATGTAAACCCTAATACCCATTACCTTTCATTTCCATAAGATCCATGGGTTAAACACTCCATGGACTATCAATGAAAGCTTACCCCAACCTAAATGAACTTGACCCATTCCATATATATATATATATATATATATATATATATATATATATATATATATATATATATATATATATATATATATATATATATATATATATATATACGAGTCCATATTTAATTAGTTCCTTTTGATCACTAAATTAATTCTAAATTAATTCTTGATCAATACTAATTAAATAATATGATTCCATATTAATATATTAGAACTTATAATATATTTATATAAATCATAAACATACTATTCTCAAAAGACTATCCGTATAAATTGTTCCGGTGAAATGGAACCCAAATGGACCATGCCAAGTCGGGTCGAATGCATACCAATTATAGTTATGGACTTAGACACTAATCCAACAATCTCCTAGTTGGATAAGTCTAAAACTATTATTGCGTATGACTCCAAAATCCGACTAGCAATCGTAGCTCTTAAAGCTGCTGTCGAACTCTGACTTTAGTCAATGACTTGTCCATTAGATAAGGGATCATATATTCCTCCATTCTAGATATCATATGGACTGAGACATGGATTATAATCATTCTCTCTGTCCATTTTTTGTTTCCCGATTTCCGATTTATGACGACCGACTAATTGAGCAAATCACATCAGTCCAGGCTTGGCCAAGCACTTCGGGGTGTCATCACTAAATCATCGAGGGGCCCACATATATCGCTTTTATCCCTTTAAGGGTAAAAGGAATGGATAAACTTCAA
Source organism: Lactuca virosa (assembly GCF_052849685.1). NCBI lineage: Eukaryota > Viridiplantae > Streptophyta > Magnoliopsida > Asterales > Asteraceae > Lactuca > Lactuca virosa. Next base: position 289,461,778 of record NC_136432.1, on the reverse strand, counting down.
CTCATATGTTTGTTCTACTACTTGTTGAATCATACACAAAGGCACGTTTTATAACATCGAGTTACTAATGCGTTTTCGTACAATCATTGTATAACCAACTCATAGGCAACAACTCATATCTCTAGGTTTGAAGAATATAAGATATTATCGTCTCATGATCACTCGTGATAAAATCCATGAAGTGAGTCAAATGAGCGTGGGGTTAATCCAATACTCAGAACTTATCAGAACTCATGAAGGTTGTAGCAACTCTTGCTATGTCCACTACCTTGGACATCTACAAACCAGCTTCATGACAGTCTTGCCTTAATGCCTACTTCCAACGTATTATCAAGTGTGGATGGTTTGAATAACTTAGTCATTAAGGAAGAACGACCTAGTTATTCTAGAAGTCAAAACATGCAAAGTGAAACACAAGAATAATCGAATCCAATATGGTCTCAGAACTTATGAATATAAATAGAACACCTTTCATTTATCACCATATTGATTACACATCATTCATTGCATACTGTTTCAAATTATCAACTGTATACTTGAATTAAAACAATAGTTGTCCCATGCTCCAAGGATGTACACTATATTGGTCATCATCGGTATGCCATAGACCTGGTTCCCATACCATTGCATGGGAACAAGGTCATCATCGGTATGGATTGGTTGAGCCCTAATGGGGCTGTGATTGACTGCGCGCATCAGTTGGTACGTGTCAGGGCCACAAGTGGGGGAGCGCTGGTAATTCAGGGCGAGAGGCCACAGCGTGGACCAGCTTTATGCTCAGCAGCGAGGGCTAGGCGCTACCTTCAGCAGGGTTGCACCGGATATGTCGCCTACGTCATGGATACCCGGGAGGAGGGTAAGGCGACTGTGAGTGATGTGCCTGTCGCGTTTTGAGCATTCTAACATTCCTAAGGTGTACATGCAACCCTATGAACCTTGGATCTATGTTTTCTCTATTATACATGAAAATATTCAATATTCCAAGGTGTCATCCTAACTAGCATAATATGAAGTAACTATACTTCAAATGCCTAGTTAGATAACATACCTTTTGGTATAGCTTGAAGTCTTGAACTTTAAGATCTTAGCCCCAATAGTGTGGAAGCCTCAAGTGGAATCACAAATCACCAAAAACACCTTGGGAAACTTGAGAGAATAGTAAACGCTTCTAGAAATCGGCCCACCCTTTGTACTCACACACTAGTGCCCATTTCAAGTGCCAAGGACCTCTTTATATAGTATGGAGGATTAGGGTTACATTCATGTAAACCCAAATACCCATGACCTTTCATTTCCATAGGATCCATGGGTTAAACACTCCATGGACTATCTATGAAAGCTTAGCCCAACCTAAATGAACTTAGCCCATTCCATATATATATATATATATATATATATATATATATATATATATATATATATATAAGATTCCATATTTAATTAGTTCCTTTTGATCACTAAATTAATTCTTGATTAATACTAATTAAATAATATGATTCCATATTAATATATTAGAACTTATAATATATTAATATAAATCATAAACATACTATTCTCAAAATACTATCCATATAAATTGTTCCGGTGAAGTGCAACCCAAATGGACCATGCCAAGTCGGGTCGAATACATACCAATTATAGTTATGGACTTAGACATTAATCCACCGTATCGGTTGGCTCCTCCCGAGATCTAGGAGTTGTATACACAGCTGCAGGATCTGTTAGACAAAGGATTCATCAGACCAAGCAGTTCACCCTGGGGAGCCCCGATTTTGTTCGTGAAGAAGAAGGACAGGTCGCATCAAATATGTGTATAGATTACCGGGAGCTGAACAAGGTAACGGTGAAGAACCGTTATCCACTCCCGAGGACTGATGATCTTTTCGACCAGCTGCAGGGGGCATCTTGGTTTTCCAAGATAGATTTACGTTCAGGCAACCAACAGATGAGGGTCAGAGACGAGGATGTACAGAAGACTACGTTCGGGACTCGCTATCGCCACCAATGCTCCTGCCGCGTTCATGGACCTCATGAACCGTATACGAAGACCGATGATGGATCGGTCTGTGATAGTTTTCATCGATGACTGTCAAACCCCCGAACCAGATAGCGGAAACGTCCGAGGGCTCGTGTTACTTAAATTGAAATATCATCACAATGAATATACATGAAACATAACATAAACATCACCATGCATTAATACATTACAACCGTCATTGTTCACATCCAGTACATTGTTTACATTACATAATCCCAAAAATAAATTGTTTATCAAATGACATCACACAAAAGACATTCAGACACACGCTTGATAATTCTTCATTCTAACGGTTACCTGAGAACACAAGTTATTTGAAAACGGTCAACATATATAATGTTGGTGAGTTCATAAGCAGGTTTGATATGAAAATGTTTTGTATTGTTTGTAAAACCCAGAAAATCCGATATTTTTTGAAACAGAAAGTGTTTACGAAAAAGGTGTGATGATCCATAAGTATACGTGTGAATGATTTCAAAACATGTAAAAGTGAAATGTTTTTCATAATAGTTTCTTGTATTATAGTTGTTGTAAGTAAAAGTGAATAATGTTGTTCCCCCGGAAAACCCGATGTTTTCCGATATAAATAGTATGATAGTTTTGTATTATTGTATCGTTAAAGCATATGAACATGATTTCCCAATGATTACTTAGATGGTAATGGATCTCTATGTGAGTCGTTATAACCATGCATAATAACGACTAGTTCGCCTGTCTTTGCATTTTATCGAATGCCGGTCTTGAATTAAGATTTTGTCACCCTAGACTGGCCGAGTATAACTGTAGCGAACAGCTTAGGTGTGGAGGAGTCACCCCCGTATAGATTTATACACAAACTTTCGCTCTCCCTCCAGGAGACTTTGATTATAACTACAGACTACGACCCAAAATTTATTTAAACAATAATTTCAGCCCAAAACTATTGTATTTGTCATTTCCAGCCTTTATTTGTAAAAAGTTACATTTTTGGCTCAAATTTCGTAAGTTTTACAATTTTGACCCCAAAATCAAAAACATTGCATTTTTAGTCCGATTTTTGCATCAAAGTCATTTTCAGCCCTTAAAACAGTTTTATTCATGTTTTAAACTCATAGCTTGTTAACTTTTCCATTTCAGTCGCTCAAATACTTCATTTTTCGCAACTTTGGGCCCAAAACTCGTGAGGCTCAAATTTAAAGCCCATTAAGCTAAAATTTATGTTTTTGACCCCTAGACAAGTGTTATTTTCATAAAAGTCAGATTTCTATGTAAATAATACCATTTTGTCCTTATAAAACCGAAAATATCATATTTTACCCAAACTTTTATTATTTTTGCAAAAATGACACTTATAAGGATTTTGGATTTGTTTTCACTTCTTGAACCTAAAGACTCTTAGATCTTTAAAGTGTGTGGGTTATTATGTTATTTATTTATGTAACCTTCACACTTTAGCCATACATTTCGTGATTTAGCAAATAATATCATATTTTCACAACATAAACCAAAGAAATCACATATAACAAGCATACACACATAGATCAACACATAGTACTTGTATTCTCCCCCAAAAACAAGTAAAAACCAAAAACAAGGGGGTATGAACTCACCTTGCTTTGTTGCTCATGGTTTTGAAGAAGAAATGGAAGGGGTTGAGGTGATTCTCGGCCCTAGCAAGCTTTTTGAGAAATCTTTGGGCTTAGATGGGTTCTAAGAAGCATGATCATGAATTTTGAATGAATTAAGAGAAGATTTTTGATAAGATATAGAAGTTAATACATGGATCTAAGTAAAAACCTACCAAGGATTTGTGATATGAGTGAAGAACCTTCTTGGAATGCTTGCAAATCTCGAATTTTTGATGGAAGAAAGAAGGTGTTCTTGAGAGGATTTGGAAGTATTTAGAAGTGAATTAAGTGTGTGTGTGTGTTGATGCTCTCGGCCGAGAGTAGAAGAAGAAGAGGGGAGAGAGAGTGAGGTGACATTGCATGGATGTCCACCATGCAATAAGGAGGTGACATGCTCATAATTTTCCTCCTTAATCTATTTTATCTTAATTCTTCTTCTAATCTTTTCTTTCTTTTTAAATGGGCCGAGAATTGCATTAAGAATGGAAGAGGATTCATTTTGGCCCAATTCTTGATCCTTACTTGAAATCATGATGTCCATAAAGAAGTTTTCGGCCCATTGGGCCCTTAGGATGGTTCACGGCCCAATTAGCATAAAAGATTAGGTTTGTGGCCTATTAGGGCTAATTAGATTAGTTATGGCCCAACAAGGTGAATTAGGCTAGTTATGGCCCAATAAGGCTTATTGGAGTAGTTTATTTCCATTTTAGGCCCAATATGACCCAAAAAGGTCAAATATCATGAAGGTGGGTTGAATTAGAGCCCAATTAAGGGTTCTAAGCCTAAACTAGTCAAATTGGAAACTTATCGGTCCATTAGGCCCAATAAGGAAATCCTAGTCCATAATGGACTTAAACTGGGATTTTTAGGGTTTTCCAATCTTTTGTTGACTATTTGAAGTGTTTGCATAGGGTGATTGATAGAACTTTGGTGTTATTGAATAAACATCATGCATACTTTCAAGTTTTAGTCACAAATGTTATCATTGTTAATGTTTACAAAAGCATTAGAATTCCTAGTTGTGACATCATCCCCCCGTTAGAGGGAATTTCGTCCCGAAATTCTTTTTGAAGCTAGATTTGAGAATGCGAGAATAGGTGAGGGTACTTTTGCTTCATCTGGTGTTTGCGTTCCCATGTGAATCCGGTCCACGTTTTGCGTTCCACCGAACTTTCACAAATCGGAATGCGACTTTTCTTAGTACGCTTCACTTCCCTGTCCATGATTTCAACTGGTTCCTCGATGAACAGGAGATTCTCGTTGATTTCGATTTCTTCCAATGGGATTACAAGAGTTTCGTCGGATAAGCACTTCTTCAAATTGGAAACATGGAACACGGGGTGTACACTGCTGAGCACACCAGGTAGCTGCAGCCTATAGGCCACTGGACGATTCGAGCAAGAATCTCGAATGGCCCAATATACCGTGGGTTTAGCTTTCCCCGTTTCCCGAAACGAATCACCCCTTTCCAGGGAGAGACCTTTAGCAACACCCGATCCCCAACTTGAAATTCCAAGGGCTTTCGCCGTTTATCAGCGTAGCTCTTCTGTCGGTCTCGTGATGCTTGAAGTCGAGCTCTGATTTGAACTATCTTCTCTGTCGTCTCACGTATGATTTCTGGTCCTGTTAATGCATTGTTTGGTGTCTGTCCTCTTGCTAGCTGAGTGTCACCTACCTCACCCCAACACAACGGTGATCTACATTTACGCCCATATAATGCTTCAAAAGGAGCAACTTTGATGCTTGTGTGATAACTGTTGTTGTACGAAAACTCAATTAAAGGTAAGTGGGTATCCCACGACCTTCCGAAGTCTATCACACATGCTCGAAACATATCCTTAAGCATTTGAATGGTTCGCTCACTTTGACCATCCGTTTGTGGGTGGTAAGCAGTGCTCATGTCGAGTTGTGTTCCCATAGCTTTCTGAAGTGATTGCCAAAAGCTTGAAGTGAATCGACTATCTCGATCTGAGAGGATAGATATTGGTACTCCATGGAGTCTCACAATTTTCTTGATGTAGATTCTCGTCAATCGTTCCATCTTGTATGATTCCTTTATTGGCAGGAAATGGGCGGATCTTGTCGACCTATCAACTATTACCCATATGGCATCCAATCCATCAGTGGTCTTGGGTAATTTGGTCACAAATTCCATGGTAATCCTTTCCCATTTCCACTCGGGTATTACCGGCTGTTGTAATAGTCCCGAGGGCTTCTGATATTCTACCTTCACTTTAGCGCAAGTGAGGCACTTGCTAACGTAAGTGGCAATTTCTGCCTACATGTTAGGCCACCAATAATGTTGCTTGATATCCAGGTACATTTTATCTGAACCCGGATAGATGGAGTATCGTGTCTTATGGGCCTCATTCATGACTACCTCTCTGAATCCCCCAAGTTTAGGAACCCAAATTCGGTTCATGAAATAATATGCTCCATCCTCCTTGACTTCGAAGTTCTTTTCCATTCCACGCAGCGCTTCGCTTGTTTTGTTTTCTGTCTTCATGGCATCAAACTGGGCTTCTTTGATTTTGCGAGGATAGATGGGATTGAATGGTTATTGAAAGAGTTTTCACACGACGATTTGAGTATTCTTTCCGACTCAAGGCATCAGCTACCACGTTAGCCTTGCCTGGGTGGTACTTGATTTCGCATTGATAATCGTTTAGCAGCTCAACCCATCTTCATTGCCTCATGTTTAACTCCTTTTGATTTAAAATGTGTTGGAGACTCTTGTGGTCAACAAAAATGGTGCACTTTGTACCATAAAGGTAGTGCCTCTAAATCTTCAAAGCAAAGACCATAGCTCCCAATTTGAGATCATGAGTGGTATAATTCACCTCATGTGTCTTTAGTTGCCGGGATGCATAAGCTATCACCTTCCCACGCTGCATGAGTACACAGCCTAAACCCTGATTCGAAGCATCGCAGTAAACTACAAATTCCTCAGTTCCCTCTGGTAATGATAGTACTGGTGCACTACAGAGAGCTCGTTTCAGAGTTCGGAAGGCAACCTCCTACTTTTCTGTCCATTCAAATGGTATGCCCTTTTGTGTAAGCATGGTAAGTGGCTTGGCTGTTCTGGAGAAGTTCTGAATGAATCTTCGGTAATAGCCTGCGAGACCCAGAAATTGATGAATTTCTGTGGGTGTCGTTGGGACTGCCCATCCTTCAATGGCTTTGATCTTAGAAGGGTCCACATATATCCCTTCTTGGCTGACAACATAACCTAAAAAGTTTACGCTACGGAGCCAGAACTCACACTTACAGAGTTTTGTGTATAACTTTTCGGTTCGCAGGGTTTCCAAGATTTGTCGGAGATGTCGACTATGTTCCTCTTTTCTTCGAGAATAGACCAGAATATCGTCGATGAAAACGATGACAAAGTTGTCGAGGAATGGTCGGCGAACTCGATTCATCGGGTCCATAAATGCGGCAGGGGCATTCGTTAGACCGAAGGGCATTACAAAAAATTCATAATGTCCATAGCGAGTTCGGAAAGCGGTCTTGGGGATATCCTCTTCCCGGACCTTGAGTTGGTGGTAGCCGGATCGCAGATCTATTTTAGAGAAGTAATTTGCTCCTTGAAGATGGTCGAATAGATCGTCGATTCGTGGAAGTGGGTAGCGATTTTTGATAGTGAGCTTATTCAGTTCTCTATAATCGATACACATCCTAAAGGATCCGTCCTTCTTTTTAACAAAAAGGACCGGAGCTCCCTAGGGTGAGAAGCTAGGTCGGATGAATCCTTTGCTCAAGAGTTCGATGAGTTGGCTTGACAGTTCTTGCATCTCCGCAGGAGCCAACCTATAGGGAGATTTGGCGATGGGTGTAGCTCCTGGCACAAGGTCGATTCGGAACTCGACTTGTCTTTCTGGGGGTATCCCCGGAAGATCTTCAGGAAAGATGTCAGGGAAATCGAAAGCCACTGGGATGTCTCGAATACTAATCTCTTCCTTGGATTTATCCACGATGTGAGCCAGAAACGCAAATTCCTTCTTTTGTAGACACTTATGTGCCTTAATACATGAGATAAGACGAAGGCTCGTACTGGGTTTGTCTCCGTATATGATTAGGGTTTCGTGGTTAGGGAGATGAAGGTGAACGACCTTCTCGCGACACATAATTTCGGCATGATGGGGGCTCAACCAATCCATGCCGATAATCACATCAAAACTCCTAATAGCTATAGGCATCAAGTTTATTTGAAATGCGTGCTGATTTATGGTTAGGGTACATCCTACGTAGATTTCCCCAATTGATTCTGTTTTTCCCATTAGCCATTTCCACCGTAAAGGTTTCATTAAGCTTCTGGGGTTGTTGTTTTAGCAAATGTTTGAATTTATTACTCACAAAACTCCGCTCTGCCCCGGTATCAAACAGGATGCATGCATATGTGTTGTTAAGGAGAAACGTACCAGTGACAACAGCGGGATCCTGAACCGCTTCTCCTTGACCCATGGTCAGCACTCTCCCTGCTCCTCCATTCCCTTGGTTGTTGACATTGGGGCAATTTCGACGGAAATTCCCAGTCCTTCTACATCCATAACCGGTGTGGCTAGCCCCAGCGTTGTTGTCGTGGTTGTTGCTGGTGTTGTTGTTGTTGTTGTTGTTGGTGTTGCGGTTGTTGTTGTTGTTTCCTTGTTGATGGTTCTGGGGAGGATAGGTCCAACAGTATTTTGTTGTGTGACCCTTTCGGTTGCAACTGGTACAATGCATCTCCCTACATTCGCCGTTGTGATGGAGATTGCACTTGTTGCACTTTGGGAGATTTCCGGAATACTGCTTAGGGGCACTTGGGGTGGATGAGGCTGGAGCATGTGGTGTGGAGGGAACTTGGGTGGTTGCAGCATGAACTGTCACTGTTTGTTGTTTCCTCGACGACTCTGAGCCTTGTCATCCCTTCCTCTTGTTATTTTTTCCTTTCTTGTTATCACTCTCCTTCTTGCTTTCCGTTTCCCCTGCTTTCTCGCCTTTCTTGTTGTTGTGGTCGTACAACTTCTTGGCCAACCTCTTGGCACTGTCAAAGGTTTCAGGATTTGCGGCTATCATGTTTCCTTGAATTGGAGAGGTTAATGTCCAGATGAATCGTTCGATTTTCTTCCCTTCCGAAGTAATCATGCCAGGGCACAACAGAGACAGTTCACTAAACCTTGGTATGTAGGCATCGATGTCGGAGTTTCGGACAGTGAGATTCCATAACTCTTGCTCCATTTTCTGAACTTCGCCTCGCGGGCAGTATTCAGCCATTAGCATTTCCTTCAATTTCGTCCATGGCATGGCATTAGCCACCGGAAGAGTCATAGCCTCCACATGTCCATTCCACCAGGTGAGAGCTTGATCAACAAATGTACATGCTGCAAACTTCACCTTGACTTCTTTAGGGCATCCGCATATCTCGAACACCGATTCCACCTTTTCAATCCATCTCTTCAGGGTTATCATTCCCCCTGTGCCATTAAAGGTTCGTGGTTTGGCGTTGGTGAAATCTTTGTAAGAGCATGTCTTGGTAGTTCCTTGGTTCATCCCGTTGTTTGAACTTCTGGCCCCCTGTCCATTGCCTCCACCATTGTTCCCATTGTGGATCTGCGCCAGTGCTGCTGTGAGTGCGGCAGATACAGCTGCTTGAAATACAACTGAGTTGATTTCTGGTGGCGTTGGTGGTTGATTGTTTCCACGGTTCGGTCTTTGTGGCATCTTGCTGTTATGGAACAGAAAGATGTTGAGTACGTATTGTATTAAGTTGAGAATTTCGTGAGTCGATTTTGCATTTAAGTGATTCCATATATTTACACCAAACAACAAGAGTATAAAAGACATAGCATATAACAACATCACGATAAAACACATAATATCTTCCACTAATAATATCAGCACTTTGATACATGAAAATTTGCTCGAAAGAGCATACATAAGGGTACAAAGTTCGGCAACATAATGACTCTATGAGTAGTGTAATCACTTAAACATGGAGTCGGTAGTACATAACATGGAAAGCATAAGAGAACATAGCACTAGTAGGGGGGTCTACTGATTCTAAACACACTAGGAGGCGCCCAACGGTGGTAGCGAAATCATATTCTGAAATGTTGTGCCAACATCTGGGCCATCTCGGTCATCTCCCCGATGACCTCATCCCTTTCGAGTTCAGCCTGGACCGCTCGTGCCTCCATGGCAAATAGTTGTTGCCGTAGTGCGGCAGCCTCTGCCTCCGGAGAAATCCTCTCCCACGGGATTTCTTGGTGGGGCAGAGTGGTCCTGATGTGTCTCGTCGGTAGGTGGTTTGACGGAGGCTTCGTCTGTGTCTCTTTCCTCCTCCATGTCGTCATCGGTCCCCTCAAACTCGTAGTCCGTATCCGTGTACTCGTCGGGCCCAATGCCGTGTGCTGCCCCTTATCCTTCCTCGGGGTCGTCTTCAATCATTCAGTGGGCCACCAAGGCCTGGTGAAACTGAATGCCTTGATGCTCCTCTTCCATGGTGACTGTGATGAGGAACACGTAAGGAGGGTATATAAATAAACTATTATTAATCCTAAGATATTTTAGTTGTTATAAAAATTGGGTTGATGTTCTCCCTTTGGTTAACAAAAGGGGTATGCCTCAGGTTTACTGACCATCGCGATCGCCCTACGGCATGTGATAGTTGTATTCTGAAGGAAATGTAGTTGATCAGGCTACATTCATCCCTAATACAACTTTGAACAGTCCTGGCTTAACCGAGATGTCAGGATTTTCCAATCATCTTATTTGAATTGTTATTATGTTTATTTTTCTAAGTCGCACATGTAAGAGTGTTTATTATTATGTTTTATTTGTTTTGTTCAGAGTTATTTAGTCCCTCTTTGGGTTTATCGTTGCATATCAATGTGTGGTTAGATATGCCAGTTCACTATAAACAGAGCTCTGATACCAACCTGTCACACCCCCGAACCAGACGGCAGAAACGTCCGACGGCTCGTGTGACTTAAATTGAAATATCATCATAATGAATATACATGAAACATAACATAAACATCACCATGCATTAATACATTACAACCGTCATTGTTCACATCCAGTACATTGTTTACATTACATAATCCCAAACATAAATTGTTTATCAAATGACATCACACAAAAGACATTCAGACACACGCTTGATAATTCTTCATTCTAACGGTTACCTGAGAACACAAGTTATTTGAAAACGGTCAACATATATAATGTTGGTGAGTTCATAAACAGGTTTGATATGAAAATGTTTTGTATTGTTTGTAAAACCCAGAAAATCCGATATTTTTTGAAACAGAAAGTGTTTACGAAAAAGGTGTGATGATCCATAAGTATACGTGTGAATGATTTCAAAACATGTAAAAGTGAAATGTTTTTCATAATAGTTTCTTGTATTATAGTTGTTGTAAGTAAAAGTGAATAATGTTGTTCCCCCAGAAAACCCGATGTTTTCCGATATAAATAGTATGATAATTTTGTATTATTGTATCGTCAAAGCATATGAACATGATTTCCCAATGATTACTTAGATGGTAATGGATCTCTATGTGAATCGTTATAACCATGCATAATAACGACTAGTTCGCCTGTCTTGGCATTTTATCGAATGCCGGTCTTGAATTAAGATTTTGTCACCCTAGACTGGCCGAGTATAACTGTAGCGAACAGCTTAGGTGTGGGGGAGTCATCCCCGTGTAGATTTATACACAAACTCTCGCTCTCCCTCCAGGAGACTTTGATTATAACTACAGACTACGACCGACACTTATTGGTGTCACCCGTTATTTCTCACTAAATCCAAAAGAAATTGAATAACATTGTTTTACAACCCGATTTATGTTTACTTGAATAAAAGGTAAGCCTAACAGACGAAGAAAAGAGGACAACGGAGGTCCACTAACCTTGTATGTTATTACAGGCTGTCGAGTATGCTACAGACACGTTATAGCCCATTAAGCATATTATGAATGTTTAGGGTCTTATTAGCAATGCAAATGGACCATTAAGACCCAATAGCATGTTAAAGCTGATAAAGGCCCATTGGGTATGTAATTGGGTCACCGGAAGCCCAATAAACATGTGTGATTATATTGGGCCCAATAATGATGATATTGGGCCACAAAGGCCCAATAGCACGAATAGAAGGTATTTGAGCCCAACCATTGAATCATTTATAATTTATTGATCTTAAGTTCGTAATGTAGTTATTTGTTGTAAGCGAAATGTTTATTCGAAGTGTTAAAAATACTTTGACGTTTGGTTTATAACGAAGCTTTGGTTATACGTATATATATTTATTTTTAAAATCCATGCATTATAAACTTGATGTTTTTAACCCAAAAATTTATATTTGTCTATTCGGTCCCAAAAACATTTAGTTTGACCATTTCAGCCCCTTTATCTATAAAAATGGCACTTTTAGTCCCTTTTTATGAAAATTGACATTTTTGGTCCTTAAACCATTTTTCTTGACATTTTCGACCCAAACTTTATTTAAACAATAATTTCAGCCCAAAACTATTGTATTTGTCATTTCCAGCCTTTATTTGTAAAACGTTACATTTTTGGCTCAAATTTCGTAAGTTTTACAATTTTGACCCCAAAATCAAAAACATTGCATTTTTAGTCCAATTTTTGCATCAAAGTCATTTTCAGCCCTTAAAACAGTTTTATTCACGTTTTAAACTCATAGCTTGTTAACTTTTCCATTTCAGTCCCTCAAATACTTCATTTTTCGCAACTTTGGACCCAAAACTCGTGAGGCTCAAATTTAAAGCGCATTAAGCTAAAATTTATGTTTTTGACCCCTAGACAAGTGTTATTTCCATAAAAGTCAGATTTCTATGTAAATAATACCATTTTGTCCTTATAAAACCGAAAATATCATATTTTACCCAAACTTTTATTATTTTTGCAAAAATGACACTTATAAGGATTTTGGCTTTGTTTTCACTTCTTGAACCTAAGGACTCTTAGATCTTTGAAGTGTGTGGGTTATTATGTTATTTGTTTATGTAACCTTCACACTTTAGCCATAGATTTCGTGATTTAGCAAATAATATCATATTTTCACAACATAAACCAAAGAAATCACATATAACAAGCATACACACATAGATCAACACATAGTACTTGTATTCTACATTTAAGCTCATATAATGCTTCAAAAGGAGCAACTTTGATGCTTGTTTGATAACTGTTGTTGTACGAAAACTCAATTAAAGGTAAGTGGGTATCCCACGACCTTCCGAAGTCTATCACACATGCTCGAAGCATATCCCCAAGCGTTTGAATGGTTCGCTCACTTTGACCATCCGTTTGTGGGTGGTAAGTAGTGCTCATGTCGAGCTGTGTTCCCATAGCTTTCTGAAGTGATTGCCAAAAGCGTGAAGTGAATCGACTATCTCGATCTGAGATGATAGATATTGGTACTCCATGGAGTCTCACAATTTCCTTGATGTAGATTCTCGTCAATCGTTCCATCTTGTATGATTCCTTTATCGGCAGGAAATGGGCAAATTTTGTCGACCTATCAACTATTACCCATATGGCATCCAATCCATCAGTTGTCTTGGGTAATTTTGCACAAATTCCATGGTAATCCTTTCCCATTTCCACTCGGGTATTACCGGCTGTTGTAATAGTCCCGAGGGCTTCTGATATTCTACCTTCACTTTAGCGCAAGTGAGGCACTTGCTAACGTAAGTGGCAATTTCTGCCTTCATGTTAGGCCACCAATAATGTTGCTTGATATCCAGGTACATTTTATCTGAACCCGGATGGATGGAGTATCGTGTCTTATGGGCGTCATTCATGACTACCTCTCTGAATCCCCCAAGTTTAGGAACCCAAATTCGGTTAATGAAATAATATGCTCCATCCTCCTTGACTTCGAAGTTCTTTTCCATTCCACGTAGCGCTTCGCTTGTTCAGTTTTCTGTCTTCATGGCATCAAACTGGGCTTCTTTGATTTGCGAGGACAGATGGGATTGAATGGTTATTGAAAGAGTTTCACACGACGATTTGAGTATTTTTTCCGACTCAAGGCATTAGCTACCACGTTAGCCTTGCATGAAGGTGTCACCTTGGAAAGATGTCATTTGGTTCAGGAAGCGGGGCAAGTTGGGCCCCAGGTACATCGGTCGTTTTAGGGTTGTTGCCCGGGTGGGCAAGGTGGCGTATAGGCTGGATCTTCTAGCCGAGCTTAGTCAGATTCATAGCACCTTTCACATCTCCCAGCTGCGGAAATGCTTGGTAGACGACTCTGCAGTGGTACCTCTCGAGGATATTCAGGTGGATGATAGCCTGAACTACATCGAGTGACCGATAGATATTTGAGATAGGAAGACGAAGACGCTGAGGAACAAGGAAGTAGAGCTGGTGAAGGTGCAGTGGCAGCATCGCAAAGGCTCGGAATGGACTTGGGAGCCGGAGGATGAGATGAGAGAGCACTACCCCAAGTTATTTTCAGCAACGGCAACGGACCTCGAGGACGAAGTCTAATTCAAGCGGGGGAGATTTGTAGCATTCGGGATTTTCCAGGTATCATTATTGATCATCTTAATTGAAGTGTGGAATGGGTTGGTTTGGGCTTTGACCTTTGGGCTTTATTAGTAAGCTGAGGAAGCTTCGTACGCGGGGTGTACATTGCCATGTACGCCCAGCGTACTCGTGAGAGTGAACCGTGGAGGTCATGCACGTACGTCCAGCGTACCAGGAGTACGCCCAGTGTACGTGTGCAGCTCCTTAAACCCTAAGATTTAGGGTTTACTCCCTATATAAAGAACATAACCCCTGTTGCTTCAGCCTCCCTTCACCCATATCCAGCCACCACGAAAACCCTAGCTCTCTATTGTGTGCCTTTGTGTTCTAGAAGCCATTTGAGAGTGTTTGTGTGTTGTGTTAGTGAGAAGAGAAGAAAGAAGCTTGAAGAAGAAGCAAGGATCCACCAAGAGCTTGTAGATCCAGAGGATTGACATCATTTCTGACTCTTTTGAGGTATCAAGTTCCACACTTGGCCATTATATGCTTAGATTTGTTTTTGGGGGTGTTTAAGGTCACTTTTGTACCTTATTGTTGAGGATTCTTGTATCTTTGCGATTTCAGAGCCTAAGAGCTGTCCTTTTGGGCTCTTGAAGGCACCTAAGCTCATAAAAATCGGACCTTGATGGTTAAGCCACAACCATGCAAGTGTTTGATGTCCATTGAGCTTGTTAAAGGACCAAAATCATGTATTGAGAGCCAACCATGCATGCAAGCACATAAAGTTTATGACTTTATGGGTTAGGACGTCTTAGGGGGCGTGGATCTACAGTTTGGACGTAAGGGCTTACTGGATTAACTCATGAATGAAGCCCCAAAGAAATTGGCCAGTACGATGGGCGTACTCCCTGGTACGCCGCGCGTACTGCGTCAACTCCCCTTTTTGGTCAAGGCCAACGTACGATGGGCGTACGTGCCAAGTATGTCGCGCGTATGCGATCAGAATGGATGTTGTGGGCTTTTGTGCCTTAAGAGAATGGGCCTGGAATTTTGGGCCCCGTGGCCCACTGTGAAGTATAATTTTGGACTTTGGAATCTGGAACTAGAGTATTGGGCCTATTGGGCCATGATTGGACCCTTTGGAATTATTATATTAGGACTTGGAACTTTTGAGCCCATTTGCGGGTTAAGGCCCAATTCAGAAATTGGGCAAGTAGTGGGCCCTTAGAGAATCCTTGATGGGCCATAGGAGGGCTGGGCTTTATAAGTTAGAATTGGGACTTATGAATGTTCCAATTGGACCAAGGGGTAAAATGGTCATTTTACCCTAAATAATGTTATAGACTCTGATTGAGTGTTAATGTGATTTTGATAGCCGGGAGTTATCGGAGCAGCTGTTAGAGACTACTTTCAGCGAGATTCGACACGCAGCTTTACGAGGTGAGTTACCTTCCAGTAGAAGTGGGTCTAAGGCCACAATGTCGGCCCACTAGTAGGACTTGTTTGTTAGATAACTGTCTTTGTGATAATTATCTGGGTTTGCCACTGTTTGATATGTTTTACATGCTATTATAATATGATGTTATGAGTTTGCGGTAGTAAGGGGAATAGTCCCCAGTTATCGGTTGATAGGGCCAAAGGGGTAGTATAGTACCCAGCTATGCTAGATAGTATGAATTTGTTATGTTATCATGTGGTAGTAGTAGGGGTGAAATAGTCCCCGTAACCGGTTGAGATAAACCGAAGGGGTAGGTCGGACACCTCGGTATGTCTGACAGGGGTAGGTTAGGCACCCCGGTATGCCTAGCAGGGTAGGTCGAGCACCCAGATATCCCTGACAGTATGTTTATTGTATGGTATGCAATATGATGGGGGGACTCACCAAGCTTTGTGCTTACAGTTTACAATTTGTTTTCAGGTACCTCTTCATCAAAGGGGAAAGAGCAGGCACGGTAGCAGCGCATCACACACACTCGATTTCCGCATTATGATGTCCTTAGGATTGTACTCTGACATATTTATTACTACATGACGTGTTTTTATGACATTTGACTTATGGTTTATGAGTTGATATGATATTGATGCTGCTTTTCAGTAAATGGTTTTAATAAATTACTTAATCAAAAACGAAATTTTTGGTCTAGAAAATTGGGATGTTACAATCATAATCATTAAACCCTAACTCATATGACTTAATTGATGGGTTTTGAGCATTCTAACACTCCTATGGTGTACATGCAACCCTATAAACCTTGGATATATGTTCTCTCTATTATACATGTAAATATTCAATATTCCAAGGTTTCATCATAACTAGCATAATATAAAGTATATACAATACAAGAATCTAGTAGAATGACATACCTTTTAATGGAGATTGTGGTCTTGAACCTTGAAGAAATTAGTGCCCCAAGTGTTGCACCTCAAATGGTTCACACAACACCAAGAACCCTTGGAATAACTTGAGAATAAGGATACTAGCACCAAAATCGGTTTTGCCCTCTTGTGTACACATTGTAGTGCCCATTTCATGAACTAGAGACCTATTTATATAGTGTGGAGGATTAGGGTTACATTCATGTAAACCCTAATACCCATGACCTTTCATTTCCATAGGATCCATGGGTTAAAAACTCCATGGACTATCCATGAAAGCTTAGCCCAGCCTAAATGAACTTGGCCCATCCTATATATATATATATATATATATATATATATATATATATATATATATATATATATATATAAAGAGTCCATACTTAATTAGTTCCTTTTGATCAATATATTAATTCTAAATTAATTCTTGATCAATACTAAATAAATAATGTGATTTCATATTAATATATTAGAACTTATAATATATTAATATAAATCATAAGTATCCTTTTTCTCATTTTGTCTATCCAATTGTTCCGATGCCATGCAACCCAAATGGACCATGCCAAATCGGGTCAAGTAAATACCAATTAAAGTTATGGACTTAGACACTAATCCAACAGTCTTCCACTTGGATAAGTCTAAAACTATTATTGCGTATGACTCCAAAACCCGACTAGCAATTGTAGCTCTTAAAGGCGCTGTCGAACTCTGACCTAGTCAATGACTTGTCCATTAGATAAGGTATCGTATGTTCCTCTATTCTAGATATCATATGGACTGAGACATGGATTATAATCATTCTCTCTATCTATTTTTTGTTTCCCGATTTCCGATTTATGACGACTAACTAATTGAACAAATCAAATCAGTCCAGGCTTAGCCAAGCACTTAGGGGTGTCATCACTAAATCATCGAGGGGCCCATAGATATTGCTTTTATCCCTTCAAGGGTAAAAGGAATGGATAAACTTCGACTCATATGCTTGTTCTACTGCTTGTTGAATCATACACAAAGGCACGTTTTATAACATCGAGTTACCAATGCATTTTTGTACAATCAATGTTAACCAACTCATAGTCAACAACTCATATCTCTAGGTTTGAAGAATATAAGATATTATCGTCTCATGATTCACTCGTGAAAAAATCCATGAAGTGATTCAAATGAGCGTGGGTTTAATCCAATACTCGAATCTCATTCCATGAGCACTCATGAATGTTGTAGCAACTCTTGCTATGTCCAACACCTTAGACATCTACAAACCCAATTCATGACAGTCTTGCCTTAATACCTACTTCCAACGTATTATCGACTGTGGATGGTTTGAATAATTTAGTCAATCGGAAAGAATGACCTAGTTATTCTGGAAGTCAAAACATGCAAAGTGAAACACAAGAGTAATCGAATCCAATATGGTCTCAGAATTTATGAATATAAATAAAACACCTTTTATTTATCACCATATTGATTACACATTATTCATTGCATAATGTTTCAAATAATCAACTTTATACTTGAATCAAAACAATAGTCATGTCATGCTCTAAGCATGCACATTGTGTTTATCCAAACTATAGTTATGCCATATACGAAGTATGCACACTATGTTTGTCTATGATCCTTACTTTATGGAATAGATCAATTGAACATAATTCCAATGATTCTCATTTCGCCATCCCAAATCCTTATTGTAAATATAAGAATCCCAAATTCCTGCCATTTACCGAAATCTGTTAGATTCTAAACTTATATGCACTGATCCTCTTCTAATGATTATGCACAAAGTCACAAAGACTTGTCAACAGACATTACAGAGTATTCCAATGGAGATCAATTCCATGGAAATGAAGTCTCATATTCAAAGTACATCGCTTTGAACATCCTTCTTGCATTAAGTTTTCTAATCTTACACAGATTGAATAACTTCCACCTATGGAAACATTTCCATATTCTCATTTTGACTATCACTTCTGAACAAGAGTTGCCTCTTTTCAGAATATGTCGATATAGTTCTTTCCAAAAATTTACACCATACTTCCAACTGTCCATGAGCAACCATTCTTTGGTGAACCTCAGATTGTCCTCGACAATTGCTTAATCATTTTAGTCATATCCAATTCTAGCACATGCAATCGATCCTATATCCAAAGCATATGGGATACGATTCATGATGTCTCACATAAAGACATGATACTAGACCAGTCTTTTTGTTATAATATTTCTATTTCTATTTTTCATGTTCTCATAATTCAGATTATGAAAAGGGATGGCGTAATCATAATCGAATTTTAGAACGCAAATAATGTTCCCATATATAGATTTTACTTATGTTGAACCATTCCAACATAATATTCATATATATACTTGACTAAATTTGATTAAAATCTCATGATCTAAGCTTTTAGATTTGAAATGAAGTATAATTTCCTCTCCCTTAATTATAGCAAAACAACTTTTCCCAATTAAAACTTTTGTTTTCTATAATTAACATTGCTAACTTGCAACACTTATCATAATTATCATGCTCCCACTAACATGATGATTATTAGCATAACACTTATGCTCCCACTAGCTTTGACACGTACTCAGAAATCAGTTGGACTTCTAGAAATCAATACTTTATTGACTTTCTTACCAAATTTTAGATTTCTGAAACGAGATGCTTTGATAAGACTTTATCAAAATCATACACCTTTCCTTAGATAGCTCACATGTGTGTCTAAACAATTACGAACATGGATTCCGTAATCATAATGTTTAGACCTTTTTGCCATTTCTCACAAGTCCATGTTAGTGTTCCGGTTAACCACACACGCTCCACTAACGACTTTGAAAATGCAAATATCACAATTGTTATCTACTTAAAATCTACTTAGTGAAAGCGTTTCCTTACCATCATTTTCATGAATCAAATAGAAACCTTATGCCACTTAGATTTTATGGTGTATGTGTTGCTATCCATGTGAATTTGTCAAAACCATAATCACAAGACAAGGTTAGTGACAAATCCAAACTCATATGGACCAAACTTGTGCAATCTTAAATTCTTGCCACCTGGCAGGACAAGGGCCTGCCATTGCTTCCAAGTAGTTATGCGAACAACTGAGAACATGTAGAACTCAGATGCATAGTCAACTTTAACTGGAATGGGAACATAAATAGGAATATGTCAACACGATAGGTTACAAACCTCAAGTCGTGTGCTAGCGATAAATTACAGGTTTTTATTCTTGATTAGTTCTTGAAACTCTTTCAGGATCTTTTAGACTCCCACTGTCCTCTTGACATATAAGACTCTCTTGCCAAGAACCATTCCTTGAAAAACAAATATTCAAGAGATAGTGCGGAATCTTATCAATACAAACACTTCACACAATTGGCCTTTGTTGGTCTTTGTTTTATCCAAAACATCACAACTTACCAATTTCAAATGTACAAGAGTAGAACACATTTTACTCTTACATTTGACAAGTGTTATAAACCTTATTTAAGATATCTCGCTCAAGTTACAATCTTGGAGTATGACTCTAAGACTTGTTTTGGAACGAAGTATAACTCGTCTTCTTGATTTAACCACTTCAACAATTCATGACTCCTCTTCTTAGCCATAAGAATGCACTAAGATCTCCTTAGAGGATGAATTGTGATATGGTCTCATAATCATTCAGATGATCATAAAACATGATACTAAAGTACTCTCCCATCTTTTCATATTTGAGAAAGTTTTATCTTTCTGCCAAATTTGATTCTTCTCATTCATTCTGCCATACATTGAAACTTTTCCAATGTTTCAGAATTATACTTAAGCTTGTAAGTATAACCATATTTACTAAACTTTAGTAAATCATGACGAATAGTCTTATCGATCTTTTGTGGTGGACTTTGACCAGTGCACAAGAAGGTGTACTCGATCCCTTAGTCCTTCACTTGACTCACATATACATGTGAACAAGGAATTAGTCTTAATTTTCCAAAGATGAAAATTCTCATTCATCATACAATATAACTTGCATGATTCCAAGTTTCAGTCCAATTGAAACTTGGGTGAAGAGAATCTTTCTTTATTTGGTAAATTTAGAAACTACCACAAATGAAAGAATCAAATCCATTTTCCAATATTGCTATCAATGGAATCATATAAACAACAATTTTTTTTCCCAAATGCCATTGTAAGGAATTTTAAAATAAATAAAATTAAAACTTTTTCCTTTTATTTTAAAAACTTGCGGAAAACGTATCCTTAAAATGCAAATGCATATGAAAACTTGTTGTTATCTATTCCTAAGCAAAATATCATAACTCTTAAGCAACAGCTCAAAATTCTGATCACCGAATCATGCGATCGAAATCCATCTTCGCGATCAGAATCAACATATTATTCCTTTAAGCTTACTTTTTTCTTTGATTCTTAAAACATCAACATGTGACCTAGTCACATCATGTATAAGAATCTAAAATAGGAACTTAATAGATTTAGAGAGTGGACTTTACCCGAAGTAGAGTCAAACTTTGACTTTTACCATCCTAGTGTACTTTCAGGTAAATAGGGCAGCTTCGCAACCATTGTCCCTTCCTTTGGCAATCGAAACATATGGACCCTTTGGGAATGGTACACGGGACAATCTCATACTTAGCCTTTCTCTTTACCATTTTGTCAACCGAGTTGACTATGGCCGATTCCTTTCCATTGGGAAGAGAAAGCTTTTCTGGATTTCCAATGTTACCATTGTCAATGTCCATGGAAGTTTGGGAAGTCGATATTCCAATCACATTTGCTTTACCAGTGCTCTAAATCGTTGTTGATTCAGCAGCATCAAGCAAATAGGTAAGATCATTAAGGGTCATTTCATAGTCTGTTACATAGTAGTCCTAAAGGAACTCACTATGTGACTTATAAAGTGATTGAAGAACCTAGTCAATAACCAACTTCCTCAAGACTTTGACACCCAACTCTCCCGGCTTGTCAATATGTGACTTCATCTCCAAGAGGTGAGCACACATAGACTTTGCTTGCCAATAGGGCTTGAGTGACCTTGAACTATTCAAGAACTTGTGGGTTAGGGAGAATAATTGGAGGAGGTGGAGGAAGAGAAGTATGATTTCCATTATCCAACCACGAAACATCATCTTCATTAGGAAAGCTTGTTCTAAGAGATTTGGGAAGATCATAATTGTCTGAACCAGACATCTATGAGGGAGAAATTCAAGTTAGTTGATTTAAGTCCTTAATATAACACCCAATATGAAATATTAAGGTTAGGACCCAACACAACATTTTATAACTTGGAAGAGGGATGCCGTAATCCAAGCTATAAAATATTTGAAGGTAGGCGAATGACGATTCACCAATTTCCACCATGAAAAACGAAATAAATTATTAGGTTTTAATTAGATTTGAAACTCCTAGATCTTTTGAGATTCATTGAACTTTTCAATGGCATGTTTAAATCTCGATTGTGCCCTCTCAAGTTTGTGACTGGGATGCCGAGGATCACAAACAAGGTGTGAATAACCATGCAAATATACTTGGTACTCTTAATTTTTATCAACTAATCGATGTGCTGGTTAACCACACGTGCTCCACCGATCTATGATAAACCTTAGGCCACCATTTGCCAACCTTGTTAAATCCAAGTTAGTGTGCTGGTTAACCACACACGCTCCACTAACGACTTAAGCAAGGTGCAAAGAGTAATTTTGTGGGTTAGCACCAAATTCACATTTTCCTAAGTAACTAAGATTGGGAATTTACAAGTGTTTAGTTACTTAGTATTTATCATTATACTTTTAATGAAGGGAGAATTATAGTCTTATCCTACCCGTTCGGCTAAAGACCCTCCACCAGTCAAGGAAGAAGTGGGTGAGAGTGGACACCCATTAAACTACCATTTTATAGGCAGTAACCTTATACCCCCCTTATAGACCGGCTTCGTGAATGAGGCCTACTAATGGTAAGACTGACTTTGTTCTTATATATATATATATATATATATATATATATATATATATAACTATTAACTATTAATATTATAATAGTACAACGGATGAATTTTAACTTCTAAAATTCTAAGGGTTTAACTTGGAATTAAAGTATTCATGAGGGGAAACTTTACAAATTCCAAAACTTGAGGGCAAGTTTTGAACCTATTCAAAAACTTTTCATTTCTATAACATATGAGTTTAATATGGCTTTTAATGGGAAGACTCTTGGACATCCATAACTTGAGGACAAGTTATGGAGCTCATAAAACAATTTATTGGAAGAGACTCTTCAAGTTCATAACCTAAGACTCTTTAATAATTCTTTTAAAGAAAAAACTTTTGGTTTTCCATAACTTGAGGACAAGTTATGGAATCCATTAAATGCCATTTAGATAATCAAATAAACAAACAAATATGTCAAGAAAAAACTATGATCTAGATTAAACTCATATGAACAAGACAATTCAAATCAAACAATTTTCTTGTAATTAGCCTAACTATTAAACTAATACAAACCATGAATCTATTGACAGTTATCTTTGGAATTGGATTAGAATGATCATTACCACATCAAAAACAGGTTTATAGGTTCACAAACAGCTTAGGTAATGATTCTAGTCCAATTACAGTCTTAAAAGTCGAAAATATGCTGTCAGGGGCTCCTACTCGTCGAGTGTATGAACCTACTCGACGAGTAGGATGAATTTTTTCATGGACTCTGCGAGTCCATCAGTGGACTCGGCGAGTCCACAGCCCAGACAGCCAGAAAATCGTTTTTTTCAGCTTTTTTCAGCAATTTGCATCAAGTATAATTGAAAACAAGCCTAGGCTCTGATACCACTGATGGGTTTTGAGCATTCTAACAATCCTATGGTGTACATGCAACCCTATAAACCTTGGATCTATGTTCTCTCTATCATACATGCAAATATTCAATATTCCAAGGTTTCATCCTAACTAGCATAATATGAAGTATATACAATACAAGAATCTAGTAAAATGACATACCTTTTGATGGAGCTTGTGGTCTTGAACCTTTAAGAGCTTAGTGCCCCAAGTGTTGCACCTCAAATGGTTCACACAACACCAAGAACCCTTGGAATAACTTGAGAATAAGGATACTAGCACCAAAATTGGTTTTGCCCTCTTGTGTACACACACTAGTGCCCATTTCATGAACTAGGGACCTATTTATATAGTGTGGAGGATTAGGGTTATATTCATGTAAACCCTAATACCCATGACCTTCCATTTCCATAGGATCCATGGGTTAAACACTCCATGGACTATCCATGAAAGCTTAGCCCAACCTAAATGAACTTGGCCCATCCAATATATATATAAGAGTCCATACTTAATTAGTTCCTTTTGATCACTAAATTAATTCTAAATTATTTCTTGATCAATACTAATTAAATAATGTGATTTCATATTAATATATTAGAACTTATAATATATTAATATAAATCATAAGTATCCTTATTCTCATTTTGTCTATCCAGTTGTTCCGATGCCATGCAACCCAAATGGACCATGCCAAATTGGTTCAAGTACATACCAATTAAAGTTATGGACTTAGACACTAATCCAACATTAATTCCATAACCCCTAAACCCTAACCCATATGAATTAATGACATAACCCTTAAACCCTAACCTATGTGACTTAATGCGATAACACTCAAAACCCTAACCCATATGACTTAATGACATAACCCTTAAATCCTAACCCATATAACTTAATGCCATTACCCTTAAACCCTAACCCATACAACTTAATGTTATAAACCTTAAACCCTAACCTATACGACTTAATGTCATTACCCTTAAACCCTAACCCATACGACTTAATGTCATAACCCTTAAACCATATCCCATATGACTTAATTACATAACGCTTAAACCCTAGCCCATATGACTTAATGACATAACCCTTAAACCCCAACCCAAATGACTTAATGCGATAACCGTTAAACCCTAACCCATATGACTTAATGCCATAACCCTTCAACCCTAAACCATATGAATTAATGTCATAATCATTAAACCCTAACTCATATGACTTAATTCCGTAACCCCTAAACCCTAACCCATATGAATTAGTGACATAACCCTTAAACCCTAACCTATGTGACTTAATGTGATAACACTTAAAACCCTAACCCATATGACTTAATGACATAACCCCTAAATCCTAAGCCATATGACTTAATGCCATTACCCTTAAACTCTAACCCATATGACTTAATATTTTAACCCTTAAACCCTAACCAATATGACTTAATGCCACAACCCTTACCTAACTCATATGACTTAATGTCATTACCCTTAAACCCTAACCCATATGACTTAATGTCATCACCTTTAAACCCTAACCCCAAATTGACATGTGGCATTACTATAACCCTTGTAATAATGTTCGGACTTCTCATTGTCATCTCACCTGCTACCCAATACATGAGATGAAAACATGTACATTGTTAATTATAAAAATCATTTCAATTTAACAACAACCGTATATATCATATGGTATATTTCATTTAAGTTTTTTTTTTAAAAAAATGAATAATAATCAACATACTAATTTTTTGAACTAATGTCAATTACAAAACCAAAGGAGGAGTATGGAATCATCCCAAAAAAATACGAAACTCCTCCTCCTCCACTTTCCTTTCCTGCGGGAAAGGAAATTCCCAAAAATTAGAAGACTCCACCTCCAAAAATTCATCGATTCAAGAAACGAAATCGCCAAAAATCAGTGTGAGTTTCTTTCCTTTTCACTCAATTAGAAATTTGTTTTGCATCTTGATTAACCCAATCATCACATCTCCATATTTTAATGTGTGTGTCTTTCTTAGTGGTAGGGTTGATAAGGCATTACCGATGGTATGGGTTGAAAATTAGGCTCTCATTTACCCTCTCCCCTTCTCTATAACCCAATATACTCTTATTCTCTCTAAAAAAATAAATTAAGCCCCTTGATAACCCTACCCAGTCATCACCACCGTAACCCTTCTTCACCGACATGACCTCACACCACTCACCACTCACCATCACTGATTTATTGCTGCCATCACCTTCTACATCTTAGTTAAGCCACCATTGCTACTATGAGCTCGATAAGGTTAAGAAATTGTAGTATCTGACCATATTATTTTGATTTTTATTTGTACTCACAAATCTTGATTTTATTTTGGTCATTATACATATATAGAAGTGCATATTTTTATTTGAAACATCGAGAGTAAAAATTTACATTTATGCTCTAGGTAATATTGCAATTTTGTTTTAACAATGTTTTGTGGGGTTGTGAAGTAATTGACTTCGAATTTTCATGGTGTGCTATTGCTTGATTTTTTCATTTTTATTCTAATAGAGTTTCAACTATTTAGTTTTTGGTTGTTTCTTCTTACAGATAGAAGTGTCCACAACTGAAACCAATACATTGACACAGACAAGTTAATGGTTCTTGTAGGAGATGAATAGGGGAAGACTGCAAACTTTGACTTAGATACTTTTTTCTTGTTTGTTCTTATAGATAGAACCAGGGATTGCAACACGTCTTCACTCTCTTATTTGATTCAGGTTGCTAGGAGTGATAAATCCTTAGAGTTCCTGGGTGTTTTTCTTGCTTTGAAAGTTGTGATTGCTCTACCACATTTTGCTGCCATATTGGTGTTTAATATTTTTACAAATTTTCTTTGGTGCATGAGATAGGGTTGACAAGCTTTCCTGATGCTGCTAATCAATGATGGCAAAAAATGTGCCCTCTCAAAACTGGATGTTCGTTTAAAGTTGGTTGCCACTCTTTTGGTTGATATAAAAGGTGTTATTTCAAAGTTGGATGCTAAAATTGGTGCTCTACCAAAGTTGGTTGCTACAATATATGATATCTAAAAGTAACTGTTTTATCTTAGTTATATTGTTCCTGAAAATTGTATCTCCTTAGAGCCTTTTATTCAGCTATATGTATACACTTTTTTTGGTGCAACTGCCTGCTGCCTTTGGTTTTTATAAAATCTCTGCCGTTAAAAAAACATATTTGATTAGGTTATTTTGTCTCCCTTATTGAAGTCTTAGCCAATTTACCTTTTTAATCTCCTAGATTGATCTTCGAGTTATTGTTTAGTGTGATTTTATTTTTGTAATTTAGGTTAAAATTTTCATTTTCATAATTTGCTACAATTTTAGGGAACTGTGATGAAGAATTTAGTGTCAATTTGATATTTTTGAAATAATATCAAGTATGGACAATTTGTTATTTTTCATTAAATCTCGTTAAATTATTTCACTTTTGAATCAAATTTAAACTCATAGAGTGTATATTATTTATCACAAAAAAAAGCTTCATTACATATTTTTAACTTATTAGTGTTTTACTTATAATATAATATTTTTTATCACTTAAAATAAAAACATGAAAAAATTTTGTATCAATAATTACTTGGACATAATGATATGCAATCACAATTAGTAAGACAACGAATGATACAACAAATAATTGAAAAAAATAACTAAGAATCTGTAAATTACATAAACATACTATAAGTAGTGATAGGATATTAAAATCATGAAGAAGCTTATAAGGATATATTACGTTTTCCATGAGAATCAACACTCAATTTTGACTGCATGAATGTTGAAAGATCTGGTGTTGCTCAAGGGTTGAGTGATATCAGGCTTGCCTTAATAGTGAGTTTTATTCAAAATACATGAAGAAAAAAGGAAAATGGTTTCTTCGATCCTAAACCCCTAGACACAAAATGTACCGAAAACATATTGAACCCGTCAAAATACGAAAATAATTTCATTCCTTAACAACATTCTTAACAAAACATCAACGGTTAATTTACCCCATAGCAAAACAACTATGAAATTGATTTTGGTAGCAAATTTCCGTAGCAACATAACTATGAATTATAATTCCTAAGCAAAATTTCTACGAAATATATTTTCGTAAAAAAAATCATTACAAAATAGCAATGTGCATTTACTTCATAGAAAATTATCTATGGAATTGATTTCCATAGCTAATATATATTGCTAAATAACTATAAAATATTAATTCCTAACAAAGTCTGTAACAAACGTTTCAACGGATATTGGCTCCATAGTTAAACTTCCACGAATTTTATTTTAGTTGCAAATTTCCATTGGTAAATAGCTATGAATTTTAACTCCTTAGCAAATTTGCTATGGAATTTAATTTCGTAACAAAATTCCTAACAACGTAGCTACACTTTTTTTTCCATAGAAAAACAAGCAACAGAAATAAAATTTTGTAGCACAATTTCATAGGTAAATAGCTACGAATGCTACTTCCATAGCAAAACAATTATGGGATGTTACTTCGTTGAAAAACTTCATTGCAGATTAACCACACTATTTAATTCTATAGTAAAATTACAACGGAAAGTTTTTTCGTAAAAAAGTTCATTGCAAATTTGCTACGAATAGCTTTTCCATAGAAATATCGGTAGCAATATACCAACAGATTTCGAGTCGGTAACAGTTTCCATAGCAATTCCTATGTTCGCTACCAAAATTAATTCCGTAGAAAATATGGCAGCAAATTAGCTATGGAATGACATTCCATTGCATGATCTGTTGCAGAATAACAACGGAAATACGTTTCATAGCAACCTTCCCTAGCAAAATCGCGTTTTTCTTGTAGTGGATGAAATACATGTTATAATACTACATTATCGATTTTACAAAATGTAACATCCTAAAAACCCAGGCTAAATTTTCATTTTCAAAATCATATAACATCCAGTTTTAATGAAGACAATGTGGAATCTCGAATCATAAAACTGTTGATGTGTGTGTATCGTCCCGCCTTCGCAACCTAATAAACACCTATAAATAATTTATCCACAACTGTAAACACAAATCTTATTAAGTTACCTAAAATACCACATACAATACAACATAACCATCAGCTATGGGTTATTAGTAGCCCTCGAACTATCAACATTCATGAATATCATATACAACCCAACAATATAAACAATGATGGGTTATCTACAACCCTGTGGACTATCAGCAGTGGCAATGGGCTAACAGTACCCCAAGTGGATTAACAACACACCTCACGAGTAATCAGCAACCCTGGGGACTATCAGCAGTCCAAGAGTTAACAGCAACCCACTTCACATATAACAACAACCAACAACTAAGACCCAACTCGTCAGCATGTATATACTACCAAACATGCAAGTATAGTGAGAAGACTTACCTCGCAAGCAGCAGCTAAACACCACAACTCTCACCCAGCAAAGACTGATCCTACCTAGCACCTAACAACATTAAAGATTACCCTCTCAGTCTACACTTTAAAACCGTTAGTTTGACCATACTTCAACCCAGGTCAACAAGTTAATGGTCAAGGTCAAAGTCAATGACCAACAAGTTCAACCATTGAGCCTCACGTCATGACCAACCTTTGGTCACATCGTAAGAACTCACCCAGTCTAGTCCCAAACTCGTTTCGTTCCAACTTGGCCAACTCGTCATGAAAAACTCATTGAGCAAACATCACGAGTCCATGACGTTAACATCCCTCTGTCACGTTGTGAGCATAATAAGACGAAATAGTCATGGACTCTTTTCTTGGTCACGTTGTGACACCCTTAGTGTCACACCGTAACTTCAATCTGAACCATCCCCTTAACGATTTGAGTCCTCAAACCATTAAGTCTCCAACCCCAACTTTTCCAGAAGCTTAAGGGGACTCCAAAGGTCCATAAAAATGATTACATTATGGACATGCATGCCTCATGCATGTCCTCTATCCATTATAGGTAAAAAATGAAGATATATCACCAAAACTCCCATGCATGACCCCAATACTCCACCAACTTCTAGATCTGGACTCTATATTACTCAAGGGACCCTTAGAATCCATAAAGTTGCCAACTTTATGGATCTCTTCCATTCAAACTTGCTCAAACATGAAGAAAATGGGGAAAAAACCTTGATCTAGCAACACAGGATAATAAAGTTTGAGCCTTTGACACTTACAAACGTCCAACAAGAATATGAGATGATGATGATGATGATGATGATGATGATGTTTCCTTGCAAGCTCCACCAACAATGAAACCTTTTTTCTCCTTCTTCTCTTCTTCTTCAAGCTAACAAAATGCACCAAAAGGCCAAGAACCATCAAGGGAATTAGGGTTAGGGTTTTTCTGAGGTTTAAGGGTGATGGAGGCTGATAAAGAACCCTAAATTGAATTAGAGGGGTTTAAATACAAAGGAAACCCTAAAAGATCATGGGCTTGAGCTGCAGCAGCTTCACGTCGTGACCACCTATGTGTCATGTCGTGAGATCAGTTCCAAAAACGCGTTTCTCATATTGGCTTGTCACGTCGTGACCACCCAGTGGTCACGTCGTGACACTCGATCTTCCCCAAAAACCAATCTTTTGACTCCTTAAAACCCTAATCCGATCCATCTGGAATATGGGTGTTATACAAAATATTATTATTTTTAATATATCAGTAGTTTTTAAAATGCATGAAACCTTCGGATGATATTATGCCTGGTAGTTACCCTACTAAAATTTTAGGAATAATATTACGCCTAGTCATTATGCTACACAAACCATAGGATGATATTATATTTGGTAGAAACTATGCCCAAAACTATACACTAATATTATAGCTAGTTGTTATACTGACAGGTGCTCTGGGGTAACATACTACCTAGTTGTTACGCTGTCCAAACCTAAGGATAAGCATAGTATCTAGTTGTTATACTGCCCTAATATCCTATTAAGAACATCAAAAACTACGATAATTATATATTTATATATAAGTAAGTATATATTAATATGATTATGTAAGAGAATCACATCAAAGGAAAATTAAAGATAAGAAGATCGATAAACATACGATAAGGTTAAACAAAACAGTTGTTAAATGAGAATGACACTTTTCAACCTTTAGATTATAAGTTTTTAGCTAACCCCGACCTATAATCCTTAAATCTAAAGTGAGCCGAAAAGATATGTATACATTTATACGGGGATGACACCCCACCTGCGGTTGCTAGCTACAACCTTGATTGTCGAATCACAGCAGACATAACTTTCTAAACTACATTACGACATCCGATGAAGCGTTGTGCGAGGCAAATATCTCATTGTAACAAATGTTCGTTCAACCTTAATAAAATAAACTACCTAGAGGGGAACGCCTTAAAGTAGTAATAGTATGTACCAATAAAGAGAAAGAGGTGAAAAATCTTTAAAGAAAAGCTACATGATAGTACGAAAGGGGTGATATATCCTAAAAATAGAATTTTATCAAAAACTTAAAAAGATAAAACTATAAAAAGTGTTGACGTTTTCAAACCACATGTATTATCAGTAAAATGAGCAATTGAAGTGGCAATGTGAAGAGAGAAGTTATCAAGGAAGTGTCTGGAAGTCTCATTTGTTCACTTATTGCTTAGTTTTGTTAAGTTATGGTGTGCTTGTACCACAAACAATGATGTAACCTATTATATATATAATAAATAAAAGTAATGGTTGTGTTATATCTTCTGTGTGTTGTTCAAAGTATTCAATAATTGTGTACCATCGTCACAACGTCGCATAGCCTGATGATTTTGCCGCAGGTCAGGGGTGTGACACAATTGCACCCTAAGACGGATGATTCAAGAAACTTGGACAACACTATTTGGCACTCTTGGAAGCCAAAACCGAAGCCACAAAAGGGAGGAGATGGGCTTTTATTTTTTCCTAGAACCGAGAGCGAGTTCGATATATATATATATATATATATATATATATATATATATATATATATATATATATATATATATATTGGAATGTTTCCATTCACCGATCCATTCCTTTTTAGACTCCTTGATTATTTCCTTATTTGTTGTATTCCCTTGTTTATAGGCATGATTATAGGATCTCTTTTTTCCTCCATGTACATATATATGTTTTCCGTATTTATGTATTGTGTATGAATGAACATATATATGAAAACTTTCTCCATCTAAATTTTTCATTGTATCAAAGTGGGTTACGAACCGCTTTAGCAGAACCTAAACTAAACCATCTTCGTCCACTATGACTGGTGGCAACAGCGGCGGCAAAAATCAACCAATCAAAGCCAATAATGAAGCATCCGAACATGGTTCTCCTTACTACATTTACCCTTCACATTACCTAAGACAGATGCACGTGAGTGAAACATTAATTGACAACAATTATCTCCATTGGGTTCAAGAAATGGAGAACTTTATGTTCGCGTAAAACAAGATAGTGTTTGTTGACAGAACCCTTCAAAAGTTGGAGAAAACTCATGCTAACTACATGGTATGGCTTCGATGTGATGCCATGATAAAAGGTTGGATAACTACAGCCAAGGAAAAGGATATCAAGTCTAGTGTCAAGTATGTTAGCACAGCGGAACGATCTTCATGAGCGCTTTGGAAAGGAGAGAGCACCTAGGGTGTATGAGTTAAAGCAACTTCTTACTGTTGGGTTTTAGTTAAAAAATAGTTTCTAAAAACTCTTATCATGGCAAATGGAAGACTTTAAATTTCGAACAAAACATAAACATTTTATACCCACCGAAGATCATCTAGCAAGTTATAGAAAGACTTAAACACCAACCAAAGAAAGGATGAAGAAATAACAACCCTTGTTGTTCTTTGGGTCCTCTCGGGAGGCTTGGAAGTTGATGAAGAATGTGGAACCTTTGAGACACCAACATGAAGCCAACTTGATGTAGATGCTAGTCAAAACTCTTAAGCTTTATGTCCATATCCAAATATGACTTAAAGAGAGCAAAATGCAAGCAAGTAATCTTCTAACACTTCTTTATAAGAGAGAATATGAAAGAGTATGAGGGGGCTACGGTTTTGGTGAGTAAAAATGAAGGGATAAAATCCTTCATAAAGCTAAATCATTACCCAAGGGTTCTTAACACTTTAAGCACTCCATATCCTAAAGTCTACGTGTCTCCCATGCCTTTTAAGCCATGCTTACTTTCTCTTATTATATTCAAAAGACCATGTTTTGTTTCCTAGAAACTAGCTCATCACTTTTTTATAAATAAAAGAGAAGAGAAGTTTATAAAATTCTTATAACTCTTTATAAGATATAAACTTTAACTTTTAGCTAAAAGACAAAAGAGTATTTCTAGTCCAAAATAATGTACATGACTTAATAAATCATACCATATGATATATATTATGTTACTTGCTAATGAAAATTAGTATTTCCAAGAAATAAATAATTTCCAATTAATTATAAGAGTTTATCGAATATTTATTAAAATCAATTTATGATAAATAATCAATTATATCAAGTTGTTGTTAGTGTGATCCATTAGTATCATATGTTAATTAGCAATATCACTTTAATATGATTATTGAGCATACTTGATCTTTCAATCACCCACTTGCGCAAGATTCATATTATACTGATATAGACAGCGGTGAACGACTAGCAACATTTTACTTCCCCCAACAACATATGACTTTGTGCCATTCTATCAACGCCCACTTCCCAAAAAGCTCAAAGCTACAATTGGTGTATAAGGTAAGTTTATCATTTATCCCTTTGTTGCAGGCATCATGTTGAACATGAGATATGGATCGCGATCAATCTCATTAGTTGTTCAACTTTTGGTTATGTCTAACTCTCAACACATAAGAGTAACAAATCCCATCTTGACTACATAAGCCTTTTTGCATAGTTTATACCATACTTGAAAATGGATTTTATAACTGCCCGGTTAAGGAACAACATTTGACCATAACAAAGCATAGTACTCCCTACACTTAAGTCCCACTATGTATCTCAGGGTTTACGGATACAAAGATAATTCCTTTTAATCAAGTATCATTCATGATAGCGATCCATGAGATGTTCTTGATGCGGGTCAGTTCAATACTAGTTCTCTGACAAGTAACTGTGAAACTTGGTTACAACCACTTGCCTACTTTCATCTAGTGAGAGTCAACCAATCCAATTCATATTAGTCTTAGTTTATATTTGCTCCCATAATTATAAGCGACTATGAACTTTTAGAATAATAACATTATTCATGGATTAAACATATTAATATAGAACACAACAAGTATTAATGTAATGACTATATCCCAATATATCATAACATTATCTAATAGTTGTTGTTATAATGTTCTAATATCTAAATACCAAATCCAAATCAAAAACCCATTTCTAGAATAATAAAGTCTTATAGCTGAATTGTGACCATTCATACTTAGCTCAAAAGAATGATTTTATCAATGGATCTAACAAAAATTTAATTTGTGTGAATTTTGTGAATACTATCTGATGTGTGTGAAATGAACTAGTATTAATCCGAACAAACTTAAATAAAAACAAACACACGCAGGTAGTGTACCTATCGATAGCAGTTTAGTTTAAGCAAGTAGGGTATCGAACACAGGGAACGGTAACAGTTAAAATTAATACTAATATTATCTAAATAAACAATTAATTAAAATGGGGGTTTTCTCTAGTTTTACAAGACTAGAAACTTAAGTAACTTCTTCAACACTTTAGCAAAAAGGCAATTAATAACTAAAAGATTAACAAAAGACAACTAGATTCAATCAAATTAAAGAGACTTCCATTTAGATTCGATTCACTTATTCCTATGGTTGATTTTGTGGCAAGTGCAATGGATTAATATGTCATTGGTTACCGATTTCTAATGTGATTAGGTTCATGTTCAGTATTACTAATCCTTTAGCAAATAAGTTAATTGAAACAATGACCAGTTGATTAAACTAACAGATTTCCTAGTGTTCAGTTCGAATCAAGCAAGACTTGTAATATAGTTAATCAAATTGGTTGGTTCAATTAACTCATATGAGGTTGGTCATCACATATGCTCACACATTAACTTACTTATTTGCTAGTTAACCCTAGGTTCATGTTCACTAATACTAGACATACAATCTTGTTTTCACAAAACTATAAGATTCAAGAAATTAAGAAGATGTTCATGCAACTCAATTACTTAGTTATTAACAGAAAACAATTATCATTAACATGCACAGATCTTTTAACAAGCTTGTCAAGACAAATAACCAAATCTAATTAATCCAAGCCATTTAATCAAACCATATTCATAAGTTTCACTACTCTAAACAGAAGTATGAAGTTTTTAGCTCATAACTACACCAAATAAAGCACTAAAGTCGAAATTTAATGGTTCAAACGTGATTCAAACAAAAGATAAAGAGAAAAATAGAAGTTTTATGCCTTTGATCTCTTTAAATCCAAGCTTCTAGTTGAAATTCGAAAACCAAAGCTTCTCAGAACCTCTCTAGCCTCAAAAAGTCATCCAAATCCTCCGAAAAAAGTTAGGGTTTCGGGAAAAAATGATCTAAATATATATTCCAAAATTCAGCTACAACTCGTCGAGTTTTATGACCCAACTCAACGAGTTTTTCTTTAAACGCGTGTGTCCGGCAAGTCAGGAATTTGTCGGGAAATATCCATGCAACTCGTCGAGTTCTTCTTCATTCAAGCCTTCTTTCTTTAATTTCCAAATTCCAAGTTTCCAATTGCTCAATCCGCTTCCTTTTTTATCCAAGCATGTCTTTAAAGCTGAAAATGAAATTTTAAACTAACTAAGCACCTTTTGTTCACAAATTGAGACAAGAATAGCAAAACGTATTAAGATATTGTATGAATTATATGACTAAATATGCACATATAAAAATACCCCACACTTGACTTTTGCTTGCCCCCAAGAAAACTGAATTTTAGCACACCAATATCACATAAGACAAACCCAACCAAACCCAACCATTATGCCAAGACCGCAACACATGCATTTGTGTCTAAAATTTTTCGTAAGGACCCCCTAATTTTAAATACAAATAATCTTCATAAACACTCGCCCATTTTTTCCGAACAACACTCATTTATTGCATCCCTCCGAATCAATTCGCAAAAAACTTTCTTAACCTCAAGTCATTTTTGGTTAAACCGCAAGCATACATATGGTAAAATAACGTAGAAAAGAAAAATTACAATAAAATAAAAGACTTGATAACTTTTTGGCTTGAATCTTCAATAATTTGCAGCTTTTCTTCAATGTATTTCTTCTTTGTCTACATAGCTTTCTAGATATTTTAAACATTACATTACTCTTTTTTTTTCTTTTTCATTTTTTTTTCAAACTCATTTGTTTCACTCAAACTAAAAACCTAGAAAAACATATGCTTAAGCAACGGGATTTAACTTCATCCTTTATTGCTTAAAGACATTCGTCTTATGTGCAATGACTACTTATGCTTTCCTAGACACATTTATGGTACAAGATGCTAAACATATTGCGTCCCTCAAACTAAGCTAGGTTGTGTTTTTGTCCCATGATTTGACTAGAATAAAGGGGGCCACATATGCTCTTTTGTGACATAGAGTCTCTTAGCTTGATTAAGCATACTCTCGAAGTCACCAAGATTTCTATGTGATCCTTGAATGGCAGAGATCAACATATTTTTTCAATGATCTCATTTATCTAATCATATTTGAATTCAACTTCTAAAGTAGTGTATTCTTATTTTGTAGTAGATTGTGTCATTATGTTTTGCTTAGACCTCATTCCAACAAAACGTATTCTTCATTCCATAATGAAGTCAAAATCCAATTATAATTCATAATTATATATATATATATATATATATATATATATATATATATATCTGTGTGTGTGTGTTTAGAAATTAACATGTTGTGTAGCTCTTTCCATAAAGATCCTTTCTAAACTGATTGTCTCATATACATTCTCTTAGTTCTTATAAAGTACTCTTAGAATGCCCTCTTAGTCATCCAGTGACTTAACCATGTATTCAATCAGTATCCTATGACATGCTTACAGCATGATCATATACCATGTCATATGCATAATATGGCGTAAATGATGAATTCATTTGCCAACCAAATGGAATATAAATCATTTCATCTAGTTCAAACCTATGAGCTAGGTACTTTTGAGGCGAGCTCAAAATGATGACATATGACAATGCCAAGAATTCTCCAAAAGAATCTTGATGTCTTGATCCCTTTCAAGATATTGCCAATATATACATGAAGACATAAAACTTTTAACATTCATTTTATCTATCCCTTATATATTTCACATTCCAAGAATGTATCTTCTCCTTCCTAAGTCTTTCATTTTAGAAATACTTTCTGAGTCAATGTGAAAACGACCTTGCTTAGTCAGAATGTGATTTCAAATGATTAAGTATGTCTCATTCATAAAAGATTAGGAATTTCACTATGCTCCCACCAGTTCTTAGTAAACACACATGTTCTATTCATTTTGATATAAAAACATACATTGTGGTTTTACATAAAATGATGATTATAACATTTAGATGTTTAGCTTATATCTACAATTGGATCTCAAGCTCTACACATTTTATTAGGATAACTAGGATTAAGAAAACCTCCAGTCTAAGCTATATAGATATCTTCAAGTAGATGTCTATTAAGAAAAGTGGTGTTTCTTGAAATCTATTTACTATATCTCATATTAAGAATATGAATTTATAGTAAATAATATCCTTGTTGATATGATCATAACAACTTTTGAAAAGGTTTGATCACAGTTAATGTCATGAGTATGATCATGACCATAGTCAATGACATGAGTATGAGAAAATCCTTTTACTACAAGTCTTGCTTTAAATGTGTATGGTTATCCATGTAATTTATTCTTTCTATAAGAATTATTTACTCCTTTTACCCTTGCTATAGGGGAAAATTTTAATCAAACCCATACTTGATTCTCATACATGGATTACATCTCATGTTCATGACTCTAAGTCATTTATTAGATTCGAGATCTGACATAGCATCTTGGTATTTGATGGATTTTCAAGAAACCATCAATAAAAGCTCATCAAGGAGAGATTCCACAATTCTCAAGTCATAGATGATTTCTATCAGTAATGTGAACAATTTGCATTTGTGAATATCTATTATTCAAGTTTAACAATCCTTGTTAAAACTAGTGCCAACTATTACTACATAAGGTTATGGTTCTTGAGTTGCTTCAAGTTCCATGTACCTCCCACTCACTTTGTCATTGGAAGCTTGTTTTCTACTAACTTAGCTTTCACAAGAGTAAGAGAACTTATTCTTGGTGGGTTTGCATATTATAATCTAAGCCACATTTAGAGTATTATACAAATATTTATTTAGTAGATTTTGGGTTTAGACGCTTTTGTCCAACATTGGCTTCAAATCCACAAAACATTAAGTAACATGAGGATGGAACCTTTCCATACTAAGTCTTATAAAGTGTTTAATCTACTTATTAGTTGGTATTTGTACTCAAGGTACAATTAATAGTGTTATATGTGTTATCCCAAGGAAATAAAAGGAGGATTTTCTACCGATTAGAAAGTAAATCATACCAAGTAAGATTTAATTCATCATTTATTATCATTAAGGCCTTAGATAGTTGTTACCGGCTTCTATCTTGTGCTTAATCTCAAAAAACTCATTAGAAAGTAAGTCATACACCAAAGTGTATAGTTCCTTAATAATTATTTTCTCTACACTTTAGTGAAAATATAATTAGGAACCCTTTATATATAAATAACATTTACATATGTCAAATAAACTACATTATTTGCCTTCAAAGATCATTTTCTTGAAGTTGGAATATGTGAATGCCATTTATATAATAAAGATAACAATGTCAAAGATGAGTTTGATTTAAAACAAGTTTAATTCAAAAGTGCTTGCATATAGAACTTAATTTTATTTATAAAATGTTAATATATAGTTTATAATTCTATTAAGAGATCTAGTCTCATAAATAGAAGTTAATCATATCAGAATATGCATATTATCGTTATGAAAAACGATTAAGTAAATTTTCAAAAATTTGAATAAAATGACTAAGGCATAAATTTAGACATGCTAAATTAAACCATACATTGTTCCAAAATAAACATTGTGTTACATTACAAGTACTTTATGTTCTAAGCATAAATTATAAACAAAACTTCGAGAGTGTAGTTCCAATTTGGTTGTGCTCAGCTAGGTTACTCTTAAGTAAATATCTACAAGCCATTTACAAATATTAGATTAACAATTAAGTATCAAGTACCTAACTGTTATATGAAAAGTATGAGTTCTATCTAGTAGATACCCAAAGTAGTAGTCTCTTCCAGACTTTCTGTCTAGAAAAGAGGAGCATATCCTCTTCCAGTGTCCAGTTTCTCCACAAAAGAAACAAGATCCATCTATATGGGCTTTAGTAGATTTCTTGGGCTTAAAGGTGTTCAGTACATAAAACATGGGCCTCCTGGATGTCACAAGGTGATTCCTTTTGGCCTTGTACCTTTCCTAGTTTGATGTTAGAGACATCTTTAGCATCACAGTGATGTCTTTACTAGGTATCATGTTCAGGCTTATTGATCAAAGCAAATAGTTTAGAACTAGGACCTTTAAGTGTATACAATTTCTTATCTCCCATGAGATTGTCTCTTAAGACATGAACCCATTCATTCAAGTTGTATCTAGTGAATGTTATTGTTTTATTAATTCATTAAAGAAAATGACAATTCATGATAATGAGAATGGATTATTTAACTACAAAATTTTAACAAAATTCATCTAGTATTTTCAATATTTAATCTTCAATAATTAATACCCTTTTAGTTTCTAAAAACATTAACTAACAAAGTCTAGGATCCAAGTTGCAAAACAAATAAATGGTTAGGTATCCTTTATCCCAACAATTTGAATCCAACCCGGTAGATATCGTTTATCAATTATATCTTGCTATATAATTCCTAGATTTATGGGATCTCTAATAACAAATTTAATTAGACATGTTTTATCCCATCTATGCCTCGGACTCTCTTGCTTAGGTATCCTTTATCACAAAAAATTTCCGATCAAATCATCCAATTTGAAAAACTTGTGTAATCAGCCTATAACTTGGTTATAGAAATCGCGAAGACACCCCGTCCATCAAAAGATAACACTAAGCAGTTAGGTATCCTTTATCCCACTAGTGCATACAAGAGATATGTGAGTGTTCTTTAAAAGGATTGCATAGATTTGAGGTTTGTCAAAAAAAAGGTCATTATATGTATTATAATTCTAGTTTTAAAAACATATGATATCATGGTTATTACATGCATATAATAAACCATGGTACCAATTTTCAAAAGAAAATCACTTTTCAGTTTCTGCATAAAAAGCTAGTTTTTTATATAATTTGATGCGATTCAATTTTAACAACCGGTATTAAGTTTGAGTGCATTTGAACCTTTTATATCTCTAATAAAACTTCCTTTTATTAGTTATATATTTGGAGTTTGCATAAGTTACAAAAATCACAATTTTAAAACTTATAATCGAGTCTTTCAAAATTTGCTATTATTAACGTTTTTATAAAACCGGATTTTATTTTAAAACAATAACTTGTTACATCTTATGTCAAATTTTGAAAACCAAACTCCATGTGATTTTTATTTTGTCCAAAATTATTTTAGCATGTGGAAAACTAATTTATCAACAACATAAAATAATGCATAAAATAAACAACACAAACATGCCTAAAAAGATGTGTGCATAAACATAACCAACTAATGACATTTTTCTGAATCAACACAAAAGATTCCGAGTCCATTCCTAAAGTGACATTTAAGGAGACCAAAAATCTTCTTGTAATGTTGTTGTAGAAGTTCCCACTTGAGTAAACTCTCATTGCTTGCAAAATATTGGACAATCTTCTTTAAAGGAAAAATTTAGCCACATACAACACTTTTCAGAAAAAGGTTGCAGAAAGTGTTGCATTAGGTCAACAGCCCTTTAAAGAAAAAGCTACTGTTGACAGCACTCATGACACTTTTCAGAAAATGTCATCTTTCCGCCCAGCACTTATGTAGACACGAAAATTGGCTTTTTGTCTTCAAAAAATGGCTCCAACTTCATTTCTTGTTACATCTTTGTACAAATAAATTATTTCTAAAAACTAATA
This sequence comes from Lactuca virosa, assembly GCF_052849685.1. NCBI lineage: Eukaryota > Viridiplantae > Streptophyta > Magnoliopsida > Asterales > Asteraceae > Lactuca > Lactuca virosa. Next base: position 289,421,277 of record NC_136432.1, on the reverse strand, counting down.
TATTACTTTACAAAAATAACCAACAAAAACTAATTTATTTAAATTATTACATACCTTATGAATAAATAAATTATTAAAATCATTTTTATAACAAAAACAACAAACACAACAAAAAAAAACATAATGGTCTTTGGCTAGTTTATCCATATTATACAAATAAACATATATATAAAAAAATCTTTATTTTTCTAAGACAACTTTAAATGACAAAAGATGCATGAAAATTTTGTCACATAAATAAAATAAAAATTATAAAGTTGTCATAGAAAATATGTATGAACTTATTTTTATTCAAAAAAACAAGTTATTCATATTCTCCAAAAACTAAGATTTCCAAAAATCAAAAAGTCTAACCAAACTTGCAACGTGGCTCTGATACCAATTGTTGAGTTTTAGTTCAAAAATAGTTTCTAAAAACTCTTATCATGGCAAACGGAAGACTTTAAATTTCGAACATAACATAAACATTTTATGCCCACAAAAGATCATCTTGCAAGTTATAGAAAGATTTAAACACCAACCAACGAAAGGATGAAGAAATAACAACATTTGTTGTTCTTTGGGTCCTCTTGAGAGGCTTGGAAGTTGATGAAGAATGTGGAGCCTTTGAGACACAATCATGAAGCCAACTTGATGTAGATGCTAGCCAAAACGCTTAAGCTTTAAGTCCATATCCAAATATTACTTAAAGAGAGCAAAATGCAAGAAAATAATCTTCTAACACTTCTTTGCAAGAGAGAATATGAAAGAGTATGAGGGAGCTACGGTTTTTGTGAGTAAAAATGAAGAGATGAAAGCCTTCATAAAGCTAAATCATTACCCAAGGGTTCTTAACACTTTAAGCACTCCATATCCTAAAGCCTACATGTCTCCCATAACTTTTAAGCCATGCTTACTTTCTCTTATTATATTCAAAAGAGCATGTCTTGTTTCCTAGAAACTAGCTCATCATTTTTTATTAATAAAATATAAGAGAAGTTTATAAAATTCTTATAACTCTTTATAAGATATAAACTTTAACTTTTATCTAAAAGACAAAAGAGTCTTTCTAGTCCAAAATAATGTACATGACTTAATAAATCATACCATATGATATATATTATGTTACTTGCTAATGAAAATTAGTATTTCCAAGAAATAAATAATTTCAAATTAATTATAAGAGTTTATTGAATATTTATTAACATCAGTTTCTGATAAATAATTAATTATATCAGGTTGTTGTTAGTGTGACCCATTAGTATCATATGCTAATTAGCAATATCACTTTAATATGATTCTTGAGCATACTAGATCTTTCACTTGTTACCACTAAACAAGATGGGATCTCTGTCTCTGGATATTACACCAAACTAAGGACACTTTGGGATGAGGTAAGCTCCATCTTTTCCATGCCAAGTTGTTCTTGCACAAGTTGTACCTGCGAAATCAACTTGTGGTTGAGGATGAACAACAACGCGCTGTTTCGAAAGAAAAGAGAACCACCAGTGAAACGACAACATTTCAAGGTTACCTGAAGTGTGATGCGGGCAGTTGGTCACAAGCCAAAACAGGTCCTAGAAGCAGCAAGAAAGGAGGAAACGACAAGGTTGAGCACTGTGATTTTTGTGGGATGTAACGACCCAAAAATCAGGGTAAAATTTTCATTTTTAATATAACCCAAACATAGATATCATTTATTCCAATCATTCCAAAACATTGTTAATTAAAAACATTTATCAGAGTTCATCCCAAAATCATTCATTGCGGAAAACATGGGTGTATGCGCTGCGATCAAGCTGAGCCCTTCCTTTCCAAAACAAAGATACCTGAAACCATAAACAAAACTATAAGCATGAAGCTTAGTGAGTTCCCCAGAGCATACTCTACATAATCCACATAATCACATAATCCACACCAGCTGTAACAGCTACATAAACCTTATCAATCACACAAGTCATGCATACAAACATATAAGGATGCCCTGGAAACCCTCCAAGGTCTTACTCCGGGTGCCATGGGAACCCCCACATGATCTTAGCCCACTGTCATACCAACCATACATATAAGGATGCCCTGGAAACCCTCCAGGGTCTTACTTCGGGTGCCATGGGAACCCCCACATGGTCTTAGCCCAATGCCATTGAAACCCTCACATGGTCTTGACTAAGGATGCCATGGAAACCCTCCAAGGTCTTACACCCTAGTGCCTCGGGAACCCCCCCCCCCCTGAGGTCTTCCTTGCAAGCATCAGAAAGACAACTAGCATATAACACACCACATAATCAACTAGCATACCACATAACACGAAATCAGCTAGCATATCACATTATGCATCATGGGCCGACCTTAGTGCCTTAGACCCATTGGTATGGTGAGGAGACTCACCTCAAATGCAGAAGCTTCCCGAAAGAAATCCTTAGGTGCTGCCCTGTCCACTTCCCGAGCTATCAATACTAATCAATATACCCAATTAGCAATTGGGTCCCATACCATAATCCTTAATCCATGCATGGGGTAAAATTACCATTCTACCCATGGCCCAGTATGATCCAATACTAAGGCCCAAACCAAAACAAAAGCCCAACACAATAATGTCCATAAAACCATCAATGGCCCAATTTTCCAAATTGGGCCCGAACCTTTCTAATGGACCTTATTCTAAAGCCCAATATTCTCCTTAGTCAATAATACTGACCCCAATTGGCCCATGAAGGCCCACAACAACCTAATCCAAGAATTGGCCCAAACGAAGGCCCACAATGTGAAGTCCATTTCTATATTGGGCCACAAGTCCCAATAGGCCCAATTATTCCAATATTGGCCCAAGATACAATCAGGCCCAACAAACAGCAAGTCCATGACCAAAACCATTAGGGCCCAAAGGTCTGAAGTCCGCTAAGTCCCAAGTCCTCCTGAAAGCGTACGCCCAGCGTACCTCTTCTGTACGCTTAGCGTACTGGGCAAAAGGGTTGTACGCACAATGTACTACATTGTACGCCCAGTGTACAAACGACCGATGCACAAAATCCATTAAGTGCTTAGTGCTTCAAACCAAGGGACAAAATTACAGATCTGAGCTCTACCTAACGTCTTAATCCATAAAGTCACTGACTTGGTGACTTATATGACCCACATGAACCCAAAATCAAAGTATAACAATCTACTTACATGAAAATGACCATAAATCTTGCATGAATCCATTAAGACCTCCAAGATGGCAACTTTCTGCCTTAGGGACTTAGTTAGAACCAAGGGTGGAAACCCTAAGCCTAAAAACGAATTTGGAACCATAAAGCTCCATTCTTGGGACCAAAAAGTTCCAAAAAATCAACATAATAGATCTAAGCATTCAATGGTCAAGTTCAGAAATTTATACCTTCATCAAGCTGAAAATGAGTCACAAAAGCCAGATCCATAAGCTTCTTCTTGATCTCCATCTTTGCATCTAACTCCACCTTCTTGAAAATGGGCCAAACACTCCAAAAATGGACTCCATAAGCTCAAAATGCCACCATGAATGGTATAAGACGATTTCTAGGGTTTAGAGGGGTGGAGGCTGAAGATATTAGGGTTAGGTTATGAGATAAGGAGTTTAAATAGGGTCCAACACCATAAAATAGGGTTCTGATCTGACTGGAGTACGCCCAGCGTACTCCGAGGAACATTCATGACCCTCCTGGTCAGTACGCCCAGCGTACTACCTTCTTTGCTAGTACGCCCCGCGTACACTTTGTATACGCCCCGTGTACTCGGCTAAGCCTAAAAACCACGAAACTTCCGAAGGCCATAACTTCTTCGTTATAAGCCCGATTCCGACGATCCTTATATCCACGGAAAGGTGACGAGAAGCACTACACTTCTAACAACTCAATCCTTTCTTAACACCTTTCGAACAAAAATCCATTTTCCATAAAAGCCCGAACTGCCACTTTACCGAAATACCCCTAGGCTCCAAAACACGAACCGAACACCCGAATCACTTCTAATACATCACCTGCACCCAAAAGGGCCTAGATCTTACATTCCCAAGAGCCATAATCCTTATAATGACCGACCTTCGAGCCACAGCCTCAGACTAGGAGTCAATTCGGAACAGAGCGTTACAACTATCCCCCACTTAAATTGGATTTCGTCCTCGAAATCATGCACCACCAACCCTGACATACCAGACAACCTGAGCAACACAACCACAAACCCGAGAACCACAGCCTTCCCAAGGCAACTGAAACTAACCGTCGTAGGGTTCTAGAACACGGAGATGAACAAATTCCTTGCAACCTGATCACATCTGCTCCATTTGAGATCTTAAGTCTCGAGATGGTCTGTCTCGCTGACAGACTGCCCACATCGAATCATCATCGAACTGATTTCACAAGAAACCAGTCTAGATAGAATACTTCCCACTCGAAATACCTTGAGTCTTCCAAAAGGACAAAATCTCCGGTCAACTGTGGCTACAGAATTACAAACAATTCCACGCACGGACCCCAAATCACCGAAGTCGCTCCAACTCCTCTTGCTGCCCCATAGCTGCTTTCCTGAAGAACAACCGGGACCTCTCTGGTCCCAACTTGACTTCCATAGTCCGATACACCAGACATCTACCCGATCACTGAGATAGAAGCACACACACAACAGTCCCACATGATCTCCGAAGGATACCTCATCTGACAATACTGCCCTATCTATACAGCCACTCATGGCTCCTTCCATCCATTTGATCCATCCGATCATGATAGGCCGACAACCTGTTGCCACTGAATCCAACACAAAAGGTGAATGTTACCAATATAACTGTAGTTTTACATCATACCCGGTCTCCTTCAACCTACCGTTTCCAGATTCCAATTATGTTGTGACCTACTCACAACCTTGCGAACTGGCTCACCCTGGCCTAAATTATCTGAACTAATCTGTGAATGCTACGACTACACCCGCAGACTTACAACACTTCCCACAGTATTTGGCTGCTAGCGAATGCTACAGAACCCTCGTAGTCTTACAACAGTTCCCGCACCATCTGGCTGCTAGTGAATGTTATGGAACCCCCGTAGTCTTACAACACTTCCCGCCCTAACATCAACACAGCCCAAATCCGTTACCCCTAACCTATAAATTTGAATTGCATACGGAGTCGAGCACGCACTCGACTGAACACCCTAACTGAACTCAATCCATGACCGGAACCCCAACTTGATTCCCCAAATTTTGCTACCAAGCACCAATGAGACGCGATTCATATGCTGGGAAATTTTACCGAACTTCCAACTCACACCACCCTCAAACCAAATAGCCACTTCGGCCGCCACTTTTCCTCGATGAGGATGAGAAACCCATCCCGGTTTCATACCCGCCCCTATCCTGCACACCTGCGCGATTCTCCCCCACTTAGAATCGACTAAGTCCGCTTGGTTCATGAAAATTGAAGGATTCTCAATCCTTCTTACGTTCCAATAATCAATCTGCTGACGACCGATGCTTACCAATATAGTGCACCATAAGTAACCCTTCCCAAAACAACACAACTCCTGAAAACCAGCTAACACTTCTCGTATCCCAACAACATCAATGACTTAAAACACTTAAAATCGATATTACGCTCAGATCTCGGAGTCCAATGAACGGATAGTCTAACCAAAACCTCCGCAATAACTCCCTCTTCCCTCGGCAATCCCGATGGATCTTCCAAACATAAATACTAAGGCTACTGAAAACTAGTCATCATTCCCTCGTTCAAGCCCTTGAACCAACCCCAAAAATGATTGGAGCAGGTGCACTCATTGCTCCTCCCTGATCGTCAGACAGTCGACCTCCTTGTCAACCACTTGATCACAACGAAAATATAACGGGCTTGCTCCCTATGGGCAATCCCTGAAGACGTGGCCAAACCCGCTACACCCGTAGCAACCCAGATCACTGAACAGATTTCGACAACGACTCGGAGCAATCATGGTACACGTGGAATCCGCTCCGCAAGATACATCCGTCTGAAGATCTCTCAAAGATTCGTCGACATGCTGAATGGCATCTGACAACCCTTGCTAACCCAGGCGATAGCAGAAAACCAACCCGAGATCCAACTTATCACAATTCCCAATCGATACAAATACCCTGTATCCACCGGAAATGGCCGAAGATAGCATATCCGCAAACATCTGAAGGGATCCTGACCACCTCCTCCTGTGATATCTCAACCACCCTGAGAGCATGATGTAACACCTCATTCCGATCCCAATAACAATCCAAACCCTTGGAATGATCCTTATATGCACGGAAAGGTGACGAGAAGCCCTACACTTCTAACAACTCAAACCTTTATTAAGACCTTTCGAACAAAAATCCATTTTCCATAAAAGCCCGAACTGCCATTTTACCGAAATACCCCTAGGCTCCAAAAAATGAACCGAACACCCGGATCACTTCTAATACATGACCCGCACCCAAAAGGGCCTATATCTTACCTTCCCAAGAGCCATAATCCTTATAATGACCGACCTTCGAGCCACAGCCTCAGACTAGGAGTCAATTCGGAACAGAGCGTTACAACTGTAGGTGGGTTGCACCTGATCCCACATCGGCTTGGAAGGAGAACGAAACATTTTCATAAAAGGGATGTGGATACCTTCCTTATCACAACGCGTTTTAAAGCCGTGAGGGCAACAGATCCCATAAGAACTCTGCAGTTAAGCGTGCTCGAGCGGAAGTAGTACCTGGATGGTTGACCCTGGGAAGTCCTCGTGCTGAGTGGCCCAAAGCGGACAATATTATGATATGTGCTAGAGGGGGATGTTACAAATGGTATCAGAGTTGGGGCACGGGTCGATGTGTTTGACGGGGACGTCGAACCCTATAATGGGGGGTGAAGGTGGGTCGCACCTGATCCTACATCGGCTTGGAAGGAGAACGAAACATTTTCTTTAAAGGGATGTGGATACCTGTAGGTCCCAAATCTGCTTGAGTATCAATCAGATCCGTTTGATGGTGCAGAATCCTAATCAAACGGATGATGTCAGATCAAATGAAGAAGAAAGAGAAGAAGAATATGATGAATCTTGTATGATTTGATTAGAATGTAGATCGAAATACAATATTCACACACAACTTACAAACACTTATGCTCCTTTCTCTCTCTCTTGGCCGTAAACTCTCACTGTTTCATCAATCACTCCTCACCCCTAACACCTATATATATACTTAGGGAATATGGGCCGTAAATGGGTTTACGGCCGTAAACCTGTTTACGGCCGTAAACACCCATTGGGCCGTAAACACTTTTCGGTCCTAGACGGAAAATTATAATTGCCTAGAACAGCAAAGTATAAACCATAATTTAGACCCAACAATCTCCCCCTTAGTTTATAGCTTTCTTTTCTAACTGACCCAACAAACTCCCCCTAAAAAGGTAGCTGGCTTTTCTTGTTAATCTTCATTGGGAGCTTGGCTTCAGCATTAATCTTCAAATTCTTCACAACTTCAAGATGAACTTGATGAATCTTCAATGAATGACTTCATCTTGAGCAGTTGGGCTTTTCTTCAAAATTTGACTTTGAACGCACATTGGGTGAGGAGGCTTCTTGTACTGATTCTTGAAAGATAGTGCATTCAGCTTGACAATCTTCAGAGAGAATATCAGAGAGATCTAATCTTCTGGATCACTTCACCCTGTTCATGAATAGCAGCAAATTGATTGAGGAGGCTTCAATGCAATCTGTCACATAATTTTCAAGTACAGCTTCACCTTGCTTTTGGGGTTGAAGGATTGTATGTTGAAAGAATAATCTTCATTTCTTGCTCCTTCGAATGAGAATTCTTCGATGATCACAGATGAAGCTTTGGCTCAGAAATCTCGATACAGTCTCCGTGAGTCTCATCTACATCTGAATTCACTTTTCAAGACAAAACAAAAACTAAAAGAAAACTTAGAACACAATATTTTTGGATTTTTCATATTTTCTAAAACAGAAACAAAAATATTTTTGGATTTTTGATTTTTTCTGAACAAGAAATAAAACAGAAATAACACTATTTTTGGATTTTTAATTTTCTGATTTTTGTTTGATTTTTGAATTTTCTGATTTTTGTTTGATTTTTGATATTTTTAATTCTCCCCCTAAATTTGTGCATAGAGGAAAACTATGAACAAATTTAACAAAAACAAAAATACTTGGGATCAAAGTTGTGAGACAGCCTTAACTTGTTTATCAGTACCTTCACCTTCATGAATAGATCTATTCAATTGTTGGTATTGTGGTCCACTTAAACACGATGGATATCGACAAATTTTTCCAAATATACCATTTAGCTGACGACGACCACGGGTATTGTTGTCCACTTAAATTAAGCAGCGAGATCTACAGAAAACCTCTAAATGGTTCAATTTTAGTTGCACTAGAACGTGTTCCCCACTTCCCGATATACCCTGGTTATCAAGAACTTCCTAAGGACTCCTTACTTTAGGTGAGTAAGCAATTATTAAGAGGGAAGAAATATTTAGAAATAGATGCATATGTTGTGTCCCAGGTCGGATTTATTTCAATCACGCAGAGGGGACAACATATGGCTAACTAGGATAGAGGGATTGAGAGGTAGAATGTTGCATATGTTGTGTTCCAGGTCGGATCATTTCAATCACGCAGAGGAGACAGCATATGACTAATAGATAGGAAGAATTGCACAGATAAAGAAGATGCATAGAAATAGAGTTGCATATGTTGCATTCCAGGTCGGATCTCTTCCAATCACGCAGAGGAAGCAACATATGACTGACAGATAGAAAGCAAGAAAATAATTTCCTACAGACCTACTTTATTAGTACCCCCCAGTCGCCCTATCAGAACCAGAATTAAGGACATAAGTTTGTACATTAAGGAAAAGTTGAATCACAGTTCTAGATGCGTATTAATTTAGTGTATCCTGTGGGTTCCCGTGTTTATCTCACTGCTCAATCTACCCGAGCGTCGTATAGTCAGTCCAAACAATCCTATCTAATTCCACACCGTCAAATCCTTTGTGCCTACCAGCACATTGAACACAGAGTCTAGACAATTCAGATTCAGTCCCTTACACTTGTTTAGACTGCCCGTTATCACTTTCTTGATATCACTTCCTAAAACAATAACCTACTAAATAAATACATATAAGGAAATTAAAGAAAATTGTCTTCAAAATGAATCAGTTTAAGATAAACTCTGGAGTATCGAGAAGAAAACTCAAACCGTAAGTCACCAATTGAATTTGTGTCCAGAAGGTCTGAGAACAGCACGCATAATCTCAGAACAGATCTGAAAATTCTTCATGTCATTAAGCACTAACCCCATGTGTGATCCTCTCCTTCCTTCCTTTCCCGCAAAGGACACATACTCTCAAACAAAGTTCAGAATATTGCACAGTTGAGAGATGCCTCCTATCATGTGCCTGGAACAGCCACTATCAACAAACTGAAGTCTGATGATATGCCTCCATAGCTGCTCCGACACAGAGCGGGATCAGTTGGTCTTTGGAACCCAATCCATTTTGAAACTGGGTTGACCTTTGTCATCCTTGCACGGTACTCTCTCCCATGACATATCATATTTATCACAAACAAAAAATGAAGAAATATTAGAGTCATTAGGTGATTTAGGAGATTTAACCTTTGGTACCTATCTGTAGTTGGGTTTAACCCATTTTTTTTCGATCCGATGGGTGCCTCAGTACTTGCTTTTGAACTGGAAGTCGGCTGTCGAGATGACTTTGACCTAACCGGTCTTGGCTTCATAGGAGTTGAACTCTTGCCCTTGTTGGCATTCCAGTCGCCATTTCGCGATTTTGACCTTGAATGATTTCTTTTGGAAAATCTCCCTCCTGGCGCGTTCTGCCAGCCTTGTGCGTAGTAGGGAATGTATGCGCGATTAGGACAATTTCTGGGAATGTTTCCAGGTGTTCCACAGTGAAAACATGTCTTTTTCTTCACTGGGAAGTTGTTTCTTCCTGCCCCTGGTGGCGTGCCCTTGCCTTGTCTCTTATTGTTCCCACAAGCATACTGGCAACAGGCCGTCGATTTCGCTTGTTTTGGTGGCCTGTATTTACCAACAACAGGTTGATTAGAAGCAACGGATTCAGAGTTCAAGGAGTCATTTGTTTGTTCAAAAGTGTTCTCCTTGTTCTTTTCTTCCACTACTTTACCTGCACAAGAAGTAGAAACATCAGTATTTTTCATCTCAGCACCCTCAGTTGGCCCTGATTGTTCAGTCTTAACTGAAGCTGAAGCAGGGGGTTGGCCATACTTAAGGTGTGCTTCATTTTCAATTTCTTCCTTAGTCAGAGGGGTGAAAGTGTAATGATCATTGAAAGGAGGTGGAACATCATGATACCCTAGACCCTTGTTTTGATTATCTTTGAATGTTAATTGTTTTTCAATCATCGATGCAACTACCTCACTTGACACATCAAATTTCTTAAAGTTGAATTCAACATCTTTATATTTTGCTTTTAATGCATCAAGTTCGGCAGTCACAGCATCAAAATCTTTCTTAAGATATCTATAATGAAAGCATTTGTCACTGTACTCTGACTGTAATTTCTTAAAGTCATTAGTCTTGGCCTCTAATTGTTCTTTTAATGGTTTCAGGCCTTTCCTAAGTTGGTACCCCTCATATTTAAGTTCCTCATTTTCTCTATTTAATAAATCGATGTGTTCATGTAAATTTTTAACAGTTTTAATGCAAGTTTGAGAGCATGAAACTTCATTGACCGGAATGTTTGAGGAATTCATTGTTTAAAAATATGCTCTTTGACTTAAAACTCAAAAGCAAACCTTAAAAATCAAATTTAAAAAGTCAAACTTAAAAGTCAAACCGAAAAGCTAAATTTGAAATTTTGAAGTTTAAACGAGAAAGTCAAAGTTTAAAGTCAAAGGTCAAACTTGAAAGTCAAAGTCAAAATTTTAGGTCAAAATTCAATATAGAAGGTCAAAAATTAAAAAACTAAAATTTTGGAAGAGAATGGAATTTAAAAATAAAAAGAAATTGATTTTTGGGCTAAAAGTGACAATATTGCGAAAATAGGAACCAGAAACGACTCCTTTTGAATTAAATTCGGAAGGCATATATCATTTAGCAACCTAGATCAGTTGGAAAGGTGCTTGGTTTATGAGGGACCCAAGTTCGATCCTTGGCAACCCACAAAAACGTTTCCTATTTTTGCTGATGCGAGGATGCTGCGTGCGAAGCCTATCCGAAGCCTGTCCAAAGCTAGAACCGATGTTGAGCCGTGAACGAGGCGATGACCGCAAACTGCTGAGCCGTAAACCGAGGACCGTAAACCGAGGCCGTAGACTCCGAGGCCGTAAACCCTTCAAAGGCCGTAAACCCTGTTTCAGATGCGAAAAAAAACGACGTTTTTCACCCTTTTCGCTCCAAAACTCGATCCGAAACTCGTTTTTATCAAAAACGCGAAGAACAAACCCCCCTGATTTTCAAATATCTATCCAAAAACGCAGAAATCTTTCAAAAATAAGATCAAATACGCTCCATATCTGACAAAAATGATTGATACAATCCAAGCTCTGATACCACTTGTAAGTCCCCAATCTGCTTGTGTATCAATCAGATCCGTTTGATGGTGCAGAATTCCAATCAAACGGATGATGCCAGATCAACTTAGAAGAAAAGGAGAAGAAGAATAATATGAATCTTGTTATGATTTGATTAGAATTGAAGTTCCTTCCACAAGATTCACACACTTACACAAACACTTATGCTCCTTTCTCTCTCTCTTAGCCGTAAACTCTCACTATTTCATCAACCACTCCTCACCCCTAACACCTATATATATACTTGGGGAATATGGGTCGTAAATGGCTTTACGGCCGTAAACCTGTTTACGGCCGTAAACAGCCATTGGGCCGTAAACACTTTTCGGTCCTAGACGGAAAATTACAATTGCCTAGAAAAGCAAAGTATAAACCATAATTTAGACCCAACAATACCTTCCTTGTCACAATGCATTTTAAAGCCGTGAGGGCAGAAGATCCCATAAGAACTCTGCAGTTAAGCATGCTCGGGCGGAAGTAGTACCGGCATGGGTGACCCCTGGGAAGTCCTCGCGCCGAGTGGCCCAAAGCGGACAATATTATGATACGTGCCAGAGAGGGATGTTACATGGGAAGGATGGGCACAATCGCGATGGGTGTTTTAAGCGCGTAGGATACCCGGAATGGTGGCTCGGAAAGGGAAAATTAGAAAAAGGAAGAACTAAAGTTGCATTTGTTGAAATGACAAAAGACATGGATGGTTTCAAGCACGATGTTGGCAAACAAAGCCCTATAGCTAGTGTAATCAATGATCAATTTAAACAATTTGCCAACCTGTTTGCTGCGAAAAAGTCTCAAAATGATGATGGTGTTCAACCAATGACAAACATGGCAGGTAGATTCGGTGAGGGTAACGAATGGGTTGTGGAATCGGGTTACACCAAGCACATAATCAACACTCTAAACCATTTTTAAAATAATCTTGACACGTCTTGGAAGTTACCTGTGACTATACCAAATGGCGTCTCCATTCCTTTGAAGGGAAAAGGAACATGTACCTTACCCAATGAAACTAAAATTCGTGATGTTTTATATGCTCCAGACTTCACGTGTAATCTATTTTTAGTGAGCAGGTTAACAAAGGGCCTTGAATGCGCTATAACATTCTTTACGAATTTCTTTGTTATACAGGACTTAAGTTCGAAGATGTTGATTAGAACGGGTAGTTGTAAAGAAGGTCTATATCGCACGAATGGCGAGAAGAATGGAAGAAGAGTATTAGCAACAATGGGTGAAGTGTGTCACAAATGTTGTGAACATGCCTCACATGGCAAACTTTCTCATTTTGATTTCTTTTCTTCAAAACCAAACAGTATGATTTGTGATTCTTATGCAAAGGAAAAGTTTACTAGACTTCCATTTCCTACTAGTTCAACCAAATCAAATGAATGTTTTGACCTTTTGCATTGTGATATATTGGGGAAATATCGAACTCCTTCCCTTACTCGTGCTAATTATTTCCTTAAGGTCGTTGATGATTTTAGTCATTCTGTATGGATCTTTCTTTTACGACACAAATATGAAACAAGTGATTGCTTGATTAGTTTTTGCAAGATGGTTGATGTGTGTAAAACCAACCAGTTTTAATCCTACTTATAAAATCTAAATTAATCACACAAAGGCAGTGGACCTGTCTATTGGTGGTATAGTTCTAGTAAGCAGGGTATCGAACTCAGGGAACGGCAATTTAAACTAATTACTAAAATTATCTAATAGAAACTAACAAATAATAAAAGAGAGGGTTTTCTCTAGTTTTACAAGACTAGAAACTTACTAACTAATACTTAAACTAATTAACTGAACACTAGATAAGCAAAGATTCGACTAAATTCAATAATTAATGAGACTTCTGTTTAGGTTCAACTCAATTGATCCTATGGTTGATTTTGTGGTAATAGTGCAGTGGGTTAACTCTTTTATTAGCTACCGATTCAGGTGATTAGGTTCACATTCGCTACACTAATCCTTAGAAAACAAACTAATTCAAACAGTGGCCAGTTGTCCAAATTAATTTAATTCCCTAGGTTATTTATTCGGGTTAATTAAGACTTGTTGTGGTTAACTAATTTGCCCCTTTAGTTGACCTCTTGTTGATGGTCATCACACAAGCTCACACGTAAATTTACCTATTTTCTTATTAATTCTAGTTTCACATTCGCTAATCCTAGTCATATAATAAAGTGTTCACATAAATTATACGAGGTAAACAATTAAGAGATGTTCATGCAACTTAATTATCTTCCTATTAACAGAAAAATAGTTTTCATTCACACATAAGGTTCTTTAACAAGCTTAAATTAACAAAATCACCAATATAAAACTAATCCTACCATAAATCAAACCATAGTATCCATATTGTCTCCCCAAACAGAAGCTATAAAGGTTTTAGCTCATGATTAAGGTAAAAACGAACTCAAACACAGATGCTAAAAGCTTAAACATAATTAAAACTAAAGATCTAAGTAAAGGGTTATGATTTGTGCCTTAATTCTCCTTTTAAATTGGATCTAGGGTTGGATCTTCACTCTCCAGGTCTCCTCTGGCTCTTAATCGCAGCTTCTCTCCCCAAGGGTTCTCCCCAAAAAGACGTGAATCGATCTGAGGGTCTCTTTTTATAGATTCGACCCGACTCGTCGAGCCCAAGACTGACTCGTCGAGTCCATCATTAAATTCCCGTGTACGGCAAGTCAAGGACTTCTTCTGCTTTGCGAAACTTCGTGGCGACTCGTCGAGTCGGTGACCAACTCGCCGAGTCCCTTGTGGTTTTTTTTTGGTGTTTTCTTGTTTTGTTCATTCCACAGCTTCCCGATAGTTGCTCCTGCTTCCTTTTGCTTCCGAGTACTTCTTTTGGACTGAAAATACAATTCAAAGATAATTAAGTACCTTTTTGTCAATAATATGCAAATATTTAACTAATAAATGATAAAAATCTATATTAAATATAAGGCTGAATATGCACATATCAAAATACCCCACACTTGACTTTTGCTTGCCCCCAAGCAAAACTGAATTTTAAACATACTAGCATCACATAAGACAATCCCAATCTATCCCAGCCATTATGTCAAGACCGCAACGCATGCATTTGTGTCTAAATTTTTTCCTAAGGACCCCCCTAATTCTAAATACTAACAATCCTCATAAACACTCGCCCACTTCTTTTGAACAACGCTCATTTTATGCATCCCTCCGAATCCATCCCCAGAAAACTTTTTAACCTCAAGGTATTTTTGGTCAAGCAACCCAAGCATACATAATCTAGAAAATTACAATTTTTGATACCACAATGGAGCTCTTTGGAATTCTTCACTTCTTTGTTGTTTGATCTTTGATTTCTTTGAATTCACCACCTTGTTGTTTGATTTTTGGTATCTTCAACTTTTTGAATTTCTTTAGAACTTTGATCTTTTGATCTTCACTTTAACTGCTCCAAAATTCTTACAACTTTTCTTGTAATTCTCTCTTTTTATTTTTTACATGTAATTTTTTTTTCACTCAATACCTACATGCTTAAGCAAGGGCACTCAACTTCAACCTTTATTGGTTAAAGTATTAGTTTTCCTAGATACATTTCAAGTACACGATGCTAAACATGTTGCGATCCTCAAACTAAGCGAGGTTGTGTTTTTGTCTCATGATTTCACTAGAATAAAGGGGGCCACAAATGACTATAATGTATATAGGCTCAACTAAACATGTGGGTCTTCATAGAATCATCAAACATAATACTAGCATGAACCCTAATTGCTTTTACCAAGATTTCCTAAATTAATCCTAGCAATTTTTATTCAAAAATTTCAAAATTTAACTAAAAATTCAACTAATGTAACCAACCCCCTACCCCACACTTAATTCATGCAATGTCCCCATTTTCCTAAATTAATCCTAGCAATTTTTATTCAAAAATTTCAAAATTTAACTAAAAATTCAACTAATGTAACCAACCCCCTACCCCACACTTAATTCATGCAATGTCCCCATTGCATATCATGACAATTAAAGAACATAAAAGTAAAGAGAGAATTGGAACAAACTCCCCTGGGATAGTAGTGGCGAGGTTAATATTTCTTCTTTTGAGCTCCATCTTCAGCTGACTTTAGACATGGGAACAGCTCATCCATGCCTTGGGTGTCATTCGTCTCGTGTGGTTATGCTCCAAAATATAGAGGAAAAGGCTCTTGGAAATTCTCAGAAATTGATTTTTAATAGTATAGCCAAATGCCCTTGTCAAATGTAATCCAGTCACCAACTTGAAGGTAAGAGAAAGAGTAACTCGTCGAGTCCAGAGTGAACTCGCCGAGTTAAGTCGATAACAGTCGGGTTTTTCCAAATGGACTCGTCGAGTATCTGAATGGAACTCGACGAGTTTTCTTCAATGAGTGAAAAAAAAAATTAGCTCCTGCTTCAGGTTCGTTTCTGGGGTTTTTAGAGATTATTATAGCAATATTCCCCCTCATTTTTCTTTAGTAAAAACACATCCCTTCAGCTGTTTAATTATCGGACTCGTAATTGGACTCAATTCTCCCATTCTTCTCGTTTTAGACTCGATCCCACGTTTTATTCCTCACACTTTATTCGTTCATTCTATCCCTCACCCTATATTCTGAAAAGATCAAAAACAAATACCAAGTAATAAAAAAAATAAAAATAAAAATCCTAAGTTATCCCTAAATACTAAAAGTTTAGAAAGAAAAAGAAAAGCAAACTCTCGTAACGGGTTGCCTCCCGCCAAGCGCTTCTTTTTTAGGAGTCTTTAGCTGGACTCCCTCCCGCTCTACGTTTCTTCGTTGCTCTTCATCCGGATGCCATTCTTGATCTTTTGTTGCTTATACTTCGTCTTGTAAGCGTATATCTTCCTTTTGTAAGCTCTTCTTAATTCTTCTTTCCTCCTCTTTTGAGCATTATCTTCATATTCATACCTTATCCTTTTTCCACACTTCTCTTTCTTCAACCCGTTTCTTGCACCTATCTTTCGGACTTCTTCTTTATCAACCTTGATTTTTCGTTCAACTTCCACTTCATCGTCACTTGATATTAGGAATTCGTAATCACTCTCATCACCTTCCAAAGAATCTGGTGGTTCAAATGTGAACACTTCATAATTAGTCGACACTTGGGCTCGAGGTTTTGTTCTTTTAAGTGTAGGTAACTTGTTCTTCTGATTAGCAATTTGTGACTCAATGGACGAATTCGGCAAGTCATTATTATCAGCCCTTGCATTCTCCTTTTCTCCCAAACTTGCCCCCTCGTTAAGTCGAATTGCTTCATCTTTTTGTATTAACGTGTCCAGGTAAGCTACTTGTGCGTTTTGGAAGTCACAATAATTTTTAACAAATTCTCCTTCTGCTATTGGACCTTCCAAAGACTCAGAAAAAATATGCAAGTCTGTGCCATAAAGAGAACTTGAAAGTGGCAGGTCAAGGTTTTCAGTAAAATTGAAATTCTCGATTGGACTCGTCGAGTCAGTCGATGCGACTCGGCGAGTCAATGCGTGTTCCACAATTTTAATTGTTTCTTCTGAATCAGCCTCCTCTAGTAACTTTTCTATCTCCTTTAAATCTTTTTTAGCATCAAAATTTCCTCCAAAAGTTAGTAGAAATTTACTTGGATCCTCTTCTTGTAAAAGTGCAAGCTCTTTCTCTAAATTTCATCATTCAAATCAATTGAGGAAACTTCTTCTTTCTTTGACTCTGCATGCTTAATGTCTTGTGTAGTCTTAAACACCATTGAATCGTTCCCCGTCCTTAGTGTTAGGGTGGATTCGCATACATCGACCAATGCACAAGTGGTCTTCAAAAATGGTCTCCCCAAAATAATTGGAACTTTGGGGTCTTCTTCCATGTCAAGCACTACAAAATCCACATGAAACACAAACTTATCTACCTTGATGAGAAGATCTTCACAAACACCTTTTGGATGAATGATTGTCTTATCGGCTAGATGGATCTTCATGTCAATAGGCTTTGGCTCCGGCAAGTTCAACTTCTTGAAGAAAGAGTATGGCATGAGATTAATGCTTGCACCCGAATCCGTCAACGCTCGAGTGGTAATTAGATTCCCAAATTGGCAAGGTAAGGTAATACTACCTGGATCGCCCTTCTTCTTTGGCAGCTCATTTAACACCAACTCAGCGACTTCTGCCATATTTTTTCTAGCGGTAAAGAGACCCTTAAGCAAGCTTACATATTTAGGCGTTTGAAGTATTGTTTCAACAAATGGAATATTGAATTGAAGGGCCTTTACATGCTCCATGAAAGCTCTGTATTCTTTAACCTTCTCATCAGGTATGGCTCGAATCGGGAATGGCAAAGGTGGCCTGTAAGGCTTTAAAGAAACAGCAGATTTGTCATCAGGCCTTGGACTCGTCGAGTCCATGAGATGGACTCGGCGAGTCGAGTCGGGTTTTGCTGAACTTGAGTATTCTGTCTTTTCTTCTTGCACCTTTGTTGAGGCCTTCTGTGCAGGGGTCAGAGGAGTGAAAATTTTCCCATAACTAGTTGTTATTGCATTAATATGCGCCATTTTCGGATTGTTTTCGGTGTTGCTTGGAAGTTCACCCGCTTGTCTTTGATTAACTTGTTGAGCCAGTTGTCCTATCTGCTTCTCGATGTTGTGAATGGATGCTTGCTGGTTCCTTAGTATAGTTGTTGTTTCTTGTATTGCAGCATCATGATCATTGTGTCTTTTCTCAGAAGCAGCTACAAATTTTGTTAGCATCTCTTCCAAGTTGGGTTTCCTGTCTTGCACTGGTTCCTCTTTTTGGTATATACCCCTTGCTTGTTGTCTAAACTTCTCCTCCTTTGCCTTCTTGTATTCATCATAGGGTAGCCATTCTTTCTTCAGTTTCCGCCAATCATAATCAAACCTATCACCGCTTGAATAGCATACTTGCGCCTTTTTGTTTCCATTCTCGTCCAAGTCGCAATCTCTCGTAAGGTGAGATCCAATGCAATTTTCACAACCCACCCGAATAGCATGGATTGTTTGATCCATCTTTGTCATCGTCCTATCTAAACTATCTAGTTTAGCCAGCATTGCCGCCATGCCATCGTTAACCGTGTTCACTACCCCCCTACTTACTTCATTTCGTGGGTTGTGATATTCTCTAGAATGTTTAGAGAACTCCTCAATCAATTCCTTTATCACCGGGGGTGCCTTCTTTGTGAGGGGTCCTTGCGAGTCAAGGAGCTGTCGAGTTGTAACATTGACTCCATCATAGAAGATGGAGACTTCTTGTTGGCTATTAAGGTCATGGTGTGGGCAATTCCTTAGTAGACTTTTGTACCTCTCCCACGCCTCATAAAGGGACTCTCCGGGTTGTTGTTCAAAGTTGGCTATAGCTTTCTTCAACTTGGCTATTTTAGAAGGTGGGCAAAACTGGTCAATGAATTCTTCTTTCATCTTGGCCCATGTAGTGATGGATCCGGGAGGGAGTGACTTGAGCCAATCTTTTGCAGCACCCTTGAATGTAACTGGAAGCATACGAAGCAGCTGGGTTTCGCGAGGCACATTTGGAACATTAAAGTAATCAGCTACATCATTGACTTCATCCAAGTGTTTATAAGCATCTTCGTGGTCTTTCCCGTAAAAGGGTATCTCCTTGAGTTGAGCAAGGATGTGACCCTTGAGCTCAAAAGTGGCAGTTGCTGGAATTTCGGGTTGCACAAGTCCCGAGCCGGTGTCATCACGTATCCTCTTCTTCCATTCCCCCATGGGGACTTCATCGATGTTAGCCATGGGAATAGTTAACATCGATGTAGGGTCTTCTTCTCCTTCGGTTTCGTACTCGGAGTCCTCCTTGATTGGGTCGTCGCTTGCCAAAGAGGTGTTGGATTCTCCGACTTTCTTGCCCTTCTTCTTGCTGAAAACGGATTTGAGATTCTTTAGCGGTGAATTCTTCGGTTTTTCGGGATCTCTAATCGTTATGCCTCTGTTCCTTCTAAGTGTTGCTTCCGGGTCGTCAAACGGTGGGATCAGAGGTGTATTTCCTCCTCTGGTCATAAAAGTCCTGCAAACAAAAAGAAAAAACACACGTAAAAAGAACAAAAGAAAACTAAAAACGAAATTAGCTGTTCAGTGATGGACTCATCGAGTCTGTTCGAATGGACTCGGCGAGTTCAGTGTAAAAACAGCAAAAAATTTTAACTAAAATTTCCTAAAAACTTAAAGCTAAAATTAAAACCTAATGCTAAATCTAATAGAAGCAGTAACTTTGTGCAAGATAAATCTCACACAAAGGATCGATAACAATAGCAATCAATTTAAAATTAGAACCGTTCCCCGGCAACGGCGCCAAAAACTTGATGTGTGTAAAACCAACCAGTTTTAATCCTACTTATAAAATCTAAATTAACCACACAAAGGCAGTGGACATGTCTATTGGTGGTATAGTTCTAGTAAGCAGGGTATCGAACTCAGGGAACGGCAATTTAAACTAATTACTAAAATTATCTAATAGCAACTAACAAATAATAAAAGAGAGGGTTTTCTCTAGTTTTACAAGACTAGAAACTTACTAACTAATACTTAAACTAATTAACTGAAGACTAGATAAGCAAAGATTCGACTAAATTCAATAATTAAGGAGACTTCTGTTTAGGTTCAACTCAATTGATCCTATGGTTGATTTTGTGGTAATAGTGCAGTGGGTTAACTCTTTTATTAGCTACCGATTCAGGTGATTAGGTTCACATTCGCTACACTAATCCTTAGAAAACAAACTAACTCAAACAGTGGCCAGTTGTCCAAATTAATTTAATTCCCTAGGTTATTTATTCGGGTTAATTAAGACTTGTTGTGGTTAACTAATTTGCCCATTTAGTTGACCTCTTGTTGATGGTCATCACACAAGCTCACACGTAAATTTACCTATTTTCTTATTAATTCTAGTTTCACATTCGCTAATCCTAGTCATATAATAAAGTGTTCACATAAATTATACGAGGTAAACAATTAAGAGATGTTCATGCAACTTAATTATCTTCCTATTAACAGAAAAATAGTTTTCATTCACACATAAGGTTCTTTAACAAGCTTAAATTAACAAAATCACCAATATAAAACTAATCCTACCATAAATCAAACCATAGTATCCATATTGTCTCCCCAAACAGAAGCTATAAAGGTTTTAGCTCATGATTAAGGTAAAAACGAACTCAAACACAGATGCTAAAAGCTTAAACATAATTAAAACTAAAGATCTAAGTAAAGGGTTATGATTTGTGCCTTAATTCTCCTTTGAAATTGGATCTAGGGTTGGATCTTCACTCTCCAGGTCTCCTCTGGCTCTTAATCGCAGCTTCTCTCCCCAAGGGTTCTCCCCAAAAAGACGTGAATCGATCTGAGGGTCTCTTTTTATAGATTCGACCCGACTCGTCGAGTCCAAGACTGACTCATCGAGTCCATCATTAAATTCCCGTGTATGGCAAGTCAAGGACTTCTTCTGCTTCGCGAAACTTCGTGGCGACTCGTCGAGTCGGTGACCAACTCGCCGAGTCCCTTGTGGTTTTTTTTGGTGTTTTCTTGTTTTGTTCATTCCACAGCTTCCCGATAGTTGCTCCTGCTTCCTTTTGCTTCCGAGTACTTCTTTTGGACTGAAAATACAATTCAAAGATAATTAAGTACCTTTTTGTCCATAATATGCAAATATTTAGCTAATAAATGATAAAAATCTATATTAAATATAAGGCTGAATATGCACATATCAATGGTCAAAACTGAATTTAATAAAAATATAAAAAGGATCAGGTGTGACAATGGAGGGGAGTTCATATCAAACCAAGTGGTAAACTTCTATGCAGATCAAGGAATACTTCTCGAGACCACTTGCCCCCATACCTCTCAACAAAACGGGTAGTTCAGCGAAAACATCGACATCTTCTCGAGATGGGAAGAGCTTTACGATTTGAAGTAAAGTTGCCTTCTACCTTTTGAGGTAAATGCATCTTGACGACAGCACACATCATAAATTGCCTCCCTTCCAAGACGATTCATAACAAGAATCTGTATGAAATCGTCTAAAACCAAAAACCAAGTTACGGCCACATGAAGATTTGTGGCTGCCTTGCTTATTATCGTAGCATCGAAAAAAGAGGAGAAAAGTTTGACGAAAGGGGGAGACTGGGAAACTTTTAGGGCTACCCACATGGCACAAAAGGATACAAAATCTTTGATATTAAAAACAAGAAAATGATAGTGTCTAGGGATATAATTTTTTTAAAGAACATTTCCGTATGAAAATGCTCAAGTCGAAAGTGAAGAAGAAGAAATTTTTGAGGCACCAACATGGGAAAATGAAGATACAAGGAATAATGAAACATTTTCTACTGAAGAGAATAATCAAGAAGCATATGTGAGCCATAGGGAAGTGAATGTGACTCAAGATGCAACTGATGATAATGGTGATGTACCAAATGAAATGAATAACGATAATGAGAATATGGACCCAAATGACATGCATGCTGAACCAAATAATATTCGCACACGTGAAGAAGATCCAAGTAACATTGGAAATGCCATGTTTAATAAAGAAAGAAGAAACATATCACTTCCAGCCTATCTTAATGACTACATTGTGAACCTGCTATCATCCGTAGACCAAGCGACACCCACCATCAATCAAGACTCTTCAACAGTACATCTTATTTCCAATTTCATTTCTTACGAAAAGTTTACTCAATCTCACAGGGCACTATTGGTGGAAATTAGTACCAATGTTGAGCCAAAGAATTTCAATCAAGCAGATAAGATGAAAATTGGAGAGAAGCCATGAAGAAAGAAATACGAGCCCTTGAACAAAACAACACCTGGACTCTTGAAGATCTGCCAAAAGGAAAATGTCCCATTGATTCCAAATGGGTATATAAAGTAAAGTACAAACCTAATGGCGAGATTGAAAGATAAAAAGCGATGCTAGTAGCAAACGTTTTCACCAAAATTGAGGGCATCGACGTCCACGACATGTTTGTGTTGGATTAGGTGTCTAAGCCCATAACTATAATTCGTATGTACTTGAATTGATAGCAACACAGTCCTTTTGGGTTGCCCTCAACCTAGCAACTGGACAAGGAAATTATGAAAGGAGAGATATTAATTTATAAGATTAATAAATTAATATAATTGATTTATTAATATGTTAATGGATTAATATATTAATTAGAAATCATTATGTTTAATTAATAGTTAGCCAGAAATTAATCAGAATTAATTTTGGGGTTAAAAGTATTAATTATAAAGTGCAGGGACTAGTTTGCAATTATTTAATAGTTGAGTGGAAGGCTCTAGAACCTCCTTGGAAGGAGGTGGACGAAATCTATAGGGGAAACCCTAAGGATTTCGTCCAAGGGGTTTAGGATAAGGCCCTTGGGTTTGCTTAGGCCCTAAGCAAAGGAGCATTAGGGTTTTCCCTAAACCCTAGATCCCTCAGCTATATAAGGAGCCTCCTAGCTCACAATTTCGGCCACTCCTACCTTGGAAGAAACCCTAGGCCGAAAATTGCATACTCCCTCTCTCTCTCTCCTTCTAGTTTCCTTCTTGCTAGTTCTTGGGTGTGATTCCATTAGAGGCATTACATTTGTGGTGCTAAGCTTCCAAGAAGATCAAGATCAAGATCAAGAGGATTGTCAATTGTTTGCTATAACAATTGAAAGGTATGTAACTCTTAAACCCTAGTTTGTTAATTTCGAAATTAGCCTCTCTCCTCTAGGGTTCTTGTTTTGCAATTCAAAGTTATATGTTCAATAGTTAAAACATAGATCCAAAGTAGGTTGCATGTGAACTTAGGAATTGTTTTTCTAGTTTATTTGTTTTACCCAAAACCCATCAGTGGTATCAGAGCCATTGTTTGTTTTAAATTGAATTGCTATAATAGTTGAATTGCAAATTAGGGTTTATAGCCATTAAACCCTAAAGGCCAAATTTTCGATTTTAGGGTTTTGGTTCAAAGGGTTTTCGAAAACCCTAGCCTCCAAGAACCCTAATCGAAATTAGGGTTAGGGTTTTAAAAAAACCCTAGCCTCCTCCCTTAAAATTTCGAAATATGCTATACCTTTTAGGATTTCCTTGTTTTGGATAATAGTTGCCTTATTGGATAATTGAGAAAAATAAGGAAATTATCCTATCCCCATATTTTCGAAATCTAGAAGGGATATGGATTAGGATTAAATTAATTGTTTAATTTAATTAGATAATCCTCACAAGATTTAATAAATTGATTAATAGTTAATTAATAGATAAATATTAAATCTAGTAATTTGGTTTATTTTAAATTTAAATTAATAGTTTAATTTTCGAAATTTACATAAACCTTAAAGTTTTAAAAGGTTTAAAACACATCTTATATATGTATTATAATTAAAAGTTTAATATTATATATGTATAAGAATATGGTCAGTCAAATCGCTAGTATGCCTCATTCACGAAGCTAGTCTATAAGGGGGGTATAAGGAAACTGCCTATAAAATGGTAGTTGAATGGGTGTCCACTCTCACCCACCGCTTCCTTGATTAGTGGAGGGTCGTTAGCAGAACGGATTTGATAGGACAACTACTTCTCATTAAAAGTATAATGTTATTAAAGAAAGTACTAGAACATTATTTTTACAAAATCCCAACTCTAGTTACTTTAGGAAAAATGTGAAAAGTATGCTAATCCATGGAATTGCACATTATGCTTTATTGGTCGTTAGTGGAACGTGTGTGGTTAACCAGCACACTAAAAGGCACTAATAAAGAGTAGTAATGGGTATCTCATAATTGTCATTTTGATGGAGTGTGTGTGGTTTACCAGCACATCAATAGTTAATGATAAAGACAATGAGGTTACCAAGCACATTTGCATGGTTATTCACATCTTGTTTGTGATCCTCGGCATCCCAGTCACAAATAGAAGAGCATAATCTGAGATTAAAACATGCCATTTAATAGTTTCAATGTATCTCAAAAGAATTAGGAATTTCACTTCGTTTATTTCGTCTAATGGTGGAATTGGTGAATCGTCATTCACCTACCTTTATGAAATTTACACTTGGATCTCGGCATCCCATTTCTAAGTTGTGAATCTTCATAGTTGGATCCTAACCTTAATATTATATCTTTGGGTTATTATATTAAGGTGTCTTGAAATCTAACTAAAACTTTCTTTCTTTTCAGATGTCTATTCCTGGAAACACTTCTGCTTCATCCTCCTCCAACCACAACTTCTCTTTGCTCAACATTAGCTCCAAAGTCGTTATGGATGGCTCTAACTATAACGATTGGATGCGAAACATCAAGATGGCGCTTCGATTTGAGGACAAAGAATATGTCCTTGAAAAGGAGCTCAAAGAACTTGATGAGTCAAAAGCTACTCCTGAAGAATATGTTTCCTACAAGAAACATTACGATGATGCTACCAAAGTGGCATGCATCATGGTGGCAACCATGTCCCCAGAACTGCAGAGGTACTATGAGGACTACTGGCCTTTTGAGATGAACAAGGACCTTATGGAAAAGTACCATAAGCGAGCTCGTCAAGAAAAGTTTGAAGTAGTCAAGTCACTCATGGCTTGCAAGATGAAAGAAGGGGAGTCGGTTGTGTCTCATGTGCAAAGAATGCAACGCTACATAGAGCGTTTGGTCAAGCTCAACATTCAATTTGATGAGGAATTGGCCATTGACATGGTCTTGAATTCACTACCTGATTGTTATGGTCAGTTTATTCTAACTTACCATTTGAACAACACTGAGCAGACTCTGGCCCAATTGCACAACTTGTTGCAGACAGCTGAAGCAGGGATGAAGGGTAAAAATATAGCCTCCACTCTTGCAAGTGCCCCTGTCTTGGCCATTGGACAGGGAAAGGGGAAAAAGAGGAAAGGTCCTCCTAAGCAAAACTGGAAGAGCAAGGCTCAAGCTGGGTCATCTAGTAATGGCCCAAAGGCTAAGCCCAATGCTACCACTCCCCATGTTTCTGATCCAAAGGAGGCCGTTTGCTTTTATTGCAATCAAAAGGGGCATAGGAAGAGATCATGCCTACAATATCTGCAAGACATCAAAGATGGAAAAGTAAAGCCATCTTCGGCAGGTATTTACACTATTTCTTCTAATAACTCATTATCTTCTCGTTCATGGGTCCTTGATATAGGATTTGGTTTTCACATCTGTTCTGATTTGCAGGGGCTAAAGGAAAGTGAGGAGATAGAGCGAGGAAGGATAAACTTGATCATGGGAAACAGAAAGTCTTCACCAGTGACCAAGATCGGAGTTTATCAACTTTTGCTTAGTAATGATGTTAGATTAGATTTGATAAATTGTTGCTATTCGTCTGAGATGACGAGAAACATTATTTCATTTCATGCATTGTTCAGACAAGGTTTTAAATATTCTTTTAATGATTTGAATGGTTCAATTTCTGTTTATAAGAATGGTGTCTTTGTGTTTGAAGCTTTGCCTTGTGATGGTGTGTATGAAACAGTGACTTGTGTTGATAGCTTAGGAAATAGTGTATTTAATATTGACTTGTCTAATAGTGTAGACAATGCATGCTTGTGGCATTGTCGTCTTGGACACATCAACAAGAAACGCATAGCCCAACTCCAAAAGGATGGAGTGTTGGAATCATTTGACCTGAAATCAGATGATATGTGTGAATCTTGTCTTTTGGGAAAAATGACAAAATCACCATTCACAGGGTCTTGTGAAAGAGGTGAAGGTCTGTTGGATCTCATACACACAGATGTGTGTGGGCCCTTCAGATCAACTACAAGGGATGCTAATCGATTCTATGTGACTTTCACTGATGATTATAGCAGATATGGCTATATCTACTTAATCAAACATAAGTCAGAAACCTTTGAAAAGTTCAAAGAGTTTAAGCATGAGGTCGAAAATCAATTGGGCAGGAAGATAAAGATACTTAGATCCGATAGAGGCGGGGAGTATCTTAGTATCGAATTCAACGACTATCTGAAAGAATGTGGGATAGTCTCACAATTGACTCCTCCTAGGACACCTCAGTTAAATGGTGTAGCTGAGAGGCGTAATCGAACCTTGTTAGACATGGTTCGTTCTATGATGAGTCGTGCTTCGCTTCCTATTCATTTCTGGGGGTATGCCTTAGAGACAGCCGCCCACATCCTCAATCTTGTCCCTACAAAGAAGGTTGCCAAAACACCTCACGAAATGTGGACGGGGAAAGTTCCCTCGTTAGCACATATTAAAGTCTAGGGTTGTGAAGCTTTCGTAAGACGAGAGACTCACGACAAGCTAGCAGCTAGAAGTGAGAAATGTGTTTTCATTGGTTACCCAAAGCAGTCTTTTGGATATTTGTTCTACAGAGCTAGTGAAAACGTGGTCTTTGTAGCACGAAGAGGAGTCTTTCTAGAAAGAGAGCTCATATTCAAAGAGGACAGTGGAAGCACCATTGAACTTGAAGAAATTCAAGAGTTAGCCAATGAAGGGACCTTAGATGACACTAGCACTCAACCAGAGGAAACAGTTCCTGTTGAACCAGTGGATAACTCATTACCTCTTCGAAGATCCACTAGGGTGAGTGTGCCACCTGAGTTGTATGGTTTTCATATTACTTCAGATGGTGACACATTCATTAGTGATAGGACACTGGTAAATTTAGATGAACCAGTTACTTACAAGGAAGCAATGGCAGGCCCAGAGTCTTCCAAGTGGAAAGAGGCAATGGACAGCGAGATTAAGTCCATGTATGACAACCAAGTTTGGAATTTGGTTGATAGTGCACCAGGTCGTAAGACAGTTGGGTGCAAATGGATCTTCAAGAAGAAGACAGACATGGATGGAAATGTGCACACATTCAAGGCTCGACTGGTTGCAAAAGGTTTCACTCAAACCCCAGGGGTTGACTATGATGAGACCTTCTCGCCGGTAGCTAAGATTAAGTCTATTAGGATATTGCTCGTCATAGCTGCCTTTCATGACTATGAAATCTGGCAGATGGATGTCAAGACTGCTTTCCTTAACGGGAAGTTGGTTGAGGATGTTTACATGAATCAGCCAGAGGGTTTTGTTGATGCAAAGTTTCCCAATAGAGTGTGCAAGCTTGAGAAATCCATTTATGGATTGAAACAAGCATCTCGCAGCTGGAATCTTTGCTTCCATGAGAAAGTCAAAGAGTTTGGTTTCTCTAGAAGTGAAGATGAGTTTTGTGTGTATATCAAGGCTAGTGGGAGTATAGTAACTTTTCTGGTGTTATATGTCGATGACATATTACTCATTGGTAACGACGTTCCAACCTTGAGAGATGTTAAGTCTTGGCTTGGAAAGTGTTTTGCCATGAAAGACCTTGGAGAAGCTGCCAATATTCTTGGGATTAGAATATTGAGAGATAGAAAGAAGAGACTAATTGGACTTAGTCAGAGCACATACTTGGATAAGGTACTAAAGAGGTTTAGTATGGAAAATTCCAAGAAGGGAGAGCTACCTATCCAGAGCAATACCAAATTGAGTAAGACTCAATGCCCGAGTACAGATGGGGAAATAGATGACATGAGTCGTGTACCCTATCTTTCCACTGTCGGATCGATCATGTACGCTATGACATGTACTCGCCCTGATGTGACATTTTCTTTGAGCATGGTCAGTCGCTATCAGGGAAACCCGGGTAGAGCTCATTGGATAGCGGTTAAGAATATACTCAAGTATTTGCGAAGGACAAAGGACTGGGTCCTTGTGCTTGGTGGCAATGATACTTTGAGAGTAGATGGTTACAGTGATGCCAGCTTTCAAACGGATAGAGATAACTTCCGTTCTCAATCAGGCTGGGTATTTTTACTGAATGGAGGAGCAGTTACTTGGAAAAGTTCCAAGCAGGATACGGTGGCTGATTCTACTTGTGAATCAGAGTACATAGCAGCGAGTGAAGCGTCGAAAGAAGCAGCTTGGTTGAGGAACTTCATCGGAGATCTCGGAGTTGTTCCAACCATCCAGGAGCCTATGGAACTGTTCTGCGATAATGAAGGAGCGGTTGCCTTGACTAAGGAACCAAGAGATCATGGTAAAACCAGACATATCGACAGAAAGTACCATTTTATCAGACATAGAGTAGAAGAAGGCCATCTTGTAGTAAAGAGGGTGTCATCTGAAGATAACCCAGCAGACCCTCTCACAAAGGGTCTGAGTAGGGCTAATCATATTCAGCATGCTCGGAGCATAGGACTGAAAGATGATATTAGTTTTAGTAGTTAGATTAGTTTTGTTCTGAAACTTGTAACAAAGTAAATGTAATTGACTTTTGGTGATTAAATAATAAAGTATTATTTATAAGTTTGGTTACTGCCTTTTGTCGATTGTTTGTTGTTGTGTTTCATATTTTGCATGTTTTACTTCCCGAATAATTTAATTATTCAAACTCCACAGTCGCTCGTACTTTTGGAAGTAAGTAGTGAATTAAGACTGTCATGAACTAGATTGTAGA
The DNA here is from genome assembly GCF_052849685.1 of Lactuca virosa. Lineage (NCBI taxonomy): Eukaryota > Viridiplantae > Streptophyta > Magnoliopsida > Asterales > Asteraceae > Lactuca > Lactuca virosa. The sequence goes on along the minus strand of NC_136432.1, from coordinate 289,392,299 downwards.
TTGTCTGAGGATAGACATGGCAATAAAATTGCTGCAATGTTCATGAGTACTCAGAAATTGAGATTTGAGTATTGGATAAACCCTCGCTCAGAGTATCACTTCATGGAATTCATCACGAGTAATACTGAGACGATAATATCTTATAATCTTAAAACGAAGATATATGAGTTGTAATTTACAAGTCGGTCATGCATTGGTGATACGAAAACGCATCAGTAACTTGGTGTTATAAAACGTATTGTCATGTATAATTTGATGAGTAAAAGATACAAGCATATGAGTCAATGTTTATTAGTTCCTTTTGCCCTAACCGGAAAAGCGATATCTGTGGGCCCCTCAATGATTTGGTGTTGACTTATGTGTTGGGCCCAGCCAGGACTAAATTGATGTGTTCAATTAGAAGTCCTACATCATCACAAATCAGAAATCGGGATCCATAGATTCTGGACAACGAGATTGATTACGTTCCATGTCTTATGTCTGGGGATATCTTGCAGAACGAAGGATTATATGATCACTTATCTAAGGACACGTAACTGACTAGGTCAGAGTTCAGCAGCAGCTTTTGGAAGCTATAATTTGATGGTCAAATTTAGAAGGCATACTAGCAATTATAGTTACAGACTTATCCAAGTGGGAGACTGTTGGATTAGGTGTCTAAGCCCATAACTATAATTGGTATGTACTTGAATTGATAGCAGCACAGTCCTTTTGGGTTGCCCTCAACCTAGCAACTGGACAAGGAAATTATGAAAGAAGAGATATTAATTTATAAGATTAATAAATTAATATAAATGATTTATTAATATGTTAATGGATTAATATATTAATTAGAAATCATTATGTTTAATTAATAGTTAGCCAGAAATTAATCAGAATTAATTTTGGGGTTAAAAGTATTAATTATAAAGTGCAGGGACTAGTTTGCAATTATTTAATAGTTGAGTGGAAGGCTCCAGAACCTCCTTGGAAGGAGGTGGACGAAATCTATAGGGGAAACCCTAAGGATTTCGTCCAAGGGGTTTAGAATAAGGCCCTTGGGTTTGCTTAGGCCCTAAGCAAAGGAGCATTAGGGTTTTCCCTAAACCCTAGATCCCTCAGCTATATAAGGAGCCTCCTAGCTCACAATTTCGGCCACTCCTACCTTGGAAGAAACCCTAGGCCGAAAATTGCATACTCCCTCTCTCTCTCTCTCCTTCTAGTTTCCTTCTTGCTAGTTCTTGGGTGTGATTCCATTAGAGGCATTACATTTGTGGTGCTAAGCTTCCAAGAAGATCAAGATCAAGATCAAGAGGATTGTCAATTGTTTGCTATAACAATTGAAAGGTATGTAACTCTTAAACCCTAGTTTGTTAATTTCGAAATTAGCCTCTCTCCTCTAGGGTTCTTGTTTTGCAATTCAAAGTTATATGTTCAATAGTTAAAACATAGATCCAAAGTAGGTTGCATGTGAACTTAAGAATTGTTTTTCTAGTTTATTTGTTTTACCCAAAACCCATCAGTTTGCACCAGTGGCTAAACTTGTCACTGTCCGAACTCTTTTGGCGGTGGCGGTCAAAAGAAATTGGATAATAAACCAACTTGACGTGAATAATACTTTCCTACACAGAGAACTTCACGAAGAAGTCTACATGAAAGTCCCACAAGGTTTACAGAAAGGAAAAGAGAATAAGGTTTTGCTGCCTTAGAAAATCCATTTACGGTCTCAAACAAGCTTCAAGAAATTGGTATAAAAAATTCACAAGCATACCACTCCTTGTTCATTTTCAAAACCGAAAAGTCCTTTGTGGCGGCACTTATATACGTGGACGATGTCATAGTTGTGGGGAATGATATGAAAAAGATTCAAGAAACGAAAACATTCTTGAATGAAAGATTTAGCATCAAGGACTTAGGTCCCCTGTAATACTTCCTTGGCATCGAGGTTATACGTACACGAGACGGTCTTTCTCTTAAGAAAAGAAAATACATTCTAGATATCCTCAATGATAGCGGGATGATGGGATATCGACCTAGCGCAATCCCCATGAAACAGAATACCAAACTTGGGAAAAATGATGAGGACGTACGGGTTGATGTCGGTAAGTATAGAAGACTCATAGGAGGATTATTATATTTACAAGCAACCAGACCCGACATTACCTACTCATTTAATGTTTTGAGCCAATTTGTGGCGGATCCTCGAGAAAGCTACATGGAAGCCGCCATACGAGTGCTAAGGTACCTAAAAGGTACAATGGGTCAAGGGATACTCCTTCCAAAGAAGGGTGGAGCGAGTTTAGTAACATATACTGATTCAGGTTGACTAGGGTATCCTAACACAAGGAGATCAATAACTGGTTACTTATTACTTTTGGGAGGTGCTCCAATATTATGGAAGTCGAAGAAGCAATCTGTTATATCTCGCTCCTCCGCAGAAGCCGAATACCGGGCTATGGCAGTTACGGTTAGTGAAGTTATTTGGATGTGGTGGCTCCTAAAGGACTTAGACCTTGAACAAAGTGTTCCAACTCAGTTGTTATGTGATATCTTAGCTGAGAAACACATTGCTAATAATCCAGTTTTCCACGAACGTACCAAACACGCGGAAATGGATTGCTATTTTGTCCGAGAACACGTCGAATCCAAGGAGGTGCAGCCTCTTCACATCGACTATAAATCTCAAGTTGTAGACTTGTTCACCAAAGCTTTGGGAGGAAAACAACTACAATTGTTACTTGACAAATTGGGCATTTGCAACCTTCATGCTCTAACTTGAGGGGGAGTTTTGGAATGTTTTCATTCACCGGTCCATTCCTTTTTAGACACCTTGATTATTTCCTTATTGTTGTATTCCCTTGTTCATAGGCATGATTACAAGATCTATTTTGTCCTCCATGTATATATGTTTTGCATATTTATGTATTGTATATAAATGAACATATATATGAAAATTTTCTCCATCCAAAATTTTCAATATATATATATATATATATATATATATATATATATATATATATATATATATATATATAGAGAGAGAGAGAGAGAGAGAGATAGATAGATAGAGAAAGAAAGAGAAAGATATATATATATATATATATATATATATATATATATGAGAGAGAGAGAGAGAGAGAGAGTTAGGTTCATATATAAACTCTAAATATTGTGTGAATGTATGACTAATTATGGACCAATCAAATATAGAAGGTAATTTTGGAATTTTGTTTATAATTATTTTAATAAACAAAAATAAATCATATATCGAAGTATTTCCCTTAAATCATGCATAAGTTACAAATTATATATCTTCTAAACCCTACCGATCTAAAACAATCGGTTCATCATCACCAATTCAAAAGTACTCCTCTTGTTAAACATTACTGTATACGACATCACAAAAAATCCCAAAATCAACCAGCGCCACCATCGCCGGTGTTGTTCATCTCCGCCGACACACCATCTACAACAGAGAACGACACTATCACCATTAGATTCATGTCAGAGTGATCGACGCACAAGTGATCGACGCACAGAGAGAGACTCGATTTTTACTATTGCTTCAAGCCTTCCCTTTTTTCTGCAACGGTAGTGAAATTTTTACATAGAATTCCTGAAAAAAATTGATCAAAATTTCTTTTTTAAATTCTCATGTGCTTAATGTCGCGACTCCAAATCAGTGGTGGCGCCAACCATGTTTAGGTTGCACTGTAAAAGCAAAAACAGCCCAAGTCGCCAAAAAAAGAAGGTTTGCTACTTTTCTTCTCTTTCAAACCTTACACAACAACACATAAAAAGAATAAACAATTGCATCTTTTTTCTTTGTTAATTAGTAATTTAGTTTATTTTGGAATTTTCACTTATGTGATTTATGAAATTATATAGTTAATTTTTCGAACTTGAAAAAGTGATTTTTGTAATATATTGTCGTATACTTGTATTTAATTGTGTGTGTTGTAAATGACAAGTGAGTTATACAATTCTTTTTCAACTTAATTGTGTATGTGTTTTTGGATGCTTTTTTTGTTGGTTATAAAGTATTGTATGATTTTTTTTTCTTTAAAAAATAAAAGAAAATTAAATCATGTGTTTTTGATTTTTAATGTTTGATAAAACTTCCCAATAAAATGTTAATGTCATGTTTTTTTTTTCTGTATGTAACACCTGGTTTGAGTAATGGTTGGAAACTTGCTAATGGAGAAGTTTCATGCATGGACTCGGCGAGTTGGGAGCTCAACTCGTCGAGCAGGGTCGTATTTCAGGGGCACGAATCGGAAGTGACTCGGCGAGTCAGAAGGATGACTCAACGAGTCAACGCTGTTTAATAAAAACCCTAATTTTGGGGTTTGCCCCTATATAAGCCTTATTAAACGCTCTTGTAGCCTCCCTTAGCATCATAAGAGACTGTGTACGGCCGCAAACTCCCTAGTGTGTGAAGTGTGTGCATTTGAGAGATTGACTTTGGGAATTTGGGAAGGAATCCAAGTTTGGAGAAGAAGAATCAAGGGGAAAACACTGGATCTAGCATCTAGTTCGTCTTGGGCATCAAATTGAGGTATGAATCTCTTACCTTAAGCCTATATTTTAATTGGGAGTTCATGACCAAACTTTGAGGAAATAGAAGCAAGCCTAGATCTGGACCTATCATAAGGATATGGTTCCAGATCTGGACCTTCTTAGGCCCCAAATATCATAAAGTCGCATATTTTATTGAACTCATTCCCTCTCCATGCATAAAAACCTTGTTTGAAGGTTAGTTTTGGTGTTATGGCCATGTGAGGCTATGCATGCACGTAAAGTTTGCAACTTTACGTGATATCTTCACTAGGAGAGTATGGATCTGAAGTTTGAAACCTTAAATCCCACTGGAAAGAACCGATTACGTGAGAACTCGACGAGTCTTGCAAGTGACTCGGTGAGTCGAGAGGGTTTTCTCGTTTACGGCCAAGGGTTTACGGTCAAAGGGGTACGGTTGGTGGTTTACGGCCGTAAACACCAAGGAACTCGACGAGTCCCTCGGGTGACTCGGCGAGTCGACAAGTTAAGCAGGGAACCCGACGAGTGAATGATTGTACTCGACGAGTCAAGGTCAATATGGACTTTTGATCTTGACTATAGACTTTGACTTTGACCAGGGTTGACCCTGGGGGTATTTATGGGACTATGGTGAGATATTTACTCATTGATTATAAACAGTTTGGGAAGAGCAGCACAGGCATACCTGAATCCAGTTTTCCAGTTCAGCCTTTGAGAGGTGAGTCTTCTCACCATACCAATGGGTCTAAGGCACCAAGGCCGGCCCATTTTGTGATAGTTGGTTTACTTGTTATGTGGAGGTGTGATATGTATTTGTGTATGATATGTGGTACAGATAGCCTTTGTGGCTAACAGTAGAGATAGTCGTATGGCTAATGGTAGAGACGGTCTTATGGCCAATGGTAGAGACAACCTTTATGGCTGATGGTAGAGATAGCGTTTGTGGCTAACGGTAGAGATAGCATCATAGCTAATTGACATGTGATATGTGGTAGAGGTAGCTTTATAGCTAATATTTTATGTGGTTTGTGTGGGGTATGCTCTAGGGGACTCACTAAGCTTTCAGCTTGCCGGTTGTGGATTTTTTTCAGGTACTTCAGAGTCCAAGGGTAAAGGCAAGGCGTGGTGATGCGGCGTGCACTCTATCTCTCTTTTCAGATCTGGTTTGGGGGAACTCTGATGTTTTGAAAATAATAATGTTGTAATGTTGATGATTTTGAAAACGATTATTGGAATCTTTATGTTTTATGAAAATGGTTGACTAATTAAAAATGAAAAATTTCTTTGTAAAATTTGGGTCGTTACAAGTTGGTATCAGAGCCTTGGTTTGAGGGATTCGGGCATACTCTCGGGTGTGTCAGGACTCAAACTAAGGAAAGGGTAAACTTGTTTTCAAAAATAACATAAAAAGCTTTTGAAAGAAGGAAAAGATGAGAGTGAAACGCGCGTGATCAGCCGAGCCAGGTAAGTATATCCCCAATATGCTAGTCATGCTATTTTGATATTTGAACTTGGATGATCGTATGGAATTTGCTATGTGTATGCTTTTAAAATTATATATGGTAGGGGCTTATAGCCTTAGAATGATCGATTTGGTACTTCCTGTGTCTTGTTTGGTTATGGTCCTAGGGTAGAATCTTTTATTCAAAAGTCTATTTGATCCTCTTCTGTGTATAATTTGCATGCATAAAGGCAACTTGTGATGATTGGTCTGTTGATGTGGGTAGAGGAAATCTTAGAACAATCTAGGATGTGGGTTACGCAGTGGTTGGTAGTGTATGGTTTATTTGGGACGAATTGGAGTTATCAGGTCGAGCCTTGGGGAAAGGTACAGGTAGGTGTGGAAGGTAGTATTGGGCCCGTACTACTGGAAGCACAGGACCTGTACCCAAGCCAATGTTAGATCTGACAACTTTAAGGAGGCCCGGTGTGGAGAGATCCGTTTTATGAAAATCCTGATCGTTATGATTTATGATATTCCAGTTCAGCATGGTAGTGACACGTTTCGGGGCGGGAGGATCAGGATCGGGATCTGGATCCGGGAATGGATCGGGTGACACCACAGACGACATATATGAGAGGCTGCGCGAGCTTATTACAGCCGAGGTTACCAGGGGCATCCTTGACGCTACCCCAATCATTTTCGGGACGGTTAAGGAGGGCATAATGGAGATCATGGAGGAGAGACTCAGATCATTCAGGACTGAGATTGTTGCGGGCCAGTTGGGGGCCCGAACTCCCTCGTTTCGGGAGTTCAAGGCGTGTGGGGCGCCAGAGTTTTTCGGAGTCAGGGACCCCATTGTCAGTCGACGCTGGGTGGCGGATATCGAAAACGCCCAGCGCATGAGTTCTTGCCCGGATGTGGAAAATGTTGGGTTTGCTTCTTGCATGCTGAGAGACAGAGCCCAGGATTGTGGGGCGAGTTTACCAGACAGGTGGGACCATCCGGGGTGGCTGAGATGACGTGGGCCGAGTTCGTTCGGCGATTTGATCTAGAGTTTGCACCACCCATTAAGGTGCAATGTTTAGTGCGAGAGTTTCACGATTTGCAGCAGACCACCGAGACTGTGGCAGAAATCACCGCCAAGTTTCGGGAACGAGCTTTGTTGATTCCGCAATACGCTACCGATGAGGAAATGAGGCGGACCCGATATCATTCCATGCTGAGGGACGATATTCGGGAGTTTGTGAGCTTTACGGGGTGTAAGACCCTAAATGAAATGGTGGAGAAGGACTGGGAACGGGAAATGGAGCTGGAATCCCGCACGAAGCGGAAGCCTGAGCAGGCTCAGGCAGCAGTAGGACAGGGTAAGAAGGCTAAGATGTCACACATTTCCAACAAGGGTCAGCAGGGTCGGGGCCGATGTGCCAAGTGTAGCCGGGTACACAATGGAGCTTGCCATATCGCAGGTTCGGGATGTTATGCATGTGGCCAACAGGGCCATATGAGCAGGGACTGCCCCGCGAAGGGCTTAATCTGTTTTCACTACAACCAGACCGGACATAAGCGGGTCAACTGTCCGAAGTTGCAGGGAGGAGGAGGAGCGGTGGCGGCGCCTGCGCCCTCCATAATGAGGATTACCGATGGACGCCCTGCTAAGGCGGAAGCTCCAGCAGTGAAGAGTCGTGCATTTCAGCTGACTACCGAAGAGGCACGCGCAGCGCCAGACATTGTGGCTGGTACGTGATTATTCTTCCCTTCTCTATGTATCTGTTTTGCTTATGTGTATTATATGCTTGTATAGGGACCTTTTTGGTCAATGGTATGTCTGCTCATGTCTTATTTGATTCGGGTGCAACCCGATCATTCGTATCTCTTGCGCTTACCAAGAAGTTCCGGGAAGCACCGGGAACTTTGGATTCCCCGCTCAAGGTGGAGATTGCGGATGACCGCACCGTTAGTGCTACGAGGGTGTACCGGGACTGTGTCCTGAATGTACTTGGTGAGAGATTTCGAGTCGACTTAGTCCCGATACCGTTGCGAGGGCTGAAGGTGATTATCCGAATGGATTGGTTGGGGGCCAACGGGGCCATGATTGACTACGAGCATCAGTTGGCGAGGGTTCGAACCCTAAGTGGGGGAGAACTAGTGATACATGGTGATAGGGAATCACAGGGACCGACCCTCTGTTCAGCTGCAAGGGCTAGGAGGTTCCTGCAGCAGGGTTGTATGGGATTTCTGGCATATGTCTCGGATACAAGGGTAGAGATCATGAAGGATGTAGGCAGTGTGCCCGTTGTTCAGGACTTTCGGGATGTTTTCCCCGAAGATTTACCGGGGGTGCCTCCGGAGAGGCAGGTGGAATTTCGCATAGATTTGGTGTCGGGTGCCGCTCCGATAGCAAAGGAACCATATCGGTTGGCACCACCTGAGATGCAAGAGTTATCTACATAGCTTCAGGAGCTATTAGACCGAGGGTTCATCCGTTCGAGTAGTTTCTTGTGGGGAGCACCAATCCTTTTCGTGAAAAAGAAGGATGGATCCTACAGGATGTGTATCCATTATAGAGAGCTAAACAAGCTAACGGTGAAGAACTGTTATCCGTTGCCAAGGATCGATGATTTATTCGATCAGCTGCAGGGCACGTCTTGGTTTTCCAAGATTGATCTTTGGTCGGGATACCATCAGATGAGGATTCGGGATGAGGATATACCGAAGATGGCTTTTAGGACTCGGTATGGGCATTATGAGTTTGTAGTGATGCCGTTTGGGCTCACCAATGCCCCATCAACATTCATGGACGTTATGAATAGGGTGTGTATACCGATGTTGGATCGGTCGGTGTTCGTTTTTATTGATGATATCTTGGTCTATTCTAAGACCAGGGAGCAGCACGAACATCACTTAAGGGAGGTGCTGGAGACCCTAAGGGCGGAGAAGTTGTATGCCAAGTTCTCCAAGTGTGATTTCTGGCTGCGAGAGGTACAATTCTTGGGGCATATCATCAATCAGGAGGGTATTTTGGTTGATCCAGCCAAGGTTGAGGTTGTGATGCGGTGGGAAGTACCGAAGAATGCAGCAGAGATTCATAGCTTCTTGGGTTTAGCGGGTTATTATCGGAGATTTATTCAGGACTTCTCCAAGATTGCGGTGCCATTGACCCGTCTGACCAAGAAGAATGTGACGTTTTGGTGGGGTACGGATCAGCAGTTGGCCTTCGAGACCTTGAGGCGGAGATTGTACGAGGCTCCACTCCTTGTTTTACTAGAGGGATTAGATGATCTGGTGGTGTACTGTGACGCATCGATTTCAGGGTTAGGTGCGGTACTGATGCAAAGAGGGCATGTGATAGCGTACGCCTCACGACAGTTAAATCCACATGAGGTGAATTACCCCACTCACGATCTGGAACTGGGGGCAGTGGTATTTGCCCTTAAGATTTGGAGGCATTACTTGTATGGAGTGCGGTGCACCATTTACACCGACCATAAAAGTCTGAAGTATTTGATGGACCAATAGAACCTCAACATGCGACAAAGAAGGTGGTTGGACGTGCTAAAAGACTATGATTGCGAGATTCTATACCACCCAGGGAAGGCCAACGTAGTGGCCGACGCTTTGAGCCGTAAGACGACAGGTTCCGCGATTGGGAATGTGTGTTTGAGGATGACAATGATCTCTCCATTGTTGGAGATGATCAAAGAGGCTCAGATTGAGGGAGTAAAGAAATAGAATTGGAAGGTAGAAAGGATCTGAGGGCAGTATCCTCCGTTTGTTAAGGATAGTCGAGGTCTCTTGACGCAGTGTGGCCGGGTGTGGGTACCGGTGACTGGGGGAGTGAGACAAAAGATATTGGAGGAAGCGCATAAGTCCAGGTTCTCTATACATCCAGGAGCTACAAAAATGTATATGGACTTGAGGCTGAGTTATTGGTGGCCATGCATGAAGCGGGAAATTATGTGGTTTGTAGAGCGTTGCTTGACCTGCAGGAAGGTCAAGGCCAAGCATCAGCGGCCCCATGGTAAGGTCCAGCCACTATCCATTCCCATGTGGAAGTGGGAGGAGATCACGATGGACTTCATTACGAAGTTGCCAAGGACGTCGAGGGGTGTGGATGCCATATGGGTGATTGTGGATAGACTAACGAAGAGTGCCCATTTCATTCCGATATCAGAAAGTATATCCGCTGAGAAGTTGGCGGATATTTACGTGCGTGAGGTAGTGGCTAGGCATGGGGTTCCTGTGTCGGTAGTCTCTGATCGTGATGTTCGGTTAACATCCAGGTTTTGGAAGAAATTCCACGAGGACTTGGTCGGAGGTGTAGGACCCCGGTTTGTTGGGATGAGGTTGGACACCGGGTCATGGGAAGCACTGAAGTAGTGCTCAAGACTACTGGGTTGATTCAACAGGTGTGCAACCGGTTGCGGGTCGCGCAGAGCCGTCAGAAAAGCTATGCCGACCGATGACGATCATATCTTGAGTTTCAGGTGGGGGATTTCGTGTTGCTGAAGGTGTCGCCCTGGAAAGGGATCATCAGGTTTCGAAAGAGGGGCAAGCTGGGGCCTCGGTATATAGGCCCGTTCAAGATCACACCCAGGGTGGGCAAAGTAACATATCGCTTGAATCTACTAGAGGAGCTTAGCCAGATTCATAACAGGTTCCATGTGTCGCAACTTCAGAAGTGTGTCACAGACGAGGCGGCGGTTGTCTCATTGGGCGATATCCAGGTGGATGAGAGCTTGAACTACATTAAGAAGCCCGTTGACATATTGGATAGGAAGATGAAGGCTCTTCGGAATAAGGAAGTAAGACTGGTGAAAGTATAATGGCAACATCAGAAGGGCTCCGAATAGACTTGGGAGCCGGAAAAGGAGATGCGAGACCATTACCCAGAATTGTTTGGGTCAGCAGACTTCGAGGACGAAGTCTAGTTCAAGTGGGGGAGATTTGTAACACATGGTTTGAGTAATGGTTGGAAACTTGCTAATGGAGAAGTTTCATGCATGGACTCGTCGAGTTGGGAGCTAAACTCGTCGAGTAGGGTCATATTTCAGGGGCACGAATCGGAAGTGACTCGACGAGTCAGCGCTGTTTAATGAAAACCCTAATTTTTGGGTTTGCCCCTATATAAGCCTCATTAAACGCTCTTGTAGCCTCCCTTAGCATCAAAAGAGACTATGTACGGCCGCAAACTCCCTAGTGTGTGAAGTGTGTGCATTTGAGAGATTGACTTTGGGAATTTGGGAAGGAATCCAAGTTTGGAGAAGAAGAATCAAGAGGAAAACACTGGATCTAGCATCTAGTTCGTCTTGGGCATCAAATTGAGGTATGAATCTGTTACCTTAAGCCTATATTCTAATTGGGAGTTCATGACCAAACTTTGAGGAAATAGAAGCAAGCCTAGATCTGGACCTATCACAAGGATATGGTTCCATATCTGGACCTTCTCAGGCCCCAAATATCATAAAGTCGCATATTTTATTGAACTCATTCCCTCTCCATGCATAAAAACCTTGTTTGAAGGTTAGTTTTGGTGTTATGGTCATGTGAGGCTATGCATGCACGTAAAGTTTGCAACTTTACGTGATATCTTCACTAGGAGAGTATAGATCTGAAGTTTGAAACCTTAAATCCCACTGGAAAGAATCGATTACGTGAGAACTCGACTAGTCGTGCAAGTGACTCGGTGAGTCAAGAGGGTTTTCTCGTTTACGGCCAAGGGTGTATGGCCAAGGGTGTTCGGCCAAGGGTTTACGGTCAAAGGGGTACGGTTGGTGGTTTACGGCCATAAACACCAAGGAACTCGACGAGTCCCTCGGGTGACTCAACGAGTCGACGAGTTAAGCAGGGAACCCGACGAGTGAATGATTGTACTCGATGAGTCAAGGTCAATATGGACTGTTGACCTTGACTATAGACTTTGACTTTGACCAGGGTTGACCCTGGGGGTATTTATGGCACTATGCTGAGATATTTACTCATTGATTATAAACAGTTTGGGAAGAGCAGCACAGGCATACCTGAATCCAGTTTGCCAGTTCAGCCTTTGAGAGGTGAGTCTTCTCACCATACCAATGGGTTTAAGGCACCAAGGCCGGCCCATTTTGCGATAGTTGGTTTACTTGTTATGTAGAGGTGTGATATGTATTTGTGTATGATATGTGGTACAGATAGCCTTTGTGGCTAACAGTAGAGATAGTCGTATGGCTAATGGTAGAGACGGCCTTATGGCCAATGGTAGAGACAACCTTTATGGCTGATGGTAGAGATAGCCTTTGTGGCTAACGGTAGAGATAGCATCATAGCCAATTGACATGTGATATGTGGTAGAGGTAGCTTTATAGCTAATATTTTATGTGGTTTGTGTGGGGTATGCTCTAGGGGACTCGGTAAGCTTTCAGCTTACCGGTTGTGGATTTGTTTCAGGTACTTCATAGTCCAAGGGTAAAGGCAAGGCGTGGTGATGCGGCGTGCACTCCTCTCTTTTCCGATCTGGTTTGGGGGAACTCTGATGTTTTGAAAATAATAATGTTGTAATGTTGATGGTTTTGAAAACGATTATTGGAATCTTTATGTTTTATGAAAATGGTTGACTAATTAAAAATGAAAAATGTCTTTGTAAAATTTGGGTCGTTACACTTTATTAGCTCTGTTTTGCATTTTTTTTTGTTTTGTCCTTTTTAAACTTTATTTTATATGACCTTGAAATTACCTTTGTTTTCTTTGTGTTCAGCAACTGAAATTACCTTGGTTTTCTTTGTGTTCAGGTACTATAAATAGTTGAGGATTGGTTTTTATTCTTTTGAGCATATACTTGCTCGATTTGTTTTGAATTGGTGTTCATTCTAAAAGAATATGTTTGTAGATATAAGAGTTGATGAACGTGAGAATGAGACGTGAGTTCAAGATGGAGGACCTGCAATCAAGATTAAGTCACTTCTTCCAAACATTTTTTGGATACATACATCACAAATCAAAGTCAATTTTGTTGTTTTTGCGAATGGTAGCATGAGGATAGGGATACAAATGATGGTTCGATGGTAGTCCTGGTGGTAGAAGTTTGGTCAAGAAGTAATTCTCAAAGAATTCAACAATCGTATTTTTGAAACAGATTCTTAAAGAAGCAGAAAATGAAATGTAAAATGGAAACCAATTACTGAATGAAGCTGCAGATCGACCATCTATACATCAAGAATGTTTCATATAGCTTTATTTATTATTATTATTACTATTATTATTATTTTAATTTTTTTATGTATTCTTTTAGAATGACCCAAAATAGAGGTTTTGTTTTGCTAATATGAACATCTTTTAATTGTAGAATTGTTTGCTATTTTCTCTCATTCTCCTTTTTTCTTATGCATTGTTACCCATTATCATTCTCATTCTATAAGAATAATATTCTTTAATGAATGCACCTGCATATATTCCTATATTCTATGAGAATTATCATATTCTCAAAGAATGCATTGTACTTTGTGAAATTCTTGTTTGTGTTGCATATACATGTTTTTTAAGAGAATGTGTCAACGTTTCAACAAATATGATTACTATTTTGATGAAATTTTTAATTTTTTGGAATATATGCAAATGTATACTTAAAGAATGTTAATTCTAAAAAAATAACTTGAATAAAGTCATATTATATAATATTGAAAAGAGAATACGTGTTCATCGTAATATAATAGAAACCTACATTTTGATAAAAAAAAATGTAATTATCCATGATTAATTTCATAAAATAAGATAAATAAGTATTAAATAATAATTTCATCAAATTAGGATATAAATAAGGGATTTCCTTTTCTAACATAAATTAACAGACTAAAATACTCTTATAATTAATTAGATGCATTATAATATACATGTTATCCTATGTTAATAACATGTACCTTCAAATTACAACCATTCATTTTTTTAGTCCAATAGATAACAAGTGGTCATACATTCACACAATATTTATAGTTCACATTTGATCTTAACCCTATATATATAGAGGAAGGATTATTTGAGAACCTATAGTTTCCCGAGAACCCGAGAACTAAAAGTGGAGCGTTAGATCAAAATTTTTAATGGCCTAGATCAAAGATGGAAATTTCGTAATTATCATCAATTTCAATGGTATCTTAGGCTTTTTAAAAATAATCTCAGGGGCATATTAGGCAAATAATAATTATTATTCTCTAATTACTAAATTACTGATTTAAAAAACTATCACAATATCTCTCATTATTCCTCACGTCTCTCTCTCTCTCACACACACCTGATCGCGATTCCCTCCATCGTCAACATCCATAGCTGATTATGAAGTTTACGATCACTACTACATCGACGTTCACGACACTGAGGTGTGAAATCAAGGTCCTGATGACGATGGTGAACGAGACATTGAAGGTGACGGAGGCTCTAGGGCTTCAATTCGTGGAATGCTGTGAGACTTTCATGAATCGAGTGTACAAGGTGTCGTGTGAGATAAACTCTGCCCACTCTTTCGCTCCATCTCATCAGGTATAAACAAAATACGTTGGATTCAAAAGTCAATTCTCTCATCGTCAACTCTTGACTCTCGCACACACACACTTGCATCATCGGGTATTCTGTTTCTTTCTTATATCAGATTCTTCTTTGAAATCCAAACATAACCGAGATCAATTATTGATTGGTTTACCAGTTGGAGAAAGAGGGTAAGAGATGGATCGATGACGATAATTTGATGCAAAAACCATAAATGGCCATAGATACAAATTTGTAGGCATCAATTGTCGCCTTCCGATAGAACCTGCTACTGTCCTAAATGTCATCGAATTGTTTGAATTTACCTTTGTTTTCCCCAAAGAATCGAGTGTTTTGAACTCAAAATAAGGAAGGAGGAGCAGATGGCGGTTTTAGTGGTAGTTGTACGTGGTGCCACCTTGTTCATCCAGTTTTCACCAATCGCGGTTTCACCTCGTGTCTCATGTATACAGTGTTGAGCGGTCAACTTCTGAAGGCTCTGTTACTGTTGGCCAGCATAGAGTCCTCATATTTGCACAACATAAGGTAGGTATTTGTATATTTTGTATGCTTTATGCCATGTAGTCAGTCTAATTTGTTTGATCATATCCTTTTAGGCACTTCTGGACATTATCGAGAAAGACTTGTTTCATGTATATATGAAAAGGTAAGTAAGTAGTACTGGTTTTGTGTTTGTAAATAATGAGGGATATTGAAAATGTTATATGGCTTACAAACAATGTTACATATCTGCGGTTGTATGGATCTGTTGAACCAGAAAAACGGTTTGACCTTGTTAAATCTTTCAATTCAGACCCTACTATCGATGTTTTGCTTCTTACAATACATGGTAAACTAATAACTCATCTTCCATTTTCCTAAGTACTTTTTTTTACATATTTGTATGTAATCAATTATTGTTTAACAAATATGATTTTTTGGTACTAATTTTTTTAGGAAATTCAGTTTTGCAGCATAATCAGCCTGGGTCTCGTCCAGTTGGCGAGGTTGAGAAGCCGACATCTGGTAAGAAATAGCATCTTACTTCCATTTCTTCCTATAATTTCTTTTTTCTTATTAAAACATTATACTTCAAAAGATCTCCTAGCATTGTACTTTAAAAAATATATAATTAGAAGAAATCAAAGTAGGTTGATATAATCAACAAATAAATGAAAATAAGTTGCTATTTCTTGCATTTAACTCATAACTTTGAGTGATTTTTTTTAGGAAGCACAAGTTGGGGGATCTCATCAATTTTTGGTGGGTCAGATAACCGAATGTCCATTAAAGAAAACTCTTTAAGCAAACCATTTAATGAACATGTTCATACCATTGATCATATGGATTATTCATCTTCAATGATCCATTTAAGGGAGGTGTGTTATGGAAGTTATCCATAGGATTTATAAAAATATCACAAAAAATGCTAATAGTTTTCTGATTTTGTTTGGTAGCCACCAACGGTTTTGAGGCCATATGATGCGAATTCTGATCAGGAGGCTAATGAGATTAATGTTGCGAATTCATCTTCAAGTGGTAACTTTTTATATTAATTTCATTCTTATTTCTTAAGTCATAATCAACATTTTCAGTAGTTTTGTAATATTTATTTGATGATGTTGATATTATGCAGATTCTGATAAGGATAGTTCATCTGAAGATGGATTGGATGCATATGCTGATGCAGGTCATTCACAGCAGGTAATTCACCTACAAGTTGAATGTCATAAATTAAGAACTTAGATTTGTTAAAGTACTAACTCTTTTTAGATTGAATCTGAATAACTCGAAATAACTAGTGTTTTTATCTGATGTGTTTTCAAGGGAAATGTCAGAAGATTCACCTGGAATGAGTGTATTACCACAAGATGGAATGAATTTGAGCATGAACATTGCAAATCATGAACCTAAAACTGGATACACCAAATCAGGCCTGTAAAGCAAGCTTTTCCCTAGTTTCAATATAAATTCACAAAATTACCTAGTTTTAATCATGTGATTCACATATAAATCACATGTAATTCACATATGAATTATACGTAATTCACATATGAATTACATCTGATTCACATGTAATTCACATATGAATTACATGTAAATCACATATGAATTACATGTGATTCACATGTAAATCACATGTAATTCACATATGAATTACATGTAAATCACATATGAATTACATGTGATCACATGTAAATCACATGTAATTCACATGTAAATCACATATGAATTACTTGTGATTCATATGTAATTCACATATGAATTACATGTGATTCATATGTAACTCACATATGAATCATATATGAATTACATGTGATTCACATGTAATTCACATATGAATTACATGTGATTCACATGTAAATCACATGTAATTCACATATGAACTACATGAGATTCACATGTAAATCACGTCTAATTCACATATACATCATATGTAATTCATACATGAATCGCTTGTGATTCATATGTTAATCTGTATTTTTGTGAGTGTTTTTGCATCAATCAATTTTTTTTAATTTTCTTGTAGATTTGGAAGAAATTGTGGTGAATATTGAAGAGGTGAAGATGATAAATTAAAGAAAAATATGGAAATAGTGACACGAAAACATAAAAACGCTTTGAAATTTTGTACACTTTTTTGTTTTTAATATTTTTTTGTATCGAATAAAATACTTATTCTATTGTGTTTATAGATTGGTAAATAAAATGAGTTTCTTTATGATCTACTTACGAATATTATAGTATAAAAAATATGAATATATGCATTTGAAAAAATATGCATATATGCACCTAAATTTTTTTTTTTTAAATGCATTTTTTTCAAAAAAATGCAACTTTCTTTAAAAAACTTGCAGTTTTTTTATTAAAAAGTGCAGTTTTTTTTAAAAAAAAAAAAAAATTGCAGATTTTTTGAAAAAAAATGCAGTTTTTTTAAAAAAATATTTTTTTCAATTTTTTTTTCAAAAATACATGTTTTTTATAAAAAATTAAAAAATCTGCATTTAAAAAAAAACGAAAAATACTATTTTTAGAAAAATCTGAAAATTTGATTTATGATGTAAATTTTTAGACATTTATATTAATATATTAAATAACACAAAAAAATTAAACAAATGAGATTGGTAAGATGACGATCATGTCCTTAACGAATTAATTTTGATCCAATGTTCCACTTTTAGTTCTCGAGTTCTCGGAAAACTTTGAGTTCTCAACCGATCTCAACCCATATATATATATATATATATATATATATATATATATATATATATATATATATATATATATATATATAGAGAGAGAGAGAGAGAGAGAGAGAGAGAGAGAATGTAATGTTGGTTCTATGTGTCATTTGTTTCCTCCTTCTTAGGTGTTTATCCCTTGACTTTGGCTAACTTATAATCATCTCTTAATATAAGAGATAATGACTAACACTTCAAACCAAGGATATTTAGAAATAACACCTTGAACTTAACTAGTTTCAAATTATCACACCATAACTTTGGTGTGTTAACAAACTGAACCCCGATCTTTCTCTTTTGTCATTTTAGCTTAAAAAACATCTTATGTGTAACCCAAAAGACTGATGCTAATTATGGAAAAGTCACTAACTTGTTGTGAACATAGGCTTATTTCGAACACTCTTGTTCCTCCAAAAGATAATCCATTATCTCTAGATCAAGTGCGGAAACTAAATATCGTAGCATTGCCAACATTGTTACTAGATTAGGTTAAGATTAAGATATATTCTATATGCGTAAAAGTTCAAATAGGCACACTTCAAGTCCTTCATGTTCCAATTTATAACCAATACATCGACATCTTTACTAAAGGACTCCCTCGAAACACTTCCTTATTGGATCCAAATCTAAGTGTTCAGATTCTCCTCGTTAAACTCACCCGGTGGTTTATATTAGCATGTATGGTTGTCCATAATTAGAGATATAGGTATTTTTAATTTGATAAGATTCTAGTTTGTATAGGATTGTACACCATATTGCAATTTTCATGTACGAAGATCGATCGATATCTTATAGTTTCATCACTTGCTGGTTAATTAATTATGAACAAATAACGAATATTAGCATATTAATTAATAAATAATATGTTGTTTCATGACTCGCGCATTAAGGAAGGAAATTTTTTGTTTTTGGTATTTCTTCGTCAACACAATTAAACAATTACGAGACATAAACATTTCATGAACATAAAGGAGCACAGAAGCTCACTTGATTAAGAGCATAGAATACTAAACAAAAACAAGAGTGTGGGTTGGGGTAGGGGTATGATTTAGCATCTTGGTGTCTTTTTAATGCCACATTTCTTCGGTACTGCCATGGCAGCTAGAGGGTTGGCCCCAAACTTGGCTAGTTGTGGCTTGTAGCGGCACAGACATGGCAGGTTGACTCTACGCATCACCTTGCAACAGGGACGGGTGGGTGCTGGAGGGTGTGCACCTGTAATTGCAGGAAGACATTCTAACAGATCTGTTATCTCCACATTGCAAACAATGGTGCTACTAGCTGGTGCAACGCTGCTGCTAACTGATGCGATTAGTACTGCTATAATCAACACACATCCCAGGAGAACATGATTCATCTTTCCCATCTTAATTCTCTCTAGCTTTATTGGTTTGTGTGCATTCATTTTGGGGGGAGTTTATACTTTTATATATAGGAAGTGAAGTTGGAGGTATACTGGCTAATGGGCATGTTAGGGTGGCGTGTGAATCTGGGTCCGTTGTCTATGTTTGTCTTTTCAAAGGTCCGTGACCATTAAAAATTACAACATCTTAACCCGTGAACATAACACTAATAAAATATACTTTAATTGGTTAGCTTGCAAACTGAACAAGAGTCCAATTGTTACTTTGGTTATTTCTGTTTTATTGTCAGCATAACAGATCTCCATTAATTAGTTAGTTAATTAGGCATTATTTATCTATCAATTGAGTTAATTTGTGCATTATTTACATTTCAAGATCTGATTATATCTATGAAAGGAAATTTGAAGAATTCAATTTATTTCTTTGGGGATCTGATAACATTAAAATTAAAGAAAAATAAGATCTTGCAGCAATCGACTGAACGCCCGTATTTTTTTGCTCAATCTTGCGTTCCCTCTTTGACATGACATTCAGTGCATCGTTTTCAGTTTATTCGATTAATTCGGATCACCACAAGATCATTTCCATACGTACGTTCAATACAACAGTTTTTGGCCTTGTTGATTTCTCTTTCTTCAATCTAACAATAATTTTTCCACAAAACTACGTATGCATCTCTTTTATGTAAAACTGGTATTCTTTTCTTTTACTGGGTGATATCTATCCATGAACATCTTTTCCTTCGTCAAGGCTTCTAAATTCGGTGGCGTAACCCTATAGCTAACCCGTCAGCACTTGCTGGAATTCTTTTTCTTTATCCATAGAGATCGAGGTTAATTAATTTCTTGATTATTCTGTACTTCACCAATCCACAATTTATTCATTCTTTAAGACTTATTGTTTGTGAATTTTAGTTCATCATCGTTCATTGAAATTCATTCCTGACAGGTCTAAAGATCACCATTTTTGTAATGTAACCCTTGATTTGTTTTATTATTATTATTATTTAAAAAAAAAAAACTTTGAATTTCCTTCTTTTCTAATTCTTTATGCTTTAATTAAAGTCTTGACAAAAGAAACGTTTGTAAAAGATGAGGTTTTTGACGTTGTCAGATTGTGAGACAAGATGGGTGATGACGACAAGGACTCAGGGCACGATGACATGTCTGATTCGTCTTGTAATGCAACTGAGGATGAAGATGAAATACGTATACAATTGGGTCCCAAGATGAGCATCAGAGAGCATTTTGAGAAGGACAAGGTTGGTGTTTGTTAAGTTGTAGATTTGTAAATATATCGCGTTGTTTATGTTTTTCTTGATTATATGTGTGTTGTTATTTAATTTCAGGATGATGAGAGCTTGAGGAGATGGAAAGAGCAGTTGCTTGGAGGTCTTGATGCCGCCCATGTTCAAGGTAATTGATTTCGTCACCATGCATATATATGTAGCTAGCTAGGTCAAGATCTCTGATAATGAAGCTGATAAGAAATTTTTTTTTAATTGCTCAAAAAAAAAAAAAATTACATATATAGAGCATGAGGAAGCAGATGTGAAGATACTGAGCCTTACTATCGTTTCTGATGGTAGACCTGATATTGTTCTTGAGATCCCAGAGTCTGGGAACCCCAAGGAGCGCCCTTGGTTTATCCTAAAAGAAGGCTGCAAATACCATTTAAGATTCAGCATCAAGATCAACAACGACATAGTTTGTGGGCTCAGATACACCAACACAGTCTGGAAAACTGGTATCAAGGGTAGGTAGTAGGTACATTAGCTACTCTCTTTCTCTTTCGATTCATACATGTTAATAATTGGGCTTAATTAAAATTGTTGATGGTGGATGTTATATATATTGTAGTTGAACACCGGAAAGAAATGCTTGGAACCTTTAGCCCTCAACCAGAGCCTTACGAACATGAGATGCCCGAAGAGACAACTCCCTCTGGTATGTTTGCTAGAGGATCATATTCCGCAAAAACCAAGGTACGTACGTACGTAATTAATTCATCATATATCATTCATCTGCCTTCATCTTTGATCGATCGATCCGTTAATTGGTTTCTACGAACGCTGTATATATCTCCAGTTTGTGGATGACGACAACAACTGCCACTTGGAGCTCAACTACGCTTTTGAAATCCATAAAGAGTGGGCCAACTAGACATGACAACAAGGCTGGCCAGGGTGGCCAGGGTGGCTGGATTTTGATAAATTCAAAACTTTTTTAGGCTAATGGATACTGTATGCCCATCTGCTATATATATGCCGAGTGTTAGCCGTTGGTTTCTCTAGGGTTTTAGATTGTTGCAAGCCATTTTCCGAAAGCTGGTTTTGGAGGGGCTATTTGAACTCTCAAAATGCATGTAGTTAATCAACATTTATTCATTTAAGTTGGATGATATCAATATGTGTTTTGTACCAAGTAATACGTAAAAATGCTTGGGCTGGGGTTAGGAATTATGTGTTGCAACTTCAAACTATTTTACAAAATACATGGACACCAATGATTCCCAAGTTCAAATCTTATTATTTTTAAGCTTCAATTAAATCGATCAAGATCTTGTACGTCTAAATCTAATCTTTTTTATAGCCGGCGTAAGAAAGGAGGCCCTTCAAATCTTATTAATTTTAAGCTTCAATTAAATCGATCAAGATCCTGTACGTATATATCTAATCTCTTTTATAGCTGGTGTAAAAAAGGAGGCCCAAAGTTTATATAACTAATCATATATACTCTTGAGGCGAGCATATTCAAATAAAACTATTTGGTTTAATATAGAGATGTCAAAACCACTCGTAGGACCCCAAGTCCATGAGACCCTGTTTCTGTTTCTGTACAAGATGTATTTTTACAATGTTTCGGGTTTGGGGGCTGGATGCCCCGTCTCAAATATATCATGACCCTCTAAAATAATTATTCTATTTTTAATTATTTTTATTTATAAAAAGAAATATTAAACTTAAAGTAACCATAGTGTAATTATATCTTTTGTATTTAAATAATTAGTATAATATGTAAGGTTAAATGAAATAAATGACTAAAGCATAGAGTAAACACAGTTAAACATGTAAACGGGGGATTTCAAGTCAAATGGGGTTAACGTTGGTTTGATTTGGAGGAAACACAGGGGTGATGGAGATTTTAGGGACGGATCGGGGGGAGTGGCAAAACGGGGAATTTCAGGGTGATGGTGGGGGAAATGGAAACAAGGGATTTCAAGGGCAGGGACAATTAAGGCTTCCCCCGTTCCGTTTGGCCCTATTGAAATCTTTACTTTAATACTCGGTATATATATTTCATAAAACATAAGTAAAAATGAATAATAAAATAGAATAAACTAAAGTTTGTTTGGCTATTGGGAAAATCGTATATATGCAAGATGGATTGGGTCGAACCTCCAGAAGAAGAATCTAATGTGTTGTGTAACACACACATGAGGATGGATAGGGTAATGCTTCTGTTGGGATGCAAACCCAATCCCACATCGGTAAAAAAGAGAAACTATATGCTAGCATATAAGGCGATAGGTAATACCGTCTACCACCAATTGGTTTTAAAAAATGGAACCTCATTGTTCTTCTATGTTGAGCATGGTTGGGCTAGTAGTGATCCTAACAAGTGGTATCAGAGTTGCGGTTTGTATTGCTGTGATTGAAGATGTCTACTCACAAGTTTGATTTGGAGAAATTCGATGGTTCAAATGACATCACATTCTGGAAGGTGAAGATGAAGGCTCTTCTGGTCCAACAAGGATGTACAGCGACACTGGAAGGAGAGGCAACACTGCCTAAAGAGATGGCGGCTGAAAAGAAGATGGACATTCTGACAAAGGCACATAGTGCCATTCTGTTAAGCTTAACAGATGAAGTAATGAGGGCAGTCGTGGATCAAACAGTTGCTTCTGGGCTCTGGGATAAACTTTGTGACAAGTACCATAACATCTCACTGACGAACAGGTTGTATCAGAAGCAAAGGTTGTATACTCTCAGAATGTATGAAAGTACTCAAGTGAAAGATCATTTGGATAACTTCAATCGCATCATCTAGGATCTACAAGGGGTTGATGTGAAGATTGAAGATGAAGATCAGGCGCTCATTCTCTTATGTTCTCTTTTGAACCCATATGAGAATTTCATTGATACTATGCTTTATGTTAGGACAACGATCACTGTGAATGATGTGAAGGATTCTCTGATGTCCTAGGTACTAAAAAGAAAAGTTTTAGATGGAGAGGAGGTATCCAGTTTCGGTTTGTTTACAGGGAAAGGAAGGACAGAAAAGAGGAAATGGGGAAACAGAGGGAGATCACGTTCAAAATCGAAGTATAAAGGTTCATCGAACGCAAAATGTTATAACTATAAGGAGAAGGGACACTTCACGCGAAATTTTCCACAACTGAAGAATGGGAAGTTCAAGAGTGAATCAAGCAGCAATGACATTGTTGTTGTGGTTCAAGAAAGTTCTGATGAAGGGGACGATGGTGATGTACTGACTGTGAGTACATCAAGTTCTGTTGATGCTTGGGTCTTGGATTCTGGAGCATCCTATCACATGACGTATAATCGTGACTGGTTCGACTCCTTCAAATAATGGGATGGTACAGTCAAGATGGGTGATGATTAGGTGAGCAGTATCAAAGGTAGTGGCACGGTACATATCAAGATGTATGATGGCATGGTCAGGAAGTTAAATTGATGGTACGTTCTAGAACTTTGAAAGAATTTAATTTCTTTTGGCACATTGGATAAGAATGGGATGAGGTACGCTGATGAAGGTGAGTGGGTCAAAGTGACCAAAGGTTTTCTTGTTATAATGAAAAGGAAGATGAATCGTAGAGGGATCTATATCTAAGAAGACAGTATGGTTATGGGAACGGTGGCTATCTCCCAATCCTTGAGTGAAGGTGATGAAAAGACGGAGTTGTGGCATCGTAGGTTGGGGGACATGAGTGAGAAGGGCATGTCAGTTCTAAGTAAACAATGACTACTTGGTGGAGAGGCTACTAGAAAGATAAATTTTTATAAAGCTTGCATCAAGGGAAATCATCGCAAAGTGAAGTTCGGTACTGGTCATCACACAAGCAAGGAAACCCTGGAGTATGTTGACTCAGATCGGTGGGGTCCTCCACCAGTGAACTCTCAAGGACGATGCTCATACTTTGTGACATTCATTGATGATTATTCAAGGAAGGTTTGGTTGTACTTTTTGAAGACCAATGATGAGGTTTTTGGTAAGTTCAAGGAGTGGAAGACCTGTTGGACAAGGTGTCTAAGTCCATAACTATTTATGGTATGTACTTGACCCGACCCGACATGGTCCATTTGGGTTGCATGGCACCATGCAATTGGATAAACTAAAATGAGAGAAATAACACTTATGGTTTATTAATATATTATAAGTTCTAATATATTAATAATATTATTTAATTAGTTTGATCAAGAATTAATTTAGAATTAATTAAGTGATCAAAAGATAACTAATTAAATATATGGGTAGATTATGTAAATCTTCCATATCTTATATAGTGGGCTAAGAGGCTCCATGGATTATCAAGTTCGGTTCCACCCATAGGATGCTCCATGGATGCTCCATGGGAGTTACAAACCCATGGGTCATGGAAATGAAGAGTCATGACACATTAGGGTTTACATGGTGTAACCCTAGATGTGTCAACACTATATAAGAAACTCATTCTCCACCAAAATTGTCTACACTAAGAAACAAGAGGGCTAGAGCCGATTTTGCAAGTGTAAGATTCTCTCAAAGTTTACTCCTTTGCATTTGGTGTTGTGTGAAGCATTTGAGGCATCACACTTGGGGTGCTAGGCTCACAAGGTTTCAAGGATCATAATCAACAACAACGTAAGTTATTCTATCTTTCATTCAAGTTAAAAATGTTCCCCATGTATGCTAGATAGGAATATAACCTTGGAATTCAACTTTGCATGATTATTAGACAAACATAGATCCAAGGTTATTAGGGTTGCATGTACACTTAGGAAGTGTTAGAATGCTCAAAACCCATCAGTGGTGTCAGAGCCTAGGTTTGTTTGTTGTTTTTTTTTTTGTGTGTAAACAGCTTGAAAAAAAAATCGTTAAATTACAAGTTTTTTTTAAGTATAATTTTTGATTCTTGAAAGTGTTCATATTCATGTTCTTGAACTTATGAAGATTAGATGATCATAGGAATTGTTTGTAACCTTCATGGTAGTTTAATTCATGATCATAATGTGTTTTAATGGAGTTCCATAACTTGTCCTCAAGTTATGGAAAACCAAAAGTCTCACTTTTATTAAAGCCATTAAAAGAACACAAGAGTTATAAAAATGAAGAGTCTTCATTTTTATTACTCAATTAATTCATAAGTTATAAGAAATGAAAAGTTTTGGAAGTTTACAAAACTTGCCCTCAAGTTTTGGAACATGTAAAGTCTTGATTAAAACTTTAGTTCCAACCCTTAGAATTTTAAAAGTTAAAATTCAACCCTTATACTTTATAATATTATAAGTTACTAATATATATATGTATAACGTCAAGTCGTCTTACCGCTAGTACGCCTCATTCACAAAGCTGGTCTATAAGGGGGGTATAAGGTTGTTGCCTATAAAATGGCAACTTAATGGGTGTCCACTCTCACCCACCGCTTCCTTGATCGGTGGAGGGTCGTTAGTCGAACGGGTAAGACAAGGACTTATAAATTCTTATTAAAAGTATGATGAATATTATAAAGTAACTAAATGCTTTTATTAAATTCTCAATCTTAGTTACTTTAGGAAAATGTGAATAAGGTGCTAATCCATGAAATTACACTTTACACTTTGTTTAAGTCGTTGGTGGAGCGTGTGTGGTTAACCGGCACACTAACTTGGACTTAACAAGGTAGGTAAAGGGTGACTTAAGGTTTACCATAGCATCGGTGGAGCGTGTGTGGTTTACCGGCACATCGATTGAGTGATAAACCTTGAGGGTACCAAGTGATTTGCATGGTTACCTCACACCTCGTTTTGTGATCCTCGGTATCCTAGTCACAAAACTTGGAGGGCACACTCGAGATTGAAACATGCCTTTGAAAAGTTCATTGAATCTCAAAAGAATCTAGGAATTTATAAGAACCAATTAAAAACCTAATATTTATATTTCGTTTTTCATGGTGGAAATTGGTGAATCGTCATTCACCTACCTTTCAAATATGTTATAGCTTGGATTACGGCATACCTCTTCTAAGTTATAATATATTGTGATTGGATCCTAGCCTTAATATTACATTTGGGTGTTTTATTAAGGACTCTCTTAATATCTAAACTAATCTTGTTCTCTTCTTTCAGATGTCTTCAAACAATGCTGCTTCTGGCTCTAATCCTAATGGCTCCTTTACCCTTATGAACTTGTGTGGGAAAGTCACTTTTGATGGATCCAACTTCAATGAATGGATCAGAAACATCAGGATGATTACCCGCTACGAGGACAAAGAATATGTCCTTGACAAGGAGCTTAAGGAGATTGATGAGACCACTGCAACTCCCCAGGAGATCGCTGACTTCCGGGCACATGAAAGGGATGCTACAAAAGTGGCATGCATCATGTTGGCCACCATGACAGCGGAACTCCAAAAGTCCTATGAGGACTTCTACCCTTTTGAAATGCACCAAGATCTGATGGAAAGATATCATCAAAGTGCACGACAAGAGAGGTATGAAATCATATGCTCTATCATAACAACCATCATGAAGGACGGGGAATCTGTCACGAGCCACATGCAGAAAATGCAAAGGTATGTGGATCGGTTGCTGAAGCTTAATGTGAACTTCCCTGAGGAGCTTGCAATAGATATCATTTTGCACTCCTTACCATCGTGCTATGATCAATTCCGCATGACATATCACATGAATAAGGAAGAGGTCACACTCAGCAAACTTCAGGGACTCCTCAAGACCGCAGAAACAGGTCTTAAGGGTAAGTCAGTTGTTAACACTCCTACTCCAAACTCCGCCCCGGTTTTGGCAATCGGGAAAGGTAGAGGGAAGAAGAGAAAGAGCTCTTTGAAGGGTACCAAGGCTAGGACCCTTGATGGCTCTTCTTCAAGTGGAACCAAGAAAGGTTTTGTCACTCCTTCTTCTGACCCTAAAGAGGCTGAATGCTTCTATTGCCATGAAAAGTCACATTGGAAGCGGAACTGCCCAAAGTACCAGCAAGATGTGAAGGATGGGAAAGTTAAACCCAACCATGCAGGTATTTACACTATCTTATCTAATAACTCACCCCATTCTAACTATTGGGTCCTTGATACCGGTTGTGGTATTCATATTTGTTCTGATTTGCAGGGACTAAGAAGAAGTGAGAATGTGGAGCATGGAAGAATAACCTTAATCATGGGGAATAGGAAAGCTTTACCTGTCACCAAGATTGGAGTTTATACTTTATCGCTAAGTAGTGGGTTTAGTTTAGATTTGAATAAATGTTGTTATTCGCCAGAAATGGCAAGAAATATTATTTCCTTTCATGCATTGTATAAACAAGGTTTCACCTTTTCATTTGATAATGAAGTTGGTTCGATTAATGCTTTCTTTAATAATGTTCTTTATTTTAAAGCATTACCTTGTGATGGTGTGTATGAAACTGTATTTGTGGTTGATAACTTAGGAAATAATGTATTGTGTATTGATTCTGTTAATGATAATAACTTGGATAAAGCATCATTATGGCATTGTCGTCTTGGATATATAAGCAAGAAACGCATAGGCCAACTCCAAAAGGATGGAGTATTGGAGTCATTTGACCTAAAGTCAGATGATAGTTGTGAATCATGCTTACTTGGAAAAATGACAAAGTCACTCTTCACAGGTTCTTGTGAGAGGGGTGAAGGTTTGTTGGATCTTATACACACGGATGTGTGTGGGCCCTTCAAACATGCCACAAGGGATGCTAATCGTTATTATTTGACTTTTACTGATGATTACAGTAGATATGGATATGTCTACTTAATCAAGCATAAGTCAGAGACTTTTGAGAGGTTTAAAGAGTTTAAACAGGAAGTCGAGAATCAATTGGGCAGGAACATTAAGATGCTTCGATCCGATCGAGGTGATGAGTATCTTAGTTCAGAGTTCCTCGACTATCTTAGGGAATGTGGGATTGTCTCACAATTGACACCTCCCAGGACACCGCAGTTGAATGGTGTAGCTGAGAGGCGTAATCGAACCTTGTTGGATATGGTTCGTTCCATGATGAGTCGAGCTTCGCTACCAATCTCATTTTGGGGGTATGCCTTAGAGACTGTCGCCCATATCCTTAATCTAGTTCCCACAAAGAAAGTTGCCGAAACTCCTCATGAGATGTGGACTGGTAAAGTACCCAAACTAGACCACATTAAGATTTGGGGTTGCGAGGCTTTCGTGAGACGCGAGACTCATGATAAGCTCGAACCTCGAAGTGAGAGGTGTATTTTCATCGGCTACCCACAGAAATCCTTTGGCTACTTCTTCTACAGACCTAGTGAGAATGTGGTCTTTGTAGCTAGGAGGGCTTTCTTTCGAGAGAGAGAGTTCATAAGCCAAGGAGACAGTGGGAGGCAAGTTGACCTGGAAGAAATTCAAGAGTCAAGTGGTGAAGGAACTTCAAACCCTAGCACTCAACTTGAGGAGGAAACTTCTGTTGAGCCAATTGACAAGTCTGTACCTCTGAGGCGTTCCACAAGGGTTAGGAATGCACCTGAGCATTACTATGGATTCCATATTACTGCGGAAGGTGATACACTTATTAGTGATGAGACACTGATAGGTCTGGATGAACCTAACAGTTACGCGGAAGCCATGGCAGGCCCTGAGTCAGCCAAGTGGAAAGAGGCAATGAACAGCGAGATACAGTCCATGTATGACAATCAAGTTTGGAACTTGGTTGAGAATGTACCAGGTCGTAAGACTGTAGGGTGCAAATGGATCTTCAAGAAGAAGACCGACATGGATGGTAATGTACACACTTATAAGGCACGACTGGTTGCAAAGGGTTTCTCACAAACTCCGGGAGTTGATTATGATGAGACCTTTTCTCCAGTGGCCAAGATTAAGTCTATTAGGGTTCTGTTAGCCATAGCCGCATTTCATGACTATGAAATATGGCAAATGGATGTCAAAACCACTTTCCTTAATGGAAAGTTGGCTGAGGATGTTTACATGAGTCAGCCAGAGGGTTTTGTCAATATAGAGTACCCTAATAGAGTGTGTAAGCTTGAGAAATCCATTTATGGGTTAAAGCAAGCACCTCGCAGATGGAATCTTTGCTTTGATGAGAAAGTCAAGGAATTTGGCTTTTCTAGGAGTGAAGATGAATCTTGTGTATATGTCAAGGCTAGTGGTAGTATAGTTAGCTTTTTGGTATTGTATGTGGATGACATACTACTCATAGGAAATGACATCCCAACTCTGCAGGAAGTTAAGTCCTGGCTTGGGAAGTGTTTCTCTATGAAGGACCTAGGAGAAGCTGCCTATATTCTAGGGATAAGGATCTTGAGAGACCGGAGTAAAAGACTAATTGGACTTAGTCAGAGTACTTACTTGGATAAGGTGTTGAAGAGATTCGGCATGCAGGACTCCAAGAAAGGAGAGTTACCCATCCAGAGTAATGCCAGATTGAGTAAGACACAAAGCCCTAGTACTGAGGCTGAGATAGCAGAAATGAGTCGAATACCTTATGCTTCGGCTGTAGGATCGATCATGTATGCTATGACGTGTACTCGACCTGATGTAGCCTTTGCTTTGAGCATGGTTAGCAGGTATCAGGGGAACCCTGGCAAGGCACACTGGACTGCGGTAAAGAATATCCTCAAGTACCTACGGAGGACTAAGGACTGGGTCCTTACCCTCGGTGGGAGTGAAGACTTGAGAGTTGTAGGGTATAGTGATGCTAGCTTTCAGACTGATAGGGATAATTTCCGCTCTCAGTCAGGCTGGGTCTTTACCTTAAATGGAGGAGCAATTTCTTGGAAAAGTTCCAAGCAAGAGACAGTGGCTGATTCAACTTGCGAATCAGAGTATATAGCAGCTAGCGAGGCAGCAAAGGAGGTGATATGGCTGAAGAACTTCATTGGAGACCTTGGAGTTGTACCAGCTATTAAAGAGCCAATGGAAATTTTCTGTGATAGTGAAAGTGCAGTTGCCTTAGCCAAGGAACCAAGGGATCACGGGAGATCCAGACACATCGACAGAAAATACAATTTCATCAGACATCGAATAGAAGAAGGACTCCTCGTGGCAAAGAGGGTATCATCGGATGAGAATCCAGCAGATCCCCTCACGAAGGGACTGACTCGGGTTAAGCATCTCCAGCATGCTCGGAGCATAGGGCTGAAGGATGATATTAGATTTAGTAGTTAGATAACCTTGAAATTTGTAAAGTGTAATTGACATTAGATGATGAATAAAAGGTGTTTTATTTATGAGTAAAGTGTTGCTATCTCTTGTCGATCGTTTACTATATTTCTTTTGCATGTTTTGACTTCCAGAATAATTATGTTTGGTATATCATATTATTCGAACCTCCACAGTCGGTCATATGTCGGAAGTAGGTATGAATCAAGACTGTCATGATTGGTTGCAGAGGTCTAAGTTGTTGGACATGGCTACAATACTCATGAGTGCTCATAAGTTCTGAGCATTGGACTCAACCCACGCTCACTGGAATCACTTCATGGAATTTATCTCGAGTGATCGTGAGACGGTAATATCATACAAGTCTTCAAACCTAGAGATATGATTTGTTACTTATGAGTTGGTTATGCATTGATTGTACGTTAACGCATTGGTAACTCGATGTTATAAAACGTGCTTTTGTGTATAATTCAATGAGTGGTAGAACAAACATATGAGTCGAAGTTTATCTGTTCCTTCTTGGATTAGAAGCTGATATTTGGGCCCCTCGATGATTTTGTTTTGACCTATGTACCGGGCCCGGTCAGAACTAAGTTGATGTGTTCAATTAAGTTCTTTGTCAAACAAATCGGAAATCGAGAAACAAATTGCTGGACAATAAGTAAGACAATGTTCCATGTATTTGTCCGGCTGATATCTAGAACAGAGGATTATATGATCACTTATCTTAAATGGCGTGTCATCATCTTCTCAGTTCCGAGAGACCTTGAAAGAGCTACGATTGCCGATCGGTTCCTGAAGTATTGCAGTTATAGTTATTAGACTTATCCAAGTGGGAGACTGTTGGACAAGGTATCTAAGTCCATAACTTATTTGGTATATACTTGACCCGACTCGGCATGGTCCATTTGGGTTGCACTTCACCCAAACTGTTTATGGATAATTTTATGAGAATTATATACTTACGATTTATTAATATATTATAAGTTATAATATATTAATATAAAGTCATGTTATTTAATTAGTTTTAATCTTGAATTAATTATGAATTGATTTAGTGATTAAAAGGAAGACTAATTAAATCATGGGCTATTATATTTATATGGTGTGGGCTAATACTCATTTGTTAATGGGCTAAGCTTATATGGAAGTCCATGGATGATCCATGGAGCTTTTAACCCATGGATCCTTGGAAGAGAAAAAGACATGGGTTATTAGGGTTTCACCCTAACCATGCACACTATATAAACAAGCTTATGTTGCATGAAAAATACCCTAGTGTGTGTGTAATAGTGGTGGCCGATTTCTAAGTGTTAGTATACTCTCTCATACATTTTCCAAGTTTGTGGTGATTTGTGATTTCCATTTGAGGCATTCACATTATTGGTGCTTGGCTCTCAAACTCCAAGGAATCAACAATCAACAAAAGGTATGTAATTCATCTAGTCCTTTTATGTTTAAAAGTACCCCATGCCATGCTAGATAGGTTATAAACCTTGGAAATTAATATTTTGCATGTACCTTAGACAAACATAGATCCAAGGTTTATTAGGGTTGCATGTACACTTAGGAAGTGTTAGAATGCTCAAAACCCTACAATGGTATCAGAGCCTAGGCTTGTTTGTTTGATACTTGATGCAAAATAGTGATAAAAAGTCGTTTTTTTGCTGTCTGACTGATGAACTCGCCGAGTCCATGGGGGGACTCGCCGAGTTCATGTGTAAACTCATCCTACTCGCCGAGTAGGTTCGTGCACTCGGCGAGTAGGAACCTCAGAATGCAGATTTTCGACTTTTGCTGCTGGAAATGGACTAGAAACATTACCCTAAACTGTTTTGGTGTTTTAAAACTTGTTTTAGTTGGTGTAATGGTAGTTTTAATCCATTTACAATAGCTTATATCAAAATTCATGCTTTGTATGTGTTCATATAATTCTTAAAACTTTGATGATCATGTTCATGTTCTTATGAATTTAGAAGATGATAGGAATTATTTGCTGAATTGTTTAGGATTAATTCTTGATCATTTATGTGTTTTAATGGAGTCCATAATTTGTCCTCAAGTTATGGATATCCAAAGGTCACTTCTTTTAAACACACACTTAAAACACATAAGTTACATAAAATGAAGAGTCTTCATTTTTATGAACCTTTAATTCATAAGTTATGAAATGAAAAAGTTTTGGATAGTTACAAAACTTGCCCTCAAGTTTTGGAATTTGTAAAGTTTCACACACTTTAATAAACTTTAATTCCAAACCCTTAGAGTTTTAAAAGTTAAAATTCAACCCTTATACTATTTATAACATTAATGGTTTATTATTATATATGTATAAGATCAAGTCGTTTTACCGTTAGTAGGCCTCATTCACGAAGCCGGTCTATAAGGGGGGTATAAGGTTGTTGCCTATAAAATGGCAACTTAATGGGTGTCCATTCTCACCCACCGCTTCCTTGATCGGTGGAGGGTCGTTAGCCGAACGGGTAGGACAATGACTTTAAATTCTCATTAAAAGTATAATGAATATTATAAAGTAACTAAACCTTTTATAAATTCCCAATCTTAGTTACTTTAGGAAAATGTGAATATGGTGCTAAGCCATGAAATTCACACTTTGTACCTTACCAAGTCGTTGGTGGAGCGTGTGTGGTTAACCGGCACACTAACTTGGACTAGTAAAGATCACGAAGGGTGACTTAATGTTTATCATAGATTGGTGGAGCGTGTGTGGTTAACCGGCACATCGATTAGGTGATAATATTAAGGGTACCAAGTGAGTTTGCATGGTTATTCACACCTTGTTTTGTGATCCTCGGCATCCCAATCACAAAACTTGAAGGGCACAATCGAGATTGAAACATGCCATTGAAAAGTTCAAATGAATCTCAAAAGATCTAGGAGTTTCAAATCCAATTAAAACCTAATAAATTATTTCGTTTTTCATGGTGGAAATTGGTGAATCGTCATTCACCTACCTTCAAATATTTTATTGCTTGGATTACGGCATCCCCCTTCCAAGTTATAAAATATTGTGTTGGGTCCTAGCCTTAATATTTCATATTGGGTGTTATATTAAGGACTTGAATCAACTAACTTGATTTTCTCCCATTGTAGATGTCTGGTTCAGACAACTATGATCTTCCCAAATCGCTTAAAACAAGCTTTCCTCTTGAAGATGATGTCCCTCAACATCATGCTTCACTCCCCCCACCTCCTCCATTTATTCTCACTGACCCACAAGCCCAAAGACTTGAAAGGTTCAAGATCACTCAAGCTCTACTAGAAATGAAACATAAAGATGGAAGACCTGTGTGCACTCATGTCTTAGGAATGAAGTCACACATAGACAGGTTGAGAATGTTGGGTGCTGTTATTTCAAGGAAGTTCGCTGTTGACTGGGTTCTTCAGTCACTTCCTGAGTCGTATGGTGAGTTTATTAAAGACTACCATATGACAGATCCTGACATAACCCTAATAGATCTTTCTTATTTGCTTGTTGCTGCTGAATCAGCAATGATTTAGCGCAATGGTCAAGCAAACATTGATGGAAAATCTATTTCTCAAACTTCCATGGACATGGACAACGGTAACATTGGAAGTCCAGAAAAGCTTTCTCGTCCCAATGGAAGGGGATCGGCCTTGGTCAACCCGGTTGACCAAAAGGTAAAGGGAAAGGCTAAGTCTGTGATTGTCTCGTGTACCATTCCCAAAGAGTCTATATGTTTTTATTGTCATGAGAAGGGACATTGGAAGCGAAGCTGCCCTGAATACCTGAAATATTTGAAAGCAAGTAGAGACAAAATGTTTGACTCGGCTTTAGGTAAGTCCACTATCTAACTTTGTTAAAGTTCCTAATTGTTGATTCTTATTACATGATGTGACTAGGTTGCATCTTGATGTTTAGCAGGATCGAGCAAAAGGAAGGTTAAAAGAAGAGTGTGTTGAATCTGATCACGAAGATGGATTTCTATCGCATGGTTCGAGGATCAGATTTTTGAGCCACTACTTAAAAGTTATGATAGATTGCTAAGAAATATGTAATAGCATAGTTTTCATTTAA
Source organism: Lactuca virosa (assembly GCF_052849685.1). Lineage (NCBI taxonomy): Eukaryota > Viridiplantae > Streptophyta > Magnoliopsida > Asterales > Asteraceae > Lactuca > Lactuca virosa. Next base: position 289,357,816 of record NC_136432.1, on the reverse strand, counting down.
AGTTGCATTGTAAGGAATATTTTTCCGCATTTTAATAAAGAAATAAAAGTTTTGTTTAGTTTATTTTATATTATATCCCCTTACAATGGCATTTATGGAAAATTGATGTTTGTATGTTTCTAGCAATATTGGAAATATGAGTTTGATTCTCTCATATGTGGTAGTGTCTGAATTTACCAAATGAGGAAAGGTTCTCATCACCCAAGCTTCAGTTAGACAGAAACTTGGAATCATACAAGTTGTATTGTATGATGAATGAGAATTTTCATCTTTGTAAAATTGAGACTAATTCATTGATCACATGCATATGTGAGTCAATTAAAGGACTAAGGAATTAGGTACATTGGGTGTGTGCTGGTCAAGGTCCACCACAAAGATCAATTCGTCATGATTTACTAAAGATTAGTAAATATGGTTATACTTATAAGGTTAAGTATAATTCTGTAACATTGGAAAAGTTTCAATGTATGGCAGAACGGATGAGAAGAATCAAATTTGGCAGAAAGATAAAAGTTTCTCAAATCTGAAAAGATGGGAGAGTACTTTAGTATCATGTTTTTATGATCATCTTAATGATTATGAAACCATATCACAAATTCATACTCTAAGGACATCTTAGTGCATTGTTATGACTAAGATGAGGGGTCGTGAATTGTTGGAATGGTTAAAATCAAAAAGATGGATCATACATGTTTTTATGATCATCTTAATGATTATGAAACCATATCACAAATTCATACTCTAAGGACATCTTAGTGCATTGTTATGACTAAGATGAGGGGTCATGAATTGTTGGAATGGTTAAAATCAAGAAGATGGATCATACTTCGTTCCAAAACAACTCTTAGAGTCATAATCCAAGATTGTAACATTGAGTGACATAAAGTAAGGTTTAAAACACTTATCAAATGTAGTGTAAAATGTTTTCTACTCCTGTACATTTGAAATTGGTAAGTTGTGATGTCTTGGATAAGACAAAGACCAACTAAGACCAATTGTGTGAAGTGTTTATCTTGATAAGAATCTGCACTATCCCTTGAATATTTGTTTTGTCAAGGAATGGTTCTTGACTAGGGAAACTTATATGTCAAGAGGACAGTGGGAGTCTTAAAGATCCTGAAAGGATTTCAAGATTTAATAAAGAGTAAAACCTGAGTTTTATCACTAGCACACGACTTAAGGTTTGAAACCTATTAAGTTGACATAATTCTTGTTTCTGTGTCTGTTCCTATTAAGTTGACTATGCATATGAGTTCTGTTAGTTCTAAACTGTGTGCATAACAGCTTGGAAGCATTGGTGGGCCTTGTGCTACCAGATGACAAGAAATTAAGATTGAACAAGTTCAATCCATGTAAGGCTGAATTTGTTACTAACCTTGTCTTGTGATTATGGTTTTGACAAATTCACATGGATAGGAACTCATACACCATAAAATCTAAGTGTCATAAGGTTTCTCTCCGATTCATGAAAATGATGGTGAGGAAATGCTTTCACTAAGAAGATTTTAAGTAGATAGCAATTGTGATGTTTGCATTCTCAAAGTCGTTAGTGGAGCGTGTGTGATTAACCGGCACACTAACTTGGACTTGTGAGAAATGGCAAAGGTCTAAACAATTATGACTATGATTACGGCATCCCTTTTCATAGTTCTGGAAATTGTTTAGACACACATGTGAGCTATCTAAGAAAGGTTGTACGAATCTAAATTTCAGAAGTCCAGCTGATTTCTGGAAATATGTCAGAGCTAGTGGGAGCATAAGTGTTATGCTGATAATCATCATGTTAGTGGGAGCATGATTATTATGTTTAGTGTTGCAAGTTAGCAATGTTAATTATAGAAAAACAAAAGTTTCAATTCGTAAAGTTGTAGGGGTTGAAAAAGTTGTTTTGCTATAATTAAGGGAGAGGAAATTATACTTCATTTCAATTCTAAAAGCTTAGATTGAGTTTTAATCATCTTTAGTCAAGGATATATATATATATATATATATATATATATATATATATATATATATATATATATATGAATTTTATGTTGGAATGGTTCAACATAAGGAAATTCTATATATATTGCGTTCTCAAATTCGATTATGATCACGACATCCCTCTTCATAGTCGATTTTTGAAAACATGGAAAATAAAAAAATATTGTAGCAAAAGACTGATCCAGTATCAGGTCTTTATGTGAGACATCGTGAATCGTGTCCCATATGCTTCGGGTATAGGATCGGTCACATGTGCTATAATATTCATCCGTTCTAAATTTTTCAAAATGCTTAGAGCATTAAGAGGGAAAAAGGAATAGAACCGGATATGACTAAAATGATTAAGCAATTGTCGAGGACAATCTAAGGTTCACCAAAGATTGGTTGCTCAGGGACAGTTGGAAGTATGATGTAAATTGTTGGAAAGGACCATATTGACATATTCTGAAAAGAGGTAACTCTTGTTCGGAAGTGATAGTCGAAATGGGACTATGGAAATGTCTCCATAGGTGGAAGTTGTTCAAACTGTGTAAGATTAGAAAACCTTAGTGCAAGAAGGATGTTCAAAGCAATGTACTTTGAATATGAGACTTCGTTTCCATGGAATTGATCTCCTTTGGAATTCTCTGTAATGACTGATGACAAGGTTTTGGTGACCTTGTGCATAATCATTACGAAAGGATCAGTGCATATAAGTTTAAAATCTAACAGATTTTTGGTAAATGGTAGGAATTGGGAATTCTTACATTTACAATAAGGATTTGGGATTGTGAAATGAGCATCATTGGAATCATGTTCAATTGATCTATTTCACAAAGTAAAGATCATAGACAAACATAGTGTGCATACTTGGAGTATGGCATAACTATTGTTTAGAAAAACAAAGTGTACATGCTAGGAGCATGGGACAACTGTTGTTTTTATTCAAGTATTAAGTTGATTATTTGAAACATTATACAATGAATAATGTGTAATCAATATGGTGATAAATAAAAGGTGGTTTTATTTATATTCAAAAGGGTTCTGAGACCATATTAGATTCGATTATTATTGTGTTTCACTTTGCATGTTTTGACTTCCATAATAACTAGGTTATTCTTTCCGAATGATTAAGTTATTCAAACCATCCACAGTCGGTCATATGTTGGAAGTAGATATGAATCAAGACTGTCATGAGTTGGTTGTAGAGGTCTAAGATGTTGGACATGGCTACAACACTCATGAGTGCTCATAAGTTATGAGTATTGGATTCAACCCACGCTCACTTGCATCACTTCATGGAATTTATCTCGAGTGATCGTGAGACGGTAATATCATATAAGTCTTCAAACCTAGAGATAAGTTGTTACCTATGAGTTGGTTGTGCATTGATTGCACGTAAACGCATCAGTAACTTGATGTTATAAAATGTGCCTTTGTGTATAATTCAACAAGTAGTAGAAACAAGTATATGAGTCGAAGTTTATCTGTTCCTTCTAGTCCTTGGAGGATTAGAAGCGATATTTGGGCCCCTCGATGATTTTGTTTTGACCTATGTACCGGGCCCGGTCAGAACCTAATTGATGCGTTTAATTTAGTTCTTTGTCAAACAAATCGGAAATCGGGAAACAAACTGTTGGACAATAAGTACGACGTTGTTCCATGTATTTGTCCGGCTGATATCATGAGAACAGAGGATTATATGATCACTTATCTAAAATGGCGCTTCATAGTTCAACAGAGTTTTTGAGAGCTACGATTGCTGGTTGGTTCCTGAAGTAACATACGCAAATACAGTTATTAGACTTATCCAAGTGGGAGACTGTTGGATAAGGTGTCTAAGTCCATAACTTATTTGGTATATACTTGACCCAACTCGGCATGGTCCATTTGGGTTGCACTTCACCCAAACTGTTTATGGATAATTTTATGAGAATTATATACTTACGATTTATTAATATATTATAAGTTATAATATATTAATATAAAGTCATGTTATTTAATTAGTTTTAATCTTGAATTAATTATGAATTGATTTAGTGATTAAAAGGAAGACTAATTAAATCATGGGCTATTATATTTATATGGTGTGGGCTAATACTCATTTGTTAATGGGCTAAGCTTATATGGAAGTCCATGGATGATCCATGGAGCTTTTAACCCATGGATCCTTGGAAGAGGAAAAGACATGGGTTATTAGGGTTTCACCCTAACCATGCACACTATATAAACAAGCTTATGTTGCATGAAAAATACCCTAGTGTGTGTGTAATAGTGGTGGCCGATTTCTAAGTGTTAGTATACTCTCTCATACATTTTCCAAGTTTGTGGTGATTTGTGATTTCCATTTGAGGCATTCACATTATTGGTGCTTGGCTCTCAAACTCCAAGGAATCAACAATCAACAAAAGGTATGTAATTCATCTAGTCCTTTTATGTTTAAAAGTACCCCATGCCATGCTAGATAGGTTATAAACCTTGGAAATTAATATTTTGCATGTACCTTAGACAAACATAGATCCAAGGTTTATTAGGGTTGCATGTACACTTAGGAAGTGTTAGAATGCTCAAAACCCTACATCTTGATGCTAGAATGATAACTGTTATTATAGGAGAATTCCACCAACGGTAAATGAGAGTCCCAGTTTCCTCCGAAATCCAAGACACACGCCCTCAACATATCTTCGAGTGTTTGAATTGTCCTCTCAGATTGACCATCGGTCTAAGGATGATAGGCGGTACTGAGATCGAGGCGGGTTCCCATGGCTGTTTGAAGTGATTGCCAAAACCGAGAGAGAAATCTCCCATCACGATCTGAAATGATGCTGAGAGGAATGCCATGCCGACTAACTATCTCGTTGATGTAAATCCGAGCAAGTTTTTCGACTTTGAAATTTTCACGGATGGGAAGGAAATGAGCGGATTTGGTCAAACGGTCAATGATTATCCAAATGCTGTCGTCTCCTTTTGTGGTACGGGGAAGTTTGGTTACGAAATCCATGGCGATCGCTTCCCATTTCCACCTGGGGATTTCTGGTTGGACCAATAGTCCAGAGGGTCGTTGATGTTCTACTTTGACCCTGGAACATGTAAGACATTTGGCCACGAATAAGGCAATATCCTTTTTCATTCCCGACCACCAATAATTGGTTCTCAGGCCATGATACATCTTGTCAGTGCCCGGATGAATGGAATATCGGTTTTTATGGATTTCTTCCATCAGGAATATACGAAGATTGTCACGATCTGGGATCCAGATGCGATCTTGATAATAGAAAATACCATCAGATTTAGTTTCCAACTCCCCATCAATTCCCGTGGGCATGTCATTTTCGGTAATTGCCGAGTGTTGGGCTCCTTGAATTCGGTCGCTGAGATTGGACAAGATAGGAGAACATATTAGATGAAATGCATGGGCATGTTCTTTTCGGCTTAACGCGTCGGCTACGACGTTTGCCTTGCCCGGATGATAGCGTATTTCACACTCGTAATCATTTAGGAGCTCGACCCATCGTCTTTGCCTCATATTGAGTTCCTTTTGATTAAGAATATGTTGCAAGCTCTTGTGGTCGGTGAAAATTACGCATTTAGTGCCGTAAAGGTAATGCCTCCAAATTTTAAGAGCGAAAACCACGGCACCGAGCTCCAAATCATGAGTCGTATAATTTCTTTCGTGGATTTTGAGTTGTCGTGATGCGTAAGCTATAACCTTTCCCTTTTGCATCAAAACACAACCTAGACCGAGATTGGAGGCATCGCAGAATACCACGAAATCTTCGGATCCTTCAGGGAGTGTAAGAATCGGAGCGTTATACAAACTTTGTTAAGGGTTTGGAAAGCGTATTCCTGCTTGGGTCCCTAATTAAATGGTGTACCCTTGCAAGTGAGAGAAGTAAGCAGTAAAGTAATCTTTGAGAAATTTGAAATGAAACGCCGGTAATAACCGGCTAAACCGAGGAAGGACCGAATTTCCTTGGGGGTACGTGGGGCTTTCCAATTCTGGACTGCTTCAACTTTTACGGGATCGACTAAAATACCCTTGTCACTTACAATATGACCAAGGAATTGTACCTCATTTAACCAAAACTCGCATTTCGAAAATTTGGCGTAGAGCCGATTTCCTTGCAACGTTTGGAGAGTTAGGCGAAGGTGTATTTCATGCTCTGCCTTTGTCTTTGAGTAAATGAGGAGGTCATCAGTAAAGACGATAACAAAACGGTCGAGATAAGGTTTAAATACCCGATTCATCAAGTCCATGAATACGGCAGGGGCATTTGTTAGGCCGAAAGGCATAACAGTGAACTCGCAATGACCATAGCGGGTTCGGAAAGCGGTTTTGGGGATGTCTTCTTCCCGTACTCAAAGTTGGTGATAACCCGAGCGAAGGTCAATTTTGGAGAAGCATGAAGCTCCTTGAAGCTGATCAAAAAGGTCGTCGATCCGAGGTAACCGATATCGGTTCTTGATGGTTAATTTATTTAACTCCCGATAATCGATACACATACGAAACGAACCATCTTTCTTTTTGATGAAGAGAACCGGGGGTCCCCAGGGTGAAGTACTAGGGCGGATAAATCCCTTATCGGTTAATTCTTGGAGCTGACTTGCCAATTCTTGCATCTCGGCTGGAGCCAACCGATATGGAGACTTGGCTATGGGAGTAGCCTCAGGAACAAGATCGATGCGGAACTCTAGCTCACGTACTGGAGGGAGTCCAGATACATCATCAGGAAAGATGTCGGGAAAGTCTCGTACTATCGGAATATCTTCGATCTTCTTTTCTTTGACCTTTGTTTCCACCACATGGGCTAAGAAAGCCATATATTCTGAGTACATGACATAAGACTAAGCTTTTTCGAATGAGTCTCGCCATAAATACGAAGACTTTGACCGTCGGCGAGAGGAATACGAATGAACTTATCGTAACATACTATTTCAGCATGGTTTTGGGATAGCCAGTCCATTCCTACTATGATGTCGAAGCTACCAAGTTCCATAGGAACTAAATTGACAGAAAATTTATGACCGCAAAAATCGAAAGTGCAATCTTGGATGACTGCATTGAGTGAAACGTATTTTCCATCGGCGACTTCTACGGTAAAGTACTCATCAAGAATCGTGTGAGATGTGTGAAGTATGGGCTCAAATTCCAAAGACACAAAACTTTTATCGGCACCTGAATCAAAAAGTACTGACGCGTAGCAGTCATTTATGAGAAACGTACCATTTACGACCTTGTTATTGGTCTTTGCTTGGGTTGCGGTAATGACAAAGGCTCGGCCCTTGGGAGCTGGAACCTGCATTGTTGGATTTGCCTGGGCTTGGGTGTTGATGATATTGACTAGCCTAGGACACGCGTTTCTGAAATGGGTGGGGTCACCACAGTTGAAGCATGTTCCAGTTGGATATCGGGTTTGTGTTTGCTGATTTGAGGGTAGATAGAGTGGTCGCTGAGTTTTTGGTGCACGACATGTGTCCGCCAAGTGGCCATAGCGACCACAATTCGTATAGAGGCGACACGGGCTGGTGGTCATATGGTGATAGTTACAGTGGTTACAGAGGGGGTGACGTCCGGTATACGGCTTTTTATTCGGTTGGGCTTGTGGGGTGACTTGGGTGATAGGAGTACTAGGGGTAATAACAGCATGGTTGTGGTGATGACTTTTCCGCTTCTTTTTGTCATGTCGGTGGGAGGACTCGGACTTGACAATTAGGGGGGTCTCAGGGGTCGGCTTTTCAGTTGACATCTTTGAACCCTTGCGTGGGAGGACACCATCGTTCATATTGTCCTCGTTGAGTTGACCTGCTATTTCAATGGCGGATTCTAGGGTAGATGGCCTGCTGCTGGTCACCGAATCACGGATCTGGCGTGGTAACCCTTTGATGTAGCGACGTATTGCAGTTTTCATAGGTTGAACCATGTGAGGTAGGAGTCTCGAGAGATCATGGAATCTATTGGTGTAGGTCGCGTTGTCGCCTCCCACCTGTTTCAGATTCCAGAATTCATCTTCGAGAGTTTGCAATTCGCTATCAGGGCAGAACTTCTCCATCATGCGTTCCTTTAGTTTTGACCAGGTCATTCCCAAGGCAACAACCTCTCCCTTTGCCCGTTTTTCTAGGTTCCACCATGTGAGAGCATGACCTTGGAGGCACCCTGTAGCATGACGGACCATCAGGTCCTCAGGACACTCGCTATGGATGAAAGTACTCTCCATTTCTTCAATCCATGTGAGGAGTGCGGTGGCACCATCGATGCCTTTGAAGTAAGGTGGATTGCAGTTACGAAAGTGCTTGAACGAGCAACGAGGAGTGGTTGCTGGAGCTTGTGGCTGAAGAGAATGAAGTTGGGTTGCAATTGTTGGGATGACGTTTGCTACCTCCTTGGCGATAAGGGCAACTAGCCTTCGGTTGTTGCGAGCAGCGTATGGGGGTCGTAATGCCATCTACGAGAAACACGCATATGGACTTGTGAGTTATTTGTAAATTGATTATGGAAATAAAGTTTTTAGACATTGTTGGGTAAAATAATTGTAAAACACTTGTTGGGCCATGGTTAGGAGTGTTGGGCACCTTTTGGGCTTTCCATGGTTACTAAATGTGAAACATGTAGCACTTGCGTGGGCCCCCACAAAACTAAGTTTTCACATGTCTTTCCCACTACTAGGCCCATTAGGGAACTTAATAGTCCAATGAGTTGGCCATTTTGGAGTGTATCTTTTCGGATACGTTTGATAAGGTCGGGTATTTTGATGGCTCAAAAGTAATGTGAATGACGCGCTTTGGCCTATAGGTTTGGGAACTCTCGCCTTTGGTCCCCAGATAAGCAAACTGGTCCCTCGGTTGATTGGGATGTATACGAATGCTTGCCTAGTCAGGACTTTCAGGCTACCGGCACCTCCCCCTTCCAGTTACTACGCGTCCATTACTATGATCCTACCCAACTAGAGTGGATGACTTTCAATTTCCTATGAGCTCTAAGGAATATATATGTATATACATTTTTTTTTAAAACCACTTGAATATGTGAGTGATTTTCAGAGAAAGAGGAGAATATTCACCAGTGTATGCACACATATAAGTGTCAGGAGTAATACGTATGCACTTAAGGGAGCAATTAACACACAAAGGTATTCCTAGGATTTTCTAAGTGTGAATTGCATGCAGTTGTGTGTGCATTTTATAAACTAGCATACGAGAGGACCCTAGAGGCTATAGACTAGGTCAAGGCAATTAACCTAATTCCTTATAGTCAAGGGCTCTGATACCAATCTGTCACACCCCGATCCTTGTCGGAATCGATCAAGGCGTGATATATTGTTCAAAGTCTCATGACAACTATGTTATAATATGATTAGATTCAATTAAGTACTAAGTATGCAAACAAGATCCACAACATACAAATACAAATCCAAATACGAACAACATTTATTACATCAAATTTAAATAGTCTTGTGGATTTCTATGGCACAACCTATTTTTCATCAACTTCATTCTTCAAATCTGCATCATGGGTAAAAACAGGTCAACTACGAGAGTTGGTGAGTAATCTAATTTTAGTAGAGAAAATTGTGAAGTTGAAACATTTATAATTTGAAATTTGTTTTCTTTTGAAGTCGGCAAACAATTGTATTTGAGATTACGGTTTATAAATCAAAAATTGATTAACAAATGATAACAACAACAATAAGTCCTCACCCTATATATACATATGTATATATATATATATATATATATATATATATATATATATATATATATATATATATACAAATATATATAGGATGGAGCATCTAATCATCAAACACACTCAACCACGTGCGATCAATCACCTTAGCGTCCCAAGGCGGGGTGGTCAACCCAATAGCGCTATTATTGTCCATAACGTACCTCAAGAATACGGGCATAGTCATGGAGATTAGACTAAAAATGGTAATGCACTACAAGTACATGTAGCGTAAACAAACAATAGTTATACAATTAATGACTCACGTATAAATGTCCCAACAATGTCTCAATTGTGATAAAACAATAAAATGAAGTTGGAACATATTAGAACCACATGATACACCCCAAAAGTATTGAAAATTATAAAATATGGGGTAGATTACTCACATTAGTCCCAAAACGAAATGCGTGTGTCGTACGATAGACGGTTCGGGTCAAAATGGCGTAGAACCTAATATAATTAATAGTTTTGGTTTAGGAACTGCTAAACGAGAATGGAGTATTAATACAAATAATTAGACACATATTCTTATATTAGATGAATTAACAATAACTCATTTTGATTAGAATATTAAGGTATTCATTTGTTAAATGAATTTTAAATTGAATTAATTACTTTGCATAATTAATTTATATTTTCAATTTAGGCCAGATTTTAATAATTTCTTATTAAAATAATAACTTGCCCAATTATAATTATTTACAGATTTTAACAATTATTTATATGAAATAATCATTAAAATGCATTTTTTACATGCTTAAATACTTAGGAAAATGGTTTTAAATAGTAAACAGTATTGAAAAATTATGAAATTATTAGGAAATAATTATTTCATATAATATTAATTACTGTAAAAAATTTATATTTTTCTGAACTGTTTTAGTATTTATTTAATACTTTAATGATTAAACAACAACAAAATCCGGGAAAAATAATAAATGATTCCCAAAAATTCTGTAAAATTAACCATAGTTTTATAACATGATATAGAGCCCATTGTATAAGTTTCAGATATTTGTGACTATGGGAAGTATTTTTTATATATTTCATTATTAATTAATCAATAAAATCATAAATAATAGTAAACAGTAATATAAATGCATGAAACTTCATAAATTATGTTTAATCAATATATAGGTCATCCCAGAATTTTCTCAGAATTTATTGTATGCAAAAAGTATTTTATGTGAATTATTGCCCTACTTTATTGCAATAATTATAGTAATTCAATAAAAATAAGTTATTTTCTGAAAATTTCCAGAACTTCTTATTTTATTGATGGGACTCTGAGAAAAATCAGTTTTATGCATAAAATGAGTTTTAGATAGTTTGGTGGATTTAATTTGTTTCTTGTATGAATTTGAAACTTTTAACAACATACATTGATGAATGCTTCAAGATGGATGAAGATTTGAGTATAATAGATTATTCTTGGCTGGAATATGAGTATTTCTTGTATGAATTTCGAGATTGAGAGTGAGAGAAAGAATAGAGAAGGTTTAAGTGGTGAAGAGAATAATGTGTTGGGAGAAAAACGAAAGGAAAGTGGATGGGAGGTGTGAGTGGGAGACCATGGGAATAATCTTTTTGCTTTTGGTGGTCTTCATAATTTCCCACTAACACAAGCATCTTTTACATAATTAATATAAGAGTTTTATAAAATTTAATGTAAAGTTTATAAAAATAGAGTTTTATAAAATTTAATGTAAAGTTTATAAAAAGGGAGTTTTATAAAAGATAGGTTATTATTTGATTATAACAATCTACTTTGATTTGAAGTTTAATTATAGCATTCAAGTTTGATTCTTTTAATTTAATTAGAGCATTATACTTTGATTTGATTTTAATATGGTATCATAATTTAATTTGATTATAGTTATAACGTTGTACTATACTATGTTGTTATTAACGTCAATTTATATCGTAGTGTATGGGTTTTGATCCTATTAGCGTCAAGTAATCTTGAGTAGGGTTTATTAAATTTCCAATTGGGTTGGGTTGACCCGAATCCATTTTAGGCGGATGTCACATAACCTTTGATGAATCTTCCATGGGTAACCAGGGAGGAGGTGATACAAATCAACCAGGGAATAAAGATCAGGGTGATAGCCAGAAGGTGGAGTTTGCAAATCAAATCCAGACAGAGTTGTGATAAGTGACAAAGAGCAAGGCAGCAGTGAACAGCCTGTACAAGATGAATCGCAAAAGCAACCCATGGGATCTTCGTCCAGTGGTGCTGAAAGCGGGAAGGGTGATGGATTTGAATCTATAGCAAAGCGAAGATCAAGGAGGGTAATTTGACAACCTGATAGATATGTGGGATGTATGAATTCAGGTGAACTTGACTCCATTGATTTTGCTTTAGCAACTGGAGAAGACATTGACACTGGGGAGCCTCAATCGTATAAAGAGGTTGTAGCGAGTAAAGAAGCAAATGACTGTTTGATGGTCATGAATGAATAAATACAATCTTTAGAGAATAATAAAACATGGGATCTTGTTCCATTAACAAGGAGAGAAAAACCAGTGGGATGCAAATGGATCTTTAAGAAGAAGGAAGGGATACCAGGAGTTGAACCAGCAAGGTTCAAGGCAAGGTTGGTGGCGAAAGCGTTTTCTCGGAAAGAAGGAATTGATTATCATGAGGTGTTCTCACCGGTCGTGAAGCACAAGACAATTCGGGTTCTTTTGGCCATGGTGAGTGCATTGGATCTGGAGCTTGAACAACTTGATGTGAAAATTGCATTTCTTCATGGGAACTTAGAAAAGAAGATTTATATGTCCCATCCAGAAGGGATGATCATGTATGTTTGCTGAAGAAATCCCTATATGGTTTGAAGCAGTCTCCAAGACAATGGTACAAGAGATTTGATTCATTCATGATCTCGAATGGTTACACTCGGAACCAATTTGACAATTATGTTTACGCAAATGAATTGTCACCAGATTCCTACATATATTTGTTGATATATGTTGATGATATGCTCATCGCAGCCAAGAACATGTCTAGTATAAATGAATTGAAGGCGACCTGGAAGAATGAGTTCGAAATGAAGGATTTGGGAGCAGAAAATAAGATACTTGGAATAGAGATTCAAAGGGATAGAAAAGCAGGGCGGTTGTGTATTTCTGAACAGAAGTACATTGAGAAAGTTCTGCAATCCTTCAATTGTGATCAGTCCAAGTCAGTAGGAACGCCTTTGGCCGCTCACTTTAAACTTGGTACAAACATTATACCCACTACTAATAAGGAAAGGAAATACATGAGTAGGGTTCCATACTCAAGTGTTGTTGGAAGTCTCATCTATGCTATGGTCTGTACCATACCTGATTTGGCTCGTGCAGTTAGTGTGGTTAGTAGGTTTATGAGAAATCCAGGGAAGACTCATTAGGAAGCTGTAAATTGGATCTTACGATACTTGAAGGGAACGACGGATGTTTGCTTGGTGTATGGAGCTAATACGAATAATGACTTGGTAGGATAAGCTGACTCTGATTATAGTGGTGACTTGTTGAAGTGTACGTCGCGGACATGCTACATATTCACTTTGTTCGAATGTGCCATCAGTTGGAAGTCAATGTTACAAGATACCATTGCTTTATCTACAACTGCAACCGAGTACATGTCCATGATAGAAGGAATAAAAGAGGAGATATGGTTGCAAGGGCTTATTTAGAGTCTTGGGCTGAAGGTGGAGAAGCATGTCTTGTATTGTGACAGTCAAAGTGCTTTGAGTCTTGCTAAGAACCATGTGTCATGTGTGCTTAGAGTTTTTCTAGTTATACGATTTACTTCCTCACAAGTGGTATCAGAGCTACGGTCATAGCCCGGATGATGTGGTCGACACAGGTGTTTCAATCCCTAGTAATTCCTGGTCCAACGGAGTTGATTCTGAAGCTTCGTATCAAAAGTCTTTCTGATGGCCCAGGTCAGGTGAGTGTGTCACGAGAGTATCGGCGATATGAAAAAGGATTGGATCTGATGAACAGTCGTTGAATGGGAGGCCAAGGTCAGCACTTGGGTTTGATGGGAGAATTTTTGGGACGCAAACCCAAACCCACATCGATCAAAAAGAGAAACTATACTCTACAATATAAGGAAATGGGTAATCCCTTCTATCACCATTTGGTTTTAGAAAATGGAACCTCATTATTCTTCAATGTTGAGCATGGTTGGGCTAGTAGTGATCCTAACAGCTTCTAACAATCACAATCTTTAATTTACAAATAGCATGTTTAGGGGATGTTTGGAATTGGTTATTAATATAACAGTTAATCTTTTTAACAATTGAATGATTTATATTAACAAGTTAGCAAAAAATTGATTAAGCGATTACAAAAGGAGTAGACATAAGTAGGGTTTGTAACCACACCACTCAATAAACGTTTAACTTCCTATTTCTACACACAAACCAATACTAGGAAAGCTCGACAATCGACTCAATTAAACAATCACTTCTAAGCCACTAATTAGTAAAAAAAAACTATCCCGTTTTTGAATTTCTATTTAACCAAACCACATCTTACCCCAAAGTTATACGTCTAGATCTTGGAATCTGAGTATAATCCATCTAGTCGACCACTTCGGCAATTCCAACAAAATAACGAATGGCCAAATCGCACCATCTCCTTTGAAAGTCCCACAAGGCCGAATGTGGCATCCCCAATTTCACGGTCAGAAAAGACCGATTTGTTTATGTTTATTTAAAATCAGAGTATCCATTTTGAAGAATAATATTGTGGAATTTGTTCTAAAAAATATGATAATGATATTATCAAAGCATTTCCGAATAAATGTATTTAACTTATATTAAAAAATTTGGGATGTCATCATCAATACAGTACATAAGCATAAACAAAAATAATACATGACATACAATCATCTAATAATTCAACCTGATCATGACAGATGTGCTCTCGTGCCACTACGTGTAACACAAGAAACTGAGTCGGTCAGGCTTGGATGCATGGTGAGCACATAGGGTTTTCAACACACAATAATTAAATTCTTTTAATTATATATTTTCATCAAATAATTCAACCTGATTACCCATTCCCGATATCCTCACTTTCTGTCCCTAAAGCATCTAATTTAAGGGACCTATTCTAAGGATCATCTTCAGGATAGACAATAATGCTTAGGGAATTCCTTAGCAATATATATATATATATATATATATATATATATATATATATATATATATATATATATATATATATATATATATATATATATATATATAAGGCAACGATGAGGGGGATAGATTACACTTGGTGAACACTTAGTTCAAAAGCACCTACATGTTGTGAGTATGCTAGCGTTCTACTGGACTGTCTAGAATAGTTGTAGTCGTCATCTATACTCCGCTAGACGACAATCATCATTAAATTCAAGGCCTATCATCTTCAAGTTCATCTTTCATCTCTCATCGTCTATATATCATCTTTCATCTACCCATCTCTACCCAATATATTTATAGGTATAAAAATACATATATAGTTTAATCAAGAAAAACATGTATATGTCGTTCATCTAGCATAGATATCAGGAACACAGATTATAGGCAGATATAGCATGTAATTATCTTAAATACTTCATATCTATGTGTAATATGAAAGTAACTATGCACTCACTTGTTAAAGTGATGACTCAAAAGTTGGGCAGCGCTTCTCTTTAGCACTTGGCTTTTTCCTTTGATGTGACCTTGGTTTAATTATCAATAACTCTTAGTTTATTATTCTTTATGACTAATTAATAGTCTAGATTTCTCAATAATCCCAATGTGTACATCGAAATCTATCCAATAAGGAGCAAGCAGGTAAGATCATATTGGAGGTAGGGTCTGTTTGGTATACAAAGTATACTGTTTGGAAATCCCACTTTAAACACCTCACTAATTTTGCCTAGACATCACCCCCGTAAATAGATCAATCAGTATTATGAAATTAGAATCACTGATAAATCTTATTTATAGGTTCATAATAACGATTATGAATATAAATACAAGTTACACTTAAAGCGTAGCAAGTGAAGCTTAATTTACAGAAATTTTTAGTGAAAACCGGAAAGATTGCAACAAGAACTCCGACCAGAAAGCTTATATTTTATGGGCTCTGTGATGCCTCAGAGCCTTGCTAAGATACTCCACAACCCTGAAAACTTCAGAACAATGAGATCTATAGAGAGAGGAATGTTTGGGAGGGATTTTTGATGAAGAAATTAGGTAAAATCATCTATTTATAGGCTGTTCAGGAGCCCATCATGTCGTGAAACATGCCTTATCACTTCGTGACACATCTTTCCACGTCATGGCCTTGTATAGGCAGCAAGCAAAAACTTCAATCTTCAAGAATTCATAACTTTTTCATATGAGCTCCATGTTTTGACATTCTTTATATTCACACGTAGCTATTGACGATATCTACAACTTTCATTTAGACTCTGTCGGCTAATTTTGACTTTTTTTATTAAAGTTATATTTTTAATAGGCTTAGACTCTTAAAGTCTGTTAAATTTTCATAAGTCTCTCTTCCGACGTCTGTTCTCGACTATCTTTATATTGACGGACTCCTATTAATAAGATCTTAAATTCTCATTTAGATCGTTTCGGCTAAAAATCGACCGATCTAAAATTCAATTTCTAAGTTGTATACTGCTACGCTGAATCTTAGAGAAATCATAACTTCCTCTAATGAAGTCAGATTTAGACGTTCTCTATATGCACTCTCTCGGTTTAATGAGTACTATGAATTTCATTCGGACCACTTAGGTTAAAAAGTAATTTATCAAAAATTTACTTTTTACGATACATAGAGAAGTGTCGGTTTAATCGTGAAACTTCTAAGAAGCATAACTTCTTCATATGAAATTGGATTTCAGCGTTGTTTATATGTACGGAATCCTTGTCACATATACTATAACTTTGGTTAAGATTATGTATCATAAATAATCTTTTATCAAAAAGTCATTTTCAATGCTTATTATATTTTAATGGACTAGACCGAATCTACGGGTGTTACAATTATTTCCCCCTTAGGATGATTACATCCCAGAATCATCAACAAAATAGGGCTTTGTATAATGACTTTGCATGTTACCTTTCCATCCTAGGTAATAACTGTAACTCCTATGTCTTTCCAAATGATTTTCTAACTCTTTGACTTCTTATCTACTAGCGGTGCTCAATCTTGCAGTTATTAACCTAAGATATATTCTTTACTTCTACTACTGTAACAGACCGATGGGTTGTGCATCTAATGACCTTTTGTCGTATGATACAATGGCTAGACTCAGGTCTTTTGAGTTAGACTCCAACATGGATGGCACCTTCCTTCATGTCCTAATGTGATATAATCACATTATAGCATGTAGCAGTTCTAGCTACAGGCTGCTTAGCCGTAATGACGGTCGCGACACTTCTGTCGGTTACTTTGATTAACCTTTCCTTTAACCTCCTGAATTGAGTCAGATACTACATTGAACATGGTTCTTTGAACCAATTAACATATTTCGCAGACTTATTCTCAAGTCGGACTCGATTTGATATGACCACTAGGGTTGGAATAACAGTCATCTTCTTAGTCATTACCGAAACGATGGTAATGACGGAAACAAACGACAAACTCAACAACTAATGCCTTGGTAACCTTGTAATTTTGCCCAATCCAAATGCGAGTCATGTGCTTCCGGTAGTATAGGCCTCTACTACCTTTCACACCTACTCATACTTGTCCCAAGTATTGCCTCTCAGTTCTCCAAGTCACCACACAAAAAAAAATCATATAGAAACTTAACACATTGGATAACATAACTAAGGTTTATATTATTTCTTGAAACAATTACATAGATATTCAAGTTCACCCTAAACTATACCTCTTATATTAAGCTACACTACACGATACTATCTATATGGCTACTTTATATCTCGATCTTCAGATATATAGATCCTTACTCATGATCCCTTGCATCCTCGCTCGCTACATCAAGGATCATCTGTAATGTTCTTGCCTTTGGCTTCAAAGGCGTATTTGGCCTTGCTGCTTTATTTCTCTTTGGGCAGTCATTCCTGAGATGCCCTGCTTATCCACATTTGTAGCACACGCTCTGGGTGCAGTTACAGGCATAATGACCAATCATTCCATAATTGAAGCAAGTCACTTCATTGGTGCATCTTCGGAAGTGTTTCTTCCTGCACTTCTCGCACCACTTTGCCTCATTGATATCCCAGACCTTTTGTCGTTAGAACCGGACTTTGAAAATCTGCTCTTTTTATCAGACCTTGAAGATCCTTCAAACTTCCTTTTTCCTTATAGTTTCAGTTCTCTCCAGACCTTACTCCTTTATCTGGGTCTCCACATTCCTAGCTGCCCAGATGGGTGCTTTCAGAGTAGTTTGTAGCTTCACGGTTGGCCCATAATCTGCTGGTAGACCCATAGCAAACTTGTTTACCTTGTGAAGTTCAATAGGAACCAAGTTAGGAACTAGCTTTAACTTTTCTGTAAAACATGCAGCGTACTCACTAACGCTCATCTTGCCCTTTTTCAGATTTTGGAATTCGTTGTTAATCTCCAAAAGCTCTTTCTCATATCAGTACTACATTTTCAACTGCACAAGAAAGTCATCTGAAGACATCTTACCAGCTTCTCCCTTGGGCATGGTATCACCCAATAACTTCCACCAGCTTAACACTATCGTCTTTAACTGTCTAACTACAAGAACGGTCTTCTGCTTGTTGTTGCAGTCGCAATTCAAAAACACCATATCCATCTTGGAGATCTAATACATAACTTCCACCGATGTTAGGCTACCAGAAAAACTCGGTAGCTTGGATGTCATGAAATCCTTGTACTTGCATCCCAATCCATCGTTTCTTCCATATGGTTGGTTTCTTCTAACCACTCTTGGCTCAGCTCAGCTAACAGTTTGATTGTAGTTTCCCTCCTCAGACTGTTCTTCATTCAACTTAGGTGGCACAACATGTGCAGTGGGTTCATCCCTATTATCACATAACATCTGTTTCTCTCCTCTTTTTGTTTGGCCATCATAGCTAAAATCATTGCTTGGACTCCTGCCATCGTGAAAGTTTCAACTACTAGCACGACCTCAGGTGCACGCTCGATCACACGAGTTTCAAGTTGTTGGTTTCCATTATCGTTTCCAAGCCCACTTCGAGTTCTCACCATGTGAGTCTACTATACCAAAGCAGGCATTCGGTATACCGATACAAGAATATACTAAGATATGGAAGGTTCCATTTGATATATAATCCTCCTTACCTCTTTGCAAAGTCATATGCCAGTTCTAATACTGTAATTAAACGTTTAGAAACCTGAACACATAAAATTTCTTAATTCAAGGTTGGCAACAGATCTTAAACATATTCAGATAGTAGTAATTTAGATAGGCAACCTAAGGCATGCTATAATTCAACCCATTTGTAACATCCCAAAAATACAGATAAATTTTTTTTTAAATTCATTCAAAACATGCGATAATCATATCAAAACAGTTGAAAGTGTATCATAGCAATAGTATATCAGAGTACAAATTCCCAAAATCTCATAATGCGGAAAATCATTTGGTGATGCAGTGCAATCAGGATGGGTCCTTCCCTTTCGAGCTGGAAGTACCTGAAATATAAACTGAAAACCGTAACTACAAAGCTTAGTGAGTTTCCCCCAAAATACCCCATACCATACAAACATACAGCCAAGCAAATCTGGGTGCTTGCAATCCCATTCGGTCTATTTCAACCAGATACAATCAAGCATATCTGGGTGCTTGCAATCTATTTCGGTCTATTTCAACGGATACAGTCTAGCATATATGGGTGGTTGCAATCCCCTTCGGTCTATTCCAACCGGATATCGGATCTATTTCACCCCTACTACTACCACATAATATCATAACAAAAGAATCACAGAGTCATCAAGCAAATACAGGCATAACTGAAGGTTGTCACAAAGACAATCATCATACTACAACATAAAGTAGTGGATCGGCATTGGTGCCTTCGACCCACGCATACAATGAAGGAAACTTACCTCAGACTGAAGGTATCAAATCACACTTAGCTACTGACTTGCGAAATCCTCTCCCTAAGTCACAAGTATAAAAATCCTAAATAGCAATTAGGTCAATAATCTAATCCGAGAGTCCAAACCCTAATTCTTGGCTTAAAAGAAAAAAGGGTTGCTTAAACCTTGCTTCATGGGGCCTACCACACCAACGCCCAAATCTAAATTAGTCCAAAAAGGCATTTCAAGCCCAAATACAAGGCCCTAAGGCCGAATATGGCCCAAGAGCTCCGAGAATGGCCAAAAGCCCATAAATATTCTTCTATTATAGGTAAGCCTGAGGCCCAAACTTATACAAGGCAAAAAGCCCAAAAAAACTTGAGCCCAAAATCTCTTAAGCCCACAGACTACATGGCTTGTACGCCCGAGGTGTGACAACCCGAAATATTTGGATCGAACAATGTCTAAATTGTAACCCTGTGACAATGAAAAAAAAACCTTGAAAGTTATTAGAGCATAAGTGCATGTGTATGGAAGTATACACCTTGAAAGTCACATATAAAGTAACCTCTTAGAAAATAAACAAATTAAGCAAGAAATGGTGGGAAAAATAAATTAGGATTCAATCTACAATGCAATCAAACAAGGATCAAGTAATGATAGCACAAGAACTTGTAATGGTGTCCCAATCTTGAACACTTGAATTATAAGGACAACATATTTAAGTTTTCTATTAATTAAGACCATAAACACTTTCCTAGGACCCATCTAAGACCGTGAACTACCTTAGGAAACCTTAGCTAGGCCGTGAACACCTTCCTAGGAGGTGTCTTGGGCGTAAACTCCCCCTTAGTGGACCACCTTTGGCCGTGAACTACCCTAAGAAGCCTTAGTTGGCCGTGAACACTTCTCTAGGAAGCATCTTGGCCGTAAACTCAAAGGGGAAGCATCTTTTGGGCGTAAACTACTCCATGATGTGATGTATGGGCGTAAACTACTTAAAGAATCCAAAACTTGACCATGAACACCATCCTAGGCAACATCTAAGGTGTAAACTCCATAAAGATTCCAAACCTTGACCATGAACACTTCCCTAGGAGGCATCTTGGGTGTAAACACATAGATATTTAAGTGTTTACGGATTAAGAGTTGTATGTTGCCATATTCCCATGCAATCACAGATCCTTATGAATTATCCAACAGTCCTCCAAGCAAGCATCATATCAACTCCACACTCTTATCAAGGAACGTAAACCTTTCCTTATCCTTCCATTAATAACGTAAACTACTCTTCATCATACTCCCATTTATCTTATCCATATTCTGTGAACTTCTAAGTGTGCTCTCAAGCGTATTCAAGCTTCAAATCTTATTTCTTCAAAGCATCCCCTAGATTCTTGTAAGTATCTCATATTTGGCTAGTGATTCTCCACATTATTTTGTTAATATCATCATATTTACACATAAAATTATGTGTTAATATTCTTAGGATATCCTCAAGTTCAAAGAGTTTATCAAACTCTTTAAGTGTTAGAACTTGGAAACTTCTCAACATCTCTTCAAATCATCCACCAAACCAAACCAAGGTGAGCTTCATACCCCACTATTTTCAATTTTTCATTCTTTTGGGGGGAATACAAGTCAAATCTTGTCTAAATCCTTGGATAATTGCATGTATTTGTATGTTTAGGTGTTTATGTGTGTTGAAATGATATTATTTCATGATAATACTTCATAAACTTGAGATTTTACAAATCCTATGATGTTAGGGCTAAGTTATCTTTGTATAGATCTACATATTTTGTATCATATTATACATAAAACTAAGTTACTAGGTAAAAATATGATAAGTTACACCAAAATGGTAAATTGTGGTTGAAAATACTTTTACCACTAAAACTTGTGCAAACATTGAAACAAAATAAATTTTCATGGATTTATATGAAGTTTTGGTGAAACTATTGACAATATTTTAGTCACAACAAGAAAGAACATTTTGCTTGCAAAGATCTTCACAAAATTTTGGGTATGTCAAAACACCCTACAAAACATCGTTATTTTTCTAAAGGGATAATGTCAGTGTAGCACAATAACTTTTGCCATTTTCCCGATTTGGTCACTAAACTTTTTTTTTGCGCAATAGCTCCCTAAAATGTCATTTTACCTGTTAAATAAGCCATTTTACTCGAATTTAGCCGGTAACCCGGTAAAAATACTGATGTGGCATTAATAATTATTTTATGTAGCCACATCATATATTCTACATAGATATCATCTTACTTTTTAATTTCCAACCCCCCATTGGAACTTTGCAGTCAGCCATCAGCCCAGCACTATCACCTTTAACCATGGCCAAACCCATTGCAACCTTTCCTTATAATCATGAACCTGTAGATGAAAACCTCAACAATGAATTTTTCTTTGTTTGTAGATCTTGGAGATGAAGAAAACAGTAACAAATCCAACTCCCACCACCACCACTATCGTCCGCCTCCCACCACCTTCTTCCACCCATCCATTGTCCACCTCCCAACATGATCACTTGAATAGACCAAAATAAACACCAAACCAGAAAAAGTTCAAAGCTTCAAAAGAATTCCAAAAAAAGCACCTAATCTAAAACGAATCTAAAAACATTATTCGAGCTCTTCATCTTCCTCTGCATCTTTCACTGATGAAACTACTTAAATACTTTGCCTAATCGAGTTCTTTATCTTCCGCTGTGTCTTTCACCTCCCAACAGGAGCATTATGAATGGACCGGTCGTACGGATGTAGGAATGAGAAAGACTCATGTTGAGATTCTATTACACGCAACCATCACACTCTTTAATAATCTATATCACCGCTCAATGTTAACGAAGAAATCCCTAAATGAATTTCATCCCCAAGTATTATTTATGCGATGGATTAGGAAAATTCCATAACAGGAATACCCTCATTCACATCGTTAGGCTCGTTTCCCAGACACACTCCTTCACAACGTTCATCAGAGAGAAGAGTTGTGACCCTTATCTGATCTCTGCTCCATACTTCCTATCGCTGACACCAACTACTGCTCCTTTATCTGGTAAGTCCAACTTTCTTTATCCGGTGTAACCTCCTGGGTCGATACATGATGTCTGATTTCTTGAATCGATGAAATATATGAGTCACCATCGCCATTATCAACCACTTAAATTTTGATATCGAGAAGAAGAAAGGGGGATTTGATTCCTTGGTGATGAGGATTCACGCACATATACAGAAAATTTGTGAAGAATACACAATGAATAAGGGTGCCTGTGATCGATTGGGAAGGAATAGTAGGAGGTTTAGTTCTTTGATTGATACCTAAAATCAATACCAGAAGTCGCAATCGATAGAAGGAGACGAAAGAGTGGGATCGATCTCTACTTTGCTTGGGGTAAAGGATACGAACGCAGAAGCAAGCACAATCTCTGCAAAATCGCTGGTTGATTTTTGTGGTGATGGGAATCGGGAAGAAGACGTGATTTAGGGGAAAAAGAAAAGCCATGTCCTTTAAAGACTTGATTTTTTAATTTTGAAAAATAAAAAAAAAGCCACATGGACCAAAGGTAACCGGTGAAACCGGAAATAATTTACAAGATTCCCCTATTTAACAGGTAAAATGACACTTTAAGGATCTATTGCGCAAAAAAAAAATTAGTGACCAAATCGGAAAAATGGCAAAAGTTTATTGTGCTACAGTGACATTATCCATTTTCTAAAAATAAATGTTGCTAGTAAATCAATCATGTTATGTTGCTACTATTTCAAGGGTTTTGAAACTTGGAACATTATGTCATATTAATAACTTTTTGCAAGTTAACAAACTATTAGTGATTATTTATAAATATTCAATATAAATAATTTCGTCAAGAAAATGTACCAAACAGGGCTTTTATGACAGAGTTATTTGCATGTTATAAACTGCCGTCATAAAACTTTCAGAAATACAAGTGATAAACTTTATGTCGTAAAGCAGAAAAACGCGTGTCATAGAGCTGCAGTCATAATTTTACACAAGGAAAATGTTATTTGCATTATTTAATAAAGGGAGAAAAACTCGCGTACATTCCGTCAAGGCTCTTGTGAGACTAGTTTTGTTTTCTTCGCCATACCTATCTAGGTACATTGTAAGTCATGTGTTTATAACTAGAGTCCCCTGGAGGGGGAGCGGGATAATTGTGTATAGATCTATACGGGGTTGACACCCCACACCTGTGTTGTTCTCTACAGCTAGACCGGCCATTCTAAGGTGACAAATATCTGGACCGTATCTGACGCCTGAAGAACGTCAGGCAGGCGTTCTCGTCATATCAGTATGGTTGTAAACGACTCACATAGAGTAGGATCCTTTTGGACATTGGAATTACGTGGAATATACACCCCAGTAGTTTTATAAAATACCAAAACTATGTGTCACATATTTTGTAAACGGATTTCACAACTTCGATCTCAAGGTTTCAAGGACCACAACATCTTTTTTATACAGAAAATATAGGATTTTCTGGGAACACTCTCTTTTCAGTAACAGATAAAGGAAAACTAAAGAACATGCATGCAATTATACACGATTTTGGAACAAGACTCACAAACCACTTTATGAGAAAACGTTGGATTCTTTGGAAATTTTCAACTTACTATGAACACAAATTTTTCAAATCTTTCTTACAAAAATGCTTATGAACTCACCAACTCTTTATTTGATGCTTTTCAAAACGACTTGTATTCTCAGGGATCTAGTAGACAGATATTCACCACGATCGAAGTCTGACGTCGCTGCGTTATGTTATTTCTACTTTTGTTATTCGTGTTTAATGTTTGAACAGAACAAGTATTGTAAACAATGTAAGTTTAATATTCATTTATGAATGTTTGTGTTGCTATGTTTCATTTATATACAATTGTTATGATACTGTACAGTGACGTCATCCACCCCCGGACGTTTCCGCCGTTCCGGTCCGGGGGTGTGACACGAGGTATGTAGTCGATCCGGAATCGGGGCACTAGCCCAGTATGCCTAGCGTACCCAAGAGTATGCCCGGCGTACTTGTCAGTCAGCCCAAGGATGCTCCAATGTCTTAACCCATTAAGCTTTAACGTCGAAAACATAGATCCAAGCTCATAAAAGTGTCTTAAGCCATAAAGTTGCAAACCTTATGCTCTTGCATGCCTTACTCAAACCATGAATTAAGCCCTCTATTTCTCTTAAGTGGTCACCAACTCATGCATGGTTGAGTCTCATCCTTCAAGATACGATTTTTATGACTTCTTGTACCCCTAAGATTCCAAAAGGACAGCTCAAATGTTCTGGAGTAGCCCATACTCCTAAAGACCAAGCTATAGGACCTAAAGATGCTAAGTTCTTCCCTAAACCTAGATCTAAGCTTAGAATGAACAAGTTTCAGACTTTATACCTCCAATGAGTTAGAAATGATGCACAAACTCTAGATCTACAAGCTTCTTCTTCTCTTTTTCTTCTCCTCAAGCTTCCTTCTTCTTCAAAATCACAAAAGAACACCCAAAAGCTCTTCGTAAGCTCAAAAATGCACTCAAGATGGCTAGGATTTCTAGATTAGAACTAAAAGGAAATGGGGGATGAAAATGTGTTGAACTTGAAGGACTTAATGATCTTAAATAGGGTGCAAACCCTAAAAATTACGTTTTTCTCCTGGCTTAAGTACGCCCAGCATACGCATGGGTATGCCCAGCGTAAGCATGGATCACCCTGGTGCGCGTATGCAAGGAGTACGTCATGTGTACCTAGTTTACACCCAACATAATCATTGTCTCTTCTTTGGCTTTTAAATAATGGTTTAATTTTATACCTAGCAACTAGGGCGTTAGAATTCTCCCCCACTTGAATCAGACTTTGTCCTCGATGTCCGCTTCCGGAAATAACTCTGGGTAATGCTCCCTCATCTTGTCCTCCAACTCCCACATCCATTATGAACCCTTGCGGTGTTGCCACTGCACCTTTACCAACTCAACAACCTTGTTCCTCATGGTTTTCGTCTTCCTGTCGTGGATCACTACCGGTTTCTCAATGTAGTTATGGCAGTCATCCACCTGAATATCCTCCAATGGAACCACTGCGGAATCATCAACCAAACACTTCCATAGCTGAGAGACATGAAAAGTACTGTCAATCTGAGTGAGTTCCTGCAGAAGATCCAAACGATACGCTACCCTTCCCACCCAGGCTATAACCATGAAAGGACCAATATGTCGGGGGCCCAGCTTGCCCCGCTTCCTGAATCGGATGACACCTTTCCAAGGTGACACCTTCAGGAGAACCATATCCCCAACCTGAAACTCTAGGTTTGATCGGCGCTTGTCGGCATAGCTCTTCTGCTGACTCTAAGCTATCTGAAGTGTACTCCGAACCTGCTGAATCAAAAAAAAAATTACATGAGATGAGGATATTTTTTTACATTCGATAGCTCTGTTAAGAAGAAGTGTGATAGTTACCGAAAATAACAGTCTCATTACAATCAATTTTAAGAATTATCGTTGGAGAGTGCTTTAAATGTTTTCAATACGAACCAACATATGTAGTGATCCTAATTATGATGACATGTGTGGAATTGAAAAGATCTAGTGAATCATTCAAGAAACATGAACACATGGAGTAAATAATCTAGTTAAGCTCTCATTAGATCAAGTGAGTATTACAAAGTGGGTAATGTAAAAATGCTCTCACTAATCTAATCTCTCCAAAGTTCATTACATAAATGAGTGTCACTCACCTCTTATTTATAGAAAAGACAACTCATTACACAATACAAGAAGGTAAGCCTACACTCCAGATCCAAGGAGAACATTGCACCCCAACATTCTCCCCCTCAAAGTTAGGATTGGATACATGTTTCTTTTTATTGTTCAAGATCAGATTTTAGCCATGTCTGGTTAAAACCCCACTTTTCAGTTCTGCATTAGTATATATATATATATATATATATATATATATATATATATATATATATATATATATATATATATATTAATTACTCAAGTTTTAAATTTATAAAACATATTTCACCTCAACCGGACTAATAAACACACTAGGCAGTGTACCTAATCGTGCAATAGTATAGTTGCGGTAAGACCAGGTGTCGAACATAAGGGAACGATGGTGAATTAATTTGGAATTATTGATTATAGGTTACACAAACACACAAAAGCATTAAGAAATGTTTTATTAAAACTCAAATAACACTTAACATCAAATCTCGATAAACTGACCGAAGACAAATCTCTTTAAGTACTTTGGTTTAGACAAATTACATCTTAAAATCATAGATAATTGCACACACATATTTATTTATTCTTGTTCACCGATTCCTAAGATGACTAGCTCTAGTTCTAGATAACTAATCCTTTGATTTTAACACAATTATTATTTCATTGATCAAGTGAACAAAAAATCATGTAAATTAGTATTTAATTCATATTAAACAAGATTTGAACTGTATTAATCCTAATGGTCATAGGAATTAACTCATGCATAGGTTGGTCGTCTACTCATGCATACACATTAAAGTTCATCACTTTATTTCCTAACCCTAGGTTTTGGTCAAAACTGTAGTGGACAGCCTTGATTCAAATTAACACAGTCAGATGGTCATCTAAACTCTATTCATTTAGCAATAAGGAATAAAGTAACAATCTTTACACATATGGATCCTGCAATCAAACTTGACAAAATAAATTAAACACAAATAAACAATCCAAATGGCATTTAATCCACAAATTCAAGGATTCATCTAATGATAAACACAAAGAAAAAGGTTTTAACACCCAAATCAGAAAGTAAATGCATAAAAAATCACATTGGAACACTACTCATGGTCAGAACCATGAACCAAATGATTTATGGCATGAATCTACTCTTCAATCCTTCAGATCTTTGCTCGTGTCAGCTTAACGGCCTTCCGACTGCCTTCTAGACCCTCAAAACAGCTTCTTGGGGGTTTATAATCGCAGGAATCGATCTAGGGTTGAAGATATATCATTAGGGCTAATTTTTGTCTATATTTATTGGTTTCAGCGTCACCACGGCATGGTTGGACACCACCACATCATGGTCCTCATAGAAATCCCGTATTCTCCAAGTCAGCGTCAAGAATCGTGAAGTTTCCATCCACCACGTCGTGGTGGTGATCACCACGTCGTGGTTGTTGTGAATCCGAATTTTCTCCAAACAAGAAATTCGTCCGAAATTTTTTTTAGTTTTCATATCATTTTGAATCTCATCAATCTAAGTTACGAGTCATTAGATATGGCCAAAACACTAACGATGGGTCAAGCTGTCCAACAACATCTTTTTTGCGACTTTTTAGCTCCTTTCTCCTCCTTTTGCATTCCAACTCCCATTTTAACTGTAATTGAACATTTCAAAGCTTATTAAGTGTCTTTTAGTTCTGAATAACATAAAAACGTAATACAAAGTAATAAGAAATTGTCATAAATATATGCATAAAATAGACTTTATCAAACTACCCCACACTAGCCTTTTGCTTGCCCCCAAGCAAAAATGATTTTATTATTATCATATCAAGACTTTAGCTACCAACATCGCACAAGACAATCCATTTTGAGAATCTCCATTATTCCAAGATCGCAATTCATGTATTTGTGCCTAAATTTTCCTAAGAATCTCCCTAATCCTAAATACTCACAATCTTCATAAACACTTGCCCACTTCTTTTGAACATCGCTTATTTTATGCATCCCTCCGAATCCATCCCCAAAAACATTCTTAACCTCAAGGTATTTTTGTTTAAACCGCCAAGCATACATATAGAAAAATAACCTAGAAAATAAAAAATATAATAAATAACTTGGCAAATTTCGCCTTATTCTTGAGTCTTTGCTAATTTGGAGCTTTTCTTCATGATATTTCTTGATCTTCCTAGCTTTTTAGACTCTTATTCTCTCAAACTTTTACAACTTTTTTTTTTCTTTTCAACCTTTTTTCATTTTTTTTTCTTTTTTTCTTTTTTTTACTCTTTTTTTTCTTTTCTCACATTTTTTTCACTAATAATCCTAAAAACATATGCTTAAGCAAGGGAACTTAACTTCAACCCTTAGTGGTTCGAGATATTAGTCTAATGTGCAATGAATACATAAGCTCTCCTGAATACATTTCTGGTACACGATGCTGAACATATTGCGGCCCTTAAACTAAACAAGTTCGTATTTTTGTTTCATGATTTCACTAGGATAGCGAAGCCACAAATATACTATAACATATATTGCCTCAAATAAACATTGAAACCACATCGGATCATCACACACAACGCTAGCAACTAGGATCTCAACACAATAATTTTTTCACTAGATTCAGTTTTAGATTATTGTTTCAAATCTTTCTAATAATTTTTAAATCCTAGTCATTTTTCAAAATTTTAATTTATCAGTAGCTTGTATTCCTATATTCGACCCCCTACCACACACTTATTTGATGCAATGTCCATATTGCATGCAAAAACAATTAAAGAATATAATATTAAAGAGAGAGAATTAGAACAGACTCCCATGGGGTAATAGTGGCGAGATCGAAGAGGGCTGCTAAAAGTTGCTCCAAAAATTGATGGGAGACTAGAAACTAGAATGTTGCTTCTGAATGTGCTGGAAGAATTGGACATCTTGTATAATGGTTGGAAACAGTACTTATGGGCTCTTCTCGCATGAATGCAAATGTGCCGAATAAAAATAAACCAAAGAACCATCATCAAAAGTGTGTTGATCCTCATCCACAACGTGGGAAAGCAACGCCACGTCGAGGTATCGAGTGAGGAGTTGTGATGATCGTGAAAAATAAGAACACCACGGCGTGGTTTAATGGTTCCACGTCGTGGTGACTTCTCAGAATGTCTTTAGGAGCCAAAACAATGCATATTTTCTTCTTAAGGGCTTAGGACCATTCTTGAACTCTTCTTTCTATAGAATTCCTTCAAAACTCTTCTCTTCATCAAGTAAGGAACCTCACACTTATTCAAAATATGGTCTTCAATTGTAATCTTCAAAAATCGCATGACTTTTTCTCTCGTGGCAAATCAACATTTGACCCCAATTGTTGAAATTTCTGAAAGCATCCGAAGGGCAAAAATTCTGCAAAAATCTGAAACATCAAGAGCATCAACATGGAAAACAAAATTTAAACAAACTAAAAATAAAAAAAAACTCGCTAAAATAACTAAAAAAATAGCAAACCAAAATAACTAAAAAGGATATCACGATCACTCATCTTCATCGAAATCAATCTACAATTGTTGATTAAATCCCTTGCATGCAAGAGGTGGTTTGTGAAAACAAAAACTTTCGGGACCAGTCAGACTATTTCCTTTGTTTTCTTTGCACCATTAACTAATAAGTAGAACAAGAGTTGACCCAAGCAGTCAAGAGTAGCAAGAATTTGGTCTTCCACTTAACCACCTCGATACGCCTTGCTATTCTACGCCTCGTGGATCGAGGTGGACTAATCACCAAAGTAGTAGACTAAACAAATCAAGATTGCAATCTCGAAACTCATGCAAAAAGTAAAACCAAGCAATATATATGATCACGAATTCCTCCAAATAACAACATAAACTTTCCCGATAAGTGACATGATATCAACGAAAATATAAATAAAAATTAAATAAAACTAAAAATTAAAAACAAATAACGAATAATCAAATAAACTAAATTAATTGAAAAACATTCCCCGGCAACGGCGTAAAAAACTTGATGCGTGATTTATATATATATATTTTAATTACTCAAGTTTTAAATTTATAAAACTGATTTTATCTCAACCGGACTAATAAACACACTAGGCAGTGTACCTAATCGTTCAATAGTATACTTAAGGTAAGACCAGGTGATAAGTTCATTTTAATACTTCTTTTCTTAGTTTATTTTTAGTTCATTCCATCTCATTTTAGTCAATATTTATGCATATTTTCCCTTTTTGTTATTTTTCACTTTTATCGGGTACTTTCTAGTCTTTTGAGCTTAATTGCAGGATTTACCGAAGACTTTTCGTCATTGGAGGTAGGCGAGGAGTATTGGACTTTTGGAGGCTTGTGGTTTGCTTGTGGACTTGAAGTGGTGCGATTGGACTTGGTGTCAACATAAACAAGAAAGTGAGTTGGACTTAATTTTTGGGCGAGAATGATGACGAGGCGAAGAGGACTCGAGCTATAGAAGATTTAAGGAGAATTGGAGCATCTTTGAAGACTTTGGAAGGTATAATTGGGCTCTCAAGAAATTGTGAAAATGGGCTGAATCATTGATGAGAAGAGTGGGTTGGTTTGCTAATTAAATGGGCCAAGGGACCCATTCAGCAAGACCCACGCGGTCTGTGTGGATCGTACTGTGAAGGACCCCAGGTTTTTGGCACGAACCTCTACTTTGGGAAGGTTGGTTAAGTACTTTTGGCCAGCTTTTGGATCCGGAAATGGAACTCTTTTTACTGGAGATTTTGAATAGAACTCAAGGAGAACACATTAAACAATAACTCTTTTTTGCTCTCAAGAGGGTTTTTGGAAGAATTTGAAGATTTTGAAGATTGGAGTAATTTTCTTTCATCTTTCAACTTGAATCATGTTTGGTACCTCTAAACTATCTTATATTTCTTTTATTTTAGCCATGCTTGGCTAGACTTATATTTGGTTGATTAGGGTTTAGCCCATGGATGATTGGTTGTTTTGAAGACTTGATGTTATCTTGTGTTTGAAGTTTATGGAAATGTTTTCTAGCCAAATATCTTATTGTGTGTGTTTATCTTTGATCATGAGCTTGGATGAATGAATACTTATTTTGTTGACTAGTTTCTTGGTTAAGTAATGGACCTTCAAATTAGTAAGCAACAAATGGTTTCTATGTTTGTTTTCATTTGATTTAAACCATGGAAATGTTTCCTTCATAATGATAATGTAAGCATTTGATTATCTTTTGTGCTTGGTACCTCTTAGATCTTAAAGCTAATTGATTTTCACAAGATTATATGCTTCATTGGTTTTGTGACTTTAATTAAAGAAATGTGTTAAGAGCTCCTCTAACCATTTTAATAACAAATAAGAGTTGAGGTAATTTGTGCTTATGAATTGCAATAGCCAAGCTAAATTGATTCACAAGTGTTGTCCCATTTAGTCTAATGATAAGTCAACTATATCATCCATGTGGTGTATCCCAAAATCAACCAACTTTCCTTCATTGATTTTAAATTAAATCATCTACTTGTTTATTTGCCATCTTTACATTCTAACATAGTTTTAATTTTCTCAAACAATCAAAATAATTTAAACCCCACATTTTACTTTTATTTTTGTTTTACAAGTATTTGGACAAGTGATTTTCATAGAGATTTAAATTGGCCCAATCTTCGTGGATACGATCCCTTTACCACTATACACTATTTTCGTGTGTAATATTTAGAGTATTTATTATGTTGGCATCGACAACCACCAAATTTTGGCGCCGTTGCTGGGGATTGGTTTATTTTTAATCAATTTGTTTCTCTATGCCCAGATCTCAACGTACATTTGCTTTGAATTATAATCCGGAAATTGAAAAAGAAGTGAGGCGTTTGGCGAAGGAAAAGAGAATAGAACGTGGTCAAACTTCGAATCCTCACGGGGACCCAGAGGTTGAAACCGCTTCCTCTAGTGACACCGAATCCGATTCTAGCCCCGACCCTCGCCAAGAAATTCCCAAAACACCACCCCTAAAACAAAATCCACCCATCATAGACCCAATTGCAATGGGGGAAAGAGGAGAAGATCCCGAAAGAACCTTGAGGCAAATGATGGAAATCGGTGTTACACAAACTCCAACCGGTATCAATTACCCCGTTTTGAAAGGATGTTCGGAATTGAAGTCAAGTTTAGTTCATCATCTTCCAACTTTTCATGGATCGGAGAATGAAGACCCTCATAACCACTTGAAAATGTTCCACATTATTTGCACTAGTATGAAGCCACAAGGGTCAACCGATGACCAAATCAAATTAAGGGCATTCCCCTTTTCATTTGCCGATAGAGAAATGGATTGGTTATTCTATCTTCCACAGGGGTCGATCAACTCATGGACCGATATGGCAAAAGCTTTTCTTGATAAGTTCTATCCCACTTCAAGAGTCTCAAGTCTTAGAAATGAGATTTGTGGAATCCGCCAAGGTCAAAATGAGACTTTTCATGATTATTGGGAGAGATTCAACAACTTGCGCTATAGTTGTCCACAACATCAAATTCCGAAACAACTCCTCATTCAACACTTCTATGAGGGGATATTACCAATGGAGATAAGACTAGTTGATGCCTCAAGTGGTGGAGATGTCTTTAGCAAAAATTCACAACAAACAAGACAACTTTTCAACACGATAGCCGCTAATTCCCCACACTTTGGCCCACGCCAAGACATGAAGAGACACACACAACACAAAGTCAATGAAGTGGGGACATCAAACCTAGAGTCTCAAATTAAAGATTTAACATCCGTTGTCCAAACGTGAGCCATGGGACAAACTCCACAAGTGATGGTTTGTGGAATATGTGCAACAATGGGGCATCCTACGGATATGTGTCCCATTCTTCAGGAAGATATGGCACACGTAAATGCCAAGGGAGAGTTCCAAAACTACCATAACAAACCATCCGGTTACCAAAATGCTTACAATTCTAGTTGGAAGCCAAATCCCAATATCAGCTACAACCTAAGACCATTGCCCCAAAATGCATTGGTTAGACCTTCCTATCCACCACAACAACCTCATTACCAACACCCACAACCACATTATCAATCCAAGCCACGCCCTCTAATTCATCACCAACAACCTCCTCAATCCTAACCGAATAGCTCCGGAATGTCTCTTGAAGACATTGTCAAGTTTCTTGCCACTAGTACCCACCAATTCCAAAAAGAGACAAGGACTAGTATCTCCAACCTTGAAGCACAAATGGGAGATATAGTTACATCTATAACTAAGTTGGAGTCCTGTGGCAAACTACCTTCTCAAAACGAAAATAACCCAAATGTCAATGTAGTGACTTTGAGAAGTTGCAAAACAAACCGGAGAGAGTAGTTCCAAGAAGAAGTCAAGGGAAGATGAGGAAGAAATAGAGATCACTCCCATTGAGGATCCTATTAGCAAAAGGGATGCCCAAGCTGAAATTCCGAAGAAAGTTACCCCTTTAGTGACACCAATAGCTACTCAACTGTCATTCCCCTCCCGACTTGCAACCTCAAAGAATAATGCGGAGGAGAAAGAGATTTTGGACACCTTCCGAAAGGTGGAAGTAAACATCCCATTACTTTATGCTATCAAACAAATCCCTAGATATGAAAAATTCTTGAAAGATCTTTGCACCAATAAGAGAAAATTGAAGGAAAATGAAAAGATTTCGATGAATCATCTGCGGTCTTACAAGGGAAACTTCCGCCTAAGTGCAAAGATCTCGGAATCTTTACGGTTCCTTGCAAGATAGGGGATGTCACTTTTAGTAGTGCCATGATTGATCTTGGTGCTCTATCAATGTTATGCCCTATTCGGTGTATACATCATTGAATGTTGGGCCTTTAAGTGAAACCGGTGTCATATTTTCTCTTGCGGATAAATCAAGTGTTTTTCCTAGAGGTTTCCTAGAAGATGTCTTAGTGCAAGTAAACCAATTGGTCTTCTCGGCGGATTTCTATGTGATTGATTTAGAAGAACAAGTGTCCTCTAAATCGGCTCTAATTTTACTTGGGAGACCGTTTTTTAGGACGGCTAGGACAAAAATCGATGTGTATGCGGGAAGTTTAACAATGGAGTTTGATGGTGAAACGATAAGTTTTAAAATTTATGATGTCATGAGATATCATAGTGATGTTTCATCCATGTGCTTTGTTGATGTTGTTGAACCACTAACCCAAAGAAATGTTTGAGTTGTCTAATGGTGACATGTTGGAGATGATTTTAAGCAAAGGATTTGATTGTGGGAAACTAGCCAAGAAGTTGAAGCTCTACTCATTAGACCCGGAAGTTGAAAGGTTGGTTAACAATTTAGAGGTCAAGAAAACTACTCAATTCAGTGTAAAGCAAATTGAATTACCTCAAACTCACACGAAATTGCCACCCTCCCTTGTTCAACCACCGGAATTGGAATTAAAAGTCATACCTCAACACTTGAAGTATGCCTACTTGGGAAATAATGAAACTCTTCCAGTTATCATTTCAACTCACTTAACCGAATTTGAAGAAGAGTAACTCCTCAAGGTGTTGAAGGAACATAAAGAAGCAATGGGTTGGACGATTGCGGATATCAAGGGATTGAGCCCCTCCACTTGTATGCACAAAATTTTAATGGAGGACGAATGCAAACCAAGTCGGGATGCGCAAAGAAGGTTGAATCCGCCAATGATAGAAGTGGTCAAGAAAGAGATATTGATGCTCCTTGATGCGGGAATGATCTATCCAATCTCGGATAGCAAGTGGGTGAGCCCGGTGCAGGTAGTCCCGAAGAAGACGAGAATCACGGTGGTCGAGAACAACAAAGGTATGATGGTCCCCACCTGTGTGCAAAACGGGTGGAGAGTATGTATTGACTACCGCAAACTCAATGCAAGCACAAGAAAATATCATTTCCCATTACCTTTCATTGACCAAATGTTAGAAAGGTTGGCCGGGAAATCACATTATTGTTGTCTAGACGGGTATTCCAATTTTCACCAAATCCCAGTGGCACCGGAAGACCAAGAAAAGGCAACCTTCACATGTCCATTTGGCACTTTTGCATACCGGATAATTCCATTTGGATTGTGTAATGCCCCGGCCACTTTCCAACGTTGTATGGTTATTATTTTCTCGGAATATGTTGAGAACATAATCGAAGTTTTTATGGATGATTTTATGGTATATGCAAACTCCTTTCAAGAATGTTTGACCAATCTTACAAAAAATTTAAAAAGGTGCATTGAAACGAATTTGGTTTTAAATTTTGAGAAGTGTCATTTTATGGTGAGTCAAGGTCTTATTTTGGGTCACATTGTATCAAAGAAAGGAATCGACGTAGACAAGGCAAAAGTTAATGTTATTCAAAGCTTACCTTACCCGACTTGTGTTCGGGAAGTTCGTTCTTTTTTAGGTCATGTAGGTTTCTACCGAAGATTCATCAAGGACTTTTCAAAGATAACAAGACCAATGTGCCAACTCTTGCAAAATGATGTTGATTTCGAGTTCAATGAGGCGTGCAAAGAAGATTTTGACAAGCTCAAGGAGTTGCTTACATCCACTCCTATCATGCAAGCACCAAATTGGGATCTCCCCTTTGAGATCATGTGTGAGGCAAGCAACTATGCTATTAGCGCCGTTTTAGGTCAAAAGAATGAAAGATCCTCCCATGTGATCTACTAAGCATCAAGAACACTAGACAACGCTCAAAGCAACTACTCTACCACGTAGAAGGAGCTATTGGCCATAGTGTTCTCTTTGGAGAAGTTTAGGCAATACCTACTTGGTACCAAAGTTATTGTGTATTCGGATCATGCGGCCCTCAAGTACTTGAGGACAAAGAAAGATGCAAAGCCAAGACGCATCCAGTGGATCCTACTATTGCAAGAGTTTGATTTGGAAATTCGGGACACGAGTGGACGTGAAAACCTTGTTGCCGATCATCTAAGTCTGATCACTTCAAACGAGACTCTTTTCCTGTTGCGGGACGAGTTTTCGTATGAGCATCTCTTTTCCCTTACTCAATCTATTCCTTGGTATGTCGACATCATTAACTTTTTTTCACGAAAAGGTATCCCGACACATTTACACGTGCTCAAAAATATAAATTGAAAAGTGATGCGAAATATTACGTGTGGGATGAACCTTATTTGTGGAAACATTGTCCCGATCAAATTATTAGGAGATATGTACCCTAACAAGAACATCAGTCCGTTTTACAATTTTGTCATGAATTTTCTTGTGGGGGACACTTCGGACCTAACTGAACTTTGAGGAAAGTTCTTGAGTGTGGATTATTTTGGCCAACCATGTCACGCGATTGTTATTTGTTTCGCAAAAGTTGTGAACGGTGCCAAAGGGCGGGGAACATTTCACAAAAGAATCAAATGCCACAAAATCCAATCCTTGTTTGTGATGTTTTTGACGTATGGGGGATTGATTTTATGGGCCCATTTCCCGTCTCATTTGGTAACGTTTACATTTTACTCGCGATTGACTATGTCTCAAAATGGGTTGAGGCCAAAGCCACAAGATCGGATGATGCCAAAACTATTATCGGGTTTTTAAAATCTAACATTTTTGTGAGATTTGGTGTGGCTAGGGCATTGATTAGTGATAGAGGGACGTATTTTTGCAACAAGATGATGGAGGTTTTATTGAGGAAGTATAATGTGACCCACCGCGTCTCTACCGCTTACCAGCCCCAAACGAATGGTCAAGCGAAGGTTTCGAATCGAGAAGTGAAGTCTATCCTTGAGAAGACGGTGAACCCAACAAGAAAGGATTGGGGTTCGAGGCTTGATGATGCCTTATGGGCCTACCGGACCGCTTACAACACTCCGATAGGCATGTCTCCATTTAGGTTGGTTTTTGGAAAACCATGTCATCTTCCCGTGGAATTGGAGCAATGTGCATTTTGGGCGGTCAAGCAATACAACTTCAACATTGATGAAGCGGGAAGAAATAGGAAGCTTCAACTTTAAGATTTAGAAGAATTAAGGAATGAATCTTATGAGAATACAAGGATATACAAGGAGAAAACAAAGGCTTTCCATGACAAGTCCATCACCCGAAAACATTTCAATCCGGGAAACAAAGTCTTACTTTACCATTCCCGTTTAAAGTTATTTCCCGGAAAATTAAGGTCAAGATCGATACATCCATTTGTTGTGCTAAAAGTCTTTGAACACGGAGCGGTTGAGATCCAAAGTGAAGAAACAGGGAAAATCTTCAAAGTCAGTGGGCATCGTTTGAAACCTTTCTATGAAGGTTTTAATGCAAATGTCCTAGATGTCATCCAATTGGATGCCCAAATATACTGCAATCGAGAGGGAAGGACGTTTCGCCAAAGACGCTAAAGAAGGGCATTTTTGGAAAGCATTGTGCTTTCATCCTTTTCAATTCCGAATAAATGTTTTAGCCAAAATATTTTTTGCATTTCAAATTTCTTCTTCCTTTTTGCAGTGAAAGCGTGTTGAATTTTGAGGCTCGGGTGTTCGTTTTGGTCAAGCATGAAGGATTGAGATTTCTCACGGGTTCACAAATGGTTCGCGTGTACTCGAAGGTTTGTCTGCATGAGCCCCAAACAGTCTGTGTGCACTACCTGAAAATGTCTGTGTGATTGTTCGAATTTGGGACCTTTATAGAACTTCCTACACGGTCCGTGTGTACTCGAAGGCTCGTCCGCATGGCTCAAAAATGGCCCGTGTGTACTCGCCCTACACGACTGCATCATCTTTGCAATTTGGGACCTTTAAAGAACTTCCCATGCGGACCGCGTGTACTCCAAAAAAAAATGTCTGTGCGAGTCGTTGACTTTCATTGACCCGGGCATTGACTGATTTTACCCGAACATTATCCCACTAAACCCTATCAGTTGTTCCTTCTTCCCCCATTCTTCTTCTTCTTCTCTCTCCAACCTTCATTGAAGCACCTTCCACTTTAAACACTAAAACTTAATTTCCCGTCAAACCACCGGTCGGAATCGCGTGAAACTAGCGACATTCTCTTCCATTTTTCAAGCTCTACATTTCCCACCTAGATTTTGTCCCGATCCACCCCCGGAATCAAGACTGCCGACCACCACCATTTTGTCGGAGAACTCGATTTCCCGGCCACCTCCTACCACCTATCAAAATTCTGAAACCACAATTGTGTTCCTTTTGGTCTAGGCTACAAACCCCACTAAAAATATTTCTCAAAGCTTGCCGGAAAATTTCACCGGAATTTCAAACCGTTGTAGGATCTCTCCGGTTTTCGCGGTAAATTACTTCTCATGGGGTATTGAGAAAAGCTTCGAGCTTGGGGTGTAGTATTGCAAGATTTTCAAATCCCGAATTTTCGCGTGCAATTTACGATTTTCAAAATTCGTGATCGCCAACAGGTACATTCCTTCCTTGACTTTAACTAATCTGTATGGATGTTTTAGAATGATAAATTAAATGGCATTGCATCAAATGAGTCTAGGAAATATATTTTGCATTGGTTGTTGACCCTTTTTTAGAAGTCCATAGGGAGTCGATTGGTGAATTATTTTGCACTATTATTTGTTGGAATTGTTGCTCCGTGTGGTTGTAAATTTGCTTGCAGGTTGATCATGTCCACGTAAAGAAAGCGCTCGGTTGTTGCCCGAGGCAAAGCTCCCGCTAGAGCTCAAAATGAGGAACCAGACATTCCAAGGTTCCTGGACATAAAGGCGACTGTAAACTACAGAACGAGTTTGCCTATGAGAGTTGCCTCAACCAAGTTTGTGTGAAAGCCCATGCTCATTTCATTAGGGGTTCTTGATGGGTTACTTAATTGTTCTGTAACATCGGGTGGGAAAACCTTCTCAATCTCATGGCACATACATACCAACTCCCTACTAGAGAGTTCCTTGATGACTGCAGGTTAGACAACGAGAGGAAAAAAGTTGCATTCCAACTTATGGGGGAGCCGATGCACATCGATTTCGCAAGGGTAAATAACATCTTGGGCTTACCTTCCTCGAACATATTCGTAGCTTTCGATTCACTTCCTCCCGAGTTCAACCACGAGACTTTTTGGATGGAAATTACCGGTGGGATCTTTTCTTGTACCGGCCGCGATAAGGCAACCTCCATCATTCACCCGTGCCTCCGCATTACCCATCGTATCTTGGTATGCACTGTCTTTTCCTGTAAAGAAGCCGGTCAAGTCACGTAGATTGAGATATTCTTCCTTTGGTGCATGACACGACGTGAAAACCCTCTGATCCTGGATTTTGCCTCGTTCTTTTTCTACAAATGTGCACTCATGAAAACCAAAGCATCCGGTGATATTTGCATTGGAGGATTTGTCACCCTTTTAGCCCACGGTCTTGACATCAAGCTCCCGGATGACCACACGCCTATAGACAACAAAATTCTTTTGGATGAGCGTGTTCTAAAAACATGCATCACATCCATCGTAGTAGTAGAGGAGGTTTTACATGGTATTGTCCTCAAGGGGTCGGATATCTTATTCTTCCCGACCCTCGAGTCTCCAACTTCACTTTCCACGATCACATTCAGTGGAGACTCGATAGGACCATCACCCAGACATTCAATGAGGATGCGCTCAATGCTCAAGACGATGAAGGGATGCATATGGATGATGAGTCCGGCGATGAGCCCACCCATGGTCCACAATAAACCCAACCACAAGAACCTCCCGGATATTAACCGTTTCCCCCCAATTTTTTCAAACGGTTCGAGGCCCTTTGTGTCTCCAACCAGATCATGTCACAGCAGATGCACCATATGTGGGGGTGGCACCAATCACAAAACCACTTTGAGAACGTACCACTTCCTCCTCCATATCCATATCCTCCCCCCACTCACCCGTATCCCCCTCCACCCTACCCTTACCCTTACCCTCAATACCCCTATCCTCCTCCCGACCCCCCGGTTTAGGTACTTTCTCCTCGTCCCAAGCATTGAGGACAATGCTTATTTCATAGCTTGGGGTGGGGTATTCCCTTTTCTTTTACTTTTTCATGCATTATTTTAGGTTGCATATCATATTAGTGTAAGCTAATTTGCATTCATATTTTTTTTTATTTAAAACCCCAAAAAAAAAGATTTTATTTTCTTCTTTTTCGCTTTTTATTTTGCATGGCATTTAGCTTAGGGCATTAGCATTCATGCATTTTTTATCTCTTTATTCTCATCCCCAAACATCTTTACTTGAAAGACTCGACACACCGTAAATACAATTCTTTTGGAAACTCACATAACAAATAACAATCGCTCTTAGGGACTTTCAGTTGTTGCATCTTCTTTTATATATATGTGGGGAGAGAGTGCAAGTAGTTATGCATATGAATCGACTCATGACAAGTGTAGCATAAGTAGGGGGACAACTTAGCCTCGTGCCGACTAGTTCCTCACCTACATGCTCCTTACAAGCCACAATCAAACCCCAAAGAAAGGAATAAAAGCTAGATTTTGCTATTTTGAGATCCTTAGTGTCTATCTGCTACATTACACATCATATCTCATCACTTTATGATTTAGACACGTTTTTCTCATTCGATCTCAAATTAGTCTTAGTGTAGTTGTGCTCAAATTTTGCACCTATTATCTTTAGATTCGCTCGTTTGGCCTCTTGTTTGGGTTAAATTTAGATATCACTTATAGTTTGTATAAAGTTATGATTTGTAATTTTTATTTCATGTTGTATTTGTAAAACTCCTGTGGTAAACCAAAAAAGTGAGCCAAAAAAAAGAGAGAGAGACAACTACCCCTTTTCTAGTTTTGTTTTTGTGTTTCATAAGTCAAAGTCATGTTGTTTTAAAATGTCATTTGAAAAATTTTGCACTAATTTTCAACAAATTTTAGTAGAAGTCTAGTATTTAGTATGTGTTATGTGAAGTTTCATATGTGTTTATTTTTGTTTGAAGAAGTCAAGTTTTGATCTTATGTGAAGTGTGAACTTTATTTTTGTTGATTTTAGTCTTTAAGAGTCTTTAAAAAAAATAAAAACAAATAAACAAAATCGTTTTGAAAAGTCGGATATTATCACAATCATAAAATGCGAATATAGTTAAAAAAAAATTAGTGTTTCCTTCATTGTGTTTTATAGATTTTTTGTTAGTAGCTCAAACACTTGTATTTGTAATTGTATCTTTGGGGTTATGTTGTCCAAAAAAAATTAAAAAAAAATAAAAAAATAATAAAAATAATAAAAATAATAAAAATAAATAAAAAAAGAAGAAAAAGGGCCGGGCCACGGAGTTGCATCCATTTTTCATTTGTTAGATGTTTAGACCTTTTGGGTTTTAGTTGCATCCATTTTTCATTCTAGTCTAGATTTCATCTTTTGTTGGCAACTACAATGGCGCCCTTTACTCATCGTGTGCTCGATTCTTTGCTCTACATGTATCTTATTTTGGTGGAAGCACTTATTCTTCTAGATGATTGTAGTTTGCCAACCGTTATACATAGCTCGTTCCGTACCATTTTTGGCCCGAGTTATCTTTTTCTAGGTCTTATTCCTTGGTGTGGGGTTGAAATTGTGAGGAGTAAGGAACATTCTAACCGAGGAACTCTTTCTTATGGCTTGTGGGCTAGATCGGACCACAAAACAGTGTCACATAAACCATAATAGTGAAGTATGCATGCTTATCTTGTATCTTGTTCAACATGTATCCCTTGCTAGAAAGGTAACAAAGGATCGTCCCTTAAAGCGGTTCTTATCTCTAAAAATGGGTTATATGTTTTTATTTTAAGGGCGTTATCGTGAATTTCTGCCTAAGATGTTCATTCTTTTTCCTTTTTAGGATAGTTCATACCAAGTTCATTTTAGTCTTCTCTTACTTGAGGACAAGTAAGGTTTAAGCTTGGGGTGATTTGATAGTTTCATTTTATTACTTCTTTTCTTAGTTTATTTTTAGTTCATTCCATCTCATTTTAGACAATATTTATGCATATATTCCCTTTTTGTTATTTTTCACCTTTATCGGGTACTTTCTAGTCTTTTGAGCTTAATTGCAGGATTTACCGAAGACTTTTCGTCATTGGAGGTAGGGGAGGAGTGCTGGACTTTTGATGGCTTGCGGTTTGCTTGTGGACTTGAAGTGGTGCGATTGCGCTTGGTGTCAACATAAACAAGAAAGCTAGTTCGACTTAATTTTTGGGCGAGAATGATGATGAGGCGAAGAGGACTCGAGCTATTGAAGATTTAAGGAGCATTGGAGCATCTTTGAAGACTTTGGAAGGCATAATTGGGCTCTCAAGATATTGTGAAAATGGGCTGAATCATTGATGAGAAGAGTGGGATGGAGTGTTAATTAAATGGGCCAAGGGACCCATTCAGCAACACCCACGCGGTCCGCGTGGATCCACAAACGGTCTGTGTGGATCATGATGTGAAGTACCCCAGGTTTTTAGCATGAACCTCTACTTTGGGAAGGTTGGTGGAGTACTTTTGGCCAGCTTTTGGATCCGGAAATGGGACTCTTTTTACTGGAGATTTTGAATAGAACTCAAGGAGAACACATTGAACTATAACTCTTTTTTTCTTTCAAGAGGGTTTTTGGAAGAATTTGAAGATTTTGAAGATTGGAGTAATTTTCTTTCATCTTGCAACTTGAATCATGTTTGGTACCTCTAAATTATCTTGTATTTCATTTATTTTAGCCATGCTTGGGTAGACTTATATTTGGTTGATTAGGGTTCAGCCCATGGATGATTGGTTGTTTTGAAGACTTGATGTTATCTTGTGTTTGAAATTTATTGAAATGTTTTCTAGCCAAATATCTTATTGTGTGTGTTTATCTTTGATCATGAGCTTGGATGAATGAATACTTATTTTGTTGACAAGTTTCTTGGTTAAGTAATGGATCTTCAAATTAGTAAGAAACAAATGGTTTCTATGTTTGTTTTCATTTCATTTAAACCATGGAAATGTTTCCTCCATAATGAGCATTTGATTGTCTTTTGGGCTTGGTAACTCTTAAATCTTAAAGCTAATTATTTTCACAAGATTATATGCTTCATTGGTTTTGTGACTTTAATTAAGGAAATGCGTTAAGAGCTCCTCTAACCATTTTAATAACAAAGAAGAGTTGAGGTAATTTGTGATTATGAATTGCTATAGCCAAGCTAAATTGATTCACAAGTGTTGTCTCATTTAGTCTAATGATAAGTCAACTATATCATCCATGTGGTGTATCCCAAAATCAACCAACTTTCCTTCATTGATTTTAAATTAAATCATCTACTTGTTTATTTGCCATCTCTACATTCTAGCATAGTTTTAATTTTCTCAAACAATCAAAAAAATTTAAACCCCCCAATTTACTTTTATTTTTGTTTTACAAGTATTTGTACAAGTAATTTTCATAGAGATTTAAATTGAACCAATCTTCGTGGATACGATCCCTTTACCACTATACACTATTTTAGTGTCTAACATTTTGGGTATTTATTTTGTTGGCCTCGACAACCACCACCAGGTGTTGAACACAAGGGAACGATGGTGAATTAATTTGGATTTTTTATTATAGGTTACACAAACACACAAAAGCATTAAGAAGGGTTTTATTAAAACTCAAATAACACTTAACAGTAAATATCGACAAACTGACCGAAGACAAATTTCTTTAAGTACTTTGGTTTAGACAAATTACATCTTAAAATCATAGATAATTTCACACACATATTTATTTATTCTTGTTCACTAATTCATAAAATGACTAGCTCTAGTGCTAGATAACTAATCCTTTGATTTTAACAGAACTATTAATTCATTGATCAAGTGACCGAACAATCATGTAAATCATTATTTAATCCGTATTAAATAAGATTTGATTTGTATTAATCCTAATGGTTATAGGAATTAACTCATGCATAGATTGGTCGTTTACTCATGCAAACACATTAAAGTTCATCACTTTATTTCCTAACCCTAGGTTTTGGTCAAAACTCTAGTGGACAACCTTGATTCAAATTAACACAGTCAGATGGTCATCTAAACTCTATTAATTCAGCAATAAGAATAAAGTAACAATCTTTACACATATGGATCTTGCAATCAAACTTGTCAAATTAAATTACTTATGAATAAACAATCTAAATGACAATTAATCCACAAATTAAAGGATTCATCTAATCATAAACAC
Source organism: Lactuca virosa (assembly GCF_052849685.1). Taxonomy (NCBI): domain Eukaryota; kingdom Viridiplantae; phylum Streptophyta; class Magnoliopsida; order Asterales; family Asteraceae; genus Lactuca; species Lactuca virosa. The sequence goes on along the minus strand of NC_136432.1, from coordinate 289,313,282 downwards.
AAAGCAAAAGGCTTTTCATTATTCTACACGTAACCGTCAATATAGCTTTGTGAGACACACTTCAAGTACTTATCTAAGTACCAACGAAATACCTGAAATTATAACCAGGGTCTCCTAGAGGGAGAGCGTGACACTTGTGTATAGATCTATACGGGACTGACAATCCCGCACCTAAACTGTTAGCTACAGTTAAGCCGGCAAGCCTGGGGTGAAAAATGCCGTATCAATTCTGACGTCTGAAGAACGTCGTATCAGGCCATCCTAGGTCATCAAGCATGGTTATAATAACTCACAATTTGGTATTAACAATACGATTAGTGTATGAATACATAAATAACTTCAAATAGTTTTATCTAATCATAGAACTACAATACAATATTTTACGGTACAGATGGTGAATCCAGGCACATATATTAAAAAGGATTACATACAAATACAACTACAGTATACTATTTTCTAGTACAGTACAACTTACATTTCTGATACAACCATTATTGTTCTCTCTATGATTTCTTAGTGTATACGTTAGGGTTATATAAAATGAAGAACCGATAGGCAGTCGAATGTGTGATTTCCGCTTTACTTCCTGTTCCTTGTTTATTTGTGGGCTTAGGGCAGAACCATTCATTTGAATGTCCGTTCGATCTTAATTATATATAACTTGTATAAACTAAGTGATCATAGAAGGAACTGGTAAGGGTTACACTACTTACTCGAATTTCATGTTTCCTATTACAAATTTTAAGCATAAGAAAACTTGTACATTTTTGGTCTAAAGGTCTAAGACTACATTTCATTTACAAAAGAAAATATTGGATTTTCTGGAGAAACACACTAACATTTTCAAAGGAACAATGAACATACCTTTTCATATAAAATACTTATGAACTCACCAACTTAAATGTTGATACACTTTCAAAACCACTTGTATTCTCAGGGAACCAGTAGACAGGTACACACAGGTTTCGAGAAGACGGAGCATAGTAGCATCACGTCTTACTTGTTGCTATATACTTTTGGAGTCAAACATACAATGATTCGAAAACAATGTAAACAGTACTTTATCAATATGATGGTTGTTGCTTTGATTACTGTTATTCAATTTTTACGATATTGTACATGAAGTCACTCCATCCGCCCCCAGACGTTTCTGTCGTTCTGGTTTGGGGGTGTGATAGATTGGTATCAGAGCATTGTTTATAGTGAACTAAGTATATCAAACCATATAAGATATACAACTATAAATACAATGAGACTAAAACACTCTGACCAAGGGTTATACTTTTAAATATAATAATATTTTATAGAAATATACATACATACATACATACATACATACATACATACATACATACATACTTACAGACTAGAACAGTGTCATAATAAGAACAAAACAAAAGTATTAAGATAAGTTTGACACTATGATTAAACCTTGGTGCATGTAATCAGGTCTAGGATGAATATAGCCTGATCAACTATATTTATCCAAGAGGTGACTAGCGTATGCCTGGGAATAGTTGTGGTGAGCAACAAGTCTAAAACTTACCAACTCTATATACCAAGAAACTCTAGAACCAAAAATAAAGCTTAAATACTATAGGAGTATTTTATGATACTATAAATAATTCAGGTGAAAACTAAAGACCCTTACTGGCAGGTCTAAAATTACTTAGTGTGTACGTTAAGGTTATATATAATTAAGATTTTATAGACTTAGAACTTGTGATTTCCGCTTTACTTCCTGTTCCTTGTTTGGTTGTGGTCTTAGAGTAGGATCGCTTATTCGAAGGTCTATTCGATCTTAGTTATATACAACTTGTATACACTACGTGATTATAGGAGGACCCGGTAAGGATCACACCATAAAAAAATTTCATTAGAAATGCTTCTATTAATCTCATAGATTCTTTATATACCACTATTCTCACACAAATGACATATCTAGACATCACAACCCCACTACAACAGCCAACAGATTAATCGAGGAAGAACCAGAGGGAGTTCATGAGGAGGATTCCGAGAAGGGATCAGACGAAGAGAGAGGAGCTATAGAGGTCATTAATGTAACCTTACCTTATCAAGAACAAGCATGATACCCTTTCACCCCTATCTTTCCAAGATACATCCCCACAATATACATACACAAACTACACCATAGTCCAGACCCTAACACCCACAAATCAAGCACCATCACTGATTGTACCATGAGAGGCCCGCTTAGACATTCGGGTTCAGGCTCTCCATCACGAAGTAATGGAGATCAGTGGAAAAGCCCGGAACATGACGATGCAAATCCAACACACCCATAAAGAACAAAGAACACCATATGGATGTCATGCCTACAAGTAGATCAGGAAAAAAATAAGGACCACCTACACTCTTTACAGGAAAGATAGTCATCATGAGACAACAAATCCTTGCAGCTAAAACTAGGACAATCATAGCAAAACAGAGAGCATAGGAGACTGCTCACAAGACATGCAAGACGGCAGGACACCTTATGCGTCACTTTAATAACTAATAAACTAATATAACCTAGTGGATTAGTGACTACATTACTCACACTATGTGTTAGGCTTATCACACCTTACGTCACAACTAATAATGGTAAATCAAATCATAGAATTTCATTAAGGCATTACAATCAGAATTCATAAGTTTATTGTTACATAAACTTCTATTATGAATTGGTTACAAAATACTTTTAAGTCGGAAGATGATGCGTGTAGAAACTAATATAGTTAGTTCAATAACACCCGACTTATAGCCACTACTGAAGACTTACCACCTTTTCATCTTTAAATTCTATGGTAGAAAGATGTCGCCATGTAAATCAAACAGGCGTTTCAACAACACACCACCAACTCCACCACCGCCACCACCTCCACAGTATGACCGTGTTGTTTTCCAAGCAGCAGTAACGGCCGCCGTGGCTGCCACCATGACACAAATCAATGCAAGTAGTGCTAGTGGGGCGGGTAGGGTGCCAAAAATTCTAACCACAGGGAAAGTCACAGACACCCAAGGGAGTGTTCCTGTAAAGACTTCACGAATGCCAAACCCAAATCCTTTGATGGCACCGGAGGTGTCATTGCTCTAACACGCTGGTTCGAGAAGACAGAATCAGTGTTTGAAATTTGTGTGTGTCCCGAAGCAAACAAAGTCAAATTTGCAGCCTGCACTTTCATGGATAGAGCCTTCTCCTAGTGGAACGGCTATGTCAAATCATTAACTCTCCCACTAGCCAATGCCATGAGCTGGGAAGACTTAAAGGTCCTAATGCTAGCAGAATACTGCTCGAGGGGTGAGGTGCAAAAGCTAGAGCAAGAACTCTGGGGTCTGATGATGAAGGACTCCGACATTTCAGCTTACACTGTCAGATTTAGTGACCTGGCTATTCTATGCCCCGGGATGGTCACACCGGAAACTAAGAAAGTGGAAAGGTACATCTGGGGGCTATCTCCTCAGATCCAAGGAAACGTGATAGCTGCAAACCCACTTACTTTTGATAGTGCCAAACGTCTGGCACAAACACTCGTGGATCATGGAGTTCGCCAAGGCTTCATGACAGTCATTCCCGAGCAACCCAAGGAAGTTAACAACAAAAAGAAGTTTTGGAACAAAAGGAAGGGCCAATTGTTACAAGAGTCCTCAAAGAAGCAACAAACTGTGGCAGTCCACGCTGCTACTGTTCCTATTGTTGTTCCTGCTACTCCAGCACCCCCCAATCGATATGTTGGAAACCTTCCAAAGTGTAACAAGTGCAACTTCCATCACACCGGAGTTTGTCAAGAAATGCACTGCAAAAACTGCAATAGAAAGGGGCACACCGCTCGTTTCTGTAATGCACCGACAAAACCCATCACCCAGGTCCCCGGCGTTGTAGTAAGCCCGGCTTGTTACGAGTGTGGTGAAACTGGACACTTCAAGAGAGATTGTCCAAGAGCAAGGAATGATGGTGGTGATGGAAGGGTACTTATGATCACTGCAGGAGAGACTCTCCCAGAACCACCTATGAATATTGGTACGTTTTCCTAACAACAATGTTTAGGCTCTTAATATTTACTAAAACTAGTGCCAATTAAAGTTTATCAACCACAGATCTCAAAACGCGACAAATCATAGTCATAAATTTCCCCCTCACCCGAATAAATCACATCATTCATATAAAAACTAAGGACTCTTACAGGTGATCTATGGTGGCTGGTGTAAACATTAGGGTCATATATAATTAAGATTCTACAGACTTAGAATGTGTGATTCCGCCTTACTTCTTGTTCCTTGTTTGGTTGTGGGCTTAGGGCAGAGTCACCCATTCGACTGTCTTTTCAATCTTAATTATATACGACTAGTTTACACCAAACGGTTATAGAGGGACCTAGTAGCGATCATACTACGAAATTTCATCACTATTTATCAAAGCACTCGTACTGCTGGTACTCACTAATTACAGTACAAAATATTCGCAGTAGTAATAACAAGGATAAATTTGGAAGCATTAAAGACATATACATAGAATACACTATCGTTCTAAACAATCACCCCCCTTCCAATAAGAAGTTCCAACATCGTCATTTGACATAGATTGGCTTGGTCCTCACCATACTAATTTCATGAGCTACGAAAAGACCCTTTTCTTTAACCAACCGATTAACAAAACCCTTCCAATCTATAACGAAAAACCCAACACAAACCTCCAAATCGTCTCTCGCTTCAAAACCCAAAAGTACCCACACGAGGGGTACCATGCTTTCCTAACCCAAGCACTGGATGAGAAGCAAGAAGCGGAAAACATCGAGGATGTTCCGGAAGTCTGTAACCTCCCCGAAGTGTTCCCAACAGACCTCTCAGGAATACCACTCGTATAACAAGTCAAGTTCAAGAATAGAGACTAAGGACCCATCCGGTTCACCTATCACTACTAAGTGTATACGTGAGGGTTGTATATAATTAAGATTCTACGGACTTAGGATGTGTGATTCCGCCTTAACTCCTATTCCTTGTTTGGTTGTGGGCTTAGGGCAGAATCACCTATTTGACTATCTTTTCAATCTTAATTATATACGATTTGTATACAAGAGCGATGATAGATGAACCAGGCATGAGTCCTACCACGAACTTCAGAACAAAGCTGCCCAGTTCTACTAGTGGACATGCTACCATTTGGGTGAACGTAGGTAAATAAACCAAACTCACACACTCCCTACCGATCAAAGCAACAATGAAATAGAAAAGCTGACAGGATCATATCACAAAGAGGTGGTGAGACTGCACAGTATATCGCTATCAATTATCACGGATAAGGGACAATCGATTCGCCTCGCGCCCCTGACAATCGTTACAGGAGTCTTTTAAGACCCAACTCGTCTGGAGTACAGCTTGCCATCCCTAAACAAACAGTAAGAGTAACCGAAACAAATTCAGATACCAATAGCGAAGGTCCACGGGAAACGCCAAGCGAGAACCCAAATTCACTTGGGAACACGAGAATCAGATGAAACAGAAATACCCCCAACTTTTCCCTAAGATTACCAAGAACCCGTTCAAGATACAAATTTCGGGACGAAATTCCTTCTAACAGGGGGATGATGTGACAACCAGAAAAATTTGGATAAAGTAAGGTCTAAATTGTAACCATGTGCAAATAAATTCCCAACGTAACCTTGTTACAATAAAACTTTGAAAGCCAAAAGGGCATAAGTATATATAGGTATATATACTTTGGAAATCATATTTATAATAACCTCTTGAAAGTAAACAAGTTATAACAAGGCAAGACTAGTCAAATAGTTGGAATAGGAATCATGAATTTAAAACATTGTTTTATAGTATTTGGCCTAGTACCCCACCCACCCTAGAACACCCCTAAACTAAAATCAACAACCTAGAACACCCCTAAACCGAAATCCCAAAGCCTTGAAAGCACTAAGGCCGAAAACTCCAAAGGTAAGTCCATTAAGGCCGAAAACTCTAAGGATGAGTCCACTAACGCCGAAATCAGATTAGTGGGGGAAGTTAGGACCAAAATCTCAAAGGGAATAAGGAGATTTCGGTCATGTATGGCCGAAAACTCCAAGGTAGTCCATCCTAGAGTGATTTCAGTGGGATACAAAGGATAAGGTTTGACTTTAAGATGTGATATCTCACCCCATTTCCCATGCAAACTCGGCAGTATCCCAAGCAATTAACCACCAAATATCCATGTATCACCCAACAGATTACCAAGTAAACTTCACATCATTTCCTTCCCCATCTTAAGGCCAAAATCATTCCCTCAAACACCACCAATTCCATTTCACTTACTGTAAAAACTCCATTTTCTCTCAATAAGTCAATTTCCAAGCTTTAAAGGGGTTTGAATCTTCAAGCACTATCCTTAGATTTTCGTAAGTAATTTCGAGACTTCTTAAGCATTCTATACATTCTTATGTTAAATTCATCCCATTTACAAACATTAAAATGTGTTAAAACCCCTTAGGATAACATTACTCTCAAGGAATATCATCAACTCCATCCAAGTGGTTAGGCTTGGAAACTTCTCAACATCTCTTCAAATCAACCCACAAATCCACTCAAGGTGAGTTCATACCCTCACATTTTCAAGCTTTTTCATTTTTTTAGGGGGGGAATACAAGTAAAACTTTGTTTATCACACAAATATTTACATGTTTTCATTTTTATGTTAAAGATAAGATATTATTTGCATATTATATGGTTAATACGAGTTTTTTGTAACACTCCAAAATCAGGTATTACCTTGAAGCCCTTGAAGAATTTTACATATAGCATAATAAGTCCCTTAAGTACGTTGGGTGTACTTATGGGTACGCTTAGCCTACTTTGCAAGGAGGATCGCGGAGGGGCAGCACGTACGCTGGGCATACCAGGAGTATGTTGGGCGTACGTGCTAGATGACCAAACCCTAATTTCGGGACTTGAGGCCTATTTAAACGTCCTTAAGCCCCTTGGACCAAACCCTAGACAGCCTCCATACCCTTATTTCGTCCTTCTACTCTAGAGAGAGTTTGTGAGATCACTTTTGAGCTTAGAGAGTGCATTTGTGGCCATTTTAGTGTCCATTCAAGAAGGAGAGGTTGTCAAGCAAGCATGGAGTGACATTGGGCTTCAAGAATCTGCACCTAGTTCACCTTGAGGAGCTTCTGGAGCTTTGACCTTTCCATCTTATTCATTATATCTAGTTAGGGTTTTCTAGTTTTGTCCCTTTTGTTGGTTTTGGACCTCCTATTGTGAGTTGAGCAACTCCAGAGGCTGGATATGTTAGATCGGAGGTCCTTTGGTCCATTCATAACATAAAAATGAAGTCTTGATGGGTGTTTTGACCTCATGCATGGATTAATATCCTTAAAAAGGTCTTAATGGGGTTGTTGGGAACATATGAGACATGCAAAGACATAAAGTTTCCAACTTTATGCCCTAGGTCATCTTAATAAGCTTAGATCTGACTTTTGGACGTGAGAAAATCGAGTATTAAGCACTTAATGGAGAAAGTGCTTAATCTGTTAGTACGTTGGGCGTAACCGAGCGTACGCAGCGCGTAAGGGCCAGGGACCCAGTACGCTGCGTGTACCAGGATGGTACGCTAAGCGTACGCACAACAGTTGGACTTGGATTTGTTTTGGGCCTTTGAGCCCTTGGGCCTCAATTAGTCATTGGGCCTGGTCATGTTTTGGGTTAGTGGGCCAATTTATCTGTAAGTCCCTAATCTGCTTGTGTATCAATCAGATCCGTTTGACGGTGCGGAATCCCAATCAAACGGATGATGTCAGATCAAATAGAAGAGAAGGAGAAGAAGAATAATGTGAATCTCAATGTATTAATGAATAGAATGATGATCCTTTACAGGAGATTCACACACACTCACACACACACTCTTTTCTCTAGTTTCTCTCTCTAGAACACCTTCAAATGCACACACTTAAGCTCCTCTAGTGTTCATCAATCTATTCCTCACACCCCTCACCCCTATATATACTCGACTGGGCCGCAAACTGGGCTTACGGCCGTAAATGGGTTTACGGTCGTAAACAGGGTTTACGGGCGTAAACCTGTTTACGGCCGTAAACACTACCTGGCCGTAAACCTGACCGTAAACACATATATGAGCGTAAACACTGAGCTGTTTACGGTCCTAGACATAAAAATACATTTTCCTAGAAAAGCAAAGTATAAACCATATTTTTGACCCAACAATCTCCCCCTTGGTTTATAGCTTTCTTTTCTTTTCTTAATTGACCCAACAAGCTCCCCCTAAAAAGTAGCTGGCTTTTCTTGATAATCTTCATTGGGAGCTTGGCTTCATCTTTAATCTTCAAATTCTTCACGACTTCAAGATGAACATGATGAATCTTCAATAATTGACTTCATCTTGAGCAGTTGGGCATTTCTTCAAGATTTGACATTGAACGCACATTGGGTGAGGAGGCTTGACGTACTGATTCTTGAAAGATAGCGCTTTCAGCTTGAGAATCTTCAGAGAGAACATCAGATAGAACAAATCTTCTAGATCACTTCAGCAGGTTCAAGATAGCAGCAGACTGATTGAGGAGGCTTTAATGCAATCCGTCACATAATCTTCAATTGCAGCTTCACCTTGCTTCTGGGGTTGAAAGATTGAATGTCGAAAGAATAATCTTCATTTCTTGCTCCTTCAAATGAGAATTCTTCGATGATCACGGATGAAGCCTTGGCTCAGAAATCTTCGACACAAACTTCCATGAGTTTCATCTTCACCTGAATTCACTATTCAAGACAAAACAAAACTAAAAGAAAATTTAGCACACAATATTTTTTGGATTTTTCATATTTTCTGAAAAAGAAATATAACAGAAATAACACTATTTTTGGATCTTTTTTTTTTTAATTTTCTGATTTTTGTTTGGATTTTAAAATTTTTAATTCTCCCCTAATATTTAAATTAGAAGAAAACTATGAACAAATTTAACAAAAATAAAATGATATCTAACTTTAAGAGTGATTTGGGATCAAAGTTTTTTAGACAGCCTTTATCCGTTTATCAGTACCTCTCCCTTCATGAATAGATCTGGTCAATCGTCGGTATTGTGGTCCACTTAAACACGAGAGATTGTGATAAAATTAGGACATACTATAAGTGACAAGACAATGTGATCCTAAGATCCTAGATAATATACCTTAAGGACCATTCAGCTGACGACGACCAAAGATATTGTTGTCCACCTAAATTGAGCAGCGAGATCTACAGACAACCTAGTGATTGTTCAATTTTAAATGTACTAGAACATGTTTCCCGCTTCCTGACATACCCCAATAATCAGGAACTTCCAAAGTACTCCTTACTTTAGGTGAGCAGACAATTATTATGAGAGAAGTATTTAGAATGCATATGCTATACACCCAGGTCGGATCTCTTCCAATCTCGCAGAGGGTGAAACATATGACTAACCAGATTTAGAGGGATTGAGAAGTAGAATGGTGCATATGTTGTGTACCAGGTCGGATGTATTTCAATCACGCAAAGGAGACAGCATATGACTAACAGACAGGAAGAATTGCATAGATAGAAGATGCAGAGAAATAGAATTGCATATGTTGCAGTCCAGGTCGGATGTATTTCAATCACACAGAGGAGGCAACATATAACTAACAGAAAGAAAGCAAGAAAATAATTTCCTACAGACCTACTTTATCGGAATTCCCCAGTCACCCCATCAATACCGGAATTAAGGACAAAGTCCGTACATCGAGGAAGAGTTAAACCACGGTTCTAGATACGGATTACTTTAATGTGACCGGTGGATTATCATGTATATCTCCCTACTCAACCTATCTGGGTGTCGTATTGTCAGGCTAAATGGATCTATCTAGGTCAGGATTTGTCAAGTCTATGAATTCCTTAAGTTCAACTCTGCCTAGTCAAGTCCATTTAGAATCTTTCGTGCCTACCAGCGCATCAAACACAGAGCCTAGACAATTCAGATTCAGTCCCTTACACAGATTCAGATTGCCTGTTATCACATGATTATATCACTTCCCAAAACATCTCCCTCAAGCACATTTCATTAACACCATTTTTTTTTAATATTTTTGGATTTTTAAAACTTTCTAATTTTTTTGTTTTGTTTTTATTTCTCCCCCTAAATTTGTGCATAGGAGAGAAACGAAAGTAAATGCACAAATTTAAACTATCCTAAAACAAAAAAAAATTAGTCTTTAAAGTGAATCAGCTTAAGAAAAACTCAGGAGTATAGAGAAGAAAACTCAAACCGTAAGTCACCGATTGAATTTGCATCCAGAAGGTCTGAGAACTGCACGCGTAATCTTAGAACAGATCCAAAAATTCTTCATGTCATTAAGCACTAACCTCATGAGTGATCTCTTCCTTTCTTCCTTTCCCGCAAAGGACACATACTCTCAAACAAAGATCTGAATGTTGTACAGTTGAGAGATGTCCCCTATCATGTGCCTGGAACAGCCACTACCAACAAACCGAAGTCTGATGATATGCCTCCATAGCTGCTCCGACACAGAGCAGGATTTAGTTGGTCTTTGGAACCCAGTCCATTTTAAAACTGGGTTGACCTTTGTCATCCTTGCATAGTACTCTCTCCCATGACATGTCCTGCTTATCACAAACAGAAGATGTAGAAATATTAGAATCGTTAGAAGATTTGGGAGAGTAAGCCTTTGGAACCCATTTGTAGTTGGGTTTAACCCATTTCTTTTTCGGTCTGATGGGTGGCTCGGTACTTGATTTTGAACTTGATGTCGGCCGTTGAGATGACTTTGATTTTGGCTTCACGGGATCATCTCTTGGATTTGGCTTCTTGGCCGACATTCCCTTCTTGCCCTTGGGATTCGGATTCTTGGCCTTGTAGGTTTGATTCTTGGCCTTTGGAGTTTGATTCTTACTCTTCTGCGCATTCCAGTCATCATTGTCTGAACGTGACCTTGAGGGGTTTCTTTTGGAATATCTCCCTCTTGGCGCGTTCTGCCACCCTTGTGCATAGTAGGGAACGTATGCGCAATTTGGACAATATCTGGCAATGTGTCCAGGTGTTCCACAGTGAAAGCAAGTCTTTTTCTTCACTGGGAAATTGTTTCTTCCTGCCCCTGGTGGCGTATCTTTGCCTTGTTTCTTGCTTTTCCCACACGCACAGTTGCAGCATGCATTCTGTTTAACTTGATTTGGTGGCATGTACTTCTCAACAACAGGTTGATCAGAAGCAACTGAGTTCGAAGCAACAGATTCAGAGTTCAAGGAGATGTTGGTTTGTTCAATGGTGTTCTCCTTGTTCTCATCCTCTGCTACTTTACCTGCATATGAAGTAGATGTGCTAGAAATAGGAACATCAGTATTTTCAAACAAATAATCAAATATGTCAAAAAATATTAACTCAACATGATCCGATGCAAAAGCATCAAAGGCATCACAAGATGTATCATCAACTTTAACATCAGAAACAGAAGGTTGTTCATTGGAAACAGAAACATCAGGTTCAGGCTCAGTTTTGTTATCAGAAACAGATCCTTCAACTTTGTGCTTTGACTGATCTAAGGATTGATCTGCAGGGGAAACAGAAACGTTAGTACTTTCAACATTAATAAATCCTCCTCAAACGAAACCAGATGGCTTGCCGTAAACCATGAATGGTTCGTTGGCAATCTCATCTTTGGATAAGGGTTGGTACTGATATGTATGATTATAAGGAGGAGGTACACTATCGTATCCTAAACCCTTTTGTTGGTTTCGTTTGAACTGCATGCAGTGATCAATCATGTTGGCAACTACCTCGCTTGATCCATCAAATTTTCTAAAATCAAAATTTACAGTTTCAAATTGCCCTTTTAATGTATCAAGCTCAGTAATTAACTCAGCATTCTGTCTCTTGATATAATCATAATGTTCACATTTTTCACTGTAGTCTTGCTAAATTCTCTTAAAGTCCTTTATTTTTGTATCTAATTCAGCCTTCAGGGGTTTCTGTCCTTTCCTGAGTTGATATCCTTCATATCTCAGGTCCTCAACTTCTCTTTTTAATAACTCAATTTGTTCCCGAAGAAATTTAATCGTATCTTCACTAGATAGTGTACATGAAACTTCACATGATTGAGAACATGAAACTTCATTGACCGGGATGTTTGTGGAACTCATTGTTTTACGACAATTCAAAGCGTCAAGTTCTTCAATTATATCAGCAAGACTAAGACGATTAAGATCTTTTGTCTTCTTGATGACAGCCACATTCATATCCCACGACTTTGGAAGTGCATTCAACAGCTTTTTGTTTATCTCAGATTTAGTCAAGAAGATCCCAGATATGTTCATATCAGTAGTAAGAGTTGTGAATCGCTGCAGCTGTGCCTCCAGAGTTTCTCCAGGAATGTAATCGAACATGTTGAATTTTTGTCTTAACATATCCTGACTCTCTTTCATGTCTTCGTAGACCTCAAAAGCCATTAAAAGCACAACTAGAAGCCAAAATCAAACATAAAAGTCAAACCAAAAAAAATGCCCTTTGACTATAAACCTCAAAAGTCAACCTTAAAAGTCAAATTTAAAAAGTCAAGCTCAAAAGTCAAACTTGAAAAGTCAAACTTAAAAGTCAAACCGAAAAGCTAAATTTGAAAATTTAAAAGTTAAATGAGAAAGTCAAAGTTTAAAGTCAAAGGTCAAACTTTAAAAGTCAAAGTCAAAATTTTAAGGAAAAAGTCAAAATTAGAAGTCAAAAATTAAAATCAAAAATTTTTGGTTGAAATTGGAATTTAAAATGAAAAGAAATTGAATTTTGGGCTGAAATTGACAAAAATGCGAAAGTTGGAACCGAGAGGGACACTTTATGAATTAAATTTCGAAGGAGTGAAGCAAGTTGTCAGCTAGACGAGTTGGTAAAGCGCTGTGTTGCTCAACCAGAGGTCCCGGGTTCGATCCCCGGCACCCCCAATCCGTTTCCTTTTTTATTGAAGCGCTGATGCGAAGCTTGCTGCTGCTGAGCCGAGCCGTTCACCGAGCCGAATTCCGAGCCAAGGCCGCAAACTCCGGCGACCGTAAACACGTTTACGGCCGTAAACTCCGGACCGTAAACCCTTCAAAGACCGTAAACACAGCTTCAGATCGCGAAAAAAATGACGTTTTTCACCATTTTTGCTCCAAAACTCGATCAAAAACTCGTTTTTATGAAAAACGCGAAGAACAAACCACCCCTAATTTTCAGAGATCTATCCAAAAACGCAAGAATTATTCTAAAATAAGATCAAATCGGCTCCAGATCTGACAAAGATGAGTGATACAATCCAAGCTCTGATACCAATTGTAAGTCCCTAATCTGCTTGTGTATCAATCAGATCCGTTTGACGGTGCGGAATCCCAATCAAACGGATGATGTCAGATCAAATAGAAGAGAAGAAGAAGAAGAATAATGTGAATCTCAATGTATTAATGAATAGAATGATGATCCTTTACATGAGATTCACACACACTCTCTTTTCTCTAGTTTCTCTCTCTAGAACACCTTCAAATGCACACACTTAAGCTCCTCTAGTGTTCATCAATCTATTCCTCACACCCCTCACCCCTATATATACTCGACTGGGCCGCAAACTGGGCTTACGACCGTAAATGGGTTTACGGTCGTAAACACCCATTGGGCCGTAAACAGGGTTTACGGTCGTAAACCTGTTTACGGCCGTAAACACTACCTGGTCGTAAACCTGACCGTAAACACATATATGATCGTAAACACTGAGTTGTTTACGGTCCTAGACATAAAAATACATTTTCCTAGAAAAGCAAAGTATAAACCATATTTTTGACCCAACATTATCTGTTTTGGACCATGGATGTTATGATTGGGCTTTATTGGGCCATGAGACCCATTAATGACTTTGGATATGGACTTTGGGCCCATTAACTAAGGAAGACCTTTTGGGCTTTTGTGAAAGGACTTGGGGATTTGGGTTCCCCACTTAGATAGTGTTTGATCCTAACATTGAGTAATGATATTATTATTCAGCACGGGTGTCTACGGACTGTTAGGAGAGCAGTCTTCGGATTCTACAGACAGAGGTGAGTCTCCTCACCATACCAATGGGTCTAAGGCACCAAGGCCGGCCCATTAATTGTTATGTGATGTGATATAGGGTTATGGAATATGTGATATTCTTGTTATTTGTGACATTTGCATGAAAGACCTTGGGGGGTTCTCAAGGCACCTAGGTGTAAGACCATGGAGGGTTTCCGAGGCATCCTCGGTAAAGACCTCGGGGGGTTCCTGAGGCACGTGGGCTAAGACCTCGGGGGGTTCCCGAGGCACCTGGAGTAAGACCCTGGAGGGTTTCCAGGGCATCCTTGGGCTAAGACCTCGGGGGGTTCTCGAGGCACCCGGAGTAAGACCCTGGAGCGTTTCTCCAGGGCATCCTTGGGCTAAGACCTCGGGGGGTTCCCGAGGCACCTGAAGTAAGACCTTGGAGGGTTCCCAGGGCATCCATATATGTTGTATGCATGGCTTATGTGGTATATGTGGCTTTATGGCTAATATGATATGTGATATGTGGATTGTATGTGTGGTATTCTCTGGGGAACTCACTAAGCATTAGCTTACAGTTTGTGGATTTGTTTTAGGTACATCTGAGCCCAAGGGCAAGGGCAAGGCTTGATGGTGCGGCGTGCACTCTCTCACCGATGTTTTAGGGGACACTCTTATGTTTTTAAATAAAGTTGTAATGGATGTGGATTTAAAAACAATTGTTTTGGGATTTTATGGTTTATGGAAATGTGTTTGATTAATTAAAAATGAAAATTTTCTTTTAAAAATTTGGGTTGTTACAAGTTGGTATCAGAGCCTTGGTTTGAGGGATTCGGGCACACTCTCGGGTGTGTCAGGACTCAAACTAAGGAAATGGTAAAATTGTTTTCAAAATAAAAGTTAAAGCTTTTAAAGAAAGGAAAAGATGAGATTGCAACGCGCGTGATCAGCCGAGCCAAGTAAGTAGTTTCCCAATGTGTTAGCCATGTTATACTGATATTCGAGCTTTGATGATCGTATGGAACTTGCTATGTGTATGCCTTTAAAATTGTATACGGTTAGGAGCTTATAGCCTTAGAATGATTGATTTGGCCTTATTTCCTGTTCCTCGTATGGTTGTGGTCCTAGGGTAGAATCTTTTATTCGAAAGTCTATTTGATCCTTTTCTGTGTATAATTTGCATGCATAAAAGCAACCTGTTATGATTAGTCTGATTGATGTGAGTACAACAAATCTTAGGACAGCCTAGGATTTGAGATATACGGTAGTATGTGGGATATGGTTTATTTTGGGATGAATTAGAGTTATCAGGTAGAGCCTTTGGGAAAGGTATAGGTAGGTGTGGAAGGTAGTATTGGGCCCGTACTACTGAAAGCACAGGACCTGTACCCGAACCAATGTTAGACCTGGGAGCTCTAAGAAGGACCAGTGTGGTAAGATCCCTGTTATGGACACCCTGATCATTATGTTTTGTGGTATTGCAGTACAGTATGGTGGTGACACGATTTGGAGCAGGGGGATCAGGATCGGGATCTGGATCCGGGGCTGGATCCGGTGACACTACCGATGTCATTGACGAGAGGCTGCATGAGCTTATTGCAGCCGAGGTTACGAGGGGCATCCTTGATGCTACCCCAGTCATCTTTGGGACGGTCAAGGAGGGTATGATGGAGATTATGGAGGAGAGGCTCAAGGCATTCAGTGTCGAGACTGTTGCAGGCCAGGTTGGGGCCCGAACTCCTTCATTCCGGGAGTTCAAGGCGTGCGGAGCGCCGGAGTTTTTCGGGGTCAGGGACCCCATTGTTAACCGACGCTGGGTGGCGGATATCGAGAACGCACAGCGCACGAGTTCTTGCCTGAATGCGGAAAAGGTGGGTTTTGCTTCTTGTATGCTGAGGGACAGAGCCCGAGACTGGTGGGGCGAGGTTACTAGTCAGGTGGGAGCAGCTGGTGTGGCTGAGATAACATGGGCCGAGTTTGTTTGGCGATTCGATGCGGAGTTTGCACCACCTATTGAGGTGCAACGGCTTGTGAGGGAGTTTCATGACCTTCAGCAGACCAACGAGACTGTGGCGGAGATCACCGCCAAGTTTCGGGAACGAGCTTTGTTGATCTCACAGTACGCTACGGATGAGGATATGAGGTGGACGAGATATCATTTTATGCTGAGGGATGATATCCGAGAGTTTGTGAGCTTTACAGGGTGCAAAAACCTGAATGAGATGGTGGAGAGGGCCCGTGAGCGGGAGATGGAGTTGGACTTCCGCAGCAAGCGGAAGCCTGAGCAGGTGCAGAGATCAGTGGGTCAGGCTAAAAAGCCTAAGACCTCGGATTCATCGAGTAGGGGCCAGCAGGGCCGTGGCCGGTGTGCCAAGTGTGGGAGATCTCATGGTGGAGTTTTCCGATGGATGGGTCTGACATGTTATACATGTAATCAGCAGGGCTATGTGAGCAGAGATTTCCCCAAGAAGGGCTTCATTTGTTTCCACTGCAACCAGACTGGCCATAAAAAGGCCGATTGTCCGAGGTTGCGGGGAGGGGGAGGAGCAGTGGTGGCGCCCGCGCCCGCCACGATGAGGATCACAGAAGGCCGCCCTGCAAAGGCGGATGCTCGGGCAGTGAGGAGCCGTGCGTTTCAGTTGACCACCGAGGAGGCTCGGGCAGAGCCAGACGTCGTGGCTGGTATGTACTTATTTACCTGCTCTTTATTTATTTATTTGCATTGCTTATATGTATATCATGCTTGTGTATAGGGACCTTTTTGGTCAATGGTATGTCTGCTCACGTATTATTCGATTCGGGGGCTACCCGATCATTTGTATCTCTTGCACTTGGCAAGAAGTTTCGGGATGCGCCAGGGACTTTGGATTCCCCTCTTGAGGTTGAGATTGCAGATGATCGCACCGTGAGCGCAGCGAGGGTGTATCCGGACTGTGTCCTGAATGTGCTTGGGGAGAGGTTCCGTGTTGATCTAGTTCTGATATCGTTGCGGGGACTAAAGGTGATTGTCAGGATGGACTGGTTGGGGGCCAACGGGACCATGATTGATTCTGAGCGTCAGTTGGTAAGGGTTCGAACCCCAAGTGGGGGAGAACTGGTTATACATGGTGAGAGGGCCTCGCAAATGCCAACTCTCTGTTCGGCTGCGAGGGCTAGGAGATTTCTGCAGCAGGGGTGTACGGGATTTCTGGCTTATATCTCATATACGAGGGTTGAGACCACGACGGATGTGGGCAGTGTGCCGGTAGTACAGGAATTTCAGGATGTCTTTCCCAAAAAGTTACCACGAGTGCCTCCGGAGAGGCAGGTGGATTTTCGCATCGATTTGGTGTCGGGTGCCGCCCCGATAGCAAAGGCACCATACCGGTTAGCACCGCCTGAGATGCAGGAATTATCTACGTAGCTTCAGGAGCTGCTAGACCAAGGGTTCAGCCGACCGAAAAGTTCCCTGTAGGGAGCACCGATCCTGTTCGTGAAAAAGAAGGATGGATCACACAGGATGTGCATTGATTACCGAGAGCTGAACAAACTAACAGTGAAGAACCGTTATCCGTTGCCGAGGATCGATGATTTGTTCGATCAGTTGAAGGGTGCGTCTTGGTTTTCCAAGATTGATCATCGGTCGGGGTATCATCAGATGTGGATTCGGCATGAGGACATACCAAAGATAGCTTTCAGGACTCGCTATGGGCATTACGATTTTGTGGAGATGTCGTTTGGGCTCACCAATGCCCCAGCAGCGTTCATGGATCTCATGAACAGGGTGTGTAGACCGATGTTGGCTCGGTCGGTGATCGTTTTTATTGATGATATCCTGGTCTATTCTAAGACCAGGGAGCAGCATGAGCAGCATCTGAGGGAGGTATTGGAGACCCTGAGGGCGAAGAGGCTGTATGCCAAGTTCTCCAAGTGTGATTTTTGGCTGCGAGAGGTACAGTTTTTGTGGCACATCATCAACCAGGAGGGCATTTCGGTGGATCCAGACAAGGTTGAGGCAGTGATGCGGTGGGAAGTACCGAAGAATGCGTCTAAGATCCATAGCTTCTTGGGTTTAGCGAGCTACTATCAGAGATTGATCCAAGATCTCTCCAAGATTTTTGTGCCATTGACCCGCTTGACCAAGAAGAATGTGACATTTCGGTGGGGCACGGATCAGCAGTTGGCTTTTGAGACCCTGAGACGGAGGTTATGCGAGGCTCCGATTTTAGTACTGCCCGAGGGGTTAGATGATTTGGTGGTATACTGTGACACATCGATTTTAGGGTTAGGTGCGGTACTGATGCAGAGGGGGCACGTGATAGCTTACGCCTCGAGGCAGTTGAAGCCTCATGAGGCGAATTACCCCACTCACGACCTGGAATTGGGGGCAGTAGTGTTTGCCCTCAAGAGTAGGAGGCATTACTTGTATGGAATGAGGTGCACCATCTATACTGATCACAAGAGTTTGAAGTACTTGATGGATCAGCAGAACCTCAACATGCGACAGAGGAGGTGGTTGGATGTACTGAAGGACTATGATTGTGAGATTTTATACCATCCGGGGAAGGCCAACGTGGTGGTCGATGCCTTGAGTCGCAAGGCGGCAGGTTCCCAATTAGGAACGTTTGTTTGAGGATGACCGTGATCTCTCCATTGTTGGATATGATCAAGGAGGCTCAGGTCGAGGGGGTGAAGAAGGAGAATTGGAAGATAGAGCGGATTCGGGGTCAGTATCCTTTGTTTGTCAAGGATAGTCGCGGTCTTTTGACATAGTGTGGCCGAGTGTGGGTACCGGTGACTGGAGGAGTGAGAAAAAAGATATTAGAGGAGGCATATAGGTCCAAGTTTTCTATACATCCTGGGGCTACGAAAATGAATAGGAACTTGAGATTGAGTTATTGGTGGCCCTGCATGAAGCGGGAGATCGCCTGGTTTGTGCAGTGGTGCTTGACCTGCAGGAAGGTCAAGGCCGAGCATCAGTGGCCTCATGGAAAGGTTCAGCCGCTACCCATTCCTATGTAGAAATGGGAAGAGATCACTATGGACTTCATCACGAAGTTACCGAGGACGGCGAGGGGCGTGGACGCCATATGGGTGATCGTGGACAGACTGACAAAGAGTGCCCACTTCATTCCGATTTCTGAGAGTATCCACAGAAAAGTTGGCGGACATTTATGTACGAGAGGTGGTGGCTATACATGGGGTTCCAGTCTCGGTAGTCTCTAACAGGGATGTTCGGTTTACATCCAGGCTCTGGAAGAAGTTCCACAAGGAACTGGGCACTCAGCTAAATTTTAGCACGGCGTACCACCCCCAGACCGATGGCCAGAGCGAGAGGACGATCCAGACACAGGAGGACATGCTTCGGGAATGCGTGTTGGATTTTGGAGGGAGTTGGGACACATACCTCCCATTGGCAGAGTTTTCGTACAATAACAGTTATCATGTCAGTATCGACCGAGCTCCATTCGAGATGTTATATGGCCGGAGGTGCAGGACTCCGGTTGGTTGGGACGAGGTTAGATATCGGGTCATGGGGAGCACTGAGGTAGTTCTCAAGACTATCGGGCTGATTCAGCAGGTGCGCGACCAACTGCGGGTCGCGTAGAGCTGTCAGAAAAGTTATGCTGACCGGCGACGATCAGATCTTGAGTTCGAGGTGGGGGACTTTGTGTTACTGATGGTGTCGCCCTGGAAGGGGATCATCAGGTTTCAGATGAAGGGAAAGTTGGGGCCTCGATACATAGGCCCGTTCAGGATCACGGCCCGGGTGGGCAAGGTGGCATATCGTTTGGATCTGCCGGAGGAGCTTAGCCATATTCACAACACCTTCGATGTGTCTCAGCTTCGGAAGTGTGTCACTGACGAGTCCGCAGTCATTTCACTGGACGATATTCAGGTAGATGGGAGTCTGAACTACATCGAGAGGCCAGTTGCCATCTTAGACAGGAAGACAAAGGCTCTTCAGAACAAGGAAGTGAAGCTGGTAAAGGTGCAATGGCAGCACCGTAGGGGCTCCGTATGGACATCGGAGCCGGAGGAGTAGATGCGGGAGCATTATCCCGATCTATTCATAGCTACGGACTTCGAGGACGAATTCTAGTTCAAGTGGGGGAGAGTTGTAACACTCCAAAATCAGGTATTACCTTGAAACCCTTGAAGAATTTTAAATATAGCATAATAAGTCCCTTAAGTACGTTGGGCGTACTTATGGGTACGCTTAGCTTACTTTGCAAGGAGGATCGTAGAGGGGAAGCACGTACGTTAGGCGTACGTGCCAGATGACCAAACCCTAATTTCCGGACTTGAGGCCTCTTTAAACGTCCTTAAGCCTCTTGGACCTAACCCTAGACAGCCTTCATAGCCTTATTTCGTCCTTCTTCTCCAAATAGAGTTTGTGAGATCATTTTTGAGCTTAAAGAGTGCATTTGTGGCCATTTTAGTGTCCATTCAAGAAGGACAGGTTATCAAGCAAGCTTGGAGTGACATTGGGCTTGAAGAATCTGCACCTAGTTCACCTTGAGGAGCTTCTGGAGGCATAAAGCTTTGACCTTTCCATCTTATTTAATAGATCTAGTTAGGGTTTTCTAG
The DNA here is from genome assembly GCF_052849685.1 of Lactuca virosa. NCBI lineage: Eukaryota > Viridiplantae > Streptophyta > Magnoliopsida > Asterales > Asteraceae > Lactuca > Lactuca virosa. Next base: position 289,292,691 of record NC_136432.1, on the reverse strand, counting down.
TTTTGTCCCTTTTGTTGGTTTTGGACCTCCTCTTGTGAGTTGAGCAACTCCAGAGGCTGGAAATGTTAGATCTGAGGTCCTTTGGTCCATTCATAACATAAAAATGAAGTCTTGATGGGTGTTTTGACCTCATGCATGGATTAATATCCTTAAAAAGGTCTTAATGGGGTTGTTTGGAACATATGAGACATTCAAACGCATAAAGTTGCCAACTTTATGCCCTAGGTCGTCTTAATAAGCTTAGGTCTGACTTTTGGACGTGAGAAAATCGAGTATTAAGCACTTAATGGAGAAAGTGCTTAATTTGTTAGTACGTTGGGCGTAACCTAGCGTACACAGCACGTAAGGGCCAGGGACTGAGTACGTTGCGCGTACCAGGATGGTACGCTAAGCGTACGCACAACAGTTGAACTTGGATTTGTTTTGGGCCTTTGAGCCCTTGGGCCTCAATTAGTCATTGGGCCTGGTCATGTTTTGGGTTAGTGGGCCAGTTTATCTGTTTTGGACCATGGATGTTAAGATTGGGCTTTATTGGGCCATGAGGCCCATTAATGACTTGGGGTATGGACTTTGGGGCCCATTAACTAAGGAAGACCTTTTGGGCTTTTGTGAAAGGACTTGGGGATTTGGGTTCCCCACTTAGATAGTGTTTGATCCTAATATTGAGTAATGCTATTATTGTTCAGCACGGGTGTCTACGGACTGTTAGGAGAGCAGCCTTCGGATTCTACAGACAGAGGTGAGTCTCCTCACCATACCAATAGGTCTAAGGCACCAAGGTCGGCCCATTAATTGTTATGTGATGTGATAGTGGGTTATGGAATATGTGATATGCTTGTTATTTGTGACATTTGCATGAAAGACCTCGGGGGGGTCCCGAGGCACCTAGGTGTAAGACCTTGGAGGGTTTCCGAGGCATCCTCGGTAAAGACCCCGGGGGGTTCCCGAGGTACGTGGGGTAAGACCTCGGGGGGTTCCAGAGGCACCCGGAGTAAGACCCTGGAGGGTTTCCAGGGCATCCTTGGGCTAAGACCTCGGGGGGTTCCCGAGGCACCCGGAGTAAGACCCTAGAGGGTTTCCAGGGCATCCTTGGGCTAAGACCTCGGGGGGTTCCCGAGGCACCTGGAGTAAGACCCTGGAGGGTTTCCAGGGCATCCATATATGTTGTATGCATGGCTTATGTGGTATATGTAGCTTTATGGCTAATATGATATGTGATATGTGGATTGTATGTGTGGTATGCTCTGGGGAACTCACTAAGCATTAGCTTACAATTTGTGGATTTGTTTCAGGTACATCTGAGCCCAAGGGCAAGGGCAAGTCTTGATGGCGCGGCGTGCACTCTCTCACCGATGTTTTAGGGGACACTCTGATGTTTTTAAATAAAATTGTAATGGATGTGGATTTGAAAACAATTGTTTTGGAATTTTATGGTTTATGGAAATGTGTTTGATTAATTAAAAATGAAAATTTTCTTTTAAAAATTTGGGTTGTTACATTTTTGTACAATTATTTGTGATATATATTAGTTTGAAATGCAAAACTAACAAAACAAACATAATCTATGTTATAAAATCATAAGAAATTTATGATTTGTAAAACTACATGATTTTCGAAGCTTTTACTAAAATATAACTTTCATAACAAAGGGAGTACATTCTATTACTATTTTGTTGGTTACAACCCAAAACATAATGTTTTGACCTTACATTTTGAAACTAGACAAGATAATTACTATGCATTTATATAAATGGTTATATATGAAGGGTTTTGAGCATTCTAACACTCCTATGGTGTACATGCAACCCTAGAAACCTTGGATCTATGTTTTATCTATGATACATGCAAAATTGTTTTTCCAAGGTTCATAACCTATCTAGCATACATGGGGTACTTTTCATCATAAAAGTTAGTAGGAAATACATACCTTGTAGTAGTTAGGATTCCTTGAAAACCTTGTGAGCCTAGCACCTCAAGTGTGATGCCTCAAATGTCTCACACAACACCAAATGCACTTGGAATAACTTAGAGAGAAATGAAACACTTCTTGAAATCGGCTAGCCCTCACTTGTATGCTTAGTGGCCGATTTTGGTGAACAAAGTGAAACTTATATAGTGTGTTACAATTAGGGTTACACCATGTAAACCCTAATTGTCATGACTTTTCATTTCCATGACCCATGGGTTCTATAACCACTATGGAGCATCCATGGAGCATCCTATGGGTTTTAGCCCAACTTGATAATCCATGAAGCATTAGCCCACTATATAAGTATGGATGATTTACACAATCAACCCATATATTTAATTAGTCTTCTTTTGATCATTTAATTAATTCCAAATAAATTCTTGATCAATACTAACTAAATAATACTATTAATAAATTAGAACTTATAATATATTAATAAACCTTAAGTGTTATTTCTCTCATTTTAGTCTATCCAAATGCATGATGCCATGCAACCCAAATGGACCATGCTAATCGGGTCAAGTATATTCCAGAAATAGTTATGAACTTAGACACCTAATCCAACAGTCTCCCACTTGGATAAGTCTAATAACTATAACTGAAAGAATGACTTCAGGAACCGATCAGCAATCGTAGCTCTTTCAAGGTTTCTCGGAACTGAGATGATGATGATACGCCATTTAAGATAAGTGATCATATAATCCTCTGTTCTAGATATCAGCCGGACAAATACATGGAACAATGTCTTACTTATTGTCCAGCAGTTTGTTTCCTAATTTCCGATTTGTTTGACATAGAACTTAATTGAACACATCAACTTAGTTCTGACCGGGCCCGGTACATGGGTCAACACAAAATCATCGAGGGGCCCAAATATCGCTTCTAATACAAGAAGGAACAAATAAACTTTGACTCATATGCTTGTTCTACTACTTGTTGAATTATACACAAAGGCACATTTTATAACATCGAGTTACCAATGCGTTTTCGTACAATCAATGCATAACCAACTCATAGGCAACAAGTCATATCTCTAGGTTTGAAGACTTATAAGATATTACCGTCTCGCGATCACTCGAGATAAATTCCATGAAATTATACCAGCGAGCGTGGGTTGAATCCAATACTCAGAACTTATGAGCACTCATGAGTGTTGTAGCCATTTCCAACATCTTAGACCTCTACCACCAACTCATGACAGTCTTGATTCATACCTACTTCCAACATATGACCGACTGTGGAGAATTCGAATAATATGATATACCAAACATAATTATTCTGGAAGTCAAAACATGAAAAATGAAATGATAGTAAACGATTAACAAAAGAAAGCAACACTTTACTCATAAATAAATACAACTTTTATTCATCATCAAATGTCAATTACACTTTACACATTTCAAAACTATCTAACTACTAAAAAATAATATCATCCTTCAGCCATATGCGCCTCGCATGCTGGAGATGCTTAACCCTACCCAGTCCCTTCGTGAGGGGATCTGCTGGGTTCTCATCCGATGATACCCTCTTTGCCACGAGGAGTCCTTCTTCTATTCGATGTCTGATGAAATGATATTTTCTGTCGATGTGTCTGGATCTCCCGTGATCCCTTAGTTCCTTGGCTAAGGCAACTGCACTTTCACTATCACAGAAAATCTCTATGGGCTCCTTTATAGCTGGTACAACTCCAAGGTCTCCAATGAAGTTCTTTAGCCATATAGCCTCCTTTGCTGCCTCGCTTGCCGCTATATACTCTGAATCCAATGAAGTTCTTTAGCCATATAGCCTCCTTTTCTCCTCCGTTTAAGGTAAAGACCCAGCCTGACTGAGAGCGGAAATTATCCCTATCAGTCTGGAAGCTAGCATCACTATACCCTAACACTCTCAAGTCATCACTCCCACTGAGGGTAAGGACCCAGTCCTTAGTCCTCTGCATGTACTTGAGAATGCTCTTTACCGCAGTCCAGTGAGCCTTGCTAGGGTTCCCCTGATATCTGCTGACCATGCTCAATGCAAAGGCCACATCAGGACGAGTACAAGTCAAAGCATACATGATCGAGCCTACAGCGGAAGCATAAGGTACTGGACTCATCTCTGCTATCTCAGCCTCTGTACTCGGGCTTTGAGTCTTACTCAGTCTGGCGTTACTCTGGATTAGTAACTCTCCTTTCTTGGAATTCTGCATGCTGAATCTATTAAGCACCTTATCCAAGTAGGTACTCTGACTAAGTCCAATTAGTCTTTTACCCCTGTCTCTCAAAATCCTTATCCCTAGGATATAGGCAGCTTCGCCATGGTCCTTCATAGCGAAACACTTCCCTAGCCAGGACTTAACTTCCTGCAGAGTTGGGATGTCATTTCCTATGAGTAGTATGTCATCCACATACAATACCAAAAAACTGACTATACTCTCGATAGCCTTGACATATACACAAGATTCATCTTCACTCCTCGAAAAGCCAAACTCTTTGACCTTCTCATCGAAGCAAAGATTCCATCTGCGAGGTGCTTGTTTCAATCCATAGATGGATTTCTCAAGCCTACACACTCTATTAGGGTACTCTGCACTGACAAAACCCTCTGGATGACTCATGTAAACATCCTCAGCCAACTTTCCGTTAAGGAAAGCGGTTTTGACATCCATTTGCCATATTTCATAGTCATGAAATGCAGCAATGGCTAGCATAACCCTAATGGGCTTAATCTTTGCTACTGGTGAAAAGGTCTCATCATAATCAACTCTCGGAGTTTGAGAAAAGCCCTTTGCAACCAGTCGCGCCTTATAAGTGTGTACATTACCATCCATATCGGTCTTCTTCTTGAAGATTCACTTGCACCCAACTGTCTTACGACCTGGTATATTGTTAACCAAGTTCCAAACTTGATTGTCATACATGGATTGTATCTCGCTGTCCATAGCCTCTTTCTATTTAGCAGCCTCAGGGCCTGCCATTGCTTCCGTGTAGCTGTTAGGTTCATCCAGACTTACCAGTGTGCTATCACTGATAAGTGTATCACCTTCCGCAGTAATATGGAAATCGTAGTAATGCTCAGGTGCATTCCTAACTCTCGTGGAACGCCTCAGAGGTATAGACTCTTCTGTCGGATCAACAGGAGTTTCCTCCTCAGGTTGATTGCTAGGGTTTGAGGTTCCTTCACCACTTGACTCTTGAATTTCTTCAAGGTCAATTTTCCTCCCACTGTTTCCTTGGCTTATGAATTCTCTCTCTCGAAAGACTCATATCCTTGCTACAAAGACCACATTATCACTGGGTCTGTAGAAGAGGTAACCAAAGGATCTCTGTAGGTAGCCGATGAAAATACACCTCTCACTTCGAGGTTCGATCTTATCGTGAGACTCACGCCTCACAAAAGCCTCGCAACCCCAAATCTTGATGTGGTCCAGATTGGGAACTTTTCCAGTCCACATCTCATGAGGTGTTTTGGTAACCTTCTTAGTAGGGACTAGATTAAGGATATGAGCGGCAGTCTCTAAGGCATACCCCCAGAATGAGATTGGTGGCGAAGCTCGACTCATCATGAAACAAACCATATCCAACAAGGTTCGATTGCGCCTCTCAGCCACACCATTCAACTGTGGTGTCCTGGGAGGTGTCAATTGTGAGATAATCCCACATTCCTTAAGATAGTCAAGGAACTCTGTACTAAGATACTCACCACCTCGATCGGATCGAAGCATCTTAATGTTCCTGCCCAATTGATTCTCTACTTCCTGTTTAAACTCTTTAAACCTTTCAAAAGTCTCCGACTTATGCTTGATTAAGTAGACATAACCATATCTACTATAATCATCAGTAAAAGTCACATAATAACGATTAGCATCCCTTGTGGCAGTTTTGAAGGGTCCACACACATCAGTGTGTACAAGATCCAACAAACCTTCACCCCTAGCACATGTACCAGTGAAGGGTGACTTTGTCATTTTCCCAAGTAAGCATGATTCACAACTATCATATGACTTTAGATCAAATGACTCCAAGACTCTATCCTTTTGGAGTTGGCGTATGCGTTTCTTGCTTACATGTCCAAGATGACAATGCCATAATGATGCTTTATCCAAGTTATTATTCGAAGAATCAATACACAACACATTATTTCCTAGATTGTCTACAACCGACACAGCTTCATACACACCATCACAAGGTAATGCTTTAAAATAAAGAACATTATTAAAGAAAGCATAAATACCACCACTATCATTATCAAATGAAAAGGTAAAACCTTGTTTGTAAAAAGCATGAAAGGAAATAATATTTCTTGCCATTTCAGGCGAGTAACAACATTTATTCAGATCTAATGTTAACCCACTACTTAGCAATAAAGAATGAACTCCAATCTTGGTGACAGGTGTAACTTTCCTATTTCCCATGACCAAGTTTATCTTCCCATGCTCCACATTCTCACTTCTTCTTAGTCCCTGCAAATCACAACATATGTGAATACCACAACCTGTATCAAGGACCCAAGAATTAGAATAGGGTGAGTTATTAGACAATATAGTGTAAATACCTGCATGGTTGGGTTTAACTTTCCCATCCTTCACATCTTGCTGGTACTTTGGGCAGTTTCGCTTCCAGTGCGACTTTTCATGGCAATAGAAGCATTCCGCCTCTTTAGGGTTAGCAGAAGGAGTGACAAAACCTTTCTTGGTTCCACTCGAATAGGAGCCATCTAGGGACTTTCCCTTGGTACCCTTCGAAGGGTTCTTCCTCTTCTTTCCTTTGCCTTGCCCGATTGCCAAGACAGGGGCCGCAGTAGGAGTAGGAGTAGTAACAACCGACTTACCTTTAAGACCACTTTCCGCGGTCTTCAAAAGTCCTTGAAGTTTGCTGAGTGTAACTTCCTCCTTGCTCATGTGGTATGTCATGTGGAATTGATCATAACACGAAGGTAAGGAGTGCAAAATAATATCTATTGCCAACTCCTCTGGGAAGTTCACATTCAGTTTCAGCAAATGGTCCACATACCTTTGCATTTTCTGCATGTGGCCCGTGATGGGTTCACCATCCTTCATCCTGGTTGTTATCATGGAGGAGATGATCTCATATCGTTTTTGACGAGCACTCTGATGGTAGCGGTCCATCAAATCCTGGTGCATCTCAAAAGGATAGTAGTCCTCATAGGACTTTTGGAGCTCGACTGTCATAGTGGCCAACATGATGCATGCCACTTTTGTAGCATCCCTTTCATGGGCCTGATATTCAGCGACCTCCTCAGGAGTAGCAGTTGGCTCGAGTTCTTTAAGCTCCTTGTCAAGGACATATTCCTTGTCCTCATACCGAGTGACCATTCTGATGTTCCTGATTCAATCCATAAAGTTGGATCCATCAAAGATGACTCTCCCACAAAAGTTCATGAGAGAGAAGGAGCCGGTAGGGTTTGAGCCAGAAGCAGCATTGTTGGAAGACATCTGAAAGGAAGAAAGACAAGATTAGATTAGATATAAAGATAGTCCTTAATAAAACACTCAAATGTAATATTAAGGCTAGGACCCAACACAATATTTTATAACTTAGAAGAGGGATGCCGTAATCCAAGCTATAAAATATTTGAAGGTAGGTGAATGACGATTCACCAATTTCCACCATGAAAAACGAAATGAATTATTAGGTTTTAATTGGTTTTGAAACTCCTAGATTCTTTGAGATTCATTGAACTTTTCAATGACATGTTTCAATCTCGAGTGTGCCCTTCAGTTTTTGTGACTGGGATGCCGAGGATCACAAAACAAGGTGTGAAGTAACCATGCAAATTACTTGATACCCTTAATATTTACCCCTCAATCGATGTGCCGGTTAACCACATGCGCTCCACCGATACTATGATAAATATTAAGTTACCCTTTGCCTACCGTGTTAAGTCCAGGTTAGTGTGCCGGTTAGCCACACACGCTCCACTAACGACTTAATCAAAGTGCAAAGTGTAATTTCATGGGTTAGCACCTTATTCACATTTTCCTAAAGTAACTAAGATTGAGAATTTATAAAAACATTTAGTTACTTTATTTTTCATCATACTTTTAATGAAGATTTAGAAGTCCTTGTCCTACCCGTTCGGCTAACGACCCTCCACCAGTCAAGGAAGCGGTGGGTGAGAGTGGACACCCATTAAGCTGTCATTTTATAGGCAACAACCTTATACCCCCCTTATAAACCGACTTCGTGAATGAGGCCTACTAACGGTAAAACGAATTTTTCTTATACATATATAATTATTATTAAACTTATAATATTATAAAGTATAAGGGTTGAATTTTAACTTTTAAAATTCTAGGGGTTGGAACTAAAGTATTTAAAGTGACTTTACATGTTCCAAAACTTGATGGCAAGTTTTGTAACTTTCAAAACTTTTCATCTTTCATAACTTATAAGTTAGTGATGTAATAAAATGAGTGACTTTTCATTTTATGTAACCTATGTGTTTAATAATGGACTTTAAAAGAAAGACTTTTGGTAATCTATAACTTGAGGACAAATTATGGATTCCATTAAAACACATAAAGATCATGAATTAAACATTAAACAAGTAATTCCTATGATCTTTCAAGGACTCATAAGAACATGAATATTCCTATCAAAATTTCAAGAACATATGAACACATATAAACATGAAATTTTGATATTAGCCATTGTAAATGCATTAGAACAACCATTACACCATCTAAAACAAGTTTTATAACACCAAAATAGTTTAGGGTAATGTTTCTAGTCCATTTCCAGCAGCAAAACTCGAAAATCTGCATTCAGGGGCTCCTACTCGTCGAGTGCAAGAGCCTACTCGTCGAGTAGGATAAATTTGGTCATGGACTCGTCGAGTCCCCCCATGGACTCGGCGAGTTGATGCTGCAGAGTGCAGAAAAACTAAGTTTTTTTCACAATTTTGCATCAAGTATCAAACAAACAAGCCTAGGCTCTGATACCACTGAAGGGTTTTGAGCATTCTAACACTCCTATGGTGTACATCCAACCCTAGAAACCTTGGATCTATGTTTTATCTATGATACATGCAAAATTGTTTTTCCAAGGTTCATAACCTATCTAGCATACATGGGGAACTTTTCATCATAAAAGTTACTAGGAAATACATACCTTGTAGTAGTTAGGATTCCTTGAAAACCTTGTGAGCCTAGTACCTCAAGTGTGATGCCTCAAATGTCTCACACAACACCAAATGCACTTGGAATAACTTAGAGAGAAATGAAACACTTCTTGAAATCGGCTAGCCCTCACTTGTATGCTTAGTGGCCGATTTTGGTGAACAAAGTGAAGCTTATATAGTGTGTTACAATTAGGGTTACACCATGTAAACCCTAATTGTCATGACTTTTCATTTCCATGACCCATGGGTTATATAACCACCATGGAGCATCCATGGAGCATCCTATGGGTTTTAGCCCAACTTGATAATCCATGAAGCATTATCCCACTATATAAGTATGGATGATTTACACAATCAACCCATATATTTACTTAGTCTTCTTTTGATCACTTAATTAGTTCCAAATTAATTCTTGATCAATACTAACTAAATAATACTATTAATATATTAGAACTTATAATATATTAATAAACCTTAAGTGTTATTTCTCTCATTTTAGTCTATCCAAATGCATAATGCCATGCAACCCAAATGGACCATGCTAATCGGGTCAAGTATATTCCAGAAATAGTTATGAACTTAGACACCTAATCCAACAATATAAATGTTCTTAACAAACTAACATGTTAAGCTATAATAGGTATAGTTTATGGAACATATGTACTATTTCACTAAGTTCGGGATACAATACGGAAGCAAACATATAAACTATAATAGGTATAGTTTACGAGACATACATACAGTTTATTCATTACAGAAGGGCTTTTCATTATTCTACATGTAACCGTCAATATAGCTTTGTGAGACACACTTCAAGTACTTATCTAAGTACCAACGAAAGACCTGAAATTAAAACCAGAGTCTCCTGGAGGGAGATCGTGACACTTGTGTATAGATCTATACGGGACTAACAATCCCGCACCTAAACTGTTAGCTACAGTTAGGCCGGCAGGCCTGGGGTGACAAATGTCGTATCAATTATGACGCCTAAAGAACGTCGTATCAGGCCATCTTAGGTCATCAAGCATGGTTATAATAACTCACAATTTGGTATTAGCAATACGATTAGTGTATGAATATATAAATAACTTCAAATTGTTTTATTTAATAATAGAACTACAATACAGTATTTTACGGTACAGATGGTGAATCCAGGCACATACATTAAAAAGGATTACATACAAATACATTACAGTATACTATTTTCTAGTACAGTACAACTTAAATTTCTGATAGGACCATTATTGTTCTCTCTATGATTTCTTAGTGTACACGCTAGGGTTATATAAAATGAAGAACCGATAGGTAGTCGAATGTGTGATTTCTACTTTACTTACTATTCCTTGTTTGGTTGTGGGCTTAGGGCAGAACCATTCATTCGATTGTCCGTTCGGTCTTAATTATATATAACTTGTATACACTAAGTGGTCATAGAAGGAACCGGTAAGGGTTACACTACTTACTCGAATTTCATGTTTCGTATTACAAATTTTAAGCATAAGAAAACTTGTACATTTTTGGTCTTAAGGTCTAAGACTACATTTCATTTACAAAAGAAAATATTGGATTTTCTGGAGAAACACACTAACATTTTCAAAGGAACAAAGAACATACCTTTTCATATAAAATACTTATGAACTCACCAACTTAAATGTTGATACACTTTCAAAACCACTTGTATCCTCCGGGAACCAGTAGACAGGTACATACACAGGTTTCGAGAAGACGGAGCATTGTAGCGTCACGTCTTAGTTATTGCTATATACTTTTGGAGTCAAACATATAATGATTCGAAAACAATGTAAACACTACTTTATCAATATGATGGTTGTTGCTTTGATTACTGTTATTCAATTGTTATGATATTGTACATGAAGTCACTCCATCTGCCCCCAGACGTTTCCGCCGTTCTGGTTTGGGGGTGTGACACACTACCAACATTCTAGGAGCATAGGCTTAAGACACGATATTAGTATTAATAGTTAGGTGATATTTTGAAACTTGTAACAAGATAAATGTAATTGTTTTGGTGAATGAATAATAGAGAATTATTTATGAGTATTGTACTGTCTTATTCAATTATTTATTCTTGTGTTTCATTTTACATGTTTTACTTCCTGAGTAATTTGAATTATTTGAACTTCCACAACCATTCATACTTTTGGAAGTAAGTTGTGCATTAAGACTGTCATGAATTGATTGTAGATTGTCGATTGAGGTTAAGACATTGCAATTGGAGTTGCTCTAATATTCATGAGTACTTTGAAAATAGAGATTTTAAGTATTAGATAAACCCACGCTTAGAGATTATTTCATGGATCTAGTCACGAGTAATTCTAAGATTATAATATCTACTATTCTTCAAACGGAGATACATAAGTTGAAATCTACAAATCGGTTGTGTATTGGCGTTGCGTAAACGCATCAGTAACTTGATGTTATAAAACGTAGCATCATATATGATTTGGTAAGTAAAGGTTATAGTTATGTAGTCAAAGTTTATTCATTCCTTTTGCCCTAGCAGGAAAATCAATATCATTGGGCCCCTTGATGAGTTGATGTTGACATTATACTAATGTGCCCAGCCAGGACTAATTGATGTGTTCAATTTGAAGTCCAATGAAGTCTTTACAAATCGAGAAATCGGGAAACATAATATTGGACAATGAGATTGATTCTGATCCATGTCTTGTGTCCATACGATATCATGAAGAATGACAGAATAGTTGATCACTTATCTTAGGGCCGACGGCTAATTTGAATCAGAGTTTGGCAGTGGCTATGGAAAGCACACTTTGATGTTTAGTTCAAGGTCTATACTTCCAATTGTGGTTACAGACTTATCCAAGTGGGAGACTATTAGATTAAGGTGTCTAAGACAATGACTAAATTGGTATATTCTTAATTGGAAGCAAATTCCTTTTTGGGTTGCCCTCAAAACCAGTAACTGAATATAATGACTTTTGGAGAGAGAGGTTGATTTGTTAATTTATTATATGATTAAAAAATTGCAACAAATGATTTATTTATATATTACATGGTTAATATATTAATTTGAAATAGTAATAATTAATTAATAATTGATCAGAAATTAATTGGAATTAATTTCGGGTTAATTAGAATTAATTGGAAGTGCATGGGCTAAGGTGTAACTGTTCAATAGTTGAACAAAATAGGGTATCTAGATCCCTCTATGCATGGACACTTTTGGCTAGGCATTTTAGGGTTTCTAGATTAATCCTATTAGATAAATAAGGAGTTGGATAATTACCTAATTCAAGATATTATTATTACATTCAAATTACGGTTATCCAAAGCTTCCATATCAACTATAAATAGGACCCTTAGGGTACCTATTTTTGTCCACTCTTCTTCTCCCTCTAAGAGCCAAAAAATTTCTCTCTCATTCTCTCTCCTCAAGTCTTTTAGTTATTAGGGTTTTGGGTACAAGCCATTAGAGGCATTCAAGTTTTTGGTGCTTTCTTTCTAAGGAACTCCAAGAGGATTTGATTTGGTTATTTGCTATAATAATCAAAAGGTATGTACCCTAACTTTATGTAAATTTCAATTTTTATAGCCTCTCTCTAGGGTTTCTTGATATTCATTATTTATTGCTATCAATAGAGAAAACATAGATCCAAACTAGGTTGCATGTGAACTTAAGGATTAAGTGTTTTTCTGTTCATATGTGTTTTTATAACCTAGAAAACCCATCATGGTGGGGCTCGATATGTGGGCGGGGCCCGTTTTGTGAGTGGGGCCCATTATGATAAGCGGGGCCTCGATATGTGGGTGGGGCCCAATGTTATGTATGGTATGTGGTATTTTGGGGAACTCACTAAGTTACGTGCTTACGATTTGTGGTTCAACATTTTTTAGGTACTTCTAGTTCCAAAGGGAAGGGACCGGCTTGACTGCATAACATCCCCTGATGGCTTTCCCGTACTGATTATATTTGTTACTCTGATGTTTGGAAGATAAAATTCACTTTGATTGGTTTTGGAACAAATGGTTGTATGGAATTCATGATTTAAAAATGAAAATTTTTATCAATATACATCATTTAAAATGGTATCAGAGCTAGGGCACGGGTCAATGTGTTCGACAAGGACGTCGAGCCCTATAATGAGGGTGAAGGTGGGTTGCACTTGATCCCATATTGTCTGGGAAGGAGAACTTAGCATTCCTTATAAGGAGTGTGGATACTTTCCCTTTCACAACGCGTTTTAAAGTCGTGAGGGCAGCAGATCCCTTAAAAACTCTGCAGTTAAGTGTGCCCAGGCAAGAGCAATTCATGGATGGTTCACCCCCTGGGAAGTTTTTGTGTTGGGATCCCACAGCGGACAATATTTTGATATGTACCAGAGGGGATGTTACATAAAGACCGATTTTTTTCAGTCATGCATGTCCAATGTAAGACTATAGCTCAAACTTAGGTCAAAATGGGAAGAAAAGCACCAAAATCTCATGCATGGAGTCCAATCCACCATCAAACTTCAGATATGAGACTTATGCTTATCAAAGGACCTCAATGATTCATAAAGTTGCTAACTTTATGGATTCCATGCATTCAACTCAACCCATAAATTGAGAAAAGTAGGTAAAACTTATATTTAGCATGCTTAAATGAGAAAGACAAGAACTTGAGGACTCACAAGGGTCCAGAAACAATACAAGGTGGTGACGAGGAGACTGTCTTGCTGAAACAATGCACCAAAGGAACCTTCTTCTTTAACAAGGAGCTAAAAACCACCAAAAGCGCTCTCAAGATCAACAATGGATGCTAGATTAGATCAGTGCAAGAAGGGAGGTGATGGAGGTTAAGGGTGTGAAAACCATAGCCCCTCCTGTCCCTTAAATAGGGCGTAAATCACAGAAAAATTAGGGTTAACCCTCAGGTAGCCACCACATCGTGACCACCTACTCGTCATATTGTGACCCATGTGTGTTTTTGCCTTGATGGCCACGTTGTGAGGTCTCTTTCCTCACGTCGTGATCATCTCAAAACCCAAGATTTTTACATTGTTAGTCGACCAAAAGCATAAATAATCAATTACTTGAAATAGGTGCTACAACTCTCCCCCGCTAGAACTAGATTTCACCCTTGAAATCAACGTCTGAAAACAGGTTTGGATAGTGCTCACGAATCTCCGCCTCGGGCTCCCAGGTCCACTCAGATCCCTTTCGATTCCGCCACTAGACCTTAACCAAGCGTACCACCTTGTTGTGCAAGGCCTTCGTCTTCTTATCCTGAATCGCCACCTGTCGCTCAATATAACTTAGGCGATCATCAACCTGAATATCATATAGGAAGACAACAAAAGACTCATCGCTCACACATGTCCTTAATTGAGAAACATGAAAAGTGTTGTGAGTCTGACTAAGCTCCTTCGGTAGATCCAAACAGTAAGCTACCTTGCATAAAGAATTAATTACCTGAAATAGGTGCTACACAATGTCACAAGAAATAAATACATGATTAATGTCTTCTGCATGTGCACTACAAATAGAATAAAGAATAGATGAGATGTAAACACCTCTATGATCTAAATTTAAATGTGTGGAAAGTTTGTTTATTTGGCAATGTCAATAGAGAATATTAACTTTTCAAGGCATCAATCTATTCCATTTAGTCGCAATCAAACCGTCAGGAAGCATGTTGCCATCAATAATAATTCGACCATCATTAACTGTGAACATAATATCACCACCACCCGCATCTTAAATCCAACAATCACGGTTCGCCGAAAGCTGCAAACCGTTGATTACATTCTCCAAACTGAACTTTAGGCTTGTTTAGCTCCATTTCAATTCTAAATACCATTATGTCACCTTTACTTTACGTTGAAATCTTTCTCTAACTCCAAAGCAATAAAACAACGGAACTGAAACATCAACAGAGTTCCCTTACCCATTCTTTTTCCAAAATAAAGCAATGTTTATATCCCCTACCCTTTTTCAAATGCAATATTTTCCAAGCTAACCCTACTATCACGTAGTTGGTTAATCGTATCAACTATTTCCCTCCACATCCCTCTAGATTAGTTTAAATTATCAATCCAACCCCACCTTATATCATCACCATGAATAGCTTTAATGGCTTTGACCCACAGAGCTTGACTCTCATTAAGAAAACGTCATTTTCACTTGTAGATTAAAACTTTATTAAAAACGTCTAAAGAACCAATCTATAACCCATCTTTTTCTTTACTAGCAAGCATTGACTCCCACTTGACCCAATAAATCTTACGGTTATAATGATCACCACCCCGAAATAATTTAGGTATAATATTCTCCAACTATTTGTTAACAATTCCTTTCATGCAAAAAATGGATATTTTTGAAGTATTTGTTAACAATTCTCTAATATGGATTTATCATGCTTGGAACCTTATTCTCAGCAATATTACAAACTTAGATGATTTTTGAACTTAGATTTGATTTTGAATAACAAAATTCGACTACCCGATGCAAGGGGTGTTTTAGTCAGACTTTTCATCTATCAAAAAAATTAGGGAATTAATAAATAAGTAAAGTTATATATTAAAAATAATAAATATACATAAATAAATAATAATTTTATTAGGGTTTTTGGATATTCAGTTTTTATTTTATAAACAAAAATCAATCCAAAATAAATAAATAAATAAAAATTGGTTTATCTAACTGCATGCGAGCAATAATGTTTATGGCAGATGATATTAGTGTTAGCACGTTTAATTGGATAAAAAATAGGGTTTAGTCATGTAATCTTGATTGGTGTATGTGTTGGGTTTTTATTCAAAAAATGATTCAAAAACATAAACAATGCAACGGAAGACTTAAGATTTGAACAAAAATAAAACTAGTTTTGTTCCCACCAAGGATCATTTTGCAAGAGTTAGAAAGATTAAAACAACCATAGAAGAGAAAGCATAACAACCTTTGAAGACTTTGATCCTCATGGGAGGTTGGAAGTTGATGAAGATGACATTAAGCTCTAAATTAAGAGCTCTCTAGAAGTATCCACCAAGCAAGACAAAACCATCATATATGCTAGTATAACACTTGTAAAATGTTGTTCTTAAGCTTTAATACATATGACCAAAATAGGTCTAAAGAGAACTAACAATTTTAGTGTTCATCTTTGCACCAAAAAGGAAGAAAGAAGATGAAGGGAAGAGAGCCCATGCTCTCGGTTTTTGGCAGCGAAAACAAGTAAAAAGGAAGCCAAAAAGAACAATCAACTTCACTAGATAAGCCCATCTCTTATATATCATCAAATGTATATTAAAGTGAAGAGAATAAAGTGAAAGGTGAAGCTTTTATTACAAACATAGGAGGAGTAATAAAATATTCAACACTCCAACTAGTCATACCTTTAATTATGTTAAAGTAGATGCTTGTAAGAGGCATGATATTAAGCATTAAACAATTCAAAAGGCAATCTACTCTCTAAGAGTATAAATTTCGGCAATATGAAGAATAAACACAAAAATCAAATGCCTTTTACTTAAACCATAACTAGCTAATTGGTAGCATACTAAGTGACCACTCTAAGTGCCCAAAAAAGTTGTACACAACATTTATAATCATACCATATGATATTAAGCTAGTTTTGTTCTCTTTATTATTATTTTCCAAAAAATAATAATTCTCAATATGTTGGTAAAATAATATTTCAAAAATAATAAATTCTCAATTAGATACAAGTGTTGATATATTTATTAATAATCAAATTATAGTAATAAATAATCAATTGATGATAACTTGTTATAAGGTGTGACCCTATAGGATCATATATTATTAGCAATATCATTATACAATGACTATTGGGCATACTAGATCTTTCAATATGTGGTGTATGTCTCCTATCTTGTGTTTTCTCTTGTAATCAGGCTTGAGCTGCTCGCTTAAGTCTCTTTTTTCTCTTTGTGCTAATAATATTTGCTCGCCGTTCAAAAAAATAAAAATATAAATAAATCATGATTAAAATTTCTAAAAAACATGTTACATGTAATAATTTTGTAAAATAATGATGTACTTGAGTTTGGTGCTTGATGCCAAATAATGGTTGATTAAGTTGTCTATTTTATTATTAACATGAACTAGAGGGTGTGCCCTCACGTTGCTACGGGTCGAGAAAGAAGTTGTTTTTTCTGGCCGATTCAGATTTCACAGCTTGTGTTTGTTTTTAGTTGAAAAAAACTCGTAATGAACAATGGAACGACGCATCATAAGGCAATAATTACATATATTGTATAATAGTAATGAATTGAACAGATTGAAGGGACCATTTACGTAACCTAAAAAAACAAAAAGTAAACCAAATTAGAAACAAATGGAGGACAGATCTTTAACTATACTACAACAGTTGTATAAGGTACATGAGAGAGTCTAAGAATCTGCACTACCTTTGGTAAGTATATACATACATGAGAGAGTCTAAGAATCTGCACTACCTATGGTAAGTATATACATACCAGAGTCTAAGAATCTGCAATTAATACTTCATCCAGCTATCAGACAAATGAAGAAACACCTATCTTTGGTTACCTGGTACAAGGAAATATTAGATATTTTTCCGCTTTTGATGTCCACTGAAGCATTGAAATTATACAATATAATCCAGGCAAACAACTATGGAAAAGCTTAAATTCAAAGACATGAACACCAAGCTTATCACCACCTTTTTTAACAACCTTCCTCTCTCACCCAATCACTCTCTATCACACTCTGTCATACATGTTTTTTTGCCACACAATTAGATGTGTCATAAGTATTAGTGACCCTTAAGATGAATTACATAAAGAGAAAGTCCCTTAAACAAACTTTTTCCTCATAACCAAAATCAATTATAATTACCAAATTAGTGTATAATATGTGTACAATATTGCTTTAATCCGAATTTCAGAAATATGTGTAGTTAACCATAGTGACAGAAAGCAACATACTTTAACATACATACACACACCTACATATAATATTAAACAACAAATAGTTTCACATATAGCCAAACACACAAACCAATATCATATCAAGGTTCTATTTTATTCCCTGTCTAAAAATTTTCTACTATTCTTTGTCTACAAAAAAAAATCGAAGAAGTAAATCTATATCTTGCTACGGGTCGAGAAAGAACTTGTTTTCTCTATTTTGATTCAGATTTCAAAGTTCATGTTTGTTTGTGGTTGATTTTTCACAGATAATCTAAAAAAAAAATCTCGGTTGATCGAGTTTTCACAGTTCATGTTTGTTTCTGGATCAGTGGGTTGGTTTTTTAGAACATACATATTTTCATTATATTTTGTTTTGAGTCGTTTAGAACATACATATTTGCCGAAAAAGGAATACGTGAACATTGCAAAACCGGTGCCCCTGCTCAGATAATTATACAACAAAATGAAGTAAATAACAAAATACTTTTGAGAATATCAAGTTTAAACAAAATAAGATGTGAATGTTGTATATAGTTCATTTTTTGTAGACAAATAATAATAATAATAAATTTGAAGACGTTATGAATCAGAAGCAACGTTGTACCTTCTTGTAAAAACATCTCACCAGCTCGTGCCTTTTTCTCCCTTTCGGAGCTGTAACGTCCCAAAAATTTAATACATAAAATTTTTTGTTTTTAGGTTAATAAATCGTTTATATATATCTTTTCCATAAAACCAAGGTAAACAAGTTTTAGCTAAACACCATCAAATCAGAGTAATTCACAAAATGCGGAAACATGTGGTGTATGCTCTGCAATCATCCCGAGCCCTTCCATTTGAAAACTGGAGTACCTGAAACATAAACTAAAAACCGTAAACACAAAGCTTAGTGACTTCCCCAAAATACCATACAACATACAACCACAAATTATCATGCAACATACATATAGTTGCCATGGGCTCCCCCCATGGTCTTTATCTGATATGTTATGGGCTCCCCCTAAGGTCTTTACCTAGAATGTTGTAACATCCCGACTCCCAGAAGCTTGGAAGGTGGATCTTGCAAATAGAACTTGAAGTTTAAGGAGCTTGAAGCAAGGAGGAGCTTGTGGATCTGTTTCTACTTCATCTTGGCATCATCTTGAAGGTAACAAGTTGTTACCTTGACTTCTCTCTAGCTAGATCTCTTCATGCATAGGTTTAGGGCCATTTTTTAGCATATTTGTGGATCATTTCGGGTATTGGGCATGATCTGAAGTTGTAACTTCAGATCTGAACTCCTCTAAGTCCCTATAGTCATAAAGTTATCAGATTTAGCAAGCTTTGGCCCTTCTCTTTTGGTTAAACCTTTCCCTTAGCTTGGTTTTGGCATTTAGGACCATGCATGTACGTAAAGTTTGCAACTTTTACGTGGAAAACATGCCCTAGGAGGTTAGATCTGCAATTTGGAGCTTTGGGGTAGCTTAAAATTGTCTGAATGAGAAATAGACTGAAGGGACTCGACGATTTGCATAGTCAACTCGACGAGTCGGATGAAGATTGACCGTGGTGGGTTTTTGCACGGACTCGGCGAGTCAGTGAGACGACTCGACGAGTCAGTTAAGGTTTTCCCGACTTTTGGACACACATGGACTCGACAAGTTGTCTGGAAACTCGGCGAGCCAACTAGGGTTTTCACGATTTCTCAAGTTCTGGAAGGACTCGACGAGTTAGCGAGCTGCACTCGGCGAGTTGGGTCAACATGGACTGTTGACCTTGACCATTGACTTTGACTTTGACCAACGGTTGACCAGTTTGACTTCTGGGGGTATTTTAGTAATTTGGGAATTTATGGAAGTGGATCATTGGTTGATGTAGGTGTTGGAGTTGGAGCTGTATTTGGAGGAATTTTACATTATCACTCCAAGCTACTTGTGAGGTGAGTTGTCCTCACTATACTAACAGGGTCGAAGGCACCAATGTCTGCCCTTTCCGGGTTTATTGCATGATATGCTTATTGATTTACATCCTGGTAGTTAGGATGGTGATATGCTTAATGACCTGGTTAGGTCGGTATCCTGGTATATAGAATAATGATATGTTAGTGACCGGTTAGGTCGGTATCCTGGTTATAGGATGTTGCTATGATTAGTGATCTGTTAGATCGGTTTGACTGTTATGTGCATGCTAGCGTATGATATTTATGTGCACATGATTGTTTGATTGGGGTTGGGTTGAGGCGGACCCGCTTTGTGCTGAAGGCCAACATACCATGGGCAGACCGGATAGATTGCAGACCCGGGAGGGCATATTAGTCAGGCCGAAAACCCAATGAGCGGTCCGAATAGGCTGGAGGCCCTAAGAGGTGGTCCAGACGTGCCGAAGGCTCGGAGAGCGGTCCAGATAGACTGAAGGCCTGCGAGGCGGTCCAGTCAGGCTGATGGCTCATTATGCATGCTGTTTGTTTATATGATATGATTATGATTGTATGGCGTTGGTATTTTGGGGAAACTCACTAAGCTTCGGGCTTACATTTGTTGATTTTGTTTCAGGTACTTCTTATGATTTTGCAGAAAGGTGAAGGCATGATCATGCACCTCCTTATGTTTTTATTATTTGATTCTGGGATACTCTGACATTAAACCATTTTGAAAACATGTTTGTAATAATTATCGGTTTTTGAATGATTTAAAAAGTTTTAAATTGGCTTGAATTTTATGGATGTTACAAATGTCATGGGCTCCCCCCAATGGTCTGATATCCAAGTATCACAGAGACAACTTGCCTACCACATAACATGTAATGGGTCGGCATTGGTGCCTTCGACCCATGCATATAGTGAGAAGACTCACCTCGTACTGCTGGATACAGCTGATGGGTTTTGAGCATTCTAACACTCATATGGTGTACATGCAACCTAGAAACCTTGGATCTATGTTTTCTCTAAGATACATGCAAATAATAACTTTCCAAGGTTTACTTCCTAACTAGCTTGTTATGGGGTACTTGAATCATAAAACACTAGTAAAATTACATACCTTTTAGTAGTGGTTGATTGCTTGGAATTTGAGAGCCTAGCACCAATAATGTGGATGCCTCAAATGGAAGTCACAAATCACCACAAACTTTGGAAACCTTTAGAGAGAGTATGAACACTTGTAGAAATCGGCCACCTTTGCTCACACACACACTCGTCCCATTTCAAGTGTCAAGGACTCCTTTATATAGTGTGGTGGATTAGGGTTACATCCATGTAAACCCTAATACCCATGACCTTTCATTTCCATGAGATCCATGGGTTAAAGCTCCATGGACTATCCATGGACTTTCCATGCAAGCCTAGCCCATTCTAAATAAGCAATAGCTCACACTAAATACAAGAGTCCATATTTAATTAGTCACCTTTTTATCACCAAATTAATTCTAAATTAATTCTAGATCAATACTAATTAAATAATATGATTTCATATTAATATATTAGAACTTATAATATATTAATAAATCATAACTTATACTATTCTCAAAAGATTATCCATATAAATTGTTCGGGTGAAGTGCAACCCAAATGGACTATGCCGGGTCGGGTCAAGTACATCTTAAATATAGTTATGGACTTAGACACCTTATCCAACAACAGCTTCACCCTTGACTGCTGGCCGACAGATCCATGAACTATCAATAACAAAACAACACCCAATTAACAATTAGATCCCAACTCATAACCGCAACTCCATGACTGGGTAAAAGGACAATTTTACCCCTAACCTAGCATTGTCCATATTTATGACCCAACTACAATCCGGAAGGCCTAAAGGCCCACAAATCAACCATTGGCCTAATTTTCCAAATTGGGCCCAAACCCCATACATGGCCTTGCCTTAAGGCCCAACTATTCTCTCTAGGCCCAAAACCAAAGGGTCCACAAAGGCCCACTAATGGCCCAATTTTCCAAATTGGGACCAATCCCATATGCGCCTTACCCTAAGCCCATACTTCCCTTGATTATAATTAAGATTACCACAATTACCCCTTGGAACAAACTTGCTCAAAGTCATAAATCAAAAGTCAAAGTCAACGGTCCAAGTTGACCCAACTCGCCGAGTTACCCTTCAACTCGTAGAGTTTCTCCTCCCACTGAACAGATCGGGAAAACTCCCATTGTAACGCCCGTGTTTCTAGGATAGGCATTAATATTGATGTGATAGTCTAAGTTAACCTTTGAAACTCATTTTGAAGAAATGAAAAGGAATTATGTGAATATTATGTGTTTTATGCTTAATTATTAGGGTTTAATTAATTAAGAATAAAAATAAGTGTCGAAAATAAATATTAGATAAAGCCGATATCTATTAAGAAAGTTATAGTGGTCGTGACAAGGATTACGGATATATAAAGAATACCGAAATCCGAGTTATAACGAAGAAGTTATGACCTGTCGAAGTTTTGCGACAAAACCGACACGGTGCCAAATGACGTAAAAAATGAGTTTTTGATAAACTACTTTTTAGCCTTAGTGATCTAAACGAAAGTCGTAGTCTTCGTCAAACCAAGAGTATGTATAAAATGAACGCCCAAATCTGACTTCGTATGAGGAAGTTATGATTTTTCTAAGTTTCAGCTTAGCAGTAGACAACTAAAAACTCGAACTTTAGATCGAGTGATTTTTAGCCGACACAACCTAAACGAGAATCGAAGGTCTCGTCAATAGTAGTACAACGGTAAAAAGACAGACGAAAACAGACGTCGGATGAAGAAGTTATGAATTTTTAACAGATTTCCTATCCCGGTCTGTTAAAAATAATAATATAAAAATTAAATTCAAAATAAGCCGACGAAGTCTAAACGAAAGTTGTAGAGCGTAATTTTACCTACGCGTGCATATAAAGAACGTCAAAAACGGAGCTCGTATGCGAAAGTTATGGATTTTAGAAGTTTTGGCACAAAAATCGAGAAAAAAATGTTAAATCCGAGAAATTTTGCATGGTGGACTTCGGCCACGTCACCCTCGCTCATAACGCGCCACGTGTCCGAGAATTGCTGAGTCACCGAAGCCAGCTGGCGAGGCGTGTCGCCTGCCCTCGCATCCGAAGCGCGGTCCAGTAGGAGTCCGACGCGTGCCCTTGCTTGACGTATCCGAGCTTCGCACATAGCGCCACGACCGAACCCTCGGACCTAGACCTCGGTCCAATCAGAGGCCAACAGCTCACCCCTCGCACGTGCGAGGCACCTGCCTTCTCTTCGCATCTGCTGCCGCGTGGATTCCTCTCAGCCGTCTGATCAGAAGCCTCGCACCTATAAATAGAAGGGTGCGAGACCTCCCGGGTATATTTTGGAAACTTGTCATTTTGCACCCCTAAACCCATATTTCTTTCATTCCAACTTCCCCCAAAGCCCCAGTATTATACCAAACACCCGAAATACGCCCCGAAGTGCCCGAGAAGCCCGAGAAATTTATCTTTTCGGTTTTGAAGCCCGACCCTCGCAGAGCCCGGTTTCTCAATAAAACTTCCGGTTTTATTAGAAACGATCGTTTTAGGAAACGAAGTGCTGCCCGATTATCATTAAATCATGTGAGTGTGTAGTTACTTTCACCTTACATATAGATATGAAGTATTTTATATAAAATGCGTGCTGTGTGAATATATATTGTTTGTTTATTTGAGATGGATGTTGAAGGAATGATTTATACAGGTTTTTAAATAATTTAAACTGTATATGTATTTTTATCTACAAAAAATGTTGGGTAAAACATGGGTAGATGAAATAGTGGGTGTGTGATGAAAGATGAGTTGGATAAATGAGATGATCAGTGATATAGATCATGAGTTGAGGGTGAGTGGTGAATTATGAGAGAATCACTTACCCAAACGTTGGCCCCCGTCATTCAGCAGAGTATGGATGACAACCATGGACTATTCTAGATGATCTGTGGAACATTAGCAGGCTCGCAACCTGTAAGTGTGTGAACTATATGTTCATCAGTTGTACTCTAAAAACCCATTGGCATGTATTGCAGTGGGGATTCCCGTGAATAATATTGTCGATAAATAAGAGCTATGGACTTAGCACATGTTGTATAAACCCTGGCAGCTATGGACTTAGTGTCTGTTGTATAAACCCCGTCGACGATGTGACTTCGTGCCTATTCCTTAGGATGAATCCTTAGGAATGAGTGACAGTTGATTCTTAGGGTAAATCCTTAAGAAATAAATAAGATAATGGGGTTGGGGTAATTTGGTTGATTGTTTGATGTTTAAGCATAATAAATTTATTTATTGTGGGTTGAAAACCCTATATGCTCATCAGGCTCCCAAGCCTGACCCACTCAACTTTTTATATTACAGGTAGTGGACCCCGAGTATAGTCGGATGATGATGATGAGTGATTTTTGGATTATAGGCCAGTAGTTGTAAATAACTGTTGTAAGGCTTATAATGTCTTGTTTATGCTTTTGATCTGTATCGGAACATGACATCCCGAGGTTTTGATATAAAAGGAAATTATATATTTCTTAAAGAAAGGTTTTGATAAACTTTTATCATGTTTTGTTTTGGGAACAAATTCCGCAACATCTTTTAAAAGGATTACTCTTATTTTATTTTAAAAGCGTAACTTAAATCGGTCTTTCTGGCCGAGAAATTTGGGGATGTCACACCCATCAACTCGTCGAGTTCACCAATGAACTCGCCGAGTTGACCAGAAATTCAACCTCTTAATGCATTAAGTTATTTCCATCGAAACCAAGGACTCCCAATCTCAGATCTCTTCCAAAATGATGTCTAGAAGGGTAAAGTTTCCAACTTTATCCTTAAGAACCATCCATAAAGAGCCAAACTCAAACCCTAGGCTCATTAGAGTGAGTCTTAACCCATTAAGCTCTTAAACTCTCACAACATAACCCCAAAACACAGATCTAAAGTCCAAAGGTTGGAAACTCACGTAAAGTTTCCAACTTTACGTCCATGCAAGCAAGAAATGCTCTCTAGAGCTTAATATAGACTTAGTGAGGGGCTTATTGCATGAATGGGACATAGAAACTAATAAAGTTTGCAAATTTAAGTCAACAGGAGTCATAAAGGGGTCAGATCAAAGTTATTAACCCCTGGAAACCTCAACATCTTGGACAACACAACCAAAATCCCAAAATCATGCTAAAACTTCAAACAAAGAGATCCAGATGAATACAAGGCAAGATGTCGACTTTATACCTCAAAAGAACTGCAACAAATGGAGAGCTTCTGGATCTAAAGCCTTCCTTCCAAACCAAGCACCTTCAATCTTCAAGCCCCTTCCAAAGAACACCAAAACCCCACTCTCCAAGCTCACTACTAGCTCACACACTCAACCTTAAAGGATAACACACGAAATTAGGGTTTTATGGACAAGGAGGCTTGAAGGATAACACACGAAATTAGGGTTTTCCTTCACAGCCGCCAACTCGTCGAGTTGGGACTCCCTGACTCGTCGAGTTGAAACATTAAAACCCGCGGACACAAAATTCTCGACACGACGAGTTGGAGCTCCCCAACTCGTCGAGTTCCCACAAAAACTCCAATATTTTGATAAATAAATAATACCTGGACCAAGCGTTACAGGAGCCACCAAAGTCGACCAAATGAAGGCTGGCAGTTGGCACACAATATATCATATCCACCTTCGTCATGAGGTTCTCCATTTTTTAGCAATCCGTTTTTGCTCCAAACACTAATAAAAGGAAAAAATTTTCATAAATACATATCAATAAACACAATAAACTCATTTTCACAACCACAACTGATGATTACTCTCATAATAGTCCTTATAAAAATTAATTTTACCTGTATTCCTTGTTAAAATGGACTATGACACTGCCAATGCCCATCAATTGGTGATAATTAGCCATCTAATGCAAAGTCTTGGTAATACAAAAATAAATTCTATATGTATTCATACCTTTACTCTCTTTATTTCTTCAATTCTGTGCGAGCTTGCTACATCTGACAACATTGAAGGTGAACACCAATTTCATAATTCATTGGGAATGTATTTAAGCAGGAAAATTTTGAATTCCTGAAAATCACATCCAAAAAACACACATTTTCAGTTTTACAACTTCAAAATGCCGCTTTTACTATATCAAATTCAATAGGTATTATATCGAAAGAAACATGATCCAATAACTTATTTAGGGTAACAAAGCTTACACTCTGATATGGCCTATAAACGCTCTGATGGTTTAATTGTGCATAGAAGGGGATTGAAAAAAACCTACTGTTAGCACGTATCACTTTCCAAATTTTTGTGCACAATCGATTCCAGATGTGGAACAAAACCATCAAATCAAACAAAAAATGCTAAAAATGATCATTAAATATTAGCTTGAAATACGTCGGACAAACTACAATCATAAACCCTAAAAGAACGGAACAAATATGAAACCTGGTTATAAACATCGAAAATTCGAGAAATCGAGTAGAAGCTCCTACTTGTTTATAAACATCGAGAGTTGCGATGCCTTCAAATAACAGGAAGACACAACGAAAATTGGAGACCTAACGTCGAGGACGGGAAATTGAGGGCATGTCGGTTATTTGAGGATCGGGAAGTGAAAGCAATCGGCAGAGTAGATGGAAGGAATTCGAAGAGAAATCAGTTTGGTAGAGAAAAAAAAGGGAACGTTGAAAGGAACATGAAGGTTCTTTGGTGTCTACAACAGATTAATCGAATGAGGAAAAACCAGCCGTAGAACATGGAAGCGGATTGACTGAGAACGGCTGGTATGGAGCCGGCTGCAAACCAGACACTGTTTACCAGCCACATCCAAAATTAAATTAATATATATAATAATTCATGGTAGTTGGTGATGAAATAATAGGATGTCAACGGGGGCAAACTATACGGGGAGTGCATCCCCCGCCCCCGCCCCCAAAATTTCCCTGTTTCCCCGTCTCCGTCCCCGCTCCCGAAATGTTCAGCCTTCCTACCCCTGCCCCCGCCCCCCGAATCCCCTTTATTACCCCTGCCTCCGCCCCCGATTGATTTTGGGCTGCCTTTTTTTTTGCTAAAATAAGTTGTTATTTATGCTAAAAGATGCTATTTTTTAGGTAACAAATAATTATTTATAGCAGAATTTTACATGTTAAAAATAAAAAAGTTATGCATCTTAATAACATTATACTCACAACTTAAAAATATGTTTTTTGATGAATTTTGGAAGCTCAAAATCATATTATTGTTTATTATATTTATACAATTAATATATGTAAATATATGTTTAATTTATTAACGGGTTCCCCATGGGGGATTCGGGACGAGATTATCTACCCCGCCCCCGCTCCCAAACTTAAAACGGGGTTTAATCTTGCCCCCGCCCTTGATTTTTGTTTAAAATTTCTCCCAAACGGGAACGGGATCCAATGAGACTTTTTGACACCCTTATGAAATAATTAAAGAAAGGGATCGATGATTTTTTAAAAGATTGCAATGTCCCTTGACCAAAAATGCGACATTTTGACCAAAATGTTGAAAGATAGATGACCTCTGGACTGTAAATGTAAGAAATAATATTTTTTAAACTATCATTTCAGATTGAATATAAGTTGAAGGGTGATTTTGAGAAAAAATGTGAAAGTGTAGGGCCACACCCCACGACGTCGACCGACCAAAGACCATGATGCGGATGTGGTTGAAAACGGTTCGCCTGGAATTCATCAAACGAGAATTTATTGATCACAAAAATAAAAATAAAAAGAAAAATTGATATCGTTTTTCTTATATGGCCTGCTCTCTCCCACATTCATGGCACCATGGTCCGTAGTCGAAAGTCGCTCCTTCCTTCTTTCCTTACCCTTGTAGCTTTGCTCTCTTCCGAAGCAAGATACCCAAGTCTCTGGACTTCTTTCTCAAAAATTAAAATCTGTAATCTTGTTTCTTGAATTCCTTCGATTAATCCAACACTCAGCCAAACTAAAACTCTTAAAACAATCCCCGATTCCTCCTGCCTGCTGGTACGTACATCTCACTGCTTGCTATTGATCATGGATCCTTGAATCTTGAATACCAATGTCTTGATTCTACTTTGATTTGGACTGCTGGTGATGGGTTTTGTAGATTTTCAGGATTTGGTATCGGTATCGGTACGCGTTTTGCCGATTAGTTCCTCCGATAAGGAAGTTAAGGGACCGATTTTAACTTGGGGAAGAAGCAGATGTCTAAATTTGAGGGGGTTCTTGTGTCTGATCATTGGCTTCAAAGCCAGTTCACACAAGTTCAACTTCGTACCCTCAAATCCAAGGTTTTTCTTTATAATCCTTCTTGATTCATCGCTGTGTGCGTTATATTATATGTTGTCTATTTAACTGATTATTAGATTGGAGTTGTTTGATATCCCGTACTGATGCTCGAATCGGTTTACTGTTTTTGTGCAATCAATGTGTAGTTTGTATCATTTAAGAATCAAAATGTTGAACTTACGGCTGCGGACTTGCCTCTATTGCTTGCAAAATTGAAGCCTTTTAGCGAGTTGTTTAAGGAGAAGGAAATAGGGGACTTATTATGTGAATCTGGTTTCGACATGAGCAATGAAATTGATTTTGAAGTTTTCCTCAGGGTAAATATTGGATGTTTACATCTCTTGTTTAATCAATCACATTGATTCTCTTATGAGTTACATTTCTTTATAATGGATTGATTGCAGGGTTACCTGAATTTACATTCACATGCTGCTGCCAAACTGGGCAATTCAAATAACTCGTCTTCGTTTCTTAAAGCAACAACCACAACTTTGCTTCACACCATTGATGAATCAGAGAAAGAATCTTATGTTGCTCATATCAATAGCTATCTTAGAGATGATCCATTTATGAAGCAGTTTCTTCCCATAGATCCAGCTACCAATGCTTTGTTTGAGCTGGCTAGAGATGGAGTTCTTTTATGGTATGTCTTTTTCATCCTCTTTGTCATGTATGGATGAGCATATGTATATATAATTTGATATTTGTATTTGCAGTAAACTCATCAATGTTGCAGTGCCCAATACAATAGATGAACGCGCTATCAACACCAAAAGAGTACTGAATCCATGGGAAAGAAATGAAAATCATACTCTTTGCCTTAACTCTGCTAAGGCTATAGGATGCACAGTAGTAAATATTGGCAACCAGGATTTGGTTGAAGGAAGAGTAAGCTATCATATTAGAGACTTATATCCATAGTTTGAAGCTTTTAAATCTCAAAACACCTGAACCTGATTTTTTTTTTTTTTTTTTGCAGCCTCATCTGGTTCTTGGCCTAATTTCTCAAATTATAAAGGTAGGGCTGTTAATCCAACGGTTGTAGTACTTTTTTAAAAAAAAAAAAAAAAAAAAAAATTCTTCATTTATCTGATGTGACTTGTAATTTTGGCACATCCAGATCCAACTCCTGGCAGATCTGAACCTTAGAAAGACGCCTCAACTTGTAGAATTGGTGGAGGACAACAATGTACTTGTTAATATCTCTCTTCAGTTTATGTGTGCATTTGTATCTATATATAATATATAATATATATGTATGTTATTGTATGCAGGATGTGGAGGAGCTTATGGGATTAGCACCTGAGAAAGTCCTATTAAAATGGATGAATTTCCATCTTAAGAAAGCAGGATACAAGAAACCGGTTACAAATTTCTCATCTGATCTCAAGGTAAATCTCCCTTATTTTTCATTGTGGTTTTTTCATTTGATGTTTATTAACAGGAGTGTGATTTCATGTGTAGGATGGAGAAGCTTATGCTTACCTGCTTAATGTTCTTGCACCAGAACATTGCAGCCCAGCGACATTGGATACCAAGGATCCAGCTGAAAGGGCAAATTTGGTACTTGAGCATGCAGAAAAAATGGATTGCAAAAGATACTTGGCTCCTAAAGATATCGTTGAAGGCTCTGCCAATTTAAATCTTGCATTTGTTGCACAGATTTTCCATCAAAGGTTGGATTCCCTTGCATTGTCCATTGATATTGTTTAATTGTTATGTTATGAGTGAGTAATTAGTAACAAATTTGCAGGAATGGTTTGTCTACTGATAACAAGAAAATTTCATTTGCTGAGATGATGAGTGATGATGAAGAAATGTCAAGAGATGAAAGATGTTTCAGGCTGTGGATCAATAGCCTTGGGATTTCTTCTTATGTCAACAATCTGTTTGAGGATGTCAGAAATGGATGGACGCTTCTGGAAGCTGTAGATAAAGTTTCTGTGGGGTCCGTTAACTGGAAACATGCAACTAAACCTCCTATTAAGATGCCATTCAGGAAAGTTGAGAATTGCAATCAAGTTATTAGGATCGGAAAGCAGTTGAAGTTTTCTCTTGTTAATGTAGCTGGAAATGACTTTGTTCAAGGGAATAAGAAACTCATACTTGGTAAATCATTCACATCTACAAATATTTTCATATCATGTTTCCGTTTGATTGAAATCAATTTGTATTTGTGTACACACACACACACACACACAGCTTTCTTGTGGCAGTTGATGAGGTTTAATATGCTTCAACTTTTGAAGAACTTGAGATCCCACTCTAATGGGATTGGGAAGGAGATGACCGATTCTGATATTTTGAAATGGGCAAATAGAAAAGTCAAAAGCACTGGAAGACTTTCTCAAATGGATAGCTTTAAGGTAGGTTGGATCGAACTCTCCATTCTTTTCTCTTATCAAATTATCAAGTATTAACAATGGTGCTATGCAGGATAAGAGCCTTTCAAATGGAATATTCTTCCTTGAGCTTCTGAGTGCAGTGGAGCCGAGGGTTGTCAACTGGAACCTCGTGACCAAGGGCGCAAGTGGTATGTATGGTTATGGGTTTTTTTTTTTTTTTTTTTTTTTTTTTTTAATTTCATGATATGATGTTTAATTGACATTTGACAGATGAGGAGAAGAAGTTGAATGCAACTTACATAATCAGTGTGGCAAGAAAGCTTGGGTGTTCACTTTTCTTGTTGCCTGAAGATATAATGGAGGTAAAACTGATAGAATAAGACTATAGAAGAAGGGTAAGAATTGGAAACTGATAAATGATATATTAATATGAACAGGTGAATCAGAAGATGATACTTATGTTAACAGCAAGCATTATGTATTGGAGCCTTCAGCAATCTACAGATGAGTCAGAATCATCTCCTTCTCCTTCTCCTTCATCGGTTTCAGCAACTCCAGAAGCTTCACCAGCACCTTCTGTCAATGGTGATGAAGACAGCTCCATCTCCATGAGTGGCAGTGCTGTTGAAATCTTCAACTTGTCCATTGATGATGCAGCTTCTGATACCACAGTCTCTTCTACTCAAGAAAACAACAATGATGCTGGTTTACAGTGATACGTACGTTGCTTTTTTTTATTATTATTATTATTTGTAAGTAAAAGAAAAAGGGAAAGGGGGCAAGAGACAGAGAGTGAGTATACATAAATTGGATAAAAGAAAGGGAACTATAGGTAGACAACATATGAATGCATACTGGAGATGGAGAGAGAGATAGATACGTTGATGTTTTTTTTTTCTTGCTCTGATAAAAGTTTTTTGATATTGTTTTGTTTTATTGAAATAACATTCTTTCTGATGTATGAATTATGATTCACGTTCCATTTTTTATTTGTTTAGATCGATCCATATTCATATAATGAGAGACACGTATAAAGAGATTTATTTGAATATTAAAGATAACATTTTTATTATTTTACTGTCTTAAACATCCTCGTTGACCCACACGACACGACCAACATTTCTCCACCTCCCCCATTATAATTTTTTTTGCTTGTTTTGTTATCTGTCTTTTAACATTTATTTATTAAAGCGTTATAGTTACAATTCAGGTTTTAAACGTGACTTTATATTTTTTAAAACATGTTTATTTTATGTTGAATTTTTAAAATATGAATACCTTTTCAATGACATTTTTATATAATGATGGTACATCCTCTAACAATAAATTTGAAAGCATCCTCTATTTGTATAAGGATAAATAATGTGAGAATTTGTAAAAGAGAAAATTTCTAAGAAAAAAAAAACAACTTATTATTGGGCGTTGACCTAGAAAGTGGAATATATGGATTGGATCAGGTTCTTGACTTTGTTGTTCATGGTAGATGGGAAAACAGGCAATGTAAGCAGAATTGTTGTAGGCACCCGAAGTTGCAGTTGTTCTTGAGAAACTCTTGGTTTTGGAGAGTTTGGTGGAGGGATACTTGTTTTCTCAAAACCCGGACTATTGGATTTGAAATATAGTTAACGGGATGAAATTCACGGTGAGTGAAAATGTGTAATCACCTTGAAATTTTTTTGTTTTCTAGTGGTACTTACCCTATATATTGGAATTCTTTGTTGCACAAAATTTTTCATGTGGCGTGTGGGTTTGGACATAATCCCTATTAAGGAAAATCTTTTGCTCAGAGGGATTGATTTACCCACTTTTATTTGTCCTACGTGCAAACTTTATAATGTGGATCATGTTTTTATTCATTGCGAGATGGTTAAGTGTAACATCTCAAAATTCAAGACAAAAAATTTCATTTTTAATTAAGTTATTATAAAACCAATTAGTATAGAAACATCCATAATAACATCCCACGTCAAAACCAAAGTGTTAATAATCAAAACATGTTATCATAAAACAATATTAGAGTGTAATCCCGAGGATCTCATATGCGGAAAACATAGTGTGATGCGCTACGATCGAGCCGACTCATTTCCTTTGAAAACGAAGTATCTGAAACCAAAACTGAAAACCGTAAGCACGAAGCTTAGTGAGTTCCCCCATCATACCACACACCATACAAATAACATACTGTCAGGCATATCGGGGTGCCCGACCTACCCCATGTCAGGCATATCTGGGTGCCCAACCTACCCTGATGAGCATACCGGGGTGCTCAACCTACCCCATTGTCAGGCATACTGGGGTACCCGACCTACCCCATGTCAGACATATTTGGGTGCCCGACCTACCCTCCGGTGTATTTCAACCGGTTACGGGGACTATTCCCCCTACTACCACTATCACATGACATCATACCATACTAGCACATAAAGCATAACAGATAGTGGCATATCAGACAATTATCACAAAGACAATCATCTAACAAACAACTCCTACTAGTGGGCCGACATTGTAGCCTTAGACCCACTTCTAATGGAAGGTAACTCACCTCGAATGTTGAAGCTCGCTGCCCAAACTCCCTAGCTGCTGCCCTGACGGCTTCCCAAGCTAACAATTTCCAATACAAAATCCAATTAGCAACTAAGTTCTAAACCATGAACCATAATCCAAATCTTCGGGTAAAATGACCATTTTACCCCTGGCCCAACAAGACTCATAACTAAGGCCCAAGCCCAAAACCGTTAAGGTCCAAAATCATAATATCCATAAAAACCCAAGGTATGGCCCAATTTCCAATTGGGCCCCATTCCTTCGTATGGGCCTCAACCTAGAGCCCAATAATGCTTTTCTAATCCAAAAGGTCCAAGTCAAAGTCAACATTCTGGTTGACTCAACTCGCCGAGTTGGTCCATCAACTCGTCGAGTCCTATAAGCCATAAATCTTGAAATCGCGATCCAACTCGTCGAGTCCTTCATCAGACTCGTCAAGTTCTTCCCTATAGCAGAATCGGGACAAACCGGAACAACTCGTCGAGTTCTTCCTTGCAATCGACGAGTTCCTCAGTCTTCAAAACTCGGAGAACCTTAACCATTCACTGAGTCATCTCCTAGACTCACTGGATTTGCTCCGGAGTCAGAAAAAAATGGAATCACGATCCAACTCGCCGAGTTGCATGAGCAACTCGTCGAGTTTCTTTCAGCCCTCACTCATTCAGTCGATTCCAATCGAGTCTAATGCTTCTAAATCATAGATCTGGTTCCCTAGGGCTAGCATAACACGTAAAGTTGCTAACTTTACATCCATGCATGGTGTTGTGAGCTAGAAACACCAAAAACCAAGCTATAAAGGAGATCTAGGGCATGGAGAAAGGCCATGGGTCAATAAAGCTAGCAACTTTGAGCGTCATGAGCTTATATGTGCCTAGGTCTGAAGTCACAACTCCATAATACATTCAAATCCCGAAAATGACTTCAAAATGGCCCAAAAGTGACAACATACTATCCTAAATGAGGATCTAAGTGATAGAAAGCCAAGGTATAAGCTTTATACTTCAAATGAGTCTGACATGTAGCTTGAACTCTGGATCTACTGACTTCCTCTTGAATCTCCAAGCTTTTCCTTCCTTCACAAACTTCAAAATCACGAAGAATAGCTCAAACCTCTTCAAAAACGGATTAGAGTTTCTTAGTTAGGGTTTATGACGATGGAGGCAGCAAATGAGGCCAACAAGTGGAGAATAGGATGCTTAAATAGGGTGCAAAACCCCGAAATTAGGGTTTCATTTTCCAGCTCCAACTCGTCGAGTTGGTCCTCCCCAACTCGTCGAGTAGGTTTCTCAACCCGCATCCAAACTTATTCCTACTCGTCGAGTTATCCCCCTTGGACTCGACAAGTTGACCTTCAATTTGCATATTATCCTTCCTTAATTTTGTCACACCCCCAAACCAAGGATGGCGGAAACGTCCGGGGGTGGAAGACTTCATGTATAGTATCACAACAACGAGTATAATAGTGCTCAAAGTAAATACAACCATCATGGATATAATCGAAAAAGTTACACCATAGTATGTGTTTACATGTTTCAAATCAATTATATTATGATGACAAAATGAAATGTTTGACGATTTAACGTCCCATCCTCAAAAGCGGTTGATTTCATGTTTCGCTGAATTCCTGAGAATACAAGTAGTTTGAAAAAGTGTCAACAATTAAGTTGGTGAGTTCATAAGAGTTTTATTTGAGAAAGAAGCTGTTTTCCTTGTAAAAAAAGCGATAGAGTATAATTCCAGAAAATTCAATATTTTCTTTATTAAACGCGAAATGAACTCTCCTATGTTATGCAATAATGTACCCTAGAAAGATCTGTAGATTCCTTCTATAATCACCCAGTGTATATAAGTTATATAAAATTTAGTTAAATAAATTGTCGAATATAATGGGTCTGCCCTAGATCCACAACCAAACAAGGAACAGGAAGTAAGGCGGGCCCACCAATTCTAGGTCGATTGCGACTAAATTCATATATAACTCTAACATGCACACTTAGCAAATTATAGCTGAAGTCTAACAATCCTAGATGAAACGTAGTTTTAATATCATGAAAGTCATTTAGTAATAAATCTGGTACTTTGTCATGTATACTTCAAGAAAATCCCTTATTTTCCTTATAAAAGTTATGTAGCCTTAAATCCCAAGACCGAGAATATGAGTGTGTGTTTTGTACTTATGATGTTTATAATCGTAATGCGTTTCCAAAGAAAATCCAATATTTTCCTTATAAAAAGTTATGTAGCCTTAAATCCCAAGGCCGAGAATGTGAGTGTGTGTGTGTTATACTATTAATGTTCAAGTCGTTTTAGATAGATAAAACCCCTTTTCAAGGTAGAATTTTCCCTGTAAACTTGAAAGATTGTTAACTCCCTATGTGAGTCGTTATAACCATACTATGACGAGAAATAACCTGCAACAACGTTTTTCAGACGTCAGGATCTTATGACTCTTGTCACCCGCATACTTGTCGGTCCGGCTGTAGCTAGCAGCGAGGTGTGGGGTGTCAATCCCAATATAGATCTATACACAATTATCACGCTCTCCCTACAAGATTCTCTGGTTATAACTTACAGGATTTTCGAACCCGTACCCTAAGTGTATGATAGAGAATGTCTCACAACTTACGTTAACTAGTTTACATATAGTTTTGAGTATAAAACCTCTTCCGTGGTGGAAGTGAAATCACCTTCTAAGAAATAAATTAGTGATATGAAATCCATAAACTATTAATATTATAGTTTATCATGTAGTATATGAAAAACCCATTTGTTTTGAGAGTAAAACCTTTTCCATGTAGTATGCTTTTATCGGAAATTTCATAAACCATACTTATTATAGTTTATTATATGTGTTCATAATGAATGGAAAAGTCCTTAACATGAATGACTAATTTCTGTTTATGATGGTAAACTAACAAGAATGCATCCAAACATTTAGAAACTTATTGTTATGCACTTTGCTCAACATACTACAAAGTGTTGTTAATATGGTAAGCTATGTAACTAGTTTTTACTCTTTCTACACTGTTTTGAAAACATCATAGAAAAATCATACGAAGTCGAAAACTAAATCCGTAAACTCTTAGAGTTTAGAAAATGTGTCTAGTTTATTCATAATTTTTATTATGATTTTTAGAAGTCTCTAACTTATGTGAAAGTGTTCATATTCACAGACTGGTCCGAATTCGTTTCTGAAATGATAGGCAGTTTTGTAAAAATCACCATAAATCGTAGAAAAATCGTATGGAGATGTGCAAGTAGTCATTTTAAAGGTATAAACCTGAAATACATGCATATTAAACAGTTTTGAAAAATATTAAGTTTAAGTTGGGTAAAACAGTTCGTGAACAGGTCACAACTTTTCTATTATAAGCTGCCAAGTTAAGTTTCAAATATGTTTTGGTGTTTTAACTTGTATTCCCCCCCTGAAAACTGAAGAAAACTAGAAAATGTAGGGGTATGAACTCACCTTGAGTGATTTCTTGAAGAGTGGAAGGTTGAAGATAAGGTGTATCAAGTCAAGAACACTTGATGAACACGTGAAGACTTGAATGATCCTAAGAACGATTTTTGGTGTTAAGATATGAGTCGATGATCCAAGAGTGTTATGAAATTATGGAATAACACTTGAGTTTAGATGGAAAACTTACCAAAAAGTGCAGTAGCAACTCAAGAACACTTGCACAGGGTGGTGGGAAGTAGAGAGAAAGAAGCTTTCTTGAGTTGGTATGAGAAGTGTGTATATGTTTGAAATGAACAAGTAAATCAAGAAATCCTCCAGGAATTTCTTTATATAGAAGGTTGCTGGAGCAACTTGTGAGTTTGAAGTGATGTGTGTCTTGGTTTGTGTGATGTGGATAAGGTGGCAAATGAGAGGATGACACATGGAGGGCAAGTGGGCGCACTTGACCCACTTGATAATCTAAGCTATTTTAATTAATAAATCCTTGAAAAATAATTAAAATAAGAGTTCTGGGGGTTAAAAATGATAAAAATATGAATTTGGTGAAAAAAATTCCGTTAAAATAATCAAAAACGGGCTTAAAACGCTATAAATATTGAAAACCGGGTAAAAGTTGCGAATATCTGAAGTTCAGGGTCGGAGGTTCGGTCCTAGCCATTAGAACCGAGAGAAGGGAAAGAAGGAACCAAGAGGAGGAGAAGGGACCGAAGGTGCGAGGGGGAGGGACTGAAGGGTAGGTTCGGGGCCGAAGGGAGGGTTTGCTTCTGGTGCAAGAGGTTCGGTCCGAGGTGAGCAGTTCGGTTCTTCAGCATGGCTTCGGTCCAGGAGCTTCTTAGGGTTTCGCCTCTAAGAGGTTCGGCTCTAAGAGGGTTCGGCCCTATATGGCTATTTTTTGAGAAATCTTTCCGTTTTGCGTGATTTTTGACCAAGTTAAGGGTCGGGATGACCCGGATGACTATAAAAAGTTTGAGAGAGATTTTGGGAGAGATTTCACATACTTGGAGAGATTTGGGAGAGATTTCACATACTTGGAGAGATTTAACATACTTGGAGAGATTTGGGAGATATTTCACATACTTGGAGAGATTTCACATACTTGGAGAGATTTGGGAGAGATTTCACATACTTGGAGAGATTTCACAAACATGGAGAGATTTGGGAGAGATTTCACATACTTGGAGAGATTTGGGAGAGATTTCACATACTTGGAGAGATTTGGGAGAGATTTGATCTTAGCCATTATTATCGCATAATCTCGTAATGCAAGGTTCGCGAACCCCGTTATGCTTCGTTTATGATTGTTTTAAGTCCCCGCAAGGGTCCTTAGTCGTGTTTTGATGCGTTTAACTCCCTTTTTAGGGTTTTTACATTGTTAACACATAGATTTTTCAAGACACTTGAATTCTTGACATACAAATGCACATTTTTATACGTAGAATAACTTTTAGCATACAAGTACTAATTAAGTTTGACCGGTTTGACTTGTTGTGACATCCCTAATTTCACGGCCAGAAAAGACCGATTTGTTTATGCTTTGTTTTTAAAATCAGAGTAATCTTTTAAAGAAAACAGTTGCGGAATTTGTTCCCAAAACAAAAATATGATAAGAATTTATCAAAGCATTCCTTTAAAGAAATGTATTTTCATTATATAACAAAATCTCGGGATGTCATGTTCAATACAGACCAAAAGCATAAACAGAACAAAATAGACCTTACAACAGTTATTCATAACTACTGGCCTATAATCCAAAATCTCTCGTTATGTCAGCCAACTTATGCTCTCGTGCCATAACTTGTAATATAAAGAAAACTGAGAGGGTCAGGCTTGGGAGCCTGGTGAGCATATAGGGTTTTCAACCCACAATAATATAATTATTATATGTAATTATCAAACAATCAATCCAATTACCCACTCCCATTATCTTCCTTTATTTCATAAAGATTTACCCTAAGAACCGATTACCCTTCTCCCATTCATTCCTAAGAATTTCCCTAAGGAATTGGCATAAAGTCTAGTGCTGCCATGGTTCTTAGATCACCTCTGGTGAACACGCAGTTCAAAATAATTAATGAACACCTAGTTCAAGAACACCCATTGAACACACTCCGTTCAATAATACCTAATGAACACCTAATGAACACTTAGTTCAAAAACACCTAATGAAAACTTAGTTCAATTATCCCTGACGAACACATAGTTCAAAACATCTAGTGAACACTTAGTTCAAATATCCCTGGTGAACTCAATCACCTAAGGAACACAGAGTACGAAAGCTCTTAGTTCAAACCACGTGATAATAATGTATATCTCGATCCTGCAAAACCACTAATATTATTAACACATATAAATCATATTTCTAAAACAATCTATCCCATCCCGTCGATCCCCACACACTGACCCTATACAATGATCTTACGAGATCTAGCCTAAGGAATCGATATGAACAACAACTGACGAAGCTGCTTCGGAAATTCCCTGGCAGCAAACGAGGATCAATAAAGACATCAAATGAGGGGAATGGAATAAGTTTCACCACGAACCTTCATTCGTAAAAGAAAGAACCACAAGACAATTAAGTCAGGGGTAGTTATCTAGATAACAATGCCTAGGCGTGGTCCGACTATCATGAGGTATTATACCTCCAGACTCTCCCTATCTAGCATCGAACTTTTCCTAGCAGTGGCCTGAATACATGAGGTATTTCACCCCCAGACGCACCCTATCCAACAATATAACACCAGACATACCTACTAGTGGTCTATTACCAACACACTTTATTAGGCAGTCTACGAAGTTCCCTTAATTACTTCGTGAAAGAAAACGCTGACATATGAAGCTCGTTGATCACTTCATAAAAGAAACGCCGACTCCAAAGCTCTCTCAAAATAAAAGTATGGGGAAATACTACTAGAGTACTCCCGTACGCTCCCGTAACCGACACACAAAATTGTCAAAAAGACTTTGTACATGATAGTACTTCTGGCACATTATAGTACTCTGGTATGCGAAAGTCTCGTACCCGAGAACATAATAGTACCCTGGCACAAGCAGCACCCAAGACACAGAGCTTTGAAAAGGACTTCGTACATAAAATGTACTTCTGTACGTAGGACGTACTCCACCGATCATCAATCTCACCCCACACGTACTCTTAATAAGAGACTACCCAAAGTCCAATCTTAATTGAACTAAACATCCCTATTTAAGTCTTAACCCATCACTAGGCAAGCCTACAATGCCTATAATCAATTTTTGATACTATCTCCGTTTAGGCAACGCCAACTAGTGTATACTTAACACAAGGTTTTAAGTAATAATATCATATATACACATCTTAACACATATTGAACCATATCTGATTCGCACGTTGTATATCATCAAATATATCTAACACGTATTTTGGACAATAACAAATACTTCACATACATATGTATATTTCATACTTTAATCAATACTCTTATTAAAATCACGTTCCTAAAAGGGACTATACACATGATACCTTATCGAATGAACACGTAGTTCAAAAATACATAATCCGTACTCCCGGATCTTAAATTTGCCTCATTACCTAATCCATATTCCCGGATCTAAAACTAACCTCTTGATCTGATCCATACTATCAGATCTAAAACTAACCTCTTGATCTGATCCATACTCTCGGATCTAAAACTAACCTCCTGATCTGATCCATACATCCAGATCTAAAACAAGTTTATCTCTTTATCCTTTTATCTCATGGTCCAACCCATCTTTTATCACCTACCAACAACCTCATCTACCCATGTTCTACCCAACATATTTTTAGATACAAAATACATATATAGTGTAACTCATTAAAACTTATATAATTCATCCATTCCACAATCATCTCAAATAAACAACAATATATTATACACATAGCACGTATTTCATAGCAAATACTTAATATTTATGTGTTAGAAGAAAGTGACTACACACTCACTTGATCAGAAGATGATCGGGCAGCACTACGGCTTGTAGAAGTAGTATCCTTCGGTGAAACTGTGATCTCTTCACACACCGGACTTCTCGCGGGCAGAGCTTCGGCTCGGAAACTCTTTTCTTCTCGGGATCTTCAGGCTTCAGGACTTGCTTTGGGTCTCGGGGTTGATACTGAGGCTTCGGGGGTACTTCTTTGCACGTAAATCGAGGTAATATGGGTGAGAGAAGGGTGAATTAGCAACCTTGGCCGGCTGCCCCTTCAAATCTATTTATAGGGCAAATTTTTCATTTTCCACGTCGTGGACAGTGTTTCCACGTCGTGGGCTTGAACGTCATTGCATGCGTCATCGTCCACTTGCTCTGTCAGGCTCCAGAAGGCGTCAGAAGCCATGCCACGTCGTGGTCTCTGACAGTTTTGGGGTTTCGCGCCCCGAACTTCAGAAATTCATAACTTTCGCATACGAACTCCGTTTTCGACGTTATTTATATCGACGCGTAGGTAAAAACAAGATCTACAACTTTCATTTAGACTTTGTAGGCTAATTTTGACTTTATTTTTAATATATTAATAATATACTATTTTTAGTAGGCCGGGACAAGAAAACTCCGTTAGAAATTCATAACTCCTTCATCTGACGTCCGTTTTCGACTGTCTTTTCACCGTTGGACTACTATCGATGAGATCTTCGATTCTCGTTTAGATTTTTCGGCTAAATATCGCTCGATCTCATATTCGAACTTCGGGTTGTACACTGCTAAGCCGAAACTTCGAAAAATCATAACTTCCTCATACGAAGTTAGTTTTGGACGTTCTTTTTATGCACGCTCTCGGTTTAACATATTCTACGACTTTCATTTAGATCGCTAAGGCCAAATATTGCTCTAACGTAAATTCACTATTTACGTCTTGTTGTGTCGTACCGGTTCTGTCGCGAAACTTCGACAAGTCATAACTTCTTCGTTATAACTCGGATTTCAGCGTTCTTTATATGTACGGAATCCTTGTAACATAT
This sequence comes from Lactuca virosa, assembly GCF_052849685.1. Lineage (NCBI taxonomy): Eukaryota > Viridiplantae > Streptophyta > Magnoliopsida > Asterales > Asteraceae > Lactuca > Lactuca virosa. The sequence continues at coordinate 289,251,107 of NC_136432.1, read as the reverse complement.
ACTAAATAATCTTCTATCAAAAAGTCATTTTTGACGTTTATCGTCTCTAAATTGACTAGCCCGGATCTACGGGCGTTACACTTGTTGACCTTGACTTGTTGACTTTGACTTGAATTTGACGGTTGTCACAAATTTGTATTCCAGATTTCGGGTGTTACATTAAGTCTTGCTTTTGGAGAAGATTTATAGATGGTGTGACATATGTTTAATTCATTTGCTTAGCGTTGGGGATTTTCAAAATTGGTTAGATTCTTCACTTAAATGGGCTTAAAAAATAAAGTTGGATTCTATTATTTCTGACACGTGGTGGTACATTCGGAAGTTTAGAAACGTGTTGGTCTTTTATAGTAGTAAACTAATGAAACATGTTTTATTTGATAATTGATAGTACAGTTGTTTGTTCTTACAATTGGATAGTGCATAGAAAAAATAAACTTAAGTGTGACCGGATGTCATGGCTCAAAAAATTGTCACTTAGTTTTTGAACTATTTGTTGTTGGGTTTTTTTTTTCAATTAATAAATTCAGGTATTCACAAAAAAACCCACCATTTATTATGTACCAACCTTTTTTGTTTTATTTTCATATACAACAGTTTGGTTATTAGAGTCTGAAAAACTTATTTGGCCTTAATTTATTTTTTTACAAATGCATTAAGAAATATATTGAGGCCAATTACATAAAATTGGGGAAAAGAGCATAATGAGCAAAATTCTTCATCAAGTCATAATTGAAATAGGAAAAAAATTATAATCGAAGATTAAAGTACACTTCTAAGGATAATTTTTCTCATGTAACGATTTATTTTGTTAGTCAGGTAGTGAAGCAACAGTAATCAAAGTTTCAAGTACAAATATGCATATCGTTACCTTCAAATGCTAAAGTTGAAGTTGAAGTTGGTCTTAATGAGGGTGAGAATGACTCCGACAACCTTATTCTCATGATTTTTGAGAAGAAGTTAATGGGAAAGTATGAGAATGATGAATACATATCTTCTTCAATGAACAAAACAATATTCGATCTTTTTTTAATAGCCTAGTAAACAATGATATAAGTTTACAAGAGTAATCATCCCATGAACATGAATGTATCCCTTTTTATGTTGACTTTGACAAGAGGAAGAAAATGAGCAGATTGGGTCCGATTCACTTCACATAACCATGTGCTAGAATGGAATAGATTAAAGCCATACTTGTGGGAATAACAAAATCTCGGAGCGATTCACTATCTATATAATACACTACGTAGTAGCTAATGAATGCTAATTGTATTTTAATATTTTTACATAGAGTAAGATATTAGTTTGTTGTGAAAAAAATTGTGACGACAATAAGTGTCCCTATATGCATTGAACATCATGGATTAGAAATGAACGGTCTTGGCACATGTGAAATCCTTGGATGATAAACATGTTTGTGCACGAAATTACAACCTTCAGTCCCTTATAACTCCAACTTATATTACAAAAATTTTGTCCAAATTTGTAATTCATAGGACATGACATTGTTACCACAGCAAATCATTAAGCCATTTCATGTTAAACTATTAAGACATTCTCATGACATTGTTAGAAATTCGATATAAATTAGTTACATTAACATTAAAACATTAGCAGTCATGTTTTTATTTTCCTTTTTAAATGAAAAATAAAATTATATATTAAGTATAAAGGATATTTGTGACATCCCCAAAATCACGGCCAGAAAAGACCGATTTGTTTATGCTTTGTTTTAAAATCAGAGTAATCGTTTAAAGAAAACTGTTGCGGAATTTGTTCCCAAAACAAAATGTGATAAGAATTTATCAAAGCATTTCTTTAAAGAAATGTATTTTCATTAAATAACAAAATCTCGGGATGTCATGTTCCGATACAGACCAAAAGCATAAACAGTATAAAATAGACCATACAACAGATATTTATAACTACTGATCTATAATCCAAAATCTCTCGTCAAGTCCACCAACTTATACTCTTGTGTCATTACCTGTAATACAAAGAAAACTTAGTGGGTCAGGCTTGGGAGCTTGGTGAGCATATAGGGTTTTCAACCCACAGTAAGATATTATATTATATTTAATCATCAGACAATCAACTCAAATTACCCATCCCCATTATCTCCTTTATTTCTTAAGGATTTACCCTAAGAATCAACTATCCTTTATTCATTTATTCCTAAGGATTGACCTAAGGAATTGACACAAAGTCCACAACTGCCAAGGTCCTCAAATTACAACCGGTAAACACTTAGTTCAACATACTTAACGAACACCTAGTTCTAACACTCCTAGTGAACAAAAACATCTGGTGAATACTTAGTTCTAAAACATTTAGTGAACACACTTAGTTCAACAACACCAAGTGAACACATCTAGTTCAAAAATACTTAATGAACACATTGAGTTCAAAAATACCAAGTGAACACATAGAGTTCAAAAATACCAAATGAACACGTTGAGCTCAAACATCAAGTGAACACATAGAGTTCAAAAATACCTAACGAACACATAGAGTTCAAAAACACCAAGTGAACACATAGAGTTCAAAAATACTTAATGAACACGTGAGTTCAAAAACACTTATTATTTCGTCTCACATCAACTATTTCATTTACCCATGTTCTACCCAACATATTTGTAGATGCAAACACATATACAATTTAAATATTTTAAAACCTTTATAAAACATTATTTCAACATCCATCTCAATAAACAAACACTGTATAAACACATAACACGTACTTTATAGCAAATACTTCATATCTACGTGTTAGAAGAAAGTAACTACACACTCACTTGATCAGAAGATGATCGAACAGCACTACGGCTCTAAGAGTAGTATTCTTCAGTGAAACCGGGATGCTTCCTTGAAAACTGGGCCTCTCGCGGGCAGAGTTTCGGCTCGTAAACTTTACTTCTCCGGATCCTCGGGGATTCGGGACTTACTTCGAGTCTCGGGAATGATATCGGGGCTTCGGGGTACAACTTGCACGCAAAACGAGGAAATAACGAGTGAGAGAGAAGAATTTAATCACTAAAACTCGGCAGCCCACGACATCTATTTATAGGGGTTGATCCCTGCGATTACGCTGGGTGTAACTTCAGAGTACGTTGGGCGTACATCGGGTACGCTGGGCGTACTAAGCGGATCAGGCCGAATGCGTCACTGCTTACGGACCCGAGGCACTCGAGTGGTGGAGTAGGGCGACGTGGCCCAACCCAGACCATGAACCATGAGTACGCTGGGCGTACTCCGCATTTCCAAACTTCTAAAATTCGTATCTTTCGCATACGAGCTCCGTTTTTGACGTTCTTTATATCCACGCGTAGGTGATACTATGCTCTACAACTTTCATTTAGACTCTGTCGGCTAATTTTGACTTTATTTTTATTATTATATTTTTAACAGGCCGGGACAGGAAAAGTCCGTTAAAAATTCATAACTTCTTCATCCGACGTCCATTTCCGTCTGTCTTTTTACCGTTGAACTACTATCGACGAGATCTTCGATTCTCGTTTAGATTGTTTCGGCTAGAAACCACTCGATCTCATATTCGAACTTTGGGCTGCATACTGCTAAGTCGAAACTTCGAAAAATCATAACTTCCTCATACGAAGTCAGATTTAGACGTTCTTTTTATGCACGCTCTCAGTTTAACGTATTCTACGACTTTCGTTTAGATCGCTAAAGCCAGATATTTCTCTATCGTAAATTCACTATTTACGTCGCGTTGTGTCGTGCCGGTTCTGTCGCGAAACTTCGACAGGTCATAACTTCTTCGTTATAACTCAGATTTCGACATTCTTTATATATTTGGAATCCTTGTCACGACTACTACAACTTACTTAAGATTAATCCATCTGAATAATCTTCCATCAGAAAGTCATTTTCGACGCTTATCGTCTCTAAATTGACTAGCCCGGATCTGCGGGCGTTACAATATTATTAAAAATGGCAATTAAAATATAATTTTAGCTTTTGAAATATTTGTAGAAGTTATCAAACATATGGATTATTTCAGACATGTTTCAGACTATCTTTATATTACATATAAAAACAAATGACAAAATACATCTCGGATGTTAGATTTCGATTTTTCAGATCTGGTTCGTCTTGCATGGATAAAGTTTCCAACTTTATCTCTTCCCTTGGTTCAAACAAGCAAAACCATAAGCCCTAACTCTCAAAATGACCTAAAATGACCAAAAGACTATGCATGGCTTGGAAAGGGGACAAGAACTCGACTTTCAAGCAAGAAGATGGTCCATAATGAGTCTAAGACAACATCAATCACCTGAAGTTTCCAAACTCCAAGAAATCATAAGCTAAAAGGACCAAAGACAACCAAAACACCATCTAAACCTAAATCTATACATGGAAATCAAGAAAGCAAGAATTTTTTATACTTACAAAGGTCCAGAGTTGAGGAGAAGGTTGCACAACTTCTGGATCTTCACTCTACTCTCTTCCAGACACTTCTTTGTAACATCCGGAATTCCAGGTATTATATTTTATCATTTATTTTTGAGAAAAGAGAGGGACTCGACGAGTCGAGTCGTAGACTCGTCGAGTGGGACCGCGAATGCTGACTGGATTTAATGAATGGACTCGGCGAGTCGATGCGTGGACTCGGCGAGTCCGCGCTGTTAAATGAAACCCTAAATCTCAGGGCCTGAGCCCTATTTAAAGGCCTTTATGGCCTCCATTTGCGGCTACCTGTCCAGAGAGAGTACCCCTTGAGAGCTTGAGCGAGTTGAGAGAGAGATAAAGCCATATTGATCGATTTTGGTGTAACTTAGCAAAGGAGAAGTTGTTTCCAGCAAGAGGAGGTCAAGGGAGCTGTGGATCTAGAGTTTTCAAGTTCAGATCTACGTTGTTGAGGTATCTAATCGAACTCCTTTTCTGTTTTGGGTTAAGATCTATGATCTAGGGCTTCCTTTGCACCATTTTGAGTTAGATTGTAAAGCATAGGGGGTCCCTTTGAGTATAGATGATAGATCTGGACCTTGAGAGGTCCAAAAGGTCCCAAGCTTCCAGCTTTATGAGGTCTCATGTGAGCCTTGAGAGTAAAATCACATTTAAAAGGTTATTCCTCCATTTTTGGTCTTATAAGCATTGCATGAACGTAAAGTTTGAACCTTTACGTGACTTTCGAGTGTTAGAAGGATGGATCTACTGTTTGGTGAAACAGATCTGACCTCAAGAGATCTTTTGAGAGTTTTCATGGGAGGAACTCGCCGAGTCCATAAGAGACCTGTGGCGACCCGTGGAGTTTAGGGTTGACTCAGCGAGTCAAGTGAGGACAGGGGCGAGGAGGACAGGCATGTACTTGCCGAGTCACTCTAGTGCACTCGGCGAGTCTGGTCAAAATGGACAGTTGACTTTTGGGTTGACTTTTAGGGTTTGTCAACAATTGGGCCTTGTGCCTGTAGAGGGGTAGAATGGTCTTTTACCCTTCTAGGGATTTGCATGAGAGAATATCCAAATTGTGAGGAGACATTTATTTAGTGAAATTTATTATTGTGACTAGGTGGAGGCTAGGGCAGTATTCTGATATCGAGATTTTACCGAGATTCCCGATGTGAGTCTTCTCACTATACTTTACCTAGAGTGGTAATCAGAGCTATGTGACAGTGTATCTTGTATGCTATTTATGTGTTGTGATTCTATGTGATATGTGATATGCATGATTCAGAGTTTACAGCGTTAGGACCAGTGGGTCCACAGAGTCATGGGACCAAGAGGGTCCCACAGAGATATTCGACCAGAGGGTCATCAGAGTTACAGCCTTGAGTGGCTGATATGTGTTTATGTGGTATTTTGGGGAACTCACTAAGCATTTATGCTTACAGAGTTTTGTATATGTGTTTCAGGTACCAGTGATGATCGCGGGAAGGCGCCGGCATGATCTGTACACACTCATGGAGCTTTTGTTTATATGATTCTGGGATATGTTTTTCTATGATGACAGTGGATACATTATGTTTATTATTATCTTATGAATGAAAGTATGTTTTAAAATTGTGAAAAATTATTCGAAAATTTGGGTGTTACATTCTTGTTCAAGAAACTCCACCAAAAGCTCCAAACACACACACACACAATACACCAAGAACACTAAAGGGGGCTAGGGTTTTCTCTTTGACGATGGTGGCTTGAGAAAATAACGAACTCTAAAAGTTAGCACCCTTAAATAAAGCCCAAGGCCCGAGACCTAGGCTTTTGAATCTAGCCGCCACCGCGCTGCGATCCATACCTGACTATGCCACTACTTAAGTGACGTGGCCGTGTCGCTGACATACTATTGCTTTTTTATTTGGTAAATAAGTTTTATAATTGCTATTATTTGAATACAAACTTCAAAAATATCTTGGGGATGAATTTTGGCTACTTTAAAACAAAAGAACAAAAGAGTTTTGTATATGTGTTTCAGGTACCAGTGATGATCGCGGGAAGGCGCCGGCATGATCTGTACACACTCATGGAGCTTTTGTTTATATGATTCTGGGATATGTTTTTCTATGATGACAGTGGATACATTATGTTTATTATTATCTTATGAATGAAAGTATGTTTTAAAATTGTGAAAAATTATTCGAAAATTTAGGTGTTACATTCTTGTTCAAGAAACTCCACCAAAAGCTCCAAACACACACACACACAATACACCAAGAACACTAAAGGGGGCTAGGGTTTTCTCTTTGACGATGGTGGCTTGAGAAAATAACGAACTCTAAAAGTTAGCACCCTTAAATAAAGCCCAAGGCCCGAGACCTAGGCTTTTGAATCTAGCCGCCACCGCGCTGCGATCCATACCTGACTATGCCACTACTTAAGTGACGTGGCCGTGTCGCTGACATACTATTGCTTTTTTATTTGGTAAATAAGTTTTATAATTGCTATTATTTGAATACAAACTTCAAAAATATCTTGGGGATGAATTTTGGCTACTTTAAAACAAAAGAACAAAAGAGTTTTGTATATGTGTTTCAGGTACCAGTGATGATCGCGGGAAGGCGCCGGCATGATCTGTACACACTCATGAAGCTTTTGTTTATATGATTCTGGGATATGTTTTTCTATGATGACAGTAGATACATTATGTTTATTATTATCTTATGAATGAAAGTATGTTTTAAAATTGTGAAAAATTATTCGAAAATTTAGGTGTTACATTCTTGTTCAAGAAACTCCACCAAAAGCTCCAAACACACACACACACACAATACACCAAGAACACTAAAGGGGGCTAGGGTTTTCTCTTTGACGATGGTGGCTTGAGAAAATAACGAACTCTAAAAGTTAGCACCCTTAAATAAAGCCCAAGGCCCGAGACCTAGGCTTTTGAATCTAGCCGCCACCGCGCTGCGATCCATACCTGACTATGCCACTACTTAAGTGACGTGGCCGTGTCGCTGACATACTATTGTTTTTTTATTTGGTAAATAAGTTTTATAATTGCTATTATTTGAATACAAACTTCAAAAATATCTTGGGGATGAATTTTGGCTACTTTAAAACAAAAGAACAAAAGAGGAAAATGCTTAAAGCCCTAAAACACCCGACCCACCGTTGTCTTCATCTTTCCCAAGTAGTGTAGAGGTAGAGGCAGCCATATTTCTAACTTTACTTCCTTCACCGTCCTTTAGAAACATCCATGGCCACACGAACGCTTCTTCAGTTCGCCACCAACGTTACCCAGTTACCGTCGTCTTCCTCCTCAATCTCCACCGGATGTCCGCTTTCTCCCTTCTTCTTGAAAGCATGTGACTCACCTAGGGCTCGTGTACGTCGGCGTTCCGCCGTATGCTGTTCTTTTGCCTCAATGGAGTCTGCAAAGATTAAGGTTGTCGGTGTCGGCGGCGGCGGCAACAATGCCGTTAACCGCATGATTGGTAGCGGGTTGCAGGTGTGTCTCGAAACCGATAATTCTTCTCTCAGATTTATCTTATGTGTCTTTCGAATTGAAAAGAGTAATATCTTGATATCCATTGTTCAAAAATGTGTTATGTACAGGTTTAAATTATATTTAATTTTATCATTCAAGAGATTTGTGTTTCGTTCATTAAAGAAAAAACAGTTATCGTTTTTCACTGGAAGGAACTTCCATGTTGCAGATTTTTCATGTTTGTGCATAATCGTGGATATTGGTTTTTCATTAACATTTACATATGTGAGGGATGATTTCCTTAACAAGATTTGATTTGATGAACTTTAGGGTGTTGATTTTTACGCCATAAACACGGATTCTCAAGCGCTTTTCCAGTCTGTTGCAGAGAACCCAATTCAAATCGGAGAGCTTTTGACTCGTGGACTTGGTCTGCTTGTTTCCAGTTGGAGGATAAGGTTTGTGTTTATATGTTGTTGATGTTGTTGTTGATGGGTTCAGGTACGGGTGGGAATCCGATGTTGGGGGAACAGGCTGCAGAGGAATCAAAGGAAGCAATTGGAAATGCTCTCAAGGGATCAGATCTTGTGTTCATAACAGCAGGAATGGGAGGTGGGACAGGATCTGGAGCTGCTCCAGTGGTGGCCCAGATAGCAAAAGAAGCAGGATATCTGACCGTTGGTGTTGTAACCTACCCGTTCAGCTTTGAAGGACGCAAAAGATCAGTCCAGGCAGGTGATACAAAACCCATTATAAATGATTAATGAATGTGTTATCACTTATCTTCTATCTATCAGGCATTGGAAGCTATTGAGAAGCTGCAAAGGAATGTGGACACACTTATAGTCATCCCAAATGACCGTTTACTGGATATTGCTGATGAGCAGACACCCCTTCAGGATGCTTTTCTTCTTGCTGATGATGTACTCCGCCAAGGCGTTCAAGGCATTTCAGATATAATCACGGTGAGTGAGAGTGATTCAACTTGTATTATTATATATTTATTTTTAGAGGAGTAGTATGTTGATATGATATGATGATGTTTTGTGCAGATACCTGGGCTGGTGAATGTGGATTTTGCAGATGTGAAAGCAGTGATGAAGGACTCTGGAACTGCAATGCTTGGTGTGGGAGTTTCCTCTAGTAAAAACCGAGCTGAAGAAGCAGCTGAACAAGCAACACTTGCTCCTCTCATCGGATCTTCAATCCAATCTGCCACAGGAGTGGTTTACAATATCACTGGAGGGAAGGACATAACTCTTCAAGAAGTCAATAGGGTGTCTCAGGTAAATAATGATTTTGTATGGTATTAATTAATTGAATGAGAATGAATGTGGTTTGGTTTTTTTGTGTCAGGTTGTAACAAGTCTAGCAGATCCTTCAGCCAACATTATATTTGGGGCTGTTGTGGATGAGAGATATAATGGGGAGATTCATGTCACGATTGTTGCCACTGGATTTGCACAGTCGTTTCAGAAATCACTCCTGGCTGATCCTAGAGGAGCAAAACTTGTTGATAGAAATCCAGAATCCACACAACCTTCCATCTCTCCTAAATCCTCCTTCACCACACAAAATCCCACCCCATCTCGCCCTAGGAAAATCTTCTTTTGAGTTTTCACTTTCTTATGTTTCAAATCAAATGTTGTTGATGTTCTTTTTATTTTTTTTATTTTGAGGATGTGTTTTTTACGTGAATGAAAAGCTCACTTCAAATGAAAACAGGTTGATTTGGTTACATTTTCTGACGAATGGAAAATAATTAAATTGTTTAATAGCATGACGTAGTTATGAATTTACAATCATATGAATATATTACACAATTCTGGGGAAGGTACAAAGGGAAGCATGCTTTCACCAAAAAGATGAAATAGTTTTGGAAGCAAATGTCCAGCATTTACTTCCTTCTTCCACGCACGTGACACAGCAAGTGATGATGTTTGTATATTAGCACCAAACCTATCCCTCCTCATACCTGCACTGGTACTGCTCCCCGGGATATTCTCATTACCCATAAACCTTGTTGGTAATACATCAGAAGACCCCCCTCGAGTTATTGAAAATCCACTTCCACCCCCTTGCATCTCCACCTTCACCAAACTCTCACCTGTTGCCGCCTTTTTAACTGCCTGTTCCATCATTCCCGCCTTGCGTTTATCTTCACATCATCAAACAAGAAAAAAAGTTAGTTTTCAAACATATGATAAAACAAAGAGAGCATAAAAGAGCAATTAATGACTAGTAGTACTTGTTGGATTGAGGAGTTTTCCATTAATGGTATGTGTTGGTGGAGAAAGCAGATTGGGAATCATCTTAAGCTGATTGTAAACACATAAACCAGCCGCAGAGATTAAGGCCCCATGCACCTCATTGGCATTCTTGTTGTGAAGGTGCATTTCTGGTTGTATAAACTGTAAATACAAATCAAGATTTGGTAGCAAAAGCAGACGCACCACGCTTGAGCCAAGGGCAGTAATCCCTTTGATAGCACCATAATGTTGGGTCAATGCTTTTGCAGGGTCCATGAAAGCATCAACAAGTGTCCTGGTGACACGTAACTGAAGATTATGATACCCATGCCCAAACCTTCTGCATATTGAAGCCACCAGGTTGGCTGTAAAGTTTCTGAGTTCCCAGTGGTTATTATTATTTAGGGTTTTTGCAACAAGACACGTCATCACGGATGGCATGAGCTGGATCAGATACGGTTCCATGTGCAGGTGTGGATTCTGTACAAGACTCCGCACAAGCCTCATCAAAGCAAAAAGAAGCTGGAAGTTGTTCAAATTACGGGTCACCTGATATCATCAGACATGGTGTTAGGTTAAATTAACTTAACTTAACTTAAGTGGTAATATTAAGCATAGTGAAAATGGTGGACTGACTACCTCTTCAGCAACAAAATATATGAAATAAGGAACCAAAGGATGGAGTCCTGCATCCCTCGCCAAACTCAACAGTGCTTTCTTAAAGATGACTGAGTTTGACCGGGTTACAGTCAGGTCTGTGATCTTTTCAAAGTAAAGCTGAAGCTCTATTGACAGCACATGTTTCACAGGACTTTTATTATTATTGTCCCCAGTCCCAATCCCATCTTCTTTGTTCTTATTATCAACTGGAGTCAAAAGTGCTGCAGTCAAAGTCAAAAGTCAAAAGTCAAAAACTGATTTATAGATTTATAGATTGTTAGTTATTTACCTTCTAGTGGAGGATTCTCGGGAATAGCAGGTTGTACGCCTTCGATAGCCAACCAGTGGTTCACAACTGCAGTATCTAAAGGTGCTTTTGGGAGGGGGGCTTCAATAACCTGAATGAAATATTAATAATTTTAGTCAAAAGTCAAAAGTCAAAAGTCGACTATATACTATACTGTTCTAAGAATGACATGTCATTTACCTCTCTAAATTCTACATCCTTGTCATCAAGGTAAAATAAATCTTTATGTCTGGCAGCTCTTTTGAATCGCAAAGAATTTCCAGATGCAACATATATTGGCTGAGATGAGAGTGAGACACATATGGTATAACATATTCAGATCATTAATATCAATTTGAAGTCAAATATACGTCACTTGAACAAGAACAGAAAAGAATGTGAAAACCATAGTAAATAAATAAAAAATAATTCTATGCAGTAAAAGCAATTCCCCACACCATATACAAGTCGGAATATAATTCTAGGCACGGAGGAGATTAATAAGTGTGCTTAGGCCTTAGAGAAAATAAGTACCAAGAAATGCAATAAATCCCTAGTTTTTGTTACAATCAGATAGGGTGTGTGGTGAATGGTGATACTCTTTAGGATGATGTATTTTCACTTTCCTAGTTTCCTTAAACTGTATTTCGACCCTATGACAAAATCAGTTATGAGATAGTTAGGCACACAACTTGAAGAACAAAACTAGATTCATGTTATGGTATAAGTATATTTGAAATGTCTAGAGAGTGGTATTTATACCAGAATTACCCACAAGTGGAGTGGATAGGAATCACGAAACTGCAGTTAACAGCAGTACTTGTGGTATATACTGTCCCAATCAGCTTGAAGCTTGAAGTTGACTGAGCTCCAAGTCACAAACTGACTTGGTCAGTTTTTAGATGTTTAGTTCCAAACTGATACCCTAAAATTGGCCTAAACTGTCAAGGTTTTCCACACTACATTTTGCAGTCTAAATCTGCATCATTTGTTGTGTTTGGGAATTGGGATCAATCTAGTCTTATACACCTAACTTCTATTAGCTCATAGCCTAAATCCCCTTTGGCACTTCACTACACTTATGTAAATTCCACTCCGGATACTCAAACTGAAAGTCTAAAATCACCAACACTTATTATAGTTTTCACGAATGCCAATATGCCATGCTAGAGCTAGACAAACTTCAATTGATAACTTATAAGCACTCCATGGAATCCAGAACGGCCATATCACATTCCTTAAAAGGAAGTAAATCAACAATATATGTTAGGGCCTTGGGCTGTACTTACACTAGAGCTACAATTGTAGTTGTAACCCTCCAAATCCAAAACCACAAGATGCAGTTATGGATCAAACTTAGCCCACACCACATGACCCATAATATTTGAGCATTGCCTAAATCCCATTCGGTACTAATAACCTAAAATGTCACCCCATCATCAAACATAATCATATCATACAAGATTAGAAGAATAAAATACAGCTGCAAAACCATTCATCAATCAGCTGAGACCATAAAATACCTCCATTTTTCTTAGATCAAGGGCGGTATCCACATCATCTGAAGTCATAGCAGTTCGCTTTGCATGCCGCATACATTTTATAGCCTCCTACAATTGCATAAATTCGAATATGCATGTGAAATCAGTACTGACCATCAACAGTTCACTACACTATATACGCATTGAAACTTAAAGCATGAAAATTTCACAAACAAAATTGACGGCATTCGCATAATCAACCTGCATAATCTCGCGAACACGGTATTCGATGTCGGCGGCTAGAGAAGGCAAGACATCCGGCGACAAATTTCCAACGCCGATACTTTGCGCGATCACTTCGATGCTTTCTTTATCTACGACGCTCATCTTCTTGTTTTTTTTCTTTTTCCCTTCAATTAACTACAATCACCTAGCCTATAAATAATTTACAAAAAAGAGCTCAATCACAGCAACTTACTCATTCAATTCCCTCATTTTCCCAATTTCGGTCCAAGAACTTCGACGATAAAGAGGGAATTTGAAAGAGCCGACTCTGCGTTTGCGATTTCAATTTGGGGAACCGTCCGCACAAGTGGGTGGGAGAATGCAAGTGCAAACCATTTTCTTGGTAAATCTAATGGGCCTCCAGGGCTATCAAGGCCCAAGTCAGATTTTTTTTTGCACGCCGTATTCGGATTACCGGAATGCAACCTTTTTATGCTAGAGGTGCAAAAGTCGGATTTTTTTGAGAAGCGGGACCAGTTTTAAAACCGATTCGGTTCATAACAGATCCAGTTTTAGTCAATGAATTAAGAAACCAGTCTGGCCAGGAACCGGATTGGTTTCAAATCGGTTCAAACCGAACAATACTTACAACTAGGGATGAAAGTGGGTCCAAACCCGGACCGTTGGACCCGGACCTAGAAAACCTGGAACTCAGAATTGATGGATTATAAGACCCGATAACCGGACCGGTATACCTAAACCGGTTCCCGTTCGGTTCCGGGTATCGGACCGGGTAAAGTGGGTATGGAACCGGAAATTGAACATTGGAACCGGAAACCCAAGATTGGAACCGGAATTTTGGAACCGGAAACCTTTAAATTTGGCAAATTTTTTGTTCAAAGTGTTCATTTTAGTGATGGTTTCCATAATGAGTCGTTATAGTTGTATTTCATGTGTTTTACTGCATGATACTATAAGTTCCATAAGATGTATTCGTTGAGATCAAGTAACAAATGGGTATGCTTAAATTTCCCACTAATTCCCACTTTTATAATGTTAACTGTTAAGCTTATAAAGAAAAAAAAAACGTATGTAAAAATGACATTATGAAGAAAATAAGTAAAACATCCAAAATTAGTTTCCTAACATCATAGCATTTAAATATGTTAAACCATCAATACATAGGTATGTTTATATTCCAATTTTGTGGTACAAATCAGCTAAGTGAATGACACCAGGTTACACCAGGGATAAACATGGGATAACTTCAATTAACAAACTGGGGAAAACAGGGGATAAACAAAAAAAATACTTGGAGCCTAAGTATTATTGATTGAAAACGTTTTTTGGGCTACATAAAAATACCACACAAAAGGATCCATTTATACTAAACACAAAACAATCATAGGCAAACACACAAAAAATGGAATAAAAACTATTAAATAAGAAAATATCCAAAAATACCCCTGCTCTTATTTGTGATTTCTACAGATTCATTCACATGTTTTTAAGTCCCTTTGATGATTTACATGTTTTTGGCTTAACCTCTACTCTAAAACAAAATCCTAAACATCCAAAACTAAAATATGGCAGCTTTTCCGAAAATACCCCTAGGACATAATCGGTAATGTTTGTGTAATCCAACCTTTCCAGGATTCTGTGATTGATCACCTGTTTTGTAATAGGAATGGAATCAGAGACAAGAATGGAATCGCAAACTAGAATACCAAGATGGGTTTATTTTTACTTTAATAACGAAATAAATGGCCACTTAAAGATCATGATCATAACCATTTACACATCGGAAATTGTCATGTCAGCATTTAGAATCAACTGCCATTCGGTAATAACAAAACATGGAGCCTAATCGCCTATGATCATGAAAGTCGCACTTCTTTTTGACACATCCCATAAAGATTGCAGCATTTGTAGTTTCAACAAGCTTTGATAGTTAATGGGTTTCACTAACACCTCCAACACTGTTCTAATTTATGTATTAGTCAAAGAATGTGATAAATCAAGATGTGATCTGTGTATAAACATTGACATTCATGAATTACCACATCTAATTTGAAATTATCATAAAGCCATGCAGTGATTAAACACTAATTTAATTAACAACAAATTTGTAAAAGGGAGCAACTATAGAGTCGATGAACATTAGCCCAAAAAGACTCGGTAAAGTAAGATGATTTATTGAGAAAGATGAACTGCTTCCATTAAAACACTGTAATTTTCTTCCTTTTCGAGTTGATTGTCTCAATGGTGAATCTATCCAAATAGTCGATGTCGATCACAATAACCCTTCGTGCGTTCGATGTCAAACCCAACCTGGATGAATGATCGAAATCCACACTTCGATAGCGTCTTTTTTTTAGTTCCCATTCAAATTCCGGTTCAGGGCCTAATAAACCGGGTCTGGTGCATTTAATTCGGTTTTGTTTTTTTTTCTAATCCGGTTCTCAAACCCGTTAGACCCGGACCCGTTGGACCCATACCCGGAATACCCGGAACCCGGACAAGGTCAAATTTTAGAACCGAGAACCAGACTGTTTAAGAATTTTCTGGTTATACCGGTTCCGGTTCCGGTTCCGATCCGGTTTTCCAGGTCTATAGCTCATCCCTACTTACTGTTGGGTTTTCTATGCATCAAATACACTCTAAACTAGGCAGCGGAAAAATCGAAACAACGATATACCTAAGTGTACATGCATCCTATGGATCTATGGCTTCATGCTAATTACATTAGCCCTAGAAAACTAAAACATAAGTAAGAAAACATACCTCTTATGTAACCCTTGATCTCCATGCTTGAGATCTTAAACCTCCATGAAGTTGCTTGGATGAAAGGACCCAAACCAGAATCCCTCTAATGGTATCACACCCAATGACACCAAAGAGTGGAATAAAAATAACTAGGAGAAGGGTCAATTTCACAAACCCAAAGGGGTTAGAAATCGTCCCTAAGAGGGGGAGGAAGAAGGGTTGGCGAATACTTCAAGCCAAGGTGCAATGATGAATGAAATCCCTAAGGCCCTATTTATAGCCTTGGATGCCTCCTAGGGTTTAGTACTCCTTCCCATGTGGGATGGAGGCCTAACCACGAAATTTCACTCCTTTCCCATGTGGGATGGAGTGATTTTCATCCAACCCTAACTCCATAAGGGTTATAGAACATTCCTGATTAACCAACTATCGATTAATGAACATTCAACCCTTTAATTAATTAAAGTGTTAATTAATTCCCAAAATATATTTCCAAAATATATTTCCAATTAGTTTCTAATTAATTATTAACCACAATAATTAATAAACTAATTTCTCCTTTATTTATTCTACTCAATTTGGGTCTTGAGGGCAACCCAAAAGGACCCTGCTATTATTAGAAAATATGATCGACAGTTAATGACCTTGGACACTATTCCAACAGTCTCCCACTTGGACAAGTCATCAACTATACGAGGACCGATATTTCTCAATAATCAATAGAGAGTTAGCCATCCAATGCAACTACCGAACTCTTGATCTAATCAAGATTCAACCCTTAGATAAGTGATCAACTATCCCTTCGTTCTATGATATCTGTATGAATTCGAGACATGGATAATGGTCAATCTCAAGAATTCAAGATTATGTTTCCCGATATAGATTTGTGACGACTGCATCTGACTACTAAATTGAACACATCAATTCCAGTCAGGGCTCGGCCAAGCTCTTTAGATGTCAGCACCAAATCATCGAGGGGCCCATAGATATCGCTTCTCCTATTAGGGCAGAAGGAACGAATAAACTTTGACTACATAGTTTTTGTCTATTTCATCATGTCACACATGGACATACCCTTTATAACTACCAGTTACGGTTAGCGTTGGAGTAGACCAATACATAACAAAATCATAGAGCAAAACCCCACATGCATCTAGGTTTGAATAATAGAAGATATTATCGTCTTAGAATTACTCGTGACTGAATCCATGAAGTAATCTCTAAGCGTGGGTTGATCCAATACTTAAATCTCTATTAAGCACTCATGAGTGTTAGCGCAATCTCTTTGCTATGTCCAATCAATATGGACAATCCACTAATACTCATGACAGTCTTGAATCACTACTTACTTTCAAGAGTATGACCGACTGTGGGCGTTTGAGTAAATTAATACTCGGGAAGTGGGTTCCAAACATGCAAAAGTGAGAACGCAGTGATAGGCTAATTGAAATGACCGAAATCCATCATATATTAAGATCACCACTTAACAAATCGCCAAATCAAATTAAAACTTATACTGCTTAAAGTTCTCGGGTTTTAAAACTGTAGCACCTGGTTCCTGGTATGTATTTTATCTAAGTGTTTTGTGTTTTTGGCCTGGGACTCGGCGAGTTGAAGGCCCAACTCGTCGAGTAGAAGCGGATTTGATCTGGGATTTAAATGACGGACTCATCGAGTCGGCTTCCAGACTCGACAAGTAGACTCTGACTGGACAAAACCCTAATCTGAGGGTTTGCACCCTATTTAAACAACCTTATGCAGCCTCCATCGCCCCTTTATGCTCCTAGAACACTCCATACAGAACCCTAGTCGTGTTGTGAAGATCTAAAGGCCTTTTTGGTGATTCTTGGTAGCTTGTGGTGGTAAGAAGGAAGGGAAAAGCTTGAGGAATCAAGAGAAGACCAAGGGAGTTCAAGTTTGTGCATCTTTTGCAGTTTCCAGAAGGTATAAAGTCGATACCTTGCTTGTTCATTTGCTAGATCCCTTTTTGGGGAGATTTAGGGCTTTTATAAGCCATTCTTGGCAACCAACCATGATTGCAAGCATGGTTGGGGGTTGAGGCTTCGGATCTAGGTCCATGGAGGAGTTACAAGGCAGAAAAGGGCTGCTTTTCCACCCATGGAAGCCCCCATGCAACTTAAGAGCCTCTTTTAGAGCCTTTTTGGCTCAAAGTCCCATGCATGCACGTAAAGTTCGTAACTTTACGTGCTAGATCGAGTTTAGGGACCTAGATCTATCATTTGGACAAGAGTTGTACACCAGAAATCGAAGAAATAGACTTTCGACTATATCGACTCGACGAGTCGTTCTTGGGACTCGGCGAGTCCGAGGCTTGGTTTCCCTTTTCTGTTAAGGTTCAAGAGACCCAGTTGAGTGATAGAAAGGTTTTAGAGGGTCCAGGGAGTGACCTAAACGTATTGGAATAAGCCATAGTCCTGGAGTTCATAGGAGTCGGCGAGTGCATGAGCCGACTCGGCGAGTCCAAGGCAATCTCCCAACTCTTGAAGATGAACTCGACGAGTTGTTCATATAACTCGGCGAGTCGAGGACAGGACATGTTCATAGGATGAAGATGAACTCGACGAGTGTTCATACCGCTCGGCGAGTCGGATGAAGGTTCATCCGGGGTTGAGTTAGAAGGAGAACTCGTCGAGTCGTTGCTAAACTCGATGAGTAAAGACGTGAATGAGGACAGTTGAAGAGATAGGGACTCGACGAGTTGGCGACCCAACTCGGCGAGTCGGGTCAACTGGAAGTTGACTTTGACTTTGACTTGGACTTGGTCAGGGGTAAAATGGTCATTTTACCCTAAGAATAGATATCAGACTCTGATTAAGTGTTTTGTGGGGATTATAGCCGGAGGATTTCCGGAGCAGCAGCAGACAGAGATTTCCCACACAGATTATCAGCAGCTACTCGTTCGGGGTGAGTTACCTTCCAGTAGGGGTGGGTCTAAGGCCACAATGCCGGCCCACCAACAAGGATAGTTGTTAGATAATTGTCTTTGTGATAATTATCTTGGTATGGTTATGTGCTTTGGTCATGAGATATGTGTTGGATTAATGTCTAAGTCCATAACTATATTTGGTATGTACTTGACCCGACCCGGCATGGTCCATTTGGGTTGCACTTCACCGACACAATTTATATGGATAGTCTTTTGAGAATAGTATATTTATGATTTATATTAATATATTATAAGTTCTAATATATTAATATATAATCATATTATTTAATTAGTATTGATCAAGAATTAATTTATAATTAATTAAGTGATCAAAAGGAACTAATTAAATATGGACTCTTAGATATATATATGTGTAGTGGGCCAAGTTCATTTAGGTTGGGCTAAGTCTTCATGGATAGTCCATGGAGCTTTAACCCATGGATCCTAGGAAATGAAAGGTCATGGGTATTAGGGTTTAACCCTAATCCTCCACACTATATAAAGGGTCTTATGGTTCATGAAATTATGCTAGTGGCTAGTGTGGATACACTAAAGAGGGAAATAACCGATTTCATAGTGTGAGCCAAGTATCCATATTCTCTAAAGGTTTTCCAAGGTGTTTTGGTGATTTGTGATTCCACTTGAGGCTTCCACACTATTGGGGCTAAGCTCTTAAAGCTTGAAGACATCAAGCTACATCAAAAGGTATGTCATCTAACTAGAACTTTGTAGTATAGGTGCTTCATAATATGCTAGTTAGGATGAAACCTTGGAATATTTAATATTTGCATGTATAATAGAGAAAACATAGATCCAAGGTTTATAGGGTTGCATGTACACCATAGGAGTGTTGATGTCTGGTTTAGACAACAATGATCTTCCCAAACCAAGCTTTCCTAATGAATATGACTTCCCGAGTTTGGCTCATGGAAGTCATACTTCTCTTCCTCCACCTCCTCCAATTATTCTCCCTAACCCACAAGTTCAAGGTCACTCAAGCCCTAATGGCAAGCAAGGTCTATGTGTGATCACATCTTAGAGATGAAGTTACATATTGACAAGCCGGGAGAGTTGGGTGTCAAAGTCTTGAGAAAGTTGGATGTTCAATCACTTTCCAAGTCACATAGTGAGTTCCTTTGGGACTACTATGAAACAGACTATGACGTGAACCTTAATGATCATATCTATTTGCTTGGTGCTGCTGAATCAGCAATGATTTGGAACGATAGTAAAGCAAATTTGATTAGAAGATCAACTTCCCAAAAACTTTATGGACAGTGACAGTGGTGACACTGGAAATCCAGAAAAAGCATTCTCTTCCCAATGGAAAGGGATTGACCATAGTCAACCCGGTTGACCAAATGGTAAAGAGAAAGGCTAAGTCTGAGATAGTCCCATTACCAAAGGGTCCATATGTTTATTTTGCCAAAGGAAGGGGCGTTGACTGCAAAGCTGCCAAATTTACCTAAGGATTTTAAAGTCAATAAGTTTGACTCTACATCAGGGAGAGCCCATTATCTAACTCTGCTAAGTTCTATTCTGAGATCCTCATTACATGATGTGACTGGGTCACACGTTGATGTTTTAAGAATAAAAGAATAGAGAGA
The DNA here is from genome assembly GCF_052849685.1 of Lactuca virosa. Lineage (NCBI taxonomy): Eukaryota > Viridiplantae > Streptophyta > Magnoliopsida > Asterales > Asteraceae > Lactuca > Lactuca virosa. The sequence goes on along the minus strand of NC_136432.1, from coordinate 289,231,001 downwards.
AATCTTAAAGGAAGTATATGCTGATTCTGATCGCGAAGGTGGATTTCGATCGCATCAGAATTTTGAGTAGTTGCTTAAGAAGTTATGATATATTGCTAAGGAATAGATAACAACAATTTTCCATGTGGATTGTAAGGATAAGTTTTTCCGCAAAGTTTTAAAATAAAAGAAAATTGTTTAATTTTATTTATTTGAAGTATCCTTACAATGGTATTTGTGGAAAATTGTTGCTTATATGATTCCACTGACAGCAATATTGGAAAATGGATTTGATTCTTTCATTTGTGGTAGTGTCTGAATTTACCAAATCAGTAAAGTTCCTCATCACCCAAGTTTCAATTGGACCGAAACTTGGAATCATGCAAGTTGAATAGTATGATGAATGAGAACTTTCAAGCATTGAAAAATCAAGACTAATTACTTGTTCACATGGATGTGTGAGTCAAGTGAAGGACTAAAGGGATCGAGTACACATTCTTGTGCACTGGTCATGTCCACCACAAAGCTCGTTAAGACTATTTGATTTACTAAAGTTTAGTAAATATGGTTATACTTACAAGTTTAAGTATAATTCTGAAACATTGGAAAAGTCTCAATGTATGGCAGAACGAATGCGAAGAATCAAATTAGGCAGAAAGATAAAAGTTTCTCAAATCTGAAAAGATGGGAGAGTACTTTAGTATCATGTTTGTGATCATCATAATGATTTAGAAATCATATCACAATTAGTCCTCTAAAGGTCATCTTAGTGCATTCTTATGACTAAGAAGAGGAGTCATGAATTGTTGAAATGGTTAGATCAGGAAGATGAGTGATACTTCGTTCCAAAACAATTCTTAGAGTCATACTCCAAGATTGTAACTTGAGTGACATATCTTAAAGAAAGGTTTAAAACACTTGTCAAATGTAAGAGTAAAAGTGTCCTACTCTTGTACATTTGAAATTGGTAAGTTGTGATGTTGTGGATAAAACAAAGACCAACTAAGGCCAATTGTGTGAAGTGTTTGTCTTGATAAAGAATCCGCACTATCTCTTGAATATTTGGCAAGATAGTCTTATATGTCAAGAGGATAGTGGGAGTCTTAAAGATCCTAAAAAGAATTTCAAGAACTAATCAAGAATAAAACCTGAGGTTCTTCACTAGCACACGACTTGAGGTTTATAACCTATCGTGTTGACATATTCTGTGCCCATTCCAGTTAAAGTTGGCTTTGCATTGGAGTTCTGAAAGTTCTCAATTGGTTTCATAACAACTTGGAAGCAATGGCAGGCCCTGTACTGCCAGGTGGCAAGAAGTTAAGATTGCATAAGTTTAGTCCATATGAGTTTGGATTTGTCATTATCCTTGTCTTGTGACTATAGTTTTGACGATTCATATAGATAAGAACACATACACCATAAAATTTAAAGGTCATAAGGTTTCTCTCCGATTCATGAAAATGATGGTGAGGAAACACTTCCACCAAGTAGATTTGAAGCAGATGGCAAAAGGTCTAAACAATTGAGACTATGATTACGACATCCCTTTTCATAGTTCTGAAATTGTTTAGACACATATGCATGCTATCTAAGGAAAGGTGTATGATTTTGATAAAGTTTTATCAAAGCATCTCGTATCAGAAATCTAAACTTTGGTAAGAAAGTCAATAAAGTATTGATTTCTAGAAGTCCAGCTGATTTCTGAGTACATGTCAAAGCTAGTGGGAGCAGAAGTGTTATGCTAATAATCATCATGTTAGTGGGAGCATGATAATTATTGTTAGTGTTGCAAGTTAGCAATGTTAATTATAGAAAACAAAAGTTTGAATTCGTGAGGCTGCAGGGATTGAAAAAGTTGTTTTGCTATAATTAAGGGAGAGGATATACTTCATTTCAGTTCTAAAGGCTTAGATTGAGACCTTAATCATCTTTAGTCAAGAATATATATATGAATTTCATGTTGGATTGGTTCAACTTAAGGAAATTCTATATATTGCGTTCTCAAAATTCGATTATGATTACGACATCCCTCTTCATATTTAAATTTTGAAAACATGGCAAATAAAAATATTGTAGCAAAAGACTGGTCTAGAATCATGTCTTTATGTGAGATATCATGAATCGTGTACCATTTGCTTTGGGTACAGGATCGATTGCATGTGCTATAATATTTGTCATTTCTAAATTTTTCCAAATGCCCAGAGGCATTAAGTAGGGAAAAGGTCTAGAATTGGATATGACTAAAATGATTAAGCAATTGTCGAGGACAATCTGAGGTTTACCAAAGATTGGTTGCTCAGGGACAGTTGGAAGTATAGTGCTAATTTTGGAAGGACCATATTGACATATTCTGAAAAGATGCATCTCTTATTCAGAAGTGATAGTCAAAATGAGAATATGGAGTTGTCTCCATAGGTGGAAGTTATCTGTGTAAGATTAGAAAACTTAATGCAAGAAGCATGTCCAAAAGCAATGTACTTTGAATATGAGACTTAGTTTCCATGGAGTTGATCTCCATTGGAATACCTTATAATGACTGTTGACAAGTCTTTGTGACTTTGTACATATTCATTACAGGAGGGTCAGTGCATATAAGTTTAAAATCTAAACAGATTTCGATAAATGATAGGAATTTGAAATTCTCACATTTTTCGATAAGGATTTGGGAGTGTGAAATTAGAATCATTGAAATTATGTTCAATTGGTTTATTTCACAAAGTAAGGATCATAGACAAACATAGAGTGCATACTTGGTGTATGGCAAAGCTATTGTTTAAGAAAAACATAGTGTACATGCTTGGAGCATGGGACAACTAGTGTTTTTAATTCAAGTATAAAGTTGATAAAACCGAAACAATGAATAATGAGTAATCAGTGTGGTGATAAATAAAAGTGTTTATTTTTATTCATAGGGTTTGATACCATATTTGATTCATTTATTCTTGTGTTTCACTTTGCATGTTTTGACTTCCAGAATAACTAAGTCGCTCTTCCTGAATGATTAAGTTATTCAAACCATCCACAGTCGGTCATATGTTGGAAGTAGATATGAATCAAGACTGTCATGGGTTGGTTTGTAGAGGTCCAAGTTGGTGGACAAAGTGGTGCTACAACACTCATGAGTGCTCATAAGTTCTGAGTATTGGATTCAACCCGCGCTCATTTGAATCACTTCATGGATTTTATCACGAGTGATCATGAGACGATAATATCTTATATTCTTCAAACCTAGAGATATGAGTTGTTACTATGAGTTGGTTATACATTTATTGCACGAAAACGCATTGGTAACTCGATGTTATAAAACGTGCCTTTGTGTATGATTCAACAAGTAGTAGAACAAGCCATATGAGTCGAAGTTTATCCATTCCTTTTACCTTCGGGATAAAAGCGATATCTGTGGGCCCGTCGATGATTTAGCGATGACACATGTGAGTGCTTGGCCAAGCCAGGACTGATTTGATTTGTTCAATCAGTCAGTCATCATAAATCGAAAATAGGGAAACAACAAATGGACAGAGAGAATGATTATAATCCATGTCTCAGTCCATATGATATCTAGAATGGAGGAATATATGATCCCTTATCTAATGGACAAGTCATTGACAAAGGTCAGAGTTCATTGACAAGATCAGAGTTCGACAACGGCTTTAAGAGCTACGATTGCCAGTTGGTTTTTGAAGTCATACTCAATAATAGTTTTAGACTTATCCAAGTGGGAGACTGTTGGATTAATGTCTAAGTCCATAACTATATTTGGTATGTACTTGACCCGACCCGGCATGGTCCATTTGGGTTGCACTTCACCGACACAATTTATATGGATAGTCTTTTGAGAATAGTATATTTATGATTTATATTAATATATTATAAGTTCTAATATATTAATATATAATCATATTATTTAATTAGTATTGATCAAGAATTAATTTATAATTAATTAAGTGATCAAAAGGAACTAATTAAATATGGACTCTTAGATATATATATGTGTAGTGGGCCAAGTTCATTTAGGTTGGGCTAAGTCTTCATGGATAGTCCATGGAGCTTTAACCCATGGATCCTAGGAAATGAAAGGTCATGGGTATTAGGGTTTAACCCTAATCCTCCACACTATATAAAGGGTCTTATGGTTCATGAAATTATGCTAGTGGCTAGTGTGGATACACTAAAGAGGGAAATAACCGATTTCATAGTGTGAGCCAAGTATCCATATTCTCTAAAGGTTTTCCAAGGTGTTTTGGTGATTTGTGATTCCACTTGAGGCTTCCACACTATTGGGGCTAAGCTCTTAAAGCTTGAAGACATCAAGCTACATCAAAAGGTATGTCATCTAACTAGAACTTTGTAGTATAGGTGCTTCATAATATGCTAGTTAGGATGAAACCTTGGAATATTTAATATTTGCATGTATAATAGAGAAAACATAGATCCAAGGTTTATAGGGTTGCATGTACACCATAGGAGTGTTGATGTCTGGTTTAGACAACAATGATCTTCCCAAACCAAGCTTTCCTAATGAATATGACTTCCCGAGTTTGGCTCATGGAAGTCATACTTCTCTTCCTCCACCTCCTCCAATTATTCTCCCTAACCCACAAGTTCAAGGTCACTCAAGCCCTAATGGCAAGCAAGGTCTATGTGTGATCACATCTTAGAGATGAAGTTACATATTGACAAGCCGGGAGAGTTGGGTGTCAAAGTCTTGAGAAAGTTGGATGTTCAATCACTTTCCAAGTCACATAGTGAGTTCCTTTGGGACTACTATGAAACAGACTATGACGTGAACCTTAATGATCATATCTATTTGCTTGGTGCTGCTGAATCAGCAATGATTTGGAACGATAGTAAAGCAAATTTGATTAGAAGATCAACTTCCCAAAAACTTTATGGACAGTGACAGTGGTGACACTGGAAATCCAGAAAAAGCATTCTCTTCCCAATGGAAAGGGATTGACCATAGTCAACCCGGTTGACCAAATGGTAAAGAGAAAGGCTAAGTCTGAGATAGTCCCATTACCAAAGGGTCCATATGTTTATTTTGCCAAAGGAAGGGGCGTTGACTGCAAAGCTGCCAAATTTACCTAAGGATTTTAAAGTCAATAAGTTTGACTCTACATCAGGGAGAGCCCATTATCTAACTCTGCTAAGTTCTATTCTGAGATCCTCATTACATGATGTGACTGGGTCACACGTTGATGTTTTAAGAATAAAAGAATAGAGAGAAATCTTAAAGGAAGTATATGCTGATTCTGATCGCGAAGGTGGATTTCGATCGCATCAGAATTTTGAGTAGTTGCTTAAGAAGTTATGATATATTGCTAAGGAATAGATAACAACAATTTTCCATGTGGATTGTAAGGATAAGTTTTTCCGCAAAGTTTTAAAATAAAAGAAAATTGTTTAATTTTATTTATTTGAAGTATCCTTACAATGGTATTTGTGGAAAATTGTTGCTTATATGATTCCACTGACAGCAATATTGGAAAATGGATTTGATTCTTTCATTTGTGGTAGTGTCTGAATTTACCAAATCAGTAAAGTTCCTCATCACCCAAGTTTCAATTGGACCGAAACTTGGAATCATGCAAGTTGAATAGTATGATGAATGAGAACTTTCAAGCATTGAAAAATCAAGACTAATTACTTGTTCACATGGATGTGTGAGTCAAGTGAAGGACTAAAGGGATCGAGTACACATTCTTGTGCACTGGTCATGTCCACCACAAAGCTCGTTAAGACTATTTGATTTACTAAAGTTTAGTAAATATGGTTATACTTACAAGTTTAAGTATAATTCTGAAACATTGGAAAAGTCTCAATGTATGGCAGAACGAATGCGAAGAATCAAATTAGGCAGAAAGATAAAAGTTTCTCAAATCTGAAAAGATGGGAGAGTACTTTAGTATCATGTTTGTGATCATCATAATGATTTAGAAATCATATCACAATTAGTCCTCTAAAGGTCATCTTAGTGCATTCTTATGACTAAGAAGAGGAGTCATGAATTGTTGAAATGGTTAGATCAGGAAGATGAGTGATACTTCGTTCCAAAACAATTCTTAGAGTCATACTCCAAGATTGTAACTTGAGTGACATATCTTAAAGAAAGGTTTAAAACACTTGTCAAATGTAAGAGTAAAAGTGTCCTACTCTTGTACATTTGAAATTGGTAAGTTGTGATGTTGTGGATAAAACAAAGACCAACTAAGGCCAATTGTGTGAAGTGTTTGTCTTGATAAAGAATCCGCACTATCTCTTGAATATTTGGCAAGATAGTCTTATATGTCAAGAGGATAGTGGGAGTCTTAAAGATCCTAAAAAGAATTTCAAGAACTAATCAAGAATAAAACCTGAGGTTCTTCACTAGCACACGACTTGAGGTTTATAACCTATCGTGTTGACATATTCTGTGCCCATTCCAGTTAAAGTTGGCTTTGCATTGGAGTTCTGAAAGTTCTCAATTGGTTTCATAACAACTTGGAAGCAATGGCAGGCCCTGTACTGCCAGGTGGCAAGAAGTTAAGATTGCATAAGTTTAGTCCATATGAGTTTGGATTTGTCATTATCCTTGTCTTGTGACTATAGTTTTGACGATTCATATAGATAAGAACACATACACCATAAAATTTAAAGGTCATAAGGTTTCTCTCCGATTCATGAAAATGATGGTGAGGAAACACTTCCACCAAGTAGATTTGAAGCAGATGGCAAAAGGTCTAAACAATTGAGACTATGATTACGACATCCCTTTTCATAGTTCTGAAATTGTTTAGACACATATGCATGCTATCTAAGGAAAGGTGTATGATTTTGATAAAGTTTTATCAAAGCATCTCGTATCAGAAATCTAAACTTTGGTAAGAAAGTCAATAAAGTATTGATTTCTAGAAGTCCAGCTGATTTCTGAGTACATGTCAAAGCTAGTGGGAGCAGAAGTGTTATGCTAATAATCATCATGTTAGTGGGAGCATGATAATTATTGTTAGTGTTGCAAGTTAGCAATGTTAATTATAGAAAACAAAAGTTTGAATTCGTGAGGCTGCAGGGATTGAAAAAGTTGTTTTGCTATAATTAAGGGAGAGGATATACTTCATTTCAGTTCTAAAGGCTTAGATTGAGACCTTAATCATCTTTAGTCAAGAATATATATATGAATTTCATGTTGGATTGGTTCAACTTAAGGAAATTCTATATATTGCGTTCTCAAAATTCGATTATGATTACGACATCCCTCTTCATATTTAAATTTTGAAAACATGGCAAATAAAAATATTGTAGCAAAAGACTGGTCTAGAATCATGTCTTTATGTGAGATATCATGAATCGTGTACCATTTGCTTTGGGTACAGGATCGATTGCATGTGCTATAATATTTGTCATTTCTAAATTTTTCCAAATGCCCAGAGGCATTAAGTAGGGAAAAGGTCTAGAATTGGATATGACTAAAATGATTAAGCAATTGTCGAGGACAATCTGAGGTTTACCAAAGATTGGTTGCTCAGGGACAGTTGGAAGTATAGTGCTAATTTTGGAAGGACCATATTGACATATTCTGAAAAGATGCATCTCTTATTCAGAAGTGATAGTCAAAATGAGAATATGGAGTTGTCTCCATAGGTGGAAGTTATCTGTGTAAGATTAGAAAACTTAATGCAAGAAGCATGTCCAAAAGCAATGTACTTTGAATATGAGACTTAGTTTCCATGGAGTTGATCTCCATTGGAATACCTTATAATGACTGTTGACAAGTCTTTGTGACTTTGTACATATTCATTACAGGAGGGTCAGTGCATATAAGTTTAAAATCTAAACAGATTTCGATAAATGATAGGAATTTGAAATTCTCACATTTTTCGATAAGGATTTGGGAGTGTGAAATTAGAATCATTGAAATTATGTTCAATTGGTTTATTTCACAAAGTAAGGATCATAGACAAACATAGAGTGCATACTTGGTGTATGGCAAAGCTATTGTTTAAGAAAAACATAGTGTACATGCTTGGAGCATGGGACAACTAGTGTTTTTAATTCAAGTATAAAGTTGATAAAACCGAAACAATGAATAATGAGTAATCAGTGTGGTGATAAATAAAAGTGTTTATTTTTATTCATAGGGTTTGATACCATATTTGATTCATTTATTCTTGTGTTTCACTTTGCATGTTTTGACTTCCAGAATAACTAAGTCGCTCTTCCTGAATGATTAAGTTATTCAAACCATCCACAGTCGGTCATATGTTGGAAGTAGATATGAATCAAGACTGTCATGGGTTGGTTTGTAGAGGTCCAAGTTGGTGGACAAAGTGGTGCTACAACACTCATGAGTGCTCATAAGTTCTGAGTATTGGATTCAACCCGCGCTCATTTGAATCACTTCATGGATTTTATCACGAGTGATCATGAGACGATAATATCTTATATTCTTCAAACCTAGAGATATGAGTTGTTACTATGAGTTGGTTATACATTTATTGCACGAAAACGCATTGGTAACTCGATGTTATAAAACGTGCCTTTGTGTATGATTCAACAAGTAGTAGAACAAGCCATATGAGTCGAAGTTTATCCATTCCTTTTACCTTCGGGATAAAAGCGATATCTGTGGGCCCGTCGATGATTTAGCGATGACACATGTGAGTGCTTGGCCAAGCCAGGACTGATTTGATTTGTTCAATCAGTCAGTCATCATAAATCGAAAATAGGGAAACAACAAATGGACAGAGAGAATGATTATAATCCATGTCTCAGTCCATATGATATCTAGAATGGAGGAATATATGATCCCTTATCTAATGGACAAGTCATTGACAAAGGTCAGAGTTCATTGACAAGATCAGAGTTCGACAACGGCTTTAAGAGCTACGATTGCCAGTTGGTTTTTGAAGTCATACTCAATAATAGTTTTAGACTTATCCAAGTGGGAGACTGTTGGATTAATGTCTAAGTCCATAACTATATTTGGTATGTACTTGACCCGACCCGGCATGGTCCATTTGGGTTGCACTTCACCGACACAATTTATATGGATAGTCTTTTGAGAATAGTATATTTATGATTTATATTAATATATTATAAGTTCTAATATATTAATATATAATCATATTATTTAATTAGTATTGATCAAGAATTAATTTATAATTAATTAAGTGATCAAAAGGAACTAATTAAATATGGACTCTTAGATATATATATGTGTAGTGGGCCAAGTTCATTTAGGTTGGGCTAAGTCTTCATGGATAGTCCATGGAGCTTTAACCCATGGATCCTAGGAAATGAAAGGTCATGGGTATTAGGGTTTAACCCTAATCCTCCACACTATATAAAGGGTCTTATGGTTCATGAAATTATGCTAGTGGCTAGTGTGGATACACTAAAGAGGGAAATAACCGATTTCATAGTGTGAGCCAAGTATCCATATTCTCTAAAGGTTTTCCAAGGTGTTTTGGTGATTTGTGATTCCACTTGAGGCTTCCACACTATTGGGGCTAAGCTCTTAAAGCTTGAAGACATCAAGCTACATCAAAAGGTATGTCATCTAACTAGAACTTTGTAGTATAGGTGCTTCATAATATGCTAGTTAGGATGAAACCTTGGAATATTTAATATTTGCATGTATAATAGAGAAAACATAGATCCAAGGTTTATAGGGTTGCATGTACACCATAGGAGTGTTAAAATGCTCAAAACCCAACAATATGCTTGTGTGATATGTTATGTGTGTTAATGGTAGTTGTATGGATGAGTTTTTCCCTGGCATCGATCTTTAGGATCAAGGGGGTAGGTCAGTACCGAGTTATGCCTGATTGTATGAATATACCTTGTTATTGTATGATAATGGTAGGGGGTGAAATAGTCCCCAGTTACCGGTTGAAAGATACCGATGACAAATACCGGTTGAAAGATACCGATGACAGTTACTGGTTGAAAGATACCGATGACAGATACCGGTTGAAAGATACCGATGACAAGTGACCGGTTGAAAGATACCGACCATATTATATGGTATGTGGTATGATGGGGGAACTCACTAAGCTTTGTGCTTACAGTTTTAGTTTTGGTTTCAGGTACCTCTTCGTCTAAGGGGAAGGAGCCGGCAGTGTAGCAGCGCATTACACACACACATGATTTCCGCATGGAGTTTTCTGGGATTGTACTTTGATTCATTTTACTTAACATTATGATTTTTAGACACTTTGTTTATATTTCTGTTTGCAAGTTATGGCATGGGAAATGTTTTGGTAAACTATGTTGGGAATTTCTCAATTAAAAATGAAAAATTTGGGCTTGGAATTTGGGGTGTTACAAGTTGGTATCAGAGCCAGGTTTGAGGGATTCGGACACACCCTCGGGAGTGTCTGGACTCAAACCGAGGGATTTAAAAGATTTTTACAAAGAAAATGGTTTTCTAAAATCTGAGTCAAAGGGTTTTGAGAAAGAACAAGGTGTGTGATGCGTACGACCAGCCGAGCTCAAGTAAGTTTTCCCCAAGATACCCATACTTGTTATGATAAGTTATATGATGTATGATACTGAGAACTGCATGCTAGATTAGGGATAAGGATCTAGGAGGATGCCTTGTATGCCTGATATATATGATTCTGAGAACTGCATGCTAGAGTAGGGCTAAGGATCTAGGAAGGATTCCTTATGTGCCTGTTGTATGAGCTGTATGCTAGGACTGTTTAGTCAACAGTAGGATAACCTGATTAGGTTATGCCTGATGCGGTCACTCGATGCACGAATGCTGCTTGCTTTATACTTAAGGGGTCCTGGCTAACTTTAACTAACTAGTGAGCGGATATGTAGCAGTATCCGCAAGCTAGTTAGGGAAGGGAAGTAGGGACTCCTAGTGCAGCTGATGGCGGAGAGTAGGTCGGAGAGTACCCTAGGAAAGCCTGGGATGAGACTAGTTGGAAAGGGATATTGGTTAAGGGACTTGGTGAAGTCGAGACAGTCCTTGAGGAAAGTACGGATAAATGTGGAAGGTAGTATGGGCCCGTACTACTTGAAGCAGAGGATCCGTACTCGAATCAAGGAAGGTCAAGACAGAACCGGGAAACTTGGAGAGTGTGTTAGACCTCTCGAGAGTATGTATGATCCTAACATTTATGCATTTATTTTCAGTATGGTGACCACGCGACATGGAGCAGTAGGTTCCGGATCAGGATCAGGATCAGGCTCGGGTGCAGGATCCGAGCAGGTTGATGGCGAGCTGCGCGAGTTCATCGCGTCAGAGATCACGATAGGCATCCTTGAGTCGACCCCGGTTATTTTTGGGTCGATCAAGGAAGGGATTGTTGAGCTGATGGAGGATCGCCTCCGAGCATTCAGGAGTGATATGGCGTCTAGCCAGACGGGTACGCGCACACTGTCCTTCAAGGACTTCCGAGGGAGCGGTGCGCCGGATTATCATGGGGTGAAGGACCCCATTGCTGCTAGGAGATGGATCGGTCCGTGATAGTTTTCATTGATGACATCTTGGTTTACTCCAAGACGCGAGAGCAGCATGAGGAGCACTTGCAAGAGGTGTTGGGTACTTTGAGAAGGGAGAACTTGTATGCTAAGTTCTCCAAGTGTGAGTTCTGGTTGCGTGAGGTGCAGTTTCTTGGGCACCTTGTCAACCAGGACGGGATATCGGTTGATCCGGCCAAGGTTGAGGCCGTGATGAGGTGGGAGGTTCTGAGGTCTCCATCTGAGATTCGGAGATTTCTGGGACTGGAAGGCTACTATCGGAGGTTCATTCAGGACTTCTCCAAGATAGCCGTGCCCCTGACCCGGTTGACGAGGAAAGCCGTGGTCTTTCGCTGGGGGCCTGAGCAGCAGGCTGCATTTGAGATATTGAGACAGAGATTGTGCGAGGCGCCAATATTAGCTTTGCCAGAGGGAATGGAGGATTTTGTCGTATACTGTGATGCGTCCATCTCGGGTTTGGGTGCAGTTCTGATGCAGAAAGGACATGTTATTGCTTACGCTTTGAGGCAGCTGAAGCCTCACGAGGCGAATTATCCGACGCATGATTTGGAGCCGGGGGCGGTTGTTTTTGCCCTCAAGATTTGGCGTGATTACCTCTACGGGGTCCGTTGTACCATTTACACGGACCACAAGAGTTTGAGGTACCTCACGGATCAGCCGAATCTGAACATGAGGCAGCGTCGGTGGTTGGATGTGGTGAAGGATTATGATTGCGAGATCCTTTACCACCCGGGGAAAGCCAATGTCGTGGCCGATGCGCTTAGCCGCAAGGCAGCGACGATCAGGGACATATATCTGAGGATGACAGTGGTGACCCCACTGTTGGAGCAGATCCGGGAGGCTCAGCAGGAGGCTATGAAGGAGGAACATCGGAAGAGTGAGCGTATAGTGGGGCAGGTTTCCTCCTTCGACTATGATAGTCGAGGATTAATGACTCTTCACCGTAGGGTGTGGGTCCCTTATCATGGAGGCGTGCGCCAGATCCTGATGGAGGAGGCACACAAATCCATATTTTCTATCCATCCCGGAGAGACGAAGATGTATAGAGATCTTCGTCTTGATTATTGGTGGCCCTGCATGAAGCGGGACGTAGCATGGTATGTGGAGCAGTGCTTGACCTGCAGGAAGGTCAAGGCCGAGCACCAGAGGCCACACGACAAGATGCAGCCGTTAGATATTCCCATGTGGAAATGGGAAGATATTACCATGGATTTCATCACCAAGCTTCCCAGGACTGCACGGGGAGTGGATTGGATTTGGGTGATCGTGGATCGGTTGACCAAAAGTGCCCATTTCATACCGATCCAGGAGTGCATCTCGGCCGAGAAGTTGGCCGACATCTATATCCGAGAGGTAGTAGCTCGGCACGGAGTGCCAGTTTCAATGATTTCTGACAGGGATGTGCGGTTCACTTCCAAGTTTTGGAAGAAGTGTCATGACGAGCTGGGTACTCGTCTGCATTTTAGCACCGCCTTTCACCTGCAGATGGATGGTCAGAGCGAGCGGACCATCCAGACGCTAGAGGATATGTTGCGGGCATGTGTTTTAGATTTCGGAGGTAGCTGGGATACCTACCTCCCGTTGGCGGAGTTCTCGTATAATAATAGATATCATGCGAGCATCGACCGTCCTCCTTTCGAGATGTTGTACGGGAGGAAGTGTAGGACCCCGATATGTTGGGGTGAGGTGGGCAGAGGGTCATGGGGAGCACCGAAGTGGTGCTCAAGACGACAGAGAGGATTCAGCAGGTCAGGAGCAGGCTTCAGACTGCTCAGAGTCGGCAGAAAAGCTATGCCGACAAGCGCCATTCAGACCTGGAGTTCTAGGTCGGGGACATGGTTCTCCTGAAGGTGTCACCCTGGAAGGGCGTCATCCGGTTCAGGAAGCGGGGCAAGTTGGGCCCCAGGTACATTGGACCCTTCAGGGTTGTAACCCGGGTAGGCAAGGTGGCGTATAGGCTGGACCTACCAGCCGAACTCAATAAGATCCATAGCACTTTTCACGTCTCCCAGTTACGGAAATGTTTGCTGGACGATTCGGCAGTGGTACCTTTAGAGGATATTCAGGTCGATGACAGCCTGAATTACATTGAGCGGCCTGTGGCAATCCTCGACCGAAAGTCGAAGGATCTGAGGAACAAGAGGGTCGAGCTGGTGAAGGTGCAATGGCAACACCGGAAGGGCTCAGAGTGGACATGGGAGCCGGAGGACGAGATGATGGAGCATTACCCAGACCTTTTCCAGGAACGAGCAGCAGACTTCGAGGACGAAGTCTAAAATAAGTGGGGGAGATTTGTAGCACCTGGTTCCTGGTATGTATTTTATCTAAGTGTTTTGTGTTTTTGGCCTGGGACTCGGCGAGTTGAAGGCCCAACTCGTCGAGTAGAAGCGGATTTGATCCGAGATTTAAATGACGGACTCGTCGAGTCGGCTTCCAGAATCGACGAGTAGACTCTGACTGGACAAAACCCTAATTTGAGGATTTGCACCCTATTTAAACAACCTTATGCAGCCTCCATCGCCCCTTTATGCTCCTAGAACACTCCATACAGAACCCTAGTCGTGTTGTGAAGATCTAAAGGCCTTTTTGGTGATTCTTGGTAGCTTGTGGTGGCAAGAAGGAAGGGAAAAGCTTGAGGAATCAAGAGAAGACCAAGAGAGTTCAAGTTTGTGCATCTTTTGCAGTTTCCAGAAGGTATAAAGTCGATACCTTGCTTGTTCATTTGCTAGATCCCTTTTTGGGGAGATTTAGGGCTTTTATAAGCCATTCTTGGCAACCAACCATGATTGCAAGCATGGTTGGGGGTTGAGGCTTCGGATCTAGGTCCATGGAGGAGTTACAAGGCAGAAAAGGGCTGCTTTTCCACCCATGGAAGCCCCCATGCAACTTAAGAGCCTCTTTTAGAGCCTTTTTGGCTCAAAGTCCCATGCATGCACATAAAGTTCGTAACTTTACGTGCTAGATCGAGTTTAGGGACCTAGATCTATCATTTGGACAAGAGTTGTACACCAGAAATCGAAGAAATAGACTTGGGACTGTATCAACTCGGCGAGTCGTTCTTGGGACTCGGCGAGTCCGAGGCTTGGTTTCCCTTTTATGTTAAGGTTCAAGAGACCCAGTTGAGTGATAGAAAGGTTTTAGAGGGTCCAGGGGAGTGACCCAAACGTATTGGGATAATCCATAGTCCTGGAGTTCATAGGACTCGGCGAGTGCATGAGCCGACTCGGCGAGTCCAAGGCAATCTCCCAACTCTTGAAGATGAACTCGACGAGTTGTTCATATAACTCGACGAGTCGAGGACAGGACGTGTTCATAGGATGAAGATGAACTCGACGAGTGTTCATACCGCTCGGCGAGTCGGATGAAGGTTCATCCGGGGTTGAGTTAGAAGGAGAACTCGTCGAGTCGTTGCTAAACTCGACGAGTAAAGACGTGAATGAGGACAGTTGAAGAGATAGGGACCTGACGAGTTGGCGACCCAACTCGGCGAGTCGGGTCAACTGGAAGTTGACTTTGACTTTGACTTGGACTTGGTCAGGGGTAAAATGGTCATTTTACCCTAGGAATAGATATCAGACTCTGATTAAGTGTTTTGTGGGGATTATAGCCGGAGGATTTCCGGAGCAGCAGCAGACAGAGATTTCCCACACAGATTATCAGCAGCTACTCGTTCGAGGTGAGTTACCTTCCAGTAGGGGTGGGTCTAAGGCCATAATGCCGGCCCACCAACAAGGATAGTTGTTAGATAATTGTCTTTGTGATAATTATCTTGGTATGGTTATGTGCTTTGGTCATGAGATATGCATGTGTGATATGTTATGTGTGTTAATGGTAGTTATAGGGATTAGTTTTTCCCTGACATCGATCTTTAGGATCAAGGGGGTAGGCCAGTACCCAGTTATGCCTGATTGTATCAATATACCTTGTTATTGTATGATAATGGTAGGGGGTGAAATAGTCCCCAGTTACCGGTTGAAAGATACTGATGACAGATACCAGTTGAAAGATACCGATGACAGTTACCGGTTGAAAGATACCGACGATATTATATGGTATGTGGTATGATGGGGGAACTCACTAAGCTTTGTGCTTACAGTTTTAGTTTTGGTTTCAGGTACCTCTTCGTCTAAGGGGAAGGAGCCGGCGGTGTAGCAGCGCATCACACACACACATGATTTCCGCATGGAGTTTTCTGGGATTGTACTCTGATTCATTTTACTTAACATTATGATTTTTAGACACTTTGTTATATTTCTGTTTGCAAATGTTATGGCATGGGAAATGTTTTGGTAAACTATGTTGGGAATTTCTCAATTAAAAATGAAAAATTTGGGCTTGGAATTTGGGGTGTTACAAAAACAAACAAACTAAAAGTTTTTAAGCCAATTCACTTGCACATCTAATGCCACTCGACTTTGTCTGATTGTTAGACTTGGTCAATGACATCGGCCTATGGAATGGATCGACAAGATTATCTTTCGATATGACATATTGACTATGACGTCTTTACATTTGACTCACTATAAAATGCGTTGGTACTTACTGAGTATGTGTAATGTGAGCTTGTGTGACTTGGGATCCATGCTCGAGGTAAGTTCACCCTTAAAGTCACAAAGAGACTTCATAAGGACCATCAATGATTGAATTTCAACAAAGATGTCACTAATGAATCTCTTTCAGCCACATTGTCTTCTTTGCAATTTAACCAACCACAACATACTCTAAGTTTGCAAAATCCACTATGGTGTAATACTTGGTACTCTTCCAAGCTAAAATTTCACCATTCAGAGAAGCACGAAATCCGACTGCAAACGGAAACGTCTTTATTAGTATTGAACTTAGCATCAATGTAACTCTTACAATGATCTCTTCCATACTATCAAGATCATATCTTCTGTCCTCCAAGGACACTTAAGAATGTACTTGATCTTGATTTGTTGATTCTCACCAAATTGATCTAATCCAACTTGTCATGCACAAGGCATACGAGTCATTAGATGTGGTACATGTCATGACATGTATGATTGATCCCATAGCAGAAGCATGTGGGACACGAATCATTTGCTTTAGCTCAATAGTAGAACTAGAACATTAGCATTGCTCAATGTCATGCCAGCCTAAACTCCTTTTTGAGTTCTGCATATCGAGTTTCCTCAACATTCCATGTAATTTGGCTTAATCCAATGAATCACTTTGATCTATCTCCATAGATCCTTATTATGTACGTGTTTTGTATCTCCCATGTATATCATAGCGAAACAGTTCTCATACCAAGCCAAGCTTTTACACTTGCTAACTTAGAATATAGTTTCCTATGAATCGTACATTATATATGTACAATACAAGGATGACTACAGTGCTCCCATTAGCACTGACATATATATGGCTTATCTATGTTTCTCGAAATTCAAACTCCTTGAACATTTCTCATTGAAACAAAGATTCCAATTACTCCCACTAGCTTTGACATATATATGGCTTATCTTTATTTCTCGAAATTCAAACTCCTTGAACTTTCTCATTGAAATAAAGATCCCACTTGCGAGATGCTTATTTCGGTTCATAAATGAACTTATTAAGCTTACACATCCTTTAAAACCTATCTTGGTTTAATTAGGTGTTTGTTCCTATCCATGATTGTCTCTACTTGAAGATCCACTTGCACCTAAGGGTTAAGTTCAAGTGCTAGGTCTACCAAATAACAACATACATGGATTGAATCTCGCTCTTCAATTCCTCTTTCTATGTTGTTGCCTTTAGGGCCTACCATAGCTTCCGATAGCTGGTACACTCTGATTGCTATCTACCAGTGACTCAAATACCTTAGCAATATAAACTCTTATATAACTAGGTCCATGACGTCTTCTATCAGATCTATAAGGAAAAATGGAAATATGTCAGTTTCCTTAATAGCTCTTTCAATTCCAAATTGAATGTTATGTCCAACTTTAGGCTCTTCGTTGGTTGACTATTGAATCTTATCAAGATCAATGTGTCTCCCACTAGCCCTTTTGGAAATCAGCTCTCTTTCTCAGAAGACTGCCCTTCGAGCAACATATACTTTGTCCTCATAAGGATTGTTAAACAATTTTCAGAAATGCTTGATGGGTTCACCAACGAGATAACACATCTCTATTCATAGTCCTAGATTGTCGAGTGCTTCATGACGAGCGTAAGCCTCATAATCGTAGACTTCCATATATGGCAGTGAGGATAGAATCCCACTTCACATATCATAGAGTGTTTCAAGAACCTTAGTTGGCACAAGACCAAAGGACTTCTTGTAACACTATTCATGGTACAATCCACGAATTGTTAGCAAACACAGTGCGACTCAACTAGTACAAAATCAATGAACGATTTGTTTCTCTATCCAACTAACACTTCCTAGTGGTAGTGTTTTGGGCGGAGATAGATCATGAAACTCTTTCACGATCACTTAGATGATCGATAAAGTTTGGACTGAGATTCTCACTATGAGTGTCTCATCCTATTGCCCAATTGATTCTTAACTTCGCTATATGAGGGTTCTGAACACCTGAGAGGTTCCAGACTCACATTCATACGAAGTTGGTCTCACTATGTATCGTGGTTAATCTGAATGGTCCATTAGTGCGAACTAATTCCAACAGATACTCTCATCACCCAGTGACGCATTCATCATCTATCTTGATAAACAAGATTTTCATGTATCATAAGACTCGAGGTCAAATGATATCCAAAATCTGATCCAACTGGATACTTGGTAATGCATTTCTCTTTTATGTATCCAATACTATGATTCCACAAATACATTTCACCCAAACATTTGGATGTATTTGAATAAGTACTTATTATGGTCAATCTGAACGATCCATTAGTTGAACTAACATCAACTAATAATACACCTTATTCAAATGTTCGAATCAAGTTTGAACTATTGCTAATATACTAGCTTCATAGATTTCATGACTTTCTTTTAACATGTTAGAATGCTCCACATTTAAATAAGTCAGAACTATCTCATGAATCATAGTATAAACAATTTCAATTATAATACCATAGACTAAACATTTTGAAAAGAGTTGTCTTTTGATCCTATGAATGTAGCAAGGGCTTGGCATTCATGATCAAATTATCTTCTCCATGTTTTAGTCTTCTTACTTGATTTTAGTGACTGCACATTCTTGCAAATGTCAGCACTAATCCTTAGAAAAACACTCAAGGTTTAGAAGTAATGTTTTGATGACATTATAAATCCATATATTTGTTTGAATAACAAACATGGAAGAACTAGTTATCTTTTGATCCAATGGAAAGTAGCATAGGCTCGTGATCCATGATCAAATTTAACTTCTTCATGTTCCAGTCCTTTCACCTCAAATATACATTCGGGCAAGTTTGATTTCTTAGTCCTTTTCTTGTTATGGAAACAAGCAGCTATCAGAACATGTCATAGAATAAGCCTTCCTTTGTCCTAGGTATTAGGGCCTAGACTAGGTATACCCACACTAATCGCCTTTTAAACCTTGGGCAATTGGCTTTCTTCTTCTTGACACTTCTATTCATGATAGTAAAATATGGGAGTGTTTGGAAGTATGAGTTTCTATGATTGGCCATGCTAGTTCCAAAAGGAAACCTCAACATGCTACACAACTCCTTAATGGACATTCCAAGTTGTTCATATCAAAATCAGAATGAACTGATCATATGTACATGTTAGCTAGTCGACTAACCATAGTCAACTCCTAACTCAAGGAAATTCCATTTTACTTCAATATGTCAATTTACAACGTACATTTGATAATTGCTCTTTCTAACAATTTAGAATGCAATGTTTGAAGCAACCTAGGAAGAGCAAAGGCGTGATCTTTCCTTTCGTTTACGAGAACTATTCCCAAACTAAGAATTTGACGAGATTGATCATCCTCATAGCTAATCCTCTCAAAGGTTTATAGCACACCATAAATTATTTTACTTATGTACATCATTCAATGACAAATTCCATTATAGTTTGTTTTACTTATCCTTAAAAAATAATCACCCTAAATTATTTTAAAAGGCTTGGATCCATATTTGGCTCCATGATGTGTAAAGGGATGTCGTAAACACACCATAAAGTTATTTAGGTAGGCAAAGCCCTTTGCCAATTTTGATCACTACGAAACTCCTAGATCTTTGAGATTCATTAACTATCAATGGCATGTTAATCTCGGATTATGTTCATCTCAAATTCAATGACGGGGTCGCCGCGGATCACTGAACAGATGGTGAATCGACCATACAAAATTGTGTGGTCCCCGACTCAAGTTACGCTTGAGATTCGGGAGTTCCACATCATTCTCTACCTATACTCTCAAATTGACGTGCCGGTTAACAACGCGAGCTCCATCAACAAGCTATAAAGAGAATGTGCAACTTTTATGGATAACATAAGATTCACATTAAATAGATTGAGAATTAACCTTGCAAAATCGCATGGTCCCCGGCTCAAGTTACGCTTGAGATTCGCGAGTTCCATATCATTCTCGACTATATTCTAGATTGATGTGTCGGTTAACCACACGAGCTCCACCAACATAATATAAACAGAATGTGCAATTTTCATGGATAATATAAACTCACATTCTATTAATAAAACGGGATTTTGTTTTATACTTGTATTTAGAATACTTTTAGATTGACCATTATCACTATCAAACACTTTCGGTAACTCCATTCTCAAAATGCAATAGGGCAGTGAGGGTGGTAAGCGCGAAACATATTAAAAACCGACCTCATTAGGAATCAAAGAGACCTCCTTAAACCCTTACATTAGAACGGGTGAGCCTAGTCGAGGTAAGACTGACAATGTCAATATTTAAACATGCGAGAGCGCATGTTGTAACTTTCTTATACGTATAATAGACACAATTCTAATATATATAAATACAATGGGTAAATTTAAAACTCTTTAAATTTAGTTGTCTGTTATTAATTGTAATTAATTGCGAGGACGCAATGTAACAATTAATAAATCATGAGGGGTTAATATTCAAATTTATAAATCCATATTATAAATAATATTAAATATTTAAACTCACAATTTAAATAACAAATAAATATTCAAATTCAAATAAACACATTTAAATAATATATATCAATTAAATATTTGAATTCAAATAAACATATTTAAATAATATTTATCCATTATCAAATAAATATTCAAATTCAAATAAACACATTTAAATAATATTTATCAATTTTCCAGATTCAAAAACAATTTAAATTAGGTATTTATCCATGTTTGATAAAGCTTCATATTCGAAAAATGGCAAAAAATCTGAAACCCTAATTCTGCTGAGCTCACATTGTGAGCTCCTAGCTCTTACGTCGTGAGCTGCGACTAAGGTATTATCAATTACAAATTTTTCAATAATCCTTCTACCATTCAATTTCAAACAAGTATTTTTCAGAAAACATGGATCTAGGGTGAAGGTAACTATGAACCAATGGCTCTGATACCACTGTTGGGTTTTCTATGCATCAAATACACTCTAAAACTAGGCAGCGGAAAAATCGAAACAACAATATACCTAAGTGTACATGCATCCTATGGATCTATGGCTTCATGCTAACTACATCAGCCCTAGAAAACTAAAACATAAGTAAGAAAACATACCTCTTATGTAGCCCTTGATCTCCATGCTTGAGATCTTGAACCTCTATGAAGTTGCTTGGATGAAAGGACCCAAACCAGAATCCCTCTAATGGTATCACACCCAATGACACCAAAGAGTGGAATAAAAATAACTAGGAGAAGGGTCAATTTCACAAACCCAAAAGGGTTAGAAATCGTCCCTAAGAGGGGGAGGAAGAAGGGTTGGCGAATACTTCAAGCCAAGGTGCAATGTGGAATAAAATCCCTAAGGCCCTATTTATAGCCTTGGATGCCTCCTAGGGTTTAGTACTCCTTCCCATGTGGGATGGAGGCCTAACCACGAAATTTCATTCCTTTCCCATGTGGGATGGAGTGATTTTCATCCAACCCTAACTCCATAAGGGTTCTGGAACATTCCTGATTAACCAACTATCGATTAATGAACATTCAACCCTTTAATTAACTAAACTGTTAATTAATTCCCAAAATATATTTCCAAAATATATTTCCAATTAGTTTCTAATTAATTATTAACCACAATAATTAATAAACTAATATCTCCTTTATTTATTCTACTCAATTTGGATCTTGAGGGCAACCCAAAAGGACCCTGCTATTATTAGAAATATGATCGGCAGTTAATGACCTGAGACACTATTCCAACACTTACAACTATAGAAACCAAGATCGGACTGGATTGTAACCGATTTGAAAAAACCCGAAAAAAATTGGGAAGAATTGAGGTGCTTACAGTGATGCGGATTTTTTAAGCAATTCAATGCTTTTTTTGTCTCTTTTGGTTTTTAGTTCGTGAAAATAAATAATACACCAAACAAATACATATTAAAACATAAAAACAGTAATAAAAATATAGGCATTGTCGTTGTCAAATACATATTGAAACATAAAAGCAGTGATAAAAATATAGGCATTGTCGTTGTTGATTTGATCGTCTGTGACCGTCGTTTATTAGCAATTTTTTGTTTGGATTTAGTCCTCTTTAGCCATGTTACATAATTATTCTCATAAGCAATCTCTTGTATGTTAAGCCATACCGTTATTCCTATCGCCATTTTCTTCACCGTGAATATTTTGTTCAACTCTGAACAATTCAACTTCAAATGGTGAAACATTATGTATTCATTCCACGTCGTCGAAGCAGTATTTCAAGCATATGCACACTTCTACCGAAAAAGGGGTGAGTTTTGTTCTTTTAGGTTACATAACCATGCCATTAACAGAAAAAACAGATTTCGAAGCTACGTAGAAGTTTGGACGGTTAGTACATCATAGACCATAACAACTAGAATCGAAAATTGGGATTGTTTTTCTTTCCACAAGGCCAAAACATCTAGATTCTCAAACTCTTGTATACTTATATGTGCCAAAAAATTTGGATCTAATGTACCTTCCAAGCTCACTATTAGGGTTGCTAGACCTATCTTGTTTGGTATTTTAATTTTTTTAAGTATTATAGAGTCAAATTGTTTTGCTATATCATGAGAAGTCGATTTGGATGCCCTCAAATTTCGTCATGTCATGAATGCTTGTTGAACCATATTTTGTTAAATAAACTTCAAACAAACTTTGGAAAACTTTGCTAGATTTCAATAGTTTTCTTGAATATTATATGGTTTTTTCACATGTGAATATTATATGTATATTTTTATGTGGATGTTATATGATATATTCACTTGTGAATAAAATATGGTGTTTTCACATGTGTATATGATATGATGTCTTCACATATGAATATACATGGTATATTCATATGTGAATATAAGTTTTATATAGTATTCACATGTGAATCTACCTCCATATGAGAATATATCATATAAACAAACATGTAATGTAAGAATCACATCTGAATATGAAATGTCCGAAAAATACAGTCCAAAATTTTTGTTTTAAACCATTAAATGAACCATAATTGTTGTTTGATAAATAAAATCGTAAGTCGTGATAATCTCAAAAACATCATATCAAAACCAATATCAGTGTATCCAAATCACATATAAAAAAAATATTAGAGTAAACATCCCAGTCCAACAGTTGTGGTGTGTGCCATGCGATCATCCCGAGCCCTTCCTTTGCTAGTGGAAGTACCTGAAACCAAAACTGAAAACCATAAGCACAAAGTTTAGTGAGCTCCCCAAACTACCACATACCATACACATAACATATAACATATAACTTTGGGACTCCGCCCAACTGCATTGGGACGAACCCGACATCGGCTTACCCGACATCGAGCTTACCCCAGCATCAGACCGTGTCTGACATCGGACCTTGTCCGACACCGGGCTTGCCCCGACATACATACAACATATCATGTAACATAAACACATAACATAAGCATATAAACATTCATAGGGATTGCCCTGGCATCGGACCGAAGCCCGGAACACATGATACATAACATATATGCTAACATACATCGGGCTGCCCCGACATTTGACCGAAGCCCGGAACACATAACACATAACATGCAGGAATCACAAAGACATCAAGCATACATAGTGTCACAACTAGCATTCTAGCTAGGAAATTCTGTACTCTTGTAAACATTATCTACTGTAAACTCGTAAACCCTAATTCATGATATGCTTGAAATTCAACCTATGGAAGCACATTCAAACTTAGATTCATCAAGTAAAGTTGAAAACCCTAGAAATCCCGGTTTAAGTCCATTATGGACTAGGATTTCCTTATTGGGCCTAATGGGCCAATAAACTTCCAATTTGACTATTTTGGGCTCAGGACTCTTAAATGGGCTCTCATTGGACCCACTTTCATGAGACTTAACCTTCTTGGACTTTATAAGCCTAAAATGGACTAGTTTACCTTTAATGGGCCTTATTGGGCCATAACAAATCCAAATAGCTTTAATAGACTCAAATCCATTCCTTTATGCTAAATTGGGCCGTGAACTACTCTAAAGGCTCAATGGGCCGAAAATTATCAAATTTGGGCCTCCTATTATGGACTCAAGCACAAAAGGCCCAAGCCATTCTCTTCCTTCCCTCTCTCTCGGCCCAAGTAGAAAACAAAAAAAAACAAAAAAAGGGGAATTAAGGGAATTAAGGAGGGTTAGCCACCTCCTTATTACACATTGGACTTCCATGCAAGTTCACATGTCTCCATGCATCCATCCTTTCACCTATCTCTCTCTTCTCTTTCTCTTCTTATTACTCACGGCCGAGGGTAGTAACACATACACACACATACCAAACTCCATTCCAATACTATCAAATTCTCTCAAGAACCTCTCCATTCTTCCTTCAAAATTTCGAGACTTGCTTACATGCCAAGAAGATCTTTCACTCATAACACAAATCTTTGGTAAGTTTTTACTTAAATCCAAAGTTTAACTCCTATATCTCATCAAAAATCATCTTTTAATTCATTCAAATTCATGATCATTCTCCTTAGAAGCAATCTAAGCCCAAAGACTTCTAAAGAAGCTTGTTAGGCTGAATGATCTCATCATTTTCATCCTTTCTTCTTCAAAACCGTGAACATCAAAGCAATGTGAGTTCATACCCCTCTATTTTCGGTTTTCATATGTTTTATGGGGGAGAATGCAAGTAAAATGTGAAGATCTATGTGTATTTGTATGATATGTGTGATTTCTTGTGTTTTTATGGTATATATGTGCTAAAAATGAAAGATATTTCGAGATCTATAGTTCAAGAAGGAAAATATGTGATCTAGGTCTTATTTCACTTAACATGTCATGATAAACTAATATACAAGCTTTAAAATAACACACTACAACATAAAACTCATTATTGGACTATTTTTGTCAAATAAGCAAAAGTTTGGGAAAAAGTTGTCATTTACGGTTTTTACAAGGTTCAAAATGTCAAAACAGTTAAAATGAAAGTTTCTATGAACATTATGTATTTTCGAAGGACTAAAAACGAAATTGTGGCTTATTGGGCTAAATTTTGGGCTTTTCGGCCCATAGGCCCAAAGTTGCGAAAAATATGGTCTTTAAGGGGCTGAAATGGTAAATTTCTCAAAACAAGGGGTAGAAAAGTAAATAAATCTATTTCTGGGGTTTAAAATGATCTTATTTGTAAAAAGGATTTAAAATGCAAAGATTTTGGATTTTGGGTGAAAAGTGTAAAAATTTGCGAAAAAGGTGGACTAAAATGCAAATCTTTTAACTAAAGGGGTTGAAACTTTCTTGAATTGACTTTTGGGCTTAAAACATTATTTAAATAAGTGTTTGGGTCAAAGATGTCAAGAAAAATGGTTCAAGGACCTAATATGCCATTTTTTTTATAAAAAGGGCAAAAATTGCCAACTTTACAAAATAAGGGGCTGAATAGGTCAAACTAATGTTTTTGGTCAATTATGTTGATAATAATAATAATTGGGTCAAAATATACAAAACTTTATAACTTATGGGTTGTAAATAGAAAAATAACTATTTTTATAAACCTATAAATCGTTATAAAACAAATTCGTGATTTATACGACATATCAATTAAACAACTCGCAACATTAATACTATACAACACAAGTAAACGTTCAATTGGTTGGGTTTGAGAGGTTCTAATCATGCTTAATGGGCCTTCGTGACTCATTAACATGGCTTTTGGGCCCAACATAAATAATACATGTTATTGGGCCTCCTGTGACCCAATTACATGCTTAAGGGACCCTCAATGGTTTTTACATGCTATTGGGCCTAAGTGGCCCATTAGCATTACTAGTAAGGTCCAAATAAATCATATGCGAAATGGGCCAACGCGCTTTTCGTATGCTCGACAGCCGTAAATAACATACGAAATTAGTAGGGCCTAATAGTCCTCTTCTCCTCGTCTGTTAGGCTTATCTTCTCTTCAAGTAAACTAAAATCAGATCATTAATCAAGGTTAATCAAATTCATGTGGATTGAGTGAGTAATAACGGGTGACACCAATAAGTGTCGGTCGTAGTCTGTAGTTGTAATCAAAGTCTCCTGGAGGGAGAGCGAGAGTTTGTGTATAGATCTATACGGGGGTGACTCCCCCACACCTAAGCTATTCGCTACAGTTAGACTCGGCCAGTCTAGGGTGACAAAGTCTTAAGATCAAATTTCGGTGTTCATTAGAATACCAAGACAGACGAACTAGTCATTATCATGCATGGTTATAACGACTCACGTAGAAATCCGACATCATTAATCAAGGGAAATCATATTCATTCGATGTAACGATTCAATAATGCAAAACAATCATATCTTTTTATCCGGAAACATCGGGTTTTCCGGGGAAACCAATCTTACTCATTTGTACTTTTAAAAACGATAATGCAAAACTTCTCATTTATTCACGATTTAAAAACATTCACACATATACTTACAGGATCATCACAACATTTTCAAGAAAAGTTTTAATACATAAAATATCGGATTTTCTGGGTTTTACCAATGACATAAACTACTTTACATCAAACACCTTTATGAACTCACCAACATTATATATGTTGACCGTTTTCAAAATAACTTGTATTCTCAGGTAATCGTTAGACAAGGAGGCATCCAGTGTGTTGAAAGTTTCTTTTGTAGTTGCTAATCACCAAACACTTTATATTTTGGAATCATGTAATGTAAACCTTGTACTTGATGTAAACAATGCCAGTTGTACTATGAAATGTTTGGTGATGAATGTGTTATGATTCATGTATATTCATTGTGATGATATTTCAATTTAAGTCACGCGACCCCTCGGACGTTTCTGCCGTCTGGTTCGGGGGTGTGACACATAGACGCTTCTCGGGACCGCCCCGACATCAGACCGTAGCCCGGAACTACTAACATCTAAACGGGCCGACATTGTGGCCATAGACCCATTCCTACTGGAGAAAATTCACCTCTCAAGCTGTCTGTTGAAATCTCGTGTGAGGAATCTCTAATGGCTGCTCCAACGACTCCCCGACTATCATTAACACAATACACTTAGTCAAAATCTGATAATCTTTCACAGGGTAAAATGACCATTTTACCCCTGGTCAAAGTCAA
Source organism: Lactuca virosa (assembly GCF_052849685.1). NCBI lineage: Eukaryota > Viridiplantae > Streptophyta > Magnoliopsida > Asterales > Asteraceae > Lactuca > Lactuca virosa. The sequence goes on along the minus strand of NC_136432.1, from coordinate 289,203,915 downwards.
CACTCTAATTGACTCAACTCGCCGAGTTGGTCTATCAACTCGCCGAGTTCTGCTACTCAAGAACCCTAAAATCGCGATCCAACTCGCGGAGTCATTCCCCCGACTCGCCGAGTTCTCTGTCCACTCATAGTCGCAATTAAGCGAGTCAATTCGTCGAGTCATCCTTAGACTCGTCGAGTTCTGCTTATTTAGAATCGGGACAACCCGTCTCAGCTCGTCGAGTCCTTCCTTGGACTCGTCGAGTTCTTCTACCTCCAAGTCCAAAACTATGTCCAGCTCGCTGAGTCATCTCCTAGACTCAACGAGTTCACTCATTAGCAGAAGAGTTGGGAAACCGCGACCTAACTCACCGAGTCGCATGAACAACTCGTCGAGTCCCCCAAGATCTTAATCTATTCAGTCGATTTTAGTTGGGTTCATTGCCTCCAAAACATAGATCTGGACCCCTAAGGTCCTTATGTCACGTAAAATTTCCAACTTTACGTGCATGCATGGAGTTTTTAGCTCAAAAGTTCCAAAAAAAGTGGCTCATAAGTTGCACGGGACTCCCATGGCCATAAAGTTGGCACCTTTATGCCATGGAGTCCCTCAAAGACCTAGATTCGCAGTGGATACACCAACTCATGCTTGCACTCATGAATGGTTCCAAAAAGGTACTCCAAAATGCCCTAACTACCCTATAAGAAGATCTAGAAAACAAATGGCCAAGGTATAGACTTGATTACCAGAAAGTGAAGGAAATATGATGTAGCTTCTGGATCTACAACCTTCTCTTGGAGTCTTCTAGCTTCTTCTTATTCTCACAAGCTTCAAATCACACCAAATTACTCAAAAATGGTTCACACACTCATACAAAGCTCAAGCTCACTGATTAAGGTTTTCTGGACAATAAGAGGCGATGAGGGAGGCCACAAGGGGTGTTATGTTCTTTAAATAGGGGGCCAAACCCTTAAAATTAGGGTTTTATTCTGGCAGTCCTACTCGTCGAGTCGGGGTTTCTGTGACATCCCCAAATTCACAGCCAGAAAAGACCGGTTTCATTTATGCTTTTAAAATAATTTCAGTGTAAATCCATTGATTTAAAAGAGTTGCGGAATTTGTCCCCAAAACAATACATGATAAAATAAGGTTTATCAAAGCATTTCTTAAAGAAATGTATTTTCATTATATATCAAAACTCGGGATGTCATGTTCCGATACAAACACAAAAGCATAAACAATAAAACATAGACCTTACACAGTTATATACAACTACTGATCTATAAACAAAAACATCTTCACAAGTTCTCCAACTTATGCTCTCGCGCCACTACCTGTAATACAAAGAAACTGAGTGGCTCAGGCTGAGCCTGGTGAGCATATAGGGTTTTCAACCCACAATAAATAAATATATTTAATTTCACCAACCAACAATAACTCAATTACCCATTCCCGTTATCCTCACTTTACGTCCCTATGACAACAACTATTACAAGGGACCTAATCTAGGATTTTCATCGGGACGGACACTACTGCAAAGGGGTTTCCTCAGCAATGAATATCCTAAGGCAACCATGAGGGGGATAGAATACAACAAATGACCACCCAAGTTCACTACACCTACAGGTTATGAGCCTGCCAGCGTTCCACTGAACTGTCTAGAAAAGTCCGTGGTCGTCATCCATATTCTGCTGGACGACTAGATCACAATCACATCGAGGCCTCTCATCATTTTATTTCATCACACAACAACTGTCTACCCATGTTCTACCCAACATATTAGTAGATAAAAATATATACATTTATATACAGCTTAAAACCTGTACAAATGATTCATTCAATAATTATTTCAAATAAGCAAATAATATACAAACACATAACACGTATTTTGTAGAGAATACTTCGTATCTATGTGTTAGACGAAAAGGAATATACACTCACCTGATAAGATGATGCTCGGACAGCACTACGACTCTAAAAATAATAATCTTCGATGAAACCGGGAGATCTTCACAAAAACCGGGCTTCTCGCGGGCAGAGTTTCGGCTCGGGAACTCTGTTTCTCGGGATCTTCGGGGCTTCGGGACTCGCTTCGGGTCTCGAGATGATACCGGGGCTTCGGGGGTATACTTTGAACGTAAAACGAGGTAATATGGAGTGAGAGGAAAGAATTTGGCAACCAAACTCGGCTGCACTTGTGATCTATTTATAGGGTGAATCAGGTCTCGAACGCAGGGCGTTCCCTTCGAACGTGGCGCGTAGGAGTGGGGTTCCAGTCTTATCTCTGATCCGGTTGAGTCAGCATCGACGTGGCCAATCCGGAGCCAAGTAATGAACGCGGGGCGTTCCCCTTCCGAACGCGGGGCGTTCGTCCTTTGGGATGCGTGCCTCGAACTTCAGAAAATCATAACTCTCGCATACGATCTCCGTTTTCGACGTTTTTTATATCCACGCGTAGGTGAGATTATGCTCTACAACTCTCGTTTAGATTCCGTCGGCTAATTTTGAATTTATTTTTATTATATTATTTTTAGTAGGTCGGGACAGGAAAACTCCGTTAGAAAATCATAACTCGTTCGTCTGACGTCCGTTTTCGTTTGTCTTTCCGTCTTTGCACTACTATCGACGAGATCTTCGATTCTCGTTTAGATTGTTTCGTCTAGAAATCACTCGATCTCATATTCGAACTTTGGGCTGCATACCGCTAAGTCGAAACTTCGAAAAATCATAACTTCCTCATACGAAGTCATATTTAGACGTTCTTTTCATGCACGCTCTCAGTTTAACGTATTCTACGACTTTCGTTTAGATTACTAAGGCTAAATATCGCTTTATCGTAAATTCACTATTTATGTCACGTAGTGTCGTACCGGTTCTGTCGCGAAACTTCGACAGGTCATAACTTCTTCGTTATAACTCGGATTTCGGCATTCTTTATATTTTCGGAAACCTTGCCACGACCACTACAGCTTCCTTCATAGATATCGGGCTTATCTAATATTTTATTTTATCGCTTATTTTTATTCTTAATTCATTTAAGCCACATAATTAAGCATAAAACACATAATACTCAAATAATACATTCTTATTATTTCAAAACGGGTTACAAAGGTTAACCTAGACTGTTACATCATCATTAATGCCTAGCCTAGAAACACGGGCGTTAGAATTCTCTCCCCATTAGGATGATTCCGTCCCCGGAATCACACATCAACAAACAAATGCGGATAGCGACTCATCATGTCACTCTCCGTCTCCCAGGTGAGATTTGGCCCATTCGTATGTTTCCAACGGACAAACACTAATTCGACCATCTTGCTTCGCAACTTCTTAGTCTTACGGTCAACGATTGCCTCTGGTTCTTCAATTAACCTCTTATTTTCATCAATTCTTAACTTAGAAATTGGAATTATGTCGGGAACTTCTCCCGTGAACTTCCTCAAATAACACACATGGAAAGTGTTATGAATTCCATTCAGTTCTTCGGGAATTTCTAGCTTGTAAGCTTGGTGCCCAACCCTCTGAAGAACTTTAAATGGTCTAATAAATCTTGGACTTAACTTTCCTCTTTTACCAAATCTTATAAGTCCCTTCCGCGACGAGACTTTAAGCAAAACTGAATCCCCAACTTCAAAAGTCATCGGTCTTCGCTTGTTGTCGGCATAGCTCTTTTGACGATCCTGAGCTGCTAACATTCTCTCCCTAATTATTTTAAGCTTTTCAGCAGTTTGATGGACCATCTCTGGTCCCATAAACTGCTTTTCCCCAGCCTCACGCCAACAAGACGGCGTACGACACTTCTGTCCGTACAAAGCTTGATAAGGTGCCATCTTAATGCTCGAGTGGAAACTATTATTGTAGGAAAATTCTACTAAAGGTAATTGTTCATCCCAGTTACCTTGGAATTCTAGGGTATATGCTCTCAGCATATCTTCAAGCGTTTGTATCGTTCGTTCGCTCTGACCATCAGTCTTTGGATAGTAGGCTGTACTCAAACCCAACTTGGTACCCAATTCCTCTTGTAGACTCCTCCAAAATCGCGAGGTGAAACGACTGTCATGATCTGATACAATCGTTAATGGCACACCGTGAAGCCTCACAATTTCCTTCACATAAGAATTCGCAAGCTTATCCATAGACCATTTATCATTGGCTGCTATGAAGTGCGCACTCTTAGTGAAGTGATCAACGACCACCCAAATCATGTCGTGACCATTCTTTGTTCTAGGTAGTTTAGTGACCAAATCCATGGCAATGTCTTCCCACTTACCCATCGGTACAGGTAAAGGTTCTAAACTCCCATATGGTTTCTGATGTTGTGCCTTAACTCTCACACATGTCACACACTCGGCCACATACTTTGCAATATCGAGCTTCATCGTTGGCCACCAGTAATAGGGTTTTAGGTCCCTATACATTTTAGTGCTACCGGGATGTATCGAGTACATGGTTTTGTGAGCTTCTTCCATCAGAAGATATCTTACTCCTCCTAACTTAGGTATCCAAATCCAATCTTGGAATACCTTCAGTCCGTGACTGTTTGTACCGAACACTAACGTTTTGCCCAAACGTTCCTCCTTTCGGTCATTCTTTTCTGAAGCTTCTTCTTGAGCTTTCTTTATACTCTCCACAATTGTCGAGACAACTTCTATTCTCAACGCTCTTGGCCTTTTTCTTTCAAGATTGACTTTCCGACTGAGAGCATCAACAACCACATTTGCTTTACCGGGGTGGTAAAGTATCTCACAGTCGTAGTCCTTGAGTAACTCCAGCCAGCGTCGTTGCCTCATATTTAATTCCTTCTGATTAAAGAGATATTGGAGACTCTTATGATCAGTGAAAAGTTTGCACTTCGTGCCATAGAGGTAATGCCTCCATATCTTTAGAGCAAATACTACCGCTGCCAACTCCAAATCATGAGTGGGGTAGTTCTTTTCATGCTCTTTCAGATGTCGAGACGCATATGCTATCACCTTTTCTCTTTGGGTCAAAACACAACCCAACCCAACACCAAACGCATCGCTATAGACATCGAAGTCTTCAACTCCATCGGGTAGAGAAAGAATCGGTACTTCACATAGCTTCTTCTTTAGCAACTCGAATGCTTCTTTGTGCTTATCACTCCAAGCATAAGTAGCTCCTTTGTGAGTTAAAGCTGTTAATGGAGTAGCGATCGAAGAAAAGCCTTGGATAAACCTTCGGTAATATCCAGCTAATCCCAAAAAGCTTCGGATATCCGTGGGACTTTTTGGTTGTTCCCACTTCATCACAGCTTCAATCTTTGCTGTATCAACCATTATCCCTTTTTGGTTGACCACGTGACCCAAGAATTGGACTTCTCGAATCCAAAAATCACATTTGGAGAACTTTGCATACAGCTTCTCCTTCATCAAGACTTCTAACTCTTCTCGCAAGTGTCTGCCATGCTCCTCTTGGATTTTCGAATAAATCAGAATGTCATCTATGAACACTATCACAGATTTATCAAGGAACGGATTACAAACCCTGTTCATTAAATCCATGAATGCTGTGGGAGCATTGGTCAGTCCAAACGACATAACCAAGAACTCGTAATGTCCATATCGTGTTCTGAATGCAGTCTTCTCGATATCCTGTTCTCTCACCTTCAGCTGATGATATCCTGACCTAAGATCAATTTTGAAAAATAACTTGAGCCTTGCAGCTGATCGAACAGGTCATCAATCCTTGGCAATGGATATCTATTCTTTATCGTTGCCTTATTCAACTCTCTATAATCAATGCATATTCTCATACTCTCGTCCTTTTTCTTCACAAATAACACCGGAGCTCCCCAGGGTGACGAACTAGGTCTAATGAAACCTTTGTCCAATAAAACCTGAAGTTGCATCATCAGCTCCTTCATCTCCGTTGGTGCTAATCGGTAAGGTGCTTTTGCTATTGGCGTGCTTCCTGGTAGGGGTGTCAATTTATGACACGACACGACAAAAATACACGAAACGAAACGAAACCGGGACGAAATCAAAATTCGAATACGTGTTCGTGTCGTTTTCGTGTTAAGATTAAAAAACACGATGTCGTGTCGTGTCGTGTTCGTGTTCATAAATCGAAACGAAATTGACACGATTAAGCATGTGGTTGTCGTGTTTTTCGTGTTTGTCGTTTTTGTCGTGTTATATATCTTTAAGTATGAATGAAATACACTAATAGTTATGTAATATTCTCTTTGTCGTGTCGTGTCGTGTTGTCGTATTTTAATTGGTTCGTTTTCGTGTTAATAAAAAAAACACGACATCGTGTCGTTTCGTGTTCGTGTTATACAAAACCTTGTCGTGTCGTGTCATGTCGTGTCAGACAAAATCACGACATGACTGCCCGATTTGACAGCCCTACTTCCTGGTAACAAGTCTATTCTGAACTCCACTTGTCTATCAGGCGGTATTCCAGGAAGATCTTCGGGAAATACTTCCGGATAATAACACACCACAAGAATGCTCTGCATCTCCTTTTTCTCTTTCTTAGCATCGATCACGAATGCTAGATATGATGTACATCCCTTGGCCAAACACTTTCTGGCTTTCATTAGGGAAATAATCCCAGAACTTACTCTGCGTTTGTCCCTATACACCATAAATGACTCCTTCCCAGGGGGATTTACTTTTACTATCTTCTTCTTGCACAGTATTTCGGCATCATTGGCGCTAAGCCAATCCATTCCCAGCATGATGTCGAAACCATTTAACTCAATGGGCAATAATTCCTCGTGGAACTTATTCCCATTCAAATCAATCAAGATGTTTTTCATGCGATGGCTAACAGGTATAAACTTGCCACTTGCAACCTCGAATAATAAAGCATTATCTAGTCTATCGACAGGCAAAGCTAGTTTTCTACCAAATTCATGCGAAATAAAGGAGTAGTTGGCTCCAGAATCAAATAAAATTTGGGCAGGCAATTTGTTTACGAGAAAAGTACCTGAAGCGAGATCAACTTCTTCTTTAGCAGGTTCCAGTGTCATCTGGAAGGCTCTTGCTTTCGGCTTTGGGGGAATATTGGGTCTTGTTGCCTCCTTCTTTTTAGGACAGTCTTTCAAAATGTGCCCCTCTTCGTTAAATCCAAAACACACTCTCTTGTTGGATGGACACTCGTTGGCATAATACCCCATCTTTCCACATTTGTAGCAAGTCACTTCCTCAATACATTTCCCAGAGTGCTTTTTCTTGCACTTTTCACACCATTTCGATTCGCCCTCTTTTCCTCCTCCAAACCTTTTCGAATCAGACTTCGAAAATTTTCTTTTCTTACTGGAACCTGAAGTTCCTTCAAACTTTATCTTTTCACCAACTTCAAATTTGCTGGTGGTTCTTCCCTTGATCATGTCCTCAACAGACTTGGCAGCCCAAATAGCTGCCTCCAGAGTAGGTGCCTGTCGTACTGGCACTGCGTACTCCCATGGGAGTCCCTTTGCATACCGGTCAACTTTTGTCAACTCATCTGGAACGATGTGCAAGGCAAACTCCATTTTTTCTATAAAGGCATTGGTATAATCGTCGACTGACATGCTGCCTTTTGTCAACGTCAAAAACTTGTTCTCCAACTCTAGCAGATTTTGGGCTGAGCAGAACTTGCACTTGAATTGCACCAAGAACTCTGCCCAAGTCAGTTGCAGTGGCTCATTAGGGCTTAGGGTCTTCCCCAGAGTGTTCCACCAACGAATAGCTCCACCCCTGAACTGACGTACTGCGAAAGTGGTCTGCAACTTGCCTCTGCAACCACACGTCATGAAGGCTAGCTCTATTTCCGAGATCCAATCCATAACTCCGATCGGATCCTCCTTTCCAGTGAAGGTCGATGGTTTGCAAGTCAAAAAGTCTTTGTACTTGCATCCAAGTCCATCAATTCCTCCCTCCTGGTGGTTTTGTCTAACTAACGGTGGGTTGGCTTGACCAATAATCCCACTGAAGTTTCCTCCTTCCGACTGCCCTTCACTTAATTCGGGCTGCACAATCGGCATCGAAGGTTCTTCACGATTCTGTTGAAGTAGACGTCTAGTTTCTTCCATCTGACGATCCAACATCGTCTGAATCATCATATGTACACCAACAATTGTCATTGGCTCAGGTGCTGCTGCTACAACAAGTATTTTCTCGATTACAGGTGGTTGATTCCTGTTTTCGTTCACGTTTCCAACTCCACTTCTTGTTCTTGCCATCGTTGATCTATACACCGAACAAGGTGAATTTAGATCCTTACTCACGACAGATAATTAAATTATTCAAATCACTCCGAAACGTTTACATGCTAGTTCTAATACCGTAGTCCTACGCTTAGAACCATAAACACATAAGGTTTTCAAATCCGGTTGGCAACAAACCGTAGATCCGAACAAATAAAATCATATATGGCAAACATATATCATTTAGCACATAAAATCATTTTAGGCAACTTTCCTAAAATAAAGTAGTGCTCGTGTCTTAAATATAACAGACACTCATCTCACAATTTTCACTTAGCATTCTAAGTTTAAGTATAGAAATCCTACAAATTCCTAGTTCGCTTAAACTAATGCTCTGATACCAATTGTGACATCCCCAAATTCACGTCCAGAAAAGAACGGTTTCATTTATGCTTTTAAAATAATTTCAGAGTAAATCCATTGATTTAAAAGAGTTGCGGAATTTGTCCCCAAAACAATACATGATAAAATAAGGTTTATCAAAGCATTTCTTAAAGAAATGTATTTTCATTATATATCAAAACTCTGGATGTCATGTTCCGATACAGACACAAAAGCATAAACAATAAAACATAGACCTTACACAGTTATATACAACTACTGATCTATAAACAAAAACATATTCACAAGTTCTCCAACTTATGCTCTCACGTCACTACCTATAATACAAAGAAACTGAGTGGGTCAGGCTTGGGAGCCTGGTGAGCATATAGGGTTTTCAACCCACAATAAATAATTATATTTAATTTCACCAACCAACAATAACCCGATTACCCATTCCCGTTATCCTCACTTTACGTCCCTATGCCAACAACTATTAAAAGGGACCTAATCTAGGATTTTCATCGGGACGGACACTACTGCAAAGGGTTTTCCTCAGAAATGTACTAAGGCAACCATGAGGGGGATAGAATACAACAAATGAACACCCAAGTTCACTACACCTACAGGTTATGAGCCTGCCAGCGTTCCACTGAACTGTCTAGAAAAGTCCCTCTCTATCTATACTCGACGAGTTTGGGGCTACCAACTCGTCGAGTAGCCTTGTGAAAATGATTAAATAAACATCAAGTACGTACCAGGGATCTAGTCGTTACAGAATATACCAAATAAATTTAAAGTGCAATGTAATATTCACATTTAAATATAACTTCATACATGAATATTCCATCTAAAGAGATTATATTAACAAATATACCATGTAATAGTCATATGCGAATATAAAATCAATAACTCACATGTTACTATACCAGTAACATTCATATGTGAATGTACTAGTAACATGTAATGATAAAAATTATATTTACTTTCTCCTCTCAATAAACATATATTGATTCATATGTGAATGTATATTTTTTTTACATGGTATAATCATATGTGAATATTTCATGATATTTTTTTGTTAACATGGTATACTTACATGTGAATATTACATAATATATTTTGAATATAACTTTTATACAATAGTCACATGTGAATATACCTCCATACATGAATATACCATGTAAACAAAACATATAATGTAAGTTTCACATTTGAATATACCAAATAAACTAAGTATATACAATGTAATATTGATATATGAATATAACTTCACACACAAATATATCATATCAAGAGAATATATTATGTAATATTCACATTTGCTTATACCATGTTAATAATAAACTATCATGTAATATTCGCCTAATTGTAACGCCCCATTTTTTGTTATTCGATTATTTATCGTAAATTAAGGATTTAGATCTTTAAGAATTAATAATAATAATAGTTTTAGGTTGGATTAATAAATATATAAAATAAATAAAATGAACTATAATAATGCATGTTATGATTAAATAGACCTTAGGGACTAAAAATGGCCACTTAAAAACGTAAGTTGTAGGATTAAGGGAGCAAGGGACCAAATATGTCAAAGTTGGGAAAGTATATACATAGGTCATGCCTTTCTCTTGCTGCATACGAGACCATGCAACCCAAAAAAAAGTTGGCCCGTCCTTTAGCCCCTCTATTTGCATCATACGCAGACCTAGTTTTTTCCCCATCGTGTGTGTGTATTTTGCTTTGGCCACAAGAAAAGAGATCGGGGGAAGAAGATGGACAACAAAAAACTCGATCCTGGGCTATTTTGGGGTCGTTCTTCTAGCCTCTAAATCAGGTGTACCATCTCAAAACTCTCCCACCACCGGCAGCCACCAAGGCCGTCCGATTTCTTTCTTTTTCTTTGTTTAAGCCGCCGTCGGCAGCCTAGGCTGCCAGATTCCTCCACGTGCACCACCAACTCATAGGTTGCTAGGTTGTGTTCCTTTTTTAGACCTTAAATATGTTGTTTAAGTTCTTAAAGGGTTGAGTTAGAAGCTTAACCCTAGCTTAGCTTCTAGTAATGATTTTATGTGAAAAGGTGTAGTTTTATGCCATATTTCTAACCTAGTTCCTAATCCATTATGTAATCATTGATATACATAGTAAAGTTACTTATCATGAAATCTTAATTCACTGAAAATTTTGGTTTAAATCCTAAGGATTAAGTGGTTAATGGGGCGGGTATAAAGTAAACCAAAGAGTAATCAAAAGTTATAATTTTTCTGCAATCTGCCCTTATGTTCCAAAAATCATATAAGATTTGTAGGAGTGTCCAAATTACATGATCTTTATATCTCTGGAAAGGTATGGATGTATACTACCTTTCATCTTTGAAGTGCCTAAGCTAGTTCCAATTCTATAAGGCCCAATAATGACATTTGTTCAGGTTGTCCGTTGTACCAACTTCAATCTTGTAAAAATCATAGGAATGTCCAAACGAGTTGAGGTTTTGAAAATTAGAATGGTATATGTATCTAATTCAGTCCCATTATGGACCATGATACTTAACTCTAATCGTAATTGGGGTTAAGATACAAATATTCAGAGCTGCCGACTAAACTATACCAATTGTAATTGCACTCGGACCTCAACTTGTAAAATTCATATCTAGTTCTAGAAGGATAAAAATACATAAGGTAAAGAGATGTAATTAGGTATAAGTGTAGTTTATCTTTGGACTACATGACCTGATTCCAGTCCATGTGAGGGTAGATATGGAATCTCTACAGCATGGTCCAAAAAGGTAACAACTTTAAATGGTTAACTTTTAAAATCCATAGAAAATTGTAGGAAAATCATAATAGCGCGTGCTATATATCCTTGAAAATATAGGAGAGTATACTATAATAATAATTAATAATAATATAGAAAGAATGTGTATAAGAGGGGTAAAACAATCTATGAACATAATGTTGTACTGGTAAAGTGGTTAAAATAAATATTATTAATAAGTAAACTTTTAGTTTGTGAACCAAGTTGTCAAAACCCCAGCCGATGTGTAACATCCCAAAAATTTCAACAAAATTATTAAACTTTCCAAAACAACCTGTTACTAATAAAAGTGCTTACAAAACCATTGTTTCCAAAATAAGATTTAAAATCAAAGTCTCCCAAGATCCAATCAATAGTAACACAAAGGATGTGTACGGTCACGCCTTCGCCTTGCCACGGATCTCTGAGCACCTGAAACAATGAACTAAAACTGTAATAACAAAGTTTAGTGAGTTCCCCCAAAATACCACCACACAAACAGATAGCATATATAAACAAGCATGCCCAAATACTCATGTCTGGCCCAATCAGCCCCGAGCTGGAATACCAGGAATATCTACAATGGGGCCAGTCATCCTCGGGATGGAATATGTGACATCCCCAAATTCACGGTCATTTTAAAAATTTTATTTATGCTTATTTGAAAATCAGAGTATTCATTTTAAAGAATAATATTGCGGAATTTGTTCCCAGAAAATATGATAAATATATTATCAAAGCATTTCCAAAGAAATGTATTTTGTTTATATTAAAACTTTGGGATGTCATCGTCAATACAAAAACATAAGCATAAACAGACCTTACATTCATTTATACTAGTGATTTACATCTCCTTTAATCTGTCAGTGTAATGTAGCTTCGTATCGATACTTGTGATACAAGTAAACTGAGTGGGTCAGGTTGGGAAACCTGGTGAGTACATAGGGGTTTCAACCCACAATAATATAATTATTATGTTTAATCAACAAACAATCAACCCAATTACCCATCCTCATTGTCTTTTTTATTCTTAAAGATCTACCCTAAGAATCAGATATCCTTCATTCATTCATTCCTAAGGATCTTCCTAAGGAATAGGCATGAAGTTCATCGCTGCCAGGGTTTATATAACAGGTACTAAGTCCATAGCTACCGATGTTAGGCATAACTGCCAATGTTCTTTCGTGAGGCACTAAGTCCATAGCTGCCAATGTTATCTGTCAGGCACTAAGTCAATAGCTGCCAATATTCATCTATAGGGCACTAAATCCATAACTGCCAATGTTCATTTGTAAGGCACTAAGTCCATAGCTGCCCGAGTTTGTCTATCAGGCACTAAGTCCGTAGCTGCCAATGTTCATCTATATCATCTTTCATCTCTCATCATTCATCTGCCTATCTTTACCCAATATTTTTATAGGTATAAAATACATATATAACTTAAATCAAATAAAACATGTATATTTTGTTCATCCAACATAGATATCAAGAACACAGATAATATGCACACACATAACACATAATTTATATTAAACACTTCATATATATGTGTAAGATGAAAGAAAATATGCACTCACTTGTTAAAGTGATGATTTCAAACTCGGACAGCGCTTCGCTTCTAATGATTCTATTTTCCTTTGAAGAAACCTAGTATCATTACCGCTAGATTTTAGTCTAATATTTATCGCGACTATTTACGAGCGATATTGTTTTATAAGTGTTAAACAATACTTTTCAACCACTATGTACAGACAGGGGCCAGACATAAAACACCAGAGGGCAGGACCATTTTGGCATTATAGCAATTCTGAAATCCGACAACCCTATGCGGCCCTTCAAACCAGATTCCCCGTACCGTGAGCAGTTAAAAGATATTATAATAACACTTTATATATATATATATATATATATATATATATATATATATATATATATATATATATATATTGTTTATAAGTTCCTAATAACGATAATAAATTTAAACATAAGCTATACTTAAAGTATGGTAAAAATACCTCACTTACCGGGGGTTTGGCTAGGAACCGGGCTCTACGGGGGCAGAAATTCCGAGCCGAAAAGCTCTTCTTTTTGGAGCCTTCTGGCGCTCCGGGGCTTTCCTCTAGCAATTAGAAGTTACTAGGGCTTTGGGAGAGGTTGAGAGAGAAGTTAGATAGATAGATAGATAGATAGATAGATAGATAGATAGATAGAGAGAGAGAGAGAGAGAGAGAGAGAGAGAGAGAGAGAGAGAGAGAGAGAGAGAGAGAGAGAGAAAGAGAGAGAGAGAGATAGAGAGAGAGAGAGAGAAAGGTTATGGTGTGAGGAAAAAGGGTGAGCTTCGCATGGTATTTATAGGCTGAAAAATGGCCCAACTCGGCGAGTTTGAGCCTCCAACTCGTCGAGTTGAGTGTCAAGTGTCACCATCTGGTGGCAAGACGTGGAGAGGAAGTAACGGTCCAGATTAAGCTACGTCACCCCTTTCGCAGCAACACCCTTCCGACTTCTAAATTCCGTAACTTTCGCATACGAGCTTCAAAATGATACCAAGGTAACGGCTAAAGATAAACCAAGCTAAAGATACCAAGACGATGTAGAGTCAAATCCACAAGCTCCTCTTTGCTCCAAGCTCCTTTGATTTCAAGCCTCTTTCACAAAATGCACCAAGAGCACTCTGTAAGTCTCACAAACATTCAAGAACAAAGCTTAGACTGATTAGGGTTCCTTCTGGCTGTCGAAAGTGGTAGGGGGGGGGCTGGAGGAAAGGACTTAAGGTACTTTAAATAGGGTGCAAACCCTAAAAATTAGCATTTCCATGCACAACCCCTACTCGTCGAGTCGGGGTCCTTTAACTCGTCGAGTAGGAGTCATAAACCACGCGGGCCAACAGGGTTCGACACGACGAGTTGGGGCCTCCAACTTGTCGATTTCCATCAGTGAAAAGAGTATAAAACTTTTAAAAATTATACCTGGGAGTCGGGGTGTTACAATTCTCCCCTACTTGAACTAGAATTCGTCGTCGAAGTCTGTTGCGGTGAATAACTCGGGGTAATGCTCCTGCATCTCTGCCTCCAACTCCCAAGTCCACTCGGATCCACTCCGATGCTGCCACTGTACATTTACCAAAGGCACTTCCTTGTTCCGTAGAACTTTCGCCTTCCTCTCAACAATAGCCACTGGCCTCTCCACGTAATTCAGACGCTCATCGACCTGAATATCATCTAATGACACCACTGCCTCCTCATCTAGTATACACGTTCGCAGTTGCGAAACGTGAAATGTGTTGTTTATCTGATTGAGCTCCTCCGGGAGGTCCAGTCTATATGCCACTTTGCCAACCCTGGCAATGATCCTGAATGGCCCGATTCATCGGGGAGCCAATTTCTGTCACACCCCCAAACCGGAACGTCGAAAACGTTCGGGGGCGAATGACGTCATGTAGCATAAGCATAGGCATAGGCAAAGGCATAGGCATAAGCATAGGCATAGGCATCTGCATAGGCATAGGCATAGGCAAAGGCATAGGCATGAGAATGGGCATGGGCATGGGCAAGGGCATAGGCATAGGCATAGGCATAGGCATAGGCATAGGCATAGGCATGAGAATGGGCATGGGCATGGGCAAGGGCATAGGCATATGCATAGGCATAGGCATAGGCATAGGCATAGGCATAGGCATAGGCTTAGGCATATGCATAGGCATAGGCGTAGGCATTGGCATAGGCATCGACATCGGCATAGGCATCGACATCGGCATAGGCATAGGCATGGGCATGGGCATGGGCGTGGGCATGTGCATGGGCATGGCATGGGCATGGGCATGGGCATGGGCATAGGCATAGGCGTAGGCATAGGCATAGGCATAGGTGTATGCATAGGCATAGGCATAGGCATTGGCATAGGCATGGGCATAGGCATAGGCATTGGCATAGGCATAGGCATAGACATAGGCATAAGCATAGGAATAGGAATAGTCATAGGCATAGGCATAGGACATAGGCATAGGCATAGGCATAGGAATAGGCATAGGCATAGACATAGGCATAGGCATTGGCATAGTGTAACACCCGAGAGTTAGGCTAAACGTTAAGGGGATAACAATAATAAATATTTGTTTTTCAAATAATTAAAATCCTCAAATAGGATAAATTTTCTTCGTATACATTGCAGGTTATATAAATACTTATTATATACGTGTTATGTGGAAAAATATTATGGGTATGTAATATTTGTATAAATCTTGTTATAAACTTATCGAAAAGTAATAAAACAATATTTTTAAATACAAAGATTATTTAGGATAAATAATCTTAATGAAAATTGTAACGATTTTAAAATCTCAAACTATACAAGAGGTATTTGGTCTATATACATTTAAGGGTGAATCCAAATAGTGAAACGATAATTTTTCCGTTATACCTGTTTTTCAATAATAATTGATCGGGTACTTTTTACGATGTTAGTTATTGATTATAAATTTGGGTAAGATTTTATTATAAAGGGTATAATGATTTTATTAATAAATAGTTAAGGCGCTATAGTGTAACTTGAAGGATATATTGTGTTAATACAAGAATAAATGAGGGACCATAAATGTAAATACAGTTTGTAAATTTCAAACCAACATACATGTAACAATATAAGAAAGCTCGTACATATTTTATTAATTAAAAATAACACGCGTTGTTTAAATATGTAATCGTACAATTCCAGATACACGTGTTTTGTTTTCTATTAATTAGAATTATACGTGTTAATTTTGGAGAATGACGATGCATATTAATATATACGACATACATGAATAAATTTAGTATAAATAGCCACCACCTTTTATGAAGTTTAAATCACACATCCATATCAAGGGAACAGAAGGATTGTGCATAACAACTCAATTTAAGATAATATTTTAAGAGGTATGTTTTTATGAAGTTTTATAATGGTTGATATAATTCTAAATTTAAGATGTTAGATTATTTTTATAAATATGTTGTCGTTATATTTTTGGTCATAATATATATATTTTTTAATTTACAATTATTTTAAGAAATATTAGATCAACGACCATGATATAGCTATAACTAAATTATTATTCTTTCAAAAAGCCATTTTTATACTAGACCGACAATGTTTATATAAAATAATCAACAAAAGGTTATTATATAACTGAAATATTATTGTTAGTTATATTATAGCTTATGATTATTAGGTTGGTAACATTAGATACAATTTTTAACAATTTAGATTGAGGAATCATATTGGGAACTACTTGGAAGTGAGATATACACACGCCATATCAGGTGAGTGCATAGTTACTTTCATCTTACACATAGATATGAAGTATTTAATATAAATTACGTAGTATGTGTGCATATTATCTGTGTTCTTGATATTTATGCTGAATGAACAAAATATACATGTTTTATTTGATTTTAACTTTATATGTCTTTTATACCTATAATTATGATGGGTAAAGATGGGTAGATTAGAGATGAGATGAGATGAGAGATGAAAGATGAGATGAATGATGAGAGATGAAAGATGATATAGATAATGAGAGGTGAAAGATGATGAGAAGCGATGAACCAAGCGATGGCCCGATCATCTAGCAGAGTACAGATGACGATCGCAGACTATTCTAGACAGTCCGGTGGAACACTAGAAGGCTCGCAACCTGTAGGTGTTGTGAATGATGTGTTCACCATATGTACTCTAAAAACCCTGGAAGCTATGTACTTAGTGCCTCATAAACGAACATTGGCAGCTATGGACTTAGTGCCTTACAAATAAACGCTGGTAGCTATGGATTTAGTACCCTATAGATGAATATTGGAAGCTATGGACTTAGTGCCTAACAGATAACATCGACAGCTATAGACTTAATGCCTGTTGTATAAACTCTGACAACAATGGACTTCGTGCCTATTCCTTAGGAGAAGCTTTAGGAATGAATGAGTGAATGATAGATGATTCTTAGGGTAGATCCTTAGGAAATAAAGAAGATAATGGGGATGGGTAATTGGGTTAATTGTTTGATGATGAAACATAATAATTATATTATTGTGGGTTGAAAACCCTATGTACTCACCAGGTTTCACAACCCGACCCACTCAGTTTACTTGTATCACAGGTATCGATACGAAGCCACATTACACTGAGAGATTAAAGGAGTTGTAAACCACTAGTGTAAATGAATGTAATGTCTGTTTATGCTTATGTTTCTGTATTGACGATGACATCCCAAAGTTTTAATATAAACAAAATACATTTCTTCATAAATGCTTTGATAATATATTTATCATGTTTTCTGGGAACAATTTCCGTAATATTATTCTATAAAATGAATACTCTGATTTTCAAATAAGCATAAACAAATTTTTTAAAATGTCCGCGAATTTAGGGATGTCACACATAGCCATAGGCATAGGCATGGGCATAGGCATAGGCCTAGGCATAGGCATCGACATAGGCATCGGCATAGGCATAAGATTAGGAATAAGCATAGGCATAGGCATAGGCATAGGAATAGGCATTGACATAGGCATAGGCATAGGCATAAGCATAAGCATAGGCATAGGCATAGGCATAGGCATAGGCATAGGCATTGGCATAGGCATAGGTATAGTCATAGGCATTGGCATAGGTATATGCATAGGCATAGGCATAGACATAGGCATAGGCATAGGCATGGGCATGAGCGTGGGCATGCGCATGGGCATAGGCATGGGCATAAGCATCGGCTTAGGCATAGACATAGGAATTGACATAGGTATAGGCATATGAATAGACATAGGCGTAGGCACAGGAATATGCATCAGCATAGGCATAGGCATAGGCACAGGAATAGGCAGTAGCATAGGCATAGACATCGTCATAGGAATAGCCATGGGCATGTGCATGGGCCTTGGCATAGGCATGGGCATGGGCATTGGCATGGACATAGGCATAGGCATAGGCAAAGGCAAATGCATAGGCATAGGCATAGGCATAGACATAGGCATAGGCATAGGCATTGGCATAGGAATATGCATAGTCATAGGCATAGGCATAGGCATAAGCATAGGAATACGCATAGGCATAGGCACATGCATAGGTATTGGCATATGCATAGGTATTGGCACATGCATAGGTATTGGCATATGCATATGCTTCGGCATAGGCATAGGCATAGGCATAGGCATATGCATAAGCATAGGCATAGGCATAGGCATAAGCATAGGCATAAGCATGAGCATGGGGATAAGCATGAGCATAGGTATGGGTATGGGCACGTGCATAGGCATGGGCATGGGCATAGTTATAGGCATGGGTATAGGCATACGCATAGGCATAGGCATAGGCATTGGCATATGCATATGCATAGGCATAGGTATAGGCAAAGGCATATGCATAGGTATAGGCATAGGCATAGGAATAGGCATAGGGCATAGGCATAGGCATATGTGTCACACCCCAAAACCGTAATGGCGGAAACGTTCGGGGGTGGAGGACGTCATGTACAGTATCACAACAAAGCATAGTAGTAAACAAGCAACAACATCATCCATTGCATTAATAATATAATTTAATACAAGTGTGTTCTGTGAAGTTTATAAGACACCAAAAATGTAAATCAAAATAAGAGTTGAGTTTTGAACGAGCTCCATCTTCTCAAAACCTGGCATCGGTACCTGTCTACTGATGACCTGAGAATACAAGTTATTTTGAAAGCGTAGATCAACTTTAAAGCTGGTGAGCTCATAAGCATTTTAGTGTCATTGTTTGTATGAAAATGTTTGTAAGTGTTTGATGTATAAGTTTGTAAATGTTTGTAGTAAATGTTTGTATCTCCTAGAAAAGCCTATATTTTCTACTAAACGTAGCCTTCTACCAAGGCATCAAATGTTCTGTATGTTTGTTTCTTGTAAGAGTGTGTATTTTCCCAAGTGTGACTATCATTAACCAAAAATATAGTTTTACATTACCTTTTATGTGAAAAGATCACAATATGAATGCAATGGGGAAATAATAAAGTGCTGTAGTGTTGTATTATAGTAACTACTGCTGTACCAACTACCTTAAACCAATTGTTATTTAAGGTATAATGTGATATGATTGTACCATACTATCGACTAAAAACACGACGATGAAAGACGTCGGAAGAAATGACATTTGACACCCGTAGACTTGCAAGTCCCACTGTAGCGAGTAGCAAGGTGTAGGATAGGTAATCCAGTACAGATCTATACACAAATTCACGCTCTCCTTCTAGGAGACTCTGGATACAAATTGATCCATGACAGGTGATGCCATGCCCCGAAACCGTGGCTCACATTTATTTTATAGTATTCTTGTATATGTATTGTATGTACTAGTGTAATGTATGTTATCTCTGTCTAGTATGTAGTATGTTCTCTTTGTTTCTCATCATAGTGTGTTCTCTTGTATAGTGTATAGTATGTATTGTTTCTCATAATAGTATGTTTTCTTAGTTTCTCATAATAGTATGTTTTGACTCATGTATGAACTGACTCTTGTATGTTTCGTTGTACTAGAAATAATGAGTAGTGTCTTCCTAAACTATACCTATTATAGTTTACTAGTAATTTCTATAGTTTGAAGGAATGAAGGTATGCCTTTGCTACCCAAAGGTACTGAACTGATTGATAGTACTTTTATATCTACATATGTATACATAATATATAACTAATATTTAGACGACATTCGGACAAATAGCCGATACCCTAAGGCCACATCCAAACAAGGAAAAGGAAATAAAGCGAGTTATCAGTCCTAAGTCCTTTAAACATTACTTATATAACTATACATATATAGACATGCTTTTGACAATATATAAGTTTAAGAAGAAGTTTTGTAAAACATTTGAAGAGTTTAATTAATAAATATTGATGACTTGATGTCAGTTTATAAAACGCTTTAAAAGCAGTTTGATTGGCAACACAATTTAAAGTATAAGAAATCATTTGTTTGAAACACAGTTAAAGTAAAAGAAATCATTTGTTTGAAACACAGTTAAAGTATAAAAAATCATTTGTTTGAAACACAGTTATAAGTCACTTGTGATTGATTATATAAATACATGTTTTCTAATTGTATTCCCCCCATAAAAGCATTTAAAATCATTTAAAAGGTAGATTAAGGGGTATGAACTCACCTGTAGTGAGTGGTTTGAATGAACGAGTGGTATAGGATGCTAAGTGCCAAGTGAAGACTTGAGCACACACACGGATCCTATTTATCATATAATGATACACATAAGAATCTAATTATAAGGGATGACACCCTACTAGACTAGGAAACTCTTAGATTGAAGGGATACAATCACATATGATTGGATAACTAGGGTATATGGCCACCCTATAGAGTTTACGGTCCAATTGGCATGACCTAGGGAGTTCACGGTCCAAGTGTTCACGGTCTAATGACCTTACGGTCATGGAGTTCACGGTCCAAGTGTTCACGGTCTAATGACCTGACGGTCATGGAGTTCACGGTCCAAGTGTTCATGGTCTAATGACCTTACGGTCATGGAGTTCACGGTCTAAGGAGATCCAACCGCAAACTCACCAAATCTTTCACAAATGATGGTTTTCACGGGCTTAATTCAAAGGCATCGGATTCTAGGGACCATGCTTAGCCTTAGGAAGGGTTTAAGGCCTCTAATGCACCTTCCATTTAGAGTTTACGGTCTAAGGAGATACATTTAGACCGTAAACACCTTGTTCTTGGCTAAAAATGATGTTTTCAAGGTGATTAACTAGTGATTCAAGCATATATCAAGCTAAGGGTAGTGTAATTACTTATTAGAAGCTTGTAAGGGTGATTAGGATCCAAGATCACTAGTGTGTGTTCTTGGTGTTCTTGGTGAAATGAAGAACACTTGAAGATCTATCAAAATGAAGAGATTTCATGGATGAAATCATGCATAATCACTAGATAAAGAGATGTAACAACAAATCAAAGGAAAGAATTCTTACATTTTTGGAAGATCAAGATGAGGATCTTATGATACTTGAGAGAGAATTCGGTTTACTAGGCTTGTAAAGGAGAGAAATGATCAAAATGATCATGTATTATACATATATAGGGAGTTTACGCTCACCATGACCGTAAGCTCTAAGCTTCCTGACCGTAAACCCCTTTTGAGGAGGTTTTACAGTTTGCTAGATAGTTTAGAACTTAAACTGACACTTCCAAACACTGATTCCTTTGATGAACTAAGCTAAGAATGCCCAAACAAACTCTAAACAATGCTAAAAGTTAGCAGAAACGAGTCTGACTTTGATTGAAATGAATGGTTTGTACAAGATAGAAACTTCGAGTTGTCACATCATCCCCCCGTTAGAGAGAATTTCGTCCCGAAATTAGAATTTAAGCAATTAAGTTAATACAAATAACTAAGCGAAAAGATGAGGATATTTCAGTTTCATTTGATCCTCGTGCTCCCAAGTGAATTTCAGGTCCTCGCTTGGCATACCAGCGAACCTTTCACTATCGGGGCACGCCTTTTCTTCTTTTGTTTGAGTTGACTGGGATGATACTCCTTACTGGTCGAATGTGTGTTGAGTGTTTTTGTGGTTTGTGAATATAGTACTCTTTGTACCATACCGGTAGTGCCTCCAGATCTTCGGAGCAAATACCACTGCCCCTAACTCCAGATCGGGTGTTGTATAGTTGGCTTCGAGTGCCTTAAGCTGGCGGGAGGAATAGGCAATGACCTTTCCTCTTTGCATAAGCACACAACCAAAGCCCTTGGTTGGATGCATCGCAACAAACAACGAAATCTTCTATCCCTTCTGGGAGGGATATTATCGGTGCGGTGCACAAGGCTTGCTTAAGCGTTTGAAACGCTTTCTCTTGCTTCTCTTCCCAGTCAAATACCATGCCCTTTCTGGGTCAATGTAGTAAGCGGATTTTGCGATGCTAGAGAAGTTCTAAATGAACCTACGATAGTAGTCAGTGAGGCCTAGAAATTGGCGAATTTCTGTAGGTGTCTTCGAAGCTGACTAGTTCTCAATGGCCTTGATTTCGGAGGGTCCACGTGAATTCTCTTCTCGCAAACCGCGTGGCCCAAGAATTCGACTCTTCGAATCCAAAACTCGCCATTAGAGAACTTCACATAGAGCTTCTTCAATCATAATGTTTCTAAGACTGTTCGTAGGTGTTGACTATGCTCCCCCTTACTACGAGAGTAGATAAGTATGTCATCGATGAAAGCAATGACGAACTAATCCAAGTAAGGACGGCACACCCTATTCATTAGATTCATGAATACAACTGGTGCGTTGGTTAATCCAAATGGCATCACTACAACTTGTAGTGTCCATAACGAGTTCGGAAGGCTGTCTTGGGGACATCCTCCTCTAGCACTCGTAACTGGCGATTTGGCTACTGGGGTAGCCCCTGGAACTAAGTCGATTCGGAACTCGAATTGACACTGTGGTGGTAATCCTGGTAGTTCTTCTAGAAAGATGTCGGGAAAGTCGCGTACTTCTGGAATGTTCTGAATGTTCTTCACTTCTTGGCTCTCATCGACGATGTGAGCAAGGAATGCGTGATATTCCTATCGCAAGCGCTTCTGAGCTTGAATACACAAAATGATGCGAAGGTTCGTACTTGATTTGTTGCCGTAGATAACTAGAGTTTCGTTGTTAGGAAGGTTAAGACGAACTGCTTTCTAAAATCACATGATGTCGGCTCGATGTAGACTCAACCAATTCGTACCGGTTATGATGTCAAAACCTTGTGGTGGATTAGATGCCGTGAAGATCTAACAGAAAGTATGATTACTCATAAATTAAGGAAAAGGATAGGTACTTCTGTTCCATCTGCATCTCTTTTCCCGATCCGCGGAAAGAGCATTTGTTTGGCTTCTAAGTTTATTCACATGGCAGCACGATCACTCGTAGTCTTGAGCAGTCTCCGTCCTGAAGTTCATATTTAGAACTCACACTTGGTTCATCATTCACAGTCTCACGTATACGAGTCGTATATAATTAAGATTGAAAAGGCAGTCGAATAAATGATTCTTCTCTAAGCTCACATCCAAACAAGGAAAAGAAGTTAAAGCGGAATCATCAATTCTAAGCCTGTAGCACCTTGATTATGCACCACCCTTGCGTATACATTCCTCAGCGATAGATTAACCGTATGGGTCTTCGGATTGAACTTGACGTACTTTACGTGTGGTATTTCGGGGAGGTTTGCTGAGGTTACTTCGGGAAGGATACGAAACATAAGGCACTCTACGCATGAGTACCTCGGAGTGCTGAAATGACGGCCTTGTTAGAAAGTCGATTACGGGGAAAATAATTTTCGCATGAAACTGGCACTGTGAGGATCGAATTCACTCAGGTCAAATGACAATATCGGACTACTCGGAATAACTGGCGTTAGACTAGTTCAGATAGGTGTTACAAAAACACAACGGTGCAACTTATGTCAGAGATTCAGTACTTTAGTTTTATCTATGAAACTACTGCTGCGAATAAGGTATACTACAACGAGAAAGTACAAGCAGCACGAGAGTCCCTAGAACCGATGGGATCTCGTAGAATGATATGATTCGAGTTGCACTAGTAGTTTAAAAGTTTTTGATAAGTCTAACTTTCTCGCTACAGAAAGTACCAGTATTTCAACGTGGGTCCGGAGTAGTCTCTCCTGCGGCGGTGATCCTTAGTATCTTCCCGTCTACGCCAGAGTTCTTTGTTATCGGACAATCCTCCTTGAGATGTCCTATCTCACCGCATATATGACATATCTGGCTTGCACTAGTGTCGGTGGTGGAAGTGATGTGCCAAGTTATGTGGACACGAGCACTTTCGTTGTTCCTCCTTTTTGGACAATCCCTATTATAGTGTCCGGTTTCACCACAACTATAGCAAGCCTGGCTGGATCTGGTGCTAGTGATTTGGGAGGTGGTTCGTGCCGGCATTCTACAGACACGAGCAGTGTGCCCCATTCTGTTGCAATCGCTGCATTGCAATTCACGGCAGACCCCGTTATGATGAAAGTTACACTTGTTACACTTCGGGAGTGTTCCCTCATATCGTTTGATCGGTGCTGAAGTGACAGGGGTCGCCACTTGTTGCTGTTGCATGGCAAGTCTTTGAGATCGCTTGCGCTCCTTTTGGGCTTGACGCTTTTGTTTCTTATACTCAGATTTGTGGTTTTGGGTGTTTGTGACTGTTATTATTTGTTGATTTCCCGGATTGTTACCACAATTTGAATTGTCAACTCCGTTTCCATCTTTGTTTGCGTTACTAGCGGTGAATTGTGCTAGGACAGCAGTCACGGCAGCTGTTACCGCAGCTTGGAAGGTAGCGGCGTCTATATGAAGGATCGGGGTTTCATCGTTTGGCTGACTATTTTTGGATGACGACATGATTCTATTATATGATAAGAAAATGAGTTCGTGAGTGATTATGGTTGAACCTAGATGTATTCTAATCATTCATGCAAATGTAAGTTTTTCGTTTTGTTAAACTGTTCTCGATGGTTTGACCTACATCCCTATGATGTAGTACTGGTAAAGAGTAAAAGTAAGTTCATAGAATGGTCACAAGACGGTTGTCGTCCAAACTAGCCTATCATTGGTTGGTGGATAACATGATCAAACTTTCGAAAAAGAATTGGAAGTGATCCATGAGTTAAATTACCATAGATCAATAATTTTACGAGAGTGAGATTTAGATAGAATTCTAACGATAGTAGAATGAAAGTATTTGAACAAGGATTGTCACAGGGATTAGCCGACTGTCAATGTCCTTGATATTTAAGATGTAATAAGTTCGGGAAAATTGACCTTGGAGTAGGTCTTACATCATATCCGAAGTAGAAAAGTTTTGACAGAACAAAGGCCCACGAAAAAGTACATCCAGTACAGGGGTAGTTACATAGGAAAGTGCTACTTAGAGCATAGATAGGAAGGCTATTCCTTAACCCAAAAAGGAAGGAAGGTAGAGCATCTCCTACTGGTGACGGGTATTCCTCGGATGAACCCTTAGTTCAGCCAGTTGACGCTCCACATCAAGTAGGTGTCTTTAGTACACCCTCTGGCGTACTCGGAGCTCTATGACTTCGGCCCGAGTTTCAGCTAGTGCTTGCAGCAGGGTTTCATTGTCTCTCCTAAGAGTAAGTTCAAGATTGCGAATACTATCCGCATTGGAATTTGTGTCTGCCTCGAGTTCTACGGTCTGTTGAATGGCTGCTACATTTAGTTCAACATTTCGAGCCACTCTGCGAACTAGCATGGGAAGATTCCTGTCCGCGGATCCTCCTTCGCTCACGTTGTAGAAGCTTCGGTCTCCGTTGTATGGTAAGGGTTGGCCCAGCTCATGGATCCACCTTTCCAAGTACTCAGCCCACAAAGGTGTCAGGCTTTGAAAAGCCGGGCGAGGGTTAGGATTTGGGATTGGAGCCACTGGGGGTAGATTCTCAACTTCT
This sequence comes from Lactuca virosa, assembly GCF_052849685.1. NCBI lineage: Eukaryota > Viridiplantae > Streptophyta > Magnoliopsida > Asterales > Asteraceae > Lactuca > Lactuca virosa. The sequence goes on along the minus strand of NC_136432.1, from coordinate 289,178,168 downwards.
GGCTCAGGATCAAGATCCTCTGGAAAATCTTCTGCCAGATCATCATCTAGGGGAAGTTCAGGTTCTGCTTCTGGTTCTGCATTCAGCCCGCCTCCATTCTCTTGGCCGGGAAAGTAAGGGTCGCCGGGGAGGTGGAATCCAGCCATTTATCTAGACGAGAAATAAGGGCAAGGAATTTATTTAACGATTCTAAAATAAAGCGATAAACAAATAAAAAGTTTCTATAAGAGAAACTTACTGCTAATCCTAATAAGTTTGTTCTTTGAGCGAATAGTGCCTAAAACACTCCTATAGTATTTTACTTTATGTTTTGTTCTCACGTTCTTCTATATATGAAGATGTATAATTTGGTAAGTTTTAGGTTTGTTGCAACACCCCAATCGCTCCCCGACACCCGTTCACCGTATCTGAAATAAATATAGTTGATCAGGCTATATTTATCCTAGATACGATTACATAACTGTCAAGGTTTGACTGTTGTGTCCAACAATTAAATACTTTTGTTATGTTCTAGTATGATACTGCTCTATAGTAAGTATGTAGGTATGTAATTATGTATACTTTTAGTTAAATATTTTAGTACTTAAAATTATAAACTCTTGGTCAGAGTATTTTAATCCCTATGTGTTTATAGTTTGTATATCTTTTATGGGTTGATATACTCGATTCACTATAAACAATGCTCTGATACCAATCTGTCACACCCCAAAACCGTAACGGCGGAAACCTTCGGGGGTGGAGGACGTCATGTACAGTATCACAACAAAGCATAGTAGTAAACAAGCAACAACATCATCCATTGAATTAATAATATAATTTACTACAAGTGTGTTCTGTGAAGTTTATAAGACACCAAAAATGTAAATCAAAATAAGAGATGAGTCTTGAACGAGCTCCATCTTCTCAAAACCTGGCATCGGTACCTGTCTACTGATGACCTGAGAATACAAGTTATTTTGAAAGCGTAGATCAGCTTTAAAGCTGGTGAGTTCATAAGCATTTTAGTGTCATTGTTTGTATGAAAATGTTTGTAAGTGTTTGATGTATAAGTTTGTAAATGTTTGTAGTAAATGTTTGTATCTCCTAGAAAATCCTATATTTTCTACTAAACGTAGCCTTCTACCAAGGCATCAAATGTTCTGTATGTTTGTTTCTTGTAAGAGTGTGTATTTTCCCAAGTGTGACTATCATTAACCAAAAATATAGTTTTACATTACCTTTTATGTGAAAAGATCACAATGTGAATGCAATGGGGAAATAATAAAGTGCTGTAGTGTTGTATTATAGTAACTACTGCTGTACCAACTACCTTAAACCAATTGTTATTTAAGGTATAATGTGATATGATTGTACCATACTATCGACTAAAAACACGACGATGAAAGACGTCGGAAGAAATGACATTTGGCACCCGTAGACTTGCAAGTCCCACTGTAGCGAGCAGCAAGGTGTAGGATAGTTAATCCAATATAGATCTATATACAAATTCACGCTCTCCTTCTAGGAGACTCTGGATACAAATCGAGCCATGAAAGGTGATGCCATGCCCCGAAACCATGGCTCACATTTATGTTATAATATTCTTGTATATGTATTGTATGTACTAGTGTAATGTATGTTCTCTCTGTCTAGTATGTAGTATGTTCTTTTTGTTTCTCATCATAGTATGTTCTCTTGTATAGTGTATAGTATGTGTTGTTTCTCATAATAGTATGTTCTCTTAGTTTCTCATAATAGTATGTTTTCTTAGTTTCTCATAATAGTATGTTTTGACTCATGTATGAACTGACTCTTGTATGTTTCGTTGTACTAGAAATAATGAGTAGTGTCTTCCTAAACTATACCTATTATAGTTTACTAGTAATTTCTGTAGTTTGAAGGAATGAAGGTATGCCTTTGCTACCCAAAGGTACTGAACTGATTGATAGTACTTTTATATCTACATATGTATACATAATATATAACTAATATTTAGACAACATTCGGACAAATAGCTGATACCCTACGGCCACATCCAAACAAGGAACAGGAAATAAAACGAGTTTTCAGTCCTAAGTCCTTTAAACATTACTTATATAACTATACATATATAGACATGCTTTTGACAATATATAAGTTTAAGAAGAAGTTTTGTAAAACATTTGAAGAGTTTAATTAATAAATATTGATGACTTGATGTCAGTTGATAAAACTCTTTAAACGCAGTTTGATTGGCAAGACAATTTAAAGTATAAGAAATCATTTGTTTGAAACACAGTTAAAGTATAAGAAATCATTTGTTTGAAACACAGTTAAAGTATAAGAAATCATTTGTTTGACACACAGTTATAAATCACTTGTGATTTATTATATAACTACATGTTTTCTACTTGTATTCCCCCTACCCATAAAAGCATTTAAAATCATTTAAAAGGTAGATTAAGGGGTATGAACTCACCTGTAGTGAGTGGTTTGGATGAACGAGTGGTATAGGATGCTAAGTGCCAAGTGAAGACTTGAGCACACTCACGGATCCTATTTATCATATAATGATACACATAACAATCTAATTATAAGGGATAACACCCTAATAGACTAGGAAACTCTTAGATTGAAGGGATACAATCACATATGATTGCATAACTAGGGTATATGGACACCCTATAGAGTTTACGGTCCAATTGGCATGACCTAGGGAGTTCACGGTCCAAGTGTTCACGGTCTAATGACCTTACGGTCATGGAGTTCACGGTCCAAGTATTCACGGTCTAATGACCTTACGGTCATGGAGTTCACGGTCCAAGTGTTCACGGTCTAATGACCTTATGGTCATGGAGTTCACGGTCTAAGGAGATCCAACCGAAAACTCACCAAATCTTTCACAAATGATGGTTTTCAAGGGGTTAATTCAAAGGCATCAGATTCTAGGGACCATGCTTAGCCTTAGGAAGGGTTTAAGGCCTCTAATGCACCTTCCATTTAGAGTTTACGGTCTAAGGAGATACATTTAGACCGTAAACACCTTGTTCTTGGCTAAAAATGATGTTTTCAAGGTGATTAACTAGTGATTCAAGCATATATCAAGCTAAGGGTAGTGTACTTACTTATTAGAAGCTTGTAAGGGTGATTAGGATCCAAGAACACTAGTGTGTGTTCTTGGTGAAATGAAGAACACTTGAAGATCTATCAAAATGAAGAGATTTCATGGATGAAATCATGCATAATCACTAGATAAAGAGATGTAACAACAAATCAAAGGAAAGAATTCTTACATTTTTGGAAGATCAAGATGAGGATCTTATGATACTTGAGAGAGAATTCGGTTTACTAGGCTTGTAAAGGAGAGAAATGATCAAAATGATCATGTATTATACATATATAGGGAGTTTACGGTCACCATGACCGTAAGCTTTAAGCTTCCTGACCGTAAACCACTTTTGAGGAGGTTTACAGTTTGCTAGATAGTTTAGAACTTAAACTGACACTTCCAAACACTGATTCCTTTGATGAACTAAGCTCAGAATGCCCAAACAGACTCTAAATAGTGCTAAAAGTTAGCAGAAACGAGTCTGACTTTGATTGAAATGAATGGTTTGTACAAGATAGAAACTTCGGGTTGTCACAATATGCATAGGCATAGACATAAGCATATGCATTGGCATATGCATAGACATAGACATGGGCATAGGCATAGGCATAGGCATAGACATAGGCATCAGCATAGGTATAGGCATAGGCATAGGCATAAGCATAGGCATAGGCATAGGCATTGGCATAAGCATAGGCATAGGTATAAGCATAGGCATAGGCATAAGCATAGGCATAGGCATAGGCATATGCATAAGCATAGGCATAGGCATAGGCATAGGCATTGGTATAGGCATAGGCATAGGCATAGGCATAGGCATAGACATAGGCATAGGCATATGCATAGGCATAGGCATAGGCATAGGCATGGGCATATGCATGGGCATAGGCATAGGCATAATCATAGCCATAGCCATAGGCATAGGCATAATCATAGGCATAAGCATAAGCATAGGCATAGGTATAGGCATAGGCATAGGCATAGGCATAGGCATAGGCATAGGTATAGGCATTGGTATAGGCATAGGCGTAGGCATAGGCATTGGCATAGGCATATACATAGGTATAGGCATAGGCATAGGCATAGGCTTGGGCATAGGCATAGGCATGGGCATAGGCATGGGCATGTGCATGGGCATGGGCATGGGCATGAGCATGCGCATGGGCATGGGCATAGGCATAGGCATAGGCATAGGCATATGAATTGGCATTGGCATAGGCATAGACATAGGCATAGGCATAGGCATAGGCATTGGCATAGGCACAGGAATAGGCATCAGCATAGGCACAGGCATCGGCATAGGCATAGACATAGGAATGGGCATGGGCAAGGGCATGGGCATGGGCATGGGCATGGGCATGGGCATGGGCATGGGTATAGGCATGGGCATAGGCATAGGCAAAGGCATAGGCATAGGCATTGGAATAGGCACATGCATTGGCATAGGCATAGGCATAGGCATAGTCATAGGCATAGGCATAGGCATAAGCTTAGGCATATGCATATGCATTGTAACATCTCGACTCTCAGGTATAATAATTATATATTTATTTTTTGGGATTTAATGAGTGACTCAACTATTTGTATGCCCGACTCATCGAGTAGAGTCGGATTTGGTCACGTGGGTTTAATGACCAACTCAACAAGTTAGAGAGACGACTTGGCGAGTTGGCGCTGTGTGAGGAAACCCTAAATCTTCGGGTTTGTGACCTATTTAAAGGGCCTTAAGCCCTCATTTTTGCCTTACCAGCCACCCAACTACCCTGTGTGAAACCCTAATCACCTAGAGTAAGCTAAGAGAGAAAAGAGAGTTAATCTTGAGCATTTTTGTGATCTTTTGGAGGAGAAGTAGAGAGCATCAACGCTTGGATCAAGAGGAGGCTTTTGGATCCAGAGATTCCTCAGAGTTTTGCTTCAGTTGGAGGTAAAAAGATGCTAACTTGATCATTTCCTTATGAGATATTGGTTTAGGGAGTTTCTAGGGTTTTCTCCCATCTATCTTGTATCATTATGTCATTAGAGCATGGCTTGAGGTTGAAACCTCAGATTTGGAACTTAGGAGGCCTTGTGAGTCCAAAGACCCGAGCTTTATTGAGCTGGAGGCAAGCTCTTGTGAATCTAACCCTTGTGCGACCTTGTATTGGCATTATGAGCCTAATATGCCATGTATGCACGTAAAGCTTGCAACTTTACGTGATATTTTAGACTTAGGAAGATAGATCCGGAGTATGGGGTATCAGTTCTGCCTTTAAACGTCTGAATGAGAATTCAACTTAAGGGACTCGACGAGTCGATGAGCTGTCTCAACGAGTCTGTTGGAGTTTGTCCTGATGAGTCTGAACACGCTGTAACTCGGCGAGTTGACGGGTCAACTCGGCTAGTTGAGTTGGACTTTCATGAGGGTTCTGAGGAACCGAAGGTACTCGACGAGTCGCATAGATGCACTCGACGAGTTGGGTCAACATGGACTGTTGACTCGAGTGTTGACTTCTGTAGACTTTAAGGTTTGGTCAACTTGAGGGATGGAGGTCATGGAGGGGTAAAATGGTCTTTTACCCATCCCAAGAGTTAAAGAGGAACTAACATGAGTTAAATAGAGTTGTGATCTTTAAGTGTTAATTAGAGATGCTTATTAAATGTAGGCGGGGATTAGACTGTTCGAGGGATATTCAGTTTCCTTGCTTGCTTACGAGGTGAGTCTTCTCACTATACTTACCTAGTGTAGTAATCTATGTGTGACCAGAGGGTCTTATGTGCTTATATTGAGTATTGTGATATCCTGCATTATGTCTTTGTGATTTATGTTGTGTATTATTCTTAGCTTACTGAGTTAAGACCGGAGGGTCCACCCGAGTTGTGGGACCGGAGGGTCCCACTGAGACACATTGACCGGAGGGTCTTATCCGAGCATAGCCATGAGAGGCTAATGAGTTATGTATGGTATTTTGGGGAACTCACTAAGCTTCGTGCTTACCGTGTTATGTGTTATGTGTTTCAGGTACTTCTCAGGATCACGGGAAGGCGTCGACTTGATTGTACACATGAGGCAGAGTTATATTTTGAGGATCCAGGATTGTGTTTAAAACATTTTCTAAATATGTGTTTTTGAAACATTGTCATTTGGGGTTTTGCGAACTATGTTATGAGAATTACGTGATTTTTTTAAAATGAAAATTTTGTTTGAAAATTTACGGTGTTACATCCAGAGGCATAGCCATTGGCATAGGCATAGGCATAGGCATAAGCATAGGCATAAGCATAGGCATAGTCATAGGCATAGGCGTAGGCATTGGCATTGGCATAGGCATTGGCATAGGCATAGGCATAGGCATAGGCATACGCATAGGCATAGGCATATGCATAGGTATAGGCATGGGCATGGGCATGGGCATGGGAATAGGCATGGGCATGGGAAAAGGCATGGGCATGATAGGCATAGGCATAAATACGTTTTTTCAAAAATAACCTAGAAATAGGTTATTCTTAACGTCGACCTCCTCCGATGTCGAACCACCACCTCAACGTCTTAGATCAGTGCATTTTTGTGCTTCGTGCTCATGATTCTAGATTTGAGTTCTTCAGATCTGGTTTCGTCTTCTTATTGTCTAAATCTAGATCTGATTTATTTTGATATGGTTTCGTCTTCTTCTTTTCTAGATCTAGATCTGCGAAATTTGTTTGTTGGTTTCATCTTTAGATTTAGATCTATGCGATCTCCGGAGAACGACCACCTCTGTCTGCCATGTCTGGTGGCATGCTGACAGATCCGTGATTTTGACGACTTTTCTTGGCGCTTCTTGTTCAGATCTGATTAGATATGACAGTCTGATGGTTTTATGTTGTTTCTCATGGTGTTCATAGTCTAGATTTGTCCAGATTTGGTTAAATCTAACTGAATCTGAGTTTTAATAACTATAATCTCTTGTCACCAGTGTTAGTTTTGTGGTTTCGATCTGTCGACGGTGTTTCCTTACGAGACTGACAAGCTTCACAAGTTTTTTGTTCCAGATCTGGCGGATATTACAGGTAAAATCATTTTATTTCTTTTGTGTACATGTTTTTAGTATTTTCATTCATTTCTATTTTCCACAGCTTGTGAAAATGAGTTTTTAGTGTTATTTTGAGCAAATTCTTCCCAGTCATGCTCTAATGTGTTGGTTTACTTCATATCTTCGTTAATGTACTTTAGATCACTATTAGATATGGTAGTTTACTCTTAATTTGTCCAATTTTTTGTGGAGGTCTTAAAGTTTTAAGTTGTTGTTAGGTCATAAATTGTGGTTTATACTTTGCTTTTCATAGATATTAGAGTTCTCGGTGTAGGAACGAAAACAACATGTTTTCGGTGGTGTTTGGACCGAAATCACATGTGGTTTCGGTTAAGATTTTGGGTTTTGGGCTGAGCGTTTGTTATTTAGATCTAGGTATATATAGCCTATTATTAGGCATGTAAAGGGGTAGTTGTGTGATTCCTATCATCCAAGAACGTGTTCTAGAGAGAAACCGAGAGAAAACCAACTGTAATCTGAATCTTATGTACTAGACTATCATTGAATATAGTGTGCATTGAAGATTCATCTTGTGTTCTTGTTCCATATCACGTTTTGCATAATTCACTTGGTTGAGATTCCGCACCATCATAGTGAAATCGACTGATACATCACGAGTTTGGGTTTTACAATTGGTATCAGAGTTAAGGATTGGTATCAAGTGGGTTATTGCAAAATATTAAGAGTTTCTTGAAGTTTTTCATGGATTTTCGGGTGTTTTTTATTTATTTATGACAAAGTTTTTGCCATTGTTCTTCGTGTTCTTCATTATTTTAGGGAGTTTGATCGAGATTGGCCTTGAAAATTTGAAATTTTCGTGTTTTTGGCAAGTTGTGAGGAGCCTTCGGTCAAACCCTAAAAGTTCTCGGTGGCACACTTCGGACTTCGGTCTAAGGTTGCGAGTTCTCGGCGGCAGCAAGCGATTTCGGTTAGGGTTTGCGAGATCTTGGTCAGGTTCTCGGTTGCCCCTTCGTTGTCGGTCCGCAACTTTGTAGTTCTTGGTGGCGACCCTCGTTCTTGGTTAGGTCAAGCAGGTTCTTGGTGCGCCTTAAGTTTTTGGCCTCACATTCTCGGTCTAGTTCTCGGCCTCGCATTTTCGGCATGGCTTTCGGTTCGCTTCTTGGTCCACGTGTTCGGTTAAGCGGTTTCGGTGTGAGACTTTAGCCTCACATTTTCGTGTAACACCGTAAATTTTCAAACAATTTTTTTTAATTTTAAAATTTACAGAATTCTCATTAGCACAAACACCAAAAATGCCCACAATATCATGTTATCAAAAACACATGTTCAAAAATGGTTTATGACACAATCCAGGATCGTCCAAACACATCTCCAACTTGTGTATGTGTACAATCAACCCGGCGCCTTCCCGTGATCCTGAGAAGTACCTGAAACACATAACACAGTAAGCACAAAGCTTAGTGAGTTCCCGAAAATACCACACATATCACATTAGCCACTCGAGGCTGTAACTTAATATGACCCTCCGGTCAATGTTTCTCAATGGTGACCCTCCGGTCCCACAACTCGGGTGGACCCTCCGGTCCTAACTCAATAAGATCAATATAATACTCAGCATAATTCAAAAAGATATAATGCAAGATAACACAATACTCAAGTAAGCACATAAGGCCCTCCGGTCACACAAAGATTACCACTCTAGGTAAGTATAGTGAGAAGACTCACCTCGTAAGCAAGCAAGGAAACTGAATACCCCTCGAACAGTCTAACCCCCGCCTACATGTATTAAGCATCTATAATTAACACTTAAATATCACAACTCTAATTAAACTCATGATAGTTCCTCTTTAACTCCTGGGATGGGTAAAAGACCATTTTACCCCCCCCCCCCATGGTCCCCATAATCCTTGCCTTGACCAAACCCTAAAGTCAGCAGAAGTCAACACTCGAGTCAACTGTCCATGTTGACCTGACTCATCGAGTGCACCTATGTGACTCACCGAGTCCCTATTGTTCCTCAGAACATCGCGAAAACCCAACTTAACTTGTCGAGTTGTCTCATTAAATCACAGAGTTACCCTTGTCCAGACTCATCGGGGAAAACCCTAGCCGACTCGTTGAGTCAGCTCACTGACTAGGCAAGTCCAATCAGTCTCTATTCTCATTCAGACGTTTTAAGGTAGATGACCTACTCCAAACTCTAGATCTAGTCTCCTAACGCTCGAATGTCACGTAAAGCTTCGATCTTTACGTTCATGCATGGCATATTTGCTCCATAGTGCCAATACAAGCTCCAACAAGGGTTAGATGCACAAGATCTTGTCTCTAGCTCAATAAAGTTCGGGTCTTTGGACTCACAAGACCTCCTACAATCCAGATCTGAGGTTTCAACCCCAAATCATGCTCAAGGGACTCAATGACACAAAAAGGATGAGAGAAAACCCTAGAAACTCCTAAACCAAGATGTCATAAGGAAATGATCAAGTTAGCCTCTTTTTACCTCCCACTGAAGCAAAACCCTGATGAACCTGTAGATCCAAAGTCTCCTCTTGATCCAAGCTTTGATGCTCTCTACTTCTCCTTCAAAAGTGCACTAATAATCACAAGATTAGCTTCTCTCTCACTCTCTAGCTCAAGTGGACGATTAGGGTTTCTCTCAAGGATGTAAGGTGGCTGGTGAGGCAGAAATGAGGGCTTAAGGACCTTTAAATATGACCCAAACCTGGGGATTTAGGGTTTCATCACACAGCGCCAAGTCGGCGAGTCGGCTCTCTGACTTGTCGAGTCGGTTATTTAACCCACGTGACCAATCCAACCCTACTCGACGAGTCGGGCACACAAATCGTCGAGTCACTCATTACATCCCAAAAATATAATACCTGAGAGTTGGGATGTTACAATTCTCCCCCACTTGAATTAGATTTCGCCCTCGAAATCGTTCCTTGACAACATGTAGATCAAACCCAAAACCCGAGAAGCACCACCAAAAATCTTATATCATACAGCAACCTCCCTTCCAAGACACCCGAACCTAATCAGGAACTCTAAATCCCGAAACAGGACGGACCCCTCTGCCGGTGCGGTATCAGTTCTGACTCTCCAGAACCTAGAAGTTCTAGTGGTTTGTCTCCCTTCTAGACCGCCCATGCAAGATATCATCATGTTACTCGCTCATCGAATAACAGACCCTGATAGCACACTACCAACTCTGATTTTCTTGTTTCGATCGATGAAAACAAGCCGATGACCAGTAATTGGTTACCGATCACTCATGTAAGATATACCAATCGATCCAGATCGTAGCTCAAAAGGAACGGAAGGGTCACATCCCACCAAGGACCCACCGCCTGCACAGCTATCAGAACTCGTCTGGAAAATGAACCTCGGTACTCTGTCCTCAGACGAAAGAATATGATCAGGCCCGCTCGGAACTATCCTATGACATCTATAATCATAAGCCCCCGCTTCCTCTCAAATATCTCACCCAACACCGGGCACCAGGTCAGCTCTCGACCCAACAGTTGAACCTCCAAGGCTATCCTTGCACACTCACTAAAACGACTTACAGACTCCTTCTCACAATAGCTACCTCAACCCGTTATGACACCCAAAGTTACGAAGTTCGCTCCACCTCAAACGAATCACTACAACCTCATCTGAGGTCATCTCACCTCCAACCTCTATCTTCTACCACCTACTAGTTCCATGCGTCTTGTGGTCCTTCCCCAAACCAACGAACTGACCTACACAGGTCTAAAACATCAGATGGAAACCATTACCTCTCAAAAGGAACCCATCCGGAAATTCGGAACCACATTCTGCCTACACATTACACAAATATAGCGAAACTCAAACTCGGAAGTCCGATTCAACAGGAAAATTTGGAACCACGCATCTCTAATCTGAGACTCAACTCACGCCTCGTGATCTACAAATCTATGCGTACACCACTTCTCCAATCAGGATGTAACGATTCTCGACCATCATCGAGACTCCAGGCTCGCCCTTGGTCCAGCCTCCAGTTTCCCAAAGACTCAATTGGTAAGGCTACCTAAGCCTAAGAACTCCTCTGCGTCATGCTCTGACTAGTAAATACTACGGCGCCCTGTAGTTACAACATCCTTTCTTATTAACTAATGAGTGCTACGACTCCCCGTAGTCTTAAGACACTACCTCACTGACTCGTGAAAGCTACGACTCCCCGCAGGCTTACGACACTCTCTCATTGACTCATGAAAGCTACGGCTCCCCGCAGGCTTACGACACGCTCTCTCACTGACTCGTGAATGCTACGGCTCCCCGCAGGCTTACGACATGCTCTGTCACTGACTCATGAATGTTACGGCTCCCCGCAGGCTTACGACACACTCTCTCACTCGCCGTGGGCTCACCCTACGGTTTTTCCCTGACAGTCCCAGGTGATTACTTCCACTCGGATCCATTCGCTCTCTTATCACCCCGCAATCTCATCCTCGAGTCATCACCCCACTGAGCCCACTAGCTCATGCTCTGCGGTCCAATCATAGATAGGTACACACACCCACCCAAATTAAACATCTGTACTCCTGACGACAGTCGCCACAACAAGACACTTTCTCCTGCTACAATTCACATTCTTGGATAATCCCGTCCGATGACAATTAGCTGAAGGGATCCCCACTTGAACAATGGTCACTCGGTACTCCACTTGCCATCTCACAAACTCAAGTGTCAAAATAGTCCAAAAATTTAGGGCGTTATACTCGGATACACCGGTACACCATCACAGAACCTCATGATGTCTTGCCTCAACCACTAATCTTCCACTCACGACATCATACTCGGATACCGCAATACACCCTCTCAGAATCTCACAATGTCTTGCCTTAACCACTGATCTTCCACTCGCAAAACTCGTGACCTAGAAATACTCTAACTCACAACTTGAAACACAGAGGAATCGTCAATGACTAAGAACGGGTTGACGATAATCCGAAACCCCATCCTCTACTGCTCAAAACCCATGCGAGAATACTCATACCGACTATGGAGTTGGTTGCCAAAAGAACTGCTGCCCTTCCGGGAGTGCATATAACAACCCATACATCGAACCAGAATTCTCAACAGTCGAAACTGGACCTCAACGAGCCAACCACCTCGAAATTAACCACTACAACAGAACACGAAGAGTTCCTAACCACAATAAGGTCTCTGGCCAACTGCTACTCGCTGCGGATACACTCATCCTTTCCTGAACACGTGCAACATGCATCATCTCGCTCTTCCCTCACCTCATCCACCAATAACCCAAGTATCATGTGTCCGCACCGCAGATCTCCATAACCAGTTCTCTAACCGCCCTTGAAGAGCTTGCTGATTCCTCTCAATAGAATACCCAGTTCTCCCCCACTCAGGGTTCGAACCATCACCAATTGGCATACCAACAGTCTATTCCATAGACTGTTTCACCAGATACATCACACTTGACTCTTGAAATCGTACAATGTAACACTCGATGATATTCACGATAGAGACCAAGCAACTCCAAATATCCCAAATCACACATGAAATCCTCAGAACCCTCCCAACGTGACTGCCTCTAGTCATCCCAAAATCTGATACCGACACACCGCCGGATATCCCAACTGTCCTGAACTAGTCACGACTCTCAATCTGGAAGCAATGCACTATCACACATCGTGTCTCCGATCCCTCAACCAACATTCCATTGTATGGATCATCATAGAAACAAGAGACCTCACTCTCATAGTCGATACACAATGTAGGCAACGAGGGCCACCGCCTCGGTATACTCCTCTTGATCCCTTGAATATGCTGCTAAAAAGTATGCCTTACTCGACCAAGGCATCTCCTTGTCCTCATCCATCTCAGTCGCCACCAATGACTTTTTCATGGTATAAGAAATACCTCGCAGCAACATATCACAATTACTCTGGTGAAAACATCGCAACTATATGATACCCCACGAAATTACCTCCAAACTCTGGAACCGAAAACTCGTTATCTCGTTCGCTCCACACGAGAAGCGGAAATAGTGTAATCTTCGTCACAGGATGTGACATCTCAACCATCGGTCGAACACTCAACCCAGACCGGAATTCTCCTCAGCGCATCACCCCCCCTTTTCCTCAAGTCCTGCGACTCCAACTGGCAGCCCACCAGTCAACTCTTCGGTATCTAAGCTCAATTCCCACACAAGGTACACTTCATAGAAGCTCAATCGACATGGCCCTCTAGCCCCACAGTTTACCATATCCTCTCTCAATCCGAACACCCATCGTCAGATTACTGGTAAAGATGAAAATACCCTCTGCTACAAATCATGGGACCCAAACCATGTTATCTCCCCTTAACCTGCTATTTAGAACCTCTGGGATTCTCCCTGCTTCGAGTATGGGTTCTCAGCTTTCAGTAGTACAGGCCCATACTACCTGCCACATCTACCCACACTTTCCACACGGATCGTCTCAGATTTCCTAAGTAGCTGCTCAACCTTCTCGATCACCAATCCCGTTACACATAGTCGCTCTCCTGCGAATAATCTCCTCTATCAATGTACTCATCTGACTAAAGTCACTCCCCAGACTCTTCCTAGGTTCTCACACTTCTTTGCCATCAGCTGCTGAAGAACTCCTCATGATGCCAGCCATCTACCTCTTGAATATCGTCATATTTACTCGGTAGCTGACTCCCATCATCAAGAGTTCCACAAAGCACAAAGCAAGTAGCATTCGGGCATCGAATAACCTCCACCAGCACGTAAAACCACTCTGGCATATAACTCCTCTCGTTGTATCCACAACTCAAAAGGCATCACCGACTTAGGCAACCCCACCCCTCGTGGCATCTAACTACCCTCTCAGTAGATTCCTCCAAAAGCACATCTAGGTATCTCTCCTAGATTACTCCACTACTCAAAGCTCTCTCTCTCTCTAAAAGATTCCTGCTAGATACTCCTACTCAGCACACACTCAAGGCACATAACAGATAACAACAACTCCTAGGCTAAGGCATCACATATCAGGAAACTCTGGCCCTAAAATATGAAATACCTAGCCTATCCTCTAGCATGCATGACTAATATCTCATAAATATCTCATAACACAAATAAGTATGGGTATTTTGGGAAATCACCGTTCGGGCTCTGGCTGATTGTACACACTGCTCCAACTCGTTTTCTCTTAAAAACTCTTTCTCATTTTAGAAAAATCATTTCTTTTGAAATTCTTTTTTCTCAAATCCTCAGTTTGAGTTCAGACATACCCGAAGGTACACCCGAATCCCTCAAACCAAGGCTCTGATACCAACTTGTAACACCGTAAATTTTCAAACAATTTTTTTCATTTTAAAATTTATAGAATTCTCATTAGCACAAACACCAAAAATCTCCACAATATCAAGTTATCAAAAACACATGTTCAAAAATGGTTTATGACACAATCCAGGATCCTCCAAACACATCTCCAACTCGTGTATGTATACAATCAAGCCGATGCCTTCCCGTGATCCTGGGAAGTACCTGAAACACATAACACATAACACGGTAAGCACGAAGCTTAGTGACTTCCCCAAAATACCACACATATCACATTAGCCACACGAGCCTGTAACTCAATAGGACCCTCCGATCAATGTGTCTCAGTGATGACCATCCGGTCCCACAACTCGGGTGGACCCTCCGGTCCTATCTCAATAAGCTGAATATAATACTCAGCATAAATCACAAAGATATGATGAAAGATAACACAATACTCAAGTAAGCACATAAGACCCTCCGGTCACAAAGATTACCACTCTAAGTAAGTATAGTGAGAAGACTCACCTCGTAAGCAAGCAAGGAAACTGAATACCCCTCGAACAGTGTAACCCCCACCTACATGGAATAAGCATCTCTAATTAACACTTAAAGATCACAAATCTAAATAAACTCATGATAGTCCCTCTTTAACTCCTGGGATGGGTAAAAGACCATTTTACCCCTCCATGGTCCCCATAATCCCTGCCTTGACCAAACCCTAAAGTCAACAGAAGTCAACACTCGAGTCAACTGTCCATGTTGACCTGACTCGCCGAGTGCACCTATGTGACTCGCCGAGTCCCCATTGCTCCTCAGAACATCGCGAAAGCCGAACTTAACTCGTCGAGTTACCCTTGTCCAGACTCATCGGGGAAAACCCTAGCTGACTCGTCGAGTCAGCTCACTGACTCGGCGAGTCCATTCAGTCTGTATTCTCATTCAGATGTTTTAAGGCACATCCACTACTCCGAACTCTAGATCTAGTCTCCTAAGGCTCGAATGTCACGTAAAGCTTCGATCTTTACGTCCATGCATGGCATATTTGCTCTATTGTGCCAATACAAGCTCCAACAAGGGTTAGATGCACAAGATCTTGTCTCTAGCTCAATAAAGTTCAGGTCTTTGGACTCACAAGACCTCCCAAAATCTAGATCTGAGGTTTCAACCCCAAATCATGCTCAAGGGACTCAATGGCACAAAAAGGATGGGAGAAAACCCTAGAAACTCCTTAAACCAAGATCTTGTAAGGAAATGATCAAGTTAGTATCTTTTTACCTCCAACTGAAGCAAAACCTTGATGAACCTCTAGATCCAAAGCCTCCTCTTGATCCAAGCTTTGATGCTCTCCACTTCTCCTTCAAAAGTGCACTAATAATCACAAGATTAGCTTCTCTCTCACTCTCTAGCTCAAGTGGACGATTAGGGTTTCTCTCAAGGATGTAAGGTGGATGGTGAGGTGGAAATGAGGGCTTAATGCCCTTTAAATAGGACACAAACCTGGGGATTCAGGGTTTCCTCACACAACGCCAACTCGGCGAGTCGACTCTCTGACTCGTCGAGTCGGTCATTAAACCTACATGACCAATCCAACCCTACTCGATGAGTCGGGCACACAACTCGTCGAGTCACTCATTACATCCCAAAAATATAATACCTGAGAGTCGGGATGTTACATTTCGGTTGTATTTTCGGATTTTCAAGATTTCGGCTAAGGACTCAGTCTAGAAGCCTAGTTTTCGGTCCTAGAAGCCACGTATTTGGTCCAACAACCTCGTTTTCAGTCTAGAAATTTTTGTTCTCGGTCTAGAAGCCTTGTTCTCGGTCAAGGTTATTCTTTGGAAAAAGAGTTTGACTTTTAAGGTTTCAAGTCAAAGGGCGTTTTTCTTGGCTTCACAATCAGATCTATTTTTTGGTAAATTATTCTTTTTGGTGAGTAATGAGCTCTTCAATCACCAAGGTAAGTGAAACCTCATGGTCTCAATCCTGTGAAGACAAAATAAATAAATACCGTGAACATAATGAGTTATTAATTAGGGAAATTGAGGACCTCAAATATGAAGGATATACTCTCAGAAAGGCCCAAAAGCCGTTAAAAGAAAAATTAGAGGCCCAAACCAAAGACCTAAAAAGAATTAAGGAGGAATACAACATTAAATGTGAACATTATGATTATGCTCAAGAAAAGATTGCCAGTCTAACTGCTGAGCTGGACAAATTGAAAATTAAGTTTGAAAATGCAGATTTTAATTTTAAGAAATTTGATGTGTCAAGTAAGAAAATTGAAACAATGATTGAAAAACAACTTACATGGAATGAAAAAAAGGGTCTAGGGTATGATTGTGTTCCTCCTCCATTTAATGATAACTACACTTTTACTCCTTTAACTGAGGAAGAAGTGGCAAGGGAAGCACACCTACAATATGGAAAACCCGTTGTAGTTGAGACAGTAAACGATGATAATGTGAACGATTCTAATGCTTCTACTTCATGTGCAGATAAGCTCACTGTGCAAGATGGGGATGAGCAGAACCATAATAATTCTAGTTCTGCTAGAAATGATTTAAAATATTATGATGATGATACTCCCACTATTGAAAAATTAAAGCCACAAAAATCTGTTAAACAGTCTAGTAAATGTTCATGTGCTTGTTCCTGTGGAAGTCCCTTGAAACAAACTTCATTTGGACAACGACCAAGTCACAACCTTATTTATATGAAAAGACAGACTTGTTTTAACTGTGGGATACCTGGGCACATTGCTAGAAATTGCCCCACATCGTTCGTATGTTCATTACTACAAACAAGGTTGGCAGAACGTGCCAATAGGGAGATCTTTCAAAAGAAACACTTCGAGGTCACGTTCACGCAATGGTGACTGGAATGCAAAAAGGGCTAAGAATCAATCTCCCAAGGACAAGAAGGGAATGTCTGGCTAGAAGTTAAATTCAAGAGATGGTTCAGTCAAACCAAGATAAGTTAGGTCGACGTCATCTCGGCAGTCGGTTTCAAGTTCTAAAACGAGTGCTGAGGCATCCATCCGATCAAACAAGAAATGGGTTAAACCAGACTACAGACGGGTACCAAGAGTTCACACTCCTAAATCATCTAATAGTTCTAACATTTCTTCGTCTTCTGTGTCTGATAAACAGGATATGTCATGGGAAATAGTATCTTTTGTAGATAGTAATGGTAGACCCAGCGTCAAAATGGACTGGGTTCCAAAGACAAACTAATCCCGCACTCTGTGTCGGAGCAGCTATGGAGGAATATCACCAGACTTCGGTATGTTGATAGTGGTTGTTCTAGGCACATGACAGGAGACAACTCTCAACTACACAACATTCAGAACTTTAACTGAGCGTATGTGTCCTTTGCGGAAAGGAAGAAAGAAAGAATCACAAATGGGGATCGTATTTAACGGCGTGTTGAATCTTGAATTTATCAACTTCGTTCCAGAATTGAAACACAGCTGAGGCTGAATACGCTGCTGCATCTGCTTGCTGTTCTCAGGTCATCTGGATGCAACTTCAGTTGCTGAATTATGGTTTGAATTCTCTCAACCCTTCTGAGTTTTTCGCAAAAATAATTCGTTTTAAAGACTAACTTTTTATTTGTTTAAATTTGCGTATTTATTTTATTTCCTTTCTTCCCCATGCACAAAATTAGGGGAGAAATCAAAAAAATACAAAAACAAATTATAAAATTAAAATAAAAAATATGTCTTCTTTCATAAGTACTCTTGGGAAGTGATATGAAGTTTAGTGTAAAAGGACAATCTGAAATACGTGTAATGCATTGAAACTAAATTTCTTAGACTCTGTGTTCAATGTGCTGGTAGGCATGAAGGATTCAAAATGAAAGGACTCAACACTGTTGACAATGAAAGGACTTGGCAATGTTAACTCATTTGGACTTAGATAGTTACATTTGGACTGACCATACGACGCTTGGATAGATTGAGCAGTGAGATAAACAGGGGAGCCTACGAGATACATTAAAGTTACTTATCATCTAGAACTGTTCCTCAACACTTCTTCGACGTACGGACTTATGTCCTTAATTCTGGTGCTGATAGGGTGACTGGGGGGGGGGGGGGGTTCTGATAAAGTAGGTCAGTGTGAAATTGTTCTTCTTTCTTATCTATCTATGTCAGTCATATGTTGCCCCCTTTGCGTGATTGGAAGAGATCCGAGCTGGGACGCAACATATGCACCTCTATTTCTATACATCTCTCTATCTATCTATGTCAGTCATATGTTGTCCCCTCTGTGTGATTGGAAGAGATCCGACCTGGGATACATCATATGCACCTTTCTATCTCTCTAACCCTCTATCTATGTTAGTCATATGTTATCCCTCTACGTGATTGGAATAGATCCGACCTGGGATACAACATATTCACCTCTATGTCTATCTTCTCCCTTAAATAATTGAACACTCACCTAAAGTAAAGAGTTATTTGGAATTCCTTGATTACTGGGGTATGTCGTGAAGTGGGGAACACATTCTAGTGCGCTTAAAATTGAATTGATCTATAACTAAAGGTTGACTGTAGATCTCGCTGTTGAATTTAAGTAGACAATAATATCCTTGGTCGTCGTCAGCAAAATGGTCAATTTAGGAATATAATTGCAACGTCTTGTCACTTATAATCTGTCCAACTTGCAAATATCCTTTGTGTTTAAGTGAACCACAATATTGGTGATTGACCAGAGCTACTCTTGCAGGTGTGTGCTGATAAAAGATATTAAATTGCTTGACAACTTTTGATCCCAAAAGTTTCTGTTTTGTACATTTTGTATTTTTTTTTTGTTAAATTTGTTCATATTTTTCCTCCATGCACAAATTTAGGGGGAGAATTAAAAAAAACAAAAAATTCATAAAAATCAAAAATCCAAAAAATATAAAAAAAATATGTTTATTTCTGTTTTTATTTCTTTTACAGAAAAATAAAAAAAAAATCCAAAAATATTGTTTTTGAGCGTATTTTAATTTTATTTTTATTCTTAGTTGTTTTATTGTGTGCTAAGTTTATTTTTATATTTTATTTTTATCTCAAAATTTCATTTGTCTTGAAAAGCGAATTCCATAGGAAGAAGATACTCAAGGAGAATTCAAAAGAAGAAGAGACTCAAGGAGACTGTATCGGAATTTTCTAATCAAGGAGAAGAAACGTGGAAAGGAGTTGTCGGTGATTACACTTCACACTACTTTCACAAGGAATTGAAGGCTTGAAACTGTACTAAATGTCTGTTAGGCAGTTTCTTTCTAAGAACTGTCGTATTTAAAGAATTGAAAGTCTGGAACTATACAAAGTCTGCGAGTAGTCTCAAATGTAAAACTGCGAAGACTCAAATGTATTCTCGGATACATTCTTCACAGGTAAGGAATTAACGGTTATTGGCACCAAGGCGATACACCTCGCAAGGCACGATTATCGTTGAACGTCTCGCCAAGGACCAAGTTAACTTGTTGACTTGAAAAACTGTATTGGGATCTTTGATCAATGATATGTAGGGGCTAACATCAAAAATAGCCACGAGTAGTTCTCCGATACTTAACAAATCGCAGTGCGTTCCTCCGTGTTCACACAGATACTGCGAGTAGTCTTCTTCTGAGCCAAGGTTGGGTCCCTGAACAACTGTGGTCAGAAGGGTCTTTATGATTCTGTGATCCACAGGGATTTTTTTAGTCATGGTTACTTTCAAGACGCATCTGTGATCGACAAAGACCACTCATTCGAAGGAACAACAAGTGAAGATTATTTTTCAACATACAATGTTTCAATCCCAAAAGCAAGGTGAAGCTGTATTTGAAGTTATGTGACAAATTGCATTGAAGCCTCCTCAATCAATTTGCTGCTATCTGTGAACCTGCTGAAGTGATCCAGAAGAATCGGTCTTTCTGTCATTATATCTGAAGTATTTCAAAGCTGAAAGTGCTGATTTTAAAGAACCTTTACAAGACGCCTCTACACCCAATGTGTGTTTCAAGTCAAATTCCTAAAAGGAAGTCCGGTTGTTCAAGATGAAATCATTCATGCATAAATTCATATGTTCATCTTGAAGTTGTGAAGAAATCGAAGATTAAAGCTAAAAGTCAAGATCAAAGAGACGATTGAAGAGAAAAGAAAGTTATAAACCAAGAGGGAGATTGTTAGGTCATAAATTGTGGTTTATACTTTGTTTTTCATAGATATTAGAGTTCTCGGTCTAGGACCGAAAACAACTTGTTTTCGGTGGTGTTTGGACCGAAATTACATGTGGTTTCGGTTAAGCTTTTGGGTTTTTGGCTGGGCCTTTGTTATTTAGGTCTAGGTATATATAGCCTATTATTAGGCGTGTAGAGGGGTAGTTGTGTGATTCTTATCAGCCAAGAACGTGTTCTAGAGAGAAACAGAGAGAAAACCAAGTGTAATCCGAATCTTATGTACTAGACTATCATTGAATATAGTGTGCATTGAAGATTCATCTTGTGTTCTTGTTCCATATAACGTTTTGCATCATTCACTTGATTGGGATTCCGCATCATCATAGTGAAATCGATTGAGACATCACGAGTTTGGGTTTTACAGTTGTGAATACATTATTTTACTACATATCTTATGTGTATATCTTCTCGTTCTTAAACTTCAACTATATGAATTTTGTGATTAAACTGTATTACGCTATGAATAGACAGTATTAAGTTGTGAATCGCCTATATTAAGTTGTGAACCGTATATGGATTTTATGTTAAAATATGATTTTTGTGTTTTAAACTGTGAATTGACAGCATTGAGTTGTGATATTCCTATTTAAACTGTAACTACCATATTATGTGTGAATTTTGTATATTAAACTTTGAATTTATTGTATTAAGTTATGAATTTTGTTTATTAAACTGTGAACCGAATGTATTAAGAGTTTTAAGTTGATAACATGGTTGTGAATTTATACTTTTTGCGCACTAAACTGTGAACTTATTGTAATAAGTTGTGAATTTTATATATTAAGCTATGATTTTTATGTTAAAACTGTAAATTAATTGCATTAACCTATGAATTTTCTATTTAAACTGTTAATTGACTATATTAAGTTGTGAATTTTTTGTATTAAAATGTGATTTTTGTGTTTAAAAATGTGAATTAACTGCATTATGTTGTGAATTTTTTGTTTAAACAGCGAATTGACTGTATTAAGCAGTGACTTAATGAATTTGATGTTCAAATATGATATTATTAATGTGTGAATGTTTTTGTATTAGTTTTTTTTGTGAATATATTAATTTTTTGTCTTGTATAAATACGTAAGAATACATTAATTTTTTCTGTTTAAACAGTGAATTGACTATATTAAGCAGCGACTTAATGAATTTTATGTTAAAATAGAAATTATTTATGTATGAATGTTTTTGTATTAGTTTTTGTGAATATATTAATTTTTTGCCTTGTATAAATATGTAAGAATACATTAGTTTTTATAAATATTTTGCATTAAACTCATAATAAGTAAATTAATTGGTTTATTAAATTGTGAATATAGTATTTAAGCTATCAATTACTGATTTTATATACAGATCTGATTTTGAAGGAACAATGATTGTGATGGTGATTGTAACACCCCGATTTCTTGGATGTGGAAACTTGAGGATTTAGTACAAGTTGAAGGGCCTACTCGACGAGTTGGTTGGCCCCAAGTCGTCGTGTAGGAATTTATCAGGACGCGTGGGTTATGAAGCCTACTCATCGAGTTGGAGGGATGGACTCGAAGAGTTGAGGCTATGTGATGAAACCCTAATTTCTCAGATGTGCAGCCTATTTAAAGGACCTTAAGTCCTTTACCCCACCTCCCTTACCACCTTCCATGTCCAGAGAGTAACCCTAGCAAGCTAAGTGTGTGTGTGAGGCCAAAAGTGTGTTTTTGGAGCATTCCTTGAAGAGGCTTGAGGACCTACAGGCTTGGAACGAGGGAAAGCTTGTAGATCCAGCATCTACATCGTGTTGGAATCCAGTGGGAGGTAAAAAGTCTCTACCTTAGCTTTCCATTCCTTAGATCTCTTCTTATGTGAGTTTATGCGCTTTTGGTGCAAAATGAGGGCCATTCTCGAGGTAAGCTTGCCCAGAGGGTATGAGTTTCAAATCTGGACTTCTCTAGGTCCCATGTGCATAAAGCTTCAAGCTTTATGAAGCTTTGACCCGTCTTCAACTCCTAAACCCTTTCTTGAGCTTAGTTTTGGGTGATTTAGCCTTGGGAGGCCTTGCGTGATCGTAAAGTTAGCAACTTTACGTGGTAACTCCATCCTAGGAGGTTGGATCTGGAGTTTGAAGCATTGGAATCGACTGGAATGAGTGTAATGAGAAAGGGGCTGAGGAACTCGACGAGTTGGGCATCCAACTCGACGAGTTGAGTTGGGTTTTCCCGTTTCTGGTTTCAGAGTGAACTCGATAAGTTGATGAGACAACTTGATGAGTGGTTAGGGTTTTCCCCAGTCTTCTGGACTCTGCATGGACTCGACGAGTTGGCTAGCAACTCGGCGAGTTGACTCGGGTTTTCGTGATTTCTAATGTGACATCCCCTAATTTCTCGGCCAGAAAAGACCGATTTAATTTATGCTTTTTAAAATAAAATCAGAGAAATCCTTTTAAAAGATGTTGCGGAATTGGTCCCCAAAACAAAACATGATAAAAGTTTATCAAAACCTTTCTTTAAGAAGTATATAATTTCATTTCATCTCAAAACCTCGGGATGTCATGTTCCGATACAGATCAAAAGCATAAACAAGACATTATAAGCCTTACAACAGTTATTTACAACTACTGGCCTATAATCCAAAAATCTCTCATCATCCTCCGACTATGCTCGGGGTCCACTACCTGTAACATAAAAAGCTGAGTGGGTCAGGCTTGGGAGCCTGGTGAGCATATAGGGTTTTCAACCCACAATAATAATAAACTTATTAAGTTCACCAATCAACAATAACCCTGATTACCCATTCCCGTTATCCTCACTTTACGTCCCTAAACACCTATCACAAGGGACCTAGCGTAAGGAATATCATCGGGATGGACACCACTGCTAAGGGGTCTCCTCAGCCATACATGTCCTAAAGGCAACCATGAGGGGGATGGAGTACGCCAATGAACATTTAGTTCATCAACACCTACAAGTTGCGAACCTGCTAGTGTGCCACTGGACTGTCTAGAAAGGTCTGTGGTCGTCATCTATACTCCGCTAGACGACAACAACAACAACAACACCACCACCACCAACAACATCGAGGCCTCTCACCATTTTAACACACATCGACTATTTTGTCTACCCATGTTCTACCCAACATATTTTTAGATAAAATACATATACAGTTTAAAACTTGTATAAAACATCTGTTCAACAGTCACCTCAAATAAACACTTAATATAATTACACATAGCATGTATTTTATAGAAAATACTTCATATCTAGGTGTAAGATGAAAGTGAATACACACTCACTTGATTTGATGATAATCGGGCATCACTTCGTTTCTTAGAACGATCGTTTCTAATAAAACTGGGAGTTTTATTGAGAAACCGGGCTCTGCGAGGGTCGGGCTTCAAAACCGAAAAGATAAATATCTCGGGCTTCTCGGGCACTTCGGGACGTGTTTTGGGTGTTTAGTATGATACCGGGGCTTTGGGGGAAGTTAGAATGAAAGAAATATGAGTTTAGGGGTGAAAAATGTCACTTTTCCAAAATATACACGGGAGGTCTCGCACCCTTCTATTTATAGGGGCGAGGGTCTTGATCCAAGGGCTGAGAAGCCTCCACGCGTCAGCAGATCTGGAGCGAGGTCAGGTGGGTTGCGCATGCGAGGGTCCTACTGGCAGCTTCTAAGTGGACCGAGGTCTAGGGTCCGAGGAGGGGGGGCACCTGCGAGGCTCGGACAGGCGAGAAAGGGGCACGCGTCGGACACCCATTGGACCGCGGCTTCGGATGCGGGGGCAGGCGACACGTCTCGGATGACTCAGCAGGTTTCGGACACGTGGCACATTTTGAGCGAGGGTGACGTGGCCGAAGTCCACCTTGCGAAATTTCTCGGATTTTGCAATTTTTCTCGATTTTTGTGCCAAAACTTCTAAAATCCATAACTTTCGCATACGGGCTCCGTTTCTGACGTTCTTTATATGCACTCGTAGGTAAAATTACGCTCTACAACTTTCGTTTAGACTTCGTCGGCTAATTTTGAATTTAATTTTTATATTATTATTTTTAACAGACCGGGATAGGAAATCCGTTAAAAATTCATAACTTCTTCATCCGACGTCGGTTTTCGTCTGTCTTTTTACCGTAGTGCTACTATTGACGAGACCTTCGATTCTCGTTTAGGTCGTGTCGGTTAAAAATCACTCGATCTAAAATTTGAGTTTTTAGCTGTCTACTGCTAAGCTGAAACTTAGAAAAATCATAACTTCCTCATACAAAGTCAAATTTGGGCGTTCTTTTTATACATACTCTCGGTATAATGAACACTACAACTTTCGTTTAGATCACTAAGGCTAAAAAGTAGTTCATCAAAAACTCACTTTTTACGACATTCGGCACCGTGTCGGTTTTGTCGCGAAACTTCGACAGGTCATAACTTGTTCGTTATAACTCGGATTTTGGTATTCTTTATATATCTGTAATCCTTGTCACGACCACTACAACTTTCTTAATAGATATCGACTTTATCTAATATTTTCGACGCTCATTTTTATTCTTAATTAATTAAATCCTAGTAATTAAGCATAAAACACATAAAACACATAATATTCACATAATTCCTTTTTATTTCTTCAAAATGAGTTACAAAGGTTAACTTAGACTATCACATCAATATTAATGCCTAGCCTAGAAACACGGGCATTACAATTCTCTCCCCCTTAGGATGATTCCGTCCCCGGAATCACACATCAACAAACAACTGCGGGTAACGACTCATCATGTCACTCTCCGTTTCCCAGGTGAGATTTGGCCCATTCGTATGTTTCCAGCGCACAAGCACTAAATCGACCATCTTGCGTCGCAACTTCTTAGTCTTACGGTCAACGGTTGCCTCAGGTTCTTCAATCAACCTCTTGTTTTCATCCAACCTTAATTCAGAAATGGGAATTATGTCGGGCACATCTCCCGTGAACTTTCTCAAATAACACACATGAAAGGTGTTATGAATACCCTCCAGTTCTTCCGATAATTTTAGCTTGTAAGCTTGATTCCCGATCCTCTGAAGAACTTTAAATGGTCCAATAAACCTTGGACTCAATTTTCCCCTTTTACCAAATCTTATAAGTCCCTTCCACGGTGAGACTTTAAGTAAAACCGAATCTCCAACTTCGAAGGATATCGGTTGTCTTTTCTTGTCAGCATAACTCTTTTGTCGATCTTGAGCTGCTAACATCCTTTCCCTAATTACTTTCAACTTTTCAGCAGTCTGATGGACTATTTCAGGTCCCATAAACTGCTTTTCCCCAGCTTCCAGCCAACATGACGGCGTTCGACA
Source organism: Lactuca virosa (assembly GCF_052849685.1). NCBI lineage: Eukaryota > Viridiplantae > Streptophyta > Magnoliopsida > Asterales > Asteraceae > Lactuca > Lactuca virosa. Next base: position 289,152,295 of record NC_136432.1, on the reverse strand, counting down.
CTTTTCCCCATACAAAGCGTGATAAGGTGCCATCTTGATGCTTGAGTGGAAACTATTATTATAGAAAAATTCTACTAGAGGTAAGTGTTCATCCCAGTTACCTTGGAATTCTAGGGTGCATGCTCTCAGCATATCCTCCAACATTTGAATTGTTCGTTCGCTCTGACCATCAGTTTGCGGATGGTAAGCTGTACTCAAACACAACTTGGTACCCAATTCCTCTTGTAGACTCCTCCAAAACCTTGAGGTAAAACGGCTGTCACGATCGGATACAATCATTAACGAAACACCGTGAAGCCTCACAATTTCCTTCACGTAAGAATTCGCAAGTTTATCCATAGACCATTTCTCGTTGGTTGCTATGAAGTGCGCACTCTTAGTGAAGCGATCAACGACCACCCAAATCATGTCGTGACCGTTCCTTGTTCTGGGTAGTTTAGTCACAAAATCCATGGTGATGTCTTCCCATTTACCCATGGGTACAGGTAAAGGTTCTAAACTCCTATATGGTTTCTGATGTTGTGCCTTAACCCTAGCACAAGTTACACACTCGGCCACATACTTAGCAACATCGAGCTTCATCGTCGGCCACCAGTAATAGGGTTTTAGATCCCTATACATTTTTCTACTGCCGGGATGAATTGAGTACATGGTCTTGTGAGCTTTCTCCATCAGAAGATCTCTTACTCCTCCCGTCTTAGGTACCCAAATCCTATCTTTGAATACCTTCAGTCCTTGACCGTTTGTATCAAACACCAATGTTTTACCCAAACGTTCCTCCTTCCGATCATTTTTCTCTAAAGCTTCCTCCTGAGCTTTCTTTATACTTTCCACAATTGTCGAGACAACTTCAATTCTCAACGCTCTTGGCCTTTTCTTTTCAAGATTTACCTTCCGACTGAGAGCATCAGCAACAACGTTTGCTTTACCAGGGTGGTAAAGTATCTCACAGTCGTAGTCCTTGAGTAATTCTAGCCAGCGCCGTTGCCTCACGTTCAATTCTTTCTGATTAAAGAGATATTGAAGACTCTTATGATCAGTGAAAAGTTTGCATTTAGTACCATAAAGATAGTGCCTCCATATCTTTAAGTCGAATACTACCGCTGCCAACTCTAGATCATGAGTGGGGTAGTTCTTTTCATGCTCTTTCAATTGCCTCGATGCATACGCTATCACTTTATCCCTTTGGGTCAGAACACATCCTAACCCAACTCCAGAGGCATCACTATAAACTGCGAAGTCATCAACTCCTTCAGGTAACAATATAATCAGTGCTTCACACAATCTCTTCTTCAACTTCTCAAAGGCTTCATTATTCTTCTCATTCCAAGTATAAGTAGCTCCTTTGTGGGTCAAAGCTATTAATGGAGTAGCAATCGAAGAAAAGCCTTGGATAAATCGGCGATAATATCCGGCTAATCCTAAAAAGCTTCGAATCTCCGTAGGACTTTTTGGTTGTTCCCACTTCATTACAGCTTCAATCTTTGCTGGGTCAACCATTATTCATTCTTGGTTAACCACGTGACCTAAAAATTGGACTTCTAGAATCCAAAATTCACATTTGGAGAACTTTGCATACAACTTCTCCTTTTTCTGAACTTCTAGCACTTCACGCAGATGCTTGTCATGCTCCTGCTTGCTTTTCGAATAAATCAAGATATCATATATGAATACTATCACGGATTTATCAAGGTATGGTTTACAAACCCTGTTCATCAAATCCATGAAAGTTGTTGGGGCATTGGTTAGTCCGAACGACATAACCAAAAATTCATAGTGTCCATATCTTGTTTTGAACACAGTCTTTTCGATATCTTGCTCTCTCACCTTTAGTTGATGGTATCCTGACCTAAGATCGATCTTCAAGAAATAGCTCGAACCTTGCAACTGATCGAACAGGTCATCGATCCTCGGCAACGGGTACTTGTTCTTAATTGTCGCTTTATTCAGCTCTCTGTAATCGATGCACATTCTCATGCTCCCGTCTTTCTTCTTTACAAATAACACCGGGGCTCCCCAGGGTGATGAACTAGGTCGAATAAAACCTTTGTCTAATAACTCCTGAAGTTGTGTCATAAGTTCTTTCATCTCTGTTGGTGCTAATCGATACGGTGCTTTTGCCATCGGCGTCGTTCCTGGTAACAAGTCGATACGAAATTCTACTTGTCGATCAGGGGGCAATCTGGGAAGATCTTCGGGAAAGACTTCCGGATAGTCACACACCACCGGAATATTCTGCACCTCCTTCTTTTCCTTCTTAGCATCGATCACAAACGCTAGATATGATGTACATCCCTTGGCCAAACACTTTCTAGCTTTCATTAGGGAAATGATTCCAGAGTTTACTCTGCGTTTGTCTCCATACACCATAAACGACTCTTTCCCTGGCGGGCTTACTTTTACTATCTTCTTCCTACACAATATTTCGGCATCATTGGCGCTAAGCCAATCCATTCCTAAAACTATGTCGAATCCATTTAATTCGATAGGCAATAATTCCTCGTGGAACTTATTTCCATTCAAGTCAATGAAGATGTTTTTCATACGATGGCTAACAGGTACAAACTTGCCACTAGCAATCTCGACTATTAAAGCATTAACTAGTCTATCAACAGGCAAAGCTAGTTTTCTACCAAATTCATGCGAAATAAAGGAGTAGTTGGATCCAGAATCAAACAAAATTTGGGCAGACAATTCGTTTACGAAAAAGGTACCTAAAGCGACATCGACTTCTTCTTTTGCAGCTTCAAGTGTCATCTGAAAGGCTCTCGCCTTCGGCTTTGGTGGAAGATTGGGTTTTGCTGCGTCCTTCTTCTTCGGGCAATCCCTCAAAATATGCCGTTCTTCATGGCACCCAAAACAAACATTCTTATCGAAGGTGCATTCATTGGCATAATGCCCTGGCTTTCCACACTTGTAACAAGTGACTTCCACGCTGCACTTCCCAACATGTTTCTTCTTGCACTTGTCACACCACTTGGCTTCGGCTCCTCCTCTGAATTTTCTCGAACCAGTCTTCGAGAACTTGTTCTTTTATTGGAACCCGAAGTTTCTTCAAACTTTCTCTTTTCACCAACTTCAACCTTGCTAGCGGCTCTCCCCTTAATCATATCTTCAACAGACTTGGCAGCCCAGATAGCTGCCTCCAAAGTAAGTGCCTGACGTACTGGCACCGTGTACTCCTATGGAAGTCCCTTTGCGTACCTGTCAATTTTTGCCAGCTCATCTGGGACAATACGCAAAGCAAACTCCATTTTGTCTGTGAAGTTATTTGTATATTCATCAACGGTCATACTCCCATTCTTCAACGTTAGAAATTGGTTTTCTAACTCAAGCACGTTTTGGGCCGAGCAGTACTTGCGCTTGAAGTGCACCAAGAACTCTGCCCAAGTCAGTTGCAGTGGCTCATTAGGGCTTAGTGTTTTCCCCAAAGTGTTCCACCAACGAGCAGCACTACCCCTGAACTGACGCACTGCAAATGTGGTTTGTAACTTGCCTTGGCAACCACAAGTCATGAAAGCCAATTCCATTTCTGAGATCCAATCCATTACTCCGACAGGATCTTCTTTTCCAGTGAAGGTCGATGGCTTGCAAGTCATAAAGTCCTTATACTTGCACCCATTTCTCTCCACTCTATCCTCATGGTTATTTCTCCCAACCATAAGCGGTTCACTATGACCAACCGATCTACTGTTGTTTCCTTCTTCAGATCGATCGTCATTCAATTCAGGTTGAGGTTGTTGGTTTCTGTTTGCATTTCCCGCTCTACTTCGAGTTCTTGCCATTATAATCTATATACCGAATAAGGCAAATTTAGGTCTTTATCCTTGATAGATATTTCAATTCCCTTATCACTCCGAAACGTTTACATGTTAGTTCTAATCTCGTAATCATACGCTTAGAATCCTACACACATAAGGTTTCCAGATCCGGTCGGCAACAGACCATAGATCCGAACAAATAATGACATATATGGCAAACTTATAACATTTAGCACATAAAAGCATTTTAGGCATCTTTCCTAAAATAAACTAGTGCCCGTGTCTAAAATATGGTAGACACTCATCTCACAATCATCACTTAGCATTCTAAGTTTAAGTCTAGAAATCCTACAATTTCTTAGTTCGCTTAAACTAATGCTCTGATACCAACTGTGACATCCCCTAATTTCTCGGCCAGAAAAGACCGATTTAATTTATGCTTTTTAAAATAAAATCAGAGAAATCCTTTTAAAAGATGTTGCGGAATTGGTCCCCAAAACAAAACATGATAAAAGTTTATCAAAACCTTTTTTTAAGAAATATATAATTTCAATTCATCTCAAAACCTCGGGATGTCATGTTCCGATACAGATCAAAAGCATAAACAAGACATTATAAGCCTTACAACAGTTATTTACAACTACTGGCCTATAATCCAAAAATCTATCATCATCATCCGACTATGCTCGGGGTCCACTACCTGTAACATAAAAAGCTGAGTGGGTCAGGCTTGGGAGCCTGGTGAGCATATAGGGTTTTCAACCCACAATAATAATAAACTTATTAAGTTCACCAATCAACAATAACCCTGATTACCCATTCCCGTTATCCTCACTTTACGTCCCTAAACACCTATCACAAGGGACCTAGCCTAAGGAATATCATCGGGATGGACACTACTGCTAAGGGGTCTCCTCAGCCATACATGTCCTAAAGGCAACCATGAGGGGGATGGAATACGCCAATGAACATTTAGTTCATCAACACCTACAAGTTGCGAACCTGCTAGTGTGCCACTGGACTGTCTAGAAAGGTCCGTGGTCGTCATCTATACTCCGCTAGACGACAACAACAACGACAACAACAACAACATCGAGACCTCTCACCATTTTAACACACATCGACTATTTTGTCTACCCATGTTCTACCCAACATATTTGTAGATAAAATACATATACATTTTAAAACTTGTATAAAACATCTGTTCAACAGTCGCCTCAAATAAACACTTAATATAATTACACATAGCACGTATTTTATAGAAAATACTACATATCTAGGTGTAAGATGAAAGTGACTACACACTCACTTGATTTGATGATAATCGGACAGCACTTCGTTTCTTAGAACGATCGTTTCTAATAAAACCGGGAGTTTTATTGAGAAACCGGGCTCTGCGAGGGTCGGGCTTCAAAACCGAAAAGATAAATTTCTCGGGCTTCTCGGGCACTTCGGGACGTGTTTCGGGTGTTTGGTATGATACCGGGGCTTTGGGGGAAGTTGGAATGAAAGAAATATGGGTTTAGGGGTGAAAAATGTCACTTTTCCAAAATATACTCGGAGGTCTCGCACCCTTCTATTTATAGGGGCGAGGCTCTTGATCCAAGGGCTGAGAAGCCTCCACGCGTCAGCAGATCCGGAGCGAGGTCACGTGGGTTGTGCATGCGAGGGTCCTGCTGGCAGCTTCTAAGTGGACCGAGGTCTAGGGTCCGAGGAGGGGGGTTCGTGGCACACCTGCGAGGCTCGGACAGGCGAGAAAGGGGCACGCGTCGGACACCCATTGGATCGCGGCTTCGGATGCGAGGGCAGGTGACACGTCTCGGATGACTCAGCAGATTTCGTACACGTGGCACATTTTGAGCGAGGGTGACGTGGCCGAAGTCCACCTTGCGAAATTTTTCGGATTTTGCAATTTTTCTCGATTTTTGTGCAAAAACTTCTAAAATCCATAACTTTCGCATACGAGCTCCGTTTTTGACGTTCTTTATATGCACGCGTAGGTAAAATTACGCTCTACAACTTTCGTTTAGACTTCGTCGGCTAATTTTGAATTTAATTTTTATATTATTATTTTTAACAGACCAGGACAGGAAATCCATTAAAAGTTCATAACTTCTTCATCCGACGTCCGTTTTCGTCTGTCTTTTTACCGTTGTGCTAATATTGACGAGACCTTCGATTCTCGTTTAGGTCGTGTCGGCTAAAAATAACTCGATCTAAAATTCGAGTTTTTAGTTGTCTACTACTAAGCTGAAACTTAGAAAAATCATAACTTCCTCATACGAAGTCAGATTTGGGCGTTCTTTTTATACATACTATCGGTTTAACGAACACTACAACTTTCGTTTAGATCACTAAGGCTAAAAAGTAGTTTATCAAAAACTCACTTTTTACGACATTCGGCACCGTGCCGGTTTTGTCGCGAAACTTCGACAGGTCGTAATTTCTTCGTTATAACTCGAATTTTGGTATTCTTTATATATCCGTAATCTTTGTCACGACCACTACAACTTTCTTAATAGATATCGGCTTTATCTAATATTTATTTTCGACGCTCATTTTTATTGTTAGTTAATTAAATTCTAGTAATTAAGCATAAAACACATAATATTCACATAATTCCTTTTCATTTCTTCAAAATGAGTTACAAAGGTTAACCTAGACTATCACATCAATATTAATGCCTAGCCTAGAAACACGGGCATTACATCTAAGTACTGAGGACTCGACGAGTTCATGAGCTGCACTCGACGAGTTGAGTCAATATGGACTGTTGACTTGAGTGTTGACTTCCGTTGACTTTTGGGGTTGGGTCAAGTTGTGGACTTTGGAGAGTATAGAGGGGTAAAATGGTCTTTCACCCTTTTCGGAGATTTAGTAGAGGAGTTAGCTTAACGTTTTATATAATTGTTAAGTAGAGATGATTGTGATATGTGTAGGTGGAGTCTAGACCGACAGTTCGAGTGTGGGATATATTGATTTACTCTGCGTGGTGAGTCTTCTCACTATACCTACCTGAGTGGTAAGCATTGTGTTACTGAAGGGTCTTATGTGCTTATACTGAGTTATGTGATATCATGCATTTTGTCTTTGTGATTTATGTTGTATATTACTCTTGTGCTTTATTGAGTTATTATGTTCTTGTGAGACCGAAGGGTCTTCACTGAGATACATGACCAAAGGGTCCTTATCGAGATATAGCCATGAGAGGCTAAATATGTGCGTATGGTATTTTGGGGAACTCACTAAGCTTCGTGCTTACCGTGTTGTGTGATATGTGTTTCAGATACTTTTCAGGATCGCGGGAAGGCGTCGACTTGATTGTACACACCAGTTAGAGATCATGATTTTGAGGATTCTGGGATTTTATCAAACATTGTTGACTTGTGTTTTGACATCTTATACATTTTGTGGTTTTTGAGAAATGTGATATTGAGTTTATGTGATTTTAAAAATGAAAAATTTATTCGAAAATTTACAGTGTTACAGTGGTACATGTGGTTGATGGTGGTGTGTGATAGTTGGTGGTAGAGTTTGTGTTTGACTTCTTTAAATATGTGAATTAGTGTATATTGGATTATATTATGTTATGTTTTGAATTTTATATATTAAACTAAAAATAGACTGTATTAATTTGTATATTTTATATATTTTTTGTGTTAAAATATGAACAAAGGTATGCATAAAAATATTAGATTTTGTATTAGTGAATTAATATTTTAATTAAACTTGAATATGGTATTTTAAACTACGAATATATCTTATACATGATATATTTTTAAAGAAATCTACAAATTAGAAAAAAGAAAATTAAAATTTTAAAGGCATAAATTTATTTTTTTTATGAAAATTTTGTATATTTTGTTACAAAAATGAAATGGTATGTGTTAAAAAGTATCAGCAAATAAATGAAATTTTCAATGTTTGTTATATTATGTCACACCCCCAAACCAGACGGCGGAAACGTCTGAGGGCTTGTGCGTGACTTCATCTTGAAATATCTTTAAAGTGAATATAAATGAAACAGAACATCATCATCACCATGTATAATATAATACAACTGCCGTTGTTTACATCAAGTACAATCTTTTAAGTTACAAGTCGGTCATGCATTGGTGATACGAAAACGCATCAGTAACTTGGTGTTATAAAACGTATTGTCATGTATAATTTGATGAGTAAAAGATACAAGCATATGAGTCAACGTTTATTCGTTCCTTTTGCACTAAGCGGAAAAGCGATATCTGTGGGCCCCTCGATGATTTGGTGTTGACTTATGTGCTGGGCCCAGCCATGACTAAATTGATGTGTTTAATTAGAAGTCCTACATCATCACAAATCAGGAATCGGGAAACATAGATTCTGGACAAAGAGATTGATTATATTCCATGTCTTTTGTCTGGGGATATCCAGGAGAACGAAGGATTATATGATCACTTATCTTAGGACACGTAACTGACCGGGTCAGAGTTCGGCGGCAGCTTTTTGGAAGCTACAATTTGCTGGTCAAATTTAGAAGGCATACTAGCAATTATAGTTACAGACTTATCCAAGTGGGAGACTGTTGGATTAGGTGTCTAAGCCCATAACTATAATTGGTATATACTTGAATTGATAGCAGCACAGTCCTTTTGGGTTGCCCTCAACCTAGCAACTGGACAAGGAAATTATGAAATGAGAGATATTAATTTATAAGATTAATAAATTAATATATAAATGATTTATTAATATGTTAATAGATTAATATATTAATTAGAAATCATTATGTTTAATTAATAGTTAGCCCGAAATTAATCAGAATTAATTTTGGGGTTAAAAGTATTAATTGTAAAGTGCAGGGACTAGTTTGCAATTATCTAATAGTTGAGTGGAAGGCTCCAGAACCTCCTTGGAAGGAGGTGGACGAAATCCATAGGGGAAACCCTAGAGATTTCGTCCAAGGGGTCCAGATAAGGCCCTTGGGTTTTGCTTAGGCCCTAAGCAAAGGATAATTAGGGTTTTTCCCTAAACCCTAGATCCCTCAACTATTTAAGGAGCCTCCTGGCTCACATTTGAAGTCACTCTGTTCTTTGGAAGAAACCCTGGCCGAAATTGCATACTCCCTCCCCTCTCTCTTCTTCTACTTTCCTTCTTGCTAGTTCTTGGGTGTGATTCCATTAGAGGCATTACACTTGTGGTGCTTAGCTTCCAAGAAGATCAAGATCAAGATCAAGGGAATTATCAATTGTTTGCTATAACAATTGAAAGGTATGTAACTCCTAAACCCTAGTTTACTATTTTCGAAAATAGCCTCCTCCTCTAGGGTTCCTGTTTTGCAATTCAAAGTTGTATGTTCAATAGTTAAAACATAGATCCAAAGTAGGTTGCATGTGAACTTAGGAATTGTTTTCTGGTTTATTTGTTTTACCTAAAACCCATCAGTGGTATCAGAGCCATTATTTGTTTTAAATTGAATTGCTATAATAGTTGAATTGCAAATTAGGGTTTATAACCATTAAACCCTAAAGGCCAAATTTTCGCAATTAGGGTTTTGGATTGAAGGGTTTTCGAAAACCCTAGCCTCCAAAGAACCCTAATCGAAATTAGGGTTAGGGTTTTGAAAACCCTAGCCTCCTCCCTTGTAAATTTCGAAATATGCTAGAAGTTTTAGGGTTTCTTGTTTTGGATAATTGTTACTTGATTAGATTAATTGGATAATTATCCTTACCCTATTTTTCAAAATTGAGAGGGATAAGGATTAGGATTAAATTAATTGATTAATTTGATTAGATAATCCTTACAAGATTTAATAAATTGATTAAAAGTTAATTAATAGATAAATATTAAATCTAGTTAATTGGTTTATTTAAATTTACATTTAATAGTTTGAATTTCGAAATTTATATAAACCTTGAAGTTTTAAAAAGTTTTAAAACACATCTTATATATGTATTATGATTAAATGTTTAATATTATATATGTATAAGAATATGGTCAGTCAAATCGCTAGTATGCCTCATTCACGAAGCTAGTCTATAAGGGGGGTATAAGGAAACTGCCTATAAAATGGTAGTTGAATGGGTGTCCACTCTCACCCACCGCTCCCTTGATTAGTGGAGGGTCGTTAGCAGAACGGATTTGATAGGACAACTACTTCTCATTAAAAGTATAATGTTATTAAAGAAAGTACTAGAACATTATTTTACAAAATCCCAACTCTAGTTACTTTAGGAAAAATGTGAAAAGTATGCTAATCCATGAAATTGCACATTATGCTTTATTGGTCGTTAGTGGAGCGTGTGTGGTTAACCAGCACACTAAAAGGCACTAATAAAGAGTAGTAATGGGTATCTCATAATTGTCATTTTGATGGAGCGTGTGTGGTTTACCAGCATATCAATAGTTAATGATAAAGACAATGAGGTTACCAAGCACATTTGCATGGTTATTCACATCTTGTTTGTGATCCTCGGCATCCCAGTCACAAATAGAAGAGCATAATCTGAGATTAAAACATGCCATTGAATAGTTTCAATGTATCTCAAAAGAATTAGGAATTTCACTTCGTTTGTTTCGTCTAATGGTGGAATTGGTGAATCGTCATTCACCTACCTTTATGAAATTTACACTTGGATCTCGGCATCCCATTTCTAAGTTGTGAATCTTCATAGTTGGATCCTAACCTTGATATTTTATCTTTGGGTTATTATATTGAGGTATCTTGAAATCTAACTAAAACTTTCTTTCTTTTCAGATGTCTACTCCTGGAAACACTTCTGCTTCATCCTCCTCCAACCAAAACTTCTCTTTGCTCAATATCTGCTCCAAAGTCGTTATGGATGGCTCAAACTATAACGATTGGATGCGCAACATCAAGATGGCGCTTCGTTTTGAGAACAAAGAATATGTTCTTGAAAAGGAGCTCAAAGAGCTTGATGAGTCTGAAGCTACTCCTGAAGATCTTGCTGCCTACAAGAAACATTACGATGATGCTACCAAAGTGGCATGCATCATGGTGGCAACCATGTCCCCAGAACTGCAAAGGTACTATGAGGACTACTGGCCTTTCGAGATGAACAAGGACCTTATGGAAAAGTACCATAAGCGAGCTCGTCAAGAAAAGTTTGAAGTAGTCAAGTCACTCATGGCTTGCAAGATGAAAGAAGGGGAATCGGTTGTGTCACATGTGCAAAGAATGCAACGCTACATAGAGCGTTTGGTCAAGCTCAACATTCACTTTGATGAGGAATTGGCCATTGACATGGTCTTGAAGTCACTACCTGATTGTTATGGTCAGTTTATTCTAACTTACCATTTGAACAATACTGAGCAGACTTTGGCCCAATTGCACAACTTGTTGCAGACAGCTGAAGCAGGGATAAAGGGTAAAAGTATACCCTCCACACCTGCAAGTGCCCCTGTCTTGGCTATTGGACAGGGAAAGGGGAAAAAGAGGAAAGGTCCTCCCAAGCAAAACTGGAAGAGCAAGGCTCAAGCTGGGTCATCTAGCAATGGCCCAAAGGCTAAGCCCAATGGTTCCACTCCCCATGTTTCTGATCCAAAAGAGGCCGTTTGCTTTTACTGCAATCAAAAGGGGCATTGGAAGAGATCTTGCCCACAATATCTGCAAGATATCAAGGATGGCAAAGTGAAGCCATCTTCGGCAGGTATTTACACTATTTCTACTAATAACTCATTATCTTCTCGTTCATGGGTCCTTGATACAGGATGTGGTTTTCATATCTGTTCTGATATGCAGGGGCTAAAGGAAAGTGAGGAGATAGAGCGAGGAAGGATAAACTTGATCATGGGAAACAGAAAGTCTTCACCAGTAACCAAGATCGGAGTTTATCAGCTTTTGCTTAGTAATGATGTTAGATTAGATTTGATAAATTGTTGCTATTCGTCTGAGATGACGAGAAACATTATTTCATTTCATGCATTGTTCAGACAAGGTTTTAAATATTCTTTTAATGATTTGAATGGTTCAATTTCTGTTTATAAGAATGGTGTTTTTATGTTTGAAGCTTTACCTTGTGATGGTGTGTATGAAACAGTGACTTGTGTTGATAGCTTAGGAAATAGTGTACTTAATATTGACTTGTCTAATAGTGTAGACAAGGCATGCTTGTGGCATTGTCGTCTTGGACACATTAACAAGAAACGCATAGCCCAACTCCAAAAGGATGGAGTGTTGGAATCATTTGACCTAAAATCAGATGATATGTGTGAATCTTGTCTTTTGGGAAAGATGACAAAATCACCATTCACAGGGTCTTGTGAAAGAGGTGAAGGTCTGTTGGATCTCATACACACAGATGTGTGTGGGCCCTTCAGATCAACCACAAGGGATGTTAATCGATTCTATGTGACTTTCACTGACGATTATAGCAGATATGGTTATATCTACTTGATCAAACATAAGTCAGAAACCTTTGAAAAGTTCAAAGAGTTTAAGCATGAGGTCGAAAATCAATTGGGCAGAAAGATAAAGATACTTAGATCCGATAGAGGCGGGGAGTATCTTAGTATCGAGTTCAACGACTATCTGAAAGAATGTGGGATAGTCTCACAATTGACTCCTCCTAGGACACCACAGTTAAATGGTGTAGCTGAGAGGCGTAATCGAACCTTGTTGGACATGGTTCGTTCTATGATGAGTCGTGCTTCGCTTCCTATTCACTTCTGGGGGTATGCCTTAGAGACAGCCGCCCACATCCTCAATCTTGTCCCTACAAAGAAGGTTGCCAAAACACCTCACGAAATATGGACGGGAAAGTTCCCTCGTTAGCACATATTAAAGTCTGGGGTTGTGAAGTTTTCGTAAGACGAGAGACTCACGACAAGCTAGCAGCTAGAAGTGAGAAATGTGTTTTCATTGGTTACCCAAAGCAGTCTTTTGGATATTTGTTCTACAGGCCTAGTGAAAACGTGGTCTTTGTAGCACGAAGAGGAGTCTTTCTGGAAAGAGAGCTCATATTCAAAGAGGACAGTGGGAGCACCATTGACCTTGAAGAAATTCGAGAGTCAGCCAATGAAGGAACCTTAGATGACACTAGCACTCAACCAGAGGAAACAATTCCTGTTAAACCAGTTGATAACTCATTACCTCTTCGAAGGTCCACTAGGGTGAGTGTGCCACCTGAGTTGTATGGTTTTCATATTACTTCAGATGGTGACACATTCATAAGTGACAAAACACTGGTAAACTTAGATGAACCAGTCACTTATAAGGAAGCAATGGCAGGCCCAGAGGCTTCCAAGTGGAAAGAGGCAATGGACAGCGAGATTAAGTCCATGTATGACAACCAAGTTTGGAATTTGGTTGATAGTGCACCAGGTCGTAAGACAGTTGGGTGCAAATGGATCTTCAAGAAGAAGACAGACATGGATGGGAATGTGCATACATTCAAGGCTCGACTGGTTGCAAAAGGTTTCACTCAAACCCCAGGGGTTGACTATGATGAGACCTTCTCGCCAGTAGCTAAGATTAAATCTATTAGGATATTGCTCGCCATAGCTGCCTTTCATGACTATGAAATCTGGCAGATGGATGTCAAGACTGCTTTCCTTAACGGGAAGTTGGCTGAGGATGTTTACATGAATCAGCCAGAGGGTTTTGTTGATGCAAAGTTTCCCAATAGAGTGTGCAAGCTTGAGAAATCCATTTATGGATTGAAACAAGCATCTCGCAGCTGGAATCTTTGCTTCCATGAGAAACTCAAAGAGTTTGGTTTCTCTAGAAGTGAAGATGAGTTTTGTGTGTATATCAAGGCTAGTGGGAGTATAGTAACTTTTCTGGTGTTATATGTCGATGACATATTACTCATTGGTAACGACGTTCCAACCTTGAAAGAAGTTAAGTCTTGGCTTGGAAAGTGTTTTGCCATGAAAGACCTTGGAGAAGCTGCCTATATTCTTGGGATTAGAATATTGAGAGATAGAAAGAAGAGACTAATTGGACTTAGTCAGAGCACATACTTGGATAAGGTACTAAAGAGGTTTAGTATGGAAAATTCCAAGAAGGGAGAGCTACCTATCCAGAGCAATACCAAATTGAGTAAGACTCAATGCCCGAGTACAGATGAGGAAATAGATGACATGAGTCGTGTACCTTATGCTTCCGCTGTCGGATCGATCATGTACGCTATGACATGTACTCGCCCTGATGTGACATTGCTTTGAGCATGGTCAGTCGCTATCAGGGAAACCCAGGTAGAGCTCATTGGATAGCGGTTAAGAATATACTCAAGTATTTGCGAAGGACAAAGGACTAGGTCCTTGTACTTGGTGGCAATGATACTTTGAGAGTAGATGGTTACAGTGATGCCAGCTTTCAGACAGATAGAGATAACTTCCGTTCTCAATCAGGCTGGGTATTTCTACTGAATGGAGGAGCAGTTACTTGGAAAAGTTCCAAGCAAGATACGGTGGCTGATTCTACTTGTGAATCAGAGTACATAGCAGCGAGTGAAGCGTCGAAAGAAGCAGCTTGGTTGAGGAACTTCATCGGAGATCTCGGAGTTGTTCCAACCATCCAGGAGCCTATGGAACTGTTCTGCGATAATGAAGGAGCGGTTGCCTTGACAAAGGAACCGAGAGATCATGGTAAAACCAGACATATCGACAGAAAGTACCATTTCATCAGACATAGAGTAGAAGAAGGCCATCTTATAGTAAAGAGGGTGTCATCTGAAGATAACCCGGCAGATCCCCTCACAAAGGGTCTGAGTAGGGCTAAGCATATTCAGCATGCTCGGAGCATAGGACTGAAAGATGATATTAGTTTTAGTAGTTAGATTAGTTTGTTCTGAAACTTGTAAAAAAGTAAATGTAATTGACTTTTGGTGATTAAATAATAAAGTATTATTTATAAGTTTGGTTACTGCCTTTGTCGATTGTTTATTATTGTGTTTCATATTTTGCATGTTTTACTTCCCGAATAATAAGATTATTCAAACTCCACAGTCGCTCGTACTTTTGGAAGTAAGTAGTGAATTAAGACTGTCATGAACTAGATTGTAGATTGTCTGAGGATAGGCATGGCAATAGAATTGCTGCAATGTTCATGAGTACTCAGAAATTGAGATTTGAGTATTGGATAAACCCTCGCTCAGAGTATCACTTCATGGAATTCATCACGAGTAATACTGAGACGATAATATCTTATAATCTTGAAACGAAGATATATGAGTTGTAATTTACAAGTCGGTCATGCATTGGTGATACGAAAACGCATCAGTAACTTGGTGTTATAAAACGTATTGTCATGTATAATTTGATGAGTAAAAGATACAAGCATATGAGTCAACGTTTATTCGTTCCTTTTGCACTAAGCGGAAAAGCGATATCTGTGGGCCCCTCGATGATTTGGTGTTGACTTATGTGCTGGGCCCAGCCATGACTAAATTGATGTGTTTAATTAGAAGTCCTACATCATCACAAATCAGGAATCGGGAAACATAGATTCTGGACAAAGAGATTAATTATATTCCATGTCTTTTGTCTGGGGATATCCAGGAGAACGAAGGATTATATGATCACTTATCTTAGGACATGTAACTGACCGGGTCAGAGTTCGGCGGCAGCTTTTTGGAAGCTACAATTTGCTGGTCAAATTTAGAAGGCATACTAGCAATTATAGTTACAGACTTATCCAAGTGGGAGACTGTTGGATTAGGTGTCTAAGCCCATAATTATAATTGGTATGTACTTGAATTGATAGCAGCACAGTCCTTTTGGGTTGCCCTCAACCTAGCAACTGGACAAGGAAATTATGAAAGGAGAGATATTAATTTATAAGATTAATAAATTAATATATAAATGATTTATTAATATGTTAATAGATTAATATATTAATTAGAAATCATTATGTTTAATTAATAGTTAGCCCGAAATTAATCAGAATTAATTTTGGGGTTAAAAGTATTAATTGTAAAGTGCAGGGACTAGTTTGCAATTATCTAATAGTTGAGTGGAAGGCTCCAGAACCTCCTTGGAAGGAGGTGGACGAAATCCATAGGGGAAACCCTAGAGATTTCGTCCAAGGGGTCCAGATAAGGCCCTTGGGTTTTGCTTAGGCCCTAAGCAAAGGATAATTAGGGTTTTTCCCTAAACCCTAGATCCCTCAACTATTTAAGGAGCCTCCTGGCTCACATTTGAAGTCACTCTGTTCTTTGGAAGAAACCCTGGCCGAAATTGCATACTCCCTCCCCTCTCTCTTCTTCTACTTTCCTTCTTGCTAGTTCTTGGGTGTGATTCCATTAGAGGCATTACACTTGTGGTGCTTAGCTTCCAAGAAGATCAAGATCAAGATCAAGGGAATTATCAATTGTTTACTATAACAATTGAAAGGTATGTAACTCCTAAACCCTAGTTTACTATTTTCGAAAATAGCCTCCTCCTCTAGGGTTCCTGTTTTGCGATTCAAAGTTGTATGTTCAATAGTTAAAACATAGATCCAAAGTAGGTTGCATGTGAACTTAGGAATTGTTTTCTGGTTTATTTGTTTTACCTAAAACCCATCAGTGGTATCAGAGCCATTATTTGTTTTAAATTGAGTTTCTATAATAGTTGAATTGCAAATTAGGGTTTATAGCCAATTAACCCTAAAGGCCAAATTTTCGCAATTAGGGTTTTGGATTGAAGGGTTTTCGAAAACCCTAGCCTCCAAAGAACCCTAATCGAAATTAGGGTTAGGGTTTTGAAAACCCTAGCCTCCTCCCTTGTAAATTTCGAAATATGCTAGAAGTTTTAGGGTTTCTTGTTTTGGATAATTGTTACTTGATTAGATTAATTGGATAATTATCCTTACCCTATTTTTCGAAATTTAGAGGGATAAGGATTAGGATTAAATTAATTGATTAATTTGATTAGATAATCCTTACAAGATTTAATAAATTGATTAAAAGTTAATTAATAGATAAATATTAAATCTAGTTAATTGGTTTATTTAAATTTAAATTTAATAGTTTGAATTTCGAAATTTATATAAACCTTGAAGTTTTAAAAAGTTTTAAAACACAACTTATATATGTATTATGATTAAATGTTTAATATTATATATGTATAAGAATATGGTCAGTCAAATCGCTAGTATGCCTCATTCACGAAGCTAGTCTATAAGGGGGGTATAAGGAAACTGCCTATAAAATGGTAGTTGAATGGGTGTCCACTCTCACCCACCGCTCCCTTGATTAGTGGAGGGTCGTTAGCAGAACGGATTTGATAGGACAACTACTTCTCATTAAAAGTATAATGTTATTAAAGAAAGTACTAGAACATTATTTTACAAAATCCCAACTCTAGTTACTTTAGGAAAAATGTGAAAAGTATGCTAATCCATGAAATTGCACATTATGCTTTATTGGTCGTTAGTGGAGCGTGTGTGGTTAACCAGCACACTAAAAGGCACTAATAAAGAGTAGTAATGGGTATCTCATAATTGTCATTTTGATGGAGCGTGTGTCGTTTACCAGCATATCAATAGTTAATGATAAAGACAATGAGGTTACCAAGCACATTTGCATGGTTATTCACATCTTGTTTGTGATCCTCGGCATCCCAGTCACAAATAGAAGAGCATAATCTGAGATTAAAACATGCCATTGAATAGTTTCAATGTATCTCAAAAGAATTAGGAATTTCACTTCGTTTGTTTCGTCTAATGGTGGAATTGGTGAATCGTCATTCACCTACCTTTATGAAATTTACACTTGGATCTCGGCATCCCATTTCTAAGTTGTGAATCTTCATAGTTGGATCCTAACCTTGATATTTTATCTTTGGGTTATTATATTGAGGTATCTTGAAATCTAACTAAAACTTTCTTTCTTTTCAGATGTCTACTCCTGGAAACACTTCTGCTTCATCCTCCTCCAACCAAAACTTCTCTTTGCTCAATATCTGCTCCAAAGTCGTTATGGATGGCTCAAACTATAACGATTGGATGCGCAACATCAAGATGGCGCTTCGTTTTGAGAACAAAGAATATGTTCTTGAAAAGAAGCTCAAAGAGCTTGATGAGTCTGAAGCTACTCCTGAAGATCTTGCTGCCTACAAGAAACATTACGATGATGCTACCAAAGTGGCATGCATCATGGTGGCAACCATGTCCCCAGAACTGCAAAGGTACTATGAGGACTACTGGCCTTTCGAGATGAACAAGGACCTTATGGAAAAGTACCATAAGCGAGCTCGTCAAGAAAAGTTTGAAGTAGTCAAGTCACTCATGGCTTGCAAGATGAAAGAAGGGGAATCGGTTGTGTCACATGTGCAAAGAATACAACGCTACATAGAGCGTTTGGTCAAGCTCAACATTCACTTTGATGAGGAATTAGCCATTGACATGGTCTTCAACTCACTACCTGATTGTTATGGTCAGTTTATTCTAACTTACCATTTGAACAATACTGAGCAGACTTTGGCCCATTTGCACAACTTGTTGCAGACAGCTGAAGCAGGGATGAAGGGTAAAAGTATACCATGGAATATTATGGTTTGAGAAGAGATCTTTAAAGAAAATCAAGAAGTTAAGCCATGAATCCCAATGAAAAACTTACCAAGATGATGATCTAGATGGAATACCCCTTGATGAGCCTCACAAAGTCTCGAAAATATGGATGAAAAAGAGGTGTTCTTGAGAGAATTCTTGAAATAATTTTGAAGAGAAATGAAGGTGGTGATGTCCCTTGTAGCCGAGAGTATTATGAAGAGGAGGGGAGAGTGGTTTTTGCATAGGAACATGAGAAATACCTAGATGCATGTGGTGTATTAGACTTGGTTATCCTCCAAATAATAATGATGTATCATGGCTTGGGTAATTAACCATTAAAACTTTTTTTTTTCTCTTGGCCGAGAATGGGCTAAAGAGAAAGGAGGTGGATTAGCTTGGCCCATTTCTAGCCTTTGTTCGAAATTATGAGGCCCAATAATTATTTTTCAGCCCATTGGGCCTTTAGGGTGGTTCACGGCTCAAATAGTATAAAGAATGGGTTTTATGGTCCATTAGGGTTAATTGGAGTTGTTATGGCCCAATAAGACCCATTAAGGGTAAACCAATTTATTTTGGACCCAAAATGACCCAAAATGCTAATTTTTATGGAAGTGGGTCCAATTAGAGCCCATTTAAGGGTCCTAAGCCCAAAATAGTCGAATTGGAAGCTTATTGGTCCATTAGGCCCAATAAGGAGATCCTAGTCCAATATGGACTTAAACCGGGATTCTTAGGGTTTTCAGACTATTTGTTGAACATGAGAGATGAATTTCCTAGCAAAAATGCTAGTTGTGACATATTAAGCTGTGAATACGCCCAAAAAAATGCTACTAAATTGTTGTTACCCTGACGGTGGTCCGGTGGCAGTCAGACGGTGGTCCGACAACGGTCAGGCGGTGGTCCGACAACGGTCCCACAACAAGTCGCAACTAATTGTAAATTAGGGAATGAAAAACTTTACTTAATATAATATTAATGTTTGATTTGTCCAAAATGCTCTTAACATTTTTTGGTTCTCATTTGAACCACTCCATATATATATATATATATATATATATATATATATATATATATATATATATATATATATATATATATATAGAGAGAGAGAGAGAGAGAGAGAGAGAGATAGGTTCAGGTGTTTAAAGTAAGTATTGTGTTATTGTATGCATAAATGTGGGCCAATCAAAATTAATTAAAAAATTAAATAATTAAATAAATAAATAAGGGTAATTTAGTCATTTGTTTAATAACTTCCAAAAATAATCCCTATAATCATGGTATTTCTCCAGTTTAGATCTCCTTCCCCTCTTTATCTAAAAACCGATTCTGAAAATCCTAAATTGAACAAATCGACACCCCCACCCTTGGCCCTCCAGCCGCCATTACCCCTTTATTCCAGTCTGCATCAAGTTCCGATTCCGACTCGGAGTCGGACGACGAAGCTCAAGCTGCTCTCAAATTACAAACCCTAGAAACGGAGCTCTCGACAAGGAGCAGCGAAGCAGCGGCGCAGTTGAGGTTTTCGGAGGTGTTTGCTTGACCGGAGAATTTATGGGATGCGATGGGGGCTGCTCCGGTAATCTCCTTGCTCCCCCTTTCTGATTCTTTAAATAGGGAAAGATAGAAGGAAAAGGGAGAGGTTGTTGGTCTCTTGATGTTCTTGGCAGAAATCAAAGAAGAAGAAGAAGAAGAAGAGAAAGGAGCTGCTGATTTCTTCTGTTTGCACTAGAAAACATCCACTTCGGTGGTGTGTTCTTGACTGAAAACGAAGAAGAGAAGGTATGCAGGGGTGATTTTTCTTTTTTGTATTAAATATTGATTGTGAATCGATGCAGAAAAGAATAGAGAATGGAAGAATGTTTATGTAGATGATTCAATGGATGATATTGGTGAGATTCCAATTCTATTGGAATGGAATCACGAATTCCAATTCTGTTGGAATGGAAAGACGAATTCTAATTCTGTTGGAATCACAGAAGTTGATGCTTGAAGAACAGACCACAAAATTGAAACGGACCACATTTTTCTTTTAGAATGTAGTAGTCGTTGTTAGATTTTGATGTTTTCCTTCCCGTTTTGATTGTTTTTTAGTTTTATTCCTTAACAATAAATGTAATTCTTAACAATTGTCACCCGTATTCTATAAGAAATAATGTATTTTTTGTTTTTATTCTTCAATTGATTGTTCAAGGATTTGTTATTCTACAAGAAGTTTTTAAATTCATGATCAAGAAATAGGTTCAAGAATATTTTTATTATTTATGGTTCAAGAATATTTTTATTTTTGAATATACTCATAAACATATTCTGTCAGAATGTCCGAATTAAAAAAATTATAATACGTAAAATCGGATTTTTAAAATTAATAGAATCTATGATCCCTTAAAAATGCAATTTTTCTTTATTAAATCTATATTAATTGACTAAATTACCCATGTAATTAATTAAGATGATATTTTCAATTATATTTAATTCAATAATATATATTAATCACTTTCTTAAAATAAGTAAATTTGATTGGCCCACATTTATGCATACAATAACACAATAATTACTTTGAATAGAATAACCTAGGCCTATATATATATATATATATATATATATATATATATATATATATATATATATATATATATATATATATATATATATTTGACACAAACATCAGTATATAATATGTAACTTTTTTCTTTAATTTTTTTTTAACATTACTCTTCCTCGTTTTTGCAATATTGAGCATTAAAATGCTATTTCCGATTTGCTACCATGATTAATTATGGACATGTTTGACAAAACTAGCAGATAGTGGGGAGCTGATATCGTTTTGTAAAAACTATATGAGATAGCTTTTAGATTTAAAAGTTTTGTTTAAACTAAAAGCTAAAAGTTTGTAGTGTCAAACGAGACTTTTTGTTCAAAACGGAACATTTTATCAAACGCTATAAGCTAGAAGCTCCCAAACGCTCCGTGTTAAACACACTATGTAATGTCAAACGAGACTTTCTGTAGCTATTCCGTAGCTATTCCGTTGCTAAATTAGGATGTCTCATTCTGTAGTTGATCCGTAGCAATTTCGTAGCTAATTAGCTACGGAAATTTTCCGTAGCTATTTTCCGTAGGAAAACCCCATGTTTTCTAGTAGTGGTAGTGCTAAACTAAGGTGACAACTTAGATGACAACCAACAATTTATATGACAGCCGACATGGCTCACTTTAAATAAAAGAGAAGCAAATTTTAGCTTGAAGGGATTCAAACTCTCGCCTTCTCCCTAACCCAAGCTCTTAACGCCAAGATACACCAAATAGACACCAAGTATAAATATCATGAATCCTTACTCGAACAAACCTTTGTTATGATGATAAAACTAGATCTTAATCCCTTATTTCCAACATACGATTCCTTATGACAACATATTTTTCATGAGAAATGTATTGAACCGGTGGTCGATTTTTTGTTAGAAGCCAACAAAATAGGATGCAAGTATTGGCGAAAATGCACATTTAATTTCCGTATTCATGTTGTGGCATGTTGAGAAAATCATGGCATAGGTATTGTATGATAGTCCCTACAACTATTATGTTGTTTGTTGAAACTAAAGTGGTTGCAGTGAGATTTGTTTTTGAACTTCATTCTTGTATGTTGTATTATTGGGCCCAAAATCCTTTCTGCCTAAAGATGGTGGGGACTGAAGTTGGGGGGAGGGTGTAATATCTCTATCTTTGTCCTCGTTGGATTGTTGTTGTTATGTCTTATTGTGGAAGCTGGCAGAAAGGTTCAAAATGCTCTTTTGCTTAATGATGCCATGAGGTCGCTAAGTGCATGCCAACAATCCGCTCAAGTGGACTCTTGTCAAAAGTAGAGTAGAAACTGGGCTAAGTCCAACCCCCCCAATAAAAGCTGTCATCGGAACTTCTTCTCCATCCACTAATGGATCAAGTTGAAGTTACATACAAACCCTTTTGTTCAGAAAAAAGAAAGGTACCTTTTTAGATGAAATTATGAAGCAAAGTTAAGAAACTAATAATGTTGCCTTGTTGTGATGTAAACACAGGAGGATTGGACATTGTGCTTTTTTGGCTATGTTCTGATGATTTTCGGATAACTTTCATCCAAAACATGCTTTTTTTACATTGAGCATGTTCTGGCCCCATTTGATCTTTTGGTTTCAAACTTTCTCTTTTCTCATTGCTACTTTAATTTAACTCTTCAAAATTTAATTGGTCTGGTTAGGATTCTCTTTGTTTTTACACATACCCCTGGTCCATGCACCTTCATTTATTGTTGCTAGTATTATTCGCTAACAATTGGGAATATCATAAACTTCAGGATTTTTTAATCCTCCACGTCTCACTCGGGTATTTGACTTAAAATTAGAATTGCCTTGATACAATATATACATAGATAGATACAAACGAAGATAGACATGGAGTAGAAGAACAGAAAATATGACTTTTTCATGTTTATATGTGGTATGCATCATTCCAATGCACAAACACTGAATCCCATGCAAGTCTACAATTCCTAGCTGGTTGCTTAGATCCCAAGTTGCCATTTTGTGAAGACCCCACAACGGTTGTCTACTGTAATGAAGTTTTTTTTTTTTTTTTTTTTTTTTTTTTTTTTTTTTTACGATGGATAGTGCTTGTAATCGATGGCTAATATTATAGAAAAACGACATGTTTAGAATATCTATCAGCTATCCTAAGACCTATGTGCAGGGTGTTTGTTTGTAATTTAAGCATCATATCCCTTAGATTTGAATATGTTATGGTGATGAGCATTAATTGTTGCCTGTGCTTCACATAACATGAAGTAATAAGGGTGTCCACCCACACAGATGAAAGGGACAAAACCATACCTATGCTATGTGTTGGTGGGCTTATATTGGAATAATATCAGCCATGTTCCCTTCATACTTGTATTAGTCTTGGGAGCATTAACTGCAGCCATACGATGGGTATTGGGGTATAACTCATTTTACTTCACCACTACGTACACATGGATATTATCTTCTACTTTTTAAAGCCAAAGTCATTACTGTGTCCCCAAAAACCATGAATAAGGGGGTGCCACTTGACGTAAATTATGGCTTTGGATAAGCATTGCACTTCATTTTGGCATATTATCGTTAGTCTATAATCATTCATGCCGCTAGTTTTTTTCCATGATTTATTTTCATAAATGTGAAGGTTTGGGACATGTGTTTCCAGACATTCAAAATTGACGTATGAAAACATGATGTGAAATGAATAATAAATTCCTATCTATGCTTTTTTTTTTTTAATTCAACAAACAAGTCTTTACTCTTGAGTCTAAAGTAGAAGTAGCCTTTCTCTCGTGTTTACCTTTTCAAACTTGGCTTTATCTCCGGTCAATGATCGAGATTAGCAGTTAAGACCCATGATTGGGGGTTAATTACTTTTAATTATGCTCTCTGTAACAATCTCAGCATCTCTTATTAGGTTTCTTATAAACATATTATATTATTTGAAGTAGCACATTTCCGTAAATAACCGTGGTAAAGAATATGATAACGAACGACTTCATTTATCTTCTTTTTATATTTGTAGTTATTTATCCTTGTATATAAGTCAGAATTGACTGATGACTTTTTTTTAATGAACTGCAATCATAACCAATTAGCCTTTATCATGTTCCTTTTATATCTAATATATATGTTTCATTACCATATAGTCTAGTTTTATATATAAATATCAAATATAAAATCATACATCGACTATTGTTTATAAACTGATTTTTATTATATATAGAAGATATACGGGAGATTTGAAATTAATAATAGTTGAATAGTGCTCCGGGTGGCTTGGAGGCATTTATTTACGGAGCATATATAATTTAATTTCAACTCGGCCGTACGTCTGCTCACGGACCAACCACATAATTGTGATTAACAATGCCCTGCTGCCCTCTTCCAAAGACAGAACCAACTTTAATTACTTTTGTTCTTCGACAAAATAACTCTGGATCTCTTGTTTCACTTGTGCTCATAAAAGAAAATGTCTTTTCAACAAACAATCTTAAACTCCATCTATATTCTTTTACTTCAAATTCACAACATCATATAAAAGTTACTTCTACCAAAGGTACCAGATATCATCAATACATGTATGGTTATGTTTACTACCATCTACTAACTTAACTTTGAAATGACATCTTGTGAGTATATATATATATATATATATATATATATATATATATATATATATATATATATATATATATATATGTTCAAATGTTTCTACTATTTATTGTGTGCACGTACGATTGATTCTGGATCAATCATTTTGGTTATTTTAAGAAAGTAATTAATCATATTAAATGTTGAAGATTTAATTAATACTCATTATATCTTTAAGATGTAATATGCATTAATTACTTTCTTTAAATAACTAAAATGATTGGTTCAAAATTAATCGTGCATGCACACAATAGATAGTTAAAACAAAATAACCTAACTATATATATATATATATATATATATATATATATATATATATATATATATATATATATATATATATATATATATATATATATATATATATATATATAGTATGTGAAAATAAGATAGTGGTTGGAAAATTGTTTTTAATGATGTGGTTTGTTAAAGTGATTAATATTGTAAAAGTCTTCACAATCATTTTTTGCCTTTTTAATATTTTAATAACCGTAAACTGTAATGTTTCAATCACTAATTTGCTTTTCAATTTAATAAATTTTTTATCAACCGCAACTAACCCTTTTCTTTTCATTATAATTAATTAAAGAGTTTTATGGGGCTTTCAAGTCAAAAATTCAAACTATTTGGCCCTTAAACAAATAAAAAGTAATATTCAATGATAAACTATTTGTCATATTTATAATTTAATTAATCGACATTTAATAGAAATGATATGAAGGTGGAAGATAAATATATAGGAGGTAAAATCAGAAGTAGAAATAGGTGTTTCAGGTGAGCATGATCATGATCATGATCGGAGATGAAGTTGGGAAATATGAAAATCCGGCGTCAATCTTGAGCCTGATTTTTGGTTGCATGTGAAACCCATTAATGTGTAGATTTTGTGTTCCCCGCCTTCGCCCGACCCGACTTCATTTGTTCCTTTCTTTTAACTTTTATCTAATCCTACTAATTCACCTTTCTAGGTATCAATATATCTATACCCTTTACATTACTTATATTATTATATTTAAATAAGAATAATAATTGGCTTGACCTGTGGAATGTGTATGCATGTAATCGTTAATTTGGGACAAATAACTTTGTTAAAGGTGTGTCGGTGACGGACAAAACAAGCTAAATTTTAATATGGTTTAATTGGATTGCATTGGCGGGTAGTAGGGGTGTGTATGAGACGGTTTGGTTCGATTATTGGTTAAAACCGCACGATAACCATTATGATTGGTTAATGCATTTTGGTAGCCATTGGGTATGGTTAATATTGGTTATGGTTAATGGTTTTGGTTAATGGTTAATATTGATTAACCATAATGTTCAAAATAATATAAATGACGAAAGTATATTGGCATAAAAAATGAAAATAGAATACCAAAAAGTCCTCGACGGCAATGTTTGTAACCTAGCTTATAGTAATAGAATAAAATGTGTACCTTTAATATTTAGAGTGAGATAACACATAGTCACATTTAAAATCAAAAACATTCAATAAAGATATAAAACATTAAAAAAATTGACATTAATAATCTCATATGTTGATAATTGATATTAGTATTAAAATAAAACCAAACATTCATACACGTTCAATACGATTAAATCAAAAACTATAAAATAAAAGAGCCAAACAATCATATTATGTGTTATTGGATAAAAAAAAAAGACAATCACTCATATACATTCAATGTGATTAAGTCAAAAACAGTAAATAAAAAAAGCCAAAAAAAAAAAATTCAAAAAAATACATTCTTAATATATCATATAGTCAAGAAAAACCAAAAACTTAACTTACCTAGAAGTCTTGATTATAAAGTCAAAAAATCCTTCGAGTAGGACTATAAAGTCAAAACAATCTTTGATTAGGATTAACGGTGTGAGAAGCATTCGATTACGATTATGAGTGTAAAGATTAAACTAATTGTGAATAATGTTTACAAATTGTAGAATTAGCCGATTAGGAATTACAACATTAATCAATAATCTAACTCAATGCATGATTGGAAGATTGTGTGTGTCTGCGTGATCAGCCTTTGATGGTTTGATTGTTCGTTCGTCTCCTAATAAGTGATGATTAATGGATTATATTTTCAATATTTTAATGGATTTTAAATAAGTTTGACTATATTATTTTATATATAATCTATAATTTTTATATATTAAAATATAAAGTTGGCGGTTCGGTTAACCTATAAAACCATAACCGAACCGTTAGTTATCGGTTAACAAAAATTAGAAACCAAACCAACGGTTTTTAAAATGGTTCGGTTATTATGGTTCGGTTATATCGGTTAATTTGGTTTTGGTTCGGTTTATTGGTTATTATGCTCACCCATAGCGGGTAGATAAGAGCCTAACTTAACTAAATTAATAATTTGAAATTTTGACATAAATATTCCACATAATATAAACATTTATCAAGAGATAAAATATTATTTTAAATAAATAATAGTTGAAATAAGGTTTAACAACCGATCCCTAAACCTAAACTATTACAACAAATATAATCAGTTTTAACTCGATATTACTAAATCCAAAATATTCACTATAGAATAACCTATCACTATTCTATATCAAAGCTTGTTATTTGCCCATTACAGTTATTTACCTCGAAAGTGGTTACACGTACAAAGCTTGTTATTTGTCCATTACAGGTATTTACCTCGAAAGTGGTTATTACACTCCTCCAAGCTTTAATACAACCTCGCTTCCAATTCCACGCTCATTAAGCTTGGAGGAGTGGGTGTCGAGCATGCCAGGCATGTCGAGCTACACCCTCATCATCTTCTGTCTCTCTCATCGGCATTCTATTGCCGAGCAGAGAGAAAAGGCTTGTGTCAGGCACCCCCAATACCCTCTAGCTCAATCTCCTTCTTGCTACTTTTGCCACCATCACCGTCTTTTCTTTGCCACCACATTCTTGTCGAGCTGTTTTTGCCATCCACTCCCCCAACGTTATCCACACCTCAAGGGTAGTCTTTGTTACTCTCCTTTTAGATTTCATAAATTTTCTTGCATCCAAGAGATCATGAGATCTCTTGGTACACGAGTTCTTTTTTCATCTCATCATTTCCTCATCGTCTTTTAAGATTAAATGTCCATTTTTAATATAATTTCAGCCACATTCTCTTTCTATCCTCCTTCCATTTAGGAATTAACTATTTTCTACATTTATTTCTTATTTGAAATATAGCAATACAAATCTCTATTTCTGCACTATATGTTATATTCATTGTTTTATTAAGCAGGCCCTCATTGCTACCCACCACGGGTCATTAAATCAATATAATATTTTCCTTTCCACAAGGAAGTATAAAAATTTTGCATAAAAAATCCTCCTACATCCTTAAGATATGTCTAATAATTGGTTAACATATGACGATATGGACAAGTCAAATATTGCTTTTCTTTTCACCTAACCAGTTAAGTTTAGAAGTCTACCCCTTAGCCACCTAGTTCACTTAACCCACGAATCTAGTTCCAGTTTGCAACACCTTAAATTCTAATATAAAGTACACCAAAAAAATCATTTTAAGGGTATTTTCTATGCAATATGTTGTCCTTCACATTAAAACAAGGATACTAAGATGTATTAACAACCATAATTATACATAGTTTTACACAAACCATATTAGGTGTTACATTACATTACATCAACTACAAGAAGTTTGTATGCTCTTTTACCCTTGCTACTAGTACATGAACCTGCAATCATGGGTTATAACAACATAAAGCTATGTAAGGCTTAGTGAGTAAGTAACATGCGTCATACATGTTGATTAAAGAGGTATTTAGCTCGACACAAAGTACCTAGTGGCCCATGTGCAACAATCCCTATTAGGGATGAAACAAGACAATTGTAACATCCGGATCCTCGAGGTATGAAATCTTAAGTAAAATATGAGTTTTGGATGGGTCGCGACGTAAGGGAAGCATCGTCACGACGTGACACGGGCGCGACAGACGGGAGTTTCATTTAAGTGTCACGATGTGACACTATGATGGTCACGACGTGACCTGATCAGGGAAAAACCATAATTTTCGAACTTAGACCATATTTAAAGGAAGTGAGGGGCTAGGGTTTCCTTCACCCTCAGCCCCCATCACCTTCTAAACCCTCTTGAAGATAACCTAATCCCACTCCTCTGTTTTTTAGCTCACCTTGGTGTTTTTGGTTTCTTTTGAAGGAAGAAGAAGGTTTTTGTAGTGTTGTGAGCATATTGGCAAGATTTGGGACTTAATTTTGGCATCTTTGACCTTTTTAAGTGTTCAATACCCAAACTTTATTGTTCTAGTTTGCTAGATCTAAGCTTTTGTCCATTTATCTTCAAGTCTGAGCAAGTTGGAATGGTGGGATTCCATAAAGTTGGCAAATTTATGGATCCTTGAGGTCCTTTATAGATCATATGGTTCAGATCTGGAGTTTGCTAGCGTATTGAACCCATGCATGAGATCCTTGGTGATGTTTCTCCATTTTTGACCTAGTTTGAGCTTTAGATTCACAATGGACATACATGGCTAAAAAGCATCGATCTTTAGGTTGTATTAGACGTTAGGAAGCCTTCTGGAAGGAATGAGTGGATGACTTAATGAATAGAGGGTTGAATCCATTAAGTTGTGGAAAGCCCAGTTTCACGACGTGACAACCTCCTTGCCACGACGTGGCGACTAAGGATTTATCGGTTATTTTGGACAGATCCTGTCATGATGTGATAACCTGTCCATCTTGACGTGGCAGTAGCTTGGATTGAGATTGAGTTGGCCGAGTTGGATCGTGACCAAGTTTGGAATCGGGTTGAGTGTGTTTCTCACAACGTGACCATGGGTTGGTCACGATGTAAGGGCCAGTTGATGCTGATGTTGACCGTTGACTTTAACCTTGACCGTTGAATAGTTAAGTTGAGTTAACTTTTTGTTAAATTGCTAGTTCTAGAGTATAGACTAAGGTTGGACCTTGTTTGATTTTATAAGTGTGTTGTAGCACTGCTTGCGGGGCATTGAGTTGTGGTTTATCTGACTTCGTGTGGTTGGACCATAGCACCTGTATGAAAGACCGTGGTTGGATAACAACACCTGTATGAAAGAATGTGGTTTGATCAAAAAAATTGTATGAAAGATTGTGGTTAGATCACAACAATTATTTGTTTTTGTGACTTGCATGGAAGACCATGGTCGGATTATGGCAGAAAGGTTATAGTTGAGCTATAATTTGGAAGTGACTGTAAGACTATGGTTGGATCATAACATTCACTTAGGGTTGGGTCCACTGATATGTATGGTATGCGTTATTTTGGAGAACTCTGTAATCTTTGTGCTTACGATTTTGTGGTTTAAATATTTTTAGGTACTTCCAGTTCCAAAGGGAAGGGCCCGGCTTGACTGCATAACATCCCCTGATGATTTTCCGCACTGATTATTATCATTTCACTCTGATGTTTGAGATACATTTTTATCATGATTGATTTTAGAACAATTAATGCATGGATGAAAATGAAAATTTGTATTCGTATTTTTGGGATGTTACAACAATCATCTTTATTGGGAACAAAAAAAATAACCATCCTTAAAAGGGACAAAATAAACAACCAAAGAGCCAACAAAGTACATCCTAAATAGGGAACCAATATAAATACATTAATAACATGAGGCCAATAAGGATACATCCCACATATGGGTCCAAAAAGGATGCATCCTTAATATGAGACAAATAAGAATACATCCCCAATATGAAACCTTTACAAATACATCTCCAAATTTGGGACCAATATGTATACGTCCTAACTATATGACCAATGAAAACACATGCCCAACATAAGACCAATAAGGATACATACCCACTGTAGGAGTAATAAGGATACGATCTAATATCGGACCTACTAGTACATAACCAATTTCGGTATATATATATATATATATATATATATATATATATATATGTCTCTAAATATGGGACCATTATAAATATATCACCAACATGGAACCAATAAGGATATATCTCCAATATGGGACCAATAAGGATACAACCTTTATATAATACTAATAAGGATACGTCCACAATATGGGACATCTACGAGTACATCCCTAATTTCGGGACCAATATGTATACATCCCCAAATACGGGACCAATATAAATACATGCCTAAGATGGGACCAATAAGGATGCATCCCTAACATGGGACCAATATGATCACATCCAATTTATATAATAACATATTTACTGGTAGGAAACCGACCCAATTCCTCACTTACAATATTATCATGGCTAATACTTCCAATTCTTACACTTACAATTAAAATTACTGTCTAATCTTTCATTACATTTGTAACACTTGTTTTCCAGAATGGGCCAGTTAAAGAATTAATAGAGTCAACGGCCTGGTTTTTGAGGAAAACCATATGCCACAATGTGGTGCATGGAATGTCACGACGTGGCATGGCATCTGAGGATCGCTCATTTTAATGATGGCAATGACGTGGCAAGAGGATGGCCACGACGTGGCAGATAATGCAGCCCAAGCTCATGATTTTTAGGGTTTCCCCATATTTAAATACTCCAACTCTTGGTTTAGGGCATCTCCTTCAGCCTTCATCTCTCCATTTCGAAACCCTATCCTCGATGGAAGATTAAGAGCATTTTTACTTGGGTTTGGGGTTGTTCTTCTTGATTTGGTGAAGCTTGTGAAGAAAGGAACTCCTTCTTGGTGCAAGGAATCATAAAGCAAGACTAGATCCATCATCTTCTTCATGTTTCTGGACCTTTGGAGGTAAAAAGCTTGCACATTGACCTTGTTCTTTTGAGATTCATGTTGTGGGTCATTATTGGTTGGTTTTGGTCCCATCCTTGGATGCTCTTGGAGTTTGAGGAACTATAGAGATTAAAATGACATTCTTATGGTCTTAAACTTTTGTTAAGTAAAAAAAGGTCTTAGTTTGAGAGTTCTTGGTCTCATGTGCATGTTTTGGTCATATTAAGGACTTAATGGACTTAGGATTAGAGATTTTGCCTTGGAGTGAAGTTCTAATGGATAAAGTTGGAAACTTTATCCATTAAGTCATTGAGAAAGATTAGATCTGAAGTTTTGAGCCTTGGTCTGTAAGGATTAAGCTCTTAATGAAGACTTTAGGAAAACTGTTAGTGACTACGACGTGGCCAAGGAATGACCATGACATGGTGAAGTTCAGAATCTTGTTTTTTTTCCAGACATGCCCATGACGTGGCCAAGGAGGGTACAGGATGTGACGATGTCTCGCATGCTGTCCATCTTGTCTCGATATGCCCACGACATGGCCAATATGTATCCACGTCGTGGTGGTTGTTAACTTGGTTAGTTGTTGACTTTTGTTGACCATTGGCCATTGACTTTTGACTAGTTTGAATTGGGGTCAAACTTGTAGGATTTGGGTTGATGATTGAGGATTTATCTCTTTTGGCGTTAGTTAGTTCGTGGGTTTAAGCAGTGCAAGGGGTGAGAGTGTTATTGTGCTTCTCTGGTTCTTCAGTTCAAGTGAGTTTCTCATTATGCCACGTATCCTATTATATATCCTTTGCATGGTAGGATAGAGGTATGCTTAGAGTACATGTATGCTAGTTGACTAGGTTAACTCCTTGTTATGCTTGGGCAGTTAGGACACTTAATGACACAATATGCTAGATTAATAGAGTCTTGTTTGAGGTTTATATGTTACTACTAGGTGTAATTATTGGTTAGGGAAACGATAGTATTGAATGGTTGTTGAATGTTTACCCTAATGGATTGTATGCAATCAAGTTGGATAGCCTGAGAACTCTTGGTCTAATGCCCGACTGCATGGGTTTTGTCTGATTTGTTGCTTTTGGGCGGATCATCTGTTTGAATGTCTATCTGATTCCGACTACATCTGACTTTGGCATTGTATGGAAGACCACGATTTGGCCCCTAGAAATAGTACAGGAGACCATGATGTAGCTCCTATCAATGGAGTCTGGGTTGGGCCCGTTTACTCCTTGGGCGGATCCATTATGTATGGTTGGACATGGCCCGTTATATATGTTTGGGCGGGGCCCGTTATATGAGTTGGGTTGGGCCCGTTACGTATAATATATTTAAGTGGATAGGATTTTGGTTCCTCGATGCTAGAGTCGAGGATTATATGTGGATGCATTGTATGTATGGTAGAATATATTGTATACTAGGGAGCTTACTAAGCTTTATGCTTAAAGTTGTGGATTAAACATTTTGCAGGTTGTTCATGAGGAGAGCTAGACGAGACTGTCCACAAGCATCAAAGATATTCATTTCCGCGGTTTTGTAAACTTAACTCTCATAATATATGGTTTTCAATCGATCAAATGTTATTCAATGGTTTTGAAACAAAGGTTTAATTGTTTAATCTATTTTTAAAATGAAAATCTCTTTGTAATTTTTGGGACGTTACAACATGTAATTAACTTAATATAAATATAGATCTCTTTTTAGCCACTTCCTACAATTATCTATACCATCACTACCCTTAATCACCAATATTATCTTACAAACAACACCATCAATATCCAAGATATTATATCTACAAGTATCATTATGATTCTTAAGTGAATCAATCAACCTCATCACTTTATAACACATACCAT
Source organism: Lactuca virosa (assembly GCF_052849685.1). Classification (NCBI taxonomy): domain Eukaryota; kingdom Viridiplantae; phylum Streptophyta; class Magnoliopsida; order Asterales; family Asteraceae; genus Lactuca; species Lactuca virosa. The sequence continues at coordinate 289,119,256 of NC_136432.1, read as the reverse complement.
CCACTTTAAATATAAACCTTTAACCCTTTAAGTAAGGGTGTTAATAAAATAGGGTAGCATACCTTTCACCCATCAGTAACCATTGAATAGTTTCCATGGATATGGACATATATTAAATTTTCCATTTTCATAGTAAACATATATGATTATAACTCAACTATAAATAAGTTATTCACCTTAAAGTACCATGGTTGGACCATTCCTATTCTTAATGTTCCATTATCTCTTCCAAGCTCCAAACCCCACATTTCAACACATATGGACATCCATTACCATCATAATACTTTAAACAATGCATATGGATTTTAATTTGCTACCCCCTTATCATGTATTTTCTTCATCATACGGTGTCTAAATGACTTGATTCTTTTTGTGTTGGTTGAATTTTTAACATTTCTACATGTCAAACACATGAAACATCCAAAACTTTCAATAGGTATGTACTTGTACAATGATACCCACGTAATGCAAGGTTTTGTACCCAAATAACATTATACTTTGAGAATTTTACTATTTGACATACATACTTCTAATTTCATCACATAAAGGTTTACGTAAAAGTTATTTCATCACTTGAAACAAACTTTTATGACTCTTACATCCATGCTATAAAACTTATTACTTACAATTCTATATACACAAAGAACCCTATATAGGCATTGTACTTTGGTAAATGGTCAAAACAGTCAATATATTATTCCAAATTACCATTTAACATCACTTGTTTATTACTTTAAATCCCCATCAAATTTTGGGTGTTACACCATTGGACAAACATAAAGCAAGCTTGATGGATGATTTCATCAATTTATCAAATGGATGAAAGTAAAATGCATAAATGATTAAAATATTAAAATACATTTCTATTTATGAGAAATGATGTTAAAATTAGATGATTATTACTAAATAGTCATCAAACTACATGTTATTATTGATTAAGAAGTTTTAGAATATAAAGAAACGATAAAGGTGTTGGAGATATGCTCACTGACAAAACAAGTTAGTGATATATTTAATAAACACACAGGCATACTGAGTTACACACTTGGATCAAATCGAAAAGCAAGAATAAGTTAAATAGATGGATTGTTAGGTATTTATTCATTTTTAACGAATTAACTACAAATTAAGTAGATTGGCATTTCATGCAATAAAGGCTTGAAGTTTATATTATGATAAGGTTACCATATCTGAGTAAACTTAGAGGTAAATAAACACTCTCAGGGTTTGTGAGTTATATAATAAATGAAAAACCAAAAGAGGCTCCTAAGCTCTCAACTATAAAAATGAATCCTCTCTCTTTCTCCTATCTAGTTTGATGAAGCAAAGAAGAAACCTAAAATAGTTTTAGCAATTTGCTTGTGCACCATGAAAAAAGAAGGAACTCTCTTACTTAAAGAAAAGGGATGCATTCTTGATAGAAAGGCTCTAATTTAAGTCTTTGGAATTCTTGTTTTCACTATACAAAGGTGCTCTTGTTAAACTTCTTGTAGGATTAAGTTGGTTGTTATTAATTAATGAACGCTAGATCCCAGGTATAATCATGGTACTTACTATTTATGCTTCCGTTTCTTGTATTTTGATATGGTCGAAATTTCCATCATGATCCAATATTGCCATCAGAAACATATGTTCATTTTAAATATATATATCACTATAAATGGATTTTGTGAAAAAGTAGATGATGTGTGATTTTATACAACAAGTGGGAATTTGTGTGTATAGAATATACACATTAAAATTTATGGAAAAAAGGTTTCCCAATCATATAAAAATCTATTTTCTTGTTTGATTCAATGAGTTTGAATTTACCATTCGTTTCCTTTTTATTTTGATTCTCTAATAATTTTTTACTTGGATCTTTTTTATTGGTACAAAAACATATGAAGTGTGTTTATATGTTTATTTCATTAGATTTATTTGGATGATATTCTATCATATAAATAATGATTTGATTGTATGTTGTTTCTTAAGCAATACTTATCAAAATATTGTCTTAAAAATACTAGAAAAAGTTTCACCCGATGCAATCCTTTTTGGTATCCTAATGTAACATTTATGGAAAATGTTGTTTGATTTGAGATTGGATTAGGCTAGACAACTCTTTCTGGCAGCGTAACTAACATTTTCCAAAAAGATTACTTAGTGTTGAATTAAGTGATATATTATTTAAAAGAGTTGTTTTAATTATTGTATGGATCTAGTAACACGGTGTCTCGATTGGACCTATTTTGGGTAGTTTTGGTATACATATAAAAGAGAAAGTAAATATCTTCCTATATTTTCTTCCTACATATCCTCCTACATATCTTAAATAATGGCATGTGTCATATTTAATGAAAATAATAATATTTTAATTCACTTGTGTGTCACATGTCACCATTTAAGATGTGACACATGTCACCATATAAAATTCTATTCGTATGATGTACGTGTCATTTATTTATTTTTCCTTGTAATGTAATTTTTCCTTGTATATGTAATAGAGATTAGATTAGACAGAAAAATTGTATTAGAAATAAGGGAAATTGTCAGAAAAGTCCCAATATTTTTAGGAAAGTTACACTTTAGTTCTAAGATTATTTTTTTGAACATTAAAGTCCCGATTTTTTGTAAAAACACGATAATATGTCATTTTCTGTTAAAAGAAAAAAAGGACTTTTTTGTAAACTTGAGCCAAAATGAAATAATCGGGACTTTAATGTTAAAAAAAATCTTGGGACTAAAGTGTAACTTTCCTAAAAATATTGGGACTTTTCTGACAATTTTCGTAGAAATAAATTGTAAATATTAAAGAACAAAGACTACCAAATGATAACCATGGAGATTGGAGTCTTAACGGAGTTCTACATGGGCATCATGTGTCGATGACGAAAAAAGTGAGAATCGTGCATCATTGTGATTATTTTATCTAAAAAATGACCAAGTTTTTCCAAGTAGTGGCTCACCGGAAAACACATACCATTGTGGCAATTGTTATTTATTATATGTGGGTGTGTTTGTTATCGTTATTTTGCATATCGGTGTGTTTACTATTCTATTTTTTTTAATGAATTAGCAAAACAACATTGCAAATAAAGTTTGGTTAGATATGAATTATAAAAAAAAATTATAAATAGATTTAGAAAGGGGTTTTTTAAAAATAATGTTGCTAAAATAAAGTTTAAATGTATTAACTAAATAAAAACAACACCTCATATTTCATGTAAATCTTACGCTACCCATTTAAAAAAACACTATCTAATTAATGGTCTTTCGATGTGGGAAAGTATATTAGAAAAACATATCGATTAGACATCTGAAAAAAGATGTGTTGTTCATGATATCGAAGATTCTTGGGTCGGACATCATGTAATTTTAATGAATGATTTATTATCATTCTTTGTAGGAGTGATTAAACTTCTCGATGTTGACATTGTAAATTTCAATAAATCTTGCATGAATCCAAGATTTCCATAGAGATTGGAATTGTTAATAAGTCTACCTACGTAAAGGAAAATTATCAAATCACTAATAAATATTCTTGTTTTAATAGATTTCTTCAAACATGAACACTTTCGGTTTAAACTTTTCACTCCCAACTATCCTCTCGAATGATAATATAAATAGATTGAATTACCTTGGCTGGTATCAAGAATTTAGGAGTTATACTCAATTACGATAATAAAAGTCAAGCCATTAAGAAGCTCTCTCTAAAGCTCTTCCAGCTAACACAACTAAAGCTGCAAGAAAACTTGTGCGTGCTCGTCTCGTTGGGTTAACCGAGGTGGCTTGCCTCATTTTAGCGACCATGGTTCCAGAGCTCCAAAAGAGCTTTGAGAATCATGGTATGTATGGCATGATCTTAAAGCTCAAGGGTATGCTCCAATAGAATGCATGGTAATAGTGATTTGACACGATAAAAGCCATCAAGAGTTGTAGTATGCAGGAAGAAATGAGAGTTAATGTACATGTATTGAAAATGAACATGTGTATTGACTAATTAGAATGTCTAGTATTTTTGGTTCTATGGCAGTTGGCTACAGATGTATTCCTCAACTCGCCGGTACTTCATAAAAATAATCCATTTTGAAAGCTAATATCAATAATTCGGAAAACATTATTATAGACATGCATGACATGCTTCAGACTAATGAGTCTAACATGTTCAGAAGTAAGAACTCTAGTTTAGTTGCTTATGTTCTAGCTATAAGGGAAGGAGGCGTCAAAAGAAAGAGGTCGAGAAAGTGGATAGGTAAATGGAAAGGAAATATTAGTACAACCAACTCTAAAACCAATTTCAAGAAGGATAAGGATCAATGCAACATAGATCCATCAAAGAATCCTTAAGAAGTTGTATGTTTCCACTTCAAGAAGACTGGACACTAGATAAGTAGCTATCCAAAATAAACTATTGTACTCAATAAGAGAAAAACCATGGTGTCTGACAATTCATGTGTATATGATTAAACTCTATACAACTTTTACTTATTACTCCTAGATTTTAGACATAATATGTGGTACTCATTTTGGTATTGATGTGTAGGACCAAAATGAAGTAAAAAGTTGAGACATGGATAGTTCAACCTGATAATGGATAACAAGCAAACAATAGTTGTCTATATAATTGGGAATTTTGAACTTCATCTTTCTAGTGGTTTATCCATGTTTTTGTTAGATTGTTGTTACTTACCTTATATAACACTAAATATTATTTCATTTTATACATTAGATAAATATGGTCATGATTTTTGTTTTGATAATGGATCAGTTTTAGGTTACAAAATTACATTCTTTTTTTAGAGAAAATCCTTGTCATGACATCTACAAAATTAGTATAAGAACAAATAATGACAACAATTCAATCTTTAGCTTTGATTCATACAAAGATGTTATGGATAAGACATACATGTGACATTATCGTCTTGGACATATAAACAAGAAATGTATTGCAAAAATCCAAGCAATTCAATCTTTAGTCCATTTAACGATCAACAAAAAATTTGTGGATTTCTATCAAAATTAATGCTGCCTAGGACACCGTTACACAAAGGTGTAGGTGAAAGGAGAAACAATACATTACTTGATATGGTTCAGTCAATGATGAGTCGTACAATGCTTCCAATCAGTTTTTGGGGATATGCCTTAGAAGTTGCTTTAAAAGTTCTAAACCTTGTACCAACAAAGATGGTTTCCAAACAACGACTAAAATATAGAGTGGTAATAAAACATCACTATCATACTTAAAAGTCTGGTATTGTGATGGTTAAGTTTGCCGTGAAGCTCAAGAAAAGTTAAAACCCATATAAGAGAATTATTATTTTGTTAGATATCCTATTGGGTCTTTCGGATATTACTTATATAAGATTTCTAAAAACAAAGTCTTTATTGCTCGAAGGACTGTTTTCCTTGAAAGGGATCTTATATCCAAAGAGGCTAGTAGGAGCTAGATTGATCTTGAATTATTTTTCAAAGAAAAAAAAGCCAAATGTGTGCATTAGTACTAAACATGAGGTTAAAGAATCCGTTGAGCCTCAACAAAGGATTAGTGAGGAATATAACATAGTACCACCTCTTGTTCGCTTGTTTGGTAGAATACATCATGAACCAGAAAGATATGGTTTACTCATATATGAAGGTGATGAGTTAATGGTAGATGATAGTGAACCTAACAAATATTCAAAGGCCATACCAGACCCATCATCTGAGAAATGGAAAGATACTATGGAAACTGAGAGGAAATCCATGAATAATAAACAAGTATAGGACTTGTTTGATCGAATACCAAACTACAAAATACTAGGTTGTAAGTGGGTCTATAAGAAAAACCTAAAATTGATAGAAAATTACACACATACAATGCATGACTTTTTGTAAAAGGTTATACTAAAACCTAAGGGATTGAATATTAAGAAACATTTTGACGAGTGGAAATGATAAAGTCTGGTAAATGGAAATAGGCTATGGAAACTGAGATGAAATCCATGAACGATAATCAATTATAGGACTTGTTTGATCGAATATCGGACTACAAAATAGTAAGTTGTAAGTGGGTCTTTAAGAAAATAACTAAAACTGATCGAAAGTTACACACATACAATGCATGACTTTTTGTAAAAGGTTATACTCAAACCCAAGGGATTGAATATGAAGAAACATTTTGACCGGTGGAAATGATAAATTCTATCATGATATTTAAGGAAATAGAAACATTTCATGATTATGAAATATGACTAATGGATGTAAAACTTCCTTTCCTAAATGAAAAACTTATAGATGATGTGTTAATGACATAGCCAGATGGTTTTGTACATGTCAAGTATCTAAACCAAGTGTATAAGATTTAGAGGGCCATTTTGATGGGTTTTTGAGCATTCTAACACTTCCTAAGTGTACATGCAACCCTAATAACCTTGAATCTATGTTTTCTCTATATACATGCAAATTTCTTTTTCAAGGTTATTTCCTAACTAGCATGGTATGGGGATTACATAGAACATAAAACTAGTAGAAATACATACATTGTTGTTGCTTGGATTCCTTCAAGACTTTGTGAGCCTAGCACCCCAAATGTTGTGCCTCAAATGCTCCACACAACACCACAAGACTTGGAATAACTTGAGAGAATACTTCTAGCACTCAAAATCGGTTATGCCCTCTCTAGTAACCCTAGGTCACGATTTTGCTAGCCATAGGGTTCCTTTTATAGTGTTGTCACAATTAGGGTTTACACATGAATGCCCTTAATTGTCATGACTCTTGATTTCTCATGACCCATGGGTTTGTAACTCCCATGGACTATCCATGGAGCTCCATATGGTTATAACCAAACCCATAAACCATGGATCATTAATCCACCATAAAAGAATTGATGATTGTCATAATCAACCCTATATATTTAATTAGTCTCACTTTGATCACCAAATTAATACTAGATTAATACTTGATCAATACTAATTAAATAATACTATTATTAATATATTAGAACTTATAATATATTAATAATCATAAGTGCCTTATTCTCTCATCTAGTCTATCCAAGTATTGCAATGCCATGCAACCCAAATGGACCATGCCGGGTCGGGTCAAGTACATACCAAATAAAGTTATGGACTTAGACACTATATCCAACAGTCTCCCACTTGGATAAGTCTAATAACTATATTTGCAAATATGACTTCAAAATCCGACTAGCAATCGTAGCTCTTTCAAAGTCTCTCGGAACTGAGATGATGATGATACGCCATTTAAGATAAGTGATCATATAATCCTCTGTTCTCATGATATCAGCCGGACAAACACATGGAACATGGTCTTACTTATTGTCCAGCATTTGTTTCTCGATCTCTGATTTGTTTCGACATAGAACTAAATTGAACACATCAATTAGGTTCTGACCGGGCCCGGTACATAGGTCAAAACCAAATCATCGAGGGGCCCAGATATCGCTTCTATTTCTAGAAGGAACAGATAAACTTCGACTGATATGCTTGTACTAACTACTTGTTAAATTATTCACAAAGGCACGTTTTATAACATCGAGTTACCAATGCGTTTTCGTACAATCAATGAATAACCAACTCATAGTCAATAACTCATATCTCTAGGTTTGAAGATTTATATGATATTACCGTCTCACGATCACTCGAGATAAATTCCATGAAGTGATGCAAGTGAGCGTGGGTTGGATCCAATACTCAGCCCTTATGAGTACTCATGAATGTTGTAGCAACCATTGCATTGTCCAAAGCACTTTTAGACAAATCATACAAGCCAAATTCATGATAGTCTTAATTCAATACTTACTTCCAAAGTTTGACTGACTGTGGATGGTTTGAATAATAACATAATTATTCTGGAAGTAAAAACATGCAAAATTGAAACATAGTAAACAATCAACACAAGATAGTAACACCTTACTCATAAATAAATAACAACTTTTATTTATCATCAAATGTCAATTACATTTTACAAGTTTCAGGAATCTAATTATTGAAACTAATATCATCCTTCAGCCCAATGCGCCTCGCATGCTGTAGATGCTTAACCCTGCTCAGTCCCTTCGTGAGGGGATCTGCCGGGTTCTCATCTGATGATACCCTCTTAGCCACGAGGAGTCCTTCTTCTATTCGATGTCTGATGAAATGATATTTTCTGTCAATGTGCCTAGATCTCCCGTGATCTCTCGGTTCCTTAGCCAAAGCAACCGCACTTTCATTGTCACAGAAAATTTCCATTGGCTCCTTTATAGCTGGTATAACTCCAAGGTCTCCGATGAAGTTCTTTAGCCATATCGCCTCCTTAGCTGCTTCACTTGCTGCTATGTACTCTGATTCACAAGTAGAATCAGCTACTGTCTCCTGCTTGGAACTTTTCCAAGTAATTGCCCCTCCATTTAGGATAAAGACCCAGCCTGACTGAGAGCGGAAATTATCCCTATCAGTCTGGAAGCTAGCATCGCTATATCCTTCCACTCTCAAGTCATCACTGCCTCCGAGGGTAAGGACCCAATCCTTAGTCCTCCGCAGATACTTGAGAATGTTCTTTACCGCTGTCCAGTGTGCCTTGCCAGGGTTCCCTTGATATCTACTGACCATGCTCAAAGCAAAGGCCACATCAGGGCGAGTACAAGTCATAACATACATGATTGAGCCCACAGCGGAAGCATATGGTATATGACTCATCTCAGCTATCTCAGCCTCTATACTCGGACTCTGAGTCTTACTCAGCTTGGCATTACTCTGGATTGGTAATTCTCCTTTCTTGGAATCTTGCATACTGAACCTCTTCAGTACCTTATCCACATAAGTACTTTGACTAAGTCCAATTAGTCTCTTACTCCTATCTCTCAATATTCTTATCCCTAGGATATAGGCAGCTTCTCCAAGGTCCTTCATAGCGAAACACTTCCCAAGCCAGGACTTAACCTCCTGCAAGGTTGGGACGTCGTTTCCTATGAGAAGTATGTCATCCACATACAACACCAAGAAACTAACTATGCTCCCACTAGCCCTGACATACACACAAGACTCATCCTCACTCCTAGAAAAGCCAAACTTTTTGACTTTCTCATCAAAGCAAAGATTCCATCTGCGAGATGCTTGTTTCAATCCATAAATGGATTTATCAAGCTTACACACTCTATTAGGGTATCTTGTATCGACAAAACCCTCTGGTTGAGCCATGTAAACATCCTCAGCCAACTTTCCATTAAGGAAAGCGGTTTTGACATCCATTTGCCATATTTCATAATCATGAAATGCAGCTATGGCTAACAATACTCTAATAGACTTAATCTTAGCTACTGGTGAGAAGGTCTCATCATAGTCAACTCCTGGAGTTTGAGTAAAGCCCTTCGCAACCAGTCGCGCTTTGTAAGTATGTACCTTCCCATCCATGTCGGTCTTCTTCTTGAAGATCCATTTGCAGCCAACTGTCTTACGACCTGGTACATTATCAACCAAGTTCCAAACTTGATTGTCATACATGGACTGAATCTCGCTGTCCATAGCCTCCTTCCATTTAGCAGACTCAGGGCCTGCCATGGCTTCCCTGTAATTATTAGGTTCATCCAAGTCTATTAGTGTACTATCACTAATAAATGTATCACCTTCAGTGGTGATGTGATAACCATAATAAAAATCAGGTGTGTTCCTCACCCTAGTGGAACGTCTTGGAGGTACAGACTCATCTATCGGATCAACAGGAGTTTCCTCCTCAGGTTGGTCGATAGCATTTGAGGTTCCTTCACCACTTGACTCTTGAAGCTCTTCAAGGTCAATTTGCCTCCCACTTTCCCCTTGGCTTATGAATTCTCTCTCACGAAAGACTCCTCTTCTTGCTACAAAGACCACATTATCATTGGGTCTGTAGAAGAGGTAACCAAAGGATCTATGTGGGTAGCCGATGAAAATACACCTCTCACTTCGAGGTTCAAGCTTATCATGAGTCTCACGCCTCACGAAAGCTTCACAACCCCAAATCTTGATGTGGTCCAAATTGGGAACTTTCCCAGTCCACATCTCGTGAGGTGTTTTGGCAACCTTTTTAGTAGGGACTAGATTAAGGATATGGGCGGCAGTCTCTAAGGCATACCCCCAGAAAGAGATTGGTAATGAAGCTCGACTCATCATGGAACGAACCATATCCAGCAAGGTTCGATTGCGTCTCTCAGCTACACCATTCAACTGTGGTGTTCTGGGAGGTGTCAATTGTGAGACAATCCCACATTCCTTAAGATAGTCAAGGAACTCAATGCTAAGATACTCTCCTCCTCGATCGGATCGGAGCATCTTGATGTTCCTGCCCAATTGATTCTCCACTTCCTGCTTAAACTCTTTGAACTTTTCAAAGGTTTCTGACTTATGCTTGATTAACTAAATATATCCATATCTACTGTAATCATCAGTAAAAGTCACATAATAGCGATTAGCATCCCTTGTAGCAACTCTGAAGGGCCCACACACATCCGTGTGTACAAGGTCCAACAAACCTTCACCCCTATCACAAGTACCTGTGAAGGGTGACTTTGTCATTTTTCCAAGTAAACAAGACTCGCAACTATCATCTGACTTGAGGTCAAATGATTCCAAGACTCCAGCCTTTTGGAGTTGGCCTATGCGCTTCTTGTTAACATGTCCAAGACGACAATGCCACAAGGATGCTTTATCCAAGCTATCTGAAGAATCAATATACAACACATTATTTCCTAGATTGTCTACAACATTCACAGCTTCATATACACCATCACAAGGTAATGCTTTAAAGTAAAATACGTCATTGTAATAAACATTAATAGCACCATTTTTATTATCAAATGAAAATGAAAAACCTTGTTTGTACAAGCCATGAAAAGAAATAATATTTCTCGCCATTTCGGGCGAGTAACAACACTTATTCAAATCTAACATTAACCCATTATTAAGCAATAAAGAATAAACTCCTATCTTGGTAACAGGTGATGCTTTCCTGTTGCCCATGACTAAGTTTATCTTCCCGTGCTCCACTTGCTCACTTCTTCTTAGTGGCTGCAAATCAGTACAGATGTGAATACCACAACCTGTATCAAGCACCCAAGAATTAGCATTAGATGAGTTATTAGACAATATTGTGTAAATACCTGCATGGGTGGGTTTAACCTTCCCATCCTTTACATCTTGCAGATATTTAGGGCAGCTTCACTTGAAGTGTCCCTTATCCTGGCAATAGAAGCACTGTGCTTCCTTTGGGTTTGAAGAAGGAGTAATGGGACCTTTCTTTGTCCCACTTGAAGAGGAACCATCAAGAGTCTTACCCTTGGTACCCTTCGAAGGGTTTTTCCTCTTCTTACCCTTTCCCTGCCCAATAGCCAGAACAGGGGCTGTTGAAGGAGTAGAAGTAGCAACCGCTTTACCCTTAAGGCCATTTTCAGCTGTCCTTAAGAGTCCTTGAAGTTTGCTAAGTGTGACTTCCTCCTTGTTCATATGATAAGTCATACGAAACTGATCATAACTTGGAGGTAAGGAATGGAGAATGATGTCAATCGCCATTTCCTCAGGAAAGTCAACATTTAGCTTCAGCAACCGGTCAACGAACCTTTGCATCTTCTGCAAGTGACCGGTGATGGGTTCACCATCCTTCATCCTTGCGGTTATCATGGAGGAGATGATTTCATACCTCTCCTGACGCGCGCTCTGATGGTACCTTTCCATCAGATCCAGGTGCATCTCATAGGGGTAAAAATCTTCATAGGATTTTTGAAGTTCAGGAGTCATGGTGGCCATCATGATGCATGCTACTTTAGTAGCATCCTTTTCATGTGCAACAAACTCCGCAAACTCTTCAGGAGTAGCAGTGGCTTCATTCACAACCTTAAGCTCCCTATCGAGAACATATTCTTTGTCCTCATAGCGGGTAATCATTCTGATGTTTCTGATCCACTCATTGAAATTGGATCCATCAAAGATGACCTTACCACACAAGTTCATAAGGGAAAAGAAGCCTGTTGGGTTTGAGCCAGAAGCATTGTTGGAAGACATCTGAAAGGAAAGAAAGACAAGTTTCATTAGATTAGGAATCCTTAATAATTCACCCAAATGAAATATTAAGGCTAGGATCCAACAAACTATTTATAGTTGGAAGAGGGATGCCGTAATCCATACTATAAAATATTTGAAGGTAGGTAAATGACGATTTACCAATTTCCACCATAAGAACGAAATATTTTATTATTAGTTTTTATTGGTTTTGAAACTCCTAGATCTTTTGAGATACATTGAACTTTTCAATGGCATGTTTGAATCTCGATTGTGCCCTCTCAAGTTTGTGACTGGGATGTCGAGGATCACAAACAAGGTGTGAATAACCATACAAATTGACTTGGTACCCTCAACAATATTACCTAATCGATGTGCCGGTTAACCACACACGCTCCACCGATCTATAATAAGGTCAAGTTACCCTTTGCCACTCTTACTAGTCCATGTTAGTGTGCCGGTTAACCACACACGCTCCACTAACGACTTGGTAAGGTACAAAGTGTAATTTTATGGGCTAGCACCAATTTCACATTTTCCTAAAGTAACTAAGATTGGGAATTTATAATGTATAGTTACTTTATAATTCATTATACTTTTAACGAGTATTTAAAGTCGTATCCTACCCGTTCGGCTAACGACCCTCCACCGATCAAGGAAGCGGTGGGTGAGAGTGGACACCCATTAAGTCACCATTTTATAAGCAACAACCTTATACCCCCCTTATAGACCGGCTTCGTGAATGAGGCCTACTAACGGTAAGAATGACATATTCTTATACATACCTATATAATAAAATTATAATAATAGTATAAGTGTTGATTTTTAAACTTTTTAAAAATCTAAGGTTTAATTTGGAATTAAAGTATTAAAGTATAAGACTTTTCAAATTCCAAAACTTGAGGGCAAGATTTGAAACTATTCCAAGTCTCTTCAATTTGTAACTTATGAGTTTTAATGGATCATAAAATGAAGACTCTTCATTTTATGAAACTTCTTTAGTTCTTTAATCACAATTAAAAGAAGTGACTCTTGGTTATCCATAACTTGAGGACAAGTTATGGACACCATCATAGCCATTAAGATCATGAATTAAACACACATGGAGGTTACACATAATTCCTATGATCTTCTAAACTCATATGAACACAAATTCATGTCAAGCAATTTTCAAGAAAATCATATAAACATATACAATACTTGAAAATTGATAAAATTCATGCAAAAATGGGTTAACATAATCATTATCATTTTGAAAAACAGATTTTACAAGTACAAAACAGATTGGGATAATGATCTTAATCCATTTCCAGCAACAAAACTCGAAAAAACTGCCCAGCACGCTCCTACTCGCCGAGTGCATTATTCTACTCGTCGAGTAGGATGAATTTGTTCATGGACTCGGCGATTCCTCCCCATGGACTCGGCGAGTCCAGTCGTCAGAATGCAGAATTTTCGATTTTTAAGCAGTTTTGCATCAAGTATACAGAAAACAATCCTAGGCTCTGATACCACTGATGGGTTTTTGAGCATTCTAACACTTCCTAAGTGTACATGCAACCCTAATAACCTTGAATCTATGTTTTCTCTATATACATGCAAATTTCTTTTTCAAGGTTATTTCCTAACTAGCATGGTATGGGGATTACATAGAACATAAAACTAGTAGAAATACATACCTTGTTGTTGCTTGGATTCCTTCAAGACTTTGTGAGCCTAGCACCCCAAATGTTGTGCCTCAAATGCTCCACACAACACCACAAGACTTGGAATAACTTGAGAGAATACTTCTAGCACTCAAAATCGGTTATGCCCTCTCTAGTAACCCTAGGTCACGATTTTGCTAGCCATAGGGTTCCTTTTATAGTGTTGTCACAATTAGGGTTTACACATGAATGCCCTTAATTGTCATGACTCTTGATTTCTCATGACCCATGGGTTTGTAACTCCCATGGACTATCCATGGAGCTCCATATGGTTATAACCAAACCCATAAACCATGGATCATTAATCCACCATAAAAGAATTGATGATTGTCATAATCAACCCTATATATTTAATTAGTCTCACTTTGATCACCAAATTAATACTAGATTAATACTTGATCAATACTAATTAAATAATACTATTATTAATATATTAGAACTTATAATATATTAATAATCATAAGTGTCTTATTCTCTCATCTAGTCTATCCAAGTATTGCAATGTCATGCAACCCAAATGGACCATGCCGGGTCGGGTCAAGTACATACCAAATAAAGTTATGGACTTAGACACTATATCCAACACATTTGTGGACTCAAATTAGCATCTAGAAGGTGGAATCACTAGTTTAGTGAGAAAATCAAGGAGTTTGGTTTTGGCAAGAGTGAAGATGAAGGTTGTGTATGATAGGTTTTATAGGCTATAACAAAGCATATACAATACGAAAAATCACTTAACAATTAAGAAGGGTACATGCAACCTACAAGGATCTATGTCTTCACAAAATTAGGCAAAACACTTTGAACATCATAAACCGTACAATAAACCTATTGAAATTGAAATTCAAGAGTAAGGGTTTACATATCTTTGGTTTATCATTGCAAATAAACCTTTGATCCTTACTTTGCACTTCAGAAAGCCTAACACCAAGAGTTTAATGCCTCGAATGGTTTGTACCCAAACCATAGCAACTAAAAGACAAGACGATAGAGGACAGGGAAGAGAAAATTTTCAGCTCTTCTGATGAGTGTGTAGTGGACGAAAACATGGAGCCCCAAGGGTCCTATTTATAGCTGATAGGAAAACCCTAAAAACCCTAACTTGAAATTAAATAATGTTATTTCGAATATGGTATTAATTCAACTTCTTATTTATCCAAAATGAATATTTTGGATCCTACTTTGATCCTCCCAAAATCGTCCATAACATTGGAAGGTTCTGGAATTCCCTCTTGTTCATCTATTGAACAATTACAGCTCGGTACTTGAACTATAAATTAATCTAATTAATCCCAAAATATATTCCAATTAATATCTTATTAATTCTCAATTAGTTATGAATATTTCCAATTAATATATTAATCACATAATATATTAACAAATAATTTATTACAATAATCATATAATAAATCAACATATATCTTTAAATGTCATCCTATTCAGTTACTAGTTATGAAGGAAACCCAAAAAGAACTTTGCTTCTGATTCAAGTATATAACAATGTTGTTATGAGCTTAGACACTTTAATCTAACAGTCTCCTATTTGGATAAGTCTATAACTAGAATTCCAAGTATAACCTTGAACCAAATAGAAAAATAGGCTTTTCGAAGCAGCTGCCAAACTCTGATTCAAATCAAATGTTGGCCCTAAGATAAGTGATCAGCTATCCCTTTGTTCTTCAAGATATCATATGGACACGAGGCATGGCATCCAATCAATCTTATTGTCCAAAATTCTGTTTCCCGATGTCCTGATTTGTGATGATGTCATCAGACTACAAATTAAACACATCAATTCAGTCCTAGCTGGGCCCAGAACTATAATGTCAACACCAAATCACCGAGGGGCCCAGAGATATCACTTTTCCTATTAGGGAAAAAGTAACAAATAAACTTTGACTATATAACAGTGATCTTTACTCACCAAATCATACATGATACTACGTTTTATAACATCATGTTATTGATGCTTTTTTTGCAAAACCAATGCACAACCGACTTGTAAATCACAACTTTTATATCTTCGTCTGAAGAATAGAATATATTATCGCCTTAGAACTACTCGTGATTGAATCCAAGAAGTAATCTCTAAGTGTGGGTTTATCCAATACTTAAAATCTCTATTTTGAAAGTACTCATAAATATTGTAGCAATACCATGAAAATTTTATATAGATAATCTATAATCGATTCATGATAGTCTTAAATCACTAATTACTTCCAAAAGTATGAGCGATTGTGGAATTTCGATTAATTAAATTACACAGGAAGTAAAACATGCAAAATGAAACACAAGAATAAATAGTTGAAGAAGGCAGTACAATACTCATAAATAATTCTCTATTATTCATTCACCAAAATTAATTAAATTTATTTTGTTACAAAGTTTCAAACTATCAACTAACTACTAAAACTAATATCATCTCTTAGGCTAATGCTTTTAGCATGCTGGTTGTGCTTGACCCTGCTCAGAGCCTTTAAAGGATCTGCAGGATTTTCTTCTGATGACACCCGTTTCACCAAAAGATGCCCTTCTTCAACCCTATGTCTGACGTAGTGGTACTTATGCTTAGATCTACCATGATCATTTGGCTCTTTAGTCAAAGAAATCGCGCCTTCATTATCACTGGAAGGTTCTATTGTCGGAACTACTCTGAGATCTTCGATGAAGTTCTTTAACCAAGTCGCTTCCTTCGATGCCTCACTTTCTGCAATGTACTCTGCTTCACAATTAGAATCGGTCGTCGTTGACTGCTTGGAACTTTTCCCAGTCACATCCCATTTAACAAGAAAACCCAGCCAAATTGAGAACAAAAGTTATCACGATCTGTATGAAAGTTGATGTCACTCTAACCACTCATTTTCAATGTATAATTGCCGCCAAGAACTAGAAACATGTCCTTTGTTCTTCGCAAATACTTGAGGTTATTCTTGACTTCTGTCCAATGGGATCTGCCAAGATTTTCGTGAAAACAACTAACCATGCTAAAGGCATAAGCCACATCAGGGCAAGTACATGTCATAGCATACATGATCAATCCTATAGCCGAAGCATATGGGACTCGACTCATGTCATCTATTTCTTCCTTAGTACTAGGACTTGTTGGATCTATATGCTTAAGACTCATTATTGAGTGATATTGCTAATAACATATGATCCTATAGGGTTACACCTCAATCATGTTGGTACTTACTGAATATTAATTAAGTATTTGATTATTAATTAATAAATTCAAATCTTATATTTAATTGGAGAATTATTATTGTTTTATGAAAATAATAATAAAAGAAACAAAAAACTAGTTATTATATTATATGTTATGATTAAATAAGTCATGTTCAAATTTATGGACACTTTGGCTAACGATGACTTAACTAGTTAGTTGGTCTTATTTGTTTGGAAAAAGTAGAAGACAATTTTTTGTCTTCTTTTTTCCCCATGGCCGAAGATTACACAAGCTGGGAGATTGTTTATGTAGCTTAATAATCATATCCCCCATGCACTTTATACTTTATATTACTTTAGAGTGTTTTAATGGTTTGACCTTACCTTGCATGGAAGTATATAAGGACGTCTTATTTATGAGAAATTGGCTAGTTTTTTGGTCCTCCTTCAACCCTAAAAGCCATGGCTTTTTCTCCATGATACACACTCTCTCTTTTGAAGTTTGTTTTTGTAATTTGGAGCCTCCCTTTGTGTCTTCCTTTAGTGCTTATTTGTTAAGTGGCTAAAGGCTTAAATAACAAAGTATTACAAGAAGGAACTAGCATTCCAAGTGCCTTATTCTTGATGGTGGATACTCGTAGAGATGATCATCCTCTTTGATCTTTCTATCTTCATCACAACCCCAAATCCAAGTCGGTTCAAAGGCTCCAAAAGTTGTCATTCTAAAACACCCTATGGTTCGTTTAAATATGCTTCTAACCTCTATAAAATGATCCTTGGTGGTTTTGTTTTTGAAATATACTCGAAAATAATGTTCTTATTTTTAAAGCTTTTGTTGTGGTTTTCATGAAAAGCACTCTTATATTTTGTATCAAACCCGATCAGTGGTATCAGATCCATCTTTTATATGTTAGAATGATTTTTATGTTTGATAATCTTTGGTTTTTGGAAACCAAGCTTGGATTTCTTTTGGCTAAGAAATGTCAATATATGTCTTCTTTTGTAACTTGTTGTTGAAAACTGTTTATTTTTATATAGAACCATTTTTCATGCATTTTGGTTATATAAAAATTGCCTTAGAAAAAACAAAGAGTTGTTTATTAAAATGTTTGATATGTTGTTGTGTATAAACAAGCCATTTGAACCTTTGTGTTGTGTTTGGTTGATATTTATTTATTCAAAGGAATAACTGATACCACAACTTTGGAAACAATTGCAACTTTGAACTCATGGAATTGGTTGTCGATGAGATGACACCCTTCGTATGTTGTTTGGGGTAGCAGCACATTGCTAGATATCAGTTATTGTCTATGACTGTCTGTAATGAATCTTGTGCAAGTTGGACATTGTTGGATCTATATGCTCAAAAATCATTATTGAGTGATATTTCTAATAACATGTGATCCTATAGGGTCACGCCTTAATCAAGTTGGTACTTATTGAATATTTATTAAGTATTTGATTATAAATTCAACTCTTGTCTTTAATTGAAGAATTATTACTGTTTTATGAAAATAATAATAAAAAAACAACAAACTAGTTATTATATCATATGGTATCATTAAATAAGTCATGTACACATTTTTGGACACTTTGGCTAACCATGACTTAACTACGTAGTTGGTCTTATTTGGTTGGAAAAACTAGAAGACAATTTTTGTCTTCTTTTGTCCCCATGGCCGAAAATCACACACGTATGGGACGTTGCTTGTATAGATTACTTTTTCTTGTCCCCTATGCACTTTACACTTTATATTACTTTAGATTATTTTAATGGTTTGATCTTACCTTGCATGAGAGTATATAAGGATGTCTTATGTATGAGAAATTGGCTAGTTTTTTTGTCCTCCATCTACCTAAAAGTCGTGGCTTTTTCTCCATGATACATACTCTCTCTTTTGAAGTTGGTTGTTGTAATTTGGAGCCTCTATTTGTGTCTTCCTTTAGTGCTTATTTGTTAAGCGTTTAAAGGCTTAATGAACAAAGTATTACAAGAAGGAACTAGCATTCCAAGTGCCTTATTCTTCATGGTGGATACTTGTAGAGAAGACCATCCTATTTGATATTTTTGTCTTCATCAACACCACAAATCCAAGTGTGTTCAAAGGCTCCAAAAGTTGTCATTATAAAACACCCTATGGTTGGTTTTAATATCATTCTAACCTCTATAAAAGGATCCTTAGTGGTTTTGTGTTTGAAATATTCTCTAAAATAATGTTGTAATTTTTAAAGCTACTGTTGCGGTTTTTATAAAAAAAACACTCTTATATTTTGTATCAAAACCCATCAGTGGTATCAGATCCATCTATTATATGTTAGTTAGATTTTTATGTTTGATAATCTTTGGTTTTTGGAAAATAAGCATGAATTTCTTTTGGCTAAGAAATGTCCATATATGTCTTCTTTGGCAACTTGTTGTTTAAAAATTATTATTTTTCTATACAACCAATTTTCATGCATTTTAGTTATATAAAAAGTTGTCTGAGAAAAAAGAAAGAGTTGTTTATTAAAAATTGATATGTTTGTAACGCCCCGATTCTCAGGTATTGGTTCATGTAGGAATCTTTTTGGTTTCAAGGTCTACTCGACGAGTTGGCCGCCCCACTCGTCGAGTAGCAGCGGGTTGGTCCGCGTGTTTTAGTGACCTACTCGCCGAGTCCAAGAAGGGACTCGACGAGTAGGAGCTGGCAGATGAAACCCTAAATCCAGGGGTACTGCACCCTATTTAAAGGATCATTGGCCTTCCCCAGCCTCCCCTTTATAGTTCCTTGGCACCCTTAAACCCTAAATCGTGTGTGTGTGTGTGTTTCTTTGGTGTGATAGAGCTTGGAAGAGAGATCTTGGTGAGGAACACTTGGAGGAAACAAGTAAAATCAAGCTAGGAACTTGTGGGAAGCAAAGATATACATCAGTTGACACTCTCTGGAAGGTATTAAGCTGTCTCTTTGGCTCAGCTAATCTTTAACATCTTTTTGGGTGGGTTTTAGGAAAAGCTTTTGTGTTTGAGCCAAGATCTGAAGTTGCAACTTCAGATCTGGACTCCTTTTGGTCTCTAGATCCATAAAGATAACAGCTTTGGCAAGTATGAGCCTTCCCTCAAGTGTTGGACTTCATTTCAAGCTTAGTTTTGTCATTTTAGGGCCTTAAAGCTTTGCATGCACGTAAAGTTTGCAACTTTACGTGATAAGCAGGCCTTGGAAGGTTGGATCTGCAATCTGGAGCCTTTGCATGGCTTAAAAAGCATCTGTATGGATGAAGGACTGAAGGGACTCGGCGAGTCGTATGAACGACTCGGCGAGTCAGATGAAGATTGTCATAGACTCGGCGAGTCAATAGAGTAACTCGACGGGTCCGTTGAAGATTGCCCTGGACTTGGCGAGTCGGTGAGTGACTTGGCGAGTTGGTAAAATTAGGCAAGAACTCGGCGAGTAGTCAAGGGTGCTCAACGAGTTGAGGTTAACATGGACCGTTGACCTTGCCAGTTGACTTTGACTTTGACCAAGGGTTGACTAGTTGAGTTTTTGGGGTATCTTGGGAATTTATGAACTTTGGGATGTGTTGGATATAGGTGGTGGAGTTGGTGGCGGTGATCCAGGAGTTGAGATTTCTATTTTCAGTCGACAGTTACGAGGTGAGTTATCCTCACTATACTCAAGGGTCTAAGGCACCAAGGCTGGCCCTTTGAATTGTTATTGGTTATGTTATGCTAGTATGATCTGTTAGATCGGTATCCTAGAGGGTAGGATGATAATATGGGATATGTGGTATGACCTGTTAGTTTGGTATCCTAGAGGGTAGGATAATATTATGTGATATGATCTGTTAGATCAGTTGTGTCTACAGACTGTTATGTGATTATCTGTAATATGTGCACATTTTGTTTAGCGGTTGAGGCTTATCTGCTTTGTGCGAAAGCCAATAGGCCTGGGCATTCCAACCTATGGGTTGTGGGTCATGAGTATTCCATCCCGAGGATGACTGGACTCATAGTATGTGGGCATTCCAACCTGTTGGTTGTGGGGCTGGGGTATTCCATCCCGAGGATGATTGGACCCATAATATGTTGGCATTCCAATCGGATGGTTGAGGGACTGGGGTATTCCAAACCGATGGTTGACTGGACCCATAGTATGCTGTTTACGACTATATTTGTATTATTGTGGGTATGGGTATTTTGGGGGAACTCACTAAGCTTCCGGGCTTACAGTTTCAGTTTATTGTTTCAGGTACATCAGGAGATCGCGGCAAGGCGAATGCATGATCGTACAGCTCCTCATGATTTGTTTATGTTTCTGGGAAACTCTGATATTATACAATTTGAAAACAAAGTTGTAATGATTTTTAATGGTTTGAAACGTTTTTAAAGGTTTAAATTTGACATGATTTTTATGGGTGTTACAATGTTGTTGTGTATAAACAAGCTATTTGGACCTTTTTGTTGTGTTTGGTTTATATTTATTTATTCATAAGATGTAATTAGATAAATAAGTATATTTTTTCATTTTTTATTTGTTGTAATAATTTAGTTAGACTAGTTGTATTTTTATTTAAATGTAACAAGATGAAGAAATAACCATTTTGAAGATGACTTAACCACTTGAGACTATAATCCCAACCATGAGCTTCTACTTTTGGTTTTGGGCTTAATTATAGTCTTAATGACTTTAGTGTTACAACCTTTAAAACATAAAGATTTCAAATTCTTATGCAAGAAGGAGTTGTGTTGAAAAGTAGGAGCTTGAAGTCCTTTTGAAGCGTTTATTAAGTCCTTTAGGAAAGACTTAATAATTCTTGTGATGACTCATAAAAATTATTATTAGACATAGCTTGGTTTATACACATTTCAATGCATGCTTGTGATGGTTATTTTATGATTGTTTTATGTTATGTTTAATGTAAGAAAATGATTTTTACTAGCTAAATAACATTTTATCATAAAATAATATCACTTGAAGTTTGAGTAAAAAATATTTAAAAGATAACATAAGATGTTTATAAATGACTATTTATAAAAATGTTTTTACTGGATACTTGTTAAAAATCGATTTTTTTAAAATACTTTTATTGTAAAACTTATAAATAGCCAACTATAAAATATTTAAAATGGTTTAAAACGTGTTTAAACATTATATAAACTCCATGTCTTTATAATAAATAAAAGCTTATATTAAAATGACTAAAATTGGTTTCTAGCGTTATAACGACAAATAATAAAACAAGTGATTATTTTTTACGTCGAAACATAATATATGATATTGGTTTTTAAAACTTAACACAACATGTTGATATTATGTTTTATATAGGCCAAATGAGATTTAAAACATTAGTATCATCACCAAGTTTTGGTTTATCAAAATATGACTTTTATCATAATATGTATAAAATTGAGTTTATAAAATAAACTGGGTTTTGTTATACAAATTCATAAAGTCATAAGATTTTGATTGTTAAAAGGATATTTAAAAATTTGATTTTAGAACTCATCCAAAACTCCAATCCTTAAGAATAAAATGAAATTTGATTAAGACTATAACCGGTTCTTAAGCCCTCTACGACTAAACTTTAAATATCATAAGACCATGCAAGTGGTGATTTGATTTTTATAAAAGGGTACATTATTTGTTGGATGCATGCAATATTCATAAGACCATGTTTTTATAACTATATTTGTAAAACATATATAAAACATTTTTCTTAAAAATGCAAGTCATTGTTGTCCGTTTAAAGAACACTCAGGTATTGTTTGTGCGATCTTAGTGGGCGATGGGTCACCTAACCACTAGCACCATCTTATGATGTTCGGGGTAGTTTTGTATTTTCTAGTGACATAAAGGTCACATAGTCACTAGTTAGTTGCAATGCTACAAGTTGTTTCAAGTAGGAGAACTTGATCGTAATCTCGTGTGATAAACGGTCACCTAAGCATGAGAGGTCTGATGTATAGATGTGATCAAACATTCCAAGAGAAGAAATAGTTGCTTGAGATCCCATTATTTAGGAATTACATATTTTATGCAATTGGTAATCGTTACCTACCGATTTTGATTAAGTAAATTGGATAAATGTCATCTAACCATTTACTTGTTTAATAAATTAATATTTTAGAAACAATAAAAGATATTAATTTTTAAAGACTTAATATTGAAAATACTAAATGAAATTTTGTTAAATTCTATGAATAATTGTTAATATTTTATGCACATGTAAAACCTTTTTCTCTTGTTGAGTTTCATGAGATAGTAACATTTGATGGTTATAATTTCTATAATTGATATAATACATTGAGGTTCTTCCTTAAGGATAAATAGAAATTATATATATATATATATATATATATATATATATATATATATATATATATATATATATATATATATATATATATATATATACTGAAAGATCCCATAACTGAACAACATCTACAAAACAATCAGTCTGATCATGATGCTTTGATGGAAGCATTATTCTGATGATGTTGATGTGTCTCACATCAAGCTGGAATAATTTCCCTTGACTTGCAGAAAGTCTTGGATAATTATGAAACATATCATATGTCTTATCAAGTAAAGCAGAAATTTAATCAAAATAGTAGAACGTGCTTCAAACCTATTCAACCGTTAAATAAAGTCTAAGAGATTGTGTACTCTAATAGACCTACAATTTAATTAAGGTAAATACAAGATAAACCAAAGAAATCAAGAAAGGACCATAATGATCGGTGTTGTTTCTTTTGTAAAAGAAATTGGACATTGAAAGAGGAACGCTCCTCTAATCTCATCAAACCGAGGAAGTCTGACTTGACCAAGACTTCATATATCTATATGATATAACTATTTACTTTTCCATCATTCACTTAAGTATTTTATACTACATGTGACACAAATAATTGATATTATGTGCTGATGTTTTGGAAAAAAAAATCAACTGATTACAGACAACTGGTATTTCGTGCTGAAGATATAACAAGTGATGTTATAGTTTGTATTTAAACAATAGATGTTTTGTACCTATTCCTATAGGAACATGTAACAGTTGTAATTTATGAATAAATCTAGAATTACTTATCATTTAATGGATGTTCTCATTCATGATCTAAAACGATGTATTCTGTGTTGAGAATACTTTCTCATAATCTTATTCATGAAGTAAATCTATATGTTTTTTTATTAAATTAATAGTTCTAAAGTTATCACCTAATTAACCAAATGATATTGATTCAAAATTATATATGTCATACTCATCATGAATACATAAATATGAAACACATATACCAACTTCAAAAGGATGGATTTTTGAAGGCAAATGAGCTTGATTCATTTGATATATATGAGTCCTATTTATATGGGAAGATGATTCGCAAGTGTATTTATGTATTGGTAGTTAAAGAACAAAAGACTTGACAAAGAATTATACATAAGCGATGTATTTAATCTTTTCAATCCATGAATAGATTTAGTGATAGGTACTTAGTAAATTTCACTGATGACTTTGTTCGTTATTGTTGAAACATTTTGATTTGCTCAAACTATTTCATAGTGAAGATCAAAATACAACTTAATGAGACCATCATTAATCTTTCATTGTGATAAAGAAAATAATTTTTTTAAACCAAGTCTTCTTGGAACATATTAGGAGTTGTGGAATTGATCCATAACTCATTTTGTAAAAAACACTCACTTGTCATTCGTACTGTTCTTGTAGCACAGGATCACCTGGTTGCTTGGATTTGTCTTGTGATGTTCGAGGTAGCCTTCATACTTGGATTCGGTAACCTGGCCATTGCCTGAGTGTCGATAGTACATGTTTTTCAATAAGATAACACAGACCTTACAGTCTGTTATTTGATGTTTTTAAAGAACTATTTACTGTATAAATTTTTGGAGTTATGCTCAATACAACAAATGTATATTGAATATACATATTTCCAACCAAACAAGTAGATTAAATACTTTCATTAGATTAAGGTTGAGATCTTCTATCCTTATCTAAAAGCTATATAGTCATGGAGCTTATGTTAAAGAATAAGTTTAACTCACTCTAGCATCCACATTTTTCATTTATGTAAACTATCTTAAATGATTATTTAGGATGAAGTTTCTACTAATTCCACTAATTGTCATTCCAGAAGACATATGCTTAGAAAGTTCTTTTCTAAGTGGGAGCAATATGAAACTTTAAGAGCTAAAGAACCATAAGCTAAATGCATCATAGTTTGTAACTAGCAAGTTTTTTTAACTGTTATTGTGTTCAATAGTTTATCAGAAACTAATAGAACACATAGAGATGCATTCATGTATGATTATCAAGTATTGACTTCATTAATATTCCTCGATATATTAAGAATATAAAGAGTAGGTGAGTTTTTAAAGGAGAAAACATACATGAATGAAAATCCTTCCAGATTTAAGCTAACATCTCAAAGTAAGAATCTTATTTCTTATAAGTTAATTGCATATTGTGATTTAATAGATGACTCTTGTGTTTTTCTACAAACTATTGGGAGCGCAGTAACATTCCTAGTCTTGTATGTATTTGTTGGGTCCAGAGTGTTGCGTCATTAATGTTGATATTTTGTTTACCCGGTTTGGGCCTGTCCAACCGTGGATATTTATTAGGGTTAGATTATATATTATGCATGCATGTATAGCTTTAAGGTAATCGTTCTCATTAATAGCTTTTGTATTGTAACCCTAACACACCTCTACAGTCGAAGTTCTTCATCGAGCTCTTCTGAGGTGTGATATATTAATCATTCGACACCATTTGATCCATTCTTGTGTTCTTTACTTGATTAATGTTCTTTTTCTGTTTAGAATCTATCGATCTATATCGCATTATTCTCATCAATTGGTATTAGAGCGGGAGACTGTGTAATACATATGCATCTCATCTGTTTGAAGAATCCTTTAGGGTTTCCGCTTTTATCAATATATAGAAGCTGTCTTCTTCTTGTCGACAGTATCTCTTGTGTTTGATAAAACCCTAAGTTCAACTTTACAAGTCTGATTCTAGCAGATTAAAAGAAAAAGTTCATCATGTCTCACGATGACTCTCAAATCAATCCGATCAACATCTCCAACAGTATAGGATCCACTACAAGGGTTCCCATTCTTTATACTCAAGATTATGAAGTATGGGCGCATCACTTCGAAGACTATGTCGTTGGATCTGAAGACAATGACTATCTTATATGGGAAGCAATAACATTGGGTCCGTTTGTTCACTCTGGAACAAACAGAATGGTCAAGACTCAAAAAGAGTATAACCAACTCTTGGCGGACGTAGATAAGATCCCTCAAGACGAAAAAGACAAGGTGTTATGCAACATTAAAGCCATGAGGATGATCCGATTCGCTTTGCAATCCGACACTTTTTGTATGGTAAGTTCATGCACAACAGCTAAAGAAATATGGGATAGGTTGAAAGAATTATATTCAACTGATAAGGATCTAGAGCACTCGATTCAAACCCTATTGCTCTCTGAATTCGGTGCTTTCAAACAAAAACCTGAAGAGAAACTCATTCAGACATTCGATCGTTTCAACCATCTGCTTAGCAAGATGATGAAGCACGGTATTGAAAGGAAGGTGATCGAACAAAAGGTTACATTCATGAATGGATTAAGGCCCGAATGGATGGCAGTGGTATCGACCGTGAAGGCTCCTGAGCAATTTAAATCATATTCGCTGGCGAAACTGATGGGTATACTCAAATCTCATGAAAGTGTGGTGACAAAGGAAGCGAAGACAGTTTCGGGTGTGGGTTCACTGGCCCTTGTTTCTAAGAGCAAGAATGTAGCAGACGAAGAGGAGGAATCTGATATGTTAGAGTGTGATCTGTCCAGTGAGGAATATGCAATGATGGTTACAAACCCAAAGAAGTTTGCTCGCAGGAAGTTCCCGGTCAACAAGAACCGAAACTAGCAGAGAAGCTACAGCTCAGAAAAGGTGAAAGAAGAAACCAAAAACACCTCTCAAAAGGACGACGAAAAGAAGGAGAGTAAGATTGTGGGAGACTCTGGGTACGATTGCAACTACTGTCATGGCAAGAACCACTTTGCCAAGAATTGTATGTTAAGGAAGATGGATGAGAAGAAGGATGGTGAAGATGACGAAGCTTACTACATGAGAAAGTTGGAGGAGCTAAAGAAGAAGAAAGCAACTAACGTTTCTATGAATGCTTTAATTGTGCAGGAAAATATTCTTGATGATGAGTTTGGTGGAGTAGAAGTCTGGTCTACAGACTCTGAAGATGAGGAGGTATGCAAATCCTCGCATGGAAGAGCTTATGTGGCAAAAGAAGGTGTTACTGAATCAGCAGGGAGGTGCTTAATGGTATCAGCTGGGGTATCGCAGATGAGGGGATATACAACTGAAGGTGAGCGTGAGGAAGCGAAACTAAAGGATGAAAATTGTTTCGCTGCTAAGCCTGTGAGTGAAAAGATCAACGATTACGACCAGTTGATCAAGAAGGTACAATCCATACTTGAATCTCTTAAAATACCAGTAACAAACTATGAAAAAGAATTAAATGAATTAAATTTCAAGTTTTCTAACTTAAGTGGAAGTCTTATGCAAACTCGCTTAGCGAATTCTAACCTAACTGACCAACTCAGCAGGGAATCTTCCAAGAGTGACGAGAGAAGGATGTGGAGTCTATGGATGAACTTATTTATTTGTAACGTGACAATTTAAAGTTTTTGAAACAAAGAAATGTTTTCTGTTTGATTGCTAAACATTTATATACAAATATCACCCAGTTGCATCTAGATTGTGAGATAGGTAAAAAGATTCATAAAATGATTTTGCCCTTCCTTAAATTTAAGGAAGACGAAGTCATTGCTGAATGTGAATCTATAATGTCTTCAGACGAGATTTCAGTAACCTACAAATATGGACTGGACAAAATTGAATCTTTCATTGAGTCTAAAGAACATAAATGCATGCTTAAGAATTTACTGGACGAAAGCGACAAATTAAAAATCAAGACCGAGACTATACAGAAGTTTGACTCATCCAACGCTAAATTAAGTTCAGAAAATAAAATAAATTTAGAAACCACTTCTGAATTTGATGAGGACAGTGAGATGAGCGAAATCTCCGTAAAAGACGAGGTCGATTGTTCAGAATTCCTTAAGAGCGAACCCAATGCAGCAAAACCACTCATATCTGAAAATTCGGTTGAGTACGCTCGGGTGTCAAAGGACAAATCCAAGAAACTCAAAGAAAAGTTTGTTGTCTATCAGAAGGTGCAAACTACTCCAAACCAAGTGTATGCAGTCACTGGAGTGACTAAGAAACAAACGGCGAAGTTGACGTCCATGGTTGACAAAGATAATGCTCAAGGGTGCGATAACCACTTCTGGTCCGCTCCCATCGATAATGCAGACGAAACAGTTGGTCTGTCAGAGCAAACCTCATGGAGAGTTAAGGGACGATACATTCCCGAGCCCCTCAACAAACCCTCAAGCTTTGATAAACCCAGTTCAAGTGGTACAAAATAAATACCAAACGAACCACTGAAAGCTTCCAGTGTATCATCAACAACAACCGAAGCTCATGAGAAGAAATCAAAACCTAAGGCCAACATTCAATTGACTCAAGAGCAACTTGCTTAATAGAAACGCCAGAGGAACAAAAGATACATGAAGAACCTCAATGAGAGAAAACAGTTTTGGCAATCCCAAAACCCCTCTTATGTTCGCTCTGAAAAATTTTCTAATCTCAAAAAGGAAGCACAGGCCAAGTCTCCTTCTTGCAATCACTGCCAGTCAGGCAGTCAGGTAAACCGAACTACCAGGTTCGGTCCTAATTCTAGTAGTCATAAGAACCGAAAGTCAAGTTTCGGTCCTAACTCTTACTACGCCAAGAACCGAAAGTCTTGTTTCAGTCCCAACACAAGTGCTCAGAACCAAAAGTCAAGTTTCGGTCCTAAAACTCATCATCCTCACGCCCAACCAAAGCCTAACTCTGTAAAGGATATCAAAGGAAAAGGGAAGCTCGTCTCAGATTCTGAAGTCCAAAATACCAAAGAGTCAGCTAACCCTAGGACTCTAAAGAAAACCTCAACTGTGAAACCAACTAACAAAAGCACACTCCAGTTAAAACAAGATAAAAATAAAATCAAAGTTTACACCATCAAACGAAAAGATGAAACCACTTTAATAAAAAGAACATATATGGTAGATCTTTCGGTTGCAATTCCTTATTCTGTAAAAGACTCACCAGGGCCCAAGAGACTTTGGGTTCCTAAATCTGCTTAATTTTACAGGTTATCAGTGACGAGCAGTTTGACGACGGATGATATATTGATAGTGGCTGCTCTCGTCACATGACATGAAGGAGGGAAGAACTTAGGGAGTTTCGGTCCCTTAAGAATGGTGGATGTGTTAAATATGGAAACAACTCATACGGCATGATCAAAGGGTACGGCATGATCACCAACGGAGAATTCTCAATACGAAAAGTAGCCTACGTGGAAGGATTGCAGCACAACCTCATCAGTGTTTCTCAACTAGTCGTGGGAACTGGTTTGAAAGTCTCGTTTGATGATGAGGGCTCAGATATAATTGAAAAGCAAACGAAGAAAGTTCTGTTGAAATCTGAGCGCAAAGGGGAGATGTATCCTCTAAATCTCAACCCGGTAAAAGGAAAGCCAGCAATATGCTTGCTGTCGAAGGCGAACTCAGATGAAAGTTGGTTGTGGCACCGAAGACTATCAAACCTGAACTTCAAAGATATTAATAAACTGGTGCTTGGTGATCACGTGTGTGGACTCCCTTTCTTAAATTTGACAAAGAACACCTGTGTGCAGCATGCGAGATGGGCAAGAAAAGCAGAAAGAGTCACCCTTCTCGTATCAATACAAAATCATCAAACCTCTTGAACTACTGCACATCGACTTATGTGGTCCTTCGGCTATCGAAAGCTTCGGGGCTAGTAAGTTTATACTTGTTATTTTAGGTGATTTTTCTCGCTTCACCTGGGTTTTCTTTCTTAAACAGAAATCAGAGGCCACTCCCAAGCTGAAGGTTTTTTTATCAAGCAAGTAGAATTGTAGCTGCGAAAGGTGGTAAGAAATATAAGAAGCGGTAATGGGCTAGAGTTCAAAAACAAAGACTTTGAAGAGTTTCTGGCTGAAAAGGGAGTAACTCACAACTTCTCTGCTCCCTATACTCCACAACAGAATGGGATCGTTGAAAGGCGAAACCGTTCTATAAGTGAAGTCGCCCGAACCATGCTGAGCTTCGCTTCTCTTCCACTATACTTCTGGGCTGATGCAATTGCTGTTGCATGTTACACTCAGAACCGATCCTTCCTCAACAAGCGATTTTCCATCACTCCATACGATATTTTGAATAATCGTAAGCCCAATGTAAAGTTTTTCCACGTGTTCGGTTCCGGATGCTTTATTTTCAACTCCAAAGAGAACCGAAACAAATTTGATGTCAAGGCAGACGAAGGGATCTTTCTTGGTTATTCGCTTACTTCAAAAGCATATAGGGTTCTGAATAAACGCTCGAAGAAGATTGAAGAAACCTACTATGTTACTTTTGATGAAAATTACGTGAAGAAAATACGAACAACCGAAGGTCCAACGGAGGAAATCTTTCCAGAATCAGGTCAAGTCTCGGCTCCTATTTCCAATCTGTTTGAAGAGTACATGCTGCTCTTTGATGAAACAGAAAAGGCGATCCACTCAGAAGCGAAAGCAACAGATAACAAAATCGATACATTGAAGAAAATCATCGATGAAGCTACTAAAGACATGAAAAGCGAACCTCAACAACCAACAGAGAAGCAGACTCAAAGCGAACCTACTGCATCAGGTGATCATCCAGCTACTAATGACCCTCTAACAAAAATCACTATACTCCATGGGGAGGGTTCGTCTACACCAAAAAAAACTGACATGCCTTTCCAGGGGGAGAAACCATCTAAAACCCCAACCCATGAAGATCCATTTGAGGGGGAGAGTATTGAACTTGACATGGGATTCGGTTCGCCATTTGAGGGGGAGAATGAAAATGCAAATGACGAAGGCGATCTGTCAGAGCTGGAAGAAGAAGTCAATGCTGAGTTGGATCCTGCCTATGATCCAAATTACTCTCCTCTCATAAAATGGACAAAGGATCATCCTAAAACTCAAATCATTGGTGAAGCATCTGAGGGTGTTCTCACACGCTCTCAAATGAAGGCGAAGCAAACCGCTTTATTCTCTCAAGTAGAATTATGCATGTTTAAGTCATTTGTCTCTAAATTTGAATCGAAGACGGTAAATGTTGCTCTTGATCACTCTGATTGGGTGCAAGCTATGCAAGACAAACTCCATGAGTTTGAACGAAATCGTGTTTGGAGGCTGATTCCCACACCAAAGGATGCATCTGTAGTCGGTTTAAAATGGGTTTTAGAAATAAGTTACATAAAGAGGGTAACGTCATTCGCAACAAAGCCAGGCTGGTGGTGAAAGGATATTGCCAGTAAGAGGGAATAGACTATGAAGAGACCTTCGCTCTAGTAGCAAGGTTGGAATTAGTGAGAATCTTTTGGCATATGCTGCACATAAAAACTTCAAAGTTTTCCAAATGGATGTAAAATGTGCTTTCTTGAATGGAGATCTAGAAGAAACGGTATACGTTGAGCAACCACTCGGATTTGTGAACGAGAAGTATCCTGATCACTTCTACATTCTGGATAAAGCAGTCTATGGATTGAAGCAAGCCACAAGAGCCTGGTATGAAACTCTAAAACGCTTTCTCAAAATGTCAAAATTCAAACAAGGTTCGGTCGACCCAACCTTCTTTCGCAAGAAAGAAGGCGAACACTTAATGATAGTTCAAATTTACGTCGATGACATCATCTTCGGCTCTACGAATCCTAGCTTAACAGCTGAATTCAGGAAGTTGATGGAGACTAAGTTTGAAATGAGTGCAATGGGTCCGATTAACTTTTTCCTTGGACTGAATATAAGACAGGGACCAGAAGACATCTTCATTAATCAGGAAGCATACACGAAGACTCTGTTGGCGAAGTTCGGCATGACGAGAGATTCCAAAATAAAGGTTCCATTGGCATTTGGCACGAAGCTGACTCCATCTCTTGAGAAACCGGCTGTTGATATGACTCTTTATCGTCATATGATAGGATCTCTAATGTATCTAACAGCGAGTAGAGCGGATATAATGTTTTATGTCTGCTATTGTGCCAGGTTTCAAGCAAATCCTAGAGAACAGCATATGCTTGCAGTGAA
Source organism: Lactuca virosa (assembly GCF_052849685.1). Lineage (NCBI taxonomy): Eukaryota > Viridiplantae > Streptophyta > Magnoliopsida > Asterales > Asteraceae > Lactuca > Lactuca virosa. The sequence continues at coordinate 289,087,143 of NC_136432.1, read as the reverse complement.
AAATATCTTCCGTTATTTGAAGCGAACCTCGTCTCTCGGTCTTTGGTATCCTGCAAAATCTGGCTTCTTTGTTCAAGCTTTCTCTGACGCTGATCTTGGTGGATGTGGATTGGACCGAAAGAGCACAACCGGCGGATGCCAGTTCCTCGATGGCAAACTTGTCAGCTGGCAGTCAAAGAAACAAACTTGCGTGTGTCTTTCCACAGCCGAAGCTGAGTACATCGCTGCAACATCATGTACATCACAAGTCATATGTACAAAGCCAACTTAGAGATTATGGCTTAAGCATGAAGAAGATTCCTCTCTACTCTGACTCTGAAAGTGCGATTCGAATATGTCACAATCCAGTGCAACATTCCAAGACTAAGCATATTGCACTGAGATACCACTTCATCAAAGACCACGTTGAAGATGGTAATGTTGAAGTTCACTTCGTTCGGTCCTCAGATCAACTGGCTGACATCTTCACTAAGGCCTTACCAGAAGCAAGCTTTAACAAGATACTCCAAGGCTTGGGAATGATGGAAGCTGAGTCAGTACCGAAACCCCTTTCTTCTCACTAAAATTAAACAAGCGAAATAAAGCGAACGCTCGGTCTATTTCGGTTCTAGAATTTTTCGGGAACCGAAATGAACCGAACGCTCGGTCTATTTCGGCTCTAGAATTTTTCGGGAACCGAAATGAACCGAACGCTCGGTCTATTTTGGCTCTAAAATTTTTCGAGAACCGAAATGAACCGAGCGCTCGGTCTATTTCGCTTCATCTTTTCTAAGGTATGGTTTCGGTTGTATATTTTTGTAAAGCATTCTTATTCTTTCGTGTGTTTAAATTTAGTATTTATTTTCATTTCTGTTTTTATTATCTTTTTCAGAAATTACAAAAATCCAAAAATATTTTCTTTTCTGTTTTTATTATTTTTCAGAAATTCCAAAAATCCAAAAATATTTTATTTTCTGTTTTTACTATTTTTTTCAGAAAAAAAAACAATTCAAAAACTACAAAAATATTTCTATGTGTTTTTTTTAAGTTTTATCTCTCAATTCTCAAAATCGATGCAAGTTCACAGATGCGAAACACAATGACATTGGGGCAGGTATAACATTCTTATCTATGAACTAGTTAAGTGTCCCTAGAAGTATGCTGCTGCATGTAGACCGAAGCCTCCATGACTCTGAGTGAAGCCTTAATGATTCGATAAACAGCAATCGTTTCTTCCCAATCAGGCTGCTAAAATCACTCAAGTCACGAGCTACCTTACTCTTCTCATAGTGAGTTAAGAGTTTTCTGCTTTATCATTCTTATATAGCAGAGGTACTTTCAGTTCCTTCACCATCTTCTCACATTTCTCCATTAAGTTTCGTGTCATAAAAGTAACCCCTGAGACTCTCAGCTATTACCACTGAGGTTTATGGTTACACAATCTCTGTGTTGATGATCTTAGTTTCATTTACCACGTGCTAAGTGAGATCCAAAATCCAACACCTTGAATGAATTGACGGTGAACGCTAAACTGTTCAAGTTGTTACTTGTTACCTCACGAAATCTCTTTTTATTTTTGCGTGATCTTTATGAAACTATCTAACACCAGGACGTTTCTTCCCATAAGATCCAGTTTTATTTTTTTTGAGATTTCTAAATTATATCCAGTTACTGAATATTTTATCAAATCTACTTGTTAAACAGGCCACATCGGTCTCACAAGTACTTCATCCAACTTTCGGTCTTATTTTAAGTATCGATGTTCGGTTGAAGATAAACTACCCACTAAAGCCTATAATTGAAAATATGCCTTTCAATGTTTCTTTACAAACATTTGATCGTAATTCACGGGAAAACACACAGACACTTCTCAGTCTCTCTTGACTTTGAAGGAAGAGATTCGTGCCCGGGATCCACAGTTTCGTGTCTAAATAGACATCACTTAAATCCCACAAATGTTTTGCTTTATTTCTTTTTCTTTGACACAGTCTTGCACGAAGATCTTTATGATTTTCCAAACTCTTGTTTGTGGTACTAATGGCACTTTTCAGATTTGTGCTTTCGATTCTAACAGATATGGTGGTTCCCTTTCTTATGGAGGAGCGACGGTTGCTTCACATGAAGCGAACGAATGAGTCATGTTTGTGGCTGCTTGTATTTTCAAAATTGAAGAGACGGTAATTGGATAAGCATTTGAATTGCGCGCGTGAATTTGAAACAGTTCCTACACCCACGCCTGCTGACGTATATCTAGGGAAACCAAGCTGTCAAATCGCGCTTTTTCAGGCGACGTTTCAGAGATCGTATCATCATCACATCGGATATTTTCTCACTCCTGGAAACGGTATAAAAGGGGGTTCTCACACCTACTGTACCTCCTTACCTTCTTCAACCTCTCTCTTGCAAACAACTGGTGATATACAACTGTTCATCTTCTTCTTCACTACAACAATGCCGGACTCATCCTCTCTTCAAGATCAAACAGCTTCATCATCTTTGCTTACGATAAAAACCAATCAAAATCTCATCATTCAACTGGACCCTTTCCTTTATGATTCGTACATGCTTCACGTTGTAGAGTGTATCAAGTATTCTCCCTTGGTGATTGCTCTCACACAAGTCGAATCAGTTCCTATGTCCCTTCTATCACAGGTCTATTTCACTGCTTCATACGACAAACGCAAGGAACGGATCTTCTTCGATATCTCTAATCAAAAGACATCTGTATCCAAAGCACGCTTTTGCCCAATGCTAGGGCTTGCTGCAGATGCTTCTGTCATCTCACCGGATTTCATAACAACAACTCTGTTGTTTTTGATGCTCTATGACATGGGATACACGGATGTTCTAATGACGATGACGAAATTCAAGAAGTCATGTTTACCACCTAAATGGAATGGTCTTCTTACACTTCTCTACAATGGGTTAGCAGAAAGGGTTGCAGGGTCGGATGGGGCGAGTAAAGGTTTCCTGACCATTCTTTATGGTCTCTACAATGGAATCAATTTGGATTATGGTTCACTAATCTGGTCACAACTGGTGCAGAGTCTCAACTCCTCATCCAAACATTCTGAGATTTCATGCGGTCGTTTCTGGACATTAGTCACTCACAGAGCCATTCAGACTTTTCAGATTCCTGTCATGGAGGGTGCTCTGCTGTCTTCTGTCGCTACTTTTCACATGGTCAAATTTATTGTAACTGGCCCTACAAAGTTCATATACATTGGTTCTATTCCTGAGTCAATGAGCCGCTGTGTCTCTAGTGAAAGTAGAGTAATGGAACATTACAGGAAATTGCCACCTTCAGGTCCACGCCAACTCACTCCTGAGATGAAGAGTGCTTTGGAGATTGCTGACAAACTTGCCAAGAGGGGGAAGAAACCGGAGAATAAGAAAGCCGAGACCGAAGGTCCCTCATCTCCTAAAAAGCATAAGGCTGATAAAGCTACACCTTCCTCTCCCAAAAAGAAAAAGGTCAAGAAGATGGCAAAGCGACTGAACGCACCGACGCCTTCTGCTACCAATGAAGAGGAGCAACCAGCCGATGAAGAAAAGGAAGTTCAACACGAACGTTCACCAAGGGGAAATACTCCTCCCCGATCTCCAACTCCTGAGGTACAGGTTCCTGTTCCTACTCCTCCTCCTTCTCCAAAACAAACCACAATACCAATCACTGTTGCTCCCATTCCACCACCTATCACTTCTCAACACACTCCTACCGCTCCACTACCACCACCAATATTTTCTCAAGCTACAACAACCACAACCACTGGACCTTCGGTGCGTGTCAACGTATCTAATACGGGGGCACATACCGTTGTCCTTGACACTCTTGTTACCACCGAACCTCTCTCACCATCACCTTCAACAGACTCTGAGCCTATTCTGGGAGGTGAAAACTTTGATTTTGACTCCACTTATTATAGTCCTTATCGACTTCCAAGTGAAGATGCTGATGATGCTCCGGTGACAAAGCTCCATTTACAAGATCTTCATGACAAGCTTGACAAGTTGATTGGTTCCTCAGCAACTTATTCCGAAGTTGTTTTAAAAGCTTTTCTTGATACTGCTCTTCAGCAATATACAGACTCAATTGATAAATCTACAAAGGTTGTGGATGCTTCCACATCTACCTGCAAGAAAGCAACAACAGAAGTAACAGATCTCGTTCATGAGTCAAAGATCTTTTTGGAATCACTCAAAGCCTATGCCGATTCCAATGCTACAAAGGTTAATGCTTCTGTTGATTCTCTCTCAAGTCCCTTCAAGAAGAGAATGCAAAATTTGATTCTGTTCAAACTGAGTTCCAAGCTGATCACACTTCTCTTCTCACTTCGGTCAACTCTCGCCTTGATAAGCTTCAGGCTGACCTGGGCACGGAAAAGAAGATTATGGACGAACTTGCTCAAAAGACTACACAAATTGAAGTCCAGTCATCTCATCTTTCTCAAGCCCAAACGGAAATTGCATCACTCAAGACTGAGCAGGCAGTTCTTAAAAGTTACACTGGGGATGTTCTCTCGATTCTCAGTAATCTTGTTAATGCTCATGATCCTGTTCTCACCCTTACTATCCGGAATCACTTGACTGTTAAACTTCTTCCTGCTATTCAGATATTGAGTCAGATTCAGGGTGTTACGGAGCCTGTGGTCACTCTGCAACAAGGGGGAGAAGCTGATCAAAATCCTCCAATTCCACCCAAAGTCATTAGCAAAACCGATCCAAAGGTTAATGTACCTTCGAGTTCTGGTGCACAGGAAAAACCGAAGAATGTTGTGGAAGATAGTGATGATGAAGAAGAAGAAACGATTGCTGAGGATTTAAAGATGAAGAAAAGGGATAAAGAGATTGATGAAAATTTGAGATTGGCCAGAGAGGAAGAAGAGAAAGAGCGAAAGCAAAAAGAAGATCAAGATGCTTTGGTTTGCAAGCAGGCTCTCTTTCCCCCTTGAACTCGGGAAATAGTAATCAAAGAAGCGATTGAGTCTCCCAACACTCACTGGCTGGAACCTGTTGCCTTGTTTGAATGTGAAAACACGAAGGATTCTCAATTTGACATGTCCATCACCTGTAGGGCATTCGTGTTCCATTGTTTTGATTCAACGGTTGAAGTTCCTTCTCCTCACCCACAGGTTAATCGAGATCTAATCGATTATTATCTTGAATTTGCCCAACCCCAATACTTGACATGGAGTGCTCAGAAAATAACCTCTATCAAGGTATTGAAACCCAATGCTACTGGAAAATTTATCAATGTGAAGTTCAAGGTGACCCGAGGTTCTGATAACTCGGTTCATATGATTTCATTAGCTGATCTTCCAAATCTGAACCCACACGATTGGATTCTGTTGTTCAATATTCTGCTTACTAATCAAGAGCAGTATGAGCCGATCCTCGATCACATTAAGATAATGTTGGGCTCCTACATCCATGAAGTTGCTAAGATGGATCAGGAGATTGCAAACGTTTTGAGAAAGAACCCTATTGTGAAGCCTATCGGGAAGCCGAGTGATCTAAATAAGATGAAATTGGGCAAGATAGATCCAGTTCATCACACTGTTATGTTCACTAGAAGCGAAGGTGAAAATTTCCTTTTCGCTCTTGTTGACAAACACCTGTTCTCCACTTCCTGCTTGGAGCATGTACTTGATATAACTCACAGGTTTAAACAGAACAGTGTCGGATAAGAAGAACTTCTCTGACATTCTTCGGTGGTATATAACTTTTCGTCACACTCTTTTGGCCGTTATATCGAAGGTTTTCAAGACAGTGAAGAAGTCTGCTCTTTCTCAACCGAACTAATCTCTCGCCTCTATTGACTCAAAGGGGGAGATTGTTGGGTCCAGAGTGTTGCGTCATATGGGCTTAATGTTGATATTTTGTTTACCCGGTTTGGGCCTGTCCAACCCAGGATATTCATTAGGGTTAGATTATATATTATGCATGCATGTATAGCTTTAAGGTAATCGTTCTCATTAATAGCTTTTGCATTGTAACCCTAGCACACCTCTACAGTCGAAGTTCTTCATCGAGCTCTTCTGAGGTGTGAGATATTAATCATTCGACACCATTTGATCCATTCTTGTGTTCTTTACTTGATTAATGTTGTTTTTCTGTTTAGAATCTATCAATCTATAGCGCATTATTCTCATCAGTAATGAACATACTATTTCTTGGAATAAAGATTTATATAGATAGATCCTCATAACTTAAAAGATTAAGTAAAATTGCATTAATTGTTAAGAATCTTAAAGAGCTTAAGATAATAGACTCTTAAAGAGTTATCTTATCAATACCACATGACATGATTTTGAGCATTCCTCAAAATCCTAGTATAATGTTTTAAACTAGATAATATTATTGTATTTTGTATGTTGTTGCAATTGGATTAATCATATATGTCATGATTATGCATGAAGGCCAGATATGTCATATGCTTAAAGCATGTCGAATAAATACCAGCATAATATGAGAATAAGTCATGGTATGATTTATAGAAACATTCTATAGTACTTGCAAGAACTAGAGGAATATTCCAAATCTACGGAGAATTTGAATGAAAGTTATGTTTAAGTTGTTATACATATGCTAAACATCCAAATAGATTAATATGATTCTCAATCACAATTCAGGGTGTCCTCATTTTTAAATGAAGGAGAAAGTTACATGGATAGTGGTTTCATGTAGATTTTAATTACAGTTACACATCAGAGTTAGAATACATTGTGATTTGGAGAAGCACATACAATGATGCTTAATGTATAGTTCATTATGACTATAAACAATCCCATTACATAAGTACTGATATCTAAGACATATTTAAGCATCTAGAGCATTCTCAAGAGTGTTCTCTATATACGAGTTATATATAAAACTGAAAATGTTGGTATTCGAAAGTTTATACAAATCAAGTTTGTCGAATCTACTAAACAAAGTTCCTTCATCGGCTAAAGCATGAAAGTCATGCTGGCGCTATAGTACATTGTTGTCCTAAGTGGATGTATTTTATTCAAATTTAGTATTTTGATATTGGAACAGTAAAAGCAACATATATTGTAATGAGTTGATATATTGGATATAGTCTTTCGTTAAATAATTGTTGTGTTCTATATTAGCATGTTTAATCCTTATATAACTTTGGTTATTCTAAATTTATAACATCTCAACTCCCAAGTATAATATTTATTTATGAGTAAGCGGAGCAACTCGACGAGTGGGTGCCCCAACTCGTCGAGTAGAGACGATTTGACCACGTGGGTTTTACAACCAACTCGACGAGTCAGAGAGACCAACTCGGCGAGTTGGCGTTGTGAGTGTGAAACCCTAATCTTCTAGATTTGTGTCCTATTTAAAGGGCCTTAAGCCCTCATTTCCGCCTCACCAGCCAACCAAATCGCCTGTGTGAAACCCTAATCGATCAGATTGATTTGTGTGTGAGAGAGAGAGAGAAATGTTAAATTGAGTGGTTTTGTGCATCTTTGGAAGGAGATTTGGAGAGCTTGGCGTGTTTGATCAAGGAGGGGATGTAGATCCAGAGTTCTGCAGTGATTAGCTTCAGTGCAAAGGTAAAAAGCTTCTATCTTGACCTTTCCTTTGTGAGATCTTAGTTTAGGGAGGTTTTTAGGGTTTTCTCCCATCCATCTTTTGACAATGAGTTATTTGAGCCTATCATGAGGTTGAAACCTCAAATCTGGACTGTAGGAGGACTTGAGAGCCCAAAGATTCGAGCTTTATTGAGCTAGAGACAAGCTTTTGTGCATTTAACCCTTGTTGGAGTTGGTATTGGAATTATGAGCCTAATATACCATGCATGAACGTAAAAGCTTGTAGCTTTACGTGACATTCGAGCCTTGGGATGCCAGATCTAGAGTTTGGAGTTGTAGATATGCCTTTAAACGTCTGAATGAGAATATAGACCGAATGGACTCGCCGAGTAAATGAGCTGACTCGACGAGTCGGCTAGGGTTTTCCCTGATGAGTCTGGACATGGTAACTCGACGAGTTGATGAGACAACTCGACGAGTTAAGTTGGATTTTCGTGGCATTTCAGAGGAAACGAGGGGACTTGACGAGTCACATAGATGCACTCGGCGAGTCGGGTCAACATGGACTGTTGACTCGAGTGTTGACTTCTGTTGACTTTAGGGTTTGGTCAAGACAGGGAGTATGGAGACCATGGAGGGGTAAAATGGTCTTTTACCCATTCCAAGAGTTAGAGAGATAAAGAATAGACTTGGGTTTACTTAGAATCATGAATGGAGTGTTAATTATAGATAATTATCATATGTGATAGGCGGAGGCTAGATCGGTGATAAGTGTGCGAGATTTATTTGCTTGACTACGAGGTGAATCTTCTCATTATACTTACCTTGAGTGGTAATTTATGTGTGACCGGAGGGTCTTATGTGCTTATATTGAGTATTGTGATATCCTGCATTATGTCTTTGTGATTTATGTTGTGTATTATACTGAGCTTCCTGAGTTAGGACCGGAGGGTCCACTCGAGTTGTGGGACCGGAGGGTTCCACTGAGACACATTGACCGGAGGGTCTTATTCGAGTATAGCCATGAGAGACTAATGAGATGTGTGTGGTATTTTGGGGAACTCACTAAGCTTCATGCTTACCGTGTTATGTGTTATGTGTTTCAGGTACTTCTCAGGATCACGGGAAGGCACCGATTTGATTGTGCACACGAGTTGGAGATATCTTTTGGAGGATCCTGGATTGTGATTTAATCAACTTATGAACATGTGATTTTGATAATTCGACATTTTTGGAAATTCTGAGATTGTGATAGTGAGATTAAATGTGATTTTTAAATGAAAATTTTGTTTGAAAATTTACTTTGTTACAAAATTTCCATAGTCGTTCATAGTTGTCGGAGCATGTATCAGGTAATACTAATATGAATGAATTGGTTGATTTTCATGGATATGAAAATAGCAAGAGCTTCTACCAACTTCATAGGTACTTGATTAGGAGAATAAGTATTGGACCTGACCTGCATCAAAATCACTTTGTGGATCGTAGTCATAAGTGTAGGAATTGTTGTGCTTTTACATGCTTTAACGTTGTTCCGTAAAAGGCAGTTGTAAGGGCCATCGTTGTGTATAACATGAACTACATGATGTGCGTATGTAGTTAAGACAATATTTTTTTTCCTCTTATTCATTGAGATTTAGATGTCTAAGGCCTTACTAAAAGTTGAACACTAAATGAGAATGATCGTGATCCATATCTCATGTTCAACATGATGTATGAGACAAAGGAATGACTGATACCACACCTTTAGTAAGAATTGCAAATTTGTGCTCCTGGAATTGATTGTTGATGAGATGGTAGCCTTCGTATGTTATTAGGGGAAGTAGCCCGTTGCGAGACGCCAACTACTGTCTATGTCAGTCTGTAATGAATCTTTTGTAAGTGGGAGATTGTTGGATCTATATGCTGAAAAATCATTATTGAGTGATATTGCTAATAACATATGATCCTATAGGGTCACGCCTTAATCAAGTTGGTACTTATTGAATATTTATTAAGTATTTAATTATAAATTCTACTCTTGTATTTAAATGGAAAATTATTGTTGTTTTATGAAAATAATAATAAAAGAAACAACAAACTAGTTATTATATCATATGGTATCATTAAATAAGTCATGTACAAAGTTTTGTACACTTTGGCTAACCATGACTTAACTAGTTAGTTGGTCTTATTTGGCTCGAAAAACTAGAAGACAGTTTTTGTCTTCTGTTGACTCCATGGCCGAAAATCACACAAGCAAGTGAGATTGATTGTATAGCTTACTTCTCTTGTCCCTCATGCACTTTATACTTTATATTACTTTAGAGTATTTTAATGGTTTGACCTTACCTTGCATGGGAGTATAGAAGGATTTCTTATGTATGAGAAATTGGCTAGTTTTCGGTCCTCCTTCTCCCTTAAAAGTCGTGGCTTTTTCGCTTGGAGAAATACTCTATCTTTTGAAGTTTTTTGTTGTAATTTGGAGCTTCCCTTTATGTATTCCTTTAGTGCTTATTTGTTAAGTGCTTAATGGATTAAAGAACAAAGTATTACAAGAAGGAACTAGCATTCCAAGTATCTTATTCTTGATGGTGGATACTAGTAGAGAAGATCATCCTCTTTGATCTTTCTATCTTCATCAACACCTCAAATCCAAGTGGGTTCAAATGCTCCAAATGTTGTCATTCTAAGACACCCTATGGTTGGTTTTTATATTATTCTAGCCTCTATAAAAGGATCCTTGGTGGTTTTGTTTTTGAAATATAATCGATAATAATGTTGTTATTTTTTAAAGATTCTGTTGTGGTTTTTATGAAAAACACTCTTATATTTTGTGTCAAATCCCATCAGGACTTTGTGACTTACTCAATTTGACAGTATCGTGAATGGGAAAATCCCCTTTTCTTGGAGTTCTTCATATTGAAAAGCTTCAATATTTTTTCCAAGTATGTATTCTGGCTAAGTCCAATATGACGGTTCTTTCTATCCCTCAAAATTCTTATCTCAAGAATATAGATCACTTTCCCTAGATCCTTCAAAGAGAAACACTTCCCAAGCCAATATTTCACTTTTTGCTAGGTTGGGATGTTGTTTCCTATAAGAAGTATGTCATGAACATACAACACTAGGAATGTTACTATACTCCCACTATATTTTACACATATACATGACTCCTCCTCACTCCTAGAGAATCCAAACTCTTTGACTTTCTCGTAGAATTAAAGATTCCAGCTGTGAGACGTTTGCTTTAATCCGTAAATGAATTTCTCAAGCTTACACACTCTATCAGGATACTTGGCATGTACAAAACCTTCTAGTTGACTCACGTAGCCATCCTCAGTTAACTTCCCATTTATGAAGGCACTTTTGACATCCATTTGACATACCTCATAATCATAAAAGCCAGCTATGGCAAGCATAATCCTGATCGACTTGATCTTAGCCACTGGTGAGAAGGTCTGATCACATTCTACCCCTCGGGTTTGAGTAAATCCCTTCGTAACCAGTCGAGCCTTAAACGTGTGTAGATTTCCATCCATGTTGTTCTTTTTCTTGAAGATCCATTTGCAACCTACTGTCTTTCGACCAGGTTCATGATCAACCAAGTTCCATACTTGGTTATCATACATGGACTAAATATCGTTGTCCATTGCCTCCTTCCATTTTGCAACCCCAGGGCTTGACATCACTTCCTTGTAGTTAGCAGGTTCATCCAAATTCACCAGTGTTCTATCACCAAAGAACATGCCCTTGTCTACAGTTATATGAAAACCATAGAACTTAGTTGTCATGCTAAACCTACTGGACCGACGAAGAGGTAATGAATTGTTAATGGGCTCAACAGGAGTCTCATCCTCTGGTTGAGAGTTAGTGTCACTTAAAATTCCTTCATTGGATGACTCTAATATTTCTTCCAGATCAATAACAGTCCCACTGTCCTTTTTGAATATAATCTCTCTCTCTCTCTCTCTCTCTCTCTCTCTCTCTCGAGAAAGACTCTTCTTCGAGCTAAAAAGGCCACATTTTCACTAGGTATGTAGAACAAGTATCCAAATTTTTTTTGGATAGCCAATGAAAACACACTTCTCGGCTCTGGGTTCAAGTTTGTCGTGATTTTATTCTATTACAAGAGCTTCACCACCCCAGACCTTGATATGTGTGAGTGAGGGTGCTTTCCCTATCCACATCTCATGAGGTGTTTTGGCAACCTTCTTAGTGGGAACACGATTTAGGATATGAGCAGTTGTTTCTAAAGCATACCCACAGAAAGATATTGGAAGCGAAGCTCAACTCATCATGGAATGAACCATATCATGTAAGGTTTGATTATGCTTCTTAGCTACACCATTAAGTTGTGGTGTTATGGGAGGAGTCAATTGTGAAACAATTCCACATTCCTTTAGATAGTCATGGAACTCGATACTAAGATACTCTCCACCTCTGTCAGATCGAAGTATCTTTTTCTTCCTACACAATTGATTCTCAACCTCATGCTTAAACTCTTTCAACCTTTCAAAGGTTTCCGATTGATGTTTGATTAAGTAGATATACCCATATATGTTGTAATCATCCATAAATTTCACGTAGTATCAATTAGCATCCATTGTGGAAGATATGAAGAGCACACATACATCAGTACGGATAAGGTCCAACAATCCTCCACCTCTTTCGCATGTTCCAGTGAAAGGTGATTTTGTCATCTTGCCCAAAATACAAGACTTGCATTCATCATATAACCTTAATTCAAATGATTCCAACACTCCATGCTTTGGAGTTGGGCGATGCGTTTCTTGTTAATGTGTCCAAGACAAAAATGCCACAAACATGCTTTGTCTACACCATCAGATGAATCAATATGGAATACACTATTACCTATGTTATCAACACATGTCACTGTTTCATACACACCATTACAAGGTAACGTTTTGAATATAAAAACACCATTTCTATAAAACTGTTGAGAGAAAAACTTTTGAGAAACACTTGAACAAACGTTAGTACAAGTTATATATTGCAAAATGATGTTAATCTCAAAGGATCATAAATCTCAACAATAATAAGTTAGAGTTGTTAGATTTGTTAGATGTGGAAATGTAATTGCGAAAATTAAAGAAATTGTAAATGACAACAAGTTATATATCAAGTAAACACTAAGTTGATTCTTAACAAGGTTTGCATTCAAACCAAGTTAGTATATGTGATCAGCTTGAAGTGAATGAAGTCACGAGGACTTGATCCAAAGGAGAGTTTGAGAGTTCGATCTTAATATATGAATGTAAGTTCACAAAGATCTTAGAAGGTAAGAATAGAGAGAGTAATTCAGATGGAGATATATTCAGAGATAAGAGTGGTGTTTCATTCAGAAGCGGAGTACTCTATTTATAGAGTTCCAAGAAATTACATGAGAAATAAACAAAGACTAAAGTTCTGATAGAAGTGTCCATACAAGGTACACTGGACAATACAATGTAAACAGAAAAAGTTAAAATGCTAAGTCTTTGTTGTTGATGACACTGCGGAGGACAGAGACTGATTGCGGTTGGGAGATCATTGTGGTTATTGATGAGACTTCGGATAGACAAGTTAAATAGGGTCACTTTCATGTTTCAACAAAAACAAAATTGAACCATCATCATTATCAAATGAATATTTAAAACCTTGTCTGAACAATGCATGAAATGAAATAATGTTTCTTGACATTTCTGACGAATAACATCAATTAATCAAATCAACCCAAACACCACTATCTAGCACAATCCCATACGTCCCAATCTTGGTAATAGGTGAAGAACGCCTATTCCTAATGACCAGGTTCAACTTCACATGCTCCACTTCCTCACTTTCTTTTAGCCTCTGCATATCAGAACAAATGTGAAAACCACATCCGGTATCAAGGACCCATGAATGAGAAAGTTGTGTGTTATTGATATGAATATTGTATGTACCTGATGAGGAGCCAGATGGATTAATCTTCATCTCTTTCAAATCTTGAAGGTACTTTGGGCAGATTCTTCTCCAATGCCTTTTTTCGCCACAATGAAAGCAAGTGGCCTCATGTGGATCACTAACATCAGGAACATCAAAGTTGGGCTTTGTTTTTGAACCATTGCCAGACGCTCCAGCATGGGACTTGCGTTTCCAGTTTTATTGAGAGGAAGCCTTCCTCTTCTTAACTCTGTTCTGCCTAATGGCTAGAACAGGAGCACTTGTCACAGAAGGGACATCATTTTTCTTCATCCCTGATTCAGCAGTCTGCAAACAAGTTATGGATTTGGGTCAATGTCGTTTCCGTGTTGCTCAAATGATAAGTTAGGATGAACTGATCATAACTAGGAGGCAAAGAGTTAAGGACCATATCAATGGCCAACTCTTGGTCAACGACACATTGAGATTTTCTAACCACTCCACATATCTCTGCATTCTTTGCACATGAGCGCAAGCATAGTCTTCTTCCTTCAACTTGCATGCCATGAGAGACTTAACCACTTCATAGCATTCATGTCTTGTTTTCTTGTGAAACTTTTCATCAAGACCATGGCTCATTTCGTATGGCCAGTAGTCCTCGTAGAACTTGTAGAGTTCTGGCACCATGGTTGCAACCATGATGCATGCGACTTTAGTGGCATCGTCATGATGTTTGTTATAGAATGCAATTTCATCAGGAGTAGCATTTGTTTCGTGGATTTAAACAAGAGGCTTCTAGAGAACATACTCTTTTTTCTCGTATCGAAGAGTCATCTTCAGATTTCTCTCATCCAATCCATGTAATTAGGACCGGTTAGCTTCTCTTTTGATAGGATGACAAGAGACGAAGTTGGAGTTTTGAGTAGAGGTTTCAGCAGCACGACCATCACCGTTTCCAAACATCTATAATAAGAAAGATAATTTTAATTAGTTGATATCATTCCTTAATACTTTAACCCAATTTAATATTTAAGGCTAGGATCCAAAATACAAATAGAAATTAAGAAGAAGGATGTCGCATTCTAATTAAGAATTTATTATAGGTGGTAAACGATTCACCAATTTTAATCTTATGAAATTCCTAGATCATTTGAGATTCATTGAATCATATCAATGACATATTTAATCTTGGATTATGCTATTTAATTTTGTGACTGGGATACCGATAATGATAAACAAGATGTGAATAACCATGCAAACCCGCTCGATAACCTCGATGTCATTTATCATCTCAAATTGATGTGCCCGTAAACCATACACGCTCCATCAATAATGATAATTTTCGAGTTGTCCCATCATCTCAACTTTATAGTCCCAATTTAGTGTGACAGTTAGCCACACACACTCCACTAATGACTTATAAAGAATGATGTGCATTTTCATGGATTAACATACATTTCACATTTTTTCCTAAAGTAACTAGAGTGAGAGTTTTAAAAGACGGCTCTAATAATTTATATCATTATACTTTTAATGAGATTATGTCCTATCGAACCCGTTTGGCTAATGACCCTCCACCACACATGAGAGAGGTGGGTGAAAAGGATACCAATTCAACGGTCATTTTATAAGTCGTTTCCTTATACCCTTTTTATAACACGGTTTCATGAATGAGACCTACTATTGATTCAACTGACTTTTGTTATACATATAGTAATTAATCTTTTAATATATATATATATATATATATATATATATATATATATATAAAAGGATGTATTTTAAAACATTTGAAAATACAAGGTTTAAAATTAATTATCTAAATTAACCGATTAATCATTAAGCATTTAAAATATTTAAAATTAATTATTTAATCAATTAATTAATTAATCATTTAAACCAATTATCGATTTAATATTTATCTTTAAATTAATCAGTTAATTAAATTATTATTAAAATCCTTAAGGATAATTCAAACAAAATTATATTTCATGTTCATCTCCTCAAAATCTAAATTAGGGTTTTAAACATATCCTTTGAACAAAATCATATTTTGACAGTTTCAAAGTAGATAATTACTAAAAATTAAACAAATAATCAAATTAGTTTTGCCATCCAGAAAGGGCTAGCGGCGCAGCTTGTTGCCCGTTTACCTTCAATCGATATGTATTGATCTATATTTTTCTAATATATATATATATATATATATATATATATATATATATATATATATATATATATATAAATGGTATTGAATCGATACCATGAGATACAAAATAAATTAGGCAGATAAAGGCATGAAATCCAAAAAAACAGAAAGGCATATTGTGTCCTTAACAAAAATTATGATCGATTCAGCTCATGTGCAATCAACTTGTGATACTAGGCTCTGATACCACTGATATGTTTAATAGGTTAGAACAAAACATGTATAATGCGGAAAATCACTAAACAATAAAGAAGGGTACATGCAACCTATAAGGATCTATGTCTTCACAAAATTAGGCAACATACTTTGAACATCATAAACCTTAAAAGAAACCTACTGAAATAGAAATTCAAGAGTAAAGGTTTAGATACCTTTGATTTATTATTGCAAATGAATCCATGATCGTTCCATTGCACTTCAGAAAGCCTAGCCCCAAAAAGTTTAGTGCCTCTAATGGGTTGTACCAAAACCCTGGCAACTAGAAGACAAGATGAGAGAGGAGAGGGCTGAGCAAAATTCCGGCTCTTCTAAAGGGTGTGTAGTTGAAAAAAATAGGGATCCTCAGGGGTCCGATTTATAGCTGATATGAAAACCCTAGAAACCCTAATTTGAAATAAAATAATATTATTTCAAATCTGGTATTTATCTAGCTTCCTATTTATCCAAAAGGAATATTGTGGATCCTCTTTTGATCCTCCCAAAACCGTCCAGAACATTGGAAGGTTCTGGAATCCCCTCTTGTTCAACTATTGAATAATTACAGCTTAGTCCTTGGACTATCAATTAATCTAATTGGCCCCAAAGTTAATTCAAATTAATTTTTGATTAATTATCAATATTTCCAATTAATATATTAATCACACAATATATTAAAAAATCATTTAATACAATTTATTAATCATATAATAAATCAATAAATTAAACTCTATCTCTCTCTCTCTCCAAATGTCATCCTATTCAGTTACTAGTTGTGAGGGCAACCCAAAAAGGACTTTGCTTCTGATTCAAGTATATACAAATTTAGTTATGAGCTTAGATACCTTAATCCAACAATATATACATCAAAACTATTGGGTGCAATGTAGTCTTCATTGTATTGTACGTTAATGACATACTGCTAATGGGAAACGATGTTCCAAATTTTACTTGTGTAAAATCTTGTCTTGGGAAATGGGGAATTTGGTTTTTATAAAGGACATAGTAGATGAAACATATATCTTACGTTTAAAGTTCTATAGAGATATATCTAGATGCCTCACTTGGGTTAATCTGTAGCACATACATAAACAAGGTCTTGAAGAGATTCAAGATACGGGACTCAAAGAAAGGGTTCATACCTAATTACCTATGCAACATATTTCTATATTAATTAGAGCTTAGTCTCCTAAAAGATTGATGAACTTGAAAGAATGAGTGGAGTCCCATAGTACACAGCAGTGGGATTCCTCATGTATGTGATGATATGTATGAGGCCTGATGTGGAATATGCCTTCACCATGATGAGTCGATATCAGACCAATCACAAAGAAGACCATCATATCGTTGTCAAGAGCATTCTAAAGTATTTAATAAGAACAAAAAATATGTTCTTGATATATAGCAGTGAAGGAGAGCATAAAATAAAGGGTTATATTGATGCAATATTTCAAATCAATAGAGACGATTCATGCTCATAGTCGGGATTCATTTTCTTACAAAAATATATTAGCGGTAACTTAGAGGAGTTCCATGTATGATACCATAGTTGCTTCAACAACAGAGTTTGAGTATATTATAACTAATGAAGCAGATAAAGAAGATATATGTATGAAGAAGTTCATCAGAGATCTTGGTGTTGTTCCTAATGGAGAAGATCCTACAAAGATTTACTATGATAATTGGGGTATATTTTCTTTGACTAAATGACCCGAATCACATAAGCACGCATGATATATACTCATGATATATTATTATATTCGGAAGGTTTTTGAAAGTACAGACATTATAGTTACAAGAGATACTTCGGAAGGGAAGTTGGTTGTCAATTCATCAACTTGTTTCCCCAGACAAAGTGTGATTGTGACACTGGGTCTATTAGAATTAGATTTTCATATGAATCAGTTTAATTCACTAGTTAATTTGATGTAACATAACTCATATAATTTGGAATTTTATTGATGCAATGATTATTATTTTTAGATCTTAATATAAGCTAGAGGATTAATTACTTTCGTTAATTACTTTATGTGTTCTATTTACATGTTTACTAACTTCCTTGAATATAAATTCATAATCTCATAATCACACATTCGTTATAGGAAGGAAGTAGTGAATTAAGGCTAATAAGAAGTATTAGTAGATTCCATAAAGATGGATATATCATAGATATGTGACTAACACTCACATGTACTTGATAGATATCAAGTGTTGGAGTAACCCACACTTAGAGCTTCCTTCATAGAAATATGTCATAAGTGATTATAAGATGGTCATATTTTATGTCCTCGGATCATAGATACATATGATTTACTCATATTTTGTTATGCTTTTGCGTACTTCAATGTTGTCTGTAAATGAAAACTATATAAGGTACGCTTAGGTATGATATGTCCAATGGGTAAAGGTCTGTGTAGTCTTTTTTGATTTTTTTTTATTGTAATCTATGGTATAAGTGATACCCCTGGCTCCCTCGATCATCTGGAAATGACAATAAATATATACATATACTTGGAATAAATTGATATGACTCAATTTTGTAGTGTGTCTTTTGGGTCACCATGAATCTTTATAAAAAACAAAATCTTAAAAGTTTGATTGACGACTCTCCATTTCTTACATCCATCA
The DNA here is from genome assembly GCF_052849685.1 of Lactuca virosa. NCBI lineage: Eukaryota > Viridiplantae > Streptophyta > Magnoliopsida > Asterales > Asteraceae > Lactuca > Lactuca virosa. The sequence continues at coordinate 289,068,702 of NC_136432.1, read as the reverse complement.
TCATATCTTGAATAAAAAGATGTCTGACCACTTAATTTACTTGATCATACCTAAGGATATAGATCTTCATACTTGTCCAAGAAGACATACCATGTGTATTTTGTACTTTAGCTATACGGTTGGTGTGACGTGTGCAAGTGGGATCTGTTGGAGATATGTATACTGAAAAAAACAATTTAGTGACATACGTAATAAACATGGTCCCATTGGGTTATACACTTGGATCAAATCGAAAAGCAAGAGCAAGTTAAATATAAGGATTTTTTTTATTCATTAACTATTAATGAATTAACTAGAAATTAAGTAGTGTGGCCTTTCATATAATAAAAGCTTAAGTTTTATATTATGGTATGGTTAGCATAAATGAGTAAAAATAGAGACAAAAAAAGACTCCTAGGATATGGGCATTATATAAGGCATTGAAGACCAAAGGAGACTCACAAGCTCGCAACATAAAAATTAATCCTTCTCCCACTCCTTTATATTTCATTCAAAGGTACAAAGAAGAAACATGAAAGCGTTTTAGAGAGTTGTTTTTGCACAAAGTGAAACACCTGATTCAAGGTACTTTTCATATTTGACCCTTGGTGTGTAAATATTCTGCAGATTTGGTCCCTAAGGGGCAGCTTTGCAATTCTTAAAAATCTGGGAGTACACTGGGCGTACTTCTCATGTGCGGGGCGTACGCACCCAGGAGACAAACCCTAAATTTTAGGGTTTTGACCATATTTAAACAACATTATGACCCATGATCCTCTCATTCTCATCCTCCATTGCCCTTTGAGTCCCATTTCAAAACCATATCCCCTCTTGCGAAGATTTGACTCTCTTGTGTGTGTTTTTAGTGTGTGTTGGTGAGATTGGAGGAAGAAGAGCTTGGAAGAAGGAGCCTTGATTAAAGGAGAACTTGAAGATCCAGATTTCACACATCATTTCCACCTTTATTGAGGTATAAATCTTGGAACTTGCTCCTTGTATGCTTAGATCTAGTCTTTATGAAGTTTTGGTCCCTTTTTGGTCCTATGATCAGATCTAGTGGGTTTCTTCCACTACAAAAATTAGGAGTAGCTTCTCTTGATTTTTCTGAGGTCCCTAGTCCATAAAGTTAGCATCTTGATAATTGTCGATCAACCATACATGTGTTTAGGTCCATTTAGTGATAGTAGAATGCTAAAAGTAAGGTTTGGGTTCTTTTGAGCCATGCAAACAATCCAAGTTCATGGTTTATGGTTTAAGAAGTTCCATAAGGCTTAGATCTGAAGTTTGGACAAAAAGGTCTTAAGGGAATAAGACCCTAAGTTGGATTTTGGGACTCTGGCCAGTATGTTGGGCGTACTATGTAGTACGATGTGCGTACTGGGTTAGCAGGCTGTATATTTGGGTCAACACGCGTACGAGGTGCGTACGAAGAGTACGCAGGGCGTACACTGTGTTTAGGCTTCTTTCGTTTTGGGCCTTATTTTGGACTTGGACTCCCTTTGGACTTTAGACCTTAGCTGGATTTTGGGCTTTGTATCTGTTGGGTCATAGTTGGACCTTAAGTTTATAAGTTGGACCATTATTGGGCCTTGGACCACTATAGAGTTATTGGGCCAAGCTAGTTGGGCCCAATAAGGGAAAAAGTATAATAGACTTTTCCCCTAGAGGCTGAGGGTGTTGGGTCGAGGACCCGGTTATGAATTTTGACCAAATTATTAATTAGGGTATCGTTTGATTGTTTAGCACGGGGATTTCCCAGAACAACAGTCCGAGCATTTATATGATTTTCAACAGTTTGAGGTGAGTCTCCTCAATGTGCTTGGCGGGTCGAAGGCACCAATATCGGCCCATGATTTGTAATGATTAGGATGCTAGTTGTCTGTGTGACTCTTGCATGATCAGTATGTGATATGTATATCGGGCGGGGTCCGATGCCAGGCGGGGCCTGCTGAGTGTATTGTATGCTATTTATCATAGTGATTCCTGCGTCTATTTTATGTATATATATGAATATCGGGCGGGGTCTGATGAATGTGATGGGGCAGGTCCATTCAATGTTACTGACAAATCTGTTCCGAGTGAAGCTCAATGTCGGGCGGGGCCCGATGCTTGTTGGGCATTGCCCATTGTACGTTTGATATGTATGGTATGTAGTATTCTGGTGAACTCACTAAGCTTCAGTTTATGTTTCAGGTACTTCTGGATCGAAGGGGAAGAGCTCGGGATGATCGCATCGCACACACCACAACTTCCATTTATTCGACTCTGATGTCTTGAGATGATTGATTGATATACTTTGATTTTCTTTTATGATTTTATGAACACATTTTGGATGATGGTTTTATTATTATAAAAATTAAATTTTTGGTCTTAAACTTTGGGACGTTATAAGTTGGTATTAGAGCTTTGGTTTGAGGGATTCAGGCACACTCTCAGGTGTTTCTGAACTCAAACTGAAGATTTGGTAGATTTTTCATAAAAGGAATGTTTTATAAAAAGAGTTTTCTAACAAAAGAAAGGGGTGTGTTGCATGCAATAGACCGAGCTCAAGTAAGTTTTCCCAAAATACCCACACATGTTTTATGTTAGACATTAAATTGTGAATATGTGAATCGCATGCTAGATTAGGGATAAGGATCTGCTTATGATTGCATGATAGAATGCTAGGAGAGATGCATTTGTATGCCTAATGTATGAGCTTGTAGACTTTCATTCTAGTACTGATCAGTCAGTGATAGGATGGCATGATTAGGTTATGCTTGATTCTGATTACTCGATGCTCGAATGCTGCTTGCTTTGTGATTTTAGGAGTTCCCATTAACTTCAGCTAACTAGTAAGCGGATATGCTAAGTTACATATTTTTTAGACTAGATAATTTTAGAAGGTTAGGTTTTAACTCTATTGCGAAGCTATAGTTTGAGTCCAGCCGTTGTAGTGTGAGACCTTTCATTCGAAGAATTATCTAGTGTCAGTGACATGTAATTGTATTCGTGAGCTAGTTATAGGGTGTTAGGGGGAGTTCCTTCTGCAACTGTTGATGGAGAGTAGTGTGGGGGTTGTCCTACGAAGACCTAGGAGGTGATTCGGTGCTGAGAGCCTTGTCATATTGGGAATTTATGGTTTGAGAAGGAAGTGATCTGGAGGACTCGGGGCAATCCTTGAGGAAAGTATGGATAGATGTGGAAGGTAGTATGGGCTCGTACTACTAGAAGCAGAGGATCCGTACTTGAGTCAAGGAAAGTTGCGATGATACCAAGAAGGTTGTAGAGTATGGGATACCTCGATGTGTGTGTGTGTGTGTATATATATATATATATATATATATGTGTGTGTGTGTGTGTGTGTGTGTGTTTGTGTGTTCTGATGGTTTGAATGGTCTATTTTTAGTATGGTGGTTACTCGAGGAGGATCTGGTAGTGGTTCTGGTGCCGGTGAGGGTTCAGGTTCGGCCTCTGAGGCCGGACATTTGGATGATCGAATTCGGAGTTCTTTTCATCAGAGATTACCCGCAACATTTTAGAGCAGACTGATGTAATCTTTGGTACGATCAAGGAGGGTATCATGGAGATTCTGTGTGAGTGCATGGCCGCTTTTCGTTTTGACATGGTGGCGATGATAGGAGCATGCACTTTGACTTTCCGCGAGTTCCGGGAATGTTGAGCCCCAAAGTTCTTCAGGAAGAAGGACCCGATTATGAGCATGCGTTGGTTGGCAGATGTCGGGAACGCCTTCCGATCTAGCATTTGTCCTGAGGAGGCGAAGGTCCAACATGAATCCTGTCTTCTGAAGGATAGAGCTCGAGACTGGTACGAAGAGGTTCGGCGCGGTTTAGGATGCGCCGCAATTGAGTCGGTGACTTGGGAGGATTTTGTGACGAGATTTCAGGCTTAGTTCGCACCTATAATTGAGGTCCAGCAGTTGGCGAGGGAGTTGCAGAACCATCTCCAGACTACTAAGATGGTAGTAGAGATCACTGCTATGTTCTGTGAGAGGGGATACTGGTTTCGCAGTATGTGGCGGACGAGGAGATGAAGAAAGCGAGGTACCACAAGATGTTGAGGAGCGATATCCGACTGTTTGTGAGAAAATCTAGTTGCAGGACACTAGAAGATATGATAGTGCGAGCCAGGGAGAGGGATATTGACATGGAGATGGAGAGGAAGAGGAAGTCGGATCAGGTTTAGAGTTCAGGGGGTTCGGGAAAGAGGCCCATGGTTTTTGACTCGATGTCGAGGGGCCAGCAGTGTCGGGGCCACTGCGGTAAGTTCGGCAAGACGAACGATGTGGCGTGCAGGATGGGTGGTTCTGGCTTCTTCAAGTGCGGCAAGACGGGTCATTTCAGCAGGGATTCCACTACCACCACCACCATCCAAGTATCTAATCTGATTTGCTTTCATTGCAATCAGAGGGGCCATAAGAAGGCTAATTGCCCGAGTTTAGCAGCAGCGGGACCAATTGCAACACCCGCTCCGGTAACCTTGCTGATTACAGATGGCCAATGAGGCAAGGTGGAGGCGCCTGTTGTGAGGAGCAGGGATTTCCAACTGACATCCGAGGAGGCTCGTGCAACACCTGATGTGGTGACAGGTATGTATCTCTCTTTATCTCTTTAATTATGTTGATTTTCAGCTTATATTTGTGTGTTTAGTTTTAGGGTTGTTCCTTGTGAACGGTATCTTTTCTTTGGTATTGTTTGATTCGGGGGCTACCCGATCCTTTTCTTCTCTTGCCCTCAGCAGCAAGAGGTTTTCCGATGCTCCAGGGGAGCTGGATTGTACACTAGAGGTTGAGATTGCTGATGATCGTCCGGTGTGAGTTTTGAGGGTTCATCGGGGTTGTGTCCTGGAGTTTTTCAGCAAGCGGTATCCGATCGATTTGGTTCCTATTCCCCTGCATGAGAGTATGGTTATAGTGGGGATGGATTGGATGAGCCCCAATGGGGCAATGATTGATTACGAGCAGCATTAGGTGCATATACGGGCTCCAAGTGGGGGAGAGTTGGTGATTCAGGGCGAGGGTGTTCAACGTATGCCGATTTTATGTTCAACAACTCGGGCCAGACGCTATCTTCAGCAGGGTTGTTCTGGATTTGTCGCATTTGTTATGGATACCTGGTAGAAGGGTTAGGCGACTGTGGATGATGTGTCGGTTGTTTGGGAATATCCAGATGTGCTCCATAATGACTTGCCTAGAGTGCCTCCAGATAGGCAAGTGGAGTTTCGGATTGACTTAGTTCCCGATGCGGCTCTCATAGCCAAAGCACCTAATCGGTTAGCACCTCCAGAGATGCAGGAGTTGTCTACACAGCTGCAGGAGCTATTAGAAAAGGGATTTATTTGTCCAAGTAGTTCGCCATGGGGAGTGTTTATCTTGTTTGTGAAGAAAAACGATGGGTCGCATTGGATGTGTATCGATTACCAAGAGCTGAATAAGCTGACGGTGAAGAACCGTTATCGACTCCCGAGGACTGACGATTTATTTGATCAGCTTCAAGGTGCATCTTGGTTTTCCAAGATTGATCTGCATTCGGGTTATCATCAGATGAGGGTCAGAGAGGAGGATACGCAGATGACGACTTTACGGACTCGTTATGGTCCTTACGAGTTCATGGTGATGCCCTTCAGGCTCACCAATGCTCCATCCACATTCATGGATCTCATGAATCGGGTATCCAAACCCATTTTGGATCGGTGTGTGATTGTGTTTATCGATGAAGTTATCCAAGTGTGAGTTCTGGTTGCGCGAGGTGCGGTTTCTGGGGCACATTGTCAACCAAAACAGTATTCAGGTCGATCCGGCCAAGGTCGAGGCGGTGATGAGATGGGAAGTTCCGAAGTCTCCATCTGAGATTCAGAGTTTCCTTGGTTTGGCAGGTTACTATCGGAGATTCGTTTAGGATTTCTCCAAGATAACGTTTCCTTTGAATCGGTTGACGAAGAAGACCATCACATTTCAATGGGGGCCTGAGCAGGAAGCAACTTTTGAGACCTTGATGAAAAGAATGTGTGAGGCGCCGGTGACGACCCTGCTAGAGAGTGTTGAGGATTTTGTGGTTTATTTTGATGCACCTATCACGGGTTTGGGTGTAGTTCTGATGTAGATGAGACACGTTATTACTTATGCTTCGAGGCAGCTGAAGCCTCATGAGGAAAATTATCCTACGCATGATTTGGAGTTGGGGGCTGTGGTGTTTTCCCTCAAGATTTAGCGATGCTAACTCTATAGGGTCTGTTGTACTATCTACACGGAACACAAGAGCCTAAGGTATTTGATGGATCATCCAAATATGAACATGACATAGTGTAGGTGTTTGGACGTGGTGAAGGATTATGATTATGAGATCCTTTATCATCCGGGGAAGGCCAACATGGTGGCCGATGCTCTTAGCCGCAAGACGGTCGCGGATCCGATCAGAGATGTATTCTTGAGGATGACAGTGATTACTCCACTCTTGGAGCATATTCAAGAGGCTCAAGTTGAGGCTATAAAGAAAGAGCACCGGAAGAGCGAGCTCAAAGTGGGCCAGGTGGATTCCTTCAATTATGATAGTCGGGAGTTATTGACCCTTCATCGGAGGGTGTGGGTTCCATATTTGGGAGGTGCATGCCAGGTTTTTACGGAGGAGGCACACAAGTCGAGGTTCTCTATTAATCCTGGAGCAACAAAGATGTATAGAGATCTCCGACTTGATTATTTGTGGCAATGTATGAAGCGAGATGTCGCCTAGTATGTAGAGAGGTACTTGACTTGCAGGAAAGTCAAGGCCGAGCATCAGCGACTTCACGGCAAGATGCAACTATTAGACATTCTTGTTTGGAAATGGGAAGAGATTACTATGAATTTCATCACGAAGTCGTCTCGGACAGCGCACAAAGTGGATTCGATATGGGTCATTGTGGATTGATTGACCAAGAGCACACATTTCATTCCGATTCAGGAGAGTATCTCAGTGGAGAATTTGGCCGACATCTACATCAGGGAGGTTGTGGCACGACATGGGGTGCCGGTTTTAGTGGTTTCGGACATGGATGTCTGGTTTACTTCCAGGTTTTGGAAGCAGTTTCACGAGGAGTTGGGTACTCAATTGCATTTCAACGCGATTTTCCACCCGCAGACTGATGGACAGAGTGAGCGGACTATCCACACCCTGTAAGATATGCTTCGGGCGTGTGTATTGGATCTTGGTGAGAGTTGGTATACGTATGTCCCTTTGGAGGAGTTTTCATATAACAACAGTTATCACGCCAACATTGATCAACCTCCTATTGAGATGCTCTATGGGAGGAAGTGCAGGACCCCGATATGTTGGGGAGAGGTCGGTCAGCGATTCATGGGGAGTACTAAGGTGGTACTCAAGACTACCGATTTGATTCAGTAAGTTTGGGGTAGATTTAGACAGCACATAGTCGGTTGAAGAACTATGCCGACAAACGCCGATTAGATCTAGAGTTCCAGGTTGGGGATATGGTTCTTCTGAAGGTGTCACCTTGGAAAGGTTTCATCCGATTCAGGAAGAGGGGAAAGTTAGGCCCTAGGTACATTGGTCCTTTTAGGTTTTGGCTCGGGTGGGCAGGGTTGCTTATCGCTTGGATCTACCTAAGAAGCTTAGTCAGATCCATAGTACGTTTCACGTCTCTCAGCTACGGAAATGTTTAGTTAATGATTCTGCGGTGGTTCCATTGGAGGGTATTCAGGTGGATGATCGCCTGAATTATATTGAGAGACCGATTTCCATCCTTGACAAGAAGACAAAAACCTTGAGGAACAAGGTTGTGGAGTCGGTGAAGGTGCAGTGGCAGCACCAAAAGGGGTCTGAATGGACGTAGGAGCCTGAGGACGAGATGAGGGAACATTACCCAGAGTTATTTACAAGAGCGGACTTCGAGGACGAACTATGATTCAAGTGGGGGGGATTGTAACACCCGATTAAAGGTACTTTTCATTTTTGACCCTTGGTGTGTAAATATTTTGCAGATTTAGTCCTTGGGTGGCAGTTTTGCCATTCTTGGAAATCTGGGAGTACATTGGGCGTACTTATCATATGTAGGGCGTATTCAACGAGGGCATAAACCCTAAATTTTAGGGTTTGGACCCTATTTAAACAACATTATGACCCATGATCCTCTCATTTCTCAGCCTCCACTGCCCTTTGAGCCCCATTTCGAAACCCTGACCCCTCTTGAGGAGATTTGACCCTCTTGTGTGTGTTTTCAGTGTGTGTTGGTGAGATTTTAGGAGGAAGATCTTAGAAGAAGGAGCATTGATCAAAAGAGAACATGTAGATCCAGATTTCACACATCAGTTCCATCTTCATTAAGGTATAAAGCTTGGAACTTGCTCCCTGTATGCTTAGATCTAGTCTTTATGAAGTTTTGGTCCCTTTTTGGTCCTATGATGAGATCTAGTAGGTTTCTTCCACTCTAGAACTTAAGAGTTTCTTCTCTTGACGTTTTCGAGGTCCGGAGTCCATAAAGTTAGCATCTTGATGGTTGTGGATCAACCATACAAGTGTTTAGGTCCATTTGGTGATAATAGAATGCTAAAAGTAAGGTTTGGATTCTTTTGAGACATGCAAAGGCTCAAAGTTCATGACTTTATGGATTAAGACGTTCCACAAGGCTTAGATCTGAAGTTTGGACGAAAAGGTCTTAAGGGAATAAGACCCTAAGTTGGATTTTGGGACTCTGGCCAGTATGTCGGGCGTACTCCGTAGTACACTGCAATTATTGGGTCAGCAGGCCATACGTTTGGGTTAACGCACATATGAAGAGTACGCAGGACGTACGCTGTATTTGGGCTTTTTTCGTTTTGGGTCTTCTCTTGGACTTGGACTCCTTTTTGACTTTGGGCCTTCGCTGGATTTTGGGCTTTGTATCTGTTGGGTCATAGTTGGACCTTAGTTTTATAGGTTGGGCCATTATTGGGCCTTGGACCACAACAGGGTTATTAGAACAAGCTAGTTGGGCCCAATAAGTGAAAAAGTAGAATAGTCATTTCCCCTAGAGGTTGAAGGTGTTGGGTCGGTGACCCCGGTTATGAATTTTGACCTAATTATTAATTTGTGTATTGTTTGATTGTTTAGCGCATGAATTTCTCGAATCAGCAGTTCGAGCATATATCTTTTTTTCAATGGTTTGAGGTGAGTCTCCTCACTATGCTTGGAGGGTTGAAGGCACCAATGCCGACCCATGATTTATAATTATTAGGATGCTAGTTGTCTGTGTGACTCTTGCATGAGCAGTATGTGATATGTATACTGGGCGGGGTCCGATGCCAAGTGGGGCCTGCTGAGTGTATTGTATGTTATTTATCATAGTGATTCTTGCATGTATTTTATGTATTTGGATGAATGTCGGGCAGGGCCTGATGAATGTGGGGCGGGGCTCATCTCATGTTACTGATAGATTTGTTCCGAGCGGGGCTCGATGTCGGGCGGGGCCCGATGGTTGTTGGGCATGGCCTATTGTATGTTTGATATATATGGTATGATGTATTCTGGGGAACTCACTAAGCTTCGTGCTAACGGTTTTCAGTTTATGTTTCAGATACTTCCATATCGAATGGGAAGAGCTCGGGATGATCTCATCGCATACACCACGACTTCCATTTATCCGACTCTGATGTATTAAGATGATTGATTGATATACTTTTATTTTCTTTTATGGTTTTATGAACACGTTTTGGATGATGATTTTGTTATTATAAAAATGAAATTTTTGGTCTTAAATTTCGGGATGTTACACAAAGAAAGAAGAAAAACTTCATGACATCATATAAAGGTAATCTTGTTTACCTTAATGTAGTACTAAGTTAGTTAATATTAATTGATGAATACTACATCCGGAGTTCAATGATGATGCTTATGATTGTTTGCGTATGTTGCTTGTATTTTTATATGTTCGAAATTTGCATCGTGATCCAACAAAATGGCACAAATTCATTGCCTAAAATTCAAAATATGCTCCATAATATGTTCATAAGGTTGTGTGAAATATTTCATCACATGCTAAATTTATGGAATAATTTAATAAGAAGTGTTAGTTAAAGAAGTAGAAGGTAAAAATGGTAGTTTCTACTAATAAATAAATTTATGGAATAATTTAATAAGAAGTGTTAGTTAAAGAAGTAGAAGTCAAAAATTGTAGTTTCTACTAATAAATATGTGAAAGTTGATGCAGTTATTGCTATAGGAAATATTTGAAAAGTTGACATAGTTTATGAAATAAATTTTGCTAAATAAACTGATTGAGAAATCTTCAAGTTGAGGCAGTTGATGTTCAAATGCATCCAAGAGTTCATTAATAATTTGGTTACGAACCACATGAATTAGTACACCTTTTCAACATGTAGAAATAGTACATCAAGTAGAAAAACATGTTGAAAATGGCATGTAAATGGTATGCAACTGAAGTATTGAAGTTTCATTTGTTTGTAGTTCTAATTAAATTTATAATAGTATGAGTTAACATTGAAACTCTTATGTCTTACAATACCATAAGGAGAATGAAGATGCTTATGTTATTAATGTTACTAAAGATGTTGTAGCTTAGACACAATAAATAGTCGTTAGTACTGGAGAAAGTCAAGGACATGGTATTGTAGATAGTTAAAGATATAGGGTTGCTTATAGTGAAGAACTTGGTATTGAAGACACCTAAGCAACTTTAAGAATAAAAGTTAAATAAAGTTGTTAATGAAAAGTAAGGGGTGATACAAGCTTTGATAATGCACTAAAGTTAGATTAGTTAGTAGTATGACATGGGTATATTGTGGTAAGAGTATAATAGGGACAAATTTTGATAATAAATTTGGTCGGTCTTTTCGTAATCATTTTGTTACCCATATTTGGAATACACACCCACATATTGTTTACAATTTATGATCAATTTGAAATGAAACTAGAATGATTAAGTGGTCCATGTTGATATGTAAGTTGTTAAATGTATTTGATGGTCCATGGATAAAGTATGTGTTGCTCGCATATGCATAGTGGTCCATATAGATAGAATACATATGACCCATATGTTTGATCTATGTAGCATTGTTGTCATATACTACTGTTATATGGTCCATGCTTATGTCATATGGTGCATGTATATTTGATACATTTTAATGCTGGTCTATTCTACAATGAAGGACATGGTCTATGATGTTGTACATATATATGGAATGTACTTTTCAGTCATATAACACAAAATATAAAAATGTTATTTCATTGATATATACTTCATGGCAAGTCCAATACAAATATCTTTATAAACAACAAAACAACCACATCAATCAACATTAAACTCATTATAACATCACTGGAATAACTCTAATTAACAACACCAACATAAACTTGTTTTCCTTCAACTTTATATGTGTATTTTATGAAGAATATCTTTGTAACATTGATTTGGTATTGATATGTTGATCAACTTGAAATCATATCAATATTTGACTAATTCATGTAGATAACGTAATAGATCAGATAAAAGACAACCTTCACTTACAAATGAACTTGTAATATTTTACCTAAAAAATTAGACAACCTATAAATCTCCTATGTGGGCTATTGATAGTCCGTGAGTCCAACATATTGTCTCAGCACCACCACGACACTATGCACTTTAGCATTGTGCATTAAGCATTATGATTTACCGGTTACGAAATTTTAAAGTTTGACATTAATGAAGACGAAATCCTCGAGATGAAAAATTGAATCGATCATTTAGGAATGGAAAGTTTATTTGCTTCTAATGTGTTGATATTGACTTTGATGGGGAAAATAATGGCTACATTGTCATTTTAGACGTTAAAATTTAACATGTCAGAAATAAGAGACAAATAAGAATGCTACAACTCGCAAAAAAAGAAATTTTTAACAACTCAACTGCTGAATAATTATGATTTTTACATAAAAAATTAATATGTTTTTTCGAATATGTGCATAAAATCCAAGGTTTTAAAAAGCCCACCATGGCTTCGCCATGACTCCAAAGCTTGTATTTGACGTCAAATTTAACAAAATGTCGTCTTAAGTCATATATATATATAAAAATAATAATAGTAGAATATATATATATATATATATATATATATATATATATATATATATATATATATATATATATATAGTATCCACAAAATTACCGCCTTAAGTCACGTCTTATTAACGACGTGACTTGTAACGGCTTGTACAAACTTGAAGCTTGCCATTACCGCTAAGTTACGCCTAACATTATTTAGAACTTTGATAAAATCCAAAGGCTTTTGTATTGTCCATAAAATTGTATGTACTTGATGGAATTCCTCAATTTCTTGATACTTATATAAGAAGGCATAATGTCAATCAATATCTTTATTTTCTCTTTTAAGGGGATAAATGAAATTTAAGAAAGCGTTTTTTATTTTTTATTACATCAAACTTTTAAATCAAATTTTTATACTTCTCTGTAAATAGTTTTAAAATATCATATTATATTCATTACTAAGTAAATTATATAAAAACAAAATAAAATATATATTTTGATTTCTTGTAATTAGTTTTCTAAAAATTATAAGATCTATATTGTATTCAAACTTAAAAGTTGGAAATCTAATTTAAGTTAACGTATGGTTAAGAAGTTATGGTTGTGGTCGTGGTCAATAACACAGTACTTTTTACCAAATCAATTTTTTAGGAGCATAGTGATGAAAGTAAGTAAATTCCGTAAGTACCCTTTTCCTGTGTATATATACACATACATATACATATATATGGAGGTGGTTGTGGTTATTTTGAGAAGGTAAAGAGATCAGTAGTTGAAGAAGAAGAAGAAGAAAGAAATGGGTCCTCCCTCGGGTGAAAACAATGTGGTGGTTTCATCAAACATTAAGCTTGAAAGGCTTCTTAGCATGAAAGGAGGCAAAGGCGAAACCAGTTATGCCAACAACTCTCAAGCCCAGGTTTCCTTTCTTTCTTGATTTCCGCTTTAATTTATTTTATATATTCCATACTCGTTCTAACTAGCTTCTAAATCTGGATCACGACTTTCCCTCTTCTTTCATTTACAAGATCGATCATAAATATTCCTCCAAATGCAAAACAAATGAGCATCGGTCTCAATTTATTTGATCTCATCGCCTTCGTTTTTTTAATTTTAACTGAAATTAGAAACAATTTCAATTGATGAATTGACGTGTCATGGTGCATGCATGCAGGCAAAACATGCTCGCTCAATGCTACACCTTTTGAAGGAAACACTCGACGGTGTTCACCTGAACTCGCCGGAAATACCTTTTGTGGTGGCGGATCTTGGTTGCTCCAGCGGAAGCAACACCATATTCATCGTCAACGTCATCATACAACATATCATCAAGCGTTACGAGGCATCCGGACACTCAGATCTACCCGAGTTCTCTGCTTTCTTCGCCGACCTTCCTTCCAATGACTTCAACACTCTCTTCCAGCTCCTCCCGCCGCTGGCCAACCAGGATGTCGGTAGCATGGAAGAGTGTCTTGCCTCCACGGGCCACCGCTCTTTCTTTGCTGCCGGTGTCCCTGGCTCCTTCTACCGCCGGTTGTTTCCCGCAAATTCAATTGATGTTTTCTACTCGGCGTTTTCCTTGCATTGGCTCTCTCAGGTTCGTTAATATATAGTGAACTACCATAACTTAACCAGCACCCTTTTGTTAGTTATATTTTTAATTTAACCATGGTTGTTCATTTATATATATAATTTTACAGGTGCCAGAAATTGTACTGGAGAAATCATCGACGACATACAACAAAGGAAAGATATTCATTCACGGTGCAAATAAAAGCACTGCAAATGCATATCGGAGACAATTCCAGACGGATCTTGCAGGATTTCTAAAGATGAGATCCAAAGAAATGAAAAAGGGTGGGTCAATGTTTATTGCTCTACTGGGTCGGACGTCAGAGGATCCCACTGACCAGGGTGGGGCAGGGTTACTTTTCGGGACCCATTTTCAGGATGCATGGAATGATCTTGTCCAAGAGGTACTCATATCGTATCATTCATAATTTCCACTTCATATAAGTGCTACCGTACTCTATCATTCATTTCTCCCCCACCCAACCAACCAAAACTACTACTACTACTACTCCTCTCTCGTACTACTCTATTTCTTCTATTTCTTTCATTCGCGCGATAATTTAAGGCTTTTAACAAACAGGAGAACAAGAATATATATATATATATATATATATATATATATATATATATATATATATATAACGGATATGGTATGACGATGCTTGCAGGGACTAATAACGAGTGAGAAGCGAGATGATTTCAACATTCCGGTGTATGCCCCAAGCTTACAAGACTTCAAGGAGGTGGTGGAAGCGAACGGGTCGTTTAGCATAAAGAAGCTGGAGGTATTCCAAGGAGGGAGCCCGTTGGTGGTCAACCGGCCAGATGATGCGGCGGAGGTGGGTAGGGCTCTAGCCAACAGCTGCAGGAGTGTCAGTGGGGTTCTGGTGGACGCTCACATCGGAGATAAGCTTGGGGACGAGCTCTTTTTGCGGGTGGCTAACCGAGCTACAAACAAAGCCGAGGAGATTCTGGAAAACCTTCAGTTTTTCCATATTGTAGCCTCTCTTTCTCTTAAATAAATAACACCTACCACATTTGTAAGCTAGGAGAAAAGTGTGAGTTTTCATGTTTATTGTTATGTTTTTTGTTCCTCGTGCGTACGTATCATGTAATTATACAACAAATTATAATTAACTGATGTGTTTGACTTGATTACATATGATAGATATTGTAACTCAAGCCATGCATTCTCTTGTACTCAAAAAAGGTATTTATGGAGTACAAGAGAGAATACTAATTACTATGACTTAATAAGGGAAATATAACAAGCGGAAACTATCCTAACTATCCAAATAAATAATACTATCTAATACACCCATTTCTAACTTTTTTTGTAATATGAGTGGAACTTCTGGCTTACTCATCTTTTGGTTTTAATAATATTGTTCCGTAAAAAAATCTATTACAATTTTAGAATAAAATCAATTAGAAATTGTATGAGCGTATATAACGTCCCATTTTTTCACAACAAAATTTTTTATTTTTGGTGAAGATAAAACATCATTTTCATAAAAACTCAAAGTCAAGAAATCTCATTTGTTCAAATCAAGATTATACGAAAATGAGAGTATCATAATAAATATGTAATAGCAATGTTGATGATAACTGTGTACACAGTCACACCTTCGCCTTCCCACAATTATCGGAAGTACTTGAAAACATTTAATCCACAAATATAAGTCAAAGCTTAGTGAGTTTCCCCAAAATATCACACACCACAATACACATACAAGCATACACACAATGGCCATCAGTCCAAGACTGGTTCGCCGCACTCGCCTTCAGCATACAGCTCGTCCGCACCTAGCCTTCAGCACATCGCTGGCCCGACCGGGTATCTTGGTCTACCATACAAAGCATGATCGCTTCAACCCACACCTTAATATGTCGACATATATAACAAACAGACAATTAGACAATCCAACAACACATGCATCTGTTTACAACATACAATCTAACAATCTAACAACTCATTACAACATACAAGGTCTCATACAGCACACTACACCACAACTGGCAGATCACTAAATGAATGCATAGTTCTATATACTCAAAGGAAGAATAGATAGTCGAACACGTGATCTACTCTAGAGCAACAACCAAACAAGGAATAGGCAACAAAGCCTAGATCAAGAGATCTCAGGCTATCCTACATGACTACATGAAACATCCCAAAAATACGGTCCAAAAATTTCATTTTAAATCATTATAAAATCATAGTAATCCAATCATCACATAAAAACATAAGTGGTATTATCTCAAAACATCATATCAAAACACTGTATCCAAATCATATATCAAAACATCAGAGTAAATCCTCCCAGTCTAAAGCGTTGTGGTGTGTGCAATGCAGTCATCCCAAGCTCTTCCCTTTGCTACCGGAAGTACCTGAAACCAAAACTGAAAACTGAAAGCACGAAGCTTAGTGAGTCTCCCCAAACTACCACATACCATACACATAACATATAACATACAACTAGGAGATACGGGCCTCGCCCACACTCGGCTAGCTATGAGTTACGGGCCTCGCCCACACTCAGCTATCTCAGAGATACGGGCCTCGCCCACACTCTGCTAACTAGGAGATACGAGCCTCGCCCACACTCTACTATCTAGAGGATACGGGCCCCCGCCCACACCCCGCTACCTAAACATACATATAAGTATAACACAGACAACAAGTATACCATAATCTACCAATTCATAAACATACTCAGATAATACTAAGATACGGGCCCTGCCCACACTTAGCTACTAATCATAAACAATTATAAGATACGGGCCCAACCCACACTTAGCTACTATCATAACAATTCTAAGATACGGGCCCAGCCCACACTTAGCTACTAATCATAACAATTCTAAGATACGGGCCTAGCCCACACTTAGCTACTAATCATAACAATTTTAAGATACGTGCCCAGCCCACACTTAGCTACTCTACGTGGGCCAGCATTGGTGCTCTCGACCCGTTCCTACTGAAGGAAACTCACCTCGTAAGTTAGCTGTGAAATCTCGCATGAGGAATCTCTGACGGCTGCTCCAACTACTCCATGGCTATCATTATCACAATAACACTTAGTCAAAAGCTGAGGGGCAACCTAGGGCCCCGATATATAGGACCGTTCAGGATCACGGCCCGGGTGGGCAAGGTAGCCTATCGCTTGGATCTGCCAGATGAGCTTAGCCAGATTCACAACACCTTTCATGTGTCACAACTTCGGAAGTAAATCACCGACGAGGCCACAGTCGTTTCTCTGGATGACATTCAGGTGGATGAGAGCCTGAACTACATTGAGAGGCCTGTTGCAATCTTCGATAGGAACACCAAGGTTCTTCGGAGCAAGGAAGTGAAGCTGGTGAATGTGCAATGGCAGCACCGCAGGGGCTCCGAGTGGAATTGGGAACCGGAGGATGAGAAGCGAGACCACTACCCGGATTTGTTTGGGCCAGCAGACTTCATGGACGAAGTCTAGTTCAAGTGGGGGAGACTTGTAACACCTGTTCCAGGTATTATTCAATTTATCTAATATTTTAGGGTTTTGTGCATGGACTCGGCGAGTTGGGGTGCTCTAACTCGTCGAGTAGAGACTATTACGGGACGTGGGATTTGGATGCTACTCGATGAGTCAGAAGGCCCTGACTCGACGAGTAGGAGCTGTAAAGAGAAACCCTAAATTTTAGGGTTTGCACCTTATTTAAAGAGCATAATTCGCCTCTTGTGGCCTCCCTTATCACCCTATTAGCCAGAGAAAACCCTAATTCGACCTTGTACCTTCTTGAATGAGAGTAAGAGCTTTTGTTAGCAATTTTGGGGTATTTCTGAAGGACTCTAGAGCTTGAAGAAGAAGGAACAAGGAGAGAAGCAGTAGATCCGACATCTACTCTGTATTGGCCATCATCTTGAGGTATAAATTCGTCACCTTGATCTCTAGTTGATGAGATCCCTTTTCTTGGAAGTAAATGACCATTTTTGGTGCAAAATGGAGTCAAACTCGGATCTGGACTTATCACAAGGATGTGGTTCTAGATCTGGACCTTTCTAGGTCCCCAATGGCATAAAGTTGCTAACTTTATATAGCTTAGCCCTTTTGTCACACCCCCGAACCAGACGGCGGAAACGTCCGGGGGCTTGGGTGACTTCATTTTTTTTGTAGTATCATCACAGAGTATATATGTAACGCCCGTGTTTCTAGGCTAGGCATTAATATTGACATAATAGTCTAGGATAACCTTTGTAACTCATTTAGAAGAAATGAAAAGGAATTATATGAATATTATGTGAAAATTATGTGTTTTATGCTTAATTATTTGGGTTTAATTAATTAAGAATAAAAATGAGCGTCGAAAATAAATATTAGATAAAGCCGATATCTATTAAGAAAGTTGTAGTGGTTGTGACAAGGATTACGGATATATAAAGAATGCTGAAATCCGAGTTATAACGAAGAAGTTATGACCTGTCGAAGTTTCACGACAAAACCGGCACGGTGCCGAATGACGTAAAAAGTGAGTTTTTGATAAACTACTTTTTAGCCTTAGTGATCTAAACGAAAGTCGTAGTGTTCATTAAACCGAGAGTATGTATAAAAAGAACGTCCAAATATGACTTCGTATGAGGAAGTTATGATTTTTCTAAGTTTCGGCTTAGCAGTAGACAGCTAAAAACTCGAATTTTAGATCGAGTGATTTTTAGCCGACACAACCTAAACGAGAATCGAAGGTCTCGTAAATAGGAGTACAACGGTAAAAAGACAAACGAAAACGGACGTCGGATGAAGACGTTATGAATTTTTAACGGATTTCCTGTCCCGGTCTGTTAAAAATAATAATATAAAAATTAATTCAAAATTAGCCGATGAAGTCTAAACGAAAGTTGTAGAGCGTAATTTTACCTACGCGTGCATATAAAGAACGTCAAAAACAGAGCTCGTATGCGAAAGTTATGGATTTTAGACGTTTTTGCAAAAAAATCGAGAAATTTCGCATAGGTGGCTTCGGCCACGTCACCCTCGCTTATAACGTGCCACGTGTCCGAAAGATGCTGAGTCACCGAAGCCAGCTGGCGAGGCGTGTCCCCTGCCCTCGCATCCGAAGTGCGGTCCAGTAGCGATCCGACGCGTGCCCCTTCTTGCATGTCCGACCTTCGCATGATGCGCCACGAGCTCCTCTCGGACCATAGACCTCGGTCCAATCAGAAGGTGACACCAGGACCCTCGCACGTGCGAGCCATCTGCATGCCTTCGCCTCCTGCTGCCACGTACCCTCGCTGCTGACTCAGCCTCCTTAGCCGACCTTCGGACTCGCCTATAAATAGAAGGCTTGCGAGCCTTCCCGGGTAGTTTTGGAGATTTTGCACTTTTCACCCCTTTTTCAATATTTTTACTATTTCGACATCCCCCCGAAGCCCCGGTATCGATTATAGCACCCGAAACACGCCCCGAAGTGCCCGAGAAGCCGGAAATTTATCTTTTCGGTTTCAAAGCCCGACCCTTGCAGAGCCCGGTTTCTTAATAAAACTCTCGGTTTTATTAGAAACGATCGTTTTAGGAAACGAATTGCTGCCCGATTTTCATTAAATCAGGTGAGTGTGTAGTTACTTTCACCTTACACATAGATATGAAGTATTTTATATAAAATACGTGCTGTGTGAAAATATATTGTTTGTTTATTTGAGATGGATGTTGAAGGAATGATTTATACATGTTTTTAAATAATTTAAACTGTATATGTATTTTATCTACAAAAATGTTGGGTAAAACATGGGTAGATGAAATAGTGGGTGTGTGGTGAAAGGTGAGTTGGATAGATGAGATGATCAGTGATAGAGATCATGAGTTGAGAGTGAATGGTGAAATGAGATCTAAAAACCCATTGACTTGTATTGCGGGAAGGATTCCCGTGGGAAATAATGTCGATAACCCATTGACTTGTATTGCAGGAGGGATTCCCGTGGGAAATACAGTCGATAACCCATTGACTTGTATTGCGGGAGGGATTCTCGTGGGAAATACTGTCGATAACCCATTGACTTGTATTGCGGGAGGGATTCCCGTGGGAAATACTGTCGATAACCCTGTCATTCAGCAGAGTATGGATGACAACCATGGACTATTCTAGACGGTATGTGGAACACTAGCAGACTTGTATTGCGGGAGGGATTCCCGTGGGAAATACTGTCGACCTGTAAGTGTGTGAACTATATGTTCATCAGCTGTACTCTAAAAACCCATTGACATGTATTGTGAAACATCCCAAAAATACAGTCCAAAAATTTCGTTTTTAAACCCTTAATAAAGCCATAAATATCTTCTTCATATAAAATCATAAGTCATGTATCACAGTCACATGTCAAAATATATCAGAGTATAAACATCCCAGGTTAAACAAATGGTGTGTGCACTGTAAGCACGAAGCTTAGTGAGTCTCCCCAATCTACCACATACCATCTACACATAGCATGCAACTAGGAGATACGGGCCTCGCCCGCACTCGTGGAGATACGGGCCTCGCCCACACTCCGCTAACTGGGAGATACGGGCCCCGCCCACACTCCACTATCTAGGAGATACGGGCCTCGCCCACACTCCACTGTCTAGGAGATACAGGCCTCGCCCACACTCCACTATCTCTGAGGTACGGGCCTCACCCATGCTCAGCTACTTCGAGATACGGGCCTCGCCCACACTCGTCTGGTGGAGATCTAACAACTCTTGCGCCAACTAGATAAATGATATGGAATAATTTGGGCTTAATACACAATCCAATCCCAATGGCCCAAAAGTGGGTCCCAATGAGTCTAAGGCCCAAATACTCACAATTAGGGTTTTCTAAACCCTAATTAGGGTTTTTCACCCAAACATGGCCCAATAGGCCCAAAACTAATCCTTAAGCCCATTAGGGTTTTGCTAGGTCAATTAGGGTTTGCTTGAGGGGCACCACCCACTACCACATCGGGTAGTGGCGGTCCATGGCGGCTCACGGCGGCGGCCACCACCTTACGGTGGTGGTTATTATTATTTTTATTATTAATCAAAGCTAATTACAATTACAATGCTTAATCCAAGAATGACACACACACACACACACACTAACTATCTCACACACGCACACACACACACACAACAACACCGTGGTGGCCCGCGGTGGCTCGTGGCAGCAGCCACCACCTCACGGTGGTGGTGGTGGCTTCATTGCGATTTCAGGCTAGACTAAACACGCACTAAACACGCACTAATCAGAAATACATGCTAACACACTCGTGGAGATACGGGCCTCACCCACACTCCACTAACTGGGAGATACGGGCCCCGCCCACACTCCACTATCTAGGAGATACGGGCCTCGTCCACAATCCACTGTCTAGGAGATACGGGCCTCGCCCACACTCCACTATCTCTGAGGTACGGGCCTCGCCCACACTCGGCTATGATGAGCTACGGGCCTCGCCCACACTCAACTACTAAGCCTAACATACAAGTATAACACAGACAACATGTAAAGCTAACCTACTGTTCATACATGATACTGTTGGATAAGGTGTCTAAGTCCATAACTATTTCTGGTATGTACTTGA
The DNA here is from genome assembly GCF_052849685.1 of Lactuca virosa. Taxonomy (NCBI): domain Eukaryota; kingdom Viridiplantae; phylum Streptophyta; class Magnoliopsida; order Asterales; family Asteraceae; genus Lactuca; species Lactuca virosa. The sequence goes on along the minus strand of NC_136432.1, from coordinate 289,047,560 downwards.
CCCGACCCGGCATGGTCCATTTGGGTTGCATGGCATCATGCATTTGGATAGACTAAATGAGAGAAATAACACTTGTGGTTTATTAATATATTATAAGTTCTAATATATTAATAGTATTATTTAATTAGTATTGATCAAGAATTAATCTAGGATTAATTAAGTGATCAAAAGATGACTAATTAAATATATGGGTTGATCATGTAAATCATCCATAACTTGTATAGTGGGCTAAAAGGCTCCATGGATAATCAAGTTGGGTTAAACCCATTGAATGCTCCATGGAGGCTCCATGGGAGTTACAAACCCATGGGTCATGGAAATGAAGAGTCATGCCATATTAGGGTTTACATGGTGTAACCCTAGATGTGACACACTATATAAGCAACATGTTCTCCACCAAAATCGGTGACATTAAGAAACAAGAGGGCTAGAGCCGATTTTGCAAGTGTAAGATTCTCTCAAAGTTTACTCCTTTGCATTTGGTGTTGTGTGAAGCATTTGAGGCATCACACTTGGGGTGCTAGGCTCACAAGGTTTCAAGGATCATAATCAACAACAAGGTAAGTTATTCTATCTTTCATTCAAGTTAAAAATGTTCCCCATGTATGCTAGATAGGAATATAACCTTGGAATTCAACTTTGCATGATTATTAGAAAAACATAGATCCAAGGTTATTAGGGTTGCATGTACACTTAGGAAGTGTTAGAATGCTCAAAACCCATCAGTGGTATCAGAGCCTAGGTTTGTTTGTTGTTTTTTTTTTTTTTGTGCAAACTGCTTGAAAAAAATCGTTTTTCTGTTTTCTGCTCGTATGAAAGTTTGCACATTTGTTGCTGGAAATGGACTAGAAACATTACCCTAAACTGTTTTGATGTTTTAAAACTTGTTTTAGATGGTGTAATGTTTATGCTAATCCATTTACAATGGCAATTATCAAAATTACAAGTTTTTTTAAGTGTAATTTTTGATTCTTGAAAGTGTTCATATTCATGTTCTTGAACTTATGAAGATTAGATGATCATAGGAATTGTTTGTAACCTTCATGGTAGTTTAATTCATGATCATAATGTGTTTTAATGGAGTCCATAACTTGTTCTCAAGTTATGGAAAACCAAAAGTCTCACTTTTATTAAAGCCATTAAAAGAACACAAGAGTTATAAAAATGAAAAGTCTTCATTTTTATTACTCAATTAATTCATAAGTTATAAGAAATGAAAAGTTTTGGAAGTTTACAAAACTTGCCCTCAAGTTTTTGAACAAGTAAAGTCTTGATTAAAACTTTAGTTCCAACCCTTAGAATTTTAAAAGTTAAAATTCAACCCTTATACTTTATAATATTATAAGTTACTAATATATATATGTATAAGACCAAGTCGTCTTACCGCTGGTACGCCTCATTCACGAAGCCAGTCTATAAGGGGGGTATAAGGTTGTTGCCTATAAAATGGCAACTTAATGGGTGTCCACTCTCACCCACCGCTTCCTTGATCGGTGGAGGGTCGTTAGCCGAACGGGTAGGACAAGGACTTATAAATTCTCATTAAAAGTATGATGAATATCATAAAGTAACTAAATGCTTTTATTAAATTCCCAATCTTAGTTACTTTAGGAAAATGTGAATAAGGTGCTAATCCATGAAATTACACTTTACACTTTGTTTAAGTCGTTAGTGGAGCTCGTGTGGTTAACCGGCACACTAACTTGGACTTAACAAGGTAGGTAAAGGGTGACTTAAAGTTTATTATAGGTCGGTGGAGCTCGTGTGGTTAACCGGCACATCGATTGAGTAATAAACATTAAGGGTACCAAGTGATTTGCATGGTTACTTCACACCTCGTTTTGTGATCCTCGGTATCCCAGTCACAAAACTTGGAGGGCACACTCGAGATTGAAACATGCCTTTGAAAAGTTCATTGAATCTCAAAAGAATCTAGGAATTTCTAAAAACCAATTAAAAACCTAATATCTATATTTCGTTTTTCATGGTGGAAATTGGTGAATCGTCATTCACCTACCTTTCAAATATGTTATAGCTTGGATTACGGCATACCTCTTCTAAGTTATAATATATTGTGATTGGATCCTAGCCTTAATGTTACATTTTGGTGTTTTATTAAGGACTCTCTTAATATCTAAACTAATCTTGTTCTCTTCTTTTAGATGTCTTCAAACAATGCTGCTTCTGGCTCTAATCCTAATAGCTCCTTTACCCTTATGAACTTGTGTGGGAAAGTCACTTTTGATGGATCCAACTTCAATGAATGGATCAGAAACATCAGGATGATTACCCGCTACGAGGACAAAGAATATGTCCTTGACAAGGAGCTTAAGGAGATTGATGAGACCACTGCAACTCCCCAGGAGATCGCTGACTTATGGGCACATGAAAGGGATGCTACAAAAGTGGCATGCATCATGTTGGCCACCATGACAGCGGAACTCCAAAAGTCCTATGAGGACTTCTACCCTTTTGAAATGCACCAAGATCTGATGGAAAGATACCATCAAAGTGCACGACAAGAGAGGTATGAAATCACATGCTCTATCATAACAACCATGATGAAGGACGGGGAATCCGTCACGAGCCACATGCAGAAAATACAAAGGTATGTGGATCGGTTGCTGAAGCTTAATGTGAACTTCCTTGAGGAGCTTGCAATAGATATCATTTTGCACTCCTTACCATCGTGCTATGATCAATTCCGCATGACATATCACATGAATAAGGAAGAGGTCACACTCAGCAAACTTCAGGGACTCCTCAAGACCGCAGAAACAGGTCTTAAGGGTAAGTCGGTTGTTAACACTCCTACTCCAAACTCCGCCCCGGTTTTGGCAATCGGGAAAGGTCGAGGGAAGAAGAGGAAGACCTCTTCGAAGGGTACCAAGGCTAGGACCCTTGATGGCTCTTCTTCAAGTGGAACCAAGAAAGGTTTCGTCACTCCTTCTTCTGACCCAAAAGAGGCTGAATGCTTCTATTGCCATGAAAAGTCACATTGGAAGCGGAACTGCCCAAAGTACCAACAAGATGTGAAGGATGGGAAAGTTAAACCCAACCATGCAGGTATTTACACTATCTTATCTAATAACTAACCCCATTCTAACTCTTGGGTCCTTGATACCGGTTGTGGTATTCATATCTGTTCTGATTTGCAGGGACTAAGAAGAAGTGAGAATGTGGAGCATGGAAGAATAAACTTAATCATGGGGAATAGGAAAGCTTTACCTGTCACCAAGATTGGAGTTTATACTTTATCGCTAAGTAGTGGGTTTAGTTTAGATTTGAATAAATGTTGTTATTCGCCAGAAATGGCAAGAAATATTATTTCCTTTCATGCATTGTATAAACAAGGTTTCACCTTTTCATTTGATAATGAAGTTGGTTCGATTAATGCTTTCTTTAATAATGTTCTTTATTTTAAAGCATTACCTTGTGATGGTGTGTATGAAACTGTATCTGTGGTTGATAACTTAGGAAATAATGTATTGTGTATTGATTCTGTTAATGATAATAACTTGGATAAAGCATCATTATGGCATTGTCTTCTTGGACATATAAGCAAGAAACGCATAGGACAACTCCAAAAGGATGGAGTCTTGGAGTCATTTGACCTAAAGTTAGATGATAGTTGCGAATCATGCTTACTTGGAAAAATGATAAAGTCACCCTTCACAGGTTCTTGTGAGAGGGGTGAAGGTTTGTTGGATCTTATACACACAGATGTGTGTGGGCCCTTCAAACATACCACAAGGGATGTTAATCGTTATTATTTGACTTTTACTGATGATTACAGTAGATATGGATATGTCTACTTAATCAAGCATAAGTCAGAGACTTTTGAGAGGTTTAAAGAGTTTAAACAGGAAGTCGAGAATCAATTGGGCAGGAACATTAAGATGCTTCGATCCGATCGAGGTGGTGAGTATCTTAGTTCAGAGTTCCTCGACTATCTTAGGGAATGTGGGATTGTCTCACAATTGACACCTCCCAGGACACCGCAGTTGAATGGTGTAGCTGAGAGGCGTAATCGAACCTTGTTGGATATGGTTCGTTCCATGATGAGTCGAGCTTCGCTACCAATCTCATTTTGGGGGTATGCCTTAGAGACTGCCGCCCATATCCGTAATCTAGTCCCCCCAAAGAAAGTTGCCAAAACTCCTCATGAGATGTGGACTGGTAAAGTACCCAAACTAGACCACATTAAGATTTGGGGTTGCGAGGCTTTCGTGAGACGCGAGACTCATGATAAGCTCGAACCTCGAAGTGAGAGGTGTATTTCCATCGGCTACCCACATAAATCCTTTGGTTACCTCTTCTACAGACCTAGTGAGAATGTGGTCTTTGTAGCTAGGAGGGCTTTCTTTCGAGAGAGAGAGTTCATAAGCCAAGGAGACAGTGGGAGGCAAGTTGACCTTGAATAAATTCAAGAGTCAAGTGGTGAAGGAACTTCAAACCCTAGCACTCAACTTGAGGAAGAAACTCCTGTTAAGCCAATTGACAAGTCTGTACCTCTGAGGCGTTCCACAAGGGTTAGGAATGCACCTGAGCATTACTATGGATTCCATATTACTGCGGAAGGTGATACACTTATCAGTGATGAGACACTGATAGGTCTGGATGAACCTAACAGTTACGCGGAAGCCATGGCAGGCCCTGAGTCAGCCAAGTGGAAAGAGGCAATGGACAGCGAGATACAGTCCATGTGTGACAATCAAGTTTGGAACTTGGTTGAGAATGTACCAGGTCGTAAGACTGTAGGGTGCAAATGGATCTTCAAGAAGAAGACCGACATGGATGGTAATGTACACACTTATAAGGCACGACTGGTTGCAAAGGGTTTCTCACAAACTCCGGGAGTTGATTATGATGAGACCTTTTCTCCAGTGGCCAAGATTAAGTCTATTAGGGTTCTGTTAGCCATAGGTGCATTTCATGACTATGAAATATGGCAAATGGATGTCAAAACCGCTTTCCTTAATGGAAAGTTGGCTGAGGATGTTTACATGAGTCAGCCAGAGGGTTTTGTCAATACAGAGTACCCTAATAGAGTGTGTAAGCTTGAGAAATCCATTTATGGGTTAAAGCAAGCACCTCGCAGATGGAATCTTTGCTTTGATGAGAAAGTCAAAGAATTTGGCTTTTCTAGGAGTGAAGATGAATCTTGTGTATATGTCAAGGCTAGTGGGAGTATAGTTAGTTTTTTGGTATTGTATGTGGATGACATACTACTCATAGGAAATGACATCCCAACTCTACAGGAAGTTAAGTCCTGGCTTGGGAAGTGTTTCTCTATGAAGAACCTAGGAGAAGCTGCCTATATTCTAGGGATAAGGATCTTGAGAGACCGGAGTAAAAGACTAATTGGACTTAGTCAGAGTACCTACTTGGATAAGGTGCTGAAGAGATTCGGCATGCAGGACTCCAAGAAAGGAGAGTTACCCATCCAGAGTAACGCCAGATTGAGTAAGACACAAAGCCCTAGTACTGAGGCTGAGATAGCAGAAATGAGTCGAATACCTTATGCTTCGGCTGTAGGATCGATCATGTATGCTATGACGTGTACTCGACCTGATGTAGCCTTTGCTTTGAGCATGGTTAGCAGGTATCAGGGGAACCCTGGCAAGGAACACTGGATTGCGGTAAAGAATATCCTCAAGTACCTACGGAGGACTAAGGACTGGGTCCTTACCCTCGGTGGGAGTGAAGACTTGAGAGTTGTAGGGTATAGTGATGCTAGCTTTCAGACTGATAGGGATAATTTCCGCTCTCAGTCAGGCTGGGTCTTTACCTTAAACGGAGGAGCAATTTCTTGGAAGAGTTCCAAGCAAGAGACAGTGGCTGATTCAACTTGCGAATCAGAGTATATAGCAGCTAGCGAGGCAGCAAAGGAGGCGATATGGCTGAAGAACTTCATTGGAGACCTTGGAGTTGTACCAGCTATTAAAGAGCCAATGGAAATTTTATGTGATAGTGAAAGTGCAGTTGCCTTAGCCAAGGAACCAAGGGATCACGGGAGATCCAGACACATCGACAGAAAATACCATTTCATCAGACATCGAATAGAAGAAGGACTCCTCGTGGCAAAGAGGGTATCATCGGATGAGAATCCAGCAGATCCCCTCACGAAAGGACTGACTCGGGTTAAGCATCTCCAGCATGCTCGGAGCATAGGGCTGAAGGATGATATTAGATTTAGTAGTTAGATAACCTTGAAATTTGTAAAGTGTAATTGACAATAGATGATGAATAAAAGGTGTTTTATTTATGAGTAAAGTGTTGCTATCTCTTGTCGATCGTTTACTATATTTCTTTTGCATGTTTTGACTTCCAGAATAATTATGTTTGGTATATCATATTATTCGAACCTCCACAGTCGGTCATATGTCGGAAGTAGGTATGAATCAAGACTGTCATGATTGGTTGCAGAGGTCTAAGTTGTTGGACATGGCTACAACACTCATGAGTGCTCATAAGTTCTGAGCATTGGACTCAACCCACGCTCACTGGAATCACTTCATGGAATTTATCTCGAGTGATCGTGAGACGGTAATATCATATAAGTCTTCAAACCTAGATATATGATTTGTTACTTATGAGTTGGTTATGCATTGATTGTACGAAAACGCATTGGTAACTCGATGTTATAAAACGTGCTCTTGTGTATAATTCAATGAGTAGTAGAACAAACATATGAGTCGAAGTTTATCTGTTCCTTCTTAGATTAGAAGCTGATATCTGGGCCCCTCGATGATTTTGTTTTGACCTATGTACCGGGCCCGGTCAGAACTAAGTTGATGTGTTCAATTAAGTTCTTTGTCAAACAAATCGGAAATCGGGAAACAAACTGCTGGACAATAAGTAAGACATTGTTCCATGTATTTGTCCGGCTGATATCTAGAACAGAGGATTATATGATCACTTATCTGAAATGGCGTATCATCATCTTCTCAGTTCCGAGAAACCTTGAAAAGAGCTACGATTGCTGATCGGTTCCTGAAGTCATACTTGCAATTATAGTTATTAGACTTATCCAAGTGGGAGACTGTTGGATAAGGTGTCTAAGTCCATAACTATTTCTGGTATGTACTTGACCCGACCCGGCATGGTCCATTTGGGTTGCATGGCATCATGCATTTGGATAGACTAAATGAGAGAAATAACACTTGTGGTTTATTAATATATTATAAGTTCTAATATATTAATAGTATTATTTAATTAGTATTGATCAAGAATTAATCTAGGATTAATTAAGTGATCAAAAGATGACTAATTAAATATATGGGTTGATCATGTAAATCATCCATAACTTGTATAGTGGGCTAAAAGGCTCCATGGATAATCAAGTTGGGTTAAACCCATTGAATGCTCCATGGAGGCTCCATGGGAGTTACAAACCCATGGGTCATGGAAATGAAGATTCATGCCACATTAGGGTTTACATGGTGTAACCCTAGATGTGACACACTATATAAGCAACATGTTCTCCACCAAAATCGGTGACACTAAGAAACAAGAGGGCTAGAGCCGATTTTGCAAGTGTAAGATTCTCTCAAAGTTTACTCCTTTGCATTTGGTGTTGTGTGAAGCATTTGAGGCATCACACTTGGGGTGCTAGGCTCACAAGGTTTCAAGGATCATAATCAACAACAAGGTAAGTTATTCTATCTTTCATTCAAGTTAAAAATGTTCCCCATGTATGCTAGATAGGAATATAACCTTGGAATTCAACTTTGCATGATTATTAGACAAACATAGATCCAAGGTTATTAGGGTTGCATGTACACTTAGGAAGTGTTAGAATGCTCAAAACCCATCAGATACGGGCCCCGCCCACACTCAGCTACTATGAGATATGGGCCCCGCTCACACCCAACTAGTCATAAAGATACATACAAGTACTACACAAACAACAATTGTCAATAAGCATATACATCTGTACCATATCAGTCATTTATGAGATACGGGCCCCGCCTACCCTCAGCTACTATGAGATACGGGCCCAACCCACACTCTATGAGATGCGGGCCCAACCCACACTCTATGAGATACGGGCCCCGCCCACACCCTATGAGATACGGGCCCCGCCCACACTCACATTCCTAACAACACATACATGTATCACACAGACAACAAGTATAGCAATCCAATAATCTGACTGTTATCTATAATAAGATAATAATGAGATACGGGCCCCGCCCACACTCAACTACCAACGTATCACATATACGGGCCGACCTTGGTGCCTTAGACCCGTTCCTACTGAAGGAGAACTCACCTCACACTGCTGAAGTCCTGCTGACTAAATCCCACACTGCTGAAGTCCCGCAGACAAACCATAGCTGCTGGATGACAGATTCCCGATATGTCAATATCAAAATAACACCCAATTAATAACTGGGTTCCAACTCATAGTCATAAGTCCATGCTTGGGGTAAAAGACTACTCTACCCTTAACTTGGCTTGATTCAAGCCCAAGGCCCAAATCCAAAGACCCAAAAGTCCAACTATGGCTTAAAGCCCAACATATGGCCCAACTTTCCAAATTGGGCCCAAACCTCTACATGGACTTCCCTTAAGGCCCAGTTGTTCAGTCCAGTCCAACATGTCTTATTCTAAGGGCCCAATATCATACAACCATCTAGGCCCAAACTAATGCCCATCTATGGCCCAATTTTCCAAATTGGGCCCAATCCTTCATATGGGCCTTACCCTAAAGCCCAACTAATTACTCTAGTCCATTTGATTATTCTTGGATGGCCCAACACAAAGCCCAAGTGAAATTAGGGTTTCACATAAAATGATGATTATGGTTAAGTGTTTCTCACTTAACCCATTAAGGGCTTAATCCATTAAGTCCTTTACTCTACTAGATAAATGATATGGAATAATTTGGGCTTAATACACAATCCAGTCCCAATGGCCCAAAAGTGGGTCCCAATGAGTCTAAGGCCCAAATACTCACAATTAGGGTTTTCTAAACCCTAATTAGGGTTTTTCACCCAAACATGGCCCAATAGGCCCAAAACTAATCCTTAAGCCCATTAGGGTTTTGCTAGGTCAATTAGGGTTTGCTTGAGGGGCACCACCCACTACCACATCGGGTAGTGGCGGTCCATGGCGGCTCACGGCGGCGGCCACCACCTTACGGTGGTGGTTATTATTATTTTTATTATTAATCAAAGCTAATTACAATTACAATGCTTAATCCAAGAATGACACACACACACACACACACAGCAACACCGTGGTGGCCGGCGGTGGCTCGTGGCGGCAGCCACCACCTCACGGTGGTGGTGGTGGCTTCCTTGCGATTTCAGGCTAGACTAAACACGCACTAATCAGAAATACATGCTAACACACCCGCTGTATGGTCACAAAACGACCCCCCCCCCCCCCAACCACCCTCCAGCGGTGACCGGCGACGGCAACAACAGCTTTAGGACGGCAGCCACCACCTCACGGTGGTGGCGGTGATTTCCTTCGTTTCCCATTCAAACAGCCAAACGATGCGTCCCTATGAGGTTCCACGAGCTCAGCCACTCTTCCCGGTGACTTAGGTTGAAGTACGATCCACACGCAATAAACACCCACACAGCGCCGCCACCCATGCGGTGGCAGGTGGTGTTCGGAAGCTCGCTGCCAGAGGCGACGGTCGACGGAACGGCTGCGGCAACAGTGGAGTACAGAACAGAAGAGAGAGTGAGAATAGCGGGTTGCGCCGCGACACAAGGGAGGCAGCAGAGGCGACGTCGCGACTTCGAGCTCCCGATCTTCCCTTGCTCACACGCTAGAACCACGTTTTCTGCCTTCGTCGCCAGCGGAAGCAGCAACAACGAACGGTTTCGCCGACACCCTTGTTCGCTGGTGGCTTGGTCGATCGAAGAGTCACGAGAGGATGGGGTGGCGGCCGACTTCACTCATGACGGCTGGAAAACTCTTAGGTTAGGGTTAGGGTTCTCATAAGGATTATATACCCGCTGCTATTCAAACACATTTCCATAATGACCATTATGGTCCCTCCTTCTCATTCTTCTTTCAAACTAAGTCCTTGATTTACCCTTTCTACCCTCACTCCTGAAATCCTTTACAAGTTAAGTACGAATTATACCAAACAGCCCTCGGTTCTTAAAATCCTTTCATAACAAGTCCAAGACTTACCAAACACCCCCTGCCTTCTAAAAACCTTTACAAAATAGATCCCGAAACTTACACTTTTAATCCCGACTTCTAAAATTCTTCACAATTTAGTCTGGGACTTACATTTATTAATTTATTTTATAAACGGGGTGTTACATATTGCGGGAGGGATTCCCGTGGGAAATACTGTCGATAAATAAGAGCTATGGACTTAGCTCATGACGACGATGTGACTTCGTGCCTATTTGACATAAATTGCAGAGGAAAGCAATGTTGTCACCTTATTGGTTGTTTTATGTTAGGTTGTCTTGTTTGACATAAATTGTTGAGGAAAGCAATGTTGTCACCTTATTGGTTGTTTTATGTTAGGTTTTCTTGTTTGACATAAATTGCAGAGGAAAGCAATGTTTTCACCCTATTGGTTGCCTTATTTGACATAAATTGTTGAGGAACCCCCGAAGCAATGTTGTCACCCCTAGTGAAAATCCTTAGGCTAGGTCCCTTGTGATAGTTGTTTTAGGGACGTAAAGTGAGGATAATGAGAATGGTTAATTAGGGTTATTTTTGGTTGATGAAATTAATAAATTTATTGTTGACTGAGAACTTAATAAGTTTATTATTTATTGTGGGTTGAAAACCCTATATGCTCACCAGGCTTCCAAGCCTGGCCCACTCAGTTTATTTGTATCACAGGTATCGATACGAAGTTGCTTTACATTGAGAGATTAAAAGAGAAGTAGATCACTAGTGTAAATGAATGTAAGTTTTGTTTATGCTTATGTTTTTGTATTGACAATGACATCCCAATGGTTTTAATGAATAGAATACGTTTCTTCGGAAATGATTTGATAACATTTTTATCATGTTTTTCTGGGAACAAATTCCGCAACACTTTTAATCAAATGATTACTTTGAAATTATTTTAAAAGCATAAATTAAACCGGTCTTTTCTGGCCGAGAAATTAGGGGATGTCACAATATAATTGAAACATAACATCATCATCATCACACATTTAATATTACAGTTGTCATTGGTTTACATGAAATATTGTAATTCAATATTACATGCCAAAATATTCAAGTACGATGAAAACAAAACATGACAAAATATCCAAGAAATCTTGCTGACCAACCTGCTCAACGGTTTCCTGAGAATACAAGTTAATTTAAAAAGGTCAACATAAAAATGTTGGTGAGTTCATAAGCATGTTTGAGAAAATGTTTTGTATTACTTTGTAAACACCAAAAAATCCGATATCTTCTGAAAAACAGTTTGATATGTTGGTGTCTGATCTTGTATTAATGCATGTGTGTTAATGTTTGTGAGAGTTTAAAGAGAATGACCCCAGACAACCCGATGTTGTCTGCCTAAGAGAATGATGGAATCTCAACACCCGAGGTTGAGTACCAGCGCGAGTATTTTATCATGTTATCAATCATAATGATGGTTTCCCGTAAATTTTATAATGTTAATTCCTCTAAGTGAGTCGTTATAACCATACTAGATAATAACAATTTCGCCTGTCATGGCGTTTTTGGATGCCGACGGGATAAGGTAAGGTTTTTGTCACCCTAGACTTGCCTAGTCTAACTGTAGCGAACAGCTCAGGTGTGGGATGTCACCCCCGTATAGATCTATACACAAACTCCCGCTCTCCCTCCATGAGACTCTGGTTATAACTACAGGCTACGATTGTACACTCAATAGGTGTCAACCGACAAGTCTCACTAGATCCTTAATCGAATTTACGCGAAAAGAAAACATATAAGGTATTCCAGGCCCAATAAACATGAAGCGAACAACTAAGGCCCACTAAGCATGTAAATTATTTACAGGCTCAAAAGGAATGAGAATATATATATCTCGGACCCAATATACATGAAAAAGGACAACTAAGGCCCATTTAACATGTATATTATTTCCAGGCCCAATAAGGACGTGAATACCGAAATCGATCCGTGGTTTGTTACGTTGGTTGTTTAAGCTATGTTGTTTACCAAAGTGACATAAAAAGCTCACTTTTTTTATAAAAGGTCATTTTACAATTATGGCACATTTTTGATAAAAATGACATTTTAGGTCCTTTAAGACCAAAATTTGCATTTAAGGCTAGTTTTAAGTAGAAATAACATTTTTAACTCACTTTTGTCAAAAATGTCATTTTTGGCTTGGTTTTATGAAAATGTGCATTTTCGGTCCATTTATAAATAAATTCATCTTTTTGGCTCAAGTTTTAACAAATTCACATTTTTAGTACTCCTTATCAAAAATTTACATTTTTGGCACAACTTTGTTGAAAATGACATTTAAGCCCACAAAAGTCCAAAAATTTACGAACTTGGCCTAAAAACTCGTAAAAGCCCAAAAGAAGCCCATTTATGAACTTTTACACTTCTAGCCCTTTTTAAGATCACAAATATCAAAAGATTCATATTTATCAAAATACATTCCTTTTGGTCCCTTAAAACCGTGAGTTACATAAAATACCCCATTTTTAGTTATTTTGTCGCTTTTGGCCCTCTTATGCAATTCTCTTAGTTTTAAGTAACTTTGATGCATTTTAAAACCTTTTCTTTGCATAATAAGTTGAAGTAAGTGTTATGTACTATAAATATCATCTCATTTTAGTATATCTTCAAGTTCATGGAGTTTATAACACATAATCACACATATATTACGAAAAACACACAAAATCATGCATACACACATAGATCTACACAAAACAACTTATATTCTCCCCCAAAACATAGTAAAAACCAAAAATAGGGGGTATGAACTCACATTGCTTTGGAGTTTTCGGTTTTTGATGAAGGATGGATGAGATCTCGGGCTTTAGCAAGCTTTCTTGAGTGGATTTCGAACTTAGGATGTTCAAGGAAGCAAGAATCACGAAAACATGTGTTTATGAGGAGTGATTTAGCTAAAAATGAAGTAAACCAACTTAAGTTTACAAGATCTTACCACAAGAGTAAATCTTGAAGTGATCTTGGATGAAAAGATCTTTTGAACACACCTTACACCCACACGATTTTAGGGAAGATTAGGAGGATTTTTCCTTTGAGGATTTAGATGGAAATGAGAGGATTGGAGATAAAATGAAAGTGTTGTTGGTTGTTCTTGTCCTTGGCCGAGAATAAGAAGGAGGGGGAAGAAAGGTGATGGGACTTACCTAGATGCATGAATTTTCCATGGATACATGAGGGATATTAAGCATGGATACTCACCATGCAATGCTGATGTGTCATCCCCACAATTTCCCAAATTATTTCCTTTGTTTTTCTTACATGTTTATATATATATATATATATATATATATATATATATATATATATATAAGGGATAGAAGTAAAAGAAAAAAGGAAAACTTGGGCTAATATTGAACATCTTTGATATAATATGCCCAATAAGATGGTTCTCGGCCCATTGGGCCATTCTTATGGGTTTACGGCCCAAAGGTGGTGAAGGAATGGGGTTCACGGCCCAAAAATGAGGAAGGAATGGGGTTTACGACCCAACAGGGCTTGTGAACCCATTTACGGCCCATTAGGCCCATGAAAATAAAGTAAGTTATTTTAGGCCCAACGTGGCCCAAATGCTATGGTTTGATGAATGTGGGTCCAATTAGAGCCCAAATAGGGTTCCTTGGCCCAACATCATCAAATGAAAAGTTCACTAGCCCAGTAAGAGGATCCTGGTCCATACTGAGTTTGAACCGGAACATCAGGGTTTCAAACTCACAATTGAGTATCTGAGATGTATTAAGTTAGGTTTTGGACTTCCTTCAAGAGTTTTGATTCAAACGGATGTTTTTTATTGAGCATAGACATGATATCCACATAGATTACAAGTTTTACAAGAGTTAATGTTTACATGAAAATAGAACTTCCTAGCTAAAAATGCTAGTTGTGACATCATCCCCCCGTTAGAGGGAATTTCGTCCCGAAATTCTTTTGAAAGATAGAACTATGAACGATAAAATTGGTGAGGGTACTTCTGGTTCATCTGGTCTTCACGTTCCCATGTGAATTCCGGTCCACTCTTAGCGTTCCATCGAACCTTCACAATCGGAATGCGACTCTGTTTCGTACGCTTCACTTCCCTATCCATTATCTCGACCGGTTCTTCGAAAAACAGAAGATTCACGTTTATTTCGATCTATTCCAGAGGAATGATAAGAGTTTCATCTGATAAGCACTTTTCAGATTTGAGACGTGGAATACGGGGTGTACGTTGCTGAGCTCCGCAGGTAGCTGCAACTTATGTGCCACCGGACCAACTCGGGCTAGAATCTCGAACGGTCTGATGTATCGCGGATTGAGTTTTCCGCGTTTACCGAAATGGATCATCCCTTTCCAGGAAGAGACCTTTAATAGCACCCGATCTCTGACTTGGAATTCCAGAGGTTTCCGTCGTTTATCAGCATAACTCTTTTGCCGGCCACGCGATGCTTGGAGTCGGGCTTTGATTTGGATTATCTTCTCTGTCGTTTCTCGAATGATTTCTAGTCCTGTAAGAGTGCTGCTCGATGATTGCCCTTTTTCCAGCTGGGTGTCACCCACCTCAGCCCAGCAGAGAGGCGATCTGCATTTGCGACCATATAAAGCCTCAAAAGGAGCAACCCTTATACTCGTGTGATAGTTGTTGTTGTACGAGAATTCAATCAAGGGAAAGTGGGTATCCCATGACTTTCCAAAATCGATTACACAGGCTCGGAGCATGTCTTCAAGTGTTTGGATGGTTCACTCGCTTTGGCCATCAGTTTGAGGGTGGTAAGCAGTGCTCATGTCTAGATGTGTTCCCATTGCCTTTTGGAGCGACTGCCAAAATCGTGAAGTAAATCTACTATCCCGATCCGAGATAATAGATATTGGCACCCTATGAAGTCTCACGATCTCTTTTATATAGATTCGTGTTAATCTTTCCATCTTGTACGATTCTTTTATTGGCAGGAAATGGGCGGATTTGGTCAATCCATCGATAATTACCCAGATAGCATCCAATTTGTCTGCTGTCTTAGGTGATTTGGTTATGAAGTCCATAGTAATCCTTTCCCATTTCCACTAAGGTATTACCAACAGTTGTAATAATCCTGAGGGCTTTTGATACTCCACTTTCACTTTGGCACAAGTGAGACACTTGCCCACGTAAGTTGTGACAACCCGAAATTTCTATCTTGTAAAGCCATTCAATTCAATCAAAAGTCACACTTTTTTCTTCTATCTTTTAGCATTGTTTAAGGTATGTTTGAGTGTTCTAAGCCTAGTACATTCAAGAATTGGGTGTTAGGAAGTATCTACTACAATTCATTGTGCATCATTCAAGCCGGAAAACTCCATCACTTGGAGTTTACGGCCCTAAACTAGAGCTTACGGCCGTAAGCTCTTGTTTGGCCGTGAACTCCTTCCATAAGTATGATATTCCTTCATTTTTCTTCATTTATTACAACTCCAAATCAAGAACACTCATTTCTCTCTCAAGTATCATAAAGAACACTTCTATTTTTCGCAAAATTTGTAAGTGGTTCTCTCTTTATTTGTTGATATCCTTCTTGATCTAGTAAAACCCCATGATTTCATCTGTGAATTCATCTCTTTTTGGTGTTAGATCTCCAAGAAAACCAAGAACACACACTAGTTCTTTGGGCCATAATCACCTCTTTTAGCTTCCAAATCATAAGTATCATTTCCATATACTTGATATTCATTAGAAGCTCTTGATTATCATCCTAGAAACAACCATTTAATCAAGAATATCAAGAGTTTATGGTCGTACACCCTTGCATGGCCGTAAACCCTTGTATGGTCGTGAACTTCTTCAAGTATTGGCCGTAAACTCAAGCCATTTCATGTGTTGGCCGTAAACACATGGCCGTGAACACATCTAGGCCGTAAACACCTTAGTCGTGAACACATCTTGGCCGTAAACACACTCTTGTGTGGCCGTGAACACCTTTAGTACAATCATAGGTGATTGTAACACTTCATTCTAAGTGTTTCCTAGTCCCTAAGGTTGTTCCCTATCATGATTAGTTATTATATACACTAATTATATACATATATGTGTCATTATATGCTTAATAGGATCCGTTTGTGCTCGAGACTTCACTTGACACTTAGCATCATATATCGATCTTACATTCGAATCACTCACTATAGGTGAGTTCATACCCCTAACTTATATTTTAAATGATTTTAAATGCTTTTATGGAGGGGAATACAAGTAGAAAACATTATAGTTATTGTATCAATCACATGTGAGTAATAACTATCAAACAAGTGGATTTCTTATACTTCAAAACTGTGTTATCAAACAAACTATTTCAAAACATTTTATTGTCTGACATCAAGTCATCTATAACCATTCAAATGGTTATAACTCTTTTATATGCTAAACTCTTTATCAAACTCTTTTAAACTTATATATTGTCAAAATCATGTCTATATAGATATAGTTATATAAATAAGGTTGAAAGGGCTTAGGACTGATAACTCGCTATTTCCTGTTACTT
Organism: Lactuca virosa; assembly: GCF_052849685.1. Classification (NCBI taxonomy): domain Eukaryota; kingdom Viridiplantae; phylum Streptophyta; class Magnoliopsida; order Asterales; family Asteraceae; genus Lactuca; species Lactuca virosa. The sequence goes on along the minus strand of NC_136432.1, from coordinate 289,030,911 downwards.
ATTTGATTGTAGACTTAGGGTATCGGTTGTTTGTCCGAGTGTCGTTTGGACCTTAGTTATATATTATGTATATGTGTATAGATATAAAAGTTCTTACATCAGTTCAACATCTTTGGGTAGCAAAGGTGTACAAACATGCTCAGTTATTCAAACAACATTACTAGTAAACTATAATAGGTATAGGTTAGAGGATTACTACTCACTATTTCTAGTACAATGAAACATACAAAAGTCAGTTCATACATGAGTCAGTTCAAACATACTATAACGAGAAACAGAAAAAACATACTATAACGAGAAACAGAAAGAACATACTATAACGAGAAACAGAAAGAACATACTATAATGAGAAACAGGGAGGAACATACTATACACTAGAACAGAGAGAACATACAATACACTAGAACAGAGAGACCATACAATACACTAGAACAAAGAGAACATACAATACAAATACAAGAATACTATAACATTAATGTGAGCAACTACTTCATGGCATGGAAATATACTGATGTGTCACGTTTTGTAACTAGATTCTCCTGGAGGGAGAGCGTGAATTTGTGTATAGATCTATATAGGATTGACCATCCTACACCTTGTTACTAGCTACAGTGGGACCTGCAGGTCTACAGGTGACGAATGTCATACCATTTCGATGTCTTCGAACGTCGTGTTTTACTAGTCAATCAATCATGGTTATAATCTCATCACATTTTACCTTAATTAAACAATTGGTTTAAGGTAGTTAGTACAATGGTAGTTACTATATACAATGCTACAGTACATCTTTATTTTCCCATTACATTCACATTGTGATCTTCTCACATAAACGATAATGTAAACTATATTTTTGGTAATGACAGTCATACTTGGGAAAAACACTCACTTTTACAAAAGAACAAACATACAGAACAGTCGGGTCTTGGTAGAAGACTACATTTCATTATAAGTAGAAAATATAGGATTTTCTAGGAGATACAAACACTTACATAAAACACTTACAAACATTTACATCAAACATTTACAAACACTTACATCAAACACTTACAAACATTTACAAACACTTTCATCAAACTTATACAAACATTTGACACTAAAATACTTATGAACTCACCAGCTTAAATGCTGATCTACTCTTTCAAAATAACTTGTATTCTCAGGTCACCAGTAGACAGGTACACTGGACCAGGTTTTGAGAAGACGGAGCACATTTGAGACTCGTCTTTTATTTTGATTCATATTTTGGTGTCTTTCAAACTATACAGAGAACACACTTGTATTAAATTATACTATTAATGCAATGGATGGTGTTGTTTCTTGTTTACTATTATGCATTGATATGATATTGTACATGACGTCCTCCGCCCCCGAATGTTCAGCGATATGGTGGCACTATGTCCGGGAATGGTCCCTACTGAGGGAAAGAAAATTGAGAGGTATATCTGGGGGCTTGTGCTTCCATTTCAGGTTAATGTCTTAGCTTCAAACCCCACTACCTTCGACAGTGCCAAGCGACTGGCACAGCGGCTCATTGACCATGGAGTCTGCACCCCGACAACGACAACCCTGGCCATCCCAGAACCATCCAAGGTCACTGACAACAAGCGGAAGTTCTGGGATAACAAGAAGAACAAGGCGGCACAAAACTCTGCCAAAAAGCAACAGGTCGTGGTTGTTCATGTTGCGATAGCACCTACTGCTACTGTGCCAATGAAGCAGTATGCTGGGAGCTTGCCCAAGTGCAACAAGTGCAACTTCCACCATAATGGACCCTGTTGGGAAATGCAGTGCGCTAATTGCAACAAGAAAGGGAACACTGCCCGTTTCTGCAAGTCTCCGACAAGGCCAATCAACCAAGTCCCCGGCGTTGGTGTGGGCCAAGCTTGCTATGGATGTGGTGAGGTGGGTCACTACAAAAGAAACTGCCCGAAGGCAGGGAACGCGGATGGCATAGGAAGAGTTTTGGCTATAGGCCACAAGAAAGCAGTAGCCGACCCTACTGTAGTCACTGGTACGTTTCTCCTCGATAACTCTTATGCATACATATTGTTTGATAGTGGAGCGGAGAGGAGTTTCGTGAACCAGAAATTTGCTCACTTACTTAAACAAAAACCACGTGCACTGAAAGAACCATTCACTATAGAAATGGCTAACAGAAAAACTGAGAGCACTAGCAGTATATACATAGGATGTACTCTATCTCTATATAGTCATTCATTTCCAATCAACCTCATGTCTGTCTCAATTAAAAGTTTCGACGTCATAATCGGCATGGATTGATTGAGACTTCATCGTGCCAACATCATGTGTTACGAGAAGGTCGTTCGCCTTAATCTACCGTCTAACGAAACTCTAGTTATCTATGGCGACAAACCCGACACGAACCTTCGTATCATCTCGAGTATACAAGCTCAGAAGTACTTACGAAAGGAATGTCATGAATTCCTTGCTCATGTTGTCGATATGAGCCAAGAGACGAAAGATATAAAGAGCATCCCAGAAGTACACGACTTTCCCGACATCTTTCCAGAAGAACTAGCAGGATTACCACCACAGCGTCAAGTCGAGTTCAGAATCAACTGAGTTCCAGGGGCTACCCCAGTAGCCAAATCGCCCTAGCACCAGCTAAGATGCATGAGCTATCCGGTCAACTTAACGAATTGCTCAGCAAGGGCTTTATTAGACCAAGCTTCTCACCCTGGGGAGCACCGGTCTTGTTCGTAAAGAATAAAGACGGATCGTTCCATATGTGCATCGACTACAAAGAACTGAACAAGCTTACCGTCAAGAATCGTTACCCTCTACCTCGCATGGACGATTTATTCGACCAATTGCAAGGGGTGAATTACTTTTCGAAGATAGATCTGAGATCCGGGTATCACCAGTTACGAGTATTATAGGAGGATGTTCCCAAGACAGCCTTCCAAACTCGTTATGGACACTATGAGTTTGTAGTGATTCCTTTCAGATTGACCAATGCACCCGCAGTATTCATGGACTTAATGAATACGGTGTGATGTCCTTACTTGGATCAATTCATCATTGTATTCATCGATGACATACTTATCTACTCTCAAAGTAAGGAGGAGCATAGTCAACATCTAGGACAGGTCTTAGAAACGTTACGATCAGAGAAGCTCTACGCGAAGTTCTCTAAGTGCGAATTTTAGATTCAAAGAGTCGAATTCTTGGGTCACGTTGTTAGCGAAGAGGGAATTCACGTGGCCTTTGACCGGGAAGAGAAACAAGAAAAAGCGTTCCAAACGCTAAAGCGAGCCTTATGCAGCGCATCGATACTATCCCTCCCAGAAGGGATAGAAGACTTCGTGGTTTATTGCGATGCATCCAACCAAGGGCTTGGCTGTGTTCTTATGCAACGAGGTAAGGTCATCGCCTATGCCTCAAGACAGCTAAAGACACACGAAGTCAACTACACCACACATGATCTTGAGTTAGGAGCAGTAGTATTTGCTCTGAAGATCTGGAGACACTACCTGTATGGTACAAAAAGCACTATCTTTACATACCACAAGAGCCTTCAACATATATTCGACCAGAATGAGCTCAATATGAGACAACGACGGTGGGTCGAGCTACTCAATGACTACGAATGCGAAATTCGTTATCATCCCGGTAAAGCCAACGTAGTAGTTGACGCCCTAAGTCGGAAAGAATACTCTGGTCGTAGAGTCAAATCATTGACTATGACTATCCATTCACACTTGTCCACACAAATTAAGGAGGCTCAGCTAGAAGCCTTGAAACCTGAAAATGTGGCGGGTGAATCCTTGAGAGGGATGGATAAAAACTTGGAAGTCAAGGGTGGCGGAGCCTTATATCTCATGGATCGGATCTGGACACCGAGACACGGTGGTCACAGAGACTTGATCATGACCGAAGCGCACAACACTCGATATTCCATCCACCCAGGTTCAGATAAGATGTATCTAGATCTCAAAAAGCTATACTGGTGGCCTAACATGAAAGCACAGGTTGCTACCTTCGTGAGTAAGTGCCTTACTTGCGCCAAGGTTAAGGTCGAATACCAGAAACCCTCAGGTTTACTACAGCAACCGGAGATACCAGAATGGAAGTGGGAGCGGATCACAATGGAATTCATAACCAAGTTTCCCAAGACAACGGGTGGTCTCGATGGCATTTGGGTGATCGTAGACAGGTTAACAAAGTCCGCACACTTCCTGCCTATCAAATAAACTGACAAGATGGAGAAACTAACAAGAACCTACATTAGGGAGATCGTACGAATTCATGGTGTTCCCATATCCATTATCTCTGATAGAGATAGTAGATTCACTTCAAGGTTCTGGAAGTCGCTACAAGGTTCCCTAGGAACTAGGATGGACATAAGTACAGCCTACCATCCGCAAACCGACGGACAAAGTGAGAGGACTATTCAAACTTTGGAAGATATGTTGCGATCCTGTGTGACTGACTTTGGGAAGGCATGGGATACTCATTTACCCCTTGTCGAGTTCTCCTACAATAACAGTTATCACACGAGCAAAAAGGCTGCTCCATTTGAAGCCTACTACGGCCGAAAGTGCAGATCTCCTTTGTGCTGGGCTGAGGTGGGTGACACACAGTTAGCTAAAGGACGAGTTCCTGACAGCACTCTCACAGGTTCGAAGATCATACGGGAAACGACAGAGAAGATCGTTCAAATTCGTGAACGATTGAAAGCCTCTAGAGGCCGACAGAAAAGCTACGCAGACAAGAGAAGGAAACCTTTGGAATTTCAGGTTGGTGACCGTGTTTTATTGAAGGTCTCACCCTGGAAAGGATTGATACACTTCGGAAAGCATGGAAAGCTAAATCCAAGATACGTAGGGCCTTTCGAGATTATCGCTAGAATCGGCCCTGTAGCTTACAAACTCAAACTACCTCACGAACTTAGTAACGTACACCCTACTTTCCATGTTTCGAACTTGAAAAAGTGTCTGTCCGACGAGACTCTTGTTATCTCACTCGACGAGATCGAGATCAACGAGAGCCTCAACTTTGTGGAAGAACCAATAGAGATCATGGACCGAGAGGTCAAGCAAACGAAGCAAAGTCGTATCCCGATAGTGAAGGTTCGCTGGAATGCTAAGCGGGGAACTGAATTCACTTGGGAGCGCGAGGGTCAAATGAAACTGAAATATCCTCATCTTTTTACTTAGTTATTTGTAATTGCTTAAACTCTAATTTCGGAATGAAATTCTCTCTAACGGGGGGATGATGTGACAACCCGAAATTTCTATCTTGTAAAGCCATTCAATTGAATCAAAAGTCAGACTTGTTTCTGCTATCTTTTAGCATTGTTTAAGGTCTGTTTGAGTGTTCTAAGCCTAGTACATTCAAGGATTGGGTGTTAGGAAGTATCTACTAGAGTTCATTATGCAACATTCAAGCCGGAAAACTCCATCACTTGGAGTTTACAGCCGTAAACTAGAGCTTACGGCCGTAAGCGCTTGTTTGGCCGTGAACTCCTTCCATAAGTATGATATTCCTTCATTTTTCTTCATTTCTTACAACTCCAAGTCAAGAACACTCATTTCTCTCTCAAGTATCATCAAGAACACTTCCATTTTTCGCAAAAGTTGTAAGTGATTCTCTCTTTATTTGTTGATATCCTTCTTGATCTAGTAAAACCCCATGATTTCATCCGTGAATTCATATCTTTTTAGGGTTAGATCTCCAAGAACACCAAGAACACACAGTAGTTCTTTGGGTCATAATCACCTCTTTTAGCTTCCAAATCGTAAGTATCATTTCCATATACTTGATATTCATTAGAAGCTCTTGATTATCATCCTAGAAACAACCATTTTATCAAGAACATCAAGAGTTTACGTCCGTACACCCTTGCATGGCCGTAAACCCTTGTATGGCTGTGAACTTCTTCAAGTATTGGCCGTAAACTCAAGCCATTTCATGTGTTGGCCGTAAACACATGGTCGTGAACACATGTAGGCCGTAAACACCTTAGCCGTGAACACATCTTGGCCGTAAACACACTCTTGTGTGGCCTTGAACACCTTTAGTTCAATCATAGGTGATTGTAACACTTCATTCCAAGTGTTTCCTAGTCCCTAAGGTTATTCCCTGTCATGATTAGTTGTTATATACACTAATCATATATATATATATATATATATATATATATATATATATATATATATATATATATATATATATATATATATATATATATATGTGTGTGTGTGTGTGTGTGTGTGTGTGTCATTATATGCTTAATAGGATCCGTTTGTACTCGAGACTTCACTTCACACTTAGCGTCATATATCAATCTTACATTCGAATCACTCACTACAGGTGAGTTCATACCCCTAACTTATCTTTTAAATGATTTTAAATGCTTTTATGGGGGGAATACAAGTAGAAAACATTATAGTTATTGTATCAATCACAGGTGATTAATAACTATCAAACAAGTGGATTTCTTATACTTCAAAACTGTGTTATCAAACAAACTATTTCAAAACATTTTAATGTCTGACATCAAGTCATCTATAACCATTCAAATGGTTAAAACTCTTTTATATGCTAAGCTCTTTTAAACTTATATATTGTCAAAATCATGTCTATATAGATATAGTTATATAAATAAGGTTGAAAGGGATTAGGACTGATAACTCGCTTTATTTCCCGTTCCTTGTTTGGTTGTGGACTTAGGGTATCGGTTGTTTGTCCGAGTGTCGTTTGGACCTTAGTTATATATTATGTATATGTGTATAGATATAAAAGTTCTTACATAAGTTCAACACCTTTGGGTAGCAAAGGTGTACAAACATGCTCATTTATTCAAACAACATTATTAGTAAACTATAATATGTATAGTTTAGAGGATTAATACTCACTATTTCTAGTACAATAAAACATACAAAAGTCAGTTCATACATGAGTCAGTTCAAACATACTATAACGAGAAATAGAAAGAACATAATATAACGAGAAACAGAAAGAACATACTATAATGAGAAACAGAAAGAACACACTATAATGATAAACAGGGAGGAACAGACTATACACTAGAACAGAGAGAACATACAATACACTAGAACAGAGAGAACATACAATACAAATACAAGAATACTATAACATTAATGTGAGCCACTACTTCATGTCATGGCAATATACTGTTGTGTCATGTTTTGTAACTAGAGTCTCCTGGAGGGAGAGCGTGAATTTATGTATAGATCTATACGGGATTGACCATCCTACACCTTGCTGCTAGCTACAGTGGGACCTGCAGGTCTACGGGTGACGAATGTCATACCATTTCGATGTCTTCGAACGTCGTGTTTTACTAGTCAATCAAGCATGGTTATAATCTCATAACATTTTACCTTAATTAAACAATTGGTTTAAGGTAGTTAGTACAATGGTAGTGTCACAACTAGGAATTTTGATGCTTTGTAACAACAACAATTATACCAACTGCAAACCAACAATGTGAAAGCATGCATGATGCTTATTCAATAACAACAAAACTTCAATGAAACACTTTATACAAGCACTGCAAATAGCCAACAAAGAATTGGAACCCTAGAAATCCCGGTTTAAGTCCATTATGGACTAGGATTTCCTTATTGGGCCTAATGGACCAACAAGATTCCAATTTGACTATTTTGGGCTTAGAACTCCTATATGGACTTTATTTGAGCCCACTTTCATTTATTTTAACATGGTGGGCCATAATGGGCCTAGAATGAAATAAAATACCTTAAGGGGGGCCATAACGAATCTAATTAACTTGAAAAGGCCATAAGACTCATTCTTGGATGTAAATTGGGCCCATATCTAGGACTTAAGCACAAAAAGCCCAATTTTTTTTCTTCCTTCTTCTCTTCTCGGCCCAACTACTCAAATGGAGGAAGAGTTGACTTCCTACTTGCCACCTTACATTTACCCATTGGAAACCCATGCAAAATCCCATGTTTTCATGCATGTCAACTCAAATGTCTCTCTCTTCTTCTCTCCTTTCTATCCTCGGCTGAGACACACACCCACACACACATTTCATCCAACGTTTTGAAACAAACTCTCTCAAGAATATCTTCACTCCTCTTCATCAAATTTTCGAGATTTAAGAGCTTTTCAAGGAGGTTATTCCACAAAATTCATCATCTTAGGTAAGTTCATGCTTGGATCCATGATCTAGATTCTTTGTTTTGTCAAAAATCTCTTCTTAACTCATTTGAACTCATGATCACCATCTTAGAAACCTCTAAGTTCGAGATCTTCCAAGAAGGCTTGCTAGGATCAAATTTTCTTCATTTCTTCCTTCTAAATCGAAAACAACAAGCAAAGGTGAGTTCATACCCCTCTCTTTTCGGTTTTTATATGTTTTATGGGGGAGAATACAAGAAAATGTGTAGATCTATGTGTATGTGTATGCTATGTATGATTTTATGCATGTATGTGTGATTTTATGTGTTTTTGTGATGAATATGTAATCAAAAGGGAAGAAATTTCGAGATCTATGCCATAAGAAGGAAAACAAACATGATCTAAGTTATATTACACTAAACAAGTCAAGAATATTAACTTCTAAGATTATGATAAACATATTGCAACATAAAACCCATTTTTGGGCTTAAATTGTCAAATAAACAAAAGTTGGGTTAAAAATTGTCATTTACGGTTTTCTTAAGGGTCAAAAGAGTCAAAACAGTTACAACAAATGTTTTTATGAATATTATGCTCTTCAAGGGACTTGAAATGTAAATATTAGCTTAATGGGCCAATTTTTGGGCTTTTTGGGCTTTTCGGCCCATTAAGCCCAAAGTTACAAAAGATATGACTTTTAAAGGGCTGAAATGGTAAATTCTTCAAAACAGGGGATAAAGAGTTAAACAAAACTATTTCAAGGGTTAAAAATGCTTGTCTTTTCCAAAAAGGATAAAAAATGTAAAGTTTTTGGATTTTGGGCCAAAATTGTAAAAATTGCAAAAGTTTGGGCTTTAACCGAAAAACACTTTTCTGGAAGGGCTGAAACTGCCAAAGAATAAGTTTGAGCTAAAAATATCATTGAACAAGTCTATGATTCAAAAGTGTCAAGAAAAGAGTTTAAGTGCAAAAATGTCTTTTTTCTTATATAAGGGACTAAAATTGTCATTTTTATAAAAAAAAAGGGTTGAAAAGGTCAAACCAATATTGCTAAGTCAATTATTTTATTTCTAGAATATTGAGTCAAAAATACTAAACTACGACTTACAAAAATTGAAAGATGAATACACGTATAAATCCAAATATCGTTATAAACAAATCGACCGGTCTCGAGTCGATACAAAAATAACAATCGTTCAATCAAACCTTCCAACAATTACGCAATACCTAAAACAAGTAAACATTCAAAACTCTGGGCTTGAAAGTTCCAATCATGCTTGTTGGGCCTTTGTGATCCATCCCCATGATTTTCGGGCCCAAGAGATACTAATAATAAATGTTATTGGGCCTTCGATGACCCAATTTCATATTAAAGGGACCCTCAATGGCTTTTAAGTGCTATTGGACCTTAGTGGCCCACTAGCACTGCTAGTAAGGTCCAAGTAATCAAATGTGAAATGGACCAACGTGTCCTTCGTATACCCAACAGCCTGAAATAACTCACGAAAGTAGCAGGACTTTGTTTTCCTCTTCTCCTCGTTTGTTAGGCTTATGCGCAATCAAAGTAAACAAATTCAGGTCGTTAATCAATAGTAATCAGTGTTATTTTGGTTAAGTGAGCAATAACGGGCGATACTTCCAAGGGTCGTTCGTAGTCTGTAGTTATAATCAAAGTCTCCTGGAAGGAGAGCGATAGTTTGTGTATAGATCTATACGGGGGTGACTCCCCCACACCTCATATGTTCGCTACAGTTAGACTCGGCCAGTCTAGGGTGACAAAATCTTAAGATCAATCCCGGCGCACGATAGGTAGCCAAGACAGACGAACTAGTCATTATTATGCATGGTTATAACGACTCACAAAAATTAATTAATCCAATACCATCCGAATAATCAAGGAAGAGTAATCAAAATTATTCATTGTGGCAGTATAACAATTTGAGAAGTAACTGTATTTTATGTATTCGGAAAACATCGGGTTTTTCGAGGAAATCAACATCACTCGCTTGTATCCTTCTATAACTATAATACAAAACTCCCTTTTTATACACGTTTTGAAATCATTCATGCATCAACTTATGGATCTCCACACTTTGATAAACAACTGTCTTTTAAGAAAATATCGGATTTTCTGGGTTTTACAAACTACACAAATCATTTCTATCACAACCCTGCTTATGAACTCACCAACATTTCATATGTTGACGTTTTTCAAAATAACTTGTATTCTCAGGTAACAGGTAAGCTGCAGGGTAATATCAAGTACGTTAGGATGTTATGTTTTAAAAACTCTCGAACAATTTATGTTATGAATGTGTAATGTTTAAAACAATGTACTGGATGTGAACAATATCAGTTGTAATGTATTGATGCATGGTGATGTTTATGTTATGATTCATGTATATTCATTGTGATGATATTCAATTTAAGTCACGTGAGCCCTCGGACGTTTCCGCCGTCTGGTTTCGGGGGTGTGACAGGTTGGTATCAGAGCTCTATTTATAGTGAACTGGCATATCTAACCACACATTGATATGCAACTATAAACCAAAAAGGGACTAAAGCAACTCTGAACAAAACAAATAAAACACAACGATAAAAATATCTTCACTTGTGTGATGTAGGAAAAAGAACATAATGCCAAATCAAATAAGATAACACTGACATCTCGGTTAAGTCGGGACTGTTCATGGTTGTAGTAAGGGGGGAATGTAGCCTGATCAACTACATTTTCTCCGAAGTACAACTATCACATGCTCCGGGAAAACCTCGATGGTCAGTAAACTTAAAAACATACCCCTTGATACTAAGAAAAGAACATCAACTCAAATTGCATAAGAACTAAAACATCTTAGGAATAATGTTAGTACATTTATATACTCTCGCAGACAGTATGGCCGGCTTCCATCACCCCGGAGATCCGTATTTCCCTAATCAGGGAAATAACGGATGGCTGGAGGAGGAACCTGAAGAAGACCCCGAGGAAGGGTCTGAAGAGGAACCTGAGGCGGAAGTTGAGGGCGGACCTGCCGAGCCAGTGGAGGTCCTGGAAGAAGAAGAAGCCGGAGAGGACTTCGAGGAAGAACCTAGCGATGATGATGATTCGGACACAGAGTCCGAAGTCATCAACCCCCCTTACCCGACTAGGGTGCCCGCTCACCGGATGGGCCCGACCGGCCCTACACCCCCCTGGGGTATCGATCTTTGGAGGTGGAGCAGACAGCAGGGACAGCGACCTCCATTCGGCATGTCACGCGAGTTCTACGACTTGAGGGAGGGAGGACCAGCTGATCGCGTACTTCCGGTCATGGTGAGACGACTGCGGAACACTGGCGACCTGGCGCAGAGCACCGCTGATCAGATGCACCAGATGCGGACTAGAGTTGAGCGTGCAGAACAGGAGACGCGAGAGGTTATCCGAGAGTTCAACATGAGGCAGGTGAGATGGGAGACTCGCCTCCGAGATGCGGAACGACAGGTGGCTCACCTTCAGGGAGCGTCCACTTCTTCAGCACCACCCCCTGGCGCATCCCACCATGACTAGGATTAGTCATATCTATCTTTAGTATTATGCTTAGGTGATCTATGCTATGTACCATCGACTCTATGTTTAAGTGATTACACTACTCATAGAGCCGTTACGCTGCCGAACTTGCACCACTTATGTATGCTCTTCTGAGCAAAATTTTCATGTATCAAAAATGCGGATAATATTAATGAAAAATTTTATGTGTTCTATTGATGTTGTGATCTGCTATGTGTTATATATACATGATTGTATGCTAATTTGTGAAACCACTTAAGTTCATGCAAAACACCTAGTTTATAGGACCATAATCTCACAAAAATCATAGGCACTCAACATTTTTCCGTTCCATGAAAGAAAGATGCCTCAACGACCAACTCGTGGAAACCTTGGACCAACCCCACCCGAAGTCAACTCAGCTGTATTCCAAGCAGCTGTATCTGCTGCGGTTACTGCAGCCATGGCGCAAATCCACCAAGGGAACAATGGTGGAGTCAATGGACAAGGGGCTGGGAGTTCGAACAACGGAGCAAATCAAGGACCTACCAAGACATGCTCTTACAAGGACTTCACCAACGCCAAGCCACGAACCTTTAATGGTACGGGTGGAATGATAACTCTAAAGAGATGGATGGAAAAAGTGGAATCGGTATTTGAGATATGTGAATGCCCCGAGGAGGTGAAAGTGAAGTTCGCCGCATGCACATTCGTTGACCAAGCTCTTACTTGGTGGAATGGACATGTAGAGGCCATGACTCTCCCCGTAGCCAACGCTATGCCGTGGACGGAGTTGAAAGAAATGTTGATGGCTGAGTACTGCCCGCGAGGTGAAATTCAGAAAATGGAGCAAGAGCTGTGGAATTTCACCGTCCGAAATTCCGACATAGATGCATACATAGCAAGGTTTAGCGAGCTGTCACTGTTGTGCCCTGGCATGATTACTTCAGAGGGAAAGAAAATCGAACGATTCATCTGGGGATTAACCTCCCTAATTCAAGGAAATGTAATAGCTGCAAATCCTGAAACTTTCGACAGTGCCAAGAGATTGGCTAAGAAACTGTACGACCACAACAACAAGAAGGGCGAGAAGCCAGTGGAAACTGAAGGCAAGAAGGAAAGTGACAACAAGAAAGGAAAGAACAACAAAAGAAAAGGATGACAAGGCTCAGAGTCGTCAATGAAGCAACAGACAGTGATAGTCAATGCTGCAACCACCCAAGTTCCCTCCACACCACATGCTCCAGCCTCAGCTAATCCAAGTGCCCCTAAGCAGTATTTTAGGAATCTCCCAAAGTGCAACAAGTGCAGTCTTCATCATAATGGCGAATGCAGAGAGATGCACTGTACCAGTTGCAATCGGAAGGGTCACACGGCAAGGTATTGCAGGACCTATCCTCCCTAGAACCAACAACAAGGGAACAACAATAACCGCAACAACAACAACAACAACAACACCAACAATAGCGACAATAACACAGGATCAAGCCCCACCTGCTATGGATGTGGAAAGACTGGGCATATCCGTCGAAACTGCCCCAACATCAACAACCCTGGGAACGGAGGAACAAGAAGAGTGCTAGCTATCGGTCAGGGAGAAGCGGTGCAGGATCCCGCTATTGTTACCGGTACGTTTCTCCTAAACCACACTTATGCATGCATCCTATTTGATACTGGGGCAGAACGAAGTTTTGTGAGTAATAAATTCAAACATTTGTTAAAACAACAACCCCAGAAGCTTAATGAAACCTTTACGATGGAAATGGCCAATGGGAAAACAGAATCCACTGGGGAAATCTACAACGGATGTACCATGACCTTAAATCATCACGTTTTTCAAATAAACTTAATGCCTGTTTCCATTAGGAGTTTTGATGTGATTATCGGCATGGATTGGTTAAGCCCCCACCATGCTGAAATTATATGTCACGAGAAGGCCGTTCGCCTTCGCCTCCCGAATCACGAAACCCTGATTATATACGGAGACAAACCCAGCACGAACCTTCATCTCATCTCGTGCATTAAGGCACAGAAGTATCTACGAAAGAAGGACTTGGCTTTTCTAGCTCATATAGTCGATAAGTCCAAAGAAGAGATCAATATTCGAAACATCCCTGTGGCTTGCGATTTCCCGGATGTCTTTCCGGAGGATATTCCAGGAATACCCCCAGAAAGACAAGTCGAGTTCCGAATTGATCTAGTGCCAGGAGTTACTCCCATCGCCAAATCGCCCTACAGATTGGCTCCTGCAGAGATGCAAGAGTTATCCAGCCAACTCAGCGAGCTTTTGGACAAAGGAATTCATCCGACCCAGTTTCTCACCTTGGGGAGCTCCGGTTCTCTTTGTTAAGAAGAAAGCCGGTACCTTTAAGATGTGTATTGACTATAGGGAACTTAACAAGCTCACTATCAAAAACCGCTATCCACTTCCGCGAATCGACGATCTATTCGACCAGCTCCAAGGAGCAAGTCACTTCTCTAAGATAGATCTGCGATCTGGATACCACCAACTCAAAGTCCGGGAAGAGGATATTCCCAAAACAGCTTTCCGAACTCGTTATGGACATTATGAATTTGTCGTAATGCCCTTCAGTCTAACGAATGCTCCTGCCGCATTCATGGACCTAATGAATCGAATCTGCCGATCATTCCTCGACAACTTTGTCATCGTTTTCATCGACGATATCCTCGTCTATTCCCGAAGCGAAGAGGAAAACGGCCGACATCTCCGACAAATCATGGAAACCCTGCGAACCGAAAGGTTATACGCAAAACTCTCTAAGTGTGAGTTTTGGCTCCGTAGTGTGAACTTTTTGGGTCATGTTGTTAGTCAGGAAGGGATACATGTGGATCCTTCTAAAGTCAAAGCTATCGAAGGATGGGCGATCCCAACGACACCCACCGAAATTCGTCAATTCTTAGGTCTCGCAGGCTACTACAGGAGGTTTACTCAGAACTTCTCCAAGACAGCCAAGCCGCTTACCTTGCTTACACAAAAGGGCGTGCCTTTTGAATGGACGGATAAACAAGAAGCTGTATTTCGAACTCTGAAGCAAGCACTCTGCAGTGCACCGGTGCTATCACTCTAGAAGGAACATAAGACTTTATAGTTTACTGTGATGCGTCAAATCAGGGTTTAGGCTGTGTACTCATGCAGCGTGGAAAGGTGATAGCTTACGCGTCCCGGCAACTAAAGACGCATGAGGTGAATTACACCACTCATGATCTGGAACTGGGAGCAGTGGTCTTCGCCCTGAAGATTTTGAGGCACTACCTTTATGGTACCAAGTGCACCATCTTCACCGACCACAAGAGTCTCCAGCACATTTTGAACAAAAGGAGTTGAACATGAGGCAACGAAGATGGATTGAGCTGCTGAACGACTATGAGTGCGAAATCAAGTACCACCCAGACAAGGCTAACGGAGTAGCTGATGCCTTGAGTCGGAAAGAATACTCAAATCGTCGTTCGAAGACTCTCTCCATAACCATTCGATCCCACCTAACCTCTCAAATCAGGGCAGCTCAGTTTGATGCCATGAAGGCAGAAAACAAAACAAGCAAAGCGTTGCGTGGAATGGAGAAGAACTTTGAAGTGAAGGAAGACGGAACATATTACTTCATGAACCGCAATTGGGTCCTTAAATTTGGGGGATTCAGAGGAGTAGTCATGAACGAAGCCCACAAGACGCGATACTCCATCCATCCGGGTTCAGATAAAATGTACTTGGATGTTAAGCAACATTATTGGTGGCCTAACATGAAGGCAGAGATTGCCACTTACGTTAGCAAGTGCCTCACGTGTGCTAAAATAAAGGTGGAATATCAGAAGCCCTCCGGATTACTACAGCAACCAGTAATTCCCGAGTGGAAATGGGAAAGGATTACCATGGATTTTGTGACCAAACTACCCAAGTGGACGGATGGTTTGGATACCATATGGGTAATAGTTGATAGATTAACAAAATCCGCTCATTTCCTGCCAATAAAAGAATCATACAAGATGGAGCGCCTGACAAGAATCTATATCAAGGAAATCGTGAGACTCCACGGAGTGCCCATATCTATCATCTCAGATAGAGATAGTAGGTTTACTTCACGCTTTTGGCAATCGCTTCAGAAAGCTATGGGAACACAACTTGACCTGAGCACTGCCTACCACCCACAAACGGATGATCAAAGCGAGCGAACCATTCAAACGCTAGAAGATATGCTTCGCGCGTGTGTGATAGACTTTGGAAAGTCGTGGGATACCCACTTGCCTTTGATCGAATTCTCATACAACAACAGTTATCATTCAAGCATCAAAGTCGCTCCTTTCGAGGCATTGTATGGGCGTAAATGTAGATCACCGTTGTGTTGGGCAGAGGTAGGGGACACTCAGTTAGCAAAAGGACAAACATAAGACAATGCACTAACGGGACCAGAAATCATACGCGAGACGACCGAGAAGATAATTCAAATCAGAGCCTGACTGCAATCATCATGAGACAGACAAAGGAGCTACGCCGATAAGCGGCGAAAGCCCTTGGAATTCAGAGTCGGGGATAGGGTGTTATTGAAGGTCTCTCCTTGGAAAGGGGTGATTCGTTTTAGGAAACTGGGAAAACTAAACCCTCGATAAATTGGACCCTTCGAGATTCTTGCCCGAATAGGTCCAGTGGCTTATAGGTTGCAGCTACCCGCTGAGCTCAACAGTGTACACCCCGTATTCCACATTTCCAATTTGAAAAAGTAGTTATCCGACGAGACTCTCGTCATTCCATTAGAAGAAATCGAAATCAACGAGAATCTCCTGTTCATCGAGGAACCAGTTGAAATCATGGACAGGGAGGTGAAGCGTACTAAGCAGAGTCGCATTCCGATTGTGAAAGTTCGATGGAACGCGAGACGCGGACCAGAGTTCACATGGGAACGTGAAGACCAAATGAAGCAGAAGTACCCTCACCTATTCTCACATTCTCAAATCTAGCTTTCAAAAGAATTTCGGGACGAAATTCCCTCTAACGGGGGGATGATGTCACAACTAGGAATTTTGATGCTTTGTAACAACAACAATTATACCAACTGCAAACCAACAATGTGAAAGCATGCATGATGCTTATTCAATAACAACAAAACTTCAATCAAACACTTTATACAAGCACTGCAAATAGCCAACAAAGAATTGGAACCCTATAAATCCCGGTTTAAGTCCATTATGGACTAGGATTTCCTTATTGGGCCTAATGGACCAACAAGATTCCAATTTGACTATTTTGGGCTTAGAACTCTTATATGGACTTTATTTGGGCCCACTTTCATTTATTTTAACATGGTGGGCCATAATGGGCCTAGAATGAAATAAAATACCTTAAGGGGGGCCATAACAAATCTAATTAACTTGAAAAGGCCATAAGACTCATTCTTGGATGTAAATTGGGCCCATATCTAGGACTTAAGCACAAAAATCCCAATTTCTTTTCTTCCTTCTTCTCTTCTCGGCCCAACTACTCAAATGGAGGAAGAGTTGAATTCCTACTTGCCACCTCACATTTACCCATTGGAAACCCATGCAAAATCCCATGTTTTCATGCATGTCAACTCAAATGTCTCTCTCTTCTTCTCTCCTTTCTATCCTCGGCCGAGACACACACCCACACACATATTTCATCCAACTTTTTGAAACAAACTCTCTCAAGAATATCTTCACTCCTCTTCATCAAATTTTCGAGATTTAAGAGCTTTTCAAGGAGGTTATTCCACAAAATTCATCATCTTAGGTAAGTTCATGCTTGAATCCATGATCTAGATTCTTTGTTTTGTCAAAAATCTCTTCTTAACTCATTTGAACTCATGATCACCATCATAGAAACCTCTAAGTTCGAGATCTTCCAAGAAGGCTTGCTAGGATCAAATTTTCTTCATTTCTTCCTTCTAAATCGAAAACAACAAGCAAAGGTGAGTTCATACCCCTCTCTTTTCGGTTTGGTTATGTTTTATGGGGGAGAATACAATAAAATTTGTAGATCTATGTGTATGTGTATGCTATGTATGATTTTATGCATGTATGTGTGATTTTATGTGTTTTTGTGATGAATATGTAATCAAAAGGGAAGAAATCTCGAGATCTATGCCATAAGAAGTAAAAGAAACATGATCTAAGTTATATTACACTAAACAAGTCAAGAATATTAACTTCTAAGATTATGATAAACATATTGCAACATAAAACCCATTTTTGGGCTTAAATTGTCAAATAAACAAAAGTTGGGTTAAAAATTGTCATTTATGGTTTTTTTAAGGGTCAAAAGAGTCAAAACAGTTACAACAAATGTTTTTATGAATATTATGCTCTTCAAGGGACTTGAAATGTAAATATTAGCTTAATGAGCCAATTTTTAGGCTTTTCGGCCCATTAAGCCCAAAGTTATGAAAGATATGACTTTTAAAGGGCTGAAATGGTAAATTCTTCAAAACAGGGGATAAAGAGTTAAACAAAACTATTTCAAGGGTTAAAAATGCTTGTCTTTTCCAAAAAGGATAAAAAATGTAAAGTTTTTGGATTTTGGGCCAAAATTGTAAAAATTGCAAAAGTTTGGTCTTTAACCGAACAACACTTTTCTGGAAGGGCTGAAACTGCCAAAGAATAAGTTTGAGCTAAAAATATCATTGAACAAGTCTATGATTCAAAAGTGTCAAGAAAAGAGTTTAAGGGCAAACATGTCTTTTTTCTTACATAAGGGACTAAAATTGTCATTTTTATAAAAAAAAAAGGGCTGAAAAGGTCAAACCAATATTCCTAAGTCAATTATTTTATTTCTAGAATATTGATTCAAAAATACTAAACTACGACTTACAAAAATTGAAAGATGAATACACGTATAAATCCAAATATCGTTATAAACAAATTGACCGGTCTCGAGTCGATACAAAAATAACAATCGTTCAATCAAACCTTCCAACAATTATGCAATACCTAAAACAAGTAAACATTCAAAACTCTGGGCTTGAAAGTTCCAATCATGCTTGTTGGGCCTTTGTGATCCATCCCCATGATTTTCGGGCCCACGAGATAATAATAATAAATGTTATTGGGCCTTCGATGTCCCAATTTCATATTAAAGGACCCTCAATGGCTTTTAAGTGCTATTGGACCTTAGTGGCCCACTAGCACTGCTAGTAAGGTCCAAGTAATCAAATGCGAAATGGACCAACGTGTCCTTCGTATACCCAACAGCCTGAAATAACTCACGAAAGTAGCAGGACTTTGTTTTCCTCTTCTCCTCGTTTGTTAGGCTTATGCGTAATCAAAGTAAACAAATTCAGGTCGTTAATCAATAGTAATCAATGTTATTTGGGTTAAGTGAGCAATAACGGGCGATACCTCCTAGGGTCGTTCGTAGTCTGTAGTTATAATCAAAGTCTCCTGGAAGGAGAGCGATAGTTTGTGTATAGATCTATACGGGGGTGACTCCCCCACACCTCAGCTGTTCGCTACAGTTAGACTCAGCCAGTCTAGGGTGACAAAATCTTAAGATCAATCCCGGCGCACGATAGGTAGCCAAGACAGATGAACTAGTCATTATTATGCATGGTTATAACGACTCACAAAAATTAATTAATCCAATACCATCCGAATAATCAAGGAAGAGTAATCAAAATCATTCATTGTGGCAGTATAACAATTTGAGAAGTAACTGTATTTTATGTATTCGGAAAACATCGGGTTTTTCGAGGAAATCAACATCACTCGCTTGTATCCTTCTATAACTATAATACAAAACTCCCTTTTTATACACGTTTTGAAATCATTCATGCATCAACTTATGGATCTCCACACTTTGATAAACAACTGTCTTTTCAGAAAATATCGGATTTTCTGGGTTTTACAAACTACACAAATCATTTTTATCACAACCCTGCTTATGAACTCACCAACATTTCATATGTTGACATTTTTCAAAATAACTTGTATTCTCAGGTAACAGGTAAGCT
Organism: Lactuca virosa; assembly: GCF_052849685.1. Classification (NCBI taxonomy): domain Eukaryota; kingdom Viridiplantae; phylum Streptophyta; class Magnoliopsida; order Asterales; family Asteraceae; genus Lactuca; species Lactuca virosa. Next base: position 289,011,279 of record NC_136432.1, on the reverse strand, counting down.
GCAGGGTAATATCAAGTACGTTAGGATGTTATGTTTTAAAAACTCTCGAACAATTTATGTTATGAATGTGTAATGTTTAAAACAATGTACTGGATGTGAACAATATAAGTTGTAATGTATTGATGCATGGTGATGTTTATGTTATGATTCATGTATATTCATTGTGATGATATTCAATTTAAGTCACGCGAGCCCTCGGACATTTCCACCGTCTGGTTTCGGGGGTGTGACAGGTAGTTACTATATACAATACTATAGTACATCTTTATTTTCCCATTACATTCACATTGTAATCTTCTCACATAAACGGTAATGTAAACTATATTTTTGGTAATGATAGTCATACTTGGGAAAAACACTCATTTTTACAAAAGAACAAACATGCAGAACAGTCGGGTCTTGGTAGAAGACTACATTTCATTATAAATAGAAAATATAGGATTTTGTAGGAGATACAAACACTTACATCAAACACTTACAAACATTTACAAACACTTACATCAAACACTTACAAACATTTACATCAAACATTTACAAACACTTTCATCAAACTTATACAAACATTTGACACTAAAATACTTATGAACTCACCATCTTAAATGTTGATCTACTCTTTCAAAATAACTTGTATTCTCAGGTCACCAGTAGACAGGTACACTAGACCAGGTTTTGAGAAGACGGAGCACATTCGAGACTCGTCTTTTATTTTGATTCATATTTTGGTGTCTTTCAAACTATACAGAGAACACACTTGTATTAAATTATACTATTAATGCAATGGATGATGTTGTTGCTTGTTTACTATTATGCATTGATATGATACTGTACATGACGTCCTCCGCCCCCGAACGTTTCCGCCGTTCTAGTTTGGGGGTGTGACATAAGTGGCGATCTCTGCCTTCATATTCGGCCACTAATAATGTTGTTTAATATCCAGGTACATCTTATCCGAACCTAGATGGACGGAATATCGTGTCTCATGAGCCTCGTTCATTACTATCTCTCTGAATCCCCCAAATTTAGGGACCCAGATTCTATTCATGAAGTAGTAAGCTCCGTCCTCTCTGACTTCAAGGTTTTTATCCATCCCACGCGGCGTTTCATTTGTAGCATTCTCTGGTTACAATGCATCGGATTGGGCTCCCTTAATCTGCGAGGTTAGGTGGGAGTGGATGGTTATTGATAATGTCTTCACCCGGCCACCTGAGTATTCTTTCCTGCTCAGGGCATCGGCTACCACATTAGCCCTGCCTCGGTGGTACTTGATCTCGCATTCATAGTCATTTAGCAGCTCGACCCACCTTCTCTGCCTCATGTTCAACTCCTTTTGGTTCAGAATGTGCTGGAGGCTCTTATGATCCGTGAAGATAGTGCACTTCGTACCGTAGAGGTAGTGCCTCCAAATCTTTAGGGCGAAGACCACAGCTCCCAGCTCGAGATCATGAGTGGTGTAATTTACTTCATGCGTCTTCAATTGTTTGTATGCGTAAGCTATCACCTTTCCATGCTGCACGAGGACACAGCCTAACCCTTGGTTCGAAGCATCGCAATATACTACAAGTCTTTGGTTCCCTCTGGTAAGGATAGCACTGGAGCACTACAGAGGGCTCGCTTCAAGGTTTGGAAGGCAGCTTCTTGCTTTTCCGTCCAGGTGAAAGATACACCTTTTTGTGTCAAGGTGGTGAGGGGCTTGGCTATCTTGGAAAAGTTCTGGAGAAACCTTCGGTAGTAGCCAGCGAGACCCAAGAATTGTCGAATTTTTGTTGGTGTTTTCGGGATTTCCCATCCTTCAATGGCCTTGATCTTGGAAGGATCTACATGAATCCCTTTCTCACTGACTACATGAACCAAGAAGTTTACACTGTGAATCTAGAACTCGCATTTTGAGAGTTTCGCGTATAGCCTTTCAGCTCTTAGGGTTTCCAAGATTTGACGGAGATGTTGACCGTGATCCTCCTTGCTTCGGGAGTATATCAGAATGTCATAGATGAAGACGATTAAAATTATCGAGTAATGGGCGGCAGACTCGATTCATGGGGTCCATAAATGTTGCGGGGACATTTGTTAGACCGAAGGGCATCACAACAAATTCGTAATGACCGTATCGAGTTCGGAAGGCAGTTTTTGGAATGTCCTCTTCTCGGACTCGAAGCTGATGATAACCAGATGTTAGATCTATCTTGGAGAAGTAACTAGCTCCTTGAAGCTGGTCGAATAGATCGTCAATCTGAGGGAGGGGGTATCGGTTTTTGAAAGTGAGCTTATTCAGTTCCCTATAATCGATGCATATCCTGAAGCATACGTCCTTCTTCTTGATAAACAAGACCGGATCTCCCCAGGGTGAGAAGCTTGGTCTGATGAATCCTTTGCTCAACAATTCGCTTAATTGACTGGATAACTCCTGCATTTCGGCGGGAGCTAACCTGTAGGGTGATTTGGCAATTGATGTGGCTCCTAGTATTAGGTTGATTCGGAATTCGACCTGCCTTTCTGGGGGTATTCCTGGAAGGTCTTCAGGAAATACATCCGGGAAGTCGCATGCCACTGGGATGTCTTTACTGTTTACTTCTTCTTTGGCCTTATCCACAACATGAGCGAGGAAAACATAGTTTTTCTTGTGTATGCACTTCTATGCCTTGATGCACGAGATAAGACGAAGATTGGCATCAGGTTTATCACCATAGATTATTAGGATTTTGTGGTTTGGGAGGTGAAAGCGAACGACCTTCTCGTGACACATAATATCAGCACGGTGGGGGCTTAACCAATCCATGCCGATTATCACATCAAAACTCCTAATATTTACTGGCATCAAATCTATTTGGAATGAATGGTTGTTTAGTGTTAATGTGCACCCTACGTAAACATCTTTGGTTGTTTCTGTTTTCCCATTAGCTATCTCCACCGTGAAGGATTCGTTTAGCTTCTGGGGTTGTTGTTTTAGTAAGTGTTTGAATTTGTTACTCACGAAGCTCCGCTCGGCTCCGCTATCGAATGAAATACATGCGTAAGTGTTGTTAAGTGGAAACATACTAGTGACAACTGTCGGGTCTTGAACTGCTTCACCTTGACCCAACGTCAGGACCCTTCCTGATCCTCCTGCCCCCCTTGTTGTTGGCCTTGGCGAAATCGCGTCTGAAATGACCGGTTCCTCCACATCCATAACACGTGTGACTAGCCCCAGCGTTATTGTTGTTGTTATTGTTGTCGCGGTTGTTGTAGTTGTTGTTGTTGTTGTTGTTCGGTTGTTGGTTCGGTTGGGGCTGAGATCTACAGTATCGTGCGGTATGACCCTTACGGTTGCAACTTGTGCACTGTATATCTCTGCATTCTCCATAGGGGTGAAAGCCGCATTTGTTGCACTTGGGCAAGGTTCCCGAGTATTGCCTGGTAGTAGTTTGTGTAGTTGAGACTAGAGCATGTGGTGTTGAGGTAACCTGAGCAGTAACAGCATGGGCTGCTACAGTTTGTTGCTTTTATGATGACTCTTGGTTTTGTCGTCCCTTTTGCTTGTTGTCTTTGTTTTTCTTGTTGTCTTTTCCCTCTTTCTTGACTTCAGTTTCCCCAGCTTTGACACCCTTCTTGTTGTCATGGTCGTATAACTTCTTGGCTAGTCTTTTAGCACTGTCATACGTTTCCAGGTTTGCTGCGATTACATTTCCTTGAATCGGAGAGGTCAATCCCCAGATGAACCTGTAAATCTTCTTTCCTTCAGACATGATCATGCCTGGACACAGGAGCGACAACTTACTAAACCTCAAGATGTAAGAATTGATGTTGGAGTTCTGAAATGTGAGGTTCCACAGTTCCTGTTCCATCTTCTGGATTTCTCCCCTTGGACAGTACTCTGCCATTAGCATTTCCTTAAGCTCCTCCCATGGCATAGCGTTTTCCACCGGGAGTGTCATGGCCTCTACGTGACCATTCCACCAAGAAAGAGCTTGATCGACGAATGTGCAAGCTGTAAAATTCACCTTGCACTCCTCGGGGCATCTGCAGATCTCGAATACTGATTCAACTTTTTCTACCACCTCTTTAGAGTTATCACGCCTCCTGTCTCGTTGAAGGTTCGAGGCTTGGCATTCGTTAAATCATTGTAGGTACAGGTTCTTGTGGGTTCTTGGTTCATCCCCTGGTTTGAACTTCCGGCTCCTTGCCCGTTACCTCCACCGTTATTTCCATTGTGAATCTGCGCCAGTGTTGCGGTGACCGCAGCTGACACTGCCGCTTGGAACGCGGCTGAGTTTATCTCCGGTGGTGTTGGTGTTGTGTTGTTTCTGCGGTTCGGTCTTTGAGGCATCTTTAGTGAATTTTAGTTTCGCAATTCTTCAATTATAGAACCGTTTCGGTGATTCGGTTATGCGTGAGTAAGTGAGTGCATACAATCAATATGTAATAAAAGTAATATAACACATAACAGATAACAACATCATGAGAAAATATATAGCCGTTTTCATTAATGATAATCTTTTGAGTACATGAAAATTTGTCTATATAAGGCATACAATACCCGAAGGAAAATAAAATCCGACAACGTAACGATTCCATGAGTAGTGTAGTCACTTAATCATGTAGTCGGTAGTACATAGAGTAGTACATAAAAGAAAATCATAACGGTAGTGGGAGTAAGTGAAAACTGATCCTAGTAGCGGTGGGGAGAGTCTGGTGGAGAAATCACATGCCAAAATGTCGCGCCACGAGGTCAGCCATCTCGCTCATCTCCCTAGTGACCTCATCCCTCCCATGCTCTGCTTGCACAGCTCGGGCTTCTGTTGCTAATAGTTGTTGCCGAAGAGTGGCAACCTCCTCCTCTAATGAGTGAGTCTGATCGATGGGATCGCACGGTGCTGTGGGGTGGTCTTGCATCACCTCTGAAGTGGGAGGCTCGCTGGGGACTTCATTAGTGTCCCCATCTTCCTCCATATCCTCGTCAGGTTCCCCGAACTCATATTCGGTCTCCATGTATTCCTCAGGTCCTACACCTGGATCTGCCTCCTGACCCATAACAGGTTCTCCTTCAATCAACCCATTGGCCACCAGGGCCTGATAGTAAAGGATACCTTGTTGGACTTCTTCCATGACGACTGTGCGAGAAACTTGAGGGGTGAGAAGTGTGTAAGGAGAGTGTACGTAGATAACATTTTAAATACTCCTATAGTATTTTAATTGTTTAGGTTTGAGTTCCTTAGAGCTTTTTGGATAGGAGCTAAGTTTCTAGATTCATTTCCCAACATGATCACTCCCAGCCACAAGTTGGTCGTATTTTGAATAAATATAGTTGATCAGACTATATTTATCCCCAATACGACTACATAACTGTCCGGGTTTAACCATGGTGTTCAATTTCCTCCAGAGACTTTTAGAGTTATAGTATTAATGCACACTTAGGTATTATTTTATTCAGAGTGTTTTAGTCCCATTGTATTTATAGTTGCATATCTTGTATGATTAGATATGCCAGTTCACTATAAACAATGCTCTGATACCAATCTGTCACACCCCCGAACCAAACGGCGGAAACGTACGGGGGCTTGGGTGACTTCATTTTTTTGTAGTATCATCACAGAGTATATAATTGAAACATAACAGCATCATCATCACACATGTAATATTACAACTGTCATTGGTTTACATCAAATATTGCAGTTCAATATTACATGCCAAAATATTCAAGTACGATGAAAACAAAACATGACAAAATATCCATGAAATCTTGTTGACCAACCTGCTCAACGGTTTGAACCGGAACATCAGGGTTTCAAACTCACAATTGAGGTAAAAGCAAAAAGGAATAGAAGTAAAAGCAAAAAGGAAAACTTGGGCTAATATTGAACATCTTCGATATAATAGGCCCAATAAGATGGTTCTCGGCCCATTGGGCCCTTCTTGTAGGTTTACGGCCCAAAAGTGGTGAAGGAATGGGGTTCACGACCCAAAAATGAGGAAGTAATGAGGTTTACGGCCCAATAGGGCTTGTGAATCCATTTACGACCCATTAGGCCCATGAAAATAAAGTGAGTTATTTTAGGCCCAACATGGCCCAAATGCTATGGTTTGATGAATGTGGGTACAATTAGAGCACAAATGGGGTTCCTTGGCCCAAAATCATCAATGAAAAGTTTACTGGCCCAGTAAGAGGATCCTGGTCCATACTGAGTTTGAACCGGAACATCAGGGTTTCAAACTCACAATTGAGTATCTGAGATGTATTAAGTTAGGTTTTGGACTTCCCTCAGGAGTTTTGATTCAAACGGATGTTTTTGATTGAGCATAGACATGGTAACCACATAGATTACAAGTTTTACAAGAGTCGATGTTTACATGAAAACAGAACTTCCTCGCTAAAAATGCTAGTTGTGACACCTTTCCATGCACTAAAACCTTGTAGGAAGCTTAGATTTGATGTTATAGCCTTGGAGGTCCTTGCATGCACGTAAAGTTTGCAACTTTACGTGGTATCTGCACTATGAGAGTTTGGATCTGGAGTTTGGGACCTTAGATCCCACTGAAAAGGGATGAACTTGAAAGAGACTGAAGGAACTCGTCGAGTCCCTTAGCTGACTCGACGATTCGGGTAGGGTTTACCCGTTTTCGAGAGTTGGGGTGATTTCGGTGAAAGATTAGAGTTTTCGGTATGCAGGGTTTTTGGTCTTCTGGAAATTAAGGAACTCAACGAGTTACATAGGTGACTCGGCGAGTTGAAGAGATACTTGGGCAACTTGACGAATTGTTGGATGCACTCAACGAGTTAAGGTTGACATAGACTGTTGACCTTGAATTTGACCAGGGTTGACCATGGTTGACTTTGAGGGTATTTATGGTGTTCCGGGATCGTGACAAGTTAATTACATGATGATTATAGGCAGTTGATTTGGAGCAGCAGGAGGGATATTTGATCTTAGCTTGTCAGTTCAGCATTCGATAGGTGAGTCTTCTCACCATACCAATGGGTCTAACGCACCAAGGCCGACCCATTTTATGATATGTGGTACACTAGCTGAAGTAGAGATATGTGGTATGATAGTTAGCTATATGCTAAGTGGTATGCTAGTGATTATATGATATTTGCATGGAAGACCCCGGGGGGAGCCCGTGGCAGTCGGATATAAGACCATGTGGGGGAGCCCATGGCATTCCTAGGTAAAGACCATGGGGGAGCCCATGACATGAAGGTATAAGACCGTGGGGGGAGCCCACGACATCCTTATATGTTTATGTATGAGTTATGTAGTATGATAGATACTTCTGTGATATTATATGCTAGTTGATTATTATGTTATTGTTGGGTTTTGAGCACTATAACACTCCTATGGTGCACATGCAACCCTAAATGCTTTGGATCTATGTTTTCTTTAATTATACATGCATATTTAGAATTTTCCAAAGCATTGTCTTAACTAGCAAATAATTGAACAATTAAATAAAACATCTAGTTAGATGACATACCTTTTAGAAGGACTTGTAGTTCTTAACCTTTGAAAGCTTGAGCACCTTAAGTGTGATGCCTCTATTGGTTCACAAACACCATATGCAAGAGGAGGCTTGAGAGAATAGGTTAGCAAGCTCAAAATCGTGTATCACTCTCTTGGAATGATGGGGCAACCGATTTTGGCTCTAGGGGACTCTATTTATAGTGTGAAAAATGCTAGGGTTACACTTTGTAAACCCTAATGACCTTTCATATACTTAGGCTCCATGGGTTTAACCTCCATGGACTATCCATGGATTATATCATTGGTTTAGCCCATCTACAAAATCATGGATCATTGGCCCACACTATAAGAATCATTGATTTACATAATCATTCCACATATATTTAATTAGTCTCTTTTGACCACAAAATTAATTCTTGATCAATACTAATTAAATAATATTATTTCATATTAATATATTATACTTGTAATATATTAATAAATCATAAATAACCTTATTCTCAAAAGTCCATCCTATCAAATTGCACTGGTGAAGGCAACCCAAAAAGGACCATGCTACAATCGGGTCAAGTACATCCTAGTTATAGTTATGGGCTTAGACACTAAATCCAACAGTCTCCCACTTGGATAAGTCTAATAACTATAACTGCCAATGTAAGTCTAGGATCCGACTTAGCAATCGTAAGCTTTCAAAAGCCGTTGTCGAACTCTGACCTAGTCAGTGACTCGTCCTTTAGATAAGGGATCATATACTCCTCTGTTCTCAAGATATCAGCCGAAAAAATACATGGAACAATGTCATACTTATTGTCCAGCAGTTTGTTTCCCGGTTTCCGATTTGTTTGACATAGAACTTAACTGAACACATCAATTTAGTTCTGACCGGGCCCGACACATAAGTCAAAACAAAATCATCGAGGGGGCCAAGATATCGCTTTTAATCCTCTTAGGATAAAAGGAACATATAAACTTCGACATTATATGCTTGTACTAACTACTCATTAAATCATGCACAAAGATACGTTTTATAACATCAAGTTACTGATGTGTTTCTGTATCATCAATGCACAACCAACTCGTAGTCAACAACTCATATATCTTAGTTTGAAGATTATATGATATTATCATCTCACGACCACTCGTGATAAATTCCATGAAGTGATTCAAGTGAGCGCGGGTTGAATCCAATACTCGAATCTTATTTCAAGAGCACTCATGAATGGTGTAGCAAACCCTTGCTATGTCTAACGCCTTAGACAATCTACAAGCCACTTCATGACAGTCTTCTTTCATACTTATTTCCAACGTATGATCGACTGTGGATAGTTTGAATAAATCTTATTATTCTGGAAATCAAAACATGCAAAGTGAAACACAAGAATAATACTAGTCCTATATGGCCCCAAAACTTTTGAGCGTAAATAAAACACCTTTCATTTAATCACCATATTGATTACTCATTATTCATTGTATAATGTTTCGATTGATCAACTTAATACTTGTATTAAAACAATAGTTATTCCATGCTCCAAGAATACACACTATGTTTACCTATGGTCCTTACTTTGTGAAATAAATCAATTTGATTTCCAATTAAACTCATTTCACAATTCCAAATCTTTAAGTGTAAGAATACCAAATTCTTGCCACTATTAGAATGTGTTAGTTCTAAACAATTATGCAAAGATTCCTTTTGTAATGTCTAGGTACCAAAATTTATGGGCTTCCCATAGAATTCGTCCAACCTTTATTCCAAGGTGATTCATCAGCCCAATTGTAACTATCAATGATTTGCAATATCCGTCCCCTTAATTTAATCAGTCTCTTTTGATCACCAAATTAATTTATGACCAATACTAATTAAATAATATGATTTCCAAATAATATATTAATCTTATAATATATTAATAAAACCATTTTGAGTACCAATTTATTATTCATATAATAAATCCTACTCTCTCTCCTTTTATCATCCTATCAAGTTGCACGAGTGAAGGCAACCCAAAAGGACCATGCTCATAATCAAATCAAGCACATACCAAGAATAGTTATGGGCTTAGACACCTAATCCAACAATATTATCCATGTAAGTCTCTTTTAAAATGCAAATTGTTTATCTTATCACTTTATATTTTAGAGTAAATTACACGAATAGTCCCTATGGTTTGGGGTAATTTGCACGTTTGGTCCCTAACTTATTTTTTTAACTCGGTAAGTCCCTACTGTTTGTTTTTGTTATGCGTTTGGTCCCTATTGTTTGTTTTTGTTACGCGTTTGGTCCATGTCTTACCTAAAAAGACAATTATTTAAATAGGGAAAAATGATGAGGTAGGTAAGGTAAGGTGTGGGGGTTGGGGCTGGGGGTGTATTTATTTAAATAAATTAAAAAATCAAGGGCAAATAGTTTTAATAGTCTAACAATATATTTTTAACATGCGCCGCGCAACGCGTGGGAATTCGTCTAGTATATTTATAATTTGTGTCTTTATAAATCTTATAATAGAGGTTATCCAAATTAGTATTATTCAAGATAAGTCATCTATTTTAAACAATATTCATTTGAAACTCCTAACTCTTCAACTTCTTACTAATTAACCATAACATTAATATATTTTAATACTAAAACTCTTCAACTTTCAACTAATTAACCACTATAACTTACAAGTTTTTTTTTAACTTGTAATATTTAATTGGTACTTTATTCTACTTTATTTTCTAAACAACAAATTTTATATCTTATCAATTTGTATCGTCCGTAATGTAAATTAGTTTTATCTTACATTTATATATATATATATATATATATATATATATATATATATATATATATATATATATATATATATATATATGATTTAGTAAAACAATTTTTATATGTTTGGTTTCATTAATTATTCATTTTTTTTCTTTTTTTTTAGAATTACAATCATTAGAATTAGTGATTGTCAATGAGTCAAGAGTTTATAATTTATGATTTTATGTTGTTCTATTAAACATTGGACGGTTGTTTGGTTTGTAAGGGTTAACATTATCTTATAATAAAAATCATATAAAAGTTGTAACGTTATTGTCACGTTAGTAGTTAAACATTAAAATTTATATTTTTATTTTTGCATAAATGCAACATAAATTAAAACATCTTAAAAATATTAGATAACACCATTTAACAAAAGTGAAACTTGATTATCATTAAATAATAATGATTATTAAAAATAGTATAAAAAATGATAAAAACATCTTAAAAATCTACAACAATGCGTTTATTATACATAACTTTTGTGTTATTCTCACTACGTTTTATTTTCTTTTACATTTTAAATTTTGAGATCATATATGTAATGTGTTCCTTTATATTTTTATTGTAGGACTATTTATATATAATCGAATTCAAACAATGATTATGTTATTTAGTTCGAGTTTTGGATGAAAATTCATTATTAATACATAATATTTGTTGTGAGTTGTGACAACCGGTTTATATTTAGCTTTTTTGAATTTTTTGATACGTCTAAAGCTTCTTGAGTTAAGTAGTTATGAACACCGTCTCCTAAACTCCAACACATGCATCATCTTTAATTAGGAGTTTTTTTTTTTTGATATTTTCTAACTGATAAAATAAAAATAAGCATAAAAACACATAAATGAAAATACAACCATATTGTGGAAACACAAAAACAATCGCTCCTTGTTTTGTACCTCCACTGCACATTTCTATTTTATATTACTAAGAAAAAAACACTCTTGATCCCTCTTTTTCTTTATATCTGCTTGTAACAATATGATTTTTACATAACACCTCCAGTGATAAAAAAAATATTATTTAAACATTGCATTCATCAAAGTTACAGTACTAAATCAAAGTGTATTATTATTTCTTCCATTTAGAACTTAAAAAAAGATAATAACAATTCAGTAATCAGATAGATTAGACCTTTGACTGCCAAGAATCATATGCTGCAATGAGGAGGAACATGTAGGTCCTAAGGTTGAAAAATAATTTTTAAGGAAAAAGCATTGAAAAAGGACGAACATAAAATCTTAAAAAAAAATCATATGAAAAATACATTCTGGAGCACTTTTTCTTCAACTTAAAACCATCTTTCAAATGACTTGTTTTCCCTTTCATCTTCCAAGACATACCACAAAAATAGGGATCAACTCATGAAGCTCAATATGTTGTTGTACGTGCATAAGAAAACCATAGAAAATAAATAGGTAGTCGACTCTTACTAGAACCATAACACAAATACTAAAAAATCAATAAGAAAGAAAAGAGAGAAAACCGTAAAACATTATTTAATCAAGTGTTTTACCAAATTAATAGAAAGAGTTGACAACTTTTCCTTCATAAAAATGTCAAAATCTCGATATCGGTTATTCTACCACCTGGTAAACGTTTTGGACAATCTCTTTAGGACATTACATAACCTTACCAAAAAAAACATAAGAAACTATACAAACAAATAAAAGCCATGCATATCTTGTACAATAATATCAACCAAAGCAATTTTAGTAATCATACAATAAATCACACACACACACATATATATATATATATATATATATATATATATATATATATATATATATGAAAGAATTATCAAATCAGTATGTAACTTAGAATACACTTGTATGGGAAATCAAGTGGGTAAACATCTAGAACAGTACCCTAAGGAACAAAGTAAGGATACCACTAATTAAGTGCAGAAAGTAGCTACATTTACATATAATAGACTTCATAAAATTTAATTATAGTAGGATTTTTTGTGGTCAAGAAACAATTTTCTCATATGTTATCAAATTATTACAGATATTATCAACTTCTTAATCACTTTACACCTTTTTACTATAAATCTTTAATTTCCTACTTCATTTATATCATGCAAAGTAATCCATAGAAAACTAAATGTTAAAATACATGTATACACATATAGATAGATGTTATGAAAGTAGATCACTACGTTTATGCATAGAAAACTGAATGTTAAAATACATGTATACACATAATCGGCTGCCATACTTCAAAATCAAAGAAATTTATGATCTTAAGACGTTAACTGATTGACATGATTTACACAAAAGTTCCATTATCTAATGAGAAATTAGCCCTTGTTGACACATAATTCACGTATAACAGGAATATTTGTGAAGAATAAATTTTGCAGTAAAATCTCAGAGTATTTTATAGCCTTTTGTGTAATACATGACAAAAATGCAACTGAACCAAGTACATCAATTTTTTTTCAACCTTTCAGACTACTTGAGGGATTACCGTTAGTCTCTTTGAATTTCATCAACTATAATTCAGATTAGCAACCACATATGTTTAAGGGCATGGGCAGAGTTGTCATCTATGTATAGCAAGAACATAAGAAGCTAACTGAGTGACATGATTATCACACCAATTAAACTTTTCTGTCACCAGGGGATGAAGCAGCAGCCAAAATAGAGCCAAATCAAATAATTAAAATGTCAGTGACCATATTTCTTTGAGGCATTCTATCGAACACCATATATGCATTCCCATATACAAAAGGATTCGAATAGTAGATTTACATCAACACGGACAAATGCAGCGAAAAGATAACAAAATACATAAACTTTTGCATTTATTCAATAATAAACTGTTTTGCAAAAGAAGTTCATCAATAAATCAAAATGATTTGTTAACCATGTGGAGATGGTGGTGTAATTGATTTTGATTATGCATGGTAAAGGTTTGAAGAAACCAAATGAATTTGACTACTAAAACTAACACTAACATAAGGAAGGAAATCGGATTTATACATCATTTTGAAAATTGATTTTGGAAAGGATAACATTACATAAATTGCATGATTGATATCATGATATATTGATTTCCATTCATTCAAAAGTGTATGATTTTGAGAATTGATTTTGGAAAGAATAACACTACATAAATCGTATTTTTACATCTGGCAAAATTATTTTTATTTATTGGGTAGATTACATAGTATATAACTCAATTGTATATTTTTATTTCTCTTCTTTGTAAATTGTTATTATAAATATACTCTTCTCACACAAATAAATGTGTGGTTAATTTAATTTACTTTTGTATTTGTGTTTATATATTAAAATAAATTATATTTAAAGACTCACTTTTACTTTTCACAATGAACCTTCAAAATCATACCATCCCTATAAACCATATCGATGGAACATAATTGTAAGCCTTTAGAAGAAAAACAGATGAATCTTCCACTTAAAAAAATTGATTCATCGACACATTTGCCGCTATAAGGCAAGTCAATCCAAAAAATAGATAAATCAATTTTTTAAATGGAAAAGTGGTTAGATAAAGGTAAAACTAAAGAGTAATTGATATCGGATACAAAGAACAACCTAAACCATGTCCACTCTTTTTTTCTCTCTCTCTCTGGACTGATTTATAATAACAACAATACAATACAATACAAGAGGAAATCCTAAAATATTTGGGTTTTATTATTGAAGGACTCTAAAGACTAACCACCCTAGCTAAGGTGTAGTCGGGGCAGGCTCAGTTCCGGATACACGTGACACAGCATCCTTCAACGGAGATGGAGAATTAGGCTTCACCTTCCCATCTCTATTAACCGACCTATTCTGATTCAAAGACAACTGTCGATTTGGACTTCCATTGGCATTGGGATTGGCAGTGGCATGCACCCCCACCTTCTTCGTATTACTGCTAAGCGGCCTCCAAGGGCTTGACCTCGCACCAAACGCAGTTTCTACCTCTGTATTTGGATTTACCTACCGCTGCTCGGTAACCATCTTCTTCTGATCCTTCTGCATTCAAAATTACAACCAGTTACTGACTGCCAATTTTCTTTATATATATATATATATATATATATATATATATATATATATATATATATATATATATATATATATATATATATATATATATATATATAAACTAAACTTACCTTTACCCTTCGCTTCTCTTCTTCCCTGTCATGCCTCAGCATCGCATATTCATCTAGCATAGCAAGCAACGGAACTCCATCATACATGAAACTCATCCCATGCTCCTCTTCCCATGCCCGTGTCTTCCCCACCAAACTCTCAACCACACCTGGAATTTTGTTCACCAATATTCGAGCCTTTTCAGCTCTCTTCAGGTTCAAGTGTGCGCCTCTACTTGCATTGTACCTGTTGTCATCCTGCCATTGCCAGTGCCATGTCATTCATTAAAACAATTATTATATATTTATATCTATAAAAGGAACACATACCCTATTGTAATCTTCAAGCCAACTCTCTTCTTCACAAGCTGACATCCATTTCTCCACTTTATCCAAAAAAAAATTCCTACTCAGGGCTTCTTCTTTAGCTTTTATGATCTGGTTATCCATGTCAACCAACAACTCAGAAGGCTCCACATTCCCAGAATCAATCAGACCCAAAATCTTCTCCCTCGCACCCTCTCTGTCAATCTCAATATGTGCACGTGCAAATATCTCCTCAAGCTCCCCTTGCCTTTAAAAGCAATCTCTTTCATTTTGCTTGCTTTTAACTCATCCAGCCTCTCCACTTCCAACTCCGCCTTCAAAAAAACATATTAAATATAAATTCATACTTGTTAGTTTGATATTTATGTAATTAATGCTTAAGCTACCTGTTGGATCAAATCAAGAGCAAGGGCCCCTGGGACATTCACTTCATCCACTGAAGCCGACATGTTACAAGTCACATGATCAAACAACCCCTGTTCTTCTTCAGATGTATCCATCAAATTCCAAAGATCAGTTAGTTGGGTTGCTAATTCTTGAAGCTGTAAAACCAAAAAACAAAGTCAAGAATCAAAGACTATACACATTTTTATCCTTGGGTCCCTTCTTTTTAAGTTATATGTACCTTGTGCAAGCGTTGCTTCTTATCTTCTTTCAAAGATATGACTGTCTTTGCAAGGCGAGTAAGTGTGTCATTGCTTATGCTTTTAGATTGTACACCAGTTGCATCATTGAGGCTTGGATGAACTTCTGTTACTGTACTATAAAAATCAATCCCAAGGACAGCACAAAGATCATGTACACTGCTCACCAACTCAAGGACCTTGTGCAGTCTATCACTCTGCCAACTCAACATCATCCATTGCATATTCATTACTCCATCTAGAATCTAGATTCTAGCTAATGAATGAGTTATTAGAGAATAGAGATTACCTTTTCTTTCTGCAGTTGTTGTAGTTGATCATGGAATTCATCCAACTTCTTCAAGGATAAATCAGACTCATCAACACCTTGGTTTCCTGTTGCACGCTCACTGCTCCCTGCAATTTCTCCACATATTTTTTGTATTTGTGTCTGTACATCTGAGAACTCCTCGATCCTTTCCTTTTTCTGCTTCCATAATTGTTCTAGAGCTGGTGCAATAGCAGCAAGCTGCTCTTTGATGGTTCCACCAGTCTTCTCAGACTGCACATATCAAAAAAGGGCATTCAAACAAACATAAATTTTCACAGCTTCAGAAAAAGAAAATTAAGAGCTACTACTCACAAACCCAACAAATGTATTCTCCCCTAGGGATGCAAGAAGAGTGGAGAGTTCAAGTTGTAACAACGAAAATTTCCAAAACAATTTTTCATTTTTAAATCATACTTTTAATCATCAAAAACAATATCCAAACAAAATGTATCCAATGTTATCATCACAGAACCAATCCCAGAATCTCAAAAAATAATCTCTATGAGTGTGTACGGATCATGCCGACGCCTTCCCGCGATCCTCGCTAGTACCTGAAACACATAACACAACAACTGTAAGCATAAATGCTTAGTGAGTTCCCCAATATACCACATACAACACATACGCCACTCGAGGCTACAGTACGACCCTCCGGTCGATGTGTCTCAGCGGGACCCTCCATTCTTGTAGCTCGTTGGACCCTCTGGTCCGGTCATAGCTCGTTGGACCCTTCGGTCCGGTCTATATCGTTGGGCCCTCCGGCCCGGTCTGTTCAACACATAGCATACATATAACACAATGCACATAATCTCATATATATACACATAACATACAAGACCCTCCGGTCTACACATGAATACCACTCTAGGTAATGTATAGTGAGAAGACTCACCTCGGGTAACTCGGTAAATCTCGAACTCGGAAATACTGATCTAGCCTCCGCCTAATCACATAAAATAATTACTCTTATCAATACGACTCTCAAAGGCTAGGCTATTCCCTCTCTAGGTTCTCGCAGGAGGGTAAAAGACCATTTTACTCCTCCAATGGCTCAAAAGTCCAAACATTGACTGGACCCTAAAAGTCAACAGAAGTCAACGGTCAACTTTGACCCGACTCGGCGAGTGCACATAGGTGACTCGGCGAGTCCAAGCGTGTCCTCTGGGTCCTTCTAGCCTTTCCTGGCCCGTCGAGTCATCCTCCCACTCGACAGGTTCCACCTGTCACGAATCGCGGGGCAACCCCGACTCGACTCGTCGAGTCCACTTATGAACTCGGCGAGTTGTTTCCATGTTCATACTCAAATGACCTCCTAAGGTCAGATCTACTTCTCTAATCTATAGATCTGACCTTCCCAAGCATGATAATCACGTAAAGGTCGAATCTTCGTACACATGCAACACACCCAAAGCTTCTTTTGGTGAAATAACCTCTAAAATGGCCTCCTAGGCTCATAACTCAAAAGGTATGGCATAAAGCAGAGTGGTAAGGACTCTCTGGACCTATTAAGGTCCAGATCTATGAACCAACTCGCCTTGGGACCTCACATACTCAAGATTCAACTAAAAGAGGCATAAAGAAAACCCTAGATTCCACTAGAATCATAATAACACGAGAATGGCACAGATTGTTATCTCCAACAGCTTCCTCTGATCAAATAGAAGTGGATTCAAGCTCCTCAATCTGCCTAGCTTGTTCTACCTCCTTCCTTCTTGCTAAAATACACAAGAAATGGTGAGTTAGTCTTCCTCTTGCACCACAAACGATCTCTCTGCTCTCTAGGGTTTCTTAGGGGTGAAGTAGCCGCAAATGGAGGCCATAAAGGCCTTTAAATAGGGCTCATGCCCCAAGAATTAGGGTTTCAATTTACAGCGCGGACTCGTCGAGTCCACCCTTTCCGACTCGTTGAGTCCGTTCATTAATCCAGTCAGCAATCGCGTCTCTACTCGACGAGTCCACGCCTCAACTCGTCGAGTCCCTCTCTTTTACTCATAATTAAATGATCAAACATGATACCTGGAAATCCGGATGTTACACAAGTTTAGCATATGCCAATGTCTGAAGAAAGTGTGATCTTGACTTTGTAGCCTGGTCCACTTTCCTCTTGTACACGTCCAAACATTCTTGATCTATCTGAACAAGCATATTATCTCTTTCATCATCACTTTCACCCACCTCATCCCAAATTTTCTGCAATAATGTCATACAAGTTCAGTTCGGAAATGAAAATATCAGTCACAAAAAAGAAAAAAAATGCAACAACATAAAACGTAAATAGTGTTAGGGAATATGGTATTTCACTTGCAACTGATGCAATAATGATCCACAAGTTGTTTCTCCAAGAAGCTGATTTTGAACGTCCACCCCTGCCATCTGGTGTCACCCCAACTGAGCCTGTAAAAAATTTAGATGTCAATGGTGAACGTTCAAAAAAGCAAACCTACTACTAGCCTTGATTATTAAGCAACACATAGTAATCTAATTATCAAACACATATTTCAACAACTAAATGTGATCGAAATCAAATTAGGGAAAACTCAAAGTCTTAATTAGACAGACCCCCGCCATATAGCTTCTGAATTAATACAAAGCAAAGTCTCAGATCTACAAGAAATTATACTCTGCTTTTTTCAAAATAGCACAAAAGGTAGCAACTTAATCACTGAAAGGTACTCCAAGTACCAAAACGTTCATATAGATTACAAGCGAGCAGTATCAGATATACAGCCAAAGTTCGCACCTAAAAAAATAAAATTGACAAAAAAAAACCCTACATTTGGAAACTGAAGTACTGAGGTACAATTCTAACAAGTTCATTTCCACCGAAACCAACCGCTACTTCACTAGAAGTCCACCAGGTATGAAGATCTCAAATCTACAAGATACAAACACATATAAACTACACATCTAAGCGCTTAACATCCTACCCTTGTTAATACACAAATGTAGACCAAGCTGAGCTTAAATAATACTATAATATAATCATATCGGGTAACTTACTAACTTTGAAAGTCGAGATCTCGAGGAATCGGCTTCAAATAGATTATATAACAAATAGAACAGATTGTAGTCAAAGTGCAGGATCATAGTAAGGGTACAGAGACAAGTGCATTTGTGGTGAGAGTGAAACATGGAAGAGTTTTCTTACAGATATTGTACGCCGGGCTAGGGTTTTGGCGAAGTTTTTTGTGGTCGGATTCGGATCTAAGCGTTGTTTTAGTCCCACAGTTTACTGTCGAAATAAAGATGGGAAGAGAATGGAGTGTGAATATGTGTATGTGTGGGGCCTTGGTCAAAATACAGTCAAATAAGTACTAAAACCTTTAATTTTTGTCGTTCAATCTTCTATTTCCGTGCCCGCGTTTTGGAGTTTATCAAAGAATATAAAATTTTCAAGTAAATGATTATTTACCCCCCCCCCCCCCTATAAATTTGATTTTTGGAAATTGTAAATAAAACGTAGGCATGTTTGTTTTTTTAAATATTTGCGCAACCACTTTTGTCTGCGCCGCGCAGACAACGCGCAGACATATGCCCTCGCAGAGTGTTTGTTTTTTGGAAGTGCACAGATCAAAAAACGTTTGCGCGAGGTCTTCCTGGCGCAGACATGGACTACTGCCTTCAAGGTCTTCAGACCCCATTTTTATCTAAACCAAAAAAAAAAAACATGGGCCACCGTGTAGTTTTCTTTTTCTTTCTTTTTTTTGCTGAAAATGCATTTTTAATGTTTATGATATGAAATTAAGTTTGAAAAATCAATTTATTTCAACAGCTGCAGACGTTAAAAACAAACAGTCTTCTTATTGCAGACTGCAGACATTTGGTCCACCTCTTCTGCCGCAGAGGCTTACAGATGTGGTCCGCAGACTGCAGACATTTTGGCTTCAAAAAAACAAACAGCACCTTACTATGATAAACGATATCCAAAGGGGGTTTTTCATGTGGATCTTCGATTTGAGACAAAGACAGTCTTCAAACCGAGGATGAAATGCAGTCAAAAATGCATCTCATGTATGGCTTCGATCCCTAAAAATACTTTATGACGATTAAGTTAGCATTGAACAAGTATTTAAAAGAGAAAGTATGAACGAAATGTTGTTAGAATGATCTTACTTGGTTAGAAGGTGGTACGATGATATTTATAAGTGATTGGTGACATTTTTGAATGGTCGTCATTATAGTACTACACGGCATGGGTCAAGTTCCTATCTGGTATTAGGGTAGTTGGTTGAGATTGTTCCTCAATCTTATAATTGTTGTCGGGAAAATGTGACTTATAATTTTTCTTGGCAATAGACATATGATCTAGATATCGGGCCCACAAAGACTAATCAAGACGTCGAATTGCAGTAAGATTACAACAAGAAATGTGTCAGAACAGAGCTAGACAAAACTTATAAGTAGGATTTAGACCTCGGAGTGGGTCCACCATTAGTCACCAGATTTTGTCGGCAGATTTTTACAAGTTGGAAACAAGTATATTGTTGTGAAGCTTTTATATATGAATTTGTTATTAATGAACCATGTTGTTATATCTATTTTCGGAACCGATTCTCAATTATAAACTCAACTAGACGTGCGACTTATGTACAACATGTATTGATTAAACATAAAAGCTAAATATAAAGGTGTAATAGTAAACATTTTCTAAAATAAAGTTAAAAAATAAATATAAACAAAATGATGAATAAATAAGTCTATGATCATTACTTTTAATTAATATAAAATGGTTTCTAACATATAGTATTGATCTTTAACTGTTATCATGTTTGTATAATGACATAGAAAATTTAATAGATTAAAAAACAAAGACAATCATACATTCTTACCATTCTTGTATTTTTTTTTACATAAAAAGGCTTATAGTAATATAATTGACATATTATTCTCAATTATTTGTTTAGTCATCAAAAATCAAAAGGTGCATCCGTCCAAATGGTTGAGAACTCAAATTTTATTTTGAAAAAAATATATAAAATAAAAATAATTTAAAATATGTATAGGCCGATGTCATATTTTAAGAAAATGCATCAGGAAATATATATATATATATATATATATATATATATATATATATATATATATATGTTCAGGTGTTTAAAGTAATTATTGTGTTATCGTATGTATAAATGTGGACCAATCAAAATTTAAAAAAAATAAATAAATAATTTAATAAATAAATAAGGGTAATTTAGTAATATGATTAACAACTTCCAAAAATAATCCCTATAATCATGGTATTGACTTTTAATCCTAATTTCTCCAGGTTTTATATCTTTTTTTTTTTAAACGACAACGTACTCCAATACCAATACCCCACCATCGCCCCTGACTTTCACCATCCTTCCAACGAAAAGATTCTGATTACGAACCCTAATCCCTCTTCCGATCTACACTTCTTACTTCCTTTGATCCATCGATTTCTGTTCAAATCAATCAACCAACTTCTACTAATCAGGTTAGCTTACTCTCTTCTCTTTAGTCAACATTTTTTTCTCTTCCGATGATCCATTTTTTATCCAGTTCGAGTTTCTCTGTTGGTTACGAGGTTTATTGCTTTACTTGTTTGATTGAATTATTTTTCTTTCGAGCTTCGTATTCGAGTGAATCGATGTTTGGTTAGATTCGATTTTTGATATAATGAAGTAACATGAAGCTCTGTTCGAGTTAATTTTCACTTAGGGTTTTTTCCTTCCGTTTTTGTTTGTTACAGGAATCGATAACTCAGCTTTATAATTCCAATTCAAGTGGAATTTGGGGGTTTTGAGTGATATGGAGATCACCGTGTTTCTTTCAAATGGTCTGATTGATGCAACTAAGGGACTGATTCAAATGGTCTGATTCATATTTCAATTTATGTTTTTTTTTTCTGATTTAACACTTCATTTATGTGGACAGTGCAGGATCTTGACAAGGTTGAATTCTGAAAAGGTATCAAGTATGTTTATGTAGATGATTCAATGGATGATATTGGTAAGATTCCAATTCTATTGGAATGGAATCACGTATTCCAATTCTGTTGGAATCACAGAAGTTGATGCTTGAAGAACGGACCACGAAATTGAAACGGACCACATTATTCTTTTAGAATGTATTAGTCGTTGTTAGATTTTGATGTTTTCTTTCCCGTTTTGAAAGTTTTTTTAGTTTTATTCTTTAACAATAAATGTAATTCTTAACAATTGTTACCCGTATTCTATAAGAAATAATGTATTTGTTGTTTTTATTCTTCAATTGATTGTTCAAGAATTTGTTATTCTACAAGAAGTTCTTAAAGTCATGATCAAGAAATAGGTTCAAGAATATTTTTATTATTTATGGTTCAAGCATATTTTTATTTTTGAGTAAATAATTAAATAAATAAACATATTGTGTCAGAATGTCCGAATTAAAATAATTATAACTCGTAAAATCGGATTTTTAAAATTAATAGAATCTATGATCCTTTAAAATATGCAATTTTCCTTTATTAAATCTATATTAATTGACTAAAATACCCTTGTAATTAAATTAGATGATATTTTCAATTACATTTAATTCAATAATATATATTAATCACTTTCTTAAAATAAATAAAATTGATTGGCCCACAGTTATACATACAATAACACAATAATTACTTTGAATAGAATAACCTACGCCTATATATATATATATATATATATATATATATATATATATATATATATATATATATATATATATATATATATATATAATGTTTAGTTAAGTATAAACTATATTGTTGTTTTAAGTACTAAAACTAAACGATTTTTAAGAATATCCATTTATTACATAACATGCTTTTTCAAGAATCTTATTTTTTATATAAATGAAAACAAATTAGAACAATAAATATATAAATACACTAGTTTATAACCCGTGGAAACCACAGTTATAAAATTAATTAATTTTTTATAATAAAAAATTATAATTATTAATCAATTATTTTAAATAAGTCATTTTAAATAAATTATTAATTAAGAGATATATCAAATTTTTAACGTTATTATAACTTCAAATTTAACATATAATTAGAAAATGTAAATTTGAATTTTAAAATGAGTTGCCTAATATATCTACATAACACATGACATAATATTAATGAAGAGTTGTATTACAGTGACATTTGACAAAAAGAGATTAAAACTATTTACAATGTATAACCGTACGTTTTAATGTTTTGTTTTTCAAATCCTTAATGCATGTTTAACTTTTGTTAACTAAAATGTCAAGTTCCTTTATTTTAGTCAACTTTGTAAGTAAATGACGACCAAAACCAAAATTAGTCTACTAATTAATATGTCATCTGATTTTGGTGCCTTTTTAATAAACAAATATATTTTGTATCAATTGTATGAAGTTATAAGTTTAAAAAGTTTTACATAATTATATTTGAATCCAATATCCAATTTAGAAAGTAGAATACATGATTTTTTTATTTTTTTCGATTGAACAATAGAAATGATAAATTGGAAAGTCTAAAAAGTTAATTAACATATAACATACATATAGGAATTCACAATAGGAAAGTTACTATGTATATTAATATATGTTAATTAATATATTAATAATATTAATTAATATTAGTACTCCCTCCGTCCTAAAATAATAGTCCACAGACAAAAAACACACAGTTTAAGAAAACATTAATTACCATTAACTTTATTAAATGAAATGACAGTCTTACCCTTCTCTTGCATTTAATTCTATGGTAGTTGCATTTAATTTTATGGTAATTTAACTAATAATGAGGGGTATTATGGTAAAAAACATATTTATTTTTAGAAGTAGACAATTATTTTGGGACAAACCAAAAAGGAAACATGAACTATTAATATGAGACGGAGGGAGTAACATTTAGTAAGCGGCATTTAAATAAAAAGGAAAAGAACATAAAAATGACAAATAGATATTAAATAATTTTAAAAAAAATAAGAAAATGAAGTGAGACAGAAATTATCTTTATTTATTAGTATAAAAAAAATTTATTTATTAGTATAAAAATATAAGAAGATGACTAATGATTAAATTGTTTTTCCCCATGGTTAATTCACGTAAGTTTTAGTTATTATTTATAACATTAAGTTTATCAGCCTCATGAATTTTCATTATCGATTATGATTATTTGAAATTCGGTTTTATCGTTAATTTATAGTTTTATTAGCAAACACGGCATAACCTTTGGACCAAAGTAATGGGCTGTGTGGGCCTAGAACCATGTGGCTCAGCCTCACAAGTCACAATACACATGGTCAAGTGGCCCCAATTTTTTTCTACATCTACAGTAAATTTGAAAAAGGAACTTATGGTTTATCAAATTATAGGAGTACAATAAATCATATTATTATTATTATTATTATTATTATTATTATTATTATTATTATATATTAGGTTTAAACTCATAAAAACCACAGTTGAGAAAGAAAAACATTATTCATAATGACTAATCAAATATTTGCAAAAAAAATTATTAATTTACAAAAGGTAAATAAGTCTGAAATAATAAAATATGTGTAAGAAGTATAGAATGACGATTTTGACAAACTAACAAAACAAAAGTACATTACTATTTATTGCCTTATTTGACTTAGTATTTTCTTTATTCTTACTTTTCCTATTTTTTACTGTTGGTACAGGGGCAACAAATGGGATAAATTCTGAAAATCTCTTGACCAATTCCATAATAAAACAAAAATACAACCAACTAAAATTTTGACAAAAGATACTGCAAGCAAGTCATAGAAATATATAAAGCATAATCTCAATATAGAGTTGCATTTTTAAGTCACAAGAGGAAATACATGCAAATTTTGCATGCTTGAAAGAAATCATGAGTGATGAAAAAACAAACAAATAAAGAAATTTAAAGAATGAGAAAAAATGAGATAATTGTCATAAAAGAACAACGTTCCTAAATACCTTATTTCCATCTTCTTCACTTTGTATATAAGAAAAACAACCAAAATAAATAAATAAAACATGAAAAGACAAACATTATGTTAAATATGTCAAATTATAAAAAAGAATAAAACATACATAAAATACGACAAAATACAAAAAAAGATATGAAAGCATACCGAAAATAAGGCAAACAACAACAACAAAAAAATAGACAGAATTTTGTTTCCCAAATTTATTTACAACGCTTATAGTTTATTTTTCCCAATCAAACCATGAAAGGATTATAATGTAATGGCCTTTTTGTAATTTTCGCTAAATTATAATCTAACTTGTGAATTTTAGAGTGTATTAAAAAACACGAGTGCATAATATAATTTATGTTTACTAAAACTATATGTATTTAAATTAATCGATACTTGAAGGGGCCCTGAGAATTGACGAGGCCCGGAGCGGTCGCCCAGCTTGCGCTCCCTCTAGGGTGGCCTTGTACCTCGTATGAGGCTTTATAAGGGGTTTTCTTACGGAGTTTGGATAAGATATTTCAACCCGTTTAAATAAACGGGTTGACACAACACAAAACGAAAATTAAACGGGTAAGGTTAGAGTTGAGAATTTCAATTCGAATATGACTCGAAAATGACTCATTTATTTATATACAAGTTTTTTGAATTATTTAAATAAACTAGAAAGATACAAAACCAAAACCATAAGTAAAAGAAAACCTTCGAATTGAGTCGTTTTGTAATGTTGAAATGACTTAACCGTCTAGATCAAGACTTAATTTCAGTTTTTCCATTCTCTCCCAAACTACCCAGTCTCTTTCACCACTCACATCCTCGCGACCTTGTCATCCGCCTCCCCAACTCTCACTCTTTTAATTTTGTCATGTGAACTTGCTATGACTTCATCTATTCTGCCTTTAAACTATTAGTTTTTCCTTACCTCCTACCTAACCCCTACTCTTTCAATATGTTCAATCTTTTAACCTCACATGACACGACATATTTCAAGGTATAGCCATAACCCGAAACCCGACACGAACTCGACACGAAAATAACGGGTTGACACGACACGACACATTAATTAAAAGGGTCGGGTTAGGGTCAAGCATTTTCAACCCGTTTAGTGTTTCGACACGACACGCCATGATTGCCACCTCTAAGTCTAATGCATATGTATCCCACTATGCTTTTGTTGTATTTTGACCCAACTGACATATTAGTAGACAAAGCAAGGGAGATTATGGGAGACATTGGGAGTTATTTTTTACCTTGGGAAAATAGGTACACATATACGTTTTAGTGTCCATGTCTTTTTGTACTGGTAGAACATCCTGATGAAGTTTTATTTGTCGTGAGTTAGCGTTATATTTTACACCTGAAACGTAACGTGGAACCATCTTACTATGAGAGAGAGAGAGGTGGCAATTTATGACACGACACGACAAAAATACACGACACGAAACGAAATTGGGACGAAACTGAAATTTGAATTCGTGTTCGTGTCGTGTTCGTCAACTGTAAAAAACACGATGTCGTGTCGTGTTCGTGTTCAAAATTCGACACAAAGTTGACACGATTTAACAGTTCTTTATCGTGTTTGTCGTGTTATATTTGATAAAGTATTCATTAAATAAACTAGTTTTTAGTATATGTTATATTTTTCGTGTCGTGTCATTTTGTTGTTTTTTAATTCGTTCATTTTCGTGTTAGTTAAAAAACACGACATCGTGTCGTGTCGTGTTCGTGTTACATAAAACTTTATCGTGTCGTGTCGTGTCAGACAGAAACACGAAACGATAGCATGATTTTACACCCCTATATATATATATATATATATATATATATATATATATATATATATATATATATATATATAGAGAGAGAGAGAGAGAGAGAGAGAATATATATATATATATATATATATATATATAGAGAGAGAGAGAGAGAGAGAGAGAGAGATAATAATTGTATTGAAAAAATATATCTTCACAATTTGGAAGGACATCAACCTTGGAAAAACACTATGCTGCACAGCTCTTTGACTGACCCTAGAGAAAAAAAAAAGGGAGGCAATTGCTTGGATTTAGCCTTGGACATCCCTCAAATAAAATAAACAAAGGATGAGACAGGGACTATATATGTATGGTATGGTCCTAACTAGTTTAGTTGCTGCAGATGGTCAAAATAAAATATTTACACTACAGGATACTGGCCTCTCTCTCATTCATACGGATTTCTGAAGGACTTCAAAAGTTTTGGTATATCATAAGCCAGCATGTCATCAACAGCCTGTATCATTTTAGGCTTGGTTCTTTCAAATCTGTCTATGTTGTAACCATTCAAAGACATTCTGAAGCTTTCTACATTTGGGAAATCTCCCGCTGGCAAACGATGATCCTTTTGAATCTTTTCAAAAACAGCCTCAAGATTATCAACCAGCCTCTGTTGTGCCTTAGCCTTGCCAATCCAGCTTGGCATCTCCTTCTTAAGCTGGTTCATTATGTATGCATGGATCTTGGCTGCCCTTGCACGCTTCACAAACTCATTGATCTGTCCAAAATAAATATAAATCATTTAAATTACCCCATTAATTACAACTTATTTAATTAATAGATACAACAAACTCACTCTCCGATCACAAGCCTTCTTAGGTATGTCTTTCAAGTCAGCTAGAAGGTCTTCCTGTTCTTTCTCAAACAATTCTGCCCCCATTGGCCCATCATCACTCACATTTATAGGCTTGTCATTAAAGGAACTGCTCACATAAAACAAGCCCACTTCAGTTTACTATAAAATCAAAAACACAAAGAGAGAGAGAGAGAGAGAGAGAGAGAGAGAGAGAGAGTCTACCCGATGTAAACACGCATAACCTCGGGGGTATTTAGGACTTTACCAAGGGACCACATTAGTGCTCCATACACCCGCATAAGCTACACCACAAAACCAATATAAACGACTGACCAACTCAGAAAGAATATACATTATAAGGTCCGTTTAGTTTCTTTTCTGGATAGAATAAATTGTCTGAATGGACTAACATTCCAACAAAGATTTTTCACAATAGTCATCACTTTCAACGTGAGATGAGTTTGATTGGAAATGAAGTAAAAAAGAAATAACCATGATTAAGATCCATTAAGTAAAAAAGAAACAACCCTAAGAGTCTAAGACCAATGTAGGGTGGTGGGGGTGGGGGTGGGGGTGGAGCTTTCTTACTTGTTGGGTATCAACTTGATCAGCCTTGTTTAAGACAACACGAATCTTGTCATCATGTCCTTTCAGGGATGATATGACACGTTTGAACTCGTCACTAATATCGAGTTTATGAGGATCAAAGAGAAGCAAGATGAGATCGCACTTTGCAGCAAACCAAGAGGTGACACCTGTAAAGTCATAGCTTCTTTGTGTTCTTTGTTTTTCTCCGGATAGAACTCCAGGGGTGTCGATAAACGTAATGTGATCCAGCAGCTTGTTTTTTACCCAAAAACACACAATTAATAAGTTAGTTATAGTTATAAAAACTCGCATAATCATTCATTTGCATACATAAACAATGATAGCTTACAGGATGAGGCATTTGAGAACACTGGAATTTTGACAAGAATGCACCTCCAAAACCAGTTAGACCATTAAACGGCATGTCTGCTTGGACAGCCACTGTGTTCCCTGGAATACTTCTCTCATCAGGTCCATTCTGTGCATGAAATCAAAACAAAAAAAAGATTTTTAAATTTTAATTAATCAAGTCAAGATCTTTATTAAATTTAGATAAAAAGCTTCTAGATACAAAATAACCATGACAGCAACAAATCTATCTGTAGTAGGCTCAGGTCCAATATGAGCTCCCGGATAACCAGTCTTAAGCAAATGCTTGATGAATGTTGTTTTCCCGGTTGAGTATTGACCCAAAAGCATCACCATGGGCTTCGCATCAAAATCACTATTGGTCTAAAACAAGCCAACTAATTTTTCGTCAAACAGGGATTTACATAATTAATTTTGTATATCATTTGAAACTCACCAATGCAGGAGAAACAAATTCATTAAAACGATGCATGCTTTCTAAAGGTTTCAGCTTCTGAATGTATAGCTTCTTCAGACCATCCACGATCGATGTAACAGACTTTAAGGGAAGCTAAGCATAATAAACACAAACAACCAAGAATATAAACAGTTCAAAACTTTTCAAGGACCAAATATAATAATCTTATATGTATAAAAAAAAAATAGAGCATTAATCATACGTTCTTTGCATGTTTTGAAGAAGATGAAATTTCAATCTGAGAAGCACCACCTAAAAACAATAGTAAAAATGAAGCATCAAACAAAATTGGCTTGGCTTGCTTTTCTCAGGATGTCTATTCAAAATAATTAAATACATGAATTTTGATTTTACCATTCAGATCAAAATCACTTGGGTTACGATGGTGTTTTTTCTTCTACAAATGTTGATATACAAGTTAGTGCAGTGCTATCAAACAAAATGTGAATACTCCTACCCTTTCTCTTATATATATATATATATATATATATATATATATATATATATATATATATATATATATATATATATATATATATATATATATATCTGGTAAAATGAAAGGACGTACAGCTAGTAGGGCATCCAGACCCTCCATTGCTGGCGGTTTTAGTTCTTCAGTATCAACTGCACAAACACAATCAAGATTTTGTACCCAAAAAATAGTCATCAATCATATCAAAAATTAAAAAAAAAAAAAACAGTGACTGGATGGCTTACCATCTTTGTTTAAGAGGTCAACATTCAATGTATGCCCCGCTTGTGCCAAAGAAATCATCTAAAAGTTTTAAAAATGTGTAAGTGACGATTGATGCACAAAAGTAGATGGCATGAAGAAATAATCACCTGCATTGCCATAACGAACTCCTGGAAACCAAGAAAGCCTTGCCTTTTAGAATCCGCAATCGCCCACACCTTAAAAAGTTTAAGGAAGAAGGTGAAATAGATCAGAAAACAGAGTACGCTCGTCGTTTGAAATGAAAAAAGCTTCGAGAATTGATGTAGAATATAGGCTATAGGGTTATATTACAAATTGACATCCTGATTACAAAAACTAATTTAGGGCGTGGGTGTAGAAGAGAGAAACCTGCTTGAGGTCTTGTCGAGATAAATTGGACATGGCGAAGAACTTTGTGGCGTCAATGCCAGTAATACGTCCATCGTCATCTAAAAGTTCAAAAATAGAATAAATACATGTGATTGGAACAAATTAAGAGGAAGAGGAAAGGGAAGAAGAAAGAAAACCTGAGTCAGCGCAAACAAACCAATCTTGATAGATTTTCTGATGTTCCTTGGAACAATGATTGATCGGAGCCGAACCAATATCCATTGTAATCGAAAATCTGAAACAAGAATTTCAGATTTCCGAAGGCTCCAAATCAATGTGTGTCTTTGTTCTTATTTTGTTTTTTCTTCAACTTCAGAACCAGAAAATCATATCAGTCACATTGAACCTGAATCTCGTTGATGTTAAAAGAAGTTGAAAGTGATGAAAATTGGTCCCCTTTTTTCCCTCTCCGTGTGAGGCGCCAAACCTCACATATTTAGGTAATTTTCATGCCAAAATTGTTCCATTCTAATTCTATGCATAAGAAACCGATATGGAAGTGGACCCCGAAAAATCTAGTCCCTCCTTTCCTTCCCTTTCAAAATTCAAAGTATTTTCTACTTCTACATACGGACGAGGCAATTGGATTTTGGTTCAAACATTTATAAATAAAGAACTTGGCCCTTCAAAGTTCAAGGAAGGCATTTTAATTGAATAAATAATGAAAACAACAAAGATAAAATAAAAATGATAGACCATAAGTACAACTTTTTACATGCACTGATCCAACTACATTTAAACTCTATATCCAGAAAAGACAACAAATCAAGATGCAAGAACGAAGGGCAATGCCAATATATGGTTAAGAGATACCAACAGTCTTTCCAAGCAACCACAACACCAATGACATCTCTATCATCACTATAGTGTGCAAAGTAGTCCTATCCAGCATAAATCCAAACACTGTTATCCCAGCTCTGTTGTTCTCAAAATAAGTCACTACAAACAACAAATCCAAAAATATGTTATCATTATCATTCAGATTTAGGTGAAGAACAGTAGTATGTTAGCTAGCTAGTCTCATCATGATTCATGAAGGTTGACTTACCTAAAGCTTGCCTTTTCTGAAATGAGATGGTACTGTAAGCATATGCAGGTATGAGTTTATCATTGTCTAGCTCATCTTCACTACCAACATCCTCATTATCGGATGATGATGATGATGCATCTCGCCTGAACACCTGGTTTCCCATAACACCCATAGCCGTAGGTGGCGTTTCCATGTCTACATCTGGTGGATCATATGACTCGATGGTTGCACATACGTGCCACTTAGTCGCCAGACATGTCACCCCAAGAGCCTTGTGTGTGATCCTCGTCGCACTTCTTAGTAGTATCATTAGCCCAGCAAGTAAGCTCACCGAAACAAGCTACACATATACATATATAGCACGTACACAAAACCACAAAAACAAGTTATAGCAAATTAAACATGAAGATCATCATCCAAAATAGATGGCATTGATCAGCACTTACAGCAAGTTCACCGGTTTTGAAGATGCTGAGATCTGCTGTGGAGCGGGTAGTATCAAGAAGCGATGCAAATTGACTGACAGTCACAAGGATGAGTGCCCAAAGTATAAAGACTCGGAATCGGTGACTGATGATGCGTAGATGCCTTCTGATCCTAAGGTGTTCCCTCAATACAGATTCCACATCAGACTCGACATGGAAGACCTGAGCAAAATCTTGGAGGCGGAGGATTTGTAGATGGCAGATGAGGCGGAAAAGGACGCACACCAGGAAAAACACCACGGTTCTGTAAAGCCAGGAACAGAGCTCCAAGGTGCACGCTACGGCGTCGCTCACGATAGCATTACCCAAGAAAGGAATAGCGGTGGCGCCTGAACTATACCACCAGATCTTATATGCAGCCTCAGCTGTGAAACATGGCGCCACAAATATGAACACTATTTTCAGCGAGCTCTGCATGCGTTTAGTTTACACACCAAGGAAAAGGATGAGAACCAAACACCAGTTTTATTAATTTTATTAATATAGTATGCTACATTTAATCATGTACCTCAGAATTAATCGACATGAACTAAAAGTGCAAACTAGAAAAGTTAAAGAGGACGTACATTGAGCTGTTCAGTATAACCCCTGCGAACGGTTTCGCTTTCATTACAAAGCTTATCGAAGAAGAGAAACCTCCGAAGTCCATAAATTCTAACGAACTGGGAGAGGCAAACAAAGGAAAGTGTCGCAATGCTGCTGAGAGACAACTGAACAAGAGTATCATAAGGCCTCGCGTGGCGATTATCGCAATCACTACAGGCGAGGTAAAAATGGGAGAGAACAGGGATGACGATGGCGAAGACGATGAAAACTAGCCAAGAGAGGCAAAACGTCCAACAGTTGGATTGATCGACGCACATCCACCGGAGCCACGACCTGAAGCTGTGTAATTCGTCGTGAGCACTGGATTTCGTCCGAGAGATATCTTTTGGTTTTGCCATAAGAACGACCCTCTGGGCGTCCATGGCCGACGGCTGGCGACTGCCGGATGGATGATATTGATTACCTACACAGGAAGGAAGCTGGTTCTTTGCTTTGATGAAGTGATTGCTTTAATGGAGTGGGACAGAGGTGTACTTATAAAGAGAATAATTTGAAGTTTAGGAGAGAATAATATATGTGTCCATGTAAGGAGTATGCAATGTTTTCATAAGAATTAATTAAATGATAAAGCATCAAAGGGCGCTGGCGACTAGCGACTGGCGAGTATGCATGCCATGTGTACATGAGAAGGCTGTCGTCCAGGCTATCAATTCATCACTTCCACATGCCATGCCATGTTACTTGCAAATATAAACATAAAACCTAATAATAACACGACACCTCCTTAATTTCCTCCTCTATTTTAAACCTCTCCCACTCCCACCGCCATCTAAAACCGTATTCCCTCTCCATTGTTGTCAATTAGCATATACATCAAATACCTAACCACAAAAAAGAAAAAGAGTTATTTACAAAGATATCATATTTATCATATTGGTCTGCATCATATTTCTCAATAACCATCAAAATCTCACTTATTCATAAATGACCACAATCCCCATGAAACACGGTTCGCTAACTCACCAATACACGTTTACTGCAAGTAAATTTCCGAAGTTTCGCGACTCGAATTTACTCTCCTCACATATATGTCCAATTGTTACCTACAAGGCACGCGCAATCTATCACTAATGTTTCATTTTCACATCGTTCATAAAAGATATCTTTTAGCAAAGATAAATGAGACAATCTAGATGAAGACGGTGATATATAGCATATATTATGAATAGATCCAACTAAGTTAATAAATGATCTTTGGTTTTGTATTGTATCGTTGAATCACTAATAACATAGCTTGTTTTTATTTGTTTTAATATAGTTTTCGAGAAGGCAACCAAACAACTTAAAAATACAATATCTTGAGGCCGATCCATGGTAATTTAGTCAATAGTCTGATACAAATCGTTGTTAATGCATGAGAATGCAAATAATCAACCTACGATGATCAATGTAACTGTATGCGACATGCGAACTAATGTCTATGGAGAATATTTAATGGTCACGCATAAGGTTCTAAATAACGTTAGACGTGACTTGACGGCAATGTCAAGCTTCAAGCTTATACGAGTCGTGGCGAACCACATTGTTTGTAAGCGCCATGGTGAAGTCATAACGAGCTTTTTAGAACCTTGGCCATGCATTTACATTTTCAGACAAGATTAAGAAACACTCGGATTACATATGTAGAATAAACCATTATGTCTTCAATGTTTTAATTTGTAAAAGTTTGTTCTCTAAGGCTTGAGGGAGTGGTGCATGGCATGTCATAGTGCCACATCAGCTTTTTGGTATCTACCTCACTATCACGTCACTTTTGTCACACAACATGCATGACATGCCATTTTCAAGGGGTTGGTCAAAGTCGAAAAAAACTATAAAAAAAACAAATGTCATTTACACTCACACTCTCTCCTCTCACCTCGGCATACAATGTATCGGGTGTTTTGCTATATGGGTGTACACCTTAATTGTTAAGGAGTGGGGGTAAATGAGGAATTTTTGGAATTCTCATCCTTGCTCATAGGATCAGTGGTTGGAATGGCATGTCAGGGAGTCACGGGTTAGTTAAAGGCTTTTGGTGCATCTTATGGATTTGGGTCTAGTGGGAAATTTGCAATGGATGTGTTTGGGTTCTTTTCAGATAAGGTATTGGATTCATCGTTTTGAGCTGAGTAGTGATGGTTGTCCTTTATCAATTAGCGTCATCAGGATCAAGGATTCGTTCGTCGTCAGTAGAAGGGTCCTGTTTTGAAAGGGTTCGATTAACGGAAGGCCATCATATGGCAGGGTCGACTTTTATCCGGGATTTGGTAGGTGGTCGGAGGTATATCTTTACGGGTATCTATAAATTTGTTCAGGCCGGATAGGTTGTTCCGTTCGGGTTGTGAAGTTGAGTCTGTGTGGGAGCAATTTTGATTGGTTCTGTCTGTCTTGGAGTCCGACATTATTCATGGTTTTCAATTCCAGGTATATCGGTTGGATACTCGTTGGCTTAAGGAAAAGTTGAGGTTTATTCTTCGTTAGGGCTTGTGATATCCTCTATTTTGGGTTCGACATCAGTAGGGTGGGTGGTCATTTGAGCGAGGTGATTTCCCCAGTCATTTTGGGATCCAGGGAGCTCAATCAGGATCGTTTAAGTCAATGAAGGAGATAGTGAGGAATGATTTCGAGTACGAAATCTAATTTAAGTGGGGGAGAGTTGTACCACCAGGAATTTGAGGAGCAGCTTTGGGTATAAATCACCTTTTGGGGATTGGACATGGCGTGTTGGAGGCACCAACACGACGTGTCGAGATAAGAAAAGACGCGGGTATCATTAAGAGTAACACGTCGTGTTGCCTCCTAGAACACGGCATGTTGGTCGCTGGAAATGAAACCCTAATCTTCCGGGTTTTTTTCCCCTATTTAAAAGAATAATGAGGCTAGGGTTTGTTCACCCTCAGCCCCCATCAGCCCTGAAGCCCTGAAAGAAACCCTAATCATATTTCCCTCTCATTTGTGAGCTAGTGTGGTGTTTTAGAGCCAAAGAAGGAAGAAGTTAGATGAAGGAAGCAAGATCCAGCAAGCAAGTCCCTCATCTTTTAGCTTGGCATCCTTCTAGACCTTTGTAAGTGTCCAAGATCTGATTTTTATCATTCCATATTGCTAGATCTTGATTTTTGTCCTCATAGCTTCTTGTTCTTGAATGTTAGGATGGTTAGATCTCATAAAGTTTGCAACTTTATAAATCTCCAGGTCAAGGTGACCTTGTAGAGTGTTGGATCTGGCTTATGGTTGAGTTTTGATGCCATGCATAGAGATTAGTTCATAATCCTCATTGTTGACCTAATATGGGTTCAAGACATGCATGTCTATAAAGCACCGACCTTTGGGATGGTTTTAGTGCTAGAACCTATTCTGGAAAGTATTGGGCATCAACTTTAAGGATTCAATGCTTATTGGTTAAGTCCTTGCATCTTCAAGCCTTATAGATGGGTTTTAGACTCTTTGGAGTAGTCCCAGAGGATAAAGTTGGAAACTTTATCCTTCTTCATATCATTTTGGTCCAGATCTGAGCTTTGGAGCTCTGGGAATTGAAGGAATCAGCTTAATGGATTAAGTTGTTGGAACTCTGGTAAACACTGCGTGTTTACAAGTCAACACGACGTGTTGGTTGGGGTTTCCCCGACTGTTTGGATGCGGGAAGAACACAACGTGTTTGCAAGTCAACACGGCGTGTTGGAGTCAACATGGACTGTTGACTTTGACTTTTGACTTTGACCAAGTTGACCTAAAGGGTATTTTGGGTATTTTGGTATTTCGGGATTTTGATGGTTATTGGTCACTTAGATGGATAGGTATAGGTTGGAGCTGAGATTCGGATTTAGGACCTTATCAGCTATGGATCAGATCGAGAGGTGAGTTTTCCTCACTTCACTTTCGGGTCGAAGGCACCCAGGCCGGCCCATTGGTTTGATAACCTGATATTCGTTTGTAACAAAGTAAATTCGCAAAACAATTTTTCATTTCCAACCATAATAAATTTCGTAAAATAATTTCAAAACTCATTGTATCAAATATTATCTCAGAAAAACATATCCCAGAATCTCAAACACATAAATCTTCATCAGTGTGTACAGATCATGCCGGCGCCTTCCCGCGATCCTCGCTGGTACCTGAAACACATATCACGCAACACGGTAAGCATAAATGCTTAGTGAGTTCCCAAAATACCACATATGCACATACGCCACTCAAGGCTATAACTCTACAAGACCTTCCGGTCAATGTGTCTCAGGGGACTTCCGTCCCATAATCCTGGTAGACCTTCCGGTCCATATCATCTTGACCTTCCGGCCCATACACTGTTGACCTTCCGGTCCATATCATACTACTCATAACATAACATAACACATACATATCATATAACAGCATACATCACATACTCATCATAGCACATAAGACCTTCCGGTCACACATAATTACCACTCTAGGTAAAGTATAGTGAGAAGACTCACCTCGTATGATGTCGAATAACCTCTCGTGCTCGATAACCCGACCTAGCCTCCTCCTATCAAAATGATAACATCTCTAATCAATACTTTCTCTTGTCCTCATCTCTAAAGAATGGGTAGAAGACCATTCTACCCTTCCCTGACCACTCTTGAATCAGCTTGACCAAAACCTTATGGTCAACTGAAGTCAACTCTAGTCAACGGTCAAACTTTGACCAGACTCGTCGAGTGCACTCGGGTGACTCGGCGAGTCCATGCGTTTTCTCAGAATCCTCCTAAGGCCTCACTCGACTCGTCGAGTTAGCCTTTCACTTGACGGGTTACCACTGGTCACAAATAGCGGGGCAACCCCACTCGACTCGTCGAGTCCTCTTATGGACTCGGCGAGTTTCCTCCATAGCAACACTCAAACGATCTTCTGAGGTCAGATCTGCTTCTCTAACTTATAGATCTGACCTCCTAACACCCAATAATCACGTAAAGGTCCAATCTTTAAGCTCATGCAACACTCATATATCCTTATTTGATGAAATAGCTCCTAAAATGGCAACCAAGGTCCACAACTCCAAAGGGACTGCATAAAGCTGGAAGGTTGGGACCCTCTGGACCTCTTAAGGTCCAGATCTAATGCTTATTCCACATTGGGACTTCATATACACCATATTCCATTGAAGAAAAGGGTCAAGAAACCCTAGATTCATGCAATCTACACCATACATAAAGAAAGGGCTGATTTGTTACCTCAAAGTGAAGCTCCTTGCTCCAAAGTCTCAGATTGACAACCTCATTTGGTCCTCCTTGCTGAATCCCTTCTCTTCCTTTGCAAAATCACACCAATAAAGCTCAAGATGGCCCTTCTCTCACTCTCTATGCTCTCTGGTTCGTAGGGATCTCTCAAGGGTGAAGGTGGCCGCCAATGAAGGCCATAAGGACCCTTAAATAGGGCACAGGCCCAAAGATTTAGGGTTTCTGTCCACAGCGCGGACTCGTCGAGTCGACTCTCCGACTCGTCGAGTCCATTAATTAAATCCAGTCAGCATTCGCGATCCTACTCGACGAGTCTGGGCGTCGGCTCGTCGAGTCCCTCTTCTTAACTCAAAATAAATAATTAAAATACTATACCTGGATTTCCGGATGTTACAATTCTCCCCCACTTGAATCAGACTTCGCCCCCGAAGTCTCGCTCTGCAAACAATTCTGGATGTTGCTCCTGCATTTCCAACTCCGGCTCCCAAGTCAGCTCGGACCCTCTCCGATGTTGCCACTGGACCTGAACCAGGGGCACCTCCTTGTTCCTTAGAACCTTGATCTTTCGATCCAGGATCGCGATCGGTCTCTCAACATAATTCAGGCTCGCATCCACCTGGATATCCTCTAGCGGTACTACTGTCGTCTCATCGGCTATACACTTCCTCAACTGAGACATGTGGAAGGTATCATGTATCTGGCTCAACTCCGCAGGTAGCTCCAAACGCATGCTACCTTGCCCACCCTTGCGGTCACCCTAAAAGGACCAATGTACCGGGGCCCCAGCTTGCCCCTCTTGCTGGATCGGATCACTCCTTTCCAAGGGGATACCTTCAGGAGTACGAAGTCTCCAACCTGGAACTCGAGCTCGGATCGTCGCCTATCCGCATAACTCTTCTGGCGACTATGGGTTGTCAGCAACCTCTGTTTGACCTGATGTATCTGCTCAGTCGTCTGAAGCACTATCTCAGTGCTACCCATCACTCGCTGTCATACCTCTCCCCAGCAGATGGGAGTCCGACACCTCCTCCCATATAAAATCTCAAAGGGAGGCATACCAATACTCGCAT
The DNA here is from genome assembly GCF_052849685.1 of Lactuca virosa. Taxonomy (NCBI): domain Eukaryota; kingdom Viridiplantae; phylum Streptophyta; class Magnoliopsida; order Asterales; family Asteraceae; genus Lactuca; species Lactuca virosa. Next base: position 288,973,221 of record NC_136432.1, on the reverse strand, counting down.
GGTGGCTGTTGTTATAGGAAAACACAGCCAAAGGTAGTTATGTATCCCAACTTCCACCGAAGTCCATAACACATGCTCGGAGCATGTCCTCGAGCGTTTGAAACGTCCGCTCACTTTGCCCATCCGTCTGCGGGTGGTATGCGGTACTGAAGTGCAATCTCGTACCCAACTCCTCATGAAACTTCTTCCGGAACCTGGAAGTGAAACGTACATCTCGGTCCGACACAATCGAGATCGGCACCCCATGTCGTGACACCACCTCCCTCACATATAACTCTGTCAGCCTCTCAGCAGAAGAGCTCTCACTGATAGCAAGGAAGTGGGCACTCTTCGTCAGCCGATCCACAATCACCCAAATTGCATCAACACCCCTCGCGGTCCTCAGCAATTTGGTGATGAAATCCATAGAAATTTGTTCCCACTTCCACTGGGGAACCTCTAATGGCTGTAACTTGCCATGCGGACGCTGGTGCTCAGCCTTAACCCGGCGACAGGTCAAGCACCTCTCTACAACCCACGCAACATCCCTCTTCATACAGGGCCACCAATAATCTCTCTTTAGGTCCAAATACATCTTAGTGGCCCCGGGATGGATCGAGAACCTCGACCTGTGCGCCTCCTCCATCAATATGTTACGTGCCCCGCCCATAAATGGCACCCAAATCCAACCATGAAAGGTCATAAGCCCTCGGATATCGGTAACAAACTCGGATACCTGTCCAATCACCCGCTCTCTCTTGCGGTTCTCCGGTCTCACCGCCTCTGCTTGGGCCTCTCGGATGGTATCCAATACCGGAGTCATCACTGTCATCCTCATGCATATATCTCGAATGGGGGCACTCTCCGCCCTGCGGCTCAGAGCATCGGCTACCACGTTAGCCTTGCCCGGGTGGTACAGGATCTCACAATCATAATCCTTTACCACATCCAACCATCTCCTCTGGCGCATGTTCAGGTTGGGCTGATCCATCAGATACTTCAAACTCTTGTGGTCTGTGTATATGGTACACCGAACCCCATACAAATAATGGCGTCATATCTTGAGGGCGAACACCACTGCCCCCAACTCCAAATCGTGGGTGGGATGCCTCGACTCATGAGGCTTCAGCTGCCTCGATGCGTATGCTATCACATGCCCTCTCTGCATAAGCACCGCACCCAACCCTGATATCGACGTCTCACAATACACAACAAAATCCTCCATTCCCTCTGGAAGGGCTAACATCGGGGCTTCGCACAGCCTCTGGCGAAGAGTCTCAAACGAGGTCTGCTGCTCTGGACCCCATGTAAAAGCAACGCCCTTTCAGGTCAATCTGGTGAGGGGAACGGCAATCTTGGAGAAATCCTTGATAAATCTCCGGTAGTAGCCAGCCAACCCCAAAAAACTCTTGATCTCGGTGGGGGATCTCGGCACCTCCCAACTCATAACAGCCTCAATCTTGGCCGGATCGACCGCTATCCCATTCTGATTGACGAGATGCCCTAAGAACTGGACCTCTCGTAACCAGAATTCACACTTGGAGAATTTGGCATAAAGCCTCTCCGATGCTCCTCAGATGCTCCTCATGCTGCTCTCTGAATCTCGAATACACTAGAATATCGTCGATGAATACAATCATCGATCGATCCAACATCGGCCTGTATACTCGGTTCATGAGATCCATGAACGCTGTCGGTGCATTGGTGAGCCCAAAAGGCATCACCACGAACTCGTAATGCCCATAACGAGTCCTAAACGCCGTCTTCTGGATATCCTCATCATGCACTCTCATATGATGATATCCAGACCTCAAGTCTATCTTGGAGAACCAAGACGCTCCTTGCAACTGATCGAACAAATCGTCGATCCTCGGTAATGGGTAACGGTTCTTGACCGTCAGTTTGTTCAACTCCCGGTAATCAATGCACATCCGGTGTGAACCATCCTTTTTCTTGACAAAAAGGATCGGCGCTCCCCAAGGCGAGCTACTCGGTCGTATAAACCCCTTCCCCAGCAGCTCCTGAAGCTGCTGTTGGATTAGTGCCTAAGCCCATAACTATTATTGGTATGTACTTGACCCGATTTGGCATGGTCCATTTGGGTTGCACTTCACCGGAACAATTTATATGGATAGTCTTTTGAGAATAGTATGTTTATGATTTATATTAATATATTATAAGTTCTAATATATTAATATGGAATCATATTATTTAATTAGTATTGATCAAGAATTAATTTAGAATTAATTTAGTGATCAAAAGGAACTAATTAAATATGGACTCTTATATATAGTATGAGCCAAGTTCATTTAGGTTGGGCTAAGCTTGCATGGATAGTCCATGGAGTTTTTAACCCATGGATCCTATGGAAATGAAAGGTCATGGGTATTAGGGTTTACATGGATAACACCCTAATCCTCCATACTATATAAAGATGTCTTTGGCACATGAAATGGCAGTAGTGTGTGAGGATACAAGAATGGGTCATTTCTAGTGTGCTTACTATTCTCTCAAGTTTTTCCAAGGTGTTCTTGGTGATTTGTGATTCCACTTGAGCCTTCCACACTATTGGGGCTAAGCTCTTAAAGATCAAGACTTCAAGCTTCATCAAAAAGGTATGTCTTATAACTTGTTCATGTTACCCAAGTATCAAAGATTGTATGCTAGTTAGGGTAATACCTTGGAAAGTGCAAGTTTGCATGTATAACAGAGAAAACATAGATCCAAGGTATTTAGGGTTGCATGTACACCATAGGAGTGTTAGAATGCTCAAAACCCAACAGTGGTATCAGAGCCATGGGTTGTTTTCTGTTATATTGATGCAAATGTTTGATTTTCAAAGTTGAAAAAAAAAAAACATGAAGCTTGTCAAATTTTAAGATAATTACTTGTTTTTGTGAAAAACTAATTATTTGTAAAATTTGAATCATTTGCTATATAAGTTGAATTATGTCAAATTTAGTAAAAGATAAAATGATATGATTATTTTATTAGTTTTAAAAGTTTGATCTAAAGAGTTTTTTTTTTAAACCTCCATAAGTTATGGATATGAAAGTTTTTTTTTTATAAAAAAAATTGATTCAAAGTTTTTTATGGAGTTACAAAATTTGGTGTTAATGTTTTAAAGAATTCCATAACTTGTTCTTAAGTTATGGAACATGAAAAGTTTCATCATAAAGCAAGCATTTAACTCCATAAGTTATGGAATCCAAAAGTTTTCAAGAGTTACAAAAATTGCCCTCAAGTTTTGGAACTTGAAAAAAGTTTTTATGAAAAAAAATTGAATTCTAAAACTCTTGGGTTCATAACTTAAACAATTAATTAAATGGTTTTAATTTTGAATTTAATAATTGGAATTATGATATTTTGTTGAATAGTTCAAATTAACTCTTATGGACTTTATTAATAATTAATTAAAGCATTTAATTAAAAGAGTATTATTAAATCCATAAATATGTGGTTTGAGTTTAATTAAATTAAAAGTCTAGTTTAATTACTAGATTAAACCACCAAGTATTTTAAAAGTCTAAAATACACCCTTATACTATTATAATATTAAAAGTTTAATATATTATATGTATAAGCAAAAAGTCGGTCTTACCGTTAGTAGGCTTCATTCACGAAGCCGGTCTATAAGGGAGGTAAAAGGTTACTGCCTATAAAATGGCAGCTTAATGGGTGTCCACTCTCACCCACCGCTTCCTTGACTGGTGGAGGGTCGTTAGCCGAACGGGTAGGACAAGGACTATAACTCTCCCTTCATTAAAAGTATTAATGATAAATACTAAGTAACTAAACCTTTTATAAATTCTCAATCTTAGTTACTTAGGAATATGTGAATTTGGTGCTAACCCATGAAATTACACTTTGCACTTTGCTTAAGTCGTTAGTGGAGCGCGTGTGGTTAACCGGCACACTAATATGGATTTAACAAGGTAGGCAAAGGGTAACTTAATGTTTATCATAGTATCGGTGGAGCGCGTGTGGTTAACCGGCACATCGATTGAGTGGTAAATATTAAGGGTACCAAGTATATTTGCATGGTTATTCACACCTTGTTTTGTGATCCTCGGCATCTCAGTCACAAAATTTGAGAGGGCACAATCGAGATTGAAACATGTCATTGAAAAGTTCAATGAATCTCAAAAGATCTAGGAGTTTCAACTCCAATTAAAACCTAATAAATTATTTCGTTTTTCATGGTGGAAATTGGTGAATCGTCATTCACCTACCTTCAAATATTTTATAGCTTGGATTACGGCATCCCTCTTCCAAGTTATAAAATATTGTGTTGGGTCCTAGCCTTAATATTTCATATTGGGTGTTATATTAAGGACTTTAAATCAACTATCTTGAATATCTCCCAAAAGGTGTCTGGTTCAGACAATTATGATATTCCCAAATCTCTTGGAACAAGCCTTCCTAATGAAGATGATGTTCTGTGGTTGGATAATGGAAATCATACTTCTCTTCCTCCACCTCCTCCAATTATTCTCCCAAACCCACAAGTTCTTGAATAGTTCAAAGTCACTCAAGCCCTATTGGCTAGCAAGGTCTATGTGTGCTCACATATTGACAAGTTGGGAGAGTTGGGTGTCAAAGTCTTGAGAAAGTTGGTTGTTCAATCACTTTCTATGTCACATAGTGAGTTCTTTGGGACTACTATGTAACAGACTATGACATGACCCTCAATGATCTTACCTGTTTGCTCGATGCTGCTGAATCAGCAATGATTTGGAGCACTGGTAAAGCAAATTTGATTGGAAGATCGACTTCCCAAACTTCCATGGACATTGACAATGGTAACATTGGAAATCCAGAAAAGCTTTCTCTTCCCAATGGAAAGGGATCGGCCATAGTCAACTCGGTTGACCAAATGGTAAAGAGAAAGGCTAAGTCTGAGATTGTCCCGTTTCCAAAGGGTCCATATATTTCGATTGCCAAAGGAAGGGGCATTGGTTGCGAAGCTGCCCTGGCTACCTGAAAGATCTGAGAGAATGAAGAATCAAAAAGTTTGACTCTGCTTCAGGTAAGTCCACTATCTAACTCTATTAAGTTCCTAATTGTTGATTCTTAATACAAAATGTGACTCGGTTACATTTTGATGTTTGGCAGGATCAAGCAAAGGGAAGGAAACTTAAAGAAAGAGTATGCTGAATCTGATCGCGAACATGGATTGCAATCGCATGGTTCGAAGATCGGATTCTTGAGCTACTACTTAGGGGTTATGATAGATTGCTAGGAAATATGTAATAGCATAGTTTTCATTTAAAGTTGCATTGTAAGGAAAAAGTGTTTTCCGCATTTTATAGATAAATAAAATTTTGTTTTATTTTATTATATCTCCTTGCAATGGCATTTATGAAAAATTGATGTTTGTATGTTTCTAGCAATATTAGAAATATGAATTTGATTCTTTCTTTTGTGGTAGTGTCTAAATTTACCAAATAAGGAAAGATTCTCATCACCCAAGTTTTCAATTGGACCGAAACTTGGAATCATGCAAGTTGTATGATGAATGAGAATTTTCATCTTTGGAAAATTAAGACTAATTCCTTGTTCACATGTATATGTGAGTCAAGTGAAGGACTAATGGATCGAGTACACATTCTTGTGCACTGGTCAAGTCCAACACAAAGATCGATAAGACTATTCGTCATGATTTACTAAAGTTTAGTAAATATGGTTATACTTACAAGTTTAAGTATAATTCTGAAACATTGGAAAAGTTTCGATGTATGGCAAAACGAATGAGAAGAATCAAATTAGGTAGAAAGATAAAAGTTTCTCAAATCTGAAAAGATGGGAGAGTACTTTAGTATCATGTTTTATGATCATCTTAATGATTGTGAGACCATATCACAATTCATCCTCTAAGGATATCTTAGTGCATTCTTATGGCTAAGAAGAGGGGTCATGAATTGTTGAAATGGTTAAATCAAGAAGATGAGTCATACTTCGTTCCAAAACAATTCTTAGAGTCATACTCCAAGATTGTAACTTGAGTGACATATCTTAAAGAAAGGTTTATAACACTTGTCAAATGTAAGAGTAAAATGTGTCCTACTCTTGTACATTTGAAATTGGTAAGTTGTGATGTTTTGGATAAAACAAAGACCAACTAAGGCCAATTGTGTGAAGTGTTTGTCTTGATAAAGAATCTGCACTATCTCTTGAATATTTGGCAAGAGAGTCTTATATGTCAAGAGGACAGTGGGAGTCTAAAAGATCCTGAAAGAGTCTAATCAAGAATAAAAAACCTGTAGTTTATCACTAGCACACGACGTGAGGTTTATAACCTATCGTGTTGACATATTTCTATTTCTGTGCTCATTCCAGTTAAAGTTGACGTTGCATATGAGTTCTGAGAGTTCTCAATTGGTTGCATAAAAACTTGGAAGCAATGGCAGGCCCTTGTGCTACCAGGTGGCAAGAAGTTAAGACTGCACAAGTTCAATCCATATGAGTTTGGATTTGTCACTAACCTTGTCTTGTGATTATGGTTTTGACAAATTCACTTGGATAGGAACACATACACCATAAAATCGAAGTGTCATAAGGTTTCTCTCCGATTCATGAAAATGATGGTGAGGAAACGCTTTCACTAAGTGGTTTTAAGTAGATAGCAATTGTGATATTTGCATTCTCAAAGTCGTTAGTGGAGCGTGTGTGGTTAACCGACACACTAACTTGGACTTGTGAGGAATGGCAAAAGTCTAAACAATTGAGACTATGATGACGACATCCCTTTTCATAGTTCTGAAATTGTTTACACACACATGTGTGGTATCTAAGGAAAGGTGTGTGATTTTGATAAAGTCTTATCAAAGCATCTCGTATCAGAATTCTGAACTTTGGTAAGAAAGTCAATAAAGTATTGAGTTCTAGAAGTCCAGCTGATTTCTGAGTACATGTCACAGCTAGTGGGAGCATAAGTGTTATGCTAATAATCATCATGTTAGTAGGAGCATGATAATTATGATAAGTATTGCAAGTTAGCAATGTTAATTATAGAAAAACAACAGTTCAATGGGGAAAAGTTGTTTTTGCTATAATTAAGGGAGAGGAAATAATATTTCATTTCAATTCTAAAAGCTTAGATTGAGGTTTTAATCATCTTTAGTCAAGGATATATATATATATATATATATATATATATATATATTATGCTGGAATGGCTCAACATAAGGAAATTCTATATATGGGTCCATTATTTGCGTTCTAAAATTTGATTATGATTACGGCATCCCTTTTCATAATCTGAATTATGAGAACTTAGCAAATAGAAATAGAAATATTATAGCAGAAAGACTGGTCTAGTATCATGTCTTTATGTGAGACATCATGAATCGTGTCCCATATGCTTCGGATATAGGATCGATTGCATGTGCTATAATATTCATCCTTTCTAAATTTTCCAAATGCTCAGGGCATTAAGAGGGGAAAAGTGTAGAATTGGATATGACTAAAATGTTTAAGCAATTGTCGAGGACAATCTAAGGTTTACCAAAGATTGGTTGCTCATGGACAGTTGGAAGTATGGTGTAAATTTTTGGAGAGGACCATTTTAACATATTCTGAAAAGAGGCAACTCTTGTTCAGAAGTGATAGTCAAAATGAGAATATGGAAATATTCCCATAGGTGGAAGTTATTCATTAAATATGTGTAAGATTAGGAAACTTAATGCAAGAAGGATGTTCAAATCAATGTACTTTGAATTTGAGACTTCGTTTCCATGGAATGATCTCCATTGGAATCCTCTGTAATGTCTGTTGATAAGTCTTTGTGACTTTGTGCATAATCATTACAAGAGGATCAATGCATATAAGTTTAGAATCTAACAGATTTAGGTAATTGGCAGGAATTTGGAATTCTTGCATTTGCGGTAAGGATTTGGGATTGTGAAATGAGAATCATTGGAATTATGTTCAATCGATCTATTTCACAGAGTAAAGATCATAGACAAACTTAGTGTGCATACTTGGTGTATGGCATAACTAATGTTTAGACAAACATCGTGTGCATACTTGGTGTATGGCATGACTAGTGTTTAGAAAACATAGTGTACATGCTTGGAGCATGGGACAACTATTGTTTTTAATTCAAGTATAAAGTTGATAGTTTGAAATAGTATGTAATGAATAATGTGTGATCAATATGGTGATAAATAAAATGTGTTCTATTTATATTCATAAGTTCTGAGACCATATTGGATTCGATTATTCTTGTGTTTCACTTTGCATGTTTTGACTTCTAGAATAACTAGGTCGTTCTTCCCGAATGACAAAGTTATTCAAACCATCCACAGTAGGTCATATGTTGGAAGTAGATATGAATCAAGACTGTCATGAAGCTGGTTTGTAGATGTCCAAGGTAGTGGACATAGCAAGAGTTGCTGCAACATTCATGAGTGCTCATAAGTTCTGAGTATTGGATTAAACCCACGCTCATTTGACTCACTTCATGGATTTTATCACGAGTGATCATGAGACGATAATATCTTATATTCTTCAAACCTAGAGATATGAGTTGTTGCCTATGAGTTGGTTATGCATTGATTGTACGTAAACGCATTGGTAACTCGATGTTATAAAATGTGCCTTTGTGTATGATTCAACAAGTAGTAGAACAAGCATATGAGTTGAAGTTTATCCATTCCTTTTACCCTTGAAGGGATAAAAGCGATATCTGTGGGCCCCTCGATGATTTAGTGATGACACCCCGAAGTGTTTGGCCAAGCCTGGACTGATTTGATTTGTTCAATTAGTCGGTCGTCATAAATCGGAAATCGGGAAACAACAAATGGACAGAGAGAATGATTATAATCCATGTCTCAGTCCATATGATATCCAGAATGGAGGATTATATGATCCCTTATCTAATGGACAAGTCATTGACTAAGGTCAGAGTTCGACAGCGGCTTTAAGAGCTACGATTGCTAGTCAGGTTTTGAAGTCATACGCAATAATAGTTTTAGACTTATCCAAGTGGGAGACTGTTGGATTAGTGTCTAAGCCCATAACTATTATTGGTATGTACTTGACCCGATTTGGCATGGTCCATTTGGGTTGCACTTCACGTGAACAATTTATATGGATAGTCTTTTGAGAATAGTATGTTTATGATTTATATTAATATATTATAAGTTCTAATATATTAATATGGAATCATATTATTTAATTAGTATTGATCAAGAATTAATTTAGAATTAATTTAGTGATCAAAAGGAACTAATTAAATATGGACTCTTATATATAGTATGAGCCAAGTTCATTTAGGTTGGGCTAAGCTTGCATGGATAGTCCATGGAGTTTTTAACCCATGGATCCTATGGAAATGAAAGGTCATGGGTATTAGGGTTTACATGGATGAAACCCTAATCCTCCATACTATATAAAGAGGTCTTTGGCACATGAAATGACACTAGTGTGTGAGGATACAAGAATGGGTCATTTCTAGTGTGCTTACTATTCTCTCAAGTTTTTCCAAGCTGTTCTTGGTGATTTGTGATTCCACTTGAGGCTTCCACACTATTGGGGCTAAGCTCTTAAAGATCAAGACTTCAAGCATCATCAAAAAGGTATGTCTTATAACTTGTTCATGTTACCCAAGTATCAAAGATTGTATGCTAGTTAGGGTAATACCTTGGAAAGTGCAAGTTTGCATGTATAATAGAGAAAACATAGATCCAAGGTATTTAGGGTTGCATGTACACCATAGGAGTGTTAGAATGCTCAAAACCCAACAGCTGCGAGGACAACTCCTGCATCGCTGGCGGCGCAAGGTGTCACACCCCCAAACCGGAACGGCGGAAACGTTCGGGGGCGGTTGATGTCATGCGTAGTATCACAACAGTTGTATCATAGTAAGCGTAGTAAACACAACCATTACATTATAAGAAGAATATTTACATTATTTGAAAACATGATTTATACATATCAGTATATATAGTAAAAGTAAAAGACGTGACACCAAAACGCTCCATCTTCTCCAAAAGTTGGCAGGAGTACCTGCCTATTGTTGCCCTGAGAATACAAGCAGTTTAAAAATATCAGCATAAAGCTGGTGAGTTCATAAGCGTATAATTCTGGTGAAGGAAACGTTTTCTTTGATCCTTTGAAAAGTGTTCCCCAAGAAAATCCTATATTTTCTTATGAAAGATGTTTGATTATCCATTAGTTATATGATAAACAGCCTGTTTATGTAAGGTTGGGTTATCCTAGGAAAATCCTATATTTTCCTTAAAAGTTGATAGTTGGTTATCGATTCTGATACGAGGTGTACAAATATCTACCATACTTGTATCGCCAGATGTAGTTTTCTTGAAAACCCCTGCTTATTCTCTGTGAGATGTATTAGCCTTATTACATAAATAAAACTAATTAAGAAGTAGTGAACTAGAACCTAAGGGCATTACTAATGCCCTCTAGTAATCAAATCGGTTATTACTTTGAGGTTAGTTCACTTGTTTCATTATTACAAAAGTAAATCTCTATTATCTGTTGGGTTTTGAGCATTCTAACACTCCTATGGTGTACATGCAACCCTATAAACCTTGGATCTATGTTTTCTCTATTATACATGCAAATATTAACTATTCCAAGGTTTCATACTAACTAGCATATTATGAAGCACCTATACTACAAAGTTCTAGTTAGATGACATACCTTTTGATGTAGCTTGATGTCTTCAAGCTTTAAGAGCTTAGCCCCAATAGTGTGGAAGCCTCAAATTGAATCACAAATCACCAAAACACCTTGGAAGAACTTGAGAGAATATGTATGCACACTAAAATCGGCCCACTCTTATTTTCACACACTTGTTCCAATTTTGTGAGCCAAGGACCCCTTTATATATTATGGAGGATTAGGGTTACATCCATGTAAACCCTAATACCCATGACCTTTCATTTACATAGGATCCATGGGTTAAAAGCTCCATGGACCATCCATGAAAGCTTAGCCCAACCTAAATAAACTTGGCCCATTCCATATATATAAGAGTCCATATTTAATTAGTTCTTTTTGATCACTTAATTAATTCTAAATTAATTCTTGATCAATACTAATTAAATAATATGATTCCATATTAATATATTAGAACTTATAATATATTAATATAAATCATAAATATACTATTCTCAAAAGACTATCCATATAAATTGTGCCGGTGAAGTGCAACCCAAATGGACCATGCCGGGTCGGGTCAAGTACATACCAAATATAGTTATGGACTTAGACATTAATCCAACATTATCTAGGTTGCGAGTTTTATAACCATACATTAAACTAGATATGGCACGTAACGGGGCCAGTATCCTTTTATGCCTTTGTCATCCCAGGCATGGCTGCCTAACTGTAGCTAGCAGTTTAGGTGCGGGATAGTCAGTCCCGTATAGATCTATACACAACAGTCACGCTCTCCTTACAAGAGATTCTGGTTACAAGGGTTAGTCCTACACTCACGAATCCGGTGGAGTGTTACAAAGGACGTGTCTCCAATCCTAAAATAACAAATTTACAAGTAATAATATCGAAAATCCTGATTATGTTTTGTATAAATCCTTTATAAAATATCACATTTTATGATAAGATTTACAAGTTCCTTGTTTAGTTTTGAAAACTGTTTCTACAAGTTGATTTCTTAATCGTTTGGTAAACCGGTTTTCTGAGTTAAAAGCATGTTGAACATATAATCATTTTATGAAAAATGAGATAACTTGAGCACAAGTTTCCTTGTACTTTTGCTTGTATTCCCCCCCTGAAAACATGAAATAAATCGGAAAAAGCATAGGGGTATGAACTCACCTGTAGTGAGTGATACGAATGTAAGATCGTTAATGGATGCTAAGTGTCAAGTGAAGTCTTGAGCACACGTACGGATCCTATTTAGCATATAATGACATATATATGTATACAATTAGTGTATATTCAACTAATTAAGAAGGATAACACCCTTATAGTCTAGGAAACACTTATCTGGAAGTGTTACAATCACAAATGATTGCATAAAAGGAATGTATGGTCACCAAATGGAGCTTTCGGTCCAAGTGGTATGTTCCTAGGAGTTTTCGGTCCAAATGGTATTTTCGGCCCATATGGTTTTCGGTTTAATGACCTTTCGGTCATGGAGTTCTCGGTCTAAGGAGATTCAACCGAAAACTCATCAAATCTTGTAAAAATGATGTTTTCAAGGGTTATGCTCAATGGGATCAGTTTCTAGGGTTCATGCTTAGTCTTAGGAAGGTTTAAGGCTATAAGAACCCCTTAATGAGGGTTTTCGGTCTAAGGAGATGCACTTGACCGAAAACACTTATTGTTCTTGGATAAATGATGATTTCAAGGCCTTAAACAAGAGTTTCAACTAGATAATAAGTATAGGAAAGTAATACTTACGATTTAGAGGCTAATGGAGTTGATTTTGGACCAAAACACTAGTGTGTGTTCTTGGTGTTCTTGAAGATTAAACCCAAAAGATGAAGTAAATGGATGAAATCGAAGGGTGATGCTAGTTAAGAAGATCTATCAACAATTCAAGGTGAAAGAAACACTTACATTTTTGAGGATTTGCAAGAAGATCTTATGATACTTGAGAGAGTTTTCGAGTTCTAGACTTGTAAAGGGAAAGAATGATCAAAATGATCATGAAATATATATGTATAAGGGAGTTTTCGGTCACCTTGACCGAAAACCCAAAGATCTTGACCGAAAACTCCTTTTTGAGGAGGTTTTCGGTTTGCTTCATGACTAGAACTTCAACCAATTCATCCTAACACTGATTTCTTTGATGCACTAAGTTTAGAATATTCCGTTAGTCCAAAAATAATACTGACGTGAACAGAAATAAATCCAAATTGATTTATTTAAACGCAAAGTCTTTCCCAAACTATCAAATTTGACGGAATTAAATAAAAACCCGAATTTGATTAACGGAAATTGAGTAAGGATAACGGAAAAAAAAAGTTTCGGGTTGTCACATCATCCCCCCGTTAGAGGGAATTTCGTCCCGAAATTCGAACATAGAATACAAATCATGGATTAGAAAAGAGATGCGGATATTTCTATTTCATCTGATCTTCGCGTTCGCAAGTGAATTCAGGTCCCCGCTTGGCATTCCAGTGAACCTTCACTATCGGGATGCGACTTTGTTTCGTTCGTTTGATCTCTCTATCCATGATTTTGACTGGTTCTTCTACGAATTTCAAATTCTCGTTGATTTCAATCTCGTCGAGAGGAATCGTAAAGGTTTCGTCGGATACGCATTTCTTAAGATTCGAAACGTGGAATACAGGATGAATGTTGCTAAGTTCTTGCGGTAAACGAAGTTTGTAGGCTACGGGACCGATCCTAGCGAGGATCTCGAAGGGTCCTATGTATCTTGGATTTAGCTTTCCATGCTTTCCGAAGTGTATCATTCCTTTCCAGGGCGAGACCTTCAACAGAACACGGTCTCCAACCTGGAACTCCAAGGGTTTTCGTCGTTTATCGGTGTAGCTCTTTTGTCTATCTCGTGAGGCCTTAAGTCGTTCTCGGATTTGTACGATCTTTTCGGTGGTTTCGCGGATGATTTCTGGACCAGTGAGAGTGCTGTCAGGGACTTACCCCTTGGCTAGCTGTGTGTCGCCCACCTCAGCCCAGCACAGAGGGGGTCTGCACTTGCGGCCATAGAGGGCTTCGAAAGGCGCAACCTTGATGCTGGTGTGGTAACTGTTGTTGTAGGAAAACTCGACCAAGGGCAAATGGGTGTCCCACGACTCACCGAAGTCAATGACGCATGCTCTCAACATGTCTTCCAAGGTCTGTATAGTTCTCTCACTCTGCCCATCTGTCTGAGGGTGGTAAGTTGTGCTCATATCCAGCTTAGTTCCAAGAGCCTTTTGTAATGACTGCCAGAACCTCGAAGTGAACCTGCTATCTCAATCGGAGATAATGGACATAGGCACACCATACAGTCAAACTATCTCTCGGATGTAGATTCTCGTGAGTCTCTCCATTTTGAAGTTTTCCTTAATCGGCAGGAAGTGGGAGGATTTAGTCAGTCGATCGACAATTACCCAAATGGCGTCGTGCCCACTCGGAGACTTGGGTAATTTGGTGATAAAATCCATAGTAATTCTCTCCCACTTCCACTCAGGTATCTCCGGCTGGTGGAGTAGACCTGAGGGCTTCTGATATTCGACCTTCACCTTGGCGCAAGTCAGGCACTTGCCCACGAAGGTAGCGATCTCTGCTTTCATGTTCGGCCACCAATATAGTTTCTTGAGATCGAGGTACATCTTGTCCGAGCCTGGATGAACGGAGTATCTGATCTTGTGAGCTTCGTTCATTACAACCTCTCTGTAACCACCGAACTTTGGGGTCCAGATTCGGTCCATGAAATAATAGACTCCGTCTCCCTTGATCTAGGTTCTTTTCCATTCCTCTCAAGGCTTCACCCGGCATGTTCTCTGGTCTTAAGGCTTCCAACTGATCCTCCTTGATTTGCGAGGATAAATGGGAATGGATAGTCATGGTCAGTGCCTTCACTCTACGACCTGAGTATTCCTTCCGGCTGAGGGCATCTGCCACCACATTGGCCTTGCCGGGATGGTAGCGGATTTCGCACTCGTAATCGCTGAGTAGCTCAACCCATCGCCGTTGTCTCATGTTCAGCTCCTTCTGGTCGAAAATATGTTGCAGGCTTTTATTGTCAGTGAAGATAGTGCACTTGGTTCCGTAGAGATAATGTCTCCACATCTTCAATGCGAAGACCACTGCTCCTAATTCCAAGTCGTGCGTTGTGTAGTTGACTTCGTGTGCTTTCAGCTATCTTGAGGCATAAGCAATGACTTTTCCCCGTTGCATGAGCACACAGCCTAGGCCCTGGTTGGACGCATCACAGTAGACAACAAAGTCCTTCGTCCCTTCGGGCAGAGACAAGATAGACGCGCTGCATAGGGCCTGCTTCAATGTTTGGAACGCAGTGTCTTGCTTTTCACTCCAACAAAAGGGTATGCCTTTCTGAGTCAGAGTGGTTAAGGGTTTGGAAATTCTGGAGAAATTCTGGATAAATCTGCGATAGTAGCCAGCAAGACCCAAGAATTGACGGATTTCTGTGGGCATCTTCGGTGCTGACCAGTTCTCTATTGCTTTGATTTTGGAGGGGTCCACGTGTATGCCTTCCTCGCTTACCACGTGACCTAGGAAGGTTACTTTTCGAATCTAGAATTCACATTTGGAGAATTTCGCGTACAGCTTCTCCGTCCTTAAGGTTTCCAGCACCGATCTCAAGTGATGTCGATGATCTTCCTCACTTCTGGAATAGACAAGTATATCGTCGATGAACACGATCACAAACTTGTCCAGGAAAGAACGGCACACCCGACTCATCAGGTCCATGAATACCGCCGGTGCATTGGTTAGACCGAAAGGCATCACTACAAATTCGTAGTGACCATACCGAGTCCGAAATGCTGTCTTAGGAACATCACTCTCATGGACTCGCAGCTGATGATATCCTGATCTTAGGTCTATTTTGGAAAAGTAACTGGCTCCTTGAAGTTGATCGAAGAGGTCGTCGATTCGAGGAAGAGGGTAACGGTTTTTTACTGTGAGCTTGTTCAGCTCTCGATAGTCAATGCACATCCGAAAGGATCCATCCTTCTTTTTCACAAATAAGATCGGGGCTCCCCAGGGTGAGGAACTCGGTCTGATGAACCCTTTGCTGAGCAGCTCATTGAGCTGACTGGATAACTCCTGCATTTCTTCCGGTGCTAATCGGTATGGGGATTTAGCTACGGGGGTAGCTCCGGGGACTAAGTCGATGCAAAACTCGACTTGGCGTTCGGGAGGGATTCCCGGGAGATCTTCGGGAAAAACATCGGGAAAGTTGCAGACTTCGGGGATGCGCTCGAGGTCTTTAACTTCCTGCTTCTCATCAATGACATGGGCTAGGAATGCATGACACTCCTTTCGCAGAAGTTTCTGGGCTTTGATACACGAAACGATACGGAGGTTTGAACTGAGTTTATTGTTGGATATAGTGTCTAAGTCCATAACTTTATTTGGTATGTACTTGACCCGACCCGGCATGGTCCATTTGGGTTGCATGGCATTGCAATACTTGGATAGACTAAATGAGAGAATGAGGCACTTATGATTATTAATATATTATAAGTTCTAATATATTAATAATAGTATTATTTAATTAGTATTGATCAAGTATTAATCTAGTATTAATTTGGTGATCAAAGTGAGACTAATTAAATATATAGGGTTGATTATGACAATCATCAATTCTTTTATGGTGGATTAATGATCCATGGTTTATGGGTTTGGTTATAACCATATGGTGCTCCATGGATAGTCCATGGGAGTTACAAATCCATGGGTCATGGGAAATCAAGAGTCATGACAATTAAGGGCATTCATGTGTAAACCCTAATTGTGACAACACTATAAAAGGAACCCTATGGCTAGCAAAAAGTGGACCTAGTGGACATAGTGTTA
Organism: Lactuca virosa; assembly: GCF_052849685.1. Lineage (NCBI taxonomy): Eukaryota > Viridiplantae > Streptophyta > Magnoliopsida > Asterales > Asteraceae > Lactuca > Lactuca virosa. Next base: position 288,956,754 of record NC_136432.1, on the reverse strand, counting down.
CTAGAGAGGGCATAACCAATTTTGAGTGCTAGAAGTATTCTCTCAAGTTATTCCAAGTCTTGTGGTGTTGTGTGAAGCATTTGAGGCACAACATTTGGGGTGCTAGGCTCACAAAGTCTTGAAGGAATCCAAGCAACAACAAGGTATGTATTTCTACTAGTTTTATGTTTTATGTAATCCCCATGCCATGCTAGTTAGGAAATAACCTTGAAAAAGAAATTTGCATGTATATAGAGAAAACATAGATTCAAGGTTATTAGGGTTGCATGTACACTTAGGAAGTGTTAGAATGCTCAAAACCCATCAGTGGTATCAGAGCCTAGGATTGTTTTCTGTATACTTGATGCAAAACTGCTTAAAAATCGAAAATTCTGCACTCTGACGACTGGACTCGTCGAGTCCATGGGGAGGACTCGCCGAGTCCATGAACAAATTCATCCTACTCGACGAGTAGAATAATGCACTCGGCGAGTAGGAGCGTGCTGGGCAGTTTTTTCGAGTTTTGTTGCTGGAAATGGATTAAGATCATTATCCCAATCTGTTTTGGACTTGTAAAATCTGTTTTTCAAAATGATAATGATTATGTTAACCCATTTTACATGACTTTTATCAATTTTCAAGTATTATATATGTTTATATGATTTTCTTGAAATTGTTTGATATGAATATTTGTTCTTATGAGTTTTTAGAAGATCATAGGAATTTTGTGTAACTTACATGCTTGTTTAATTCATGATCTTAATGCTAATGATGGTGTCCATAACTTGTCCTCAAGTTATGGATAACCAAAAGTCACTTCTTTTAATTATGATTAAAGAACTAAAGAGGTTTCATAAAATGAAGAGTCTTCATTTTATGAACCATTAAAACTCATAAGTTACAAATTGAAGAGACTTGGAATAGTTTCAATTCTTGCCCTCAAGTTTTGGAATTTGAAAAGCCTTACACTTTAATTCCAAATTGAACTCTTAGAATTTTTTAAAGGTAAAATTCAAGCTTTATGGACTTCATTAAATTAATTAAAGTGTTTAATTAAAAGAGTTAATAATTCCATAAAGACATGGTTTAAGTTTAATTAAATTAAGCATAGTTTAATTAATAGATTAAACCACCAAGTATTTTAAATGTTTAAAATACACCCTTATACTATTATTATAATTTTAATTATATAGATATGTATAAGAATATGTCATTCTTACCGTTAGTAGGCCTCATTCACGAAGCCGGTCTATAAGGGGGGGTATAAGGTTGTTGCCTATAAAATGGTGACTTAATGGGTGTCCACTCTCACCCACCGCTTCCTTGATCGGTGGAGGGTCGTTAGCCGAACGGGTAGGATACGACTTTAAATACTCGTTAAAAGTATAATTAATTATAAAGTAACTATACATTATAAATTCCCAATCTTAGTTACTTTAGGAAAATGTGAAATTGGTGCTAGCCCATAAAATTACACTTTGTACCTTACCAAGTCGTTAGTGGAGCGTGTGTGGTTAACCGGCACACTAACATGGACTAGTAAGAGTGGCAAAGGGTAACTTGACTTTATTATAGATCGGTGGAGCGTGTGTGGTTAACCGGCACATCGATTAGGTAATATTGTTGAGGGTACCAAGTCAATTTGTATGGTTATTCACACCTTGTTTGTGATCCTCGGCATCCCAGTCACAAACTTGAGAGGGCACAATCGAGATTCAAACATGCCATTGAAAGTTCAATGTATCTGAAAAGATCTAGGAGTTTCAAATCCAATTAAAAACTTAATTATATTTCGTTTTTATGGTAGGAAATTGGTAAATCGTCATTTACCTACCTTCAACTATTTTATAATTTGGATTACAGCATCCCTCTTCCAGTTATAAATAGGTTGTTGGGTCCTAGCCTTAATATTTCATATTGGGTGTTATATTAAGGACTTTAAATCAACTAACTTGAATTTCTCCCATTATAGATGTCTAGTTTAGACAGCTATGGTCTTCCCAAATCTTTAGGAACAAGCTTCCTAATGAAGATGATATCCCAAATGGCAACCAAAGTGAAAGATCAATCCCTTTGTTGTGCATTAGTGGGACTGGAAATCATACTTCACTTCCTCCACCTCCTCCAATAAATCTCCTTATCCCACCAGTTTCAAGACATGATAAGTTCTAAGTCACTCAATCCCTATTGGCAAACAAAGTCTATATGTGCTTAGGTCTTGGAGATTAAGTCACATATTGACAAGTCGGGAGAGTAGGGTGTCGAAGTCTCAAGGTAGCTGGCTGTTGACTTGGTCACTCCCTGATAACAGATCACGACATGACCCTTAATGATCTTACCTATTTGCTTGATGATGCTGAATCAGCAATGATTTGGAGCATTGGTAAAGCAAAATTTGATTGGAAGATCAACTTCCCAAACTTCCATGGACATTGACAATGGTAACATTGGAAGTCCAGAAAAACTTTCTCTTCCCAATCGAAAGGGATTGGCCATAGTCAACTCGGTTGACCAAATGGTAAAGAGAAAGGCTAAGTCTGTGATAGTCCCGTGTACCGTTTCCAAAGAGTCCATATGTTTCTGTTGCCAAAGGAAGGGCATTGGTTGCGAAGCTGCCAAATTTACCTAAAAGTCCATAAGGATAGTAGAGTCAAATGTTTGACTCTACTTCAGGTAAAGTCCATTGTCTAACTCTATTAAGTTTCTATTCTGAGATTCTTATTGCATGATGTGACTGGGTCACATGTTGATGTTTTAAGAATCAAAGAAAAGTGAAGAAACTTAAAGGAAGTATATGCTGATTCTGATCGCGAAGAGGGATTTTGATCGCATGGTTCGGTGATCAGAATTTTGAGCTATTACTAAAGAGTTGAGACATATTGCTTAGGAATAGATAACAACAAGGTTTTCATATGGGTTGTAAGGATAAGTTTTCCGCAAAGTTTTAAAATAAAGAAAAGTTTTGATTTTATTTATTTTAAGTATCCTTACAATGGCATTTGTGAAAAATTGTTGATTATATGTTTCCATTAATAGCAATATTTGAAAATGGATTTGATTCTTTCATTTGTGGTAGTATCATAATTTACCAAATAAGGAAAGATTCTCATCGCCCAAGTTTCAGTTAGATAGAAACTTGGAATCATGCAACTTGTATTGTATGATGAATGAGAAGTTTTCGTCTTTGGGAAATTAAGACTAATTCCCTGTTCACATGTACATGTGAGTCAAGTGAAGGACTAAAAGATTGGGTACACTTGGTTGTGTGCTGGTCAGGTCCACCACAAAGATAGATAAGATTATTCGTTATGATTTACTAAAGTTTAGTAAATATGGTTATGCTTACGAGTTTAAGTGTAATTCTGAAACATTGGAAAAGTTTCAATGTATGGCAGAATGAATAAGAAGAATCAAATAAGGCAGAAAGATAAAATTTTCTCCAATCTGAAGAGATGGGAGAGTACTTGTGTATTTTGTTTTATGATTATCTTAGTGATTATGGAACCATATCACAATTGATCTTCTAAAGATACCTTAGTGTGTTTGTTGCCTGAGGAGAGGAATCGTGAATTGTTGAAATGGTTAAATCAAAAGATAATTCATACTTCGTGCCAAAAACAAATCCTAGAGTTATACTCCAAGATTGTAACTTGAGTGACATAGTCTTTAGAAAGTTCATAACACTTGTCAAATGTAGAGTAAGATGTTTCCTATTCTTGTACATTTGAGATTGGTAAGTTGTGATGTTTTGGATAAAACAAAGACCAGCTAAGACCAATAGTGAGAAGTGTTTAACTTGATAAGAATCCGCACTAGATCTTGAATATTTGTTTTGATGACAAAGAGAAGTCTTATATGTCAAGAGGATAGTGGGAGTCTAAATGATTCTGAAATAGTTTCAAGAACTAAATCAAGAGTTTTGTTAATCACTAGCCCACGACTTGAGGTTTGTAACCTATCGTGTTGACATATTCTTGTTTCTGTGTCTGTTCCAGTTGAAAGTTGATTATGCTTGTGAGTTCTATGAGTTCTCAATTGTTTGCATAACAACCCGGAAGCAATGGTGGGCATTGTGCTACCAGGTGGCAAGAAATTAAGATTGCACAAGTTCAGTCCCTATGAATTTGGAAGTGTCACTAACCTAGTCCTGTGATTATGGTTATGACAAATTCACATGGATAGGAACACATACACCATAAAATCTAAGTGTCATAAGGTTTCTCTTCGATTCATGAAAATGATGGTGAGGAAACGCTTCCACTAAGAAGATTTTAAGTAGATAGCGGTTGTGATATTTGCATTCTCATATAGTTAGTGGAGCGTGTGTGGTTAACCGGCACACTAACTAGTGAGAATTGCAAAAGGTCTAGACAAACATGTGAGCTATCTAAGGAAAGGTGTATGTTTTTGATAAAGTCTTATCAAAGCAATCTAGTATCAGAAATATGAACTTTGGTAAGAAAGTCAATAAAGTATTGATTTCTAGAAGTCCAGTAGATTTCTGAGTACATGTCAAAGCTAGTGGGAGCATAAAGTGTTATGCTGGTAATCATTATGCTAGTGGGAGCATGACGATTATGTTAAATATTGCAGGTTAGCAATGTTAATTATAGAAAACAAAAGTTTCAATTCGCCTTGAAAAAGTTGTTTTGCTATAATTAAGGGAGAGGATTTTATACTTCACTCCAATTCTACAAGCTTAGATTGAGAATTTAATCTACTTTAGTCAAGAATATATATGAATGTTATGTTGGAATGGTTTAACATAAGGAAATTCTATATATGTTGCGTTCTCAAAATTCGATTATGATTACGGCATCCCTCTTCATAGTTCGAATTATGAAAACATGGCAAATAAAATTTTTTATAGCATAAATCATGTCCCATATGCTTTGGGTATAGGTTTGATTACATGTGCTATAATATTCATCCATTCTAAATTTTCCAAATGCCTAGGGCATTAAGATGGAAAAAGAAATAGAACTGGAAATGACTAAAATGATTAAGCAAAGTTGTCGAGGACAATCTGAGGTTTACCAAAGATTGGTTGCTCATGGACAATTAGAAGTATAGAGTAAGGACCATATTGACATATTTTGAAAAGAGGCAACTCTTGTTCAGAAGTGATGGTCAAAATGGTAATATGGAATTGTCTCCATAGGTGGAAGTTATTCTTTGAATCTGTGTAAGATTAAAGAACTTAATGCTAAGAAGGATGTTCAAAGGAATGTACTTTGAATTTGAGACTTCATTTCCATGGAATTGTTTTCCATTGGAATACTTTGTAATTTCTGTTGCCAAGTCTTTGTGACTTCTGTGCATAGTCATTACAAGGGGATCATTGCATATAAGTTTAGAATCTAACAGATTACAGTAGATGGTAAGAGTTTGGTATTCTTTCATTTACAACGAGGATTGGAATTGTGAAATTAGCATCATTGGAATATTGTCAATTGATCTATTTCACAAAGAGAGGACCATATGTAAACATAGTATGCATACTTGGAGTATGGCATAATTGTTGTTTGGAAAAACATAGTGTACATGCTTGGAGCATGGGACAACTAATGTTTTAATTCAAGCATAAAGTTGATTAATCGAAACATAAATAATGAGTAATCAATATGGTGCTTAAATAAAAGGTGTTTTTATTTACACTCAAAGCGTTGGGGCCATATAAGATTAGTATTATTCTTATGTTTCACTTTGCATGTTTTGACTTCCAGAATAATTATGTTATGGTATATATATCATATTATTCAAACCATCCACAGTCAGTCATATGTTGGAAGTAGATATGAATCAAGACTGTCATGAATTTGGCTTGTATGATTTGTCTAAAGTGCTTTAGACAATGCAATGGTTGCTACAACATTCATGAGTACTCATAAGGGCTGAGTATTGGATTCAACCCACGCTCACTTGCATCACTTCATGGAATTTATCTCGAGTGATCGTGAGACGGTAATATCATATAAATCTTCAAACCTAGAGATATGAGTTGTTGACTATGAGTTGGTTATTCATTGATTGTACGAAAACGCATTGGTAACTCGATGTTATAAAACGTGCCTTTGTGAATAATTCAACAAGTAGTTAGTACAAGCATATCAGTCGAAGTTTATCTGTTCCTTCTAGAAATAGAAGCGATATCTGGGCCCCTCGATGATTTGGTTTTGACTTATGTACCGGGCCCGGTCAGAACCTAATTGATGTGTTCAATTTAGTTCTATGTCGAAACAAATCAGAGATCGAGAAACAAATGCTGGACAATAAGTAAGACCATGTTCCATGTGTTTGTCCGGCTGATATCATGAGAACAGAGGATTATATGATCACTTATCTTAAATGGCGTATCATCATCATCTCAGTTCCGAGAGACTTTGAAAGAGCTACGATTGCTAGTCGGATTTTGAAGTCATATTTGCAAATATAGTTATTAGACTTATCCAAGTGGGAGACTGTTGGATATAGTGTCTAAGTCCATAACTTTATTTGGTATGTACTTGACCCGACCCGGCATGGTCCATTTGGGTTGCATGGCATTGCAATACTTGGATAGACTAAATGAGAGAATGAGGCACTTATGATTATTAATATATTATAAGTTCTAATATATTAATAATAATATTATTTAATTAGTATTGATCAAGTATTAATCTAGTATTAATTTGGTGATCAAAGTGAGACTAATTAAATATATAGGGTTGATTATGACAATCATCAATTCTTTTATGGTGGATTAATGATCCATGGTTTATGGGTTTGGTTATAACCATATGGTCCTCCATGGATAGTCCATGGGAGTTACAAATCCATGGGTCATGGGAAATCAAGAGTCATGACAATTAAAGGCATTCATGTGTAAACCCTAATTGTGACAACACTATAAAAGGAACCCTATGGCTAGCAAAAAGTGGACCTAGTGGACATAGTGTTACTAGAGAGGGCATAACCAATTTTGAGTGCTAGAAGTATTCTCTCAAGTTATTCCAAGTCTTGTGGTGTTGTGTGAAGCATTTGAGGCACAACATTTGGGGTGTTAGGCTCACAAAGTCTTGAAGGAATCCAAGCAACAACAAGGTATGTATTTCTACTAGTTTTATGTTTTATGTAATCCCCATGCCATGCTAGTTAGGAAATAACCTTGAAAAAGAAATTTGCATGTATATAGAGAAAACATAGATTCAAGGTTATTAGGGTTGCATGTACACTTAGGAAGTGTTAGAATGCTCAAAACCCATCATTTATCGCCATAAATTACGAGAGTTTCATCAGAGGAAAGGTTAAGACGGATAGCTTTTTCATAACACAGGATATCAGCATGATTGGGGCTCAACCAATCCATGCCGATGATGACATCGAAGCTTTTTATGGAGACTGGCATAAGGTCGATAGGAAAAGAATGATCGTTCAAAGTGAGGGTACAGCCTACGTATATATCATTAGTGCTTTCCTTCTCACCGTTAGCCATCTCGACGGTAAATGTTTCATTTAGTGGTTGAGGTTTATGCCTAAGAAGATGTTTGAATGCATGGCTAACAAAACTTCTCTCCGCACCAGAATCGAAAAGAATGCATGCATAAGAGTTGTCGAGGAGGAACGTACCCGAAACAACGGTGGGATCTGAAACTGCCTCTTCTTGACCCATCGTTAGCACTCTCCTCGTGCCAGCTGTTGTTGTTGCCTTGGGGCAGTTTCTCTTATAGTGCCCGATTTCTCCACAACCATAACAGGCTTGACCGACGCCTGTTCCAGATGCCTGATTGGCTGGTTATACTGGTGTTTTGCAAACTCGAGCTGTGTGCCCCTTTTTGCCACAGCTGGTGCACGACATTTCTCGGCATGGGCCGGGATTATGATGATAGTTACACTTGTCGCACCGAGGGAGGGTACCAGCATATCTACCTGTAGGTTCTTGAGTGGCAGGAGCAGCGGCAGGAGTAGTAGCAGCGTGGACTGCCACCGTTTGCTATTTCTTTGAGGGCTCCTGTGAAGACTGGCCCTTCCGTTGCTTCCAAAACTTTCTTTTCTCACCACTCCCTTTAGTTGGCTCAGGAGCGGTTGCCGCTTTATCTAGATCAACTCCGTGATCTATGAGAGTATGCGCCAGACACTTAGCGCTGTCAAAGGTGTTTGGCCTAGCAGCCAAGACATTTCCTTTGGTGGGTTATGTCAGTCCCCAAATGTATCTCTCTATCTTCTTGCTTTCCGGGGTGACCATTCCCGGGCAAAGAAGCGCTAGGTCTTCAAACCTAGAAGTGTAGGCAGCAATGTCGGATTCCTTCATCCTTAGGTTCCAGAGTTTGTGCTCTAGTTTCTACATCTCGCCCCGTGGGCAGTACTCAGCTATCATGAGTTCCTTTAAACTTTCCTAACCCATAGCATTTGCCACTGGTAGGGTTAGGGATTTGACCCGACCATTCCGCCAGGTCAGTGCCCTGTTGGCGAAAGTGCAAGCGGCGAATTTTACTTTGTTGGCTTCAGAACAGGAACAGATTTCGAAAATGGACTCAATTTTCTCGATCCATTGAGTCAGGGCAATAACCCCTCCTTTGCCGTCGAAAGATGTGGGTTTCGCGTTCATGAAACATCCGTGTAATCACAGGTCAAAACAACGCCCTCTGGTGAAACATCTGTGTAATCACAGTCACGGACTCCGTCCCTTGCTTGAGGGACAAGAACTCCTGCGCCAACCGTTCCCTCTCCACCGGGGGAACATACTCATCTCTGAACATGGTGGTGAACCTCTCCCAGGTCACCGCTGTAATCTCTGTAAGAGTGAGATCTGCCGTCACAAACCTCCACCAATCCTTCGCTCCCAAGTGAAGTTGTTTCAATGTGAACCGCACCCTCAGATGCTCCAGACACGAACAGGTGTAGAAGCATCCCTCAATGTCAGAAATCCATCTCATCGCAGCAATCGGATCTTGCGTCCCATCAAACTCTGGTGGCTTCGTGTTGCTGAACTCCCGGAACAGCAACGAATCACCTCCCTGCGGCATAGCAGCGGCAACAGCTGTGGTGGCTACAGCAGCAGCAGCCTCTGTAATCGCAGTGTATCTATCATCGAACGTCTCAATCAAAGTGGTCTTGATAGACCCAAACATCTCTGGAATCTCTACGCGAATAGCCGCAGCCACCTCCTCTTGGATCATCCGACGAATCTCCTCGTCGCTCACGCCGCTGGTCTCTGGTCTGTGGCGTGTCCCAACCATGATGTCTCTGAAATACAACATAAAAATATCAGAGACTTGCCCGAGTATACTTGTACTCGATAACTCAACCCTACTTGTTCCTTAGTACCCTAAGGATTTTTACTTGGACTGCTCACTGATCCGGTATTTTCAGTAATACGGGCCCTATACTACCGTCCATACCGCATCAGCATTCACCCCAAGTCCTCCTCCTAGGATCCCAGATCACAAGTACTCTACTTCTCGCTAAGCACAGGCTACCCTTCGGTATACCTCTCATAAGCTCCTCACAGCTACCTACTCACTCTCGAGGCATCTCATGGTGGCAGCAATTTCCTAGGCTACGGCATCACAAATCAGCCCATTGGCAGAGCCCCAATCGGGCAGTGATCGACTGCGCGCATCAGCTGGTGAGGATCAGGACCCCAAGTGGGGGAGAGCTGGTGGTTCAGGGCGAGAGGCCACAGCGAGGACCAGCCTTATGTTCAGCAGCTAGAGCTAGGCGCTACCTCTAGCAGGGTTGCGCAGGATTTGTCGCCTATGTTATGGATACATGGGAAACGGGTAAGGCGACGGTGGGCGATGTGCCCGTGGTTCAAGAGTTTGCGGATGTATTCCCTGAGGAGTTGCCTGGGATACCTCCGGAGAGGCAGGTAGAGTTCAGGATCGACCTGGTCCCTGGTGCGGCTCCGATAGCCAAGGCACCATATCAGTTGGCTCCTCCTGAGATGCAGGAGTTGTCTACGCAGCTGCAGGAGCTGTTAGACAAGGGATTCATTAGACCGAGCAGTTCACCCTGGGGCGCCCCGATTCTGTTTGTGAAGAAGAAGGACGGGTCGCATCGGATGTGTATAGACTATCGGGAGTTGAACAGGGTAACGGTGAAAAACTGTTACCCACTCCCGAGGACTGATGACCTCTTTGACCAGCTACAGGGAGCATCTTGGTTCTCCAAGATTGATCTGCGTTCAGGATATTATCAGATGAGGGTCAGAGAGAAGGATGTACAGAAGACTGCGTTCCGGACGCGCTATGGCCACTATGAGTTCGTGGTGATGCCTTTCGGGCTCACCAATGCTCCTGCCGCGTTCATGGATCTCATGAACCGCGTGTGCAGGCCGATGTTGGATCGGTCTGTGATAGTTTTCATCGATGACATCTTGGTTTATTCCAAGACGCGAGAGCAGCATGAGGAGCACTTGCGAGAGGTGTTGGATACTTTGAGGAGGGAGAGCTTGTATGCCAAGTTCTCCAAGTGCGATTTCTGGTTGTGAGGTGCAGTTTCTTGGGCACCTTGTCAACCAGGACGGGATTTCGGTTGATCCGGCCAAGGTGGAGGCCGTGATGAGGTGGGAGGTTCCGAGGTCTCCATCCGAGATTCGGAGCTTCCTGGGACTGGCAAGCTACTATCGGAGGTTCATTCAGAACTTCTCCAAGATAGCCGTGCCCCTCACCGGGTTGACAAGGGAAGCCATGAACTTTCGTTGGGGGCATGAGCAGCAGGCCATATTTGAGACGATGAGACAGAGATTGTGAGAGGCGCCGATCTTTGCCCTGCCGGAGGGCATGGAGAATTTCGTAGTATATTGTGATGTGTCCATCTCAGGTTCAGGCGCGGTATTGATGCAGAGAGGGCATGTTATCGCCTACGCTTCGAGGCAGCTGGAGCCTCAGGGCCTTGGATTTTGTGATGTTATCGAAAAGCAAGAAGGATTGGGAATCCTTCAATTCCCAAGCGCCATGAAAGCTTAGTCGAATCTAAGTGGGGGAGAATTGATCAGGTATTCAAGAGCAGAAATAAGTGTGAAACTAGGAGGAGTTTTGCATCCCCGTCAGCGACGAAAGGCGGTCAAGTGGCCGTCTAGGTTGAGAATTGAGCGAGTTGGGAGTTCAAAGAACGTTCCAACGGTTGGTTCGCTCCTTTGCTTGGCATCGGGAAGTGTTGAAAGTCTGCGGGTGCAGCCGTAGCATTCACAAGGTTCTCAGATAGTATTGGAAGTGTTGTAAGTCTGCGAGCGTAGCCGTAGCTTTCACCAGGTTGACAGGTAGTATGGGAGTGATGTCAGATCACAAGGAGAACAGTAGTACCCATCAGTTTGGGGTGTAGCAGTGAGGACACGGAAATCACGGATTGGATTTTGGATTTTCTCCGATGGATTAGATCTGGTTGAGCCAGTAACGAGACTATTAGAGCACCACTACAGTACGGGATCAGGGAAGCAATGGACCGTATAAGGTTGCTTGTGAGATACGGCTACCATTGGTTAGGTAGCAGTCCCTTTTAGCCGTGGATGCGGTGACGATGGGATTCGACGCTTGGACCAGATCGGTTGGATCAGGAGGCTGTTAGAACCATAGCGGTAAGATAGCTAACAGTAGCTATTGGTAGATAAGAATTCCGGTCAGAAGTCGTGAGGGGGACTGCATGAGAGCCTTTGGCTCGGTAACCGGGTGGGAACTCGGAGTCTCTGAGGACTGATAGAAGTGGGTGGTGATGATTCAGAGGGTTTCGGGTGAAATGTAAGGATATGTCCTTGAATCTCAAGTTATGGGTTTAGCCCAAGTATGTGAATATTAGTATTCAATCGAGGGTATTCCATCGTGAGGATGACTGGACCCTATGATTGTTTGGACCTGACATGTTTGGTATTCTAGCCTAAGGATTGATTGGGCCAAATATGTGTGTGATACAAGGGTATTCCATCCTAGGGATGACTGGACCCGTCGTAAGCATGCCTGGTATTCCAGCTGAGGCTGATTGGACCAGGTATGAGAGTTCCATGAGATAGCTGGTTGTTTATGGAAGCAGTTGTGTGGGCAAGTTGGGTCCCATGCATATTGGACCCTTCAGGGTTATAGCCCGGGTGGGCAAAGTGGCGTATAGGCTGGACCTGCCAGCCGAACTCAGTCAGATTCATAGCATTTTTCACGTCTCCCAACTACGGAAATGTTTGGTGGACGATTCGACAGTGGTACCTTTAGAGGATATTCAGGTCGATGACAGCCTGAATTACATCGAGCGGCCTGTAGTGATCCTCGACCGGAAGTCGAAGGATCTGAGAAACAAGAGGGTCGAGCTGGTGAAGGTGCAATGGCAGCACCGGAAGGGCTCAGAAGGGACTTGGGAGCCGGTGGATGAGATGATGGAGCATTACACAGAGCTTTTCCAGGAACGAGCAGCAGACTTCAAGGACGAAGTCTAAAATAAGTGGGGGAGATTTGTAGCACCTGGTTCCTGGTATGTATTTTATTTAAGTATTTTGCACTTTTGGCCTGGGACTCGGCAAGTTGAAGGCCCAACTCGTCGAGTAGAAGTGGATTTGATACGGGATTTAAAAGTCGGACTCGTCGAGTCGGCTTCTAGACTCGACGAGTAGACGCTGATTGGACAAAACCCTAATCTAAGGGTTTGCACCCTATTTAAGCATCTTATTCAGCCACCCTTCGTCCCTATTGCTTCCAGAAACCCCCCATAGCAAACCCTAACTGTGTGTGTGAAGATCTAAAGGCATTTGTGGTGATTTTTGGTGGTTTTGATCACAAGGAAGAAGGAAGGGCCTAGAGGAATCAATAGAAGACCAAAGGAGTTCAAGTTTGTGCATCATTTGCAGTTCCCAGAAGGTATAAAGTCGATACCTTGCTTGTTCGTTTGCTAGATCCCTTTTTGGGGAGATTTAGGGCTTTTATAAGCCATTATTGGTAACCAACCATGATTGCAAGCATGGTTGGGGGTTGAGGCTTCGGATCTAGGTCCATGGAGGAGTTACAAGGCAGAAAAGGGTTGCTTTTGCACCCATGGAAGCCCCCATGCAACTTAAGAGCCTCTTTTAGAGCCTTTTGGCTCAAAGTCCCATGCATGCACGTAAAGTTCGTAACTTTACGTGCTAGATCGAGTTTAGGGACCTAGATCTATCATTTGGACAAGAGTTGTACACCAGAAATCGAAGAAATAGACTTGGACTATGTCGACTCGGCGAGTCGTTCTTGGGAGTCGGCGAGTCCGAGGTTAGACTCCCCTTTTCTGTTATGGTTCAAGAGACCTAGTTGAGTGTTAGAAATGTTTTAGAGGGTCCAGGGGAGTGACCCAAGCGTATTGGGATAAGCCATAGTCCTGGAGTTCATAGGACTCGGCGAGTCCAAGGCAATCTCCCAACTCTTGAAGATGAACTCGACGAGTTGTTCATACAACTCGGCGAGTCGAGGACAGGACTTGTTCATAGGATAAAGATGAACTCGACGAGTTGTTCATACAACTCGGCGAGTCGGATGAAGGTTCATTCGGGGTTGTTTTAGAAGGAGAACTCGTCGATTTGTTTCTAAACTCGACGAGTAGAGACGTGGATGAGGTCAGTTAAAGGGATAGGGACTAGACGAGTTGGCGGCCCAACTCGGCGAGTCAGGTCAACTGGAAGTTGACTTTGACTTTGAATTTGACTTTGACTTTGACTTGGACTTGGTTAGGGGTAAAATGGTCATTTTACCCTAAGAATAGATATCAGACTCTGATTAAGTGTTTTGCGGGGATTATAGCCGGAGGATTTCCGGAGCAACAGCAGACAGAGATTTCCCACGCAGATTATCAGCAGCTACTCGTTCGAGGTGAGTTACCTTCCAGTAGGGGTGGGTCTAAGGCCACAATGCCGACCCACCAACAAGGATATTTAGTAGATAATTGTCTATGTGATAGTTATCTTGGCTTGGTTATGTGATTTGGTCATGTGATATGCTTGCGTAATATGAACGTTGTGTTAGTGGTAGTGACAGGGAATAGTCTTTCCCTGGCATAGGTCGTTAGGACCAATGGGTAGGTCAGTACCCCGATATGCCTGACTGTATGTTTATATCTTGCTATTGTAGTCTAATGGTAGGGGTGAAATAGTCCCCAGTTACCGGTTGATAGATACCGATGGCAGTTACCGGTTGAAAGATACCGATGATAGTTACCGGTTGAAAGATACTGATGGTAGTTACCGGTTGAAAGATACCGATGATATTATTTGGTATGCGGTATGATGGGGGAACTCACTAAGCTTTGTGCTTACAGTTTTAGTTTTGGTTTCAGGTACCTCTTCGTTTAAGGGGAAGGAGTCGACGGTGTAGCAGCGCATCACACGCACACATGATTTCCGCATGGAGTTTCTGGGAATGTACTCTGAATTTCATTACTTTTGATATTGTGATTTGAGACATGACGTCAAGGTTTTTATAATTTCATGTAACCTCAACAATGTTTTGGTACACTATTTTATGGAGTACTTAATTTTAAAATGAAATTTTTGGCCTTGAAAATTGGGATGTTACATCGGCGCCATGCACGTTCTTCCGGTCAGCCGTGGCCGCCAAATGACTATCGTTCCCAGCCGATAACATTGTCGCCGGTGTGAACCGTCAGCCTCCCAGTGCCGTCGTCGCTCCAATCGCCGACGAGGTTCACGAATAGCGTCGCTCCGTTGTTGTTTTTGTTATACTCGGTGGGCCTCACACCACGTCCTCCTTTCTCCATTTCTTTTCCGATGGTTGCATCACCACTACCGTTCAGAAGGTCGCTTTATCCCGCTGACGCCCTCCATCCGCCGCATGCCACCGTGAAATGGTGGCTGAGTTCGTGGACTAATGAAGTGGATGTGTGTGTTGCTGTAACAGGGTAGAAACACAGGCGTGTGCGTTTTCTGATGGGAGCAAGTCATGAAGAACCACCATGGTGGTCAACCATGGTGGCCGCCGCTGTCGGTACCGCTGCTGCCACCACCGTGCGCCACCAGGTGGGTGGTTGGGTCCTTTTTGCAAACAAAACGTGTGTGTGTATTTCTGTTACGAGTATGTGTTGTGTGTGGGGTTGTTTTGCTGGAATTTGCGAGAAAAGCCACCGCCACCATGTACCACCGTCGGCCACCACAAAGGTGGTTGTGTGTGTATGTTTATCTTAGTGTGTGTGTGTGTGTTTATTTGGGATTTTGTGTTGTATGTTGTAATCGGTGACGGAATAATCAAAGAAAACTCATAACCACCACCGTGAGGTGGTGGCTGCCGCCACCAGCCACCGTGTTGGGTGGCGGTGTGCTTTTGCTTATGGTAGACTGCTTTTGGGATGTTTGGACATAATTGGACTAGAACCATAACCACCACCGTGAGGTGGTGGCCGCCGCCGTGAGCCGCCGTTGACCACCACTACCCAAGGTGGTAGCCGGTGGTGCCCGACTTGTTTAACCCTAGTTGACCTAATGAAACCCTAATTGATCTAAAGACTTAGCTTTTGGGCCTAATTGGGTTGTGATTGGGTTGGAAACCCTAATTAGGGTTTAGAAAACCCTAATCTTTGAGATTTTAATTTGGACTTGTCGGGACCCACATTTTGGATGACCGGATTGGGATTATGTATAAAGCCCGGCCACACTATATTATTGACCTAGTAGATTGATGGACTTAATTGATTAAGTCCTTAATGGGTTAAGTAAGAAACACTTAACCCTAATCGTCATTTTATGTGAAAACCCTAATCTTGCTTGGGCCTTAAGTTGGGCCTTTCTATTGGGTTTTGGTGATTGGGATAATAATGGGCCATCCAAGAACAAGCATACGGACTAGAATAATTTGATGGGGTTTAGGGTAAGGCACATGTAAGGGGTTTGGGCCCAATTTGGAAAATTGGGCCATAGATGGGCCATAACTGGGCCTTGAGGATTATGAGATGTTGGACCATTGGAATACCAATGTTGGACTAGAATAAATGGTTGTGCCTTAGGGTAAGACCATGTAGAGGTTTGGGCCTGTGACAACCCGAAATTTCTATCATGTAAAGCCATTCAATTCAATCAAAAGTCAGACTTGTTTCTGCTATCTTTTAGCATTTTTAAGGGTTTGTTTGAGTGTTCTAAGCCTAGTACATTCAAGGATTGTGTGTTAGGATGTGTTAAGTAAAGTTTGTTGTGTTGCATTCAAGCCGGAAACTCCATCACAAGGAGTTTACGGTCGTAAACTCTTGGCAGCCGAGAACTCTTCTTCTTAAGTATGATTTTCCTTCATTTTTCTTCACTTCTCACATCTTCAAGTCAAGAACACTCATTTCTCTCTCAAGCATCATCAAGAACACTTCCATTTCACTTCAAATTTGTAAGTGATTCTTTCATTATTAGTTGATATCCTTCTCGATCTAGTAAAACCCTATGATTTCATCCGTGAAAACCATCTCTTTTGGGTTAGATCTTCAAATCATCAAGAACACCAAGAACATACACTAGTTCTTTGGACCGTAATCACCCCTTCAAGCTTCCAAAACGTAAGTATCCTTTCCATATACTAGTTATCCACTAGAAGCTCTTGAATTACAACCAAGAATCAACCATTTTTAGCATGAACATCAAGAGTTTACGGCCGTAAACTCTTCATATGGTCGTAAACCCTTCTCAGTTCATGAGGTGGTCGTGAACCCTTCAAGTCATGGCCGTAAACCCTAGCTTGTTCATGTATGGCTGTAAACCCCTTGGCCGTAAACACACCCTTGTGTGGCTGTGAACGCCCTTTATACAATCATATGTGATTGTAACACTTCATTCCAAGTGTTTCCTAGTCCCTAAAGTTGTTCCCTAACATGATTAGTTGTTATATACACTAATTATATACATATATGTGTCATTATATGCTTAATAGGACCCGTTTGTGCTCGAGACTTCACTTGACACTTAGCATCCTATATCAATCTTACATTCGAATCACTCACTACAGGTGAGTTCATACCCCTAAACTTATCTTTTAGATGATTTTAAATGCTTTTACGGGGGGGAATACAAGTAGAAAACATTATAGTTATAGTATCAATCACATGCGATTTATAACTATCAAACAAGAGGATTTCTTATACTTCAAAACTGTGTTATCAAACAAACTATTTTAAAACATTTTATAAACTGACATCAAGTCATCAATAACCATTCAAATGGTTAAAACTCTTTTATATGCTAAACTCTTTTAAACTTATATATTGTCAAAATCATGTCTATATAGATATAGTTATATAAATAAGGTTGAAAGGGCTTAGGACTGATAACTCGCTTTATTTCCTGTTCCTTGTTTGGTTGTGGACTTAGGGTATCGGTTGTTTGTCCGAGTGTCGTTTGAATCTTAGTTATATATTATGTATATGTATGTAGATATAAAAGTTCTTCCATCAGTTCAATACCTTTGGGTAGTAAAGGTGTACATACATGATCAGTCATTCACACAACAGTACTAGTAAACTATAATAGGTATAGTTTAGAGGATTACTACTCACTATTTCTAGAACAATGAAACATACAAGAGTCGGTTCATACATGAGTCGGTTCAAACATACTATAACGAGAAACATAAAGAAACATATTATACACTAGAACAGAAGGAACATACTATACACTAGAACAGAAGGAACATACTATACACTAGAACATAATGAACATACTACACTAATAAAAGAACAATATAACATTAATGTGAGTCACTACTTCATGGCATGGCAATATACTGCTGTGTCACGTTTTGTAACCAGAGTCTCCTGGAGGGAGAGCATGAAGTTGTGTATAGATCTATACGGGAATGACCATCCTACACCTTGCTGCTAGCTACAGTTGGACCTGCAGGTCTACGGGTGACGAATGTCATACCATTTTGACGTCTTTGATCGTCGTGTTTTACTAGTCAATCAAGTATGGTTATAATCTCATCACATTTTACCTTAATTAAACAATTGGTTTAAGGTAGTTAGTACATTTGTAGTTACTATATACAATACTACTGTACATCGTCATTTTCCCATTACATTCATTTTGTGATCTTCTCACACAAACGGTAATGTAAACTATTTTCTGGTAATGATAGTCATACTTGGGAAAAACACTCACTTTTACAAAAGAACAAACATACAGAACAGTCGACTCTTGGTAGAAGACTACATTTCATTATAAGTAGAAAATATAGGATTTTATAGGAGATACAAACATTTACATCAAACATTTACATCAAACACTTACAAACATTTACATCAAACACTTATAAACACTTTCATCAAACTTATACAAACATCTGACACTAAAATACTTATGAACTCACCAGCTTAAATGCTGATCTACTCTTTCAAAATAACTTGTATTCTCAGTTCACCGGTAGACAGGTACACTGGACCAGGTTTTGAGAAGACGAAGCATATTCGAGACTCGTCTTTTATTTTGATTCATATTTTGGTGTCTTTCAAACTACACACAGAACACACTTGTATTAAATTATATTATTAATGCAATGGATGATGTTGTTGCTTGTTTGCTATTGTGCATTGTTATGATACTGTACATGACGTCCTCCGCCCCCGAACGTTTCCGTCGTTCTGGTTTGGGGGTGTAACAGGGTCCAATTTGTAAAATTGGGCCATATGTTGGGCTTTGATTCATAGTTTGACTTTTGGGCCTTTGGATTGGACCTTGAGATTGAATCAAGCTAAGATGGGGGTAAAGTAGTCTTTTACCCCAAGCATGGACTTATAGTTATGTACTGGAACCCAATTATTAATTAGGTGTTCTTTTGATGTTGACAGCTCGAGAATCTGTCATCCAGCAGCTAAAGTTTTGTCCGTGGGACTTCAACAGTGTGAGGTGAGTTACCTTCCAGTAGAAGTGGGTGTAAGGCACCAAGGTCGGCCCACTAGTAAGAGTTATAGTAGGGATGATTCTCTTTGTGATAATTATTTGGTATGTCGCTATCTGTTATGTTTTATGTGCTAGTATGCCATGATGTTATGCGATATGTGATAGGAGGGGTAGGATAGACCCTATCACCGGTTGATAGGGCCGAAAGGGTATGTCAGCACCCAGATAAGCTAGGCAGTATATGACTTATATGTTTATGCACTAGGATGTTATGTGGTATACGTAGGTGGTGAAATAGTCCCCGGTACCGGTCGAAAGGACCGAAGAAGTAGGCCAGCACCCTGATATGCTAGGCGAGGTACCGGTCGACAGGGCCGAAGGGGTAGGCCAGCACCCTGATATGCTAGGCAAGTTATCGGTCGAAAGGACCGAAGGGGTAGGCCAGTACCCTGATATGTTAGGCAAGTTACCGGTTGAAAGAGACCGAAGGAGTAGCTAGTACCCGGATATGTTAGACAGTATGTGTTATGTATGGTATGTGGTATGATGGGGGAACTCACTAAGCTTCGTGCTTACGGTTTTCAGTTTTGGTTTCAGGTACTTCGTTTTCAAAGGAAAGAAGTCGGCTCGATCGCAGTGCATCACACTATGTTTTCCACACATGAGATCTTTGGGATTACACTCTGGTATTGTTTTATGATAACATGTTTTGATTATTGACACTTTAGTTTTGACGTGGGATGTTTTTATGGATGTTCTTATATTGTTGGTTTTATAATAACTTAATTAAAATGAAATTTTTGGTCTTGAAATTTGGGATGTTACATGAGGGCTCATTAGCATTCCAGATATGAGCTGAGGGTCGGGTATGGCATGCCAGACTCATACTGAGGGCTCAGTAGCATTCCAGATACGAGCTGAGGACCAGTTGGTATACTAGACTCGTATTGAGGGCTGAACATTTGTGTGTCGGTCTAATGACTGATTAGGCTAGAGAGCAAGCCAAACATAAGTCGTGGGCCTCGGGGGCAAGCCAAACTTATGTTGTGGGCTTAAGAGCAAGCCAAATATGAGTTGTGGGCCCGATAGGCAAGCTAGACTAATACTGTGGGCGCAAGGGTAATCCAGTCTTTTAGCTGTTGACCCATTCCATGTTGTTATTGTATATGTGTTAATTGTTTGTGTTAGTACTTTGGGAGAACTCACTAAGCTCCGTGCTTACAGTTTTGGTTTATGGTTTCAGGTAATTCAGTGGATCGTGGCAATGTGAAGGCGTGACCATACACATCCTCGTGTTTTTGGGACTTATGATTTCTGGGAAACTCTGGTAATGAAATGTTTTGAAAACTATGTTGTAAACGATTCCGATTTTAAATAATCTTTTGGAAACAATGGTTTTTGTAATTACCTCTTTAGTAAATAGGTTGTTTTAAAAAGTTAAAATTTGTTGAAATTTTTGGGATGTTACAGTGTTTATAAAAAGCAAAGTCTTTTTAGTTTATAAATACACATAACTTTTATAAATCATACCTTATTATTTTATTTGATACATATTATTAAAATTATTAATTTCATAAAATAATTATTTTTCCAGTTAATTACAAAAAATATAAATATTTATCAAGAATCTAATTCTTATAAATATTCAATTTACGTCAAATTGTTAGTAGTATGGTCATACATGATCATATATTATTAGCAAATATCATTCTATAGTGATTTTTAAGCATATAAATCTTTCAATTTCATCGTCAAAAAAATCAGTCATACTGGATGAAAAAATTGAAGAATTAGTTGAGAATTTTTTTTTTAAATCTCGTTATAGTTTGAGAAAGAAAGGTTTACGTCAAAAGTACAAGAACACAGCAAAGAATGAGACTTAAAAAAATTAACGATGAACACCGACCCTTCTACCTAGAGATGCCGGTGAAGGTGTGATTGTGGGATATAATTTTTAGTTTAGATTATATGGCTTTTTATGTTTTTATATCATTTTAAGTTTAGTTTGTTTTATTTTTATCTACATTTCAAAATTTTAGATTAATGAAAAAGTTAAAGTCAATGTTAGATTTATATTTAACACTGACCTTCTCGTTTTTATGTGTATCTGGGTTTGTGTATGATCTGTTTGTATTTTGTAATCTGGGTCGAACTTCCAGACAATGTTGTGAACAAAGCAAATCGATGATAGTGTTGGAGTGATTGGCGAGGATGTGAATGTATGAGAGAGAGAGAGAGAGAGAGAGAGAGAGAGAGAGAGAGAGAGAGAGATGTGGGACCTTTTATATATTTAATTTTTTCTTTTAAAAAAAAATACGAGAAAACATCATAAATGGTCCCTGTGGTAATGAAATGATAAAAATGTCATTCAGTTAACGGACAAAACTTAACGGAGTTACCAATAAGGACCAATCGTCAAAAGTTTTGAAAGCACAGGGACGATCTATGATGTTTTTAAACCACGGGGAATAAACTTCATATTTGGGGAAACCACAGGGACCATTTATGATGTTTTTTCGTTTTAAAATGAATAAGTATTATAGATATTAATTAATAAATAATAAAATTTGATAATATATTGAAAGATGATATTTTCCTTGAAAAGAATATGTCGATGAGCCTTGCTATTTTGTGTATAGTTACAATTCATATTCCAGTAATACAACTAAAATGTAGTAAAGGCAACAATGTTGATAAAGTTTATTTGACTCACAACATTGTGCACAAGGTGTTTGTTGACTATAGAGGTGTACATCAACGACCAAGAAAAGATTGTTGCTTCTTTTCTAATAAAGGAATCATTAAATGTACATTTCAAAATCTTGAACCAGATCCATTTGGGGGAAAACAACCACTAAATGACAATCATCTACCACTACCCATGGAAACACACTACACACTACACACTACACTGCATTGTCTGTGCAGAAAGGCTTTAATGCTCCATTGCCACAAAAGAAAACAAGACATCTCATACTTTCATTTACCTATTTCGTTTCATACCCAATCTTAGATTATGATCAAACAACATAAACGAATTGATTCCAACGGATTTCACAGCATCAACAACTAATTATATCATAAGATTTAAGTTCATTATGACATTTTGTCAAGAACAAGATATATGATGTTCATTCATAATATTAGAATAAACAAACAAAAATTCTCTTCAGAAACACACAACAACCCCATTTTGCATCCTAATACTATCTTAATCTTAATCTTGTCTATGGTTGATGTTTTTTGGGGATACTTTTTTCCGGCAGAAAAAAAAATTATAAAAAAATATATAGACTTTGAATCACCAAATGATTTTTGACTATCAAAGTCTAAGTGCTGTGCAGTGAAGATCATCATCGGCCAGCTCAAAATCATCGAACGGTGGCGGCATATTTAAATCGATCGATAAAAAGGGTTTTGTGAAAGATGAAGAAGCAATTTCTCCGGCATCGCATCCTTCCCCGATTCCGTCAACAACGACAGAAGACGACGAATCGCAGTCGCTGTGACAATCGTCTGGAAACACCGGAGGAGAGCGAGGGTGGTGTCTCCGGGGTAAAACAAAATCTGACTTTACCGGCGGTCTAGGTCCACTGAAAGACTCGAGAGTACTACTCAGGCTGCTGCAGGTCGGCCTCTGTGTGACAACAATCGGGTAGTCGCTGTGATGATTTGGATGTTGGTACAACATGCTGTGATGATCGAGGAAGGGATGATGATCGTTTGGGATTTGTTGATGGTAATACGGTGACGGGGTCAACGGAAAATTGGTCTTGGCTTTAGGTCCGCGGAGATTCCGGGCAGCGGCGTCGTAAGCACGAGCTGCATCCTCCGCAGAGTCAAAAGTACCGAGCCAAACCCTGGTTTTCTTCCATGGATCTCTAATCTCGGCAGCAAACCTACCCCATGGTCTCTTTCTCACTCCTCTATACCTAATATCCGGCTTCGATCCAGATCCATCAGTCCCAAGAAGAGCCGCTTCAGCCATCGTCTTAGACGGCGTCCCTGCTCTACCTCTTCGCATTGCCGATCAGGAATATCAAAAGTCAGATCAAATTGCTTGAAGTGTATGATGAATTTTTCCACACACACACAACACAGAGAAAGAGGGAGATGAGATGAAATGAAAAGAAACACTCCAAACTCACTCTCCCCTCTTATCACTCTCCTTCTGCTCAACTGTGTGGCTTGGCTATGGAGATAAAAAAAAAAAAGAGATAGAGAGAGAAGAGAAGAGAAGAGAGAAAGGGGTTTTGGTGTCTCGATGTTTGAAACTTGTTTTGGGGTTTGGGTTTTCTTTTGCTTTTTCTTCTTTTGAACCCTAAACACGCTTCACCCGATTGCTTCTTCTTCCCTCTTTCCCCCCTTTTCTTGATTTTTCTCGATTTTCGATCCATTTACAACACATTTTGGTGTTCTCCAAATAGTTTATGTACGTCTTTGTATATTTGCAAACGATTTATGACTAAATGTTTAATATAATATAATGATGATAACATTTACAAACTAATCAAAATTTGAAATTAAAATATTTCATAAAGGTAATAATAAACTTAAATATCAAAAAATAATAATAATAATAAATAAATAAATAAAATAGAAAGGGACATAGGAAACATCATACAATTATTTTCCTTCACATATTTATCACAAATTGACTAAAATTTTACAAAATAATTCTTTAATATGAATTTTATTTCACAAGATTATTTTTCTAACAAAAAATAAGAACATTAAATTTATTACTTTTCAAACATCATTTTATATAATGTTAAATGTGACTTGAGCATTTTGATCATTATTTGTGAACATATGTGATCAATGAAACATTTTGTAGCAAGTATGAGCATAACAATAAATGGAGCATTTGGAAGCAAGTGTAAGCATCATGGATCAATGGAGCACTTGGAAGCATGTGTAAGCATTAAGGATCATACGTAAGCATCATGGAAAGGGATGTCGCATTATTTGATGCGTCATGAAGCAAGATGCGCCACTCCCAAACAATGTGCGCCATCTTGGGGCTTGATGCACCACTTTAATTTTGATGTGTCATCGTGGATGTGTCACTCTTGATGGGAGGATGCTCATAAGTTGAAGATGCTCAAGGAGAATGCTCACAAGTTGAAAATGCTCAATGAGGATGTTTATAAGTTGAATATGCTCAAGAAGGATGCCCCAAGGGGCATGATGCTCCACCATGATAGAGGATGTGCCATCTTGATGTATCATGGTGCTCATGATGTGCCACTTGTGCATCATGATGTGTCATTTTCGCTCATAATGCTTCATCATGTGTGTAATTGATGCTCATTGTAACAACCAGTTCCTGGTATGTATTTAAAGTTATAAGTTATTCACTTTTGTATAGGAACTCGACGAGTTGGAGGCCCCAAACTCGTCGAGTAGAGATGGATTTGGACGCGGGTTATGAAGTCTATTCGACGAGTTGAGAGCCTCGACTCGACGAGTAGGCCTGGCAGAATGAAACCCTGCTTTTAAGGGTTTTGCACCCTATTTAATCACCTTAACCTCCAAAGGTTGGCCTCATTTACAGCCTCCATCGTCCCAAACCCTAGCCAAGAAACCCTAATCCACTTTTGGAGAGTTTAGATCCATTTTGTGCATTCTTTGTGATTTTGAAGCTTGTGAAGGAAGGAGAAGCTTGGTGATTCAAGAGGAAGCTAGTAGATCCAGAGTTTGAGCTGCATTTCTGACTCATTTGAGGTATAAAGTTGATACCTTGGCTTTCTATTACAGGGTAGTATGTTGTCACTTTTGGGTCATATTGAAGTCATTTTCGGGATTTGAGTATATTATGAAGTTGTGACTTCAGATCTAGGCACTCATGAGCTTATGAGGCTTAAAGTTGCCAGCTTTATCAAGCCTTGGCCCTTATCCATGCCCTATATCTCTTATATAGCTTAGTTTTGGTGTTTCTAGCTTCATGACACCATGCATGGACGTAAAGTTAACAACTTTACGTGATATAACGGGCCTAGGGGACCAGATCTATGGTTTGCAAGCATCGAACTCAGTTGGAAGTGATTGAATGGATTTAGACAAGGAGAACTCGACGAGTTGTTCATCCAACTCGACAAGTTGGATCGTAGTCCCCCAACCCTTGTTGTTATTGAGCAAACTCGGCGAGTTGGCCATGGTTTTGGGTTTTAAAGACTGAAGAACTCGACGAGTTCAAGGAGGAACTCGACGAGTTGTGTTGTGAAGTCCCGACTCTATTATAGGGAGGAACTCGACGAGTTCATGAAAGAACTCGACGAGTTTGATCGTAATTTCAGGGTTTATGATTCATGGAACTCGACGAGTTGATGGACCAACTCGGCGAGTTGAGTCAACTCAGGATGTTGACTTTGACCAGAAGGCTGACTTTGAACAGGGTGTTGACTGCGAATTTGACTTTGACCAAAGTTGACCCATAAGGGGTTGTGGGTATGAAAGGGTAATTAAAGAAAATCTTTTGTGTGTAGGAGATTGAGTGGAGTTGATTTCAGAGTCGAGGATAGTTCAGCTACTTCACGACATTTGAGGTGAGCTACCTTCCAGTAGAAGTGGGTCGAAGGCACCAATGTCAACCCACTAGTAAGTGTTATAGTAGAGATGATTGTCTTTGTGATAATTATCCAGTATGCCACTATTTGTTATGCTTTATGTGCTAGTATGCTATGATATTATGTCATAGTGGTAGGAGGGGTATGATAGGCCCAAGTACCGGTCAAAAGGACCGAAAGGGTAGGCCAGCACCATGATATGCTAGGCAGTATGTGACTTATGTGTTTATGTACTAGGATATTATATGGTAGAAGTAGAGGGTGAAATAGTCCCCGATACCGGTAGAAAGGACCGAAGAGGTAGGCCAGCACCCTAATATGCTAGGCAAGGTACCGGTCGAAAGGACCAAAAGGGTAGGCCGGCACCCTGATATGCTAGGCAAGTTACCGGTTGAAAGAGACTGAAGGGGTAGGCCAGTACCCGGATATGTTAGACAGTATGTTTATTATATGGTATGTGGTATGATGGGGGAACTCACTAAGCTTTGTGCTTACGATTTTCAGTTTTTGTTTCAAGTCCTTCTTCTTCGAAGGGAAAGGATCTGGCACGATAGCAGCGCATCACACCACGATTTTCCGCACTATGATGTTCTTGGGATTTGTACACTGACATTATTATCTTATGACTTGTTTTTAGACATATGACTGATGGGATTTTATGATATGAGATAACTTAATGATGTTTTAAATAATCTATTTTATGAATTATTAAATCAAAAATGAAATTTTTGGTCTTGGATTTTGGGATGTTACACTCATGCAATGTATCTCAAGGATGAAGGTTCTAGAAGCAGCTGCATAATGGATTATGATTGGTTAAAACCTTTCATGGGCTTATGGAATTATGTGTTTGGCTCATTAGGGTTTTATGTAGGGTCCTTAGTATATAAATAGGGATGTATGCTAGCCTTTTAAATGTGTCTTTAGTATCTTGAATTCTAAAGAGTATGAGAATCTCTATGAAATTATACTTGTAACCTTCGATTGAAAACTCATGAATAAAGAATACTCCTCTCTGCATGTGGACGTAGGTCACCTTGACCAAACCACGTAAATATCATGTCTTTGTGTGCTTTTGGTTTCGTGTGTTATCCACATTACTTCCTGATAACGTACCCCTTGGCGAGCGCCATGGAGCACCAGACAATCCTACAGGCAAGATGCGACGCCAGGTCGTCCAACCCTCTCCCAAAAACAGCTGGTAAGCGGCCAAGCACCGCCCGCATGTTTCCACTCTATACTAGCAAGCCCGTGTGGGGCACTACTGTCCAACGAACAATCACCTTGCAACAAAAGGTAGCAGAATCAGGCAACAAAGTTAATGATCAGAGCATTACCACATGAGCCAATCCCGGTCTCTGACACAGAGAAGAGCACGATCATCTAATAATGCATCTAACCCTTGTTGGATATGACGCCTTTGCCCACCATACGGACTGTATGTGAGGCCTAAGTAAAAAAGTCTCCCTTGTCCATTGGAAAGGTTAAGCTCTCTCCCACTCATACTCTAATTACACAATCTCTTTCAAGTCACTTACTTGACCATTGGAGCGTTTTCTCGGGACCGCCCCACGAGAATGACTGGCGATCTCTTTTTTTGTTGTGAACTTACAGATCTTCGCCGTATGAAACCAGTCGGAGACTTCCCCCAGATTTGTGTCGCATCATTTGGCGACATTAGGTGTGTGACAATCAATACTAAAAACCACACATCACATCGTTATCGCAAATGGTAAATGAAACAACCGACGAAGGTAGTGAGGTAGCCATGAGCCCCATTCGTTCCATGCGATCGTTGGGGGCCTATTCTTACTCTGGTAATACCATCAGTGTCGGCTACAACCCCTACACCTTCGACTATCATTCAAATAGAGTTCACCACTCCGATCAGCAAGCTTTAGCGACCAATGCTATCCACATCCACAACACGCATACCAAATTTCTTACTCCCTTCACCTCGAGCAACACCCTTCCTAAACACAACACCTCTACCAGTGATTACACTAGGAAATAACCTGATTTTACCTCCTCCGATGACACTACCACTTATTCAAGCACTGTTCCTCCAACAAAACCCTCTATTCATGCCGAAACTACAAACATTAACGCCAAACCTTTTCCTTACCCAACAAACGTCACCGCCGAGTGCATACTGTAACATCCTGTTCCGGATTGTTTTGTGATTTAAGGCCCGTGGACCTTAATCCAAGTATAAGAAGGTTTTGAGGCTTTGAAGGAGAAAGGTTTAGGCCCTTTTTGGGATGTGGGTAAGGTAGGTTGTGTGATAAAGATTTTGGTTTGTGCTTTAGAGCCCAAATGTATTGTTAAAGGCGTTGGTGCAGGATTTTCATGAACTTTGGATATGAGTTCAAGAGGGCTTCAGGAGGAATAAAGTTGATATAAGTGTGGGGCATCTCTTTACCTTTTCGTGGATATAAGGATCGTCGGAAACGGATTTGTAACGAAGAAGTTATGGCCATCGGAAGTTTTGTGGTTTCAGGGTTAGCCGAGTACGTTGGGCGTGCACAAAGCGTATGTGGGGCGTACTAGTGAAGAAGGCAGTATGTTGGGCGTACTTTGGAGAACGTTGGGCGTACTGACCAGGATGGTCGCGAATGTTCTTCGCAGCATGCTGGGCGTACCATATGTACGATGGGCGTACGCCAATCAGACCTGAACCTTATTTTAGGGTCTTGGACCCTATATAAGCTCCTTATATCATAAACTAACCCTAATATCTTCAGCCTCCATCCCTCTAAACCCTAGAAATCGACCCTAAGCCTCCACAAGAGTGATTCTTGAGCTTTTTGGTGATTTAGTGAAGTTTTTGTTGCTTATTGTGGAAGAAGGAGTTCCTTGAGGAAGCATTGCTTGGCATGGAGCTTGTGGATCCAAGCCCTAATCATATTGATCTAGCTCCAGAAAGCATAAAGTTTGAATCTTGGTGGCTTTCTTATGTGGATCTAGTGGGGTGATGACTTGTTATGTTTGTCCTAGGAAGAAGAAGGAGCCTTGAAAGAGAATAGCTTGAGCATCTAGCTTTTGGACCT
This sequence comes from Lactuca virosa, assembly GCF_052849685.1. Taxonomy (NCBI): domain Eukaryota; kingdom Viridiplantae; phylum Streptophyta; class Magnoliopsida; order Asterales; family Asteraceae; genus Lactuca; species Lactuca virosa. The sequence continues at coordinate 288,928,348 of NC_136432.1, read as the reverse complement.
GAGTTATACACTTGTTAGTGCATCTTCCAGAGGTATCAAGTTCGAAACTTGCTCATTGTTGTCCTAGTTCTTGTTTTGAGTCCATTTTTAGGGTTTTATGTCCCAAGCTTTGAACTTTATGAGTTTGATGAACTCCAGAGTATAATATTTGTCCTTATAGATGCTTTTAGTCGTCAAGATCTCTCCATGCATGAGATATGAGCATTTTTGGGAGTAAAGAGTGAGTGTATTTGGGTTTGGGACTTTATCAGCCATGAAAAGGCTTAAAGTCACTGGCTTTATGGAGTAAGAGCAATTAGGGAGTCCAGATTTGTGATATAAGCCAAGGTCTTAACTGATTATGACCAAATGAGTAGAAAGAGTGAAACTGGGACATACGCTGAGCGTAATTCCAGTACGCCCCGCGTACTGACCAAGTGTCCCCGATGGCCAATCTGGATTCGTGAGTACGCTGAGCGTACCAAGGGAGGTACACCCCGCGTAACCTCACTGTGGACTTTTGGGCTAAGTCTCATTTTGGGCCTTGAGTGTTGGGCCTGGAGTTTGGGCTTGTTGCATGTGACAGCCGTCAATTTCTAGTCAAGTAAAAGTCAAATAAAGTCAACAAGTCAAACTGGCCAACTCATTTAACCCTTGTATATTAGGGTTTACATCGTGCTTACTATTGTACAACACACTATCTTGATGCAAAGTATCACTTTGAGTCTTCACGTGTTCAAAAAAAATCTAAACCCTAATCAGGGTAAGTGATGGAACTACTCGATAAAACATTAATACATACCCTTCGGGGGCGTATAACGCTCATAACAAGGCAAAACGGGGTTTACAAACCTTGCATTTCGAAGTTAAACACTCGCAAAGGTCACAAACAAAGTCTCTCTCAATCTCTCTCGCTCTATCTCTCTCTATCTCAAATATCTCTCAAATCTCTCCCAAATCTCTCTCGTAACCTCCCTCAACTTTTTATAATCATTCGGGGCATCCCGACCCTTAACTTAGTCAAAAACCGCGCAAAACGGGAAGTTTAATGGAAAAACAGACTTAAAGAACCGAAACCTCTTAGGAACCAAAGCCTCCTTTAGGAGCCGAACTCTAAGAAGCGAATCTACTAAGAGCCGAAGCTGAAGGTCCCTTTCGGACCGCAACCATGAAGAACCGAACTGATCCGAGACCGAACCCGAAACCTTCGCTTCGCTTTCGCTTCTCGCTACTCTCGCTTTCGGTTCCCTTCTGACGGCTTTGCCTGCGATACCATCAGCCGAACACTCCCTTCGGTTCTAAGCAACCAAATACCGAACCTTCGGCCTTGATCTCAGAATTTCGCAGATTTCGCTTTCTTTTTCCGGTTTTCGATCCTTTTCGCGTTTTAAGCTCGTTTCTCATGATTTTAACGTGGGATTTTCACCCAAACTCGTATTTTGGCATATGAGACCCTATATAATCATATTTTATTCATTTTTGGAGGAAAATCATTGCCTAAGAATAAAATCTAGTTGGTAAGATTTTGAGGCGGAGTGTTGACTTTACCTTAATGTATGACACAAGTTAACACCCATACCCTCATAGGACAACCCTCAGTCACTATTCCTCCCTACCTAGGCAACTACTTGTCCTTTAACACCCCTCCTCCAGCTACATAGCTTCATTAAAAGCTAGAAACTCTCATATCCCCTTCCACTATACTCACTCTCTCTCTCACCAAAAAGCAAACACCTCTCTCTCTCTCACTTTCCCTCTCTAGAACTCGAGATTGCAAGGCTGTTCTTGAGCTTTTCACTTCAAATTTGGTAAGTAAATTTCATCCTTCACCTTATTATCCCATACTTCTTCACCCAAGTCATGGATTTCTCACACAAATATCGTCATATTTGTTGCTAGATCTTCAAATCTTCAAGCATCTCCCAAGTATTCTTGACTTGGAGACTTCTTTTCTTCATCATCCATCTCCTGAAATCACTCAAGGTGAGTTCATATCCCTACATTTTCATGTTTTATTCAAGTTTTAGGGGGGGGGGAATACAAGTTAACACACCAAGAACTTAACTAAATTCAAACAACAGCTTTCATCAGAAAAGTTGAGCCCTATTCACAGACTGTTTTGACCATCTTAAACTTAATATGTTTCAAAACTGTTTAATATGCAAATAGTTCAGGTTCATACCTTTAAAATGACTACTTGCACATCTCCATACGATTTTTCTACAATTTATGGCGATTTTTACAAAACTGCCTATCATTTCAGAAACGAATTCGGACCAGTCTGTGAATACGAACATTTTCACACAAGTTAGGGACTTCTAAAAATCATAATAAAAATGATGAATAAACTAGACACATTTTATAAACTCTCAGAGTTTACGGATTTAGTTTTTGACTTCGTATGATTTTTATATGATTTTTCTAAAACAGTGTAGAAAGGTTAAAAACTAGTTAACAGCTTACAACTTTCATAACACTTTGTAACATGTTGAGCAAAGTGCGTAACAATAAGTTTCTAAATGTTGAATGTATTTCTTGTTAGTTTATCATCATAAACAGAAATTAGTCATTCATGATAAGGTTTTTCATTCATTTCGAACACATATAATAAACTACGATAAATATAGTTTATGGATTTTACGATAAAAGCACACCAGAGAAAAGGTTTTACTCTCAAAACAAATGGGTTTCTCAAATACTACATGATAAACTATAATAGTAATAGTTTATGGATTTCATATCACTAATTTATTTCATAAAAGGTGATTTCACTTCCACCACGGAAGAGGTTTTATACTCAAACTATATGTAAACTAGTTAACGTAAGTTGTGAGACAATTCTTCCATCGTACTCTTAGAGTACGGGTTCAAATTCCTGTAAGTTATAACCAGAGTCTCTTGTAGGGAGAGCGTGATAATTGTGTATAGATCTATATTGGGATTGATACCCCACACCTCGCTGCTAGCTACAGCCGGACCTGCAGGTCTACGGGTGACAAGAGTCATAGGATCTTAACGTCTGGAAAACGTTGTTGCAGGTTAATTCTCGTTGTAGTATGGTTATAACGACTCACATAGGGAGTTAACAATCTTTCAAGTTTACGGGAAAATTCTACTTTAAAAAGGGGTTTTATTTATCTAAAACTGCATACTCTCGGTCTTGGGATTTAAGACTACATGACTTTTATAAGGAAAATATTGGATTTTCTTTGGAAACACATCACTATTATAAACATTATAAGTACAAAACACACACATATTCTCGGTCTTGGGATTTAAGACTACATGACTTTTATAAGGAAAATATTGGATTTTCTTTGGAAACACATCGCTATTATAAACATTATAAGTACAAAACACACATATTCTCGGTCTTGGGATTTAAGATTACATGACATTTTATAAGGAAGAATATTGGATTTTTCTTGGTTATACATATCATTTGTAAACAAAGGTTTTCGAACTCGGGATATAATACTCGGTTTTATATCAAATAATAAAACTACTATACATACTGGTGGTAACCAGGGTTTTTGAACAGAACATACTATACATACTGGTAGTAACCAGAGTTTTCAAACTCTACATTCAAAAGCTTATGAACTCACCAAATTAATTGTTGACACTCTTTCAAAACTACTTGTATTCTCAGAAAATCAGTGAAACAGGAAATCAACAGCTTTTGAGGATGGGACGTTTAAATCGTCAAACATTTCATTTTGTCATCATAGTGTAATTGATTTGAAACATGTAAACACATACTATGGTGTAACTTTTTCAATTATATTTATGATGGTTGTATTTACTTTGAGCACTATTATACTCGTTGTTGTGATACTATACATGAATTCCTCCACCCCGGACGTTTTCGCCATCCTTGGTTTGGGGGTGTGACATTGCACTACTGTTTTGGACCAGAGGAATATATATATATATATATATATATATATATATATATATATATATATATATATATATATGTGTGTGTGTGTGTGTGTGTGTGTGTGTGTGTGCCTTGGGACCTTGAGTTGGGTTTGTCATTTGGACTTGAGAGGTCGCCCTCGGGAGAGCCCATTCATTATTGGGCTTTGGTGGGCCCAAATGAGTTTTAGGTTATTGATGGGCTAGTTAGTGATCTACCTTTAGACCTAAAGAGTGAGGGTTTTGACTTAGATCTTAATTGGGTAATTATGGATCTTGGTCCAGTGTTAGAGGCCGGTGTGCAGTAGCAACATCTATAGGAGCTGTTCATCATCCGAGGTGAGTCTTCTCACTATACTTACCATGAGTGGTATCTTTGTGTGACAGAGGTGTCTTATGTGCTTACCTGTGTACTGTGATATTATGCATTATGTCTTTGTGATTTATGTTGAGTATTATTATTATGAGCTTATTAAGTTGGGACCGGAGGGTCCATCCGAGTTGTGGGACTGGAGGGTCTCCACTGAGACACATTGACCGGAGGGTCGTATTGAGTTAGCCTCGAGTGGCTAATGTGATGTGTGTGGTATTTTGGGAAACTCACTAAGCTTCATGCTTACCGTGTTATGTGATATGTGTTTCAGGTTCTTCTTAGGATCACGGGAAGGCGTCAACTTGATTGTACACACCAAAGAAAGAGTTATGTTTTGAGGATCCTGGATTATTAATCAAACAATTATGGAGTTGCATTTTGTAAATTAAATAAATGGGATTTTTGTGAAATGTGTTATGAGAATTATGTGATTTTAAAATGAAAAAAATTTGTTTGAAAATTTACGGTGTTACAAGTTGGTATCAGAGCCTTGGTTTGAGGGATTCGAATGCACCTTGGGGTATGTCTGGACTCAACTGAGGATTTGATAAAAAAAATTTCAAAAGAAATGGTTTTCCTAAAACGAGCAAGAGTTTCTAAGAGAAAAACGAGAAGGAGCAGTGTGTACAATCAGCCAGAGCTCGAACGGTGATTTCTCAAAATACCCTTACTTATTTGTGTTATGAGTTATTAGTGATGTATGCTAGAAGATAGGCTAGGTATTTCATAGTTTAGGGCTAGAGTTGCCTGATTTGTGATGCATTAGCCTAGGAATTGTTACTATCTGTGATGTGCTTTGAGTATGTGAGGAGTAAGAGTATCCAGTAGGAATCTTTTAGAGAGAGCTTTGAGTAGAGAAGTAATCTAGGAGAGATACCTAGATGAGCATTGGAGGAGCCTACTGAGGGAGTAGTTAGATACCCGCGAGGGGTAGGGTTGCTTGAGTTCGTTGATACCTTTTGAGTGCGAATAGAGCAAGTGGAGTTGTAACCTATAGTGGTTTTACGTGTTGGTGGAGATTATTCGATGCCCGAATGCTGCTTGCTTTGTGCTTTGTGGAACTCCTCATGATGGGAGTCAGCTACTAAGTGAATATGACGATATTCAGGAGGTAGATGACTGGCATCATAAGGAGTTCTTCAGCAGCTGATGACAGAGAAGTGTGAGAACCTAGGAAGAGCCTAGGGAGTAACTCTAGTCAGGAGAGTACGTTGATAGAGGAGAGTATTCGCTGGGTAGCGACCAGGTGTATCGGGATTGGTGATCGAGAAGGTTGAGCAGCTACTTAGAAAATCTGGGACGATCCGTGTGGAAAGTATGGGTACATTTGGTAGGTAGTATGGGCCCGTACTACTGAAAATAGAGGACCCGTACTCGAAACAGGGAGAATTCAAGAGGTTCTAAGTAGCAAATTGAGAGGTGATAACATGGTTCAAGTACCATGATTCGTAGCAGATTGAGAGGTGATAACATGGTTCGAGTACCATGATTCGTGGCGGTAAGTGCTTCAGTTTACCAGTTATCCCGTTATAATTTATTAGACTGATAGAGTGTGGGGCCAGAGGGCCATGTCGAACGAGTTTCAAAGGGGCATACCTTGAGAGGGAAATCGAGTTAGTTTCTGAGAGATTTTATTGGTGAGATGCCAGTTGGAGTCGCAAGACTCGGGGATAAGTAGAGATGATGCTTATTGGAGGATAGCGGTCTGAGTTGAGCAATCAATCGATAGATGAGACATCATCTTCTGTGACAGGAGTTGTGTTGTCCCCGTTTCCTAGGAGAAGTAAAAGAGATAACGAGCTTCCGGTTTGAGAGTTTGGAGGTAAACCCCGTGGGGTAGCATAGGGTTGCAACCTTTTCACCATAGTATTTGGGCAGTATGTTTGCTGCGAGGTATTTCTTATACCATGAGAGAGTCATTAGTGGGACTAAGATGGAAGAGAACAAGGAGGTGCCTTATTGAGGGAGGCATACTTTTAGCAGCAGTTTCAGGTAAGTAAGAGGAGTATATCGGGGCGATGGCCCTCGTTATCTACGTTGTGTATCGAATGTGAGAGTGAGGTCTCTTGCTTTTATGATGATTCCCGCGATGGGAGGCTGGTCGAGGAATCAGAGACGAGGTGCGTGATAGTGAATTATTTCCAGATTAAGAGTCAGGACTAATTCGGAACAGTTGGGGTATCCGGAGGTGTGTCGGTTTGAGGCTTCGAGATGACTAGAGGCAGTCACGTTGGGAGGATTCTGAGATTTTTGTCTGAGTTATGGGATATTTGGAGTTTCTTGGTTTCCATCGGGAGGATCATTGATGTGATTACGTGGTACATTCCAAGAGTCAAGTGTGATGTACCTCGTGAAACAGTCTATGGAGTAGATTGTTGGTATGCCAATTGGTGATGGTTCGAACCCTGAGTGGGGTAGAACTGGGTATTCTATTGATAGGATCAACGATCCGTTCAAGTACGGTTAGAGAACTGGTTATGGAGATCTGTAGTGCGGACACATGATACCTGGGTTATTGGTGGATGTGGCAAGGTGCAAGGCGAGATGATGTATGTGTGTGTTCTTAAGAAAGGATGAGGGAATCCACGGCAGGTGGCCGTTGGTCAGAGGATTTATTGTGGCCCGGGATTTTTCGGGTTTGTAAAGGTTGAGTTCGAGGTGGTTGGGTCCCTGAGTTCAGGGTGCAATAGTTGAGATTTGCGGGACTAGGTATAGATTGTGATCTATACTCCAGGAGGGGCAGCAGTTGATTTGTCAACCAATTTCAGAGTCAGTATGAGTAGTTTCGTATGGGTGGTGATCAGTAGAGGATGGGATTTTCGTCAACGTATTTTCAGTCGTTGACGATTCCTTCGTGCTTCAATTTGTGAGATGGGAGTATTTCGAGGTTTCGAGTTGCGTGAGCGGAAGATCAGTGGTTGAGGCAAGACATCGTGAGATGTTGTGATGGTGTACCGAGGTACCCGTGTATGATGTCCTAATTTTTGGTCATGTTGAGACTCGAGTTGTGAGATGGCGAGTGGAGTACCGAGTGACTTTTGTTCCAGTGGGAACCCATCAGTTAATTGTCGCCAGAGTGGGACTGTCTAAGGGTGTATCTGTGTTGAGAAAGGTACCTTGCCTATGAGAACTTACATTAGGAGTGGTGGTGCATAAGTTGGGTGGGTGTAAGCACCTATTTATGTTGAGCTATGGAGCATGAGTTGGTGAACTCAGTGTAGTGATGACTTGATGAAGAGATTATGGGGTGATAAGAGAGCAAGTGGATCAGAGTGGGAGTAATCGCTTGGGATTATCAGGAAAAAAATGGAGTGAGCCCATGGTAAGTCAGCGAGAGAGTGTCGTGGTACTGTGGGGAGTTGTAGTATTCACTGGATAGCAGGAGAGTGTTGTGATACTGCAGGGAGCTGTAGTACTCACTAGTCAGCGAGAGAGTGTCGTGGTACTGTGGGGAGTCATGGTATTCACTGGTTAGCTAGAGAGTGTTGTGATACTGCGGGGAGCCGTTGCATTTACGAGTCAGTGAGAGGGTGTCGTAAGTCTGCGGGGAGCCATAACATTCATGAGTCAATAAAGGAGTGTCTTAAAACTACGGGGAAACTGTAGCACTCTGTAGTCGATAAGAGTGAATACTTTTCTGCGGGGAACTGTAGTATTCACTAGTCACAGTATGATGTAGAGGAGTTCTTAGGCTTGGGTAGCCTTACCACTTGAGTCTTCGGGAACTTGGTGGCCGGACCAGGGGCGAGACTGAGGTCTCCGTGATGGTCGGGGACCGTTATATCGCGATTTTAGGGAGGGGTTATCTTTAATCGGAAGGGATTGGAGAAGTAATGTATACGAAAATTCGCGGATCTCGGGTTTTGAGTTGAGTATCAGATTGGATATGAGTGGTTCCAATTCTGTTGTTGAACCAGACTTTCGAGTTCGAGTTTGGCTCTTTTTGAGCATTGGGTAGGCAGGATGAGATTCCGGATTTTCAGATGGATCTCATTATGGGTGGTAATGGTTTCTGTATGATGTTTTTAGACCTGAGTGGGTCAGTTCGTTGGTTGGGAAGGACCACGATACGCATGGAACTAGTAAGTGGTAGACGACAGAGGCCAAAGGCGAAGCGACATCAGATGGGTTGAAGTATTCGCTTGAGGAAAAGCGAACTTCGTGACTTTGTGTTTCCTATGATACGCTGAGATAGCTATTGTGAAAAGGAGGGTTGTAAAGTCATTTTATTGGGTGTGCAAGGGGTAGCCCTTGGAGGTTCAATCGTTGGGTCGGGAGCTGGCCTGGTACTCAGAGTTGGAAGTGTTTTATCTGAATCTGTTATTCGATGAGCAATTATCAGGGTGATATTCTGCATGGGCGGTCTTTCGGGGAGACAGACCACTATAGTTTCAAGTTTTGGAGAGTTAGAGCAGGTACTTCCACATAAAAGGGGTCCGTCCTTCTTCGGCGTGGGAATTTCTATTTGATTTCGGATGTCTTGGGAGAGGGATCGTTGAATGTTAAGAGATTTTCTGATTGTACTTCTCGGGTTATTTGTTTCGATCTACGCGAAGATAAAGAACGATTTCGAGGGCGAAATCTAATTTAAGTGGGGGAGAATTGTAACATCCTGTTCCAGATTGTTTTGTGATTTAAGGCCCGTGGGCCTTAATTCGAGTATGAGAAGGTTTTGAGGCTTTGAAGGAGAAAGGTTTAGGCCCTTTTGGGATGTGGGTAAGGTAGGTTGTATGATACAAGAGTTTGATTTGTGCTTTAGAGCCCAAATGTATTGTTAAATACGTTGGTGCGGGCTTTTCATGAAGTTTGGATATGAGTTCGAGTGGGATTCAGGATGAATAAGTTGATAGAAGTGTGGGGCTTCTATTTATCTTTTCGCGGATATAAGGATCGTCGGAAACATATTTATTACGAAGAAGTTATGTCCTTCAGAAGTTTCGTGGTTTCAGGGTTAGCCGAGTACGCTAGGCGTACACAAAGCGTACGCGGGGAGTACTAGTGAAGAAGGCAGTACGTTGGGCGTACTGACCAGGATGGTCGCGAATGTTCTTTGGAGTACGCTGGGCGTACGCCAATCAGACCTGATCCCTATTTTAGGGTCTTGGACCCTATATAAGCACCTTATCTCATAACCTAACCCTAATATCTTCAGCCTCCATCCCTCTAAACCCTAGAAATCGACCCTAAGCCTCCATTGGAGTGATTCTTGAGCTTTTTGGTGATTTAGTGAAGTTTTTGGTGCTTATTGTGGAAGAAGGAGTTCCTTGAGGAAGCATTGCTTGGCTTGGAGCTTGTGGATCCAAGCCCTAATCATATTGATCTAGCTCCAGAAAGCATAAAGTTTGAATCTTGGTGGCTTTCTTATGTGGACTCCTTCTTCTTCTTAGGATAAGTACTTTCCTTTATCTATTGTAACAGACCGATGGGTCGTGTTCTAATGACCTCTCATCGTATGAAGCAACGTTTAGACTCAAGTCTCTTAGAGTCAAATTCCAGAATGGAATATACCTTCCCCTCATATTCTAATGTGATATAATCATATTTTAGCATGTAGCATTTCTAGCTACTAACTTCTTTAACAACGAGCGCGATACTATTGATCGCATTGATCTCAACCTTCTGACTTAAGTCAGGTGTTACATCGAACTTGATTCCATGAACCACGTAACAAACTCATCGTAGTCGGACTCAATTTGATATGACCACTAGGGTCGGAATAACAATCATCTCATTAGTCATTACCGAAACGATGGTAACGACATACTTGAATAAAACGAGACCAATTACTAGCTTCTTGGTAACCTTGTGACTTTCCCTGATCCAAGCGTGAGTCCTGTGCTTCCAGTAGTATAGATCTCTATTACTATTCACACATACTCATACTCGTCCCAAGTATCGTCTCGCAGTCCCCAAGTCCTAAAATCACAAAACAATTTAACACATACGAATGTTCCAATTAATCATACAAATTTTCCTAGACTCTACTAGGACTTCTTCCATGCGTATCTTAAATCATCAATTCTACTTTAACTCGATTGGTGATGGAAATTCCAGATTATGGTACAACTTCAAGAATTACACCAATCGTTCCATCATCCTGCCAATCGAAGGTGTACTTCGTACGTACCGTACTCCTTTAACCGTACTGTTATTTTATCAGACATAAACTAAAGGCAAGATACCACTTTCGACATCTTCCGATAGGTGTCACTCAATACCTCAGATTACAAAACCAGGGTTTATATTAATTCTTGAAACTATTACACAAAAGTTCAAGTTCACCCTATATTATGCCTCTAATAGGCTACACCATAAGTTACTTCATAATTTGATCTTTGGATATGAAATCCTATTCCTGATTCCTCACGTTATTGTCTGCTTCGTCGAGGATCATGTGGAATGCCCTTGGCTTTGGTGGTGCCTCTAGCCTTACTGCCCCATTTTTCTTTGGGCAGTCTCTAGACATTTGCCCCTTGCATCCGCATCCGTAGCATACCTTATCATTATGTGTACAATTCGAGGAATAGTGGCCGATCCTTCCACATTTGTAACAGGTTACTTCTTCGTTGCATGCTCCAAAGTGCTTCTTCCTGCACTTTTCACACCACTTAGCTCCATACCTCTGGTCATCCAGGTTAGACTTTGCGAACCTTCCCTTACTATCAGGTCTTGAGGATCCTTCAAGTTTCTTCTTCTCTCCAACTTCGGCTTTCTCCAGACCCTTTTCCTTTATTTGGGTCTCAACATTCTTGGCTTCCCAGATGGCAGCTTTCAAAGTGGTTGCTTGCTTGACCATTGGACCAAAGTCCGCTGGTAATCCATTGGCAAACTTGTTGACCTTGGAAAGTTCCGTTGGAAGTAGGTAGGGAACAAGCTTCATCTTCTCCGTAAAACTAGTAGCGTACTCGGTGACGCTCAATATTCCGTTCTTTAGATTATGGAACTCATTGTTGATTTCCAGAAGATCCTGCTCAGAGAAGTATTGCATATTTATTTGCACCACAAAATCTTCCCAAGATATCTTGCTAGCTTCTCCCTTGGGCATCGAACCAGCTAGTAGCTTCCACCAGTTCAGCACTCCAGACTTTAACAGAGGAATCGCGAGAGCCATTTTCTGTCGGTTTCTACACTCGCAACTCTCAAACATTGTCTCCATCTCGGAGATCCAATCCATAACTTCCACTGGTGTCGGGCTTCCAGATAGACACGGCGGTTTGGATGCCATGAAATCCTTGTACTTGCACCCACACCCATCATTTCCTCCATCCTGGTTGTTCTGTCGAACTAACGGTGGGTCGGCTTGACCAATAATCCCACTTAAGTTTCCTCCTTCTGACTGCCCTCCATTCACTTTGAGCTCTTCAACTTGTATTGAATGTTCTTCACGATTCTGCCGAAGAAGACGTCTAGTTTCTTCCATCTGACGATCCAACATCGTTTGAATCATCAATTGTACTCCAGCCATTGTCATCGGCTCAGGTGTTGTTGCTGCAACAACTACTTGCTCAATCACAGGTGGTTGATTCATGTTTTTGTTCACGTTTCCAGCTCCACTCCTGGTTCTTGCCATTTTTGATCTATACACCGAATAAGGTGATTTTAGATCCTCATTCACGGTAGATATTCAAATCATCCTTATCACTCCGAAACATTTACATGCTAGTTCTAATATCGTATTCGTACGCTTAGAATCCTAAACACATGAGGTTTCCAGATCTGGTCGGCAACAGACCATAGATCCGAACAAACGATATCATATATAGCAAACATATAGCATTTAGCACATAAAAGCATTTTAGGCATCTTTCCTAAAATATACTAGTGCTCGTGTCTAAAGTATGGTAGACACTCATCTCACAATCATCGCTTATCATTCTAAGTTTAAGTCTAGAAATCCTACAAATTCCTAGTTTGCTTAAACTAATGCTCTGATACCAACTGTGACATCCCCATTTTCACGGCCAGAAAAGACCGATTTGTTTATGCTTTGTTTTATAAAATCAGAGTAATCCTTTGATTAAAAGTGTTGCGGAATTTGTTCCCAAAACAAAATATGATAAGAATTTATCAAAGCATTTCTTTAAAGAAATGTATTTTCATTAAATAACAAAATCTCGGGATGTCATGTTCCGATACAGACCAAAAGCATAAATAGTGTAAAATAGACCTTACAACAGTTATTTATAACTACTGATCTATAATCCAAAATCTCTCGTCAAGTCCACCAACTTATACTCTTGTGCCATTACCTGTAATGCATAGAAAACTGAGTGGGTCAGGCTTGGGAGCCTGGTGAGCATATAGGGTTTTCAACCCACAATAATATATTTATTATATTCAATCATCAAACAATCAACCCAATTACCCATCCCCATTATCTTCTTTATTTCTTAAGGTTTTACCCTAAGAATCGACTATCCTTCCTTCATTCGTTCCTAAGGATTGACCTAAGGAATTGGCACAAAGTCCATTGCTGCCCGAGGTTCCTATAACAAACACTAAATCCATAGCTGCCAAGGTTCATCTATACAGTACTAAATCCATAGCTACCAAGGTTCATCTTTACAGTACTAAATCCATAGCTACCAAGGTTCATCTATACAGTACTAAATCCATAGCTACCAAGGTTCATCTACACTGTACTAAATCCATAGCTACCATCATTTTATTATAAGGCACTAAATCTATAGCTGCCAGGGTTTTTAAGTACACCGGTGAACATCAAGTCCATAACACCTACAAGTTGCGAGCTTGCTAGTGTTCCACATGACTGTCTAGAATAGTCCGTGGTTATCATCCCTACTCTGCTGAATGACGGGGCCATCGTTTGGGTAAAGGTTTCACTCATTTTTCACCTGTCACCCTCATCTCATAATCTATATCATCCTTCGTCTTATCCTTCGTCTCATCCTTTATCACACACCAACTATCTCGTCTACCCATGTTCTACCCAACATATTTGTAGATAAAAATTACATATACAGTTTAAACCATTTAAAAACTAGTATAAAACATTCATTCAACATCCATCTCAAGTAAACAAACAATGTATAAACACGTAACACGTATTTCATAGCAAATACTGCATATCTATGTGTTAGAAGAAAGGGAATATACACTCACTTGATCAGAAGATGATCGGGCAACACTAGGCTCTAAGAGTAGTATTTCTTCGGTGAAACCGGGATATCTTCACAAAAACTGGGCTTCTCACGGGCAGAGTTTCGGCTCGGAAACTTTACTTCTTGAGATCTTCGGGGCTTCGGGACTCGCTTCGGGTCTCGGGATGTCACACCCCAAAACCGGAACGGCGGAAACATTCGGGGGTGGAGGACGTCATGTACAGTATCACAACAAAGCATAGTAGTAAACAAGCAACAACATCATCTATTGCATTAATAATATAATTTAATACAAGTGTGTTCTGTGAAGTTTATAAGACACCAAAAATGTAAATCAAAATAAGAGATGAGTCTTGAACGAGCTCCATCCTCTCAAAACCTGGCATCGGTACCTGTCTACTGATGACCTGAGAATACAAGTTATTTTGAAAGAGTTGATCAGCTTTAAGGCTGGTGAGTTCATAAGCATTTTAGTGTCATTGATTGTATGAAAAGTGTTTGCATGTGTTTGATGTATAAGTTTGTATATGTTTGTAGTAAATGTTTGTATCTCCTAGAAAATCCTGTATTTTCTATTAAACGTAGCCTTCTACCAAGGCATCAAATGTTATGTATGTTTGTTTATTGTAAGAGTGTCTATTTTCCCAAGTGTGACTATTATTAACCAATAATATAGTTTCTACATTACCGTTTATGTGAGAAGATCACAATTTGAATGTAATGGGGAAATAATAATAGTACTGTAGTGTTGTATTATAGTAACTACTGCTGTACTATCTACCTTAAACCAATTGTTATTTCAGGTATAATGTGAAATGGTTGCACCATACTTTCGACTAATAAAACGACGATGAAAGACGTCGGAAGAAATGACATTTGGCACCCGTAGACTTGCAAGTCCCACTGTAGCGAACAGCAAGGTGTAGGATAGTCAATCCAGTATAGATCTATACACAACTTCACGCTCTCCCTCCTGGAGACTCTGGCTACAAATCAGGCCATGGCAGTGATGCCATGCCCCGAACAATGGTTCAAATTTATGTTATTGTATACTTGTATATGTAATGTTTCTCATATAGTATGTTCTGTTTCTCATATAGTATGTTTTGTTTCTCATATAGTATGTTCTGTTTCTCATATAGTAAGTTTTGTTTCTCATATAGTAAGTTCTGTTTCTCATATAGTATGTTTTGTTTCTCATATAGTAAGTTCTGTTTCTCATATAGCAAGTTCTGTTTCTCATATAGTATGTATTGACTCATGTATGAACTGACTCTTTGTATGCTTCATTGTACTAGAAGTAATGAGTAGTATCTTCCTAAACTATACATATTATAGTTTACTAGTAGAATTGTTTGTATAACTGAATGTATTGAACTGAGATAAAAGCCTTTATGTCTATACATATATACATAATATATAACTAAGGATCAAACGACACTCGGACAAACAACAGGGTACTCTAAGTCCACAACCAAACAAGGAACAGGAAGTAAAGTGTGTTATCAGTCCTAAGTCCTTCAAACCTTACTTATATAACTATATATGCACTAGACATGGTTTTGACAATATATAAATGTAAAAGAGTTAAAGGAAAAGGTTTGTCATGTAAGAACAAGTTTGATAAAGAGTTTAACATGTAAAAGAGTTTGATAATCATTTTGAAGTAGTTTGATTGATAAAACAGCTAACAGTATAACAAATCCATTGTTTGGTAGTTATTAATCACATGTGATTGATATAATAACTATAATGTTTCAACTTGTATTCCCCCCCCATAAAAGCATTTAAAATCATTTAAAATGTAGATTAAGGGGTATGAACTCACCTGTAGTGAGTGGTTTGGATGAAAGTGCTGGATAGGATGCTAAGTGTCAAGTGAAGACTTGAGCACACACACAGATCCTGTTTGGTATTGGGGCTACTTGAGGCAGATTCTCGACTTCAGGTTCTGAGTCAGTCTCTTCAGGAAAGGGTTCGGCGGAGTCATCGTCCAAAGGAATCTCATGGTTCTCTTCTGGCGCTGGCTCGAGTCATCCATCATCTCCTTGGTTGGGAAAATACGGGTCGCCAGGGAGATGGAATCCGGCCATGCTATCTATGCGAGATAGGGGTAAAGGGATAGTTAATAGGCATTGAACCTAGTAATACTTCTAATGTATTACAGTTACATGATTTATTCTTGAGGGATGGATTCTTGGGTAAGTTTTCGGTTTGGTTGCTTATAGCATCCTAAAATACTCCTATAGTATTTTAACCCTTATGCTTGATTCTAGAGCTCTTCTGGTACCTAGGTAAATTTTAGGCTTGTTGCAACACCACAGTCACTCCCAAGCACATGTTGGTCATGTCTCGAATGAATATAGTTGATCAGGCTATATTGACCCTAGACATGATTACATAACTACCCAGGTTTAACCGCGATGTCCAACATCCAAATACTTTTATTTTGTTCTACTTATGACATTGATTCCGGTATTTAGGTATACTTGTATACTTTTATAAAAATACTTATATTTAAAAGTATACTTTTAGTCTAGAGCACTTAGGCCCCTTTATGTTTATAGTTGTATACCATGTAAGGTTCTGTATACTTAGTTCGCTATAAACAATGGCTCTGATACCAATCTGTCACACCCCCAAACCGGAACGGCGGAAACGTTTAGGGGTTGTTGACGTCATGCGTAGTATCACAACAGTTGTATCATAGCAAGCATAGTAAACACAACCAAACATTGAATACATATATGAAAAAGATTTACATTGTCTTAATACATAGTTTTGTTCATATCAAAAGTAAAATGGAAAGACGTGACTCTAACGCGCCGACTTCTCCAAAAGCCTGGGGTACCTGTCTACTGACTCCCTAAGAATACAAGCAGTTTTTGAAAGAATATCAGCATAAAGCTGGTGAGTTCATAAGCATTTTAATCTTTGGTGGAAAATGTTTCTTTGATCCTTTTGAAAAGTGTTCCTCAAGAAAATCCTATATTTTCTTATGAAAAGCGTATTTAAAAACCCATTCCTTCCATGACTTCCAGATTCCTACAAGGTATGTACGATCCAAGGAGTCGTGGAATGAATATGACTATCCGTTAGTTAAATGGTAAACAATCCCTTTATGAAAAGCCGAGTTATCCCGGGAAAATCCTATATTTTCACTAAAAGTTGATGGGTGGTTATCCGTTCTAAACTGAGGTGTACAAGTATCTACCATACTTATATCGATAAACGTAGTTTCCTTTTTAAAACCCTGGTTACTCCCAGTGAGGTGTATTAGCCTTATTACATAAATAAAACTAATAAATAAGTAGTGAACTAGATCCTAAGGGCATTACTAATGCCCTCTAGTAATCAAATCGGTTATTACTTTGAGGTTAGTTCACTTGTTTCATTATTACAAAAGTAAATTTTCGCTACCTAAGTTGTGAGTGCCATAACCGTACTTAGACTGGATAAGGTACGAAACGGGGGCCAGTATCTTTTATGACTTTGTGACCCCTGAACCTAACGGTTCCGCTGTAGCTAGCAGCGTGGGTGCGGGATAGTCAGTCCCATATATATCTATACACAATAGTCACGCTCTCCCTCCAAGAGATTCGGGTTATAAGTCGTAGTCCTCCACTCACGAATCCGATGGAGTGTTACCAAGGACATGTCTCAAACTTAGCCTAACAAATTTACAAGTAATAGTACGAAAATCCTGCTTATGATTTACATGAATCCTTTATAAGATAATACATATTATAACATGATTCACAAATTTCTTGCTTTAGATTTGAAAACTGTTTCTACTAGTTGATTCCTTAATCGATTTGTAAAACGGCTTTCTGAGTTAAAAACATACTGAACATAAAATCATTCTATGCAAAATGAGATAATTTGAGCACAAGTTTCCGTGTACTTTTGCTTGTATTCCCCCCTGAAAACATGAAAAACTCGGAAAAAGCGTAGGGGTATGAACTCACCTGAAGTGAGTAACTCGAAAGAAGGATTGATATAGGATCGTCGGGTGTCGAATGAATTCGTGAGCACAAACGGATCCTAGTTTAACATGTAATAACACATATATGAATACACTTAGGGTATATAACCACTAATAGACACATGGAACACCTTAGGGACATGAAAACACTTAGAGTTAAGTGTTACAAACACCTATTGAAGTCCGTAAATGAGTGTAGGGTCTTAGATTTGAGTGTAAGGCCACCAAACTCGACTTTTATGTGTGTGCGGCCAGGTGTACGGCCAGGGTGTGCGGTCAGCATGTGTGTGCGGTTGCACACTGGAGTGTGCGGCCGTACATGGGGGTGTGCGGCCGTACATAGGGGTGTGCGGCCGTACACTCTTCATTCATGCACAAAACGTCGATTTCCGGGTGTTTCAAGGCCAATACTAAGTCCAACTAGCAATTGAAGGCCAAACTCTTCACCTTGGAGAGTCTTTGAAGTGTGTACGACCACCTTATGAAGGTGTGCGGCCGTATACCTTCAAGTGACGAAGAACACGAAGAACACTATGAGTTTTAGGCTTAGATTCAGGTGTCTTACCAATATAACAAGCTAAATGGTTGAGTACTTCACGTTTTTGAGGCCCTTAGAGTGTTCTTGGATGATGTTTCTAGAGAGAGAAAGTAGAGAGAGAAAGTAGGGTGCAGCCAAAAGAGGAAAAGAGTGAATGAAGGGGTCTCCTCCTATATATAGGGTCGGGTGTGAGGCTGGAGGGTGTGTGCGGCTGGCTGGCCGCACACGCGGGTGTGCGGCCGCACACACCTTCTTTGGTGTGTTTGGCCCGATTCTGTGATGCTACACACTTTCTAACCCTTCCTAAGACTCATATCCAGGTTATACTAAGCCTAGAACACTCATATAGACCCACAATTTCGTTATAAGATAGCAAAATGAGGGCTGACACTCGGCTGCGTTGAATTGCTGAACTTTACAAGACAAGGATTTTCGGGTTGTCACATTATCCCCCCGTTAGAGGGAATTTCGTCCCGAAATTAGAATCTTAACGAATACTCAGGGATAGGTGCGAAAGATGCGGATACTTCATGCTCTATCTGTTCCACCCATTCCCTTGGGGAAATCAGATCTATATTGAGTCCTTAATGAACATGACTCTTGTTTTAACGGATCTAATCGAGAAAATGATGAGAGTTTTGTCGGGCACTACTGGTTCATTTGCTGAGACGTGGATAGGTTAGGGTGGAATTTATGGAATCCCTAAAGTAGTTGGGGTCTGACGGATGCTGGACCAATTCTTGTCAAGAATCTCTGACGGTCCTAAGTTCTTTGGGAAAATAGAACGTTCCGTACTTAAAACATAATGTACTTCCATGGTGAGATCATCACTTGGCGTGATCACCATTCTGAAGTTCTAAAAGTTTTCTCCTACTGGAGATGTAGTCCCTATGATCGGTCCCTAGGAGTCTCAGGTCGTATTCGGATTTGTATTTCCTACTGGTTGGCTTTCATAGGTTTTCTGGATCCTTGAAGATGCTGGCTATATGCTGGCATCTATTGGTCGCGCGATACATACCTCAGTCCAATGCAGAAAGGACCTGCAGTTTAGACTCATGAGGGCTTCGAACAGAAGCACCTCAAAAGTCGGGATGATAAAGAATTCTACCAGATTGCACTTAGATAACTCCTACTTCATCATAGTCTATTAGATGCTTTCTCAACATGATCCTTAATCAGACGAATCGTTCTCTCCTTTGGTTCGCTGTTTCATGGATAGCAGTCTCTGATCAGGGCTAGCTTCGCCCTTAGAGATTTTCTGAAGTGATTGACTATTTCAGGAGGTGGTTCTACTATCTCTTTAGAGATAATATTCCTTGGAACACCTAGTAGTCTAACAAATCTCTATGGCATGCTCCATTAGTTTTTCCATTGTGTCTATTTCCTCTATTTTGTAGGAAACGCGTGATATTGTATAGTCCGTCGACTAACACCTAGACTGGTGTCGAGTCCACAATCTCTTTATGACTTGGGTTATAAAGCTTAAGGCAACTTGTTGTCTACCTTACTCAAGTATTCCTGGTCGCGGAGGTAATCATGTGGTTCTTAGCATCCTAGTATTAACTTTGGTGAATGCAGACTATCATCTATAGGGCGACGGTAACTTTTCTCGCATGACGAGGCACTATCACAACTCTTTCCGACCTAGGCACTTCTCGTCTGTATCTGGATGAACGAAGTGCTTGAGTAGTGCGAGCATCCCTTGCAACTACTCTTCCGATGTTACCGAGTTTCTCTTTCTAGATTAAATCTAGATGGTATAAGACTTTGCCACTCAGAACCTCTAATTTCCTCATCCATTCTTCTCAGAGTTTAACCTGTCATAGCTTTCCAGGTTTCTTGGCTCACTACTGAGATGCTTAATTTGTGGGATCAGGCATGAATGGATGGTCGTAGTCAATGTTTTTAACTCTTACGACTTGAGTTACTTTTCCTAACTGAGGGTGTCAGCTACTATGTTGGCTTAACCGGGATGACAACAAATTTCAAATCTGTAGTCATTTTAGTAGCTTAATCCACAATTGTTTTCTTGAATTCAGCTCCCTTACTCTTGATTCACGAACTTGATCGTGCGATGCAAGTGATCTTTCCGGAGGATCTATTGGGTAGGTCTAGGGTAGTTATTGTCTTCTGGAATATCTGCAGTGCCTTTCGCTTTAGGTTTTAATGTCTAATGGGGTTGGTTAACAACGCGCGGTACCCCTCTCCTGGGTAGTTCTGAAGGTTGGATGAGAGAGACAACAGATGGTTCGCATTAGGTTTTCTTATTAGGTTCGAAAGAACCTTTATTTAATACCTAGGATAAGGTGAAAGTTCTTTTTACACAGCACTAGGAATTTTCGCATGGTCGAACCAAGTCGAACCATGACCGACGGTGGTGTCGAAATTAATAGACATCGACACGATATGGAATGAAGTTTGTTAGGACCATGTGTTGAACAGGGCACACAAGTTCTTAGCGTCTCGGTTTTCGTTCATGGTATTACTATCGTGGATACTTGGACCGACATGATTGACGCTGAACGCTGGGGGGTCCTGATGTTTCGGAATAATGTACTTTCATGAATGGATTTCTTACGAGGCCTCTCTATAACCGCTTAGTATACACTAGTCATGTATAATCAAGATTAAAAGGACTGTTGACTGAGCGACTCCGCCCTAAATCCACAACCAAACAAGGAACAGGAGATAAGGCCGCATCACTCACTCGAGGTTTATTAATCCTAATTATCAATGGCCTTAACGTATATACTAAGCCATCATAGCTTTACCTGATGGGTTTTTAAGTTTTACAACAGTGCTGCGACTTTTGCCTTAACGAGGGAGTAATTACAATTAGAATTGATTATTTAAAGTTTTTGATTAGCTACTTAAGGTTGAGAAACGTACCAAAGTTCTACCGGGTTCCTTGATGTTCCCCTAGGTACTAGGGTTAAACTCCTCCTGCGTCTTTGTCATTTCTTTTAGTTGGGCAGTCCCTCTTGAAATGCCCAATTTCACCACATAGGTGGCATATTGGACTGGTCCCAACATTGGTGGTTGATGTAATGAACTCAACTGGAGTTCTGCAGTTGCGAGCGGTATGCCCCTTCATATTGCACCTAACGCAAAAGGGTTCTCGACAGACTCCATAATGATGGTAGTTACACTTGCTGCAGTGGGGGAAGTTCCCTAGGTATGGTCTTCTTGGTGTCGAGACAGGCAGGTTGACAGGGGTATTGACTACCTCATCTTGCTTCCCTTCGGAAGGTCCTTGAGTCGAGGTACTCCCCTTCTCATTCTCAAACTTTCTTTTCAGGGGATTATGTTGGAGTTCTTGGGTGGCTTTACACACCGGTGCTGGTTGCTGCTGTCCATTGCTATGATCGGGACTCCCGATAATGCTCCTGCTAACATTTGCGTTGTTAGCATTCAGGTGAGTCATGACAGCTGCTACGGCTGCTGAAACTGTAGCTTGGAACGTAGCTTCATCGATCTGAAGAGCCGGTGTCTTGCTAGCGGGTTGGTTACGTTTCTTTGGAGGCATGGTTTTTCCTACACGATGAGGAACACAAGCTGATGAGAGAAGATGGTTACCCCTAGACGTATCTTTCTTTACTATAGTAGGCATAAATTTTTCCCGCGCTTTGAGATATGGTTCTCTAAGTGTCGACCTACATCCCTATGATGCAGTCCTGGTAGCAGGGTAGAAATAAGTGTATCGGAAAGCCATAAATCGGGTGTCGTTCCAACTAAGTTATCTTTATACTGGAGAGGTTCACTCTCCGGCTTTGAAAAGATTTGAAAGGACTTCGGAACGAAGATTACACAAGAAAAGACTCATGAAAGTTTAGGGCTAAACACTCTCAATCGAGATTTTGTGATCCGATCCATTTATCTTAGTCGCGACAGGAAAGACGATTAGTCTAACACATAGTGTGAGTAGTGTAACCACTAACTCACTAAGTTGTATTAATTTAAGGGGTTATTAGTGTGACTTTATAGGGGTAGGACACTTCACGGGTTTCATACATTGGCTCCTTCTGTCCAGGCTTCCGACCCACATAGGCATTGGGCCTTCGAACTCAAGTTGGGGGCTAGGATTTGGTATTGGGGCTACTTGAGGCATATTCTCGACTTCAGGTTCTGAGTCAGTCTCTTCAGGAAAGGGTTCGGCGGAGTCATCGTCCAAAGGAATCTCATGGTTCTCTTCTGGCGCTGGCTCGAGTCATCCATCATCTCCTTGGTTGGGAAAATACGGGTCGCCAGGGAGATGGAATCCGACCATGCTATCTATGCGAGATAGGGGTAAAGGGATAGTTAATAGGCATTGAACCTAGTAATACTTCTAATGTATTACAGTTACATGATTTATTCTTGAGGGATGGATTCTTGGGTAAGTTTTCGGTTGGGTTGCTTATAGCATCCTAAAATACTCCTATAGTATTTTAACCCTTATGCTTGATTCTAGAGCTCTTCTGGTACCTAGGTAAATTTTAGGCTTGCTGCAACACCACAGTCACTCCCAAGCACATGTTGGTCATGTCTCGAATGAATATAGTTGATCAGGCTATATTGACCCTAGACATGATTACATAACTACCCAGGTTTAACCGCGATGTCCAACATCCAAATACTTTTATTTTGTTCTACTTATGACACTGATTCCGGTATTTAGGTATACTTGTATACTTTTATAAAAATACTTATATTTGAAAGTATACTTTTAGTCTAGAGCACTTAGGCCCCTTTATGTTTATAGTTGTATACCATGTAAGGTTCGGTATACTTAGTTCGCTATAAACAAGGGCTCTGATACCAATCTGTCACACCCCCAAACCGGAACGGCGGAAACGTTCAGGGGTTGTTGACGTCATGCGTAGTATCACAACAGTTGTATCATAGCAAGCATAGTAAACACAACCAAACATTGAATACATATATGAAAAAGATTTACATTGTCTTAATACATAGTTTTGTTCATATCAAAAGTAAAATGGAAAGACGTGACTCTAACGCGCCGACTTCTCCAAAAGCCTGGGGTGCCTGTCTACTGAATCTCTGAGAATACAAGCAATTTTTGAAAGAATATCAGCATAAAGCTGGTGAGTTCATAAGCATTTTAATCTTTGGTGGAAAATGTTTCTTTGATCCTTTTGAAAAGTGTTCCTCAAGAAAATCCTATATTTTCTTATGAAAAGCGTATTTAAAAACCCATTCCTTCCATGACTTCCAGATTCCTACAAGGTATGTACGATCCAAGGAGTCGTGGAATGAATATGACTATCCGTTAGTTAAATGGTAAACAATCCCTTTATGAAAAGCCGAGTTATCCCGGGAAAATCCTATATTTTCACTAAAAGTTGATGGGTGGTTATCCGTTCTAAACTGAGGTGTACAAGTATCTACCATACTTATATCGATAAACGTAGTTTCCTTTTTAAAACCCTGGTTACTCCCAGTGAGGTGTATTAGCCTTATTACATAAATAAAACTAATAAATAAGTAGTGAACTAGATCCTAAGGGCATTACTAATGCCCTCTAGTAATCAAATCGGTTATTACTTTGAGGTTAGTTCACTTGTTTCATTATTACAAAAGTAAATTTTCGCTACCTAAGTTGTGAGTGCCATAACCGTACTTAGACTGGATAAGGTACGAAACGAGGGCCAGTATCTTTTATAACTTTGTCACCCCTGAACCTAACGGTTCCGCTGTAGCTAGCAGCGAGGGTGCGGGATAGTCAGTCCCATATATATCTATACACAATAGTCACGCTCTCCCTCCAAGAGATTCTGGTTATAAGTCGTAGTCCTCCACTCACGAATCCGATGGAGTGTTACCAAGGACATGTTTCAAACTTAGCCTAACAAATTTACAAGTAATAGTACGAAAATCCTGCTTATGATTTACATGAATCCTTTATAAGATAATACATATTATAACATGATTCACAAATTTCTTGCTTTAGATTTGAAAACTGTTTCTACTAGTTGATTCCTTAATCGATTTGTAAAACGGCTTTCTGAGTTAAAAACATACTGAACATAAAATCATTCTATGCAAAATGAGATAATTTGAGCACAAGTTTCCGTGTACTTTTGCTTGTATTCCCCCCTGAAAACATGAAAAACTCGGAAAAAGCGTATGGGTATGAACTCACCTGAAGTGAGTAACTCGAAAGAAGGATTGATATAGGATCGCCGGGTGTCGAATGAATTCGTGAGCACAAACGGATCCTAGTTTAACATGTAATAACACATATATGAATACACTTAGGGTATATAACCACTAATAGACACATGGAACACCTTAGGGACATGAAAACACTTAGAGTTAAGTGTTACAAACACCTATTGAAGTCCCTAAATGAGTGTAGGGTCTTAGATTTGAGTGTAAGGCCACCAAACTCGACTTTTATGTGTGTGCGGCCAGGTGTACGACCAGGGTGTGCGGTCAGCATGTTTGTGTGGTTGCACACAGGAGTGTGCGGCCGTACATGGGGGTGTGCGGCCGTACATAGGGGTGTGCGGCCGTACATTCTTCGTTCATGCACAAAACGTCAATTTCCGGGTGTTTCAAGGCTAATACTAAGTCCAACTAGCAATTGAAGGCCAAACTCTTCATCTTGGAGAGTCTTTGAAGTGTGTACGGCCACCTTATGAAGGTGTTCGGCCGTATACCTTCAAGTGACGAAGAACACGAAGAACACTATGAGTTTTAGGCTTAGATTCAGGTGTCTTACCAATATAACAAGCTAAATGATGGAGTACTTCACGTTTTTGAGGCCCTTAGAGTGTTCTTGGATGATGTTTCTAGAGAGAGAAAGTAGAGAGAGAAAGTAGGGTGTAGCCAAAAGAGGAAAAGAGTGAATGAAGGGGTCTCCTCCTATATATAGGGTCGGGTGTGAGGCTAGAGGGTGTGTGCGGCTGGGTATGCGGTTGGCTGGCCGCACACGCGGGTGTGCGGCCGCACACACCTTCTTTGGTGTGTTTGGCCCGATTCTGTGATGCTACACACTTTCTAACCCTTCCTAAGACTCATATCCAGGTTATACTAAGCCTAGAACACTCATATAGACCCACAATTTCGTTATAAGATAGCAAAATGAGGGCTGACACTCGACTGCGTTGAATAGCTGAACTTTACAAGACAAGGATTTTCGGGTTGTCACATATAATGACACATATATGTATCTAATTAGTCAATTTACAACTAATTAAGCAATTGAAGACACCCTAGGACATGGAAAACACTTTAATTCAAGTGCTAGAAGTACCAAAGGGTTGCATCTAAGGGAAATATGGCCTCTCATTGGAGTTTATGACCAACATGGATGCATCACATGAGTTTACGGCCCAGGGGTAATTTCCCCATGAGTTTACGGCCGTAAAATCATGGTATTTTGTACCAAGTTGTGTTTTAAGGTCTTAAAAGTCATAATGAAGTGTTCTATGACCAAGTCTAAGCCTTAGGAAGGAATGGTGGCACAAATGCACCACTAACTAGGGTTTACGGCCCAAGGTGATTGCCTTGGCCGTAAACACCATATGCTCTTGGTTCTTTTGATGTTTAAGGTTATATACTCATCTTGGAAGTGTTGTAGACTTGGTCCCAAGGCTTTGGAAGGGATTAGGGTTCATTTGCACCCTTAATTAGGTTTTACGGCCCAAGGAGATTGCCTTGGCCGTAAACACCTTTTGATCTTGTTTTCTTGATGTTTTCTAGGTGTAAACTAAGTGATTCAAGCATATAACAAGCTAAGGCAAGAGTACTTACAATATAGAAGCTTGTAAGGGTGTTTAAGGTTCAAGAACACTAGTGTGTGTTCTTGGTGTTCTTGGTGAAATGAAGAACACTTGAAGATCTATCAAAATGAAGAGATTTCATGGATGAAATCATGTACAAACACTAGATATTGAAGTATATCAACTAATCAAGGAAAGAATCACTTACTAAGCTGAAGATCTTAGTGAAAAAATCGGATGATACTTGAGAGAGAATGACTTCTAGGCTTGAAAATGGTAAAAATGACTAAAATGGCTAAGTGTCATATTTATACCTTAGAGTTTACAGCCGTAAACTCCATTTTATGGCCGTAAACTCCAAACTCTTGGAGTTTTGAGACTTAAATGTTGCACATTTAACTCTATAGTATACTTCCTATAATTACCTCTTGAAGGTACTAGGCTTTAGAACACTCAAACAGACTCTAAACAGTGCTAAAAGTTAACAGAAATAAGTCTGACTTAGATTGAAGTGAATGGTTGTACAAGATAGAAAATTCGAGTTGTCACACGGGATGATACCGGGGTTTTGAGGTATAAATTGCACGCAAAACGAGGCAATAAGGAGTGAGAGAGAAGAAATGAGCAACAAATCTCGGCTGCCCAAGCGATCTATTTATAGTGCTGAAGTAGGCCTTGAACGCAGTGCGTTCCTTCTGGGAACGCAGGGCGTTCCCTGAATGCAGCGCGTTCCACATGAACGCAGCGTGTAGGAGCTGGGTTCCGATCCTATCCCTTATCCGCTGAGTCAACATCGACGTGGCCAATTCGGACCCATGTACTGAACGCGGGGCATTCCCTCTTTGGGATGCGTGCCTCGAACTTCAGAAAATCATAACTTTCGCATACGATATCCGTTTTCGACGTTCTTTATATCCACGCGTAGATGAGATTATACTCTACAACTTTCGTTTAGACTTCGTCGGCTCATTTTGAATTTTATTTTTATTATATTATTTTTAGTAGGTCGGGACAGGAAAACTCCGTTATAAACTCATAACTTCTTCATCCGACGTCCGTTTTCGTCTGTCTTTTTACCGTTGGACTACTATCGATGAGACCTTCGATTCTCGTTTAGATTGTTTCGGCTAGAAATCACTCGATCTCATATTCGAACTTCAGGGTGCACACTGCTAAGCTGAAACTTAGAAAAATCATAACTTCCTCATACGAAGTCAGATTTGGACGTTCTTTTTATGCACGCTCTCGGTTTAACGTATTCTACGACTTTTATTTAGATAACTTAGGCCAAAATCATAACTTCCTCATAAATTCGCTATTTACGTCGCGCTGTGTCGTGCCGGATCTGTCGCGAAACTTCGACAGGTCATAACTTCTTCGTTATAACTCGGATTTTGGCGTTCTTTATATGCACGGAAACCTTGTGACATATACTACAACTTGGTTAAGATTATTTCTTCTAAACACTCTTCTATCAAAAAGTCATTTTTGACGCTTATCGTCTCTAAATTGACTAGCCCGGATCTGCGGGCGTTACAATTAATAACCTAAAACCCATTGGGCCCACCAAGGCCCAAATAATAAATGGGCTCACCCGAGGCCCACTCTCAAAACTAAATTGCAAGCCCAACTCAAGGGCCCAAAACATGAATATATGTAGCACTTGGTTCTTGGTATGTATTTTTATTTAAGTATTTTACATTTTGGCCTTGGACTCGGCGAGTTGAAGGACCAACTCGCCGAGTAGAAGCGGGATGGGACGTAGGATTTAAGTGATGGACTCGTCGAGTCGGGTCCCGGACTCGACGAGTAGGCTCTGACTGGACAAAACCCTAATCTGAGGGTTTGCACCCTATTTAAACTGTTGGGTTAATGTCTAAGTCCATAACTATAATTGGTAAGGCTTGACCCGACCCGGCATGGTCCATTTGGGTTGCATGGCATCGGGACAATTGGATAGACAAGATGAGGAAAAAGGATACTAGTGATTTATATTAATATATTATAAGTTCTAATATATTAATATATAATCATATTATTTAATTAGTATTGATCAAGAATTAATTTATAATTAATTAAGTGATCAAAAGGAACTAGTTAAATATGGACTATAAGATATATGTGTGTGATGGGCCAAGTTCATTTAGGTTGGGCTAAGCTTTCATGGATAGTCCATGGAGTGTTTAACCCATGGATCATATGAAATGAAAGGTCATGGGTATTAGGGTTTAACCCTAATCTCCACACTATATAAAGATGTCCTTGGTTGGTGAAATAGGTACTAGTGTGTGTACACAAAAGGGCAAGGCCGATTTCCCTAGAGAGAACCAAAGTATCCGTATTCTCAAGGTTATTCCAAGTGTTCATGGTGTTGTGTGAACCATTTGAGGTGTCACACTTGGGGCACTAGGCACTCAAGCTTCATGAAGACAAGTTACATCAAAAAAAGGTATGTATTCTATCTATTTTATTACCCAAGTATATGATATTTGTATGCTAGTATAGGGTAATATCTTGGAAACTTCATATTTGCATGTATAATAGAGAAAACATAGATCCAAGGTATTTAGGGTTGTATGTGCACCATAGGATGTTGTAGTATACTAAAACCCAACAGTGGTATCAGAGCCATGGGTTGTTTTTTTTGTTATATTCATGCAAATGTTTGATTTTCAAAGTTGAAAAAAAAAGGAAAAAAAACATGAAGTTTGTTACATTTTAAGATAATTACTTGTTTTGTGAAAAACTAATTATTTGTAAAATTTGAATCATTTGCTATATGAGTTGAATTAGGTCAAATTTAGTAAAAGATAAAATGATATGATTATTTTATTAGTTTTAAAAGTTTGATCTAAATGTTTTAAGGAGTTACAAATTTTGTCATAAAATTTTGGAGCTCAAAAAGTTTTTTTTTAAAGTTGTGATCTTATGTGTTTTGAAACCTCCATAAGTTATGGATATGAAAAGGTTTAAATTTTTTTTTTGTTTTTATAGAGTTACAAAATTTGGTGTTAATGTTTTAAAGAATTCCATAACTTATTCTTAAGTTATGGAACATGAAAAGTTTCATCATAAAACAAGCATTTAACTCCATAAGTTATGGATTACCAAAAGTTCTATGTTTCCTTGATTTATGAGTTAGTTTAGATTAATGGAAAAAAATTTGTGTTTTAGTTGTTTTCAATCCTAATTAATCTAAAAGTTGTTCATAAAATGTATTTTTTTGTAACTTGTCCTCAAGTTATATGAAAAGTCACATTTATGAATCTTAAAAAACTCATAAATATGCCTTAGGTTACAAAAAAAATGAAGAGTCTCTTCATTAAAAGTTTTAAAGCTTTACTTAAAACTCATAAGTTATGAAAATCCAAGAGTTTTGAATAGTTTCAAAACTTGCCCTCAAGTTTTGGAATTTGAAAAGTTTTCTCTAATGAATACTTTAATTCCAAGTTAAGCCCTTAGAATTTTAAAAGTTAAAATTCAACCCTTATACTTTATAATATTATAAGTTAATAATATATATATATATATATATATATATATATATATATATGTATAAGAGCAAGTCAGTCTTACCATTAGTAGGTCGCATTCACGAAGTCGGTCTATAAGGGGGGTATAAGGTTGTTGCCTATAAAATGGCAGCTTAATGGGTGTCCACTCTCACCCACCGCTTCCTTGACTGGTGGAGGGTCGTTAGCCGAACAGGTAGGACAAGGACTATAATTCTCCCTTCATTAAAAGTATTAATGATAAATACTAAGTAACTAAACCTTTTATTAATTCCCAATCTTAGTTACTTAGGAAAATGTGAATAAGGTGCTAATCCATGAAACTACACTTTGCACTTTGTTTAAACCGTTAGTGGAGCGTGTGTGGTTAACCGACACATTAACCTGGATTTAACAAAGTAGGCAAACGGTAACTTAATATTTATCATAGTATCGGTGGAGCTCGTGTGGTTAACCGGCACATCGATTGAGGGGTAAATATTAAGGGTACCAAGTATATTTGCATGGTTACTTCACACCTTGTTTTGTGATCCTCGGCATCCCAGTCACAAAACCTGAAGGGCACACTCGAGATTGAAACATGCCATTGAAAAGTTCAATGAATCTCAAAAGATCTAGGAGTTTCAAATCCAAGTAAAAACCTAATTAAATTATTTCGTTTTTCATGGTGGAAATTGGTAAATCGTCATTTACCTACCTTCAACTATTTTATAACTCGGATTACGGCATCCCTCTTCCAGTTATAAATAGGTTGTTGGATCCTAGCCTTAATATTTCATATTGGGTGTTATATTAAGGACTTTAGATCAACTATCTTGAATATCTCCCAAAAGATGTCTAGTTCAGACATCTATGATCTTCCCAAATCTCTTGTAAGTTTACTTCCTCTACCTCCTCCAATTATTCTCCCTAACCCACAAGTTCAAGGTCACTCAAGCCCTAATGGCAAGCAAGGTCTATGTGTGATCACCTCTTAGAGATGAAGTCACATATTGACAAGCCGGGAGAGTTGGGTGTCAAAGTCTTGAGAAAGTTGGATGTTCAATCACTTTCTAAGTCACATAGTGAGTTCCTTTGGGACTACTATGAAACAGACTATGACATGAACCTTAATGATCATATCTATTTGTTTGGTGCTGCTGAATCAGCAATGATTTGGAACGATAGTAAAGCAAATTTGATTAGAAGATCAACTTCCCAAAAACTTTATGGACAGTGACAATGGTGACACTGGAAATCCAGAAAAAGCATTCTCTTCCCAATGGAAAGGGATTGGCCATAGTCAACCCGGTTGACCAAATGGTAAAGAGAAAGGATAAGTCTGAGATAGTCCCATTACCAAAGGGTCCATATGTTTATTTTGCCAAAGGAAGGGGCGTTGATTGCAAAGCTGCCAAATTTACCTAAGGATGTTAAAGTCAATAAGTTTGACTCTACATTAGGTAGAGCCCATTATCTAACTCTGTTAAGTTCTATTCTGAGATCCTCATTACATGATGTGACTGGGTCACATGTTGATGTTTTAAGAATCAAAGAATAGAGAGAAATCTTAAAGGAAGTATATGCTGATTCTGATCGCGAAGGTGGATTTCGATCGCATCAGAATTTTGAGCAATTGCTTAAGAAGTTATGATATATTGCTAAGGAATAGATAACAACAATTTTCCATGTGGATTGTAAGGATAAGTTTTTGAAGTATCCTTACAATGCCATTTGTGTAAAATTGTTGCTTATATGATTCCACTGACAACAATATTGGAAAATGGATTTGATTCTTTCATTTGCGGTAGTGTCTAAATTTACCAAATCAGGAAAGTTCCTCATCGCCCAAGTTTCAATTGGACCGAAACTTGGAATCATGCAAGTTGAATAGTATGATGAATGAGAACTTTCAAGCATTGGAAAATCAAGAATAATTACTTGTTCACATGGATGTGTGAGTCAAGTGAAGGACTAAAGGGATCGAGTACACATTCTTGTGCACTGGTCATGTCTACCACAAAGCTCGTTAAGACTATTTGATTTACTAAAGTTTAGTAAATATGGTTATACTTACAAGTTTAAGTATAATTCTGAAACATTGGAAAAGTCTCAATGTATGGCAGAACGAATGGGAAGAATCAAATTAGGCAGAAAGATAAAAGTTTCTCAAATCTGAAAAGATGGGAGAGTACTTTAGTATCATGTTTGTGATCATCTTAATGATTTAGAAATCATATCACAATTAGTCCTCTAAAGGTCATCTTAGTGTATTCTTATGACTAAGAAGAGGAGTCATGAATTGTTGAAATGGTTAGATCAGGAAGATGAGTCATACTTCGTTCCAAAACAATTCTTAGAGTCATACTCCAAGATTGTAACTTGAGTGACATATCTTAAAGAAAGGTTTAAAACACTTGTCAAATGTAAGAGTAAAAGTGTCCTACTCTTGTAAATTTGAAATTGGTAAGTTGTGATGTTTTGGATAAAACAAAGACCAACTAAGGCCAATTGTGTGAAGTGTTTGTCTTGATAAAGAATCCACACTATCTCTTGAATATTTGGCAAGATAGTCTTATATGTCAAGAGGACAGTGGGAGTCTTAAAGATCCTAAAAAGAATTTCAAGAACTAATCAAGAATAAAACCTGAGGTTCATCACTAGCACACGACTTGAGGTTTATAACCTATCGTGTTGACATATTCTGTGCCCATTCCAGTTAAAGTTGGCTTTGCATAGGAGTTCTGAAAGTTCTCAATTGGTTGCATAACAACTTGGAAGCAATGACAGGCCCTGTACTGCCAGGTGGCAAGAAGTTAAGATTGCATAAGTTCAGTCCATATGAGTTTGGATTTGTCATTATCCTTGTCTTGTGACTATGGTTTTGACGATTCACATGGATAAGAACACATACACCATAAAATCTAAGGGTCATAAGGTTTCTCTCCGATTCATGAAAATGATGGTGAGGAAACACTTCCACCAAGTAGATTTGAAGCAGATGGCAAAAGGTCTAAACAATTGAGACTATGATTACGACATCCCTTTTCATAGTTCTGAAATTGTTTAGACACACCTGTGAGCTATCTAAGATAAGGTGTATAATTTTGATAAAGCCTTATCAAAGCAATCTAGTATCAGAAATCTGAACTTTAGTAAGAATGTCAATAAAGTACTGACTTCTAGAGGTCTAGCTATTTTCTGAGTACATGTCAAAGCTAGAGATATGAGTTGTTACTATGAGTTGGTTATACATTGATTGCACGAAAACGCATTTGGTAACTCGATGTTATAAAACGTGCCTTTGTGTATGATTCAACAAGTAGTAGAACAAGCCATATGAGTCGAAGTTTATCCATTCCTTTTACCTTCAGGATAAAAGCGATATATGTGGGCCCCTCGATGATTTAGCGATGACACATGTGAGTGCTTGGCCAAGCCAGGACTGATTTGATTTGTTCAATCAGTCAGTCATCATAAATCGAAAATCGGGAAACAACAAATGGACATAGAGAATGATTTATAATCCATGTCTCAGTCCATATGATATCTAGAATGGAGGATTACATGATCCCTTATCTAATGGACAAGTCATTGACAAAGGTCAGAGTTCATCGGCAAGGTCAGAGCTCGACAGAAGTTTTTGAGAGCTACGATTGCTAGTCGGGGTTTGAAGTCATACTCAATAATAGTTTTAGACTTATCCAAGTGGGAGACTGTTGGATTAATGTCTAAGTCCATAACTATAATTGGTAAGGCTTGACCCGACCCTGCATGGTCCATTTGGGTTGCATGGCATCGGGACAATTGGATAGACAAGATGAGGAAAAAGGATACTAGTGATTTATATTAATATATTATAAGTTCTAATATATTAATAGATAATCATATTATTTTATTAGTATTGATCAAGAATTAATTTATAATTAATTAAGTGATCAAAAGGAACTAGTTAAATATGGACTCTAAGATATATGTGTGTGATGGGCCAAGTTCATTTAGGTTGGGCTAAGCTTTCATGGATAGTCCATTGAGTGTTTAACCCATGGATCATATGAAATGAAAGGTCATGGGTATTAGGGTTTAACCCTAATCTCCACACTATATAAAGATGTCCTTGGTTGGTGAAATAGGTACTAGTGTGTGTACACAAAAGGGCAAGGCCGATTTCACTAGAGAGAACCAAATTATCCTTATTCTCAAGGTTATTCCAAGTGTTCATGGTGTTGTGTGAACCATTTGAGGTGTCACACTTGGGGCACTAGGCACTCAAGCTTCATGAAGACAAGTTACATCAAAAAAAGGTATGTATTCTATCTATTTTATTACCCAAGTATATGATATTTGTATGCTAGTATAGGGTAATATCTTGGAAACTTCATATTTGCATGTATAATAGAGAAAACATAGATCCAAGGTATTTAGGGTTGTATGTGCACCATAGGATGTTGTAGTATACTAAAACCCAACATAAACAACCTTATACAGCCTCCATCGCCCCTTTATGCTCCCAGAAACCCTCCATAGCAAACCCTAAGTGTTTTGGTGCAAGATCCAAGGCTTTTGAGTGATTTTTGTGGGTTTTGACCTCAAGGAAGAAGGAAGAGCATAGAAGGATCAAGAGGAGACTGAAGGATTCGAGTTTGGTTCATCATTTGCAGTCTTTGAAAGGTATAAAGTATGTACCTTGCTTGCTTGTTTGTTAGATCCCTTTTTGGGGAAGATTTAGGGCTTTTTAAGCCATATGAGGTAGCCAACCATGATTGCAAACATGGTTGGGGGTCAAGACTTCGGATCTAAGTCTTGGGAGGGGTCACAAGGCAGATTTGGGTTGCTTTTGCACTCAAGGAAGGTCCCATGCAACATAAGAGCCATTTTAGAGCCTTTTAGGCTCAAAATTCCCATGCATGCACGTAAAGTTCAAAACTTTACGTGCTAGATCGAGCTTAGGGGCTTGGATCTATCTTTCGGTCAAAGGTTGTACATCAGAAATCGAGGATTTAGGGTGTGGACGTTATCGACTCGGCGAGTCCGTTCTTGGGACTCGACGAGTCCAAGGCATAAAGTCCCATGTCTTTTGAGGGTCAAAAGAACTCAGTTGGGTGTTAGAAAGGTTGCAGAAGGTCCGAAGGAGTGAGCCAATGTTTTGGACTTAGCCTTAGACCTGGAGTTCATGGGACTCGACGAGTGCTAGAACAGACTCGGCGAGTCCAAGGCAATCTCCTTATGGTTGAAGATGAACTCGACGAGTTGTTCATACAACTCGACGAGTCAAGGTCAGAACTTGTTCATCAGTTGAAGGTGAACTCGACGAGTTGTTCATACAACTCGGCGAGTCGGATGAAGGTTCATTCGATGTTCATATCGAAGAGGAACTCGTCGAGTCGTTGCCAAACTCGACGAGTCAGGTCGTAGATAAGGACGGGTAAAGGGTTAGGGACTCGACGAGTTGACGGCCCAACTCGGCGAGTCGGGTCAACTGGAAGTTGACTTTGACTTGGACTTGGTTGGGGGTAAAATAGTCATTTTACCCTAAGAGTAGATATCAGATTCTGACTGAGTGTTTTGTGGGGATTATAGCCGGAGGATTTCTGGAGCAGCAGCAGACAGAGGTTTCCCGCACAGATTATCAGCAGCTACTCGTTCGAGGTGAGTTACCTTCCAGTAGCGGTGGGTCTACGGCCACAATGCCGGCGCACCAGTAGGAATCGTATGATAGATGTTTGTCTTTGTGATATGCATCTGTGTTTGCTACTACCTGATATGTTATATGCTAGCATGATATGTTATATGTGATAGTAGTAGAGTTCGGTTGTTAGGACCGAAGGTTAGGTCAGACACCCCAGATATGTCTGACAGTATGTGATGATATGTTTATATGCTGGCATAATATGTTATATGTAATAGTGGTAGTAGGGAGGGAATAGTCCCCAAGTTCGGTTGTTAGGACCGAAGGGTAGGTCGGACACCCCAGAAACGTCTGACAGTATGTTTACGTTATGATATATGTCATAGTAGCAGTAGGGGGTGGAATAGTCCCCGAGGTTCGGTTGATAGGACCGAAGGGTAGGTCAGCACCCCAGAATGGCTTGACATGGGTAGGTCAGCACCCCAGAATGGCTTGACACGGGTAGGTCGGCAACCCAGAATGGCCATACTGGGTAGGTCGGGCACCCCAGAATTGCCCGGCAGTATGAATGCGATATGTCTGTATGGTATGTTGTATGATGGGGGAACTCACTAAGCTTTGTGCTTACAGTTTTAGTTTTGGTTTCAGGTACCCCTTCGTCTAAGGGGAAGGAGCCGGCAGTGTAGCAGCGCATCACACACACATGATTTCCGCATGGAGTTTTCTGGGATTGTACTCTGATTGATTTTACTTTGACATTATGATTTCAGACACATTGTTATAGTTTTATTTGCATATGATATGGCATGGGAAATGTTTTGGCAAACTATGTTGAGGACTACTTAATTTAAAAAAAAAATTCGCTTGGAAATTGGGATGTTACAATATATATATATATATATATATATATATATATATATATATTCCTCTGGTCCAATACTCTATTGCAACAAGCCCAAACTACAGGCCCAACATGAGACTTAGCCCAAAAGTCCATAATGAGGTTACGCGGGGCGTACTTCCCTTGGTACGCTCAGCGTACTCACAATCCAGATTGGCCATCGGGGACACTAGGGCAGTACGCAGGGCGTACAGGAATTACGCTCAGTGTACCAGATTCACTCTTTCTACTCACTTGGTCTTAATCAGTTAATACATTACCTCAAATCCCAGATCTTGACTCCCTAATGGCTCTTACTCCATAAAGTCAGTGACTTTAAGCCTTTGCATGGCAGGAAAGGTCATAAACACCCAAAACACCCACTCTCTTATCTCAAAAAGCTCATAACTCATGCATGGCTTGATTCCAACGACCAAGATTGGATTTTTATGACATTACACTACTAATCACACTCAAAGGGGTTGATCATAGTCTCTGGAGCTCACTATCTCATAAAGTCTCCACCTTTTGGGACAAAAACCCTAAAATACTCTAATATGATGCTCAAAACAAAAGAGTGAGAGAGATTGAAGCTTTATACCTCCATATGAAGCTTCCAACTCAGATATGCTCAGATCTAAGGCCTGGACTTCTCACTCCCTCTTCTCCAAAGCTCCTTCTTTACTCCAAGAACACACCAAAATCACTCAAGGCTCTCAAATGCACTCACAAGCTCCATGAACGAAGGATTAGGGTTTTAAAGGATTTATTGACTGAGGATGGTGGCCAGGAATGAGGCCATCTCATTCTTTTTATAGGGACATATCCAAAGTTAGGGTTTCCACTCTGTGCATAGTACGCCCAACGTCCCCTCTGGTACCCCCAGCGTACTAGGTGGCTCAGCTTAAAAATCATGCACATGAGTACGCTAAGCGTACACATATGTACACCCAACGTACTTAGCTGCCACCTTTCTCAAATTAGGGACTTATCCTGTCACTACTTCAAACTTCCATCACTTCCTCGATATAACCCCGATTCCTATGAACCTCAAACCCACATAAAGGTGACGAGATGCCCTAAGCTTCTAGCAACTCGTCGCAACCCTGATACCTCCCCATGCCCGGTTTGCAGCCCACGAACCCTAATCAAGGACGATATGAGACAGGATGTTACAGTTTCATTAAGGACGACTTAATGGATTAAGATGTTGAATTTCTGGTGTAACGCCCGTAGATCCGGGCTAGTCAATTTAGAGACGATAAGCATCAAAAATGAATTATTGATGGAAGACTATTTAGAAGGAGTAATCTTAACTAAGTTGTAGTATATGTTACAAGGATTCCGTACATATAAAGAACACCGAAATCCGAGTTATAACGAAGAAGTTATGACCTGTCGAAGTTTCGCGACAGAACCGGCACGACACTGTATTACGTAAAATACGAATTTAAGATAGAGCGATATCTAGCCTTAGTGATCTAAACGAAAGTCGTATAATACGTTAAACTGAGAGCGTGCATAAAAAGAACGTCTAAACCTGACTTCGTATGAGGAAGTTATGATTTTTCGAAGTTTCGACTTAGCGGTATACATCCCAAATCTCGAAATTTAGATCGAGTGATATTTGGCCGAAACAATCTAAACGAGAATCGAAGATCTCGTCGTTAGTAGTCCAACGGTAAAAAGACAGACGAAAACGGACGTCGGATGAAGAAGTTATGATTTTTTAACGAAGTTTTCCTGTCCCGGCCTACTAAAAATAATATAATAAAAAAATAAATTCAAAATTAGCCGACGGAGTCTAAATGAAATTTGTAGATTATAATCTCACCTACGCGCGGATATAAAGAACGTCAAAAACGTAGCTCGTATGCGAAAGTTACGCAAGTTTGAAGTCTGCTTAATTGAGTACGCCCAGCGTAATTTTGGAGTACGCCCAGCGTACCCGGAACCGCCTCAGCTACGCATGCAATGACGTCACTCGAGTACATACGCATGCAATGACGTCGCGTACGCCCAGCGTAAGGCTTAGTATGCCCAGCGTACCTGGATTTACGCCTAGCGTAATCGAGGTTTCAGCACCCTATAAATAGATATCGATGGCTGCCGATTTCTTTTGTTCAAACTCTTCTCTCTCACTCGTTTTTACCCCGTTTTACGTGCAAGAAATATCCCGAAGCCCTGGTATTAATCCCGAGCCCCGAAGCAAGTCCCGAAGCCCCAAAGATCCCGAGAAGTGCAATTCCCGAGCCGAAACTCTGCCCGCATGAAGCTCGGTTTTGGAGAAAACGTCCCGGTTTAATCGTAAAAGATTATTTTAATAGACGAGGTGTTGTCCGATCATCGTCTTATCAGGTGAGTGTGTCGTCACTTTCTTCCAACACATAAATATGAAGTATTTGCTATGAAATACGTACTGTG
The DNA here is from genome assembly GCF_052849685.1 of Lactuca virosa. Lineage (NCBI taxonomy): Eukaryota > Viridiplantae > Streptophyta > Magnoliopsida > Asterales > Asteraceae > Lactuca > Lactuca virosa. Next base: position 288,890,279 of record NC_136432.1, on the reverse strand, counting down.
TGTTTAATAAATTGTTTGTTTATCTGAGATGAGTGTTGAATATGAAGTTTTGGCTATAAAATACGTGATATGTGTTAATAAGTTGTTTGTTTATTTGAGATGGGTCTTGAATGCAATGTTTGGTACAGGTTTTAAATAAGTTATACTGTATATGTATTTTATATCTACGAATATGATGGGGGGAAAACATGGGTAGATAAATGATGAGGTATGAAAGATGATTAAGAATAATATTGGCATATGCACCAAATAGTGAATGTCATAATGCTGGCAGATGCGCTTAAAGGATAATGTTGGCAGATGCGCCTAATAGTGAATGTCATAATCCTGGCAGAGGCGCTTAAAGGATAAAGTTGGCATATGCGCCTTATGTAGCAATGGATTTTGTGCCAATTCCTTAGGTCAATCCTTAGGAATGAATGAATGAAGGATATTTGATTCTTAGGTTAAAACCTTAAGAAATAAAGAAGATAATGAGGATGGGTAATTGGGTTGATTGTTTGATGATTGAATATAATAATTGTATTATTGTGGGTTGAAAACCCTATATGCTCACCAGGCTCCCAAGCCTGACCCACTCAGTTTTCTTTGTATTACAGGAAGTGGCTCAAGAGCATAAGTTGGTTGACATGACGAGAGATAATGGATTATAGGCCAGTAGTTATAAATAACTGTTGTAAGGTCTATTTTGATCTGTTTATGCTTTTGGTCTGTATCGGAACATGACATCCGAGATTTTGTTATATAATGAAAATACATTTCTTTAAGAAATGCTTTTGATAAATTCTTATCATATTTCGTTTTGGGAACAAATTCCGCAATAGTTTTCTTTAAATGATTACTCTGATTTTAAAATAAAGCATAAACAAACCGGTCTTTTCTGGCTGTGAAATTAGGGATGTCACAGTTGGTATCAGAGCATTAGTTTAAGCGAACTAGGAATTTGTAGGATTTCTAGACTTAAACTTAGAATGCTAAGTGGAGATTGTGAGATAAGTGTCTGTGATATTTTAGACACGAGCACTAGTTTATTTTAGGAAAGTTGCCTAAAATGCTTTTATGTGCTAAATGTTATATGTTGCCATATATGATATTATTTGTTCAGATCTACGGTTTGTTGCCAACCGGATCTGGAAACCTTATGTGTATAGGATTCTAAGCGTATGGTTACGATATTAGAACTAGCATGTAAACGTTTCGGAGTGATAAGGATGATTTAATTATCTATCATGGATGAGGATCTAATTTCACCTTATTCGGTGTATAGATCAAAATGGTAAGAACCAGAAGTGGCGTTGGAAACGCAGATGAAAACAGGAATCAACCACCTGTGATTGAGCGAGTACCTGTTGTAGCAGCAGCACCTGAGCCAATAACAATGGCTGGGGTACAAGCGATGATCCAAATAATGTTGGATCGTCAAATGGAAGAAACTAGACGCCTGCTTCGGCAGAATCGAGAAGAACCTTCAATGACGATCGAACAGCCCGAATTAAATGAAGGGCATTCGGAAAGAGGAAACTTCAGTGGGACTGTTGGTCAAGCCAACCCACCGATTGTTAGGCAAGTCAACCAAGATGGAGGAAATAATGGGCGTGGGTGCAAGTACAAGGATTTCATGGAATCCAAACCACCATGTCTATCCGGAAGCCCGACGCCGGTGCAAGTTATGGACTGGATCTCCGAAATGGAGACAATGTTTGAAAGTTGCGAATACAGCAACAGGCAGAAGACCGCTCTTGCGATCCCTCTGCTAAAATCTGGCGTGTTGAGTTGGTGGAAGCTGTTAGCTAACTCGATGCCCAACGGAGAAGCGAGTAAGATGTCTTGGGAAGACTTTGTGGTGCAACTCAAATTACAATACTGCTCCGAGCAGGACCTTCTGGAAATCAATAATGAATTTGAAGAAGGGGAAATTGAGCGTTACTGAATACGCTGCTAGTTTCACAGAAAAGATGAAGCTTATCCCATATTTAGTACCAACAGAACTCTCTAAGGTCAACAAGTTTGCCCTCGGACTACCAGCGGACTATGGTCCAATGGTTAAGCAAGCAACCACATTGAAAGCCGCCATCTGGGCTGCAAAGAATGTTGAGACTCAGATCAGGGAGAAGGGCCTGGAGAGATCAGAGGTTGGTGAGAAGAGGAAGTTTGATGGGTCTTCAGGGTCCAATGTGAAAAGAAAATTCTTGAAGTCTGGAGGGGGAGGAGGGGATGAAGCAAGATGGTGCGATAATTGCAAGAAGAAGCACTCGGGAAAATGTGGCGCAGAGGTGACATGTTTCAAGTGTGGAAAGCATGGGCACTACGCCGATGATTGTATATTCAACAAAAAGGTATGTTACGAATGTAATGAAGAAGGGCACTTCAAGCAAGACTGCCCAAAAAGGAAAGGAACTACGAAGCAAAATGCGCCACCAAAGGCAAGAGCATTTCAGATGATCCTTAACGAAGCAGATAACAACGCGAGGAATCAAGGATGAGGACTTCATACCCGAAGATCGAGATATGAAGTAGTAATGTGAATAATAACATGTGGTGTAGCCTACTAGGGGCATAGTATAGGGTAAACTTGAACCTCTATGTAATCGTTTCAAGTAATAATATGAACCCTGGTTTTGTTATCTGATGTGTTGAATGATTGTGTGATTTTCGTGTATGGTGACTTGGATCGACTACGGGACAATACTTGGGACGAGTATGAGTAGGTGTGAATGGTAGTAGAGGTCTATACTACCGGAAGCACAGGACTCACACTTGGATCAGGGAAAGTCACAAGGTTACCAAGAAGCTAGTAATTGATTCCGTTTTGTTCATGTATGTCGTTACCATTGTTTCGGTAATGACTAAGACAGATGATTATTTCAACCCTAGTGGTCATATCAAATTGAGTCCGACTAAGACGAGTACGTTAAATGGTTCAGAGAACCAAGTCCGATGTAGCATCTGACTTAAGTCAGACGATTGAAATCAATGCAATCGATGACATCACGCTCGTTGTTAAGGAAGCTTGTAGCTAGAAATGCTACATGCAAAAAATGTGATTATATCACATTAGAATATGAAGGAAGGTATATTCCATTCTGAAATTTGACTCTAAGAGACCTGAGTCTAAGCGTTACATCATACGATGAGAGGTCATTAAAACATGACTCATCTGTCTGTTACAGTAGATAAAGGAAAGTATTTATCCTAAGAAGAAGAAGGAGTCCACAATAAGGACTTATTGTGTTACTTGAAGGTTATGATTGAAAGTCCAACATAGTACGAAAAGCAGATGCAAGATTGAGCATCGTCTGCAGTCAAGAAGGCCTAGAGTTAGATACTCTTTCAAGGAAACATAGAAGTTACGGTTATTACTTAGGATGGAAAGATAACGTATGGAATCATTATACAAGTCCTATTTTCGTTGATGATTCTGGGACGTAATCATCCTAAGGGGGAGATAATTGTAACGCCCGTAGATCCGGGCTAGTCAATTTAGAGACGATAAGCATCAAAAATCACTTTTTGATGGAAGAATATTTAGAAGGATTAATCTTAACTAAGTTGTAGTATATGTTACAAGAATTCCGTATATATAAAGAACGCCGAAATCCGAGTTATAACGAAGAAGTTATGACTTGTCGAAGTTTCGCGACAGAACCGGCATGACACTGTATGACGTGAAATACGAATTTAAGATAAAGAAATATCTAGCCTTAGTGATCTAAACGAAAGTCGTAGAATACGTTAAACCGAGAGCATGCATAAAAAGAACGTCTAAATCTGACTTCGTATGAGGAAGTTATGATTTTTCGAAGTTTCGACTTAGCGGTATACAGCCCAAATCTCGAAATTTAGATCGAGTGATATTTGGCCCAAAAAATCTAAACGAGAATCGAAGATCTCGTCGTTAGTAGTCCAACGGTAAAAAGACAGACGAAAACGGACGTCGGATGAAGAAGTTATGATTTTATAACGGAGTTTTCCTGTCCCGGCCTACTAAAAATAATATAATAAAAAATAAAGTCAAATTTAGCCGACGGAGTCTAAATGAAAGTTGTAGAGTATAGTCTCACCTACGCGTGGATATAAAGAATGTAAAAAACGGAGCTCATATGCGAAAGTTACGCAAGTTTGAAGTCTACTTAATCGAGTACGCCCATCGTAATTTTGGAGTATGCCCAGCGTACCCGGAACCGCCTCAGCTAAGCATGCAATGACGTCACTCGAGTACATACGCATGCAATGACGTCGCGTACGCCCAACGTAAGGCTTAGTACGCCCAGCGTACCTGGATTTACGCCCAGCGTAATCGAGGTTTCAGCACCCTATAAATAGATGTCGATGGCTGCCGATTTCTTTTGTTCAAACTCTTCTCTCTCACTCGTTTTTACCCCGTTTTACGTGCAAGAAATATCCCGAAGCCCCGGTATTAATCCCGAGCCCCGAAGCAAGTCCCGAAGCCCCGAAGATCCCGAGAAGTGCAATTCCCGAGCCGAAACTCTGCCCGCGTGAAGCTCGGTTTTGGAGAAAAGATTATTTTAATAGACGAGGTGCTGTCCGATCATCGTCTTATCAGGTGAGTGTGTAGTCACTTTCTTCCAACACATAAATATGAAGTATTTGCTATGAAATACGTACTATGTGTTTAATAAATTGTTTGTTTATCTGAGATGAGTGTTGAATATGAAGTTTTGGCTATAAAATACGTGATATGTGTTAATAAGTTGTTTGTTTATTTGATATGGGTGTTGAATGCAATGTTTGGTACAAGTTTTAAATAAGTTATACTGTATATGTATTTTATATCTACGAATATGATGGGGGAAAACATGGGTAGATAAATGATGAGGTATGAAAGATGATTAAGAATAATATTGGCATATGCACCAAATAGTGAATGTCATAATCCTGACAGATGCGCTTAAAGGATAATGTTGGCAGATGCGCCTAATAGTGAATGTCGTAATCCTGGCAGAGGCGCTTAAAGGATAAAGTTGGCAGATGCGCCTTATGTAGCAATGGATTTTGTGCCAATTCCTTAGGTCAATCCTTAGGAATGAATGAATGAAGGATAGTTGATTCTTAGGGTAAAACCTTAAGAAATAAAGAAGATAATGGGGATGGGTAATTGGGTTGATTGTTTGATGATTGAATATAATAATTGTATTATTGTGGGTTGAAAACCCTATATGCTCACCAGGTGTGACATCCCCATTTTCACGGCCAGAAAAGACCGATTTTTGTTTATGCTTTATAAAAATCAGAGTACTTCTTTTAATAAAAATGTTGCGGAATTTGTTCCCAGAAAAACATGATAAATACGTTATCAAAGCATTTCCGAAGAAATGTATTTTTATTCATTTAAAACATTTGGGATGTCATCGTCAATACAGAAACATAAGCATAAACAGAACTTACATTCATTTACACTAGTGATCTACATCTCTTTTAAATCTCTCAGTGCAAAGTAGGTTCGTATCGACACCTGTGATACAAATAAGCTGGAGTGGGTCAGGTTGGGAAACCTGGTAAGTACATAGGGTTTTCAACCCATAATAATATAATTATTATATTTAAACATCAAACAATCAACCCGATTACCCATCCCCGTTATCTTCTTTAATATTCCTTAAAGAATTATCTTAAGGGTCATCTCCTATATCATATTTACCTCTCATCTTTCTACCTTACATTTCCTTATATGCTCGTTCCTAAGGCATGAATACGTAGTTACAACGTCGCCTGAACTCGTAATTCATAGTAAGGGTTAGAGTATCATCGCATGAATATACAGTCACCACATCACCCGGACTCGTAATTCATCACCTACAGGTTATAAGTCTGCTGGTGTTTCCACGGGTTGTCAAGAATAGTCTGTGGTCGCCATCTATACTCTAGTAGATGACTACATCTCCAAATTGTCGGACAAGGTTATAGTATCTTTCATCCTACATCACCGATTCATCATCACCTATCCATCACCTAATTATCATCACCTTCCTATCATCACCTATCTCTCATCATTTTATTTCATCACACACCAACTATTTCATCTACCCATGTTTTATCCCAACATATTTGTAGATATAAAATAAATATATATTTAAATCATTTAAAACATGTATAAAATCATTCATCCATCATAGACAGCAAGTATTCAGATAATATGCACACATAGCACGTAATTTATATAAAATACTTCATATCTATGTGTAAGATGAAAGGGACCATGCACTCACCTGTTAAAGTGATGATTCCAAACTCAGACAACGCTTCGTTACTCTTAAAACAATTTCCTTCGACAAAACCTAGTATCAATACCACTAGGGTTTAGTCTAACGTTAACCGCGACTAATTAATAGTCTAGCTATTATTATTATTATTATTATTATTATTATTATTATATAAGCGTTAAACAACACTTTTATATAACTCATAATAATATCCCAAATAATTGTTTTAAGGTCCTAATAATTTTACTATAATTAATTAGAAGTTATATTAAAAATAGCGTAGGCGTAGCTCACTTACAGCGAGTTTTTATTAAAAACCGGGCTTCGCTGGAGCAGCGTTTCCGAGCCGAAAGCTTTTCTTCTCGGAGCCGTCGGGCGCTCCGGGGCTTTCTTCTCGTGCTAGGGAGGTTCCCTAGACTTGGGAGGGGTTTAGGGAGGTTAGAGAGAAGTTAGAGAAAGAAAGAAAGGTTTGAAGGTGTGAGGAAATTATGAAGAGTTCATCTCTTATTTATAGGAATTGTATAGTAAGTAGTCTCCAAGCTTCATCCGTAACTTTCGCATACGAGCTCCGTTTTTGTCTGTCTTTTTACCGTTGAGTTCCTATTAATGAGATCTTCAACTCTCATTTAGACCTCGTTGGCTAATTCTCATTCTATCTCGGATTTACAAAACTGTATCGAATTCGCCGCGCTCGAAAAGTAGAGACTAGGCTTCGTCCATAACTTTCGCATACGAGCTCCGTTTTTGTCTGTCTTTTTACCGTTGAGTTCCTATTAATGAGATCTTCAACTCTCATTTAGACCTCGTTGGCTAATTCTCATTCTATCTCGGATTTACAAAACTGTATCGAATTCGCCGCGCTTGAAAAGTAGAGACTAAGCTTCGTCCATAACTTTCGCATACGAGCTCCGTTTTTGTCTGTCTTTTTACCGTTGAGTTCCTATTAATGAGATCTTCAACTCTCATTTAGACCTCGTAAGCCAAAAACCGCTCGAACTAAAATTCGAGTTTCGGGCTGTACACTGCTAAGCCGAAACTTCGAAAAATCATAACTTCCTCATACGAAGTCAGATTTGGGCGTTCTTTTTATGGACGCTCCCGGTTTAACGTTTTCTAAGACTTTTGTTTAGATCACTAAGGCTAAAATTCGCTCCATCGTAAATTCACTATTTACGCTTCCCGGTGTCGTGCCGGTTTTGCCGTAAAACTTCGACGGGCCATAACTTTTTCGTTATAACTCGGATTTCGGAGTTCTTTATATGTACGGAAACCTTGAGAAATATTCTACAACTTGGTTAAGATTATTTATTATAAATAATCTTTTGCCGAAAATTCGTTTTCGACACTCATTGCCTCTAAATTGACTAGCCCGGATCTACGGGCGTTACACCAGGCTCTCAAGCCTGACCCACTCAGTTTTCTTTGTATTACAGGAAGTGGCTCAAGAGCATAAGTTGGTTGACATGACGAGAGATAATGGATTATAGGCCAGTAGTTATAAATAACTGTTGTAAGGTCTATTTTGATCTGTTTATGCTTTTGGTCTGTATCGGAACATGACATCCCGAGATTTTGTTATATAATGAAAATACATTTCTTTAAGAAATGCTTCTGATAAATTCTTATCATATTTCGTTTTGGGAACAAATTCCGCAATAGTTTTCTTTAAATGATTACTCTGATTTTAAAATAAAGCATAAACAAACCGGTCTTTTCTGGCCGTGAAATTGGGGATGTCACATCTGGCGAACTCGACGTGTTTATGGATGAACTCGGCGAGTTGGATCGATTTCTTCCCGACTTTGCAGACTAATGGACAACTCGGCGAGTTGGGTCAACTCAGATTGTTGACTTTGACTTTGACTTTAGTCTTTGACCAAATATGACCTTTAAGGGGGATTTTGGGCATTTTGTGTTGTACTTAAGGAAATCTTTTATGTTTAGGGGTTGAGTAGAGTCGATATTCGGAGTCGGGATCCGTTCAGCTACCTTTCTGTATTCGAGGTGAGTTTCCTTACCGGGTTTAGCGGGTCGAAAGCACCAAGGCCGACCCATGTTTATATAATGATGTTAGTATGCTAGTTGTCTTTGTAACTCTTGCATGTGCTTGTGTTTATATGTCTTCCGGGCAGGGGCTGATGGATATTTGTATGCTATGTATCTCTGTGATTATTGCATGTGTATGTGTTTATTTGATATATGTTATTGTATGTTGGGCGGTGCCCGTTTTACTGAGCTTAGCTCGATGCCGGGCAGGGCCCGATGTCGGTCGAGGTCCGATGACGGGTGGGGCCCACTATATGTCTATTGTATGTTTGGTATGTAGTATTTTGGGGGAACTCACTAAGATTTATGCTTACGGTTTTTAGTTTATGTTTCAGGTACTTTCGGTTGTAAAGGGAAGAGCTCGGGATAACTGCATTGCACAAACCATTGAGATTCTGCTATGATGTTTTACTCTGATTTATGGCAAATTGATACATTAGTTTTATTCAAATGTTTGGATGTTATGGGAAAAATACTATTTTATTTATTATTAAATTGAAATTTTTGGGACCATATTTTTGGATGTTACATCGTCGGAAATGGAGAGATGAAGCAGATGATGGATGTTGGAATAAAGAACGGACAAAGACTTTCTTGAGGCACAAAAAATAAATATAACAACCTAGAAAAAAGGGTTTCTTGAAGGATTTATTGGTTTTTTTATATTATAATAATTTTAAGACAAAAAATAAATCAAAAAGAATAAAAAAGTGCAGATTAGTCATTTTATGTCTCGTAAGAGATGAAACGTGTAAATTTAAATTAACAATGGATAAAGTGTGCAACTTTTAACCAAATGATGGACGGTTCGAGTTAATTTTTTAAAATATGGATTGAACATACATTTTGTCAAATACACGAAGGACGATTCATATAATTTACCCATGGTATAAGTCATGATTTAGCCTAAATCAACCCATCTCTCTCTCTCTCTCTCTATATATATATATATATATATATATATATATATATATATATATATATATATATATATATATATATATATATATATATATATCCTAACTATATTATAAAGCATATTGAAATTTTTCTTGAAATTTAAGAGGTATATGTTTGATAACATAATGTACAAATCTTTTATGCACAAACCATTTATTTTCTTATGAACAAAAAAACTAATTATGGTAAAGAATAATCAGCAAAAATATTTAAGGAATGAAACAACAATTAAATTTTGTTTCTTTTTTAACGTGGATAAAATATTATATTAAAAAGCCAACCACGAAAATTGTAGAAGTACACTAAAAAGTAAAAAAGTTGAGATATGTTGTCGTTTCACATTATTGTCACTTATTCACTACAACTCACAATTCCACGTTCTTTTAATATATTTTAGCTTCGGTTTTAATCATTCAGTTTATTTTTTTTTCTCTATTCATCTTTCATGTTGATACTTAATAGGAAGGATTTCTTGTGGATTTCCAAGGGTGTTTTTGGTTTTATTGGTGTGATTATCACATAATGGTTGGCCTCTATATCTTTGATTTTTTATTAATTGTTTTTATCACGACTATGTATTCTTTTTAATCTTGATTTTCCATATATCTATGTATATGTTAAGGTTTTGACATGAAAAAAATATGCATTTGTATTCTTGAATTTCTGTATATCTATGTATATGTTAAATTTATATATGGTGAACCTATTCTCTTCTCTTGAGTGAATTTTATGGAAAACTTGAAGTGAATTTTTAATAAAATGTATAAGAACTGAAACAATGGATATTATCTATTATCTTTTCCAAAGTATTATTGGAGAGCTATTAACGGTCGTTCATCCATCCAACTTTTTGATGGATTAGTCGGTTCAAGCTTCTCAAGAACAATGATCTATTTTTCTCGCTTTGATCTCTTTTTATTCATAAAATATAATTATTATTGGTTGTTATATTTAAGTCTATGTATTTTTTTGAAAGCTTATTTTTTTTTCAGGTTGCTCAATATCAAGAATATGTGTCCCATGAAGCTTATTTAGGTTTATCTATTTTTCTTAATAAGAAAAATTACTTTTCGTTATCACGGTAATTCAACATAACTTTTTTATAACTTGGTTCGTTTCAGGTTCTCACGGTTCCTTTTTAAGTATATGATAATTAAAGAAAATGGCAGGTTTTGATTTCTTTATTTTGGTATTTTTGGTCAAGGCTATAATAGTTGATTGTGATTTTACCACCGATCGAGAGGTAATAAACTATAGTATGTTTCCAACCCTAATTTTTAATCTACTTTGTTGGTTCTATTTACGGCTCTCAGGCGGGGGCCTTTAATATATTTGCCGGTTCAATTTTTTTTCCGGCTCTCACATTGTATTAATTTCAAATAATTTAACCATTTGTGCATGATAGTCTTCATGCCCAACTTAAGTGTAAAAATTTCACCACCTAATTTATAAAATTTTATTCGATTGAATGCTAATTTGAAAATCTTATATAAATTGTGCCCGTTGTAAGACTAAGTTTTTCATCTACTAAATCCTATAACATTTCTGAGTATGGTTGATTTATCAACTTACATTGATCATCTTTGGTACATAACATTACATAAAGTATTTTCTATATCCTAGGTGGAAAAATAAACTAGATAAATATGTTTTTTTAAAGAATTTTGATTTGTGTTGTTTTTGTTGATGAAAGTGTAAATACAATATAACGAACTACATATTTCACAATAAAATACTACATATTTCACAATAAAATTCATAAGGTGGAAAATAAAGAACGTAAGGACAAAAAAATTATGCCTCAATTTAAAATGGTTCAGACTTGTTGAAAATCAGTTTCCAAACCATCTTGAGTGACTTTTTCCTCTAGATAACAAATTTACTTAGGATCTGTTTGTTAAGTAGTACACAACAAAACAAGATGCATTATGCTTATTGTGTATTCGGCTAATGGTAATTGGAAAAGAATGGATTTTCTTTTGTTATTCTTTTTTCTTTCTATCTCTCATCGTTCCAAGAGATATGAGTTCCTACTCACCTTACTATTGAAAATAATCCAAGATAATTTGTTACAGATGAAACTTTCAAAACATTTTCTGAAAAAGCTTCAATTTTGGATTTTTATTTTATAATTAATTTTCAATCATCTTCTTAGGACTCAACGTGGAGAAGCGATTTATATAATCTGGGCTTGGGCATGATGTTTGTCCAAAGGTTGGCCATGGATTTTTCTAACATATCAACCAAAAAATTTGTAGTCAATGAAACAGTAATACTTGTCGCCGCCGTTTTGCGCGGGTGCACATCTAGTATATATATACCAAACAAAGGTTATATATATATATATATATATATATATATATATATATATATATATATATATATATATATATATATAACCTTTGTTTGGTTTTGATTAAATATTTACGAATATGCATGTAGTAACATGTTACAACATATATAGTTTGCTAAAACTGGTGGGGGTGGGTATCATACTGTACAGTGTACATACCATATTTATGCATTGTCATTTTTTTTCATCCTACAAACCTGGTGGGTGTCATATCACACCATATTTTTGCATTGTCGTTTTTTTTTCACCCTACAAACCTGATGGGTGTCATAACACACCCACCACAATACATATTTTTATGCATGAAGTATAACATTTGAAGGAGTGACTTTTTTTTTTCCGTAGGATAATTCGATAAAGTTGTAATACATTGTATGCATACCACACTTTTGTTTTGGGGTCCATACGGTGTTTACCGCATACCGCACTATACCGCGGTATTCGGTATAGTATAGTGCACACCGTATGATTTAATACGTAATTGGTCTTTTGCTTTGTCTCGATAAAGTTGATTTTTGACGCAAACTAGCACAGGCCAATTTTACCAAATCATCTTTGGCTGTGTTTTTGGGTTTGACCGAACAGTCTTTTTCTTGTTAGCTTTTTTATTTTCCTTGAGATCGAATTTTGTACAAACTAATTAACAACCCAAAACAAGTATATCCTTCTTGAATGATTTGGTTGATTTAAGTATATCAAATTAGGACACCGCATTAGTTTATAAAACCGGTCATAAAATACATTTTTACATATTTATATATGCAACTAAGTTTTTTTTTGTGTGCAACGAAATCAAATGCTTCTTGACATAAGTTATGCAATCCTATTTCAGCATTTTAATTACAAAAGTTGCATCAATTAATTAATGCATGTAAGAGAACAGTCACACATTATATAAAGTTACAAAAAAAAGAAAAAAAAAGAAAAGAAAAAAAAAAAGAGAGACTATGGGTCCCACCACAGCAGATGACCAGATGACCTTCCGGCCAGTATTCCAGCAGGGCCATGCCTTGGTCCCTCTGACTCTGAGGGCTTAGGTCTCCCTCTCCCTCGACTTCTTCCCTCCCTACACACAATCAAAATTCAAAAGTAAATAAATAATTAAAAAAGAAAAAAGAAAGAAAAAGAAGAAAAAAAATGTCAGCTACAAAATACAAATAATGTAAAGAAATATACAAATCAGTGAGTCAGTGAATCACCCAACCCAACTAACCTTATGATTATGACCCACCTACACCTGTATTCCCTTCCCGCCCTTTGCATCTTCACCGGTCACCTACTTCCCTCAAATACAAATTCAACCTCTCCTCTGGTTCCGACGGGGCTCGAGGGTTCTCGATTGGAGGTGGTATTTGCAAATGCAAATTATGTAAAGCTTAAAAGGAAAAAATTACCAAGCCACTTGATGATATAATAATAAGAATTTGTATTTGTATTTTTCACTTTTCTATACCACATATAATATAATATAACCTACACCTATCCAAACCACTGCAATAAAGATATAATAGTCTCATGTTCCTTGTTTATCTGACTTTTATCTCAAATGGCCCACTTGCTTTTTCACCATTGCTTTAAAGCATCCCAATAATAATAATAATAATAACTAGAAAGGTTACCCCGCTACGCGGGGCCAGAAGGTTGTTTCCGAATTGATAAATATGACAGACATAGAAAGTGCAAGGATGAAAAGTCCGGGCTTTGCCCCGGACAAAAAATGTAAAAGTTTTGACTGCAATGACCAGAAGTGTGAAAATGGCTAAAGAATTAAAGGGGTAGGAATTAGCAACTTTTTAGAAAAAGGATCAAAGTTGTCAAACCGTTAAAGTTTTGTGGCCAAACTTTAAATATTAAAAGGTTCCAAAAAAGTGTAAAAATATTGATTGCAAGGACCAAAAGTGTCAAAATGGGTAAAGAATAATGACCAAAGTTGCCAAAAAACATCCAAATTTAGTATTCCTAACTTCCATCAATAATACAGAGACAAATTCTGCCAAAAAATGGAGAGTTGAATGGAACACAAACAAAAGGACATGAATAAATTAATTAAAGAAGTACATGGACCGGATATGTAAATCAAGGGACCAAACTTGGTTAAAGTATCCCAAGTTTACTATTCCTTTCTTCCACAACTTTAATATATATATAATAATAACCCTTACTAAATCTTAAGTACTAATTTTTTTATAAAAAAATTAGACAAAACTATATTTTTGGTCCATAAAGTTTATGTCTCATTGTACTTTTTGCTCAACTGTTGCATAACTAGTCCCTATTTCAAACTAAATTAGCAAGGTTAGTCTCTTGTACTAACTCCCATAATTAGATAGGGAAAACCACTCTAAAACTCTATGTATTTTATCTCAATACCTAAATAAGCCATTATATTTATTTTATGTCAATTTTAACCATTATTAATATCAAAACCGTCTAACCTCTCTAATTTATGCGGTAAACCCTAAGCACGTTTCTTATCACTCTACGGGAAAACCCTTCGTCATTTGTAGGTTGCCATCGAACATACCGAAAAGAAGAAAGGAAGCAGGCTCGAGCATAAATCTTTGTCGGTCAGGGGAAGCTTCACGAAAACAAGGTAATCGATCAAGCTGTGTTGTTTAATCTGTTTGTCGAAAGCATGAGTTCCCGTTGGAAAGGAGTTCCTACATCTAATTACTTGATGGTTCTGTTGTGGAACTTGACAACAAGTCAAAATAAGCTATCTTATATAGCCTTAACGAGCTTTCCTCTTCCGCATTACGTGTTTTGGGTTTTGCATACAAAGAAGATCCTCCACAATTCACTACATATAATGGTGATGAAGATCATCCTGCTCATAACCTTTTATTTGATCCATCAAATTACTCTTCAATCGAAAGTAACTTGATCTTTGTTGGCTTAGCTGGAATCAGGGCAAACAACTATATGCTTAGTCTTCATTTCTATACTTAGATTTACAAAGTACAACGTCTTAAAGTAAATTGCGGTATTGATTTATCCGTGAAGGATCCTCCATGTAAGGAAGTTGGACAAGCCATTGAAGACTGCAGTGCACCTAGGATTCAAGTGATTGTGATAGCAGGAGATAACAAGAACACAAGTGAAGCAATATGTCTTGAAATTAGTGTATTTGGTCAACATGAAGACATCAGTTCAAAAAGCTTAATTGTCATGTACTGGGCAAAACTGTCTTGTTTTGAGACAAAAATGCAACTTGTAATGTGTTTGTTTCATTTGATTCTGTTTCTTTTATTTGGTTCAATTTAAGTTTCTTTCTATTTAGTTTTGTTTGGTTTGGACAAAAACATGTAAATATACTTAATTTTCTGTTAATGGTGGTCGTTTGGTGTGTTAAAAACCCAATTCCTCACCAAGGGCAAAATCGTCAACATCATAACAAACAGAAAAATGTACTCTTGAAAACATGTAATTATAATCATTTTTCTGTTAATGGTGGTTGTTTGGTGTGCTAAAAACCCAAATGATCATCAAGGGCAAAATCGTCAACATCAAAAAAAAAATTGCAACATAAAAGTGTTTGTGACAACCGTCAAATTTCGGTCAAGTCAAAGTCAAACAAAGTCAACAAGTCAAACCGGTCAACTCCAATAACCCTTGTATGTTAGGGTTTACGTTATGTAATCACTATACAATTCGCTATTTTAATGAGAAATCATCATTTGAAAAGTTCATGTGTTTGATTTTCCTTAGCCTTAACAGTGCTAAACAACGAACCAAAGCGATAAAACACTATTGCACAATCATCGGGATTGTGTACGACACTAAAACACGGTTTAACGGGGTTTACGAACCTTGCGTTGTGAAGCCGGACACTCAAATTAATCACAAACGAAACCTCTCTAAATCGTTTTCACTCTATCTCTTTCTATTTGAAATCTCTCCCAAATCTCTCCCAAAGACGGCCCCTTTTTACCGGTTTTTCGACTACGACTTCGTTTTAACTCCGTTTTTCATTATTTTAACGTGGGATTTTCACCCAAAACTTTATTTTATAAACTAAGGCCCCAAAATATATAAATCTCCAGGGTTTTTATAAAAATGTATTAAAAGAATTGGTGGTTGGACTAATTATTGAGGGAATATTTGTTTTTCCTTATTTTATGACAAAAGCAAGCCACCACCACCTCACTCTATGATCATCCACTCTTTCCCACTACTCCTTGTCACCTTAGTGGACCTTTACACCAAATCTCCAGCTCTTCCCACGTTCTAAGAGCTGGAGGATTGATCCTCTCTCCTCATTCTCCATAAAGTTCTTTCATTCTACACTTAGCAACCAAAGGACACTCTCCAAAATTCTCTCATCTTTTCTCTCAACTTCAAGAACTTCAAGGCTTTCTCCAGGGATTTCTTCCTTCAATTAGTAAGTATCTTCATCATTCACATAATTATTAAACTCCATTCTACTCAAATCATTAATATCTTACACAAATTCCATCTTATTCGGTGTTAGATTCTCGAATCATCAAGACATCTTCTTAGTGTTCTTGGGTTGAACACTTCCTCTATCTCACTTTCATCTACTGAAATCACATAAGGTGAGTTCATACCCCTACATTTACATGTTTTCTTAAGTTTTAAGGGGGGAATACAAGTAAAATCATCAAGAACACAATTAAACTTTTTCTAACAGATTACATCAGAAAAGATGGACTTTAATCACGGACTGTTTTGGTCAACTTAAATATTTTAGTTTTCAAAACTATTCCAGGTGCAAGTAGTTCAAACTCTCTTAGCTTTAAAATGGCTACTTGCACATCTCCATATGATGTTTCTACAATTTATGGTGATTTTTACAAAACTGCCTATCATTTCAGAGGCAAACCTGGACCAGCCTGTGATTATGGACATTTTGACCTCTGTTAGAGATCACTAAAAATCATGATAAAATTTATGAACAAACTAGACTCATATTCCAAACTCTCATAATTTGTGGATTTGGATTTGGGGCTTTGATGATTTTTCTATAAATTTTCTAAGAACAGTAACAGAAACTGTATTCAACGAAAAGTTGCTGTCAATTTCATTTCACCTTGTAACATGTTGAGCAAGGTGTATATCTTTATGTGATTATATGTTATTGCAATATATGACATTTTATCTTAATATTTTGACACACATCAGTTTACAAATGGATTTGGACATATAAAATATAAAGAATAACAAGTGATTATAATCAAAGTACAACCGATACATTCAAACATTTAATAAACTATTTTGAATATAGTTTGCATACATTACTACGTACTACCCTTGGTTGATAAACTATAATAGGTATAGTTTATGATACATTACATAACACATACATTTAAAAATGGTACATTTATACAAAGGATATTTTCATTAAGCAAGGTACGGCCATACGGTACCAAGTTTTCATAACACGTAATTCCGTTAATGACTTTGTGAGACATTTACTTCAAATTACCATTAAGTCCTGTATTGTAACCAGAGTCTCCTTGAGGGAGAGCGTGATAGTTGTGTATAGATCTATATTGGGTTTGACAAACCCACACCTAAACTGCATGCAACAGTTAGACCGATAGGTCTGGGGTGACAAATGTCATAACATTTCCGACGCCTGAAGAACGTCGTTTTAGGCAACCTTGGTCATAGTATGGTTATAATAAACTCACATAAAGTATTAATAAACATTGGAATTTATGGGAACTTCATTAAAATTTAACGAGTTTATGTCGATTTAAACTTGTATTGTTTTACTATAAATATGACAAATTACTTGTACATTTCGGTCTTTGGGTTTTAAGACTACATTTACACATTAAGGAAAATATTGGATTTTCTAACACAAATACTACTTTTACAAATGAAAGGCTTTTAATAATACCAAACAAAAACTTATGAACTCACCAACCTTTGTGTTGACACTTTTTCAAACAACTTGTATTCTCAGGAAATCATTAAACAGGTAACCAAGTGCTTTTGAGGATGGGGCGCTAAGGCGTCTACTATTTCATATTTTGTCAACATATTGTAATTGATTCGTAAACATGTAATTCATACAATGATGTCACTTTTTCAATTATATATATGTTGGTTGTGTTTGCTTCAATTACTATTACAATTGTTGTTATGATACTATACATGAAGTCCTCCACCCCCGGACGTTTCCGCCATCCTTGGTTTGGGGGTGTGACAGATTGGTATCAGAGCACAGTTTATAGTAAATTAAATATATCAAACCACATAAGATATACAAACTATAAACACAATTGGGACTAATAGTCTCTGATTTGTGCATTTTTCAAATAAATATACTCTTAGAAAATAAATGATTTTCTTGATTAAAGTATACATACATACATTACATGCTCGCATGGTATCATAACTAGCGAAAACATAAAGCAAAAGAAGAAGAGTTGAACATTTTGAGTATGCCTTAGTATATGTGGATTAAATCTGGGAAGGATATAGCCTGATCAACTATATCTGTCCGGGAATTGACTTGCATATACCAGGGGATGGTCAGGATGGCCAACAAATCTAACAAACCTAATAACACACTACAAAAGGATACTTTAAGAACTCAAAACTAAACATTTACAAATACTATAGGAGTATTTTGTGTTACTATAATAAATTATCTGAGAATTAAATAGGTCTTTATTTATAGATCAATAGCTGCTAAGTGGATGCGCTAAGGTCATATGTAACTAAGATGCTATAGACTTAGAATTTATGTATCTTTGTTTCACTTCCTGTCCTTGCTTGGTTGTGGTCTTGGAGTTAGGGTCATCTATTCGAAGGACTATTATATCTTAATCACATATGACTGGTATGCACTTTGCAACTAATTAAGTAACCGATAAAGATCATTTTAAAATATAATATATTAATTATGTCCCGACTAAATTAGTATATGTAAAACTTTTACAAACAGTCATATACTTGGAAACAAGGAAACTCAAATAAAATATTTTATACTTTCATTTTACCTCATAACCCAATGTATTGGGTCAATTAAAAGTATAAAATCGTATGTATCGTAAACATACTGGAAAACAACGTAATAATATACTTTATGTATAAAAGATTTCTCTTCCTATAAATATACTTTTACTAAAAGTACATTGGTTTACGACTTATGACAGAACCATGCCGCCAAGGAGAAGACCAAGACCTTCCGGTAACACAGCAACACCTCCTCCGCCGCTGCCTCCACAGTTTGATCCTGCGATGTTCCAGGCTGCAGTAACAGCAGCCGTAGCGGCCGCAATATCGCAGATAGGGACAAACGGAGCTGGTGGTTCTGGATCGGGTGCTACAAACTCTAACCACGGAGACAGTGCGTGGCGTACAAGAGAGTGTTCCTACAAAGACTTCACCAATGGCAAACCCGACAACTTCAATGGGAGCGGGGGAGTCATCACTTTAATGCAATGGTTTGAAAAGACTGAAGTAGTCTTTCAAGTGTGCTCTTGCCCCGAAGCGAGCAAAGTTAAGTTCGCAGCCTTCACTTTCACCGGCCGGGCCCTTACTTGGTGGAACTGTCGGATTAATTCACTTACTCTCGAAGTGGCTAGCTCCATATCCTGGGCAGAACTAAAAACCTTGATGATGAAGGAGTACTTCCCGAGAGGTGAAATTCAAAAGCTGGAACAAGAACTTTGGAACCTCAGGATGACGGGCTCCGACCTTGAAACCTACACCACCCGATTCAATGAATTGGCTCTCCTCTGCCCAACAATGGTTACTCCGGAGGAGAAAAAGGTGGAGCGATACCTTTGGGGACTGTCTCCCCAAGTGCAAAGTAGTGTCCTGGCTTCAAGGCCAACTACTTTTGACAGTGCCAGGGAGCTGGCACAACAACTTGTTGACCACCGAGCCGGTCATAATACTACAACCACCACCACTGATCAATCAAAAGGGGGAAACAACAAAAGGAAGTTCTGGAACCAAAAGAAGAGCCAACCAGCACAGGACCCCGCTAAGAAGCAACAAACTGTTGCTGTCCATGCTGCCACTAATGCTGCCACTACTGCTACCACTCCAGCACCACCGAAGCCATATGCTGGAACCCTACCTAAGTGCAACAAGTGCAACTTTCACCACAATGGTGCTTGTAGGGAGATGCACTGTAACAACTGCGACAGGAAGGGGCACGCTGCTCGTTTCTGTAAAGCGCCGGCTCGACCAATCAACCAAGTCGCCAGTACGGGGGCAACCCGAACCTGCTACAACTGTGGAGACGCCGGTCACTTCAAAAGAAACTGCCCCAAAGCACAAGCCCCTAATGCTGGTGGAGTAGGAAGAATTCTGGCAATAGGACATGGGGAAGCAGTTGAGGATCCCGCGGTGGTTACCGGTACGTTTCTCCTCAATAACTCTTATGCATGCGTACTATTCGATAGTGGAGCGGAGAGGAGTTTCGTGAGCCACCAATATAAACAATTACTTGAAAAAAATCCCCAAGCACTAAAGGATACTTATGTAGTAGAAATGGCAAATGGGAAAGTAGAACGTACTAGCGATATATACTCAGAGTGTACTCTCACTCTAGACAACCATACATTTAAAATTGACCTGATGCCGGTCACGATAAAAAGCTTCGACGTAATCATCGGGATGGATTGGTTAGTTCCTCACCGTGCCGACATTCTATGTTACGAAAGGGTCGTTCGCCTCAATCTACCAAATGACGAAACCCTTCTCATCTATGGTGACAAACCTAGTGCGAATTTACAAATCATCTCATGCATCAAAGCCCAAAAGTATCTCCGGAAGGAGTACCACGCCTTCTTGGCCCACGTAGTAGACAAGAAACAAGACGTGAAAGACATCAAAGACATCCCCGAAGTGTGTAACTTCCCGGATGTGTTCCCAGAAGATCTTCCTGGTGTACCACTCGCACGACAAGTCGATTTCAGAATTGACTTAATACCCGGAGCTACCCCCGTAGCCAGAGCTCCATACCGCCTCGCACCAACAGAAATGCAAGAGTTGTCCAGTCAGTTGAACGAGCTTTTGAGCAAAGGGTTCATCAGACCAAGCTTCTCACCTTGGGGAGCACCAGTCCTTTTTGTAAAGAAGAAGGACGGATCCTTTCGCATGTGCATCGACTATTGGGAACTAAACAAACTCACCATCAAGAACCGATATCCTCTACCCCGAATCGACGACCTTTTCGACCAACTCCAAGGAGCAAATTTCTTCTCAAAGATCGACCTAAGGTCAGGTTACCATCAGCTACGAGTTCAAGAAGAAGATATTCCCAAAACTGCATTCAGAACTCGCTATGGGCACTACGAGTTTGTGGTGATGTCCTTCGGTTTAACAAACGCACCTGCGGTATTCATGGACCTAATGAATAGAGTGTGTCGACCCTACTTAGACAAGTTTGTAATCGTATTTATCGACGATATCTTGATCTACTCGCGAAGCGAAGAAGAGCATCGCCTACATCTACGCCAAGTGCTAGAGACACTAAGAGCGGAGAAGCTTTATGCTAAGTTCTCTAAGTGTGAATTCTGGATTAGAGAAGTGGATTTCCTTGGCCATGTGGTAAGTGAGAAAGGCATACATGTGGATCCCTCCAAGATCAAGGCAATCGAGAATTGGTCAGCACCCAAGACGCCAACCGAAATTCGACAATTCCTTGGGCTTGCTGGCTACTACCGAAGATTTATACAAAACTTCTCCAAGATTGCGAAACCACTCACCACCTTGACGCAGAAAGGTGTGATATTCAAGTGGGAAAATAAACAAGAAACTGCTTTCCAAACGTTAAAACAAGCCCTATGCAGCGCACTGATCTTGTCTCTCCCAGAGGGAACCGAAGACTTCGTAGTGTACTGTGATGCTTCGAATCAAGGCCTCGGATGTGTGCTCATGCAGAGAGGGAAGGTTATCGCGTATGCATCAAGACAGCTTAAGACGCACGAGGTTAATTATACTACCCACGACCTGGAATTAGGAGCAGTAGTATTCGCTTTGAAGATCTGGAGACACTACCTCTACGGCACGAAATGCACTATCTTCACTGATCACAAAAGTCTTCTGCATATCCTCAATCAGAAAGAGCTCAACATGCGACAGAGGAGATGGGTAGAGTTGCTGAATGACTACGAGTGCGAAATTCGTTATCATCCGGGCAAGGCCAATGTAGTGGCCGATGCTCTAAGCAGGAAGGAGTACTCGGGCCGCCGAGTAAAATCCTTAACAATGACAATCCATTCCCACCTGACCATACAAATCAAGGAAGCTCAACTGGAAGCTTTGAAACCAGAAAAGGTGGCAGGAGAGACATTAAGGGGAATGGATAAAAACTTAGAAGTCAAGGATGATGGAGCACGTTATATCATGAACCGGATTTGGACACCGAAGTTCGGTGGACTCCGAGACGTCGTCATGAATGAAGCACACAAGACTCGATACTCCATCCATCCCGGGTCGGATAAGATGTATCTGGACCTCAAGAAATTATACTGGTGGCCGAACATGAAAGCTGAGATTGCTACCTATGTGAGCAAGTGTCTGACTTGCGCCAAGGTCAAAATCGAATACCAGAAACCATCCGGGCTATTACAACAGCCGGATATACCTTAGTGGAAGTGGGAACGAATAACCATGGACTTCATAACCAAGCTGCCTAAGACATCGGACGGGCTTGACACCATATGGGTAATCGTAGACAGATTGACCAAATCAGCACACTTCCTACCGATAAAAGAAACCGACAAGATGGAGAAGCTGACTAGAACGTACATCAAAGAGATTGTACGACTCCATGGTGTGCCGATATCCATTATCTCCGATAGAGATAGTAGATTTACCTCACGGTTTTGGCAGTCTCTACAAAAATCATTGGGAACTAGGCTTGACATGAGTACGGCCTACCACCCACAAACCGACGGACAGAGCGAACGAACCATTCAAACGTTGGAAGACATGTTAAGAGCTTGTGTGATAGACTTCGGTAAAGCATGGGATACCCATCTACCGCTTATCGAATTCTCCTATAATAACAGCTATCATACTAGCATCAAAGTGGCTCCATTCGAAGCTCTTTACGGTCACAAATGCAAATCACCCCTGTGTTGGGCTGAGGTGGGGGATACACAGCTAGCTAGAGGGCAAGTCTCTAATAGCACCCTCACTGGCCCTGAAATCATAAGGGAAACCACAGAAAAGATCGTTCAAATTCGAGAAAGACTGAAAGCGTCTCGCAATCGGCAAAAGAGTTACGCAGACAAACGACGCAAACCCTTGGAATTCCAGGTGGGTGATCGTGTACTACTAAAAGTTTCCCCTTGGAAAGGAATGATACGATTCGGCAAACGCGGGAAACTAAATCCAAGGTACATCGGGCCATTCGAAATCCTTGCTAGGATTGGGCCAGTAGCATACAAACTTCGATTACCTCAGGAACTCGACAAAGTACATCCCACATTTCACGTGTCGAACCTAAGGAAGTGTTTGTCTGATGAGACACTCGTAATACCACTCGACGAAATCGAAGTAAACGAAAATCTCCACTTCGTGGAGGAACCAGTCGAAATCATGGATCGGGAAATCAAACGAACGAAACAAAGTCGTATTCCCATCGTGAAGGTCCGTTGGAACGCTAAACGAGGACCCGAATTCACCTGGGAACGCGAGGATCAGATGAAACAAAAGTATCCACATCTCTTCCCAAACTCTTGAAATCCCAGTCAAAATGAAAATTTCGGGACGAAATTCCTTCTAACGGGGGGATGATGTGACAACCGTCAAATTTCGGTCAAGTCAAAGTCAAACAAAGTCAACAAGTCAAACCGGTCAACTCCAATAACCCTTGTATGTTAGGGTTTACGTTATGTAATCACTATACAATTCGCTATTTTAATGAGAAATCATCATTTGGAAAGTTCATGTGTTTGATTTTCCTTAGCCTTAACAGTGCTAAACAACGAACCAAAGCGATAAAACACTATTGCACAATCATCGGGATTGTGTACGACACTAAAACACGGTTTAACGGGGTTTACGAACCTTGCGTTGTGAAGCCGGACACTCAAATTAATCACAAACGAAACCTCTCTAAATCGTTTTCACTCTATCTATTTCTATTTGAAATCTCTCCCAAATCTCTCCCAAAGACGGCCCATTTTTACCGGTTTTTCGACTACGACTTCGTTTTAACTCCGTTTTTCATTATTTTAACGTGGGATTTTCACCCAAAACTTTATTTTATAAACTAAGGCCCCAAAATATATAAATCTCCAGGGTTTTTATAAAAATGTATTAAAAGAATTGGTGGTTGGACTAATTATTGAGGGAATATTTGCTTTTCCTTATTTTATGACAAAAGCAAGCCACCACCACCTCACTCTATGATCATCCACTCTTTCCCACTACTACTTGTCACCTTAGTGGACCTTTACACCCAATCTCCAGCTCTTCCCACATTCTAAGAGCTGGAGGATTGATCCTCTCTCCTCATTCTCCATAAAGTTCTTTCATTCTACACTTAGCAACCAAAGGACACTCTCCAAAATTCTCTCATCTTTTCTCTCAACTTCAAGAACTTCAAGGCTTTCTCCAGGGATTTCTTCCTTCAATTAGTAAGTATCTTCATCATTCACATAATTATTAAACTCCATTATACTCAAATCATTGATATCTTACACAAATTACATCTTATTCGGTGTTAGATTCTCGAATCATCAAGACATCTTCTTAGTGTTCTTGGGTTGAACACTTCCTCTATCTCACTTTCATCTACTGAAATCACATAAGGTGAGTTCATACCCCTACATTTACATGTTTTCTTAAGTTTTAAGGGGGGAATACAAGTAAAATCATCAAGAACACAATTAAACTTTTTCTAACAGATTACATCAGAAAAGATGGACTTTAATCACGGACTGTTTTGGTCAACTTAAATATTTTAGTTTTCAAAACTATTCCAGGTGCAAGTAGTTCAAACTCTCTTAGCTTTAAAATGGCTACTTGCACATCTCCATATGATGTTTCTACAATTTATGGTGATTTTTACAAAACTGCCTATCATTTCAGAGGCAAACCTGGACCAGCCTGTGATTATGGACATTTTGACCTCTGTTAGAGATCACTAAAAATCATGATAAAATTTATGAACAAACTAGACTCATATTCCAAACTCTCATAATTTGTGGATTTGGATTTGGGGCTTTGATGATTTTTCTATAAATTTTCTAAGAACAGTAACAGAAACTGTATTCAACGAAAAGTTGCTGTCAATTTCATTTCACCTTGTAACATGTTGAGCAAGGTGTATATCTTTATGTGATTATATGTTATTGCAATATATGACATTTTATCTTAATATTTTGACACACATCAGTTTACAAATGGATTTGGACATATAAAATATAAAGAATAACAAGTGATTATAATCAAAGTACAACCGATACATTCAAACATTTAATAAACTATTTTGAATATAGTTTGCATACATTACTACGTACTACCCTTGGTTGATAAACTATAATAGGTATAGTTTATGATACATTACATAACACATACATTTAAAAATGGTACATTTATACAAAGGATATTTTCATTAAGCAAGGTACGGCCATACGGTACCAAGTTTTCATAACACGTAATTCCGTTAATGACTTTGTGAGACATTTACTTCAAATTACCATTAAGTCCTGTATTGTAACCAGAGTCTCCTTGAGGGAGAGCGTGATAGTTGTGTATAGATCTATATTGGGTTTGACAAACCCACACCTAAACTGCATGCAACAGTTAGACCGATAGGTCTGGGGTGACAAATGTCATAACATTTCCGATGCCTGAAGAACGTCGTTTTAGGCAACCTTGGTCATAGTATGGTTATAATAAACTCACATAAAGTATTAATAAACATTGGAATTTATGGGAACTTCATTAAAATTTAACGAGTTTATGTCGATTTAAACTTGTATTGTTTTACTATAAATATGACAAATTACTTGTACATTTCGGTCTTTGGGTTTTAAGACTACATTTACACATTAAGGAAAATATTGGATTTTCTAACACAAATACTACTTTTACAAACGAAAGGCTTTTAATAATACCAAACAAAAACTTATGAACTCACCAACCTTTGTGTTGACACTTTTTCAAACAACTTGTATTCTTAGGAAATCATTAAACAGGTAACCAAGTGCTTTTGAGGATGGGGCGCTAAGGCGTCTACTATTTCATATTTTGTCAACATATTGTAATTGATTCGTAAACATGTAATTCATACAATGATGTCACTTTTTCAATTATATATATGTTGGTTGTGTTTGCTTCAATTACTATTACAATTGTTGTTATGATAATATACATGAAGTCCTCCACCCCCGGACGTTTCCGCCATCCTTGGTTTGGGGGTGTGACAGTGTTTTGGTTTCTCTTTTGTTTGACTCGAAAATTTGAAGTTATTTTTTAAGGGGAGCAGTTCTTGTCCACATTGTTACTAATGCAAGTGTTAATTACAGTCATGTTCTTAGAAGTTAACAAATTGGTCATTAGATATGTTCTCTTTTTTGTCTGTAACATCCCAACCGTCAGGTATCATTATCACTCCATTTAAATTTCATGTTTTAATGTCTACTCGACGAGTTGACGCTGTGACTCGTCGAGTAGCAGCGGGCCAGGGCACGTCAATTAATGAGTGACTCGCCGAGTCGGCATGAGGGACTCGACGAGTAGGAGCTGCCAGTGGAAACCCTAATTTTCAGGGTTTTTGCACCCTATATATTGGACCATTAGCGCCTCCCATTATCCTTTATCACCCCTTGAGACCCAGAAACCCTAATTTCCGTGAGTGAGAGCTTGGAGAGTGTTTTGGAGCTTTGGGAAGTGACTTTTGGGAAGGAAATTTGTAGATCAAGAGGCTAGCATCAAGATTTCTGTGTGGATCCAGATTCTACTTCAGTGTGGGCACGTTTTGGAGGTAACCAGCTGTTACCTTAACCTCTTTTTCTTCTAGAATCATTCATATGTGGAAACTAGGGCTTTCTGTAGTTATTCATGAAGGGATTTTTGGTATGGGAGCTAGATCTGAAGTTGAAACTTCAAATCTGAACCTCTTTTGAGTCCTAAGTCCATAAAGTTTCCAGCTCTTGCAAGGATGAGACTCTCCTAAGGTGTAAATCTCCATTAGAAGCTTAGATTGGTCATTTAGAGCCTTTAGGGCCTTGCATGCGCGTAAAGTTTGCAACTTTACGTGATAAACATGCCTTAGAAGCTTGGATCTGTAATCTGGAACCTTGGCATGGCTTAAAAAGTGTCTGCATGGATGAAGGTCTGCAAGGACTCGGCGAGTTGCATAGTCAACTCGGCGAGTCATATGAAGATGGTCATGAACTCGCTGAGTTGATGAACAAACTCGACGAGTCCGTTGAAGATTGCCTTGAACTCGGCGAGTCGTTCGAAGACTCGGCGAGTCGGCTAGGGTTTCTCCCAAATTCTTGGCCACGTATGAACTCGACAAGTCAAAGGGGAACTCGACGAGCCAATCAAGGATTTCACGACTTCTCGAGTTCAGGAAGGACTCGACGAGTCGGTGAACTACACTCGACGAGTCGAGTCAACATGGACTGTTGACTTTGACTGTGGGCTTTGACTTGGACCAAGAGTTGACCAGTTGACTTTTGAGGGTATTCTGGTAATTTGGAGATTTATGAAGAAGGGTTTTATGGTAACTATAGGTAGTGGAGTTCGTGTTGGTGATCCGGGAGTTGAGCTTTCTAGTTTCAGACGACAGTTGCGAGGTGAGTTATTCTCACTATATCAACAGGGTCTACGGCACCAAGGCCGACCCTTTATGATTTATATCCTCGTTATGGGATGTTATAATGCTATACGATATGTTATATCGGTTGACTGTTATGAATGCTAGTGTATGATATTTATGTGCACATGTTTATTGGTTGGGGAAAGGGTTGAGGCAGATCCTGCTGTGTGCAGTAGGCCAAGACACCCTGGGCGGACCGGGTAGACTGTAGGCCCGGGCCGGGCAAATCTAGTCAGGCCGAAGGCCCAGCGAACGGTCCGGATAGGCTGAAGGCCCTGAGGAGGGTGGTCCAGACGTGCCGAGGGCTCGGAGAGCGGCCTAGATAGACTGAGGACCGGGAGTCGGTCCAGTCAGACTGATGGCTCACTATGCATGTTGTATATGCTTGCTTGTATGTTTATATGATATGGTTATATCTGTATGGCGTTGGTATTTTGGGGATATCTCACTAAGCTCTTGGGCTTACAGTTTCAGTTTATTGTTTCAGGTACATCAGGGGATCGCGACAAGGCGAAGGCGTGATCGTACAACTCCTCATGTTTTGTCTATGTTTATGGGAAAACTCTGATATAATACATTTTGGAAACAAAGTTGTAATGATTTTTGATGGTTTGAAATGTTTTTAAAAAGTTTAAATTTGTTTGAATTTTTGGGTGTTACATTGTCCCTGTTCCGGAATCAACATGTTCTTGTCCGGAATCAATCTCCCTGTGCAGCTGCTGTTACTGTTCGTTTTTTGATTCCATTCCAATCTTCATTCCATTATATTCATAGTGTTTTAGAGAGATTAAGGTTCGATTTCTCTAAACAAACAGTAAACATCATAAGGAAAAAAACCTCACCACAAGCAACGGAAGTAGTCTTAAGAATGTTAATGGACGTGTGCTCTTGGGGAAGAAATAGAATGAAAACCGTGGAAGCTGGTGGAACTAGAGATAAACGGGGTTGAAAAGAATGTGTCGGAGTTACTTTTTTGTCTCTTGGCTCACTTGTGTTTATGTGCTGGTGGGAGAGCTCAGTTATTTAAGGTTGAAAACGAACGTAAAAGAAGAAGAGGAAGGACATCGTAATATATGAAGCAGGAGAATTAGATGCAAAACATTTTTGTTACCGATTCTTAAGGATGACCGGGTAGGTTTATTAAAACAATAAAGGTGAGAAATAATAATGGTTAAAATGGACATAAAATAAATATAATGGTTTACTTAGGCATTGAAGTAAAATACGTAGGGTTTTAGAGTGGTTTTCCCAATTAGATATGTACTAAGACAAGTTAGGGCTAGCTCATTTGGCTAACAAAGTGTCTAATAAAGAGTTACTAACAAAGAGGTCTTGGGTTCTATCCTAGGCATATACTAACCTACCGTTCAAAATAATAATAATAATAATAATAATAATAATAATAATAATAATAAAAGATATGTACTAAGACATTAAATTTGCGTTGATTTAGATTACATCATTATGTTTTTAATTGTTCTTTATTAAAATTACGTATTTTGAAATTATAATAACTATAGTTTTTCAATTTAAACTTTTTTTGATTATGACCTTACTTATTGAAAAATCTAAATTATAGTGGTAAAAAATATTTTATATTTGCATAATAATGCTATAAGTAGATAAACTAAAAGTAAAACAAAAGTATCCTAAATAGAAATACTAGAATAAACGTATCAATAAAAATATATGCTATTATTTGTTACAGTTGATTCTTTTTATCTGTTTGTTTACAAAAACTGATAGTTAATATTTTTTTCCTTTAGTCTGCAATGAAACTTTTAATATCCGGTTGGGCCTCATTCTATCCGCAGCCCGCAGGTGTTGTTCGTGTGGCCCAACATTCTCCCACTTTATTTATTTTTATTTTTTATTTAATATTATTTAAATTAGTCGTTAATATTAATATTATTATTATATATATATTAAAGTTATGAAAAGTTTTAACAGTAAAGTGACACCTTTTTTTTGTCAATTTTGGTCCTCCAACTTACAACATTGACCCTTTATCTTTATGTTTTTGTTCACAAACAACCCTTTCATTTTGGTTTGAATTATTATTATTATTATTATTATTATTATTATTATTATTATATACATGTTAATTTTGAAAAACCAAATAAATAGTAAAGTTTTGCCCCTTCGGAGTTTGGCCACAATTGTTTGTGATATTGACACTTTTGGTCCTTTGGCTGGTTGTTCAATGCTTGCTTGTGTGTTTTGGGCACATGCTTTGTTCTTGTGCTATAGTCCACCACCTCAATATTAAAATTAGAGATGCTCTAAATCAGAAAACTGCAAATCACATAGACTTCTTCCTTCGTTTGTGTAACATTCGAGATTTGTTATGTTTCCTTTTTAACCTTTAATGCAAAATTTCCTCTCAATTTAGTCCCTAGCTAGTACGTAGGGCGTACTCTATGAGTACGCTTAGCGTACTAGCTCACTTCAGGATCGCGGGTTCACCCACGTCCGTGGGGCGTACGTGGGAGTATGCATGGCATACGTAATACAGGGGAAAACCCTAATTTTTAGGGTTTGTGCCCTACTTAAGCAACTTATAACACTCTAAAAACTTCTAATGAACAACCTCAATCTCTCCTTACCCTAATATCGAAACCCTAAGTGTCATTTGTGAGATTTGAGCTTAAAGTGAGTTTTGGTGGTGTTTTTTGTGAAGTAGAAGAAGAAGAACACTTGGAGGTTGCTTGGGAGTGGTTTGAGCTTGTAGATCCATATTCATCTTCATCTTAGCAAGCTATTTGAGGTAAAAATCTCTCATCTTGATGGTTCTTTATGATAGATCCAACTTAGGGTGTTATCTGTGCATTTTTGGGTCTTTTAAGCCATATTTGAGGTTATGGTCTA
Source organism: Lactuca virosa (assembly GCF_052849685.1). Taxonomy (NCBI): domain Eukaryota; kingdom Viridiplantae; phylum Streptophyta; class Magnoliopsida; order Asterales; family Asteraceae; genus Lactuca; species Lactuca virosa. The sequence continues at coordinate 288,860,053 of NC_136432.1, read as the reverse complement.
CTCCAGAAGCCATGGATGTTATATCTTAGCACATTTGAGGTCCATTGCCCATAAAAATGCAACCTTTATGAGTTATTTTGGACCATGCATGTGTTGGGTTCCTTGTTATGGTTCTCCTTGAGTTTTGGGTCTTATTAAGACATGCATGAGAGTAAAGTTGCAAACTTTATGTGTTAAGTCACCATTAGGATCAGATCTGAGAGTTTGGCATGATGGCTTAACCGATTAAGTGTTTAATGGGTTGGATTGGTTGTTGTAACATCATGTTTATTAAATAATAAAATAGATAAAATTTATGAACGAATAGTCGCCCTAAATCCATATTATTTAGTGGGGTGTTGGTTTTGGGGATCCAAATGTTATAAACTGTAAGTTTCGGATTGATTTCATAAATAATTGTGAAGGCAGGGACTACTTTGTAAATTATTGGGACTTAATTTGAAAAGATTTTGGAGGCTAGGGGCCGAATGGTAACTTATGGACTCCATTTGAGAATAATTTGTAGAGGAAGGGCTGTTTGGTAACTTTAGACTTAAAATGAAAAGAATTGTGGGAATAGGGGTATGAAAAGTAAATTATGGGCCTTGGTTTGCAAAGAAGTTTAGGGGGAAGGACCATTTCTGCCATTATGGCAATATGTTTCATTGTGTCGGGCATATAAAGCCAACGAAACCCTAACCCTACTCTCGGATGGAACAACCGCCACCTTCCCTCCTTCTTCGTCTCCGACGCCGCCACCATTCACCTCGTTCGTTTTTCCGACTGCCATGCACGTTCTTCCGATCAGCCGTGGCCGCCAAGTGACTGCCGAACCCTTGCCGCCTTGCTGCTGCCATTTCCGACGAGAAGAGAGGCTGAGAATCGGAGCCGGACGTCGTGAGTCGTCTTCGTTTCACCTAAGTCGCCAAGCAACCGTCGATTCCCAGCTAACCGCCACCTCCCCCGCTGTATTCACTCCTCCTCCTTCTGTAGTTCGTCATCACCGCGTCTCAGCTTCGTTGGCGCCGCCGCTGCCCAGTCCCGTTGAAGACCAAGTCGTCTCCGGACACTAGGCCTCCGTTGCTGCTGTGAACTGTTGCTATGGCCGCCTCCTAGTGTCTCTTTTCGTTTCCTCTTCAGTCCCGTCGTCAGCCACGTCCTGCTATCGCAATACCGCCATGACTGTCGCTGTTATGTCGCTTGTGGTGCTGCTGCCGTCGCCAAACGCCACCAGGTAGGTGGCTGGATCCATTTGCAAGCAAGAAAATGTGTGGATGTGTGTATTTCTGCTATAGAGTGTGTTGTGTGTCTGTGTGGTTTGTTTGGCCGGAAAACCGGGAAAGGCCACCACCACCACCGCGAGGTGATGGCTGCCACCATGTGCCACCCCCGGCCACCACTAGGGTGGCTGTGTGTGTGTGTGTGTGTTTGTATTAGTGTGTGTATGTTATTAGGATTTTGCTTTGTAATATTGTAACCGATGCGAAATTAATAAAAGAAACTCGTAACCACCACTGTGAGGTGGCCGCCGCCGCCGTGAGCCTCCGTTGACCACCACTACCCGAGTTGGTAGTGGGTGGTGCCCATATAAGGAAACCCTAATAGGCATAACAAAACCCTAATTGATCTAAGGACTTAGTTTTGGGCCTATTGGGCTATGACTGGGTTGGAAACCCTAATTAGGGTTTAGAGAACCCTAATATTGGAATTATTGGTTTGGACTTATCGGGACCCGCATTTTGGACCATTGGAGTGAAGTTGTGACTCAAACTGTATGTTTGGACTTAATGGATTAAGTCCTTAATGAGTTAAGTAGGAACACTTAACCCTAATTGTCATTTTATGTGAAAAACCCTAATTGGGTTTGGGTTCTTATTGGGCCATTTATTGGACTAAGCTACTAGGGGCCTTTATGGGCCAATTGGGAGCATATTATGGACTAAGGAAACTATTAGGCCTTAGGATAAGACCAATTAGAGAGGATTGGGCCCAATGTGGAAAATTGGGCCATAAGTGGGCCATAATTGGGCCTTGAGGACTATTAGCTATTGGGCCATCAGAATGCCCAGTAATTAGACTGGACTACATGGTTGGGCCTTAAGATAAGCCCATATAGAGGTTTGGGCCCAATTTGGAAAATTGGGCCATATGTTGGGCTTTGGTCCATGGTTTGACTTTTGGGCCTTTGGATTGAGCCTTGGACTGAATAAAGCTAAGTTAGGGTAAAGTAGTCTTTTACCCCAAGTATGGAGTTGTGGTTATGCATTGGAACCCAATTACTGATTGGGTGTTATTTTAATGATTGACAGCTCGAAAATTTGTCATCCAGCGGCTAGAGTTTTGTCTGCGGGACTTCAACAGTGCGAGGTGAGTCTCCTCACCATACCAACGGGTCTAAGGCACCAAGGCCGACCCATTTTATGATATGTGTTATGATAGTATGACATTTGCATGGAATACCTCGGGGGGTTCCCGAGGCAGTAGACTAAGACCATGTGGGGGTTCCCATGACAATTAGTTATATTTGTTATGTGGTATGATAGCTATTATGTGACATGTGGTATGCTAGATATTTCTGTGATATGTGGTGTGCTAGTTGACTCTGTGTTGCTTGCATGGAAGACCTAGGGGGGTTCCCGAGGCAGTTGGATATAAGACCATGTGGGGGTTCCCATGGCATTCCAGGCTAAGACCATGTGGGGGTTCCCATGGCAGTTATCTAAGACCATGTGGGGGTTCCCATGGCATCCGGTGTAAGACTATGGAGGGTTTCCATGGCACCTTTATATGTTGTATGTATGGCTTAGGGTTTGTATATGTGTACTGTTAATTGATTATGTGTTATGTTGATATGATATTGGTATGGAAGACCTCGGGGTGTTCTGGAGGCAGTTGGATATAATACCATGTGAGGGTTCCCATGGCTTTCCTAGTTAAGACCATGCGGGGGTTCCCATGGCAGTGGGCTAAGACCACGTGGGGGTTCCAGTGACACCCGGTGTAAGACGTTGGAGGGTTTCCATGGCTTACCTATATGTTTATATGCATGGCTTGTATAGTTGATATGATTTATGTGAGTATGTGAATAAGACCTTGGAGGGTTTCCATGGCATCTTCATATGTGTATATGTATGCTTATGCGATTGTTATGGTTTATGTAGCTGTTATAGCTGATATGGATTATGTGGTTATGTGGATTGTGTGGGGTATGCTCTGGGGAACTCACTAAGCTTCGTGCTTACAGTTTTGTTTAAGGTTTTAGGTATCATCGATTTGGAAAAGAAGGGCTCGGATTGATCGCAGTGCACACACCTATGATTTCCGAAATGAATGATTTTGGGATAAACTCTGATAAATATTTTACTTAATGATGATTTGAAATGTTTGAAATAAATGGTAACAATGTTTTAGCTATATTAAAAATGAAATTTTTACCCCTGATTTTTGGGTCGTTACAAGTTGGTATCAGAACCTTGGTTTCAGGGATTTGGACATACTTTAGGGTGAGTATGAACTCATACTGAGGATCTATAAAGTTTTCAAAAGAAAAATGTTTTTAAGTAAAGAATTTCTAAGACAAGAAAGGGTGTGGTGCATGCAAAGCCGAGCTCAAGTAAGTTTCCCCATAATACCCATATATGCTATCTGTTATGACTTGGTTTATGAATCTGAGAATCACATGCTAGGTAGGGCTAGGGGAGATGCCTTTATATGTTGTATGAGCTGGTAGACTTGCATGCTAGTGCTGAGTAGTCAGCGATAGATTGGCCTGATATGCGATGCTTGTAGCCTGAGGAATATTGGATGCCATGCTAGAATGAGAATGATTATTGGTATTAGTAACTGCTACGTGTATGCTTTTAAAATTGTATACGGTTAGGATCTTATAGTCTTAGAATAATTGATTTGACCTTATTTCATGTTCCTTGTCTGGTTGTGGTCCTAGGGTAGAGTCTATTATTCGACAGTCTATTAGATCCTTTTCTGTGTATAATTTGCATGCATAAGGCAGCCGACAGTGAGGATGGATGGATGTGGATAGCACGAGTTGCGATATGTGGGCTGAATGTTCTATGATAGTCCGTTAGATCGGAGTGCTACTGCACGGATGTTTCTTGCTTTGTGCTTTGTGGAACTCTTGAGTGATGGGAGTCAGCTACTAAGTGGATATGACGATATCCAGGAGGTGGATAGCTGGCATCATGGGGAGTTCCTCAGCAGCTGATGGCAGGGTGAGGTTGGGAACCTAGGAAAGCCTAGGATATGCTCCAGTGAGTTAGTAAGGTGGTTCAGTGAGGTTGGGAACCTAGGGGAGCCTAGGAGGTGCTTCGGTGGATATTGTATTGCTTTTTAGCAGACATTTAGTACATCATGGGAGTAGGTGACTTAGAGGATTCGGGAGGATCCTGGAGGAAAGTATGGATAGGTGTGGAAGGTAGTATTGGGCCCGTACTACTGAAAGCACATGATCCATACTCGAATCGGGGAAAGTCTTGGAGAATCTAAGAAGCTTGGGAAAGAGAATTAATTGTTACGATTGGACCGTGGGGATAGCTGTTGTGCAGAATGCGGATGAGCACGCAAGGGGAAGGACCAGGGTTTGGTCCCGACTCCGATGGAGAGCCAGTTAGCGGAAGGACTGCCATGATTTGGAGTTCGCCTTGGATCTCTTGTATCAGGCGGCAAGGATTGATTGTGCGATCTATTGCACTTTCAGGATTAGATACAATGTCTTGGGGGTAGTTTGTAGCCCGGTTTAGGGCAGAGATTGCTTCAACTACTGCAGTTCGGTCGTGGACGATTGAGCTGGTGAGTGTGCCAGGGTGCGAGACCCTGAATGATATGATTTCTAGAGCTCGAGAGCAGGGATTGATTTGGAGCGCATTGGGAAGAAGGGACCAGATCGGGTGCCTATAATGGAGGGTCCTGGAAAGAGACCCAAGAGTTCGGGTCAGCTTTGAGAGGCCAACATGGTCGGGTTCAGTGTAGTACTCGCGGGAAACTACATGAGGGAGTTTTTCGTTTCAAGGGTTTCAGTAAGTGTATCTTTGGGTTTGTTTCCCCGCTTGTGTTTGGGCTATACCCTCGAACATTGTCATATGCCCTTTGCATACCGTGAGTTACGAGGTGATTAGTGAAAAGTTGTTTCTCTCCTTGTTGGTTCGGAAGTGTTCGACTGAGCTTTAGGAGTTGTGTGGTCTTTTGGGGTTTGGGCTAGTAATAGAACACTAGCACGGGAAAGCAGCAGGTTGTCAACAGTTTGGTTATTAAAGAGTAAGAAGGATTGAGAATCCTTCAAATCTCATGTATTGTGAAAACTTAGTTGAATCTAAGTGGGGGAGAATCGCGCATGTATTCAGGACAGGGGCAGGTATCAGACCAGGATGGGTTTCTCATCCCCATCGAGGAAAATGGCGGCCAAAGTGGCTATTTGGTTGAAGGTTGTGTGAGTTTTGAGTTCGGTAAAACTTCCCGTCATGTGGATCGCGTCTTCTTGGGGGCTTTATAACAAAATTTGGGAAAGCAGGTCGGGACTCTAGTTATGAATTGAGTTCAGTTCGGGTATTCGGTCGAGTGTGTGATTGACTCTGCATGTGTTTCGAATCGATAGATTAGGGGTAAGGTATTGGGATACGGTTGTGTTAGATTGAACGTGTTGTAAGACTACGGGGGAGCCATAACATTCACTAATGGTCAGTAGGGCGAAAGTGTTGTAAGACTACGGGGGAGCCGTAGCATTAACTAGTAGTCGGATAGTGTGGAGAGTGTTGAAAGACTGCAGGGTAGTTGTGGCATTTACGGATTCGTTCAGATGACTTAGGCCAGTGTGGGCCAGTTCACAAGGTTGTGAGTAAGTCACAAAATAATTGGAATCAGGGAACGGTAGGTCGAAGGAGACCGAGTATGACGTAAGACTACAATTATTCTTGTAGCATTCACATTTTTGCGTCAGATTCAGTGGCAATAGGTTGTTAGCCTATCATGATCGGATGGATCAAAGGATTGAAGGAGCCATGAGTAGCAGTATAGATAGGGCAGTTATTGTCAGACGAGGTATCCTTCGGAGGTCATGTGGGACTGCTGTGCATGTGTTTCTGGCTCAACAGTCGGGTAGATGTCCGGTGTTCTGGACAGTTGGCAGACAAGTTGGGACCAGGGAGGTTCCGGTTGTTCTTCAGGAAAGCAGCTATGTGGCAACAAAATGAGTTGGAGTGATTTCAGTGATTTGGGGTCCGTGTGTAGAGTTTCTTGTCATTTGGGTCATATACTAAGATGGTTATAGATGGACTAAATAATATCAGAATTTGAATAGCCAGTTGGGAGTTAAGTGCAGTGAGCTCGTCAATGATTCGATGTAGGCGACAGACCATCTCGAGGCTTTAGGTTTTAGATGGAGTAATTACGTGCATGTTGCAAGAAATTCATCCATCTTCGGGTTTAGAACCCTACGGGGGATGGTTTTGGTTGCCCTGGGAAGGGTGGGGTATGCTTGTGGTTGTGACCATATCGTTCAAGTTGTCGGGCGTGTAAGGGATGGTAAGGGATGATCTCGAGGACGAAATATAAATTAAATGGGGGAGAGTTGTAACATCCTGTTTATTAAATAAATAAATAGATAAAATTTATGAACGAATAGTCGCCCTAAATCCATATTATTTAGTGGGGTGTTGGTTTTGGGGAGCCAAATGTTATAAATTGGATTATTCGGGGGTTAAAGAGTAATTTTGGGATTTATTTTGAAAAGGATTTTAGAAGTTAGGGGTTAAAAGTGTAAGTTGCGGATTGATTTCGTAAATAATTGTGAAGGCAGGGACTACTTTGTAAATTATTGGGACTTAATTTGAAAAGATTTTGGAGGCTAGGGGCCGAATGGTAACTTATGGACTCCATTTGAGAATAATTTGTAGAGGAAGGGCTATTTGGTAACTTTTAGACTTACAATGAAAATAATTGTGGGTATAGGGGTATGAAAAGTAAATTATGGGCCTTGGTTTGCAATGAAGTTTATAGGGAAGGACCATTTCTGCCATTATGGCAATATGTTTCATTGAGTCGGGTATATAAAGCCAACGAAACCCTAACCCTACTCTCGGATGGAACGGCCGTCACCTTCCCTCCTTCTTCGCCTCCGGCGCCGCCACCATTCACCTCGTTCGTTTTTCCGACTGCCATGCACGTTCTTCCGGTCAGCCGTGGCCGCAAAGTGACTGCCGAACCCTTGCCGCCTTGCTGCTATCGCTGCTGCCATTTCCGACAAGAAGAGAGGCTGAGAATCGGAGCCGGACGTCGTGAGTCGTCTTCGTTTCACCTAAGTCGCCGAGCAACCGTCGATTCCCAGCTAACCGACACCTCCCCCGCTGTATTCACTCCTCCTCCTTCTTCGGTTCGTCATCACCGCGTCTCAGCTTCGTTGGCGCCGCTGTAACATCCCAAAATACGAGCCAAAAAAAATTTCATTTTTGAAACATATACTTAGCAAACAGTAGAAATAAAACATTCACTGATCATATCATTTCATAAAAATGTCGCGTGTCCGGAAACCATTTTATAAAAACATAATAATGTCAGAGTACAAATCCCAGAATAACTCATGATGCGGAAATCAATGTGTGTGTATGATGTGCCGCTACCGCGCCAGCTCTTTCCCCTTCGACGAAGAGGTACCTGAAAACAAAACTATAAACTGTAAGCACAAAGCTTAGTGAGTTCCCCCATCATACCACCTACCATACAGTTACATAACATACATATATTGTCCGGCATATCTGGGTGCCCGACCTACCCCTTCGGTCCTCCCGACCGGATACTGTCTAGCATATCTGGGAGCTGGCCCCCCTTCGGTCCTCTGGACCGGGTTCTGACTAGCATATCTGGGTGCTGGTCTCCCCTTCGGTCCTCTCGACCGGGTACTGGGGACTATTTCACCCCCTTACTACTACCACATAACACATTTATCACATAATCTATCTAGCATGGCTGGGCACGACCGCGCCTTCGACCCTATTGGCCGGTAATCTGGGGACTATCTCCCCCTACAGTCACTAGTACATAGCATCATGTCATTTTAGCACATAAACATATCACAGGTAGTAACAACCCTAGATGAATATCACAGAGACAATCATCAATCATGCAACTCCTACTGGTGGGCCGGCATTGTGGCCGTAGACCCACCGCTACTGGAAGGTAACTTACCTCAAAGTGGCTGCTAATCTGCGTGGGAACTGACTGACTTCTGCTGCTGCTGCTCCGGAAATCCTCCGGCTATAATTCCCATAAAAACACTCAGTCAAATACTGCTAACCGCCCTCAGGGTAAAATGACCATTTACCCCTAACTAAACCAAGAGTCAAAATCAAAGTCAACTTCCAGTTGACCCGACTCGCCGAGTTGGCTTGCCAACTCGCCAAGTCCCTATCCACTCGATTGACCATAATCTCGTCTCTACTCGTCGAGTTAGGCATTGACTCGACGAGTTCCCTTCTAAACCGATGACCACTAGTCCTTCATCTTACTCGTCGAGTTGTATGAACAACTCGCCGAGTCTGTTCTTGAGGCTCGCCGAGTCAGGGCATTGACTCGCCGAGTTCCTCCATGAGTGAGTCTGGCTTCCGACTCACTGAGTCACCCCCCCCATGACTCACGACTCCACTCAGCAACACGAAAAGGGGAAAACTAGAGGACTCGCGACTCGACTCGCCGAGTCCGATGAACGACTCGCCGAGTCGGCCACATGCCACTAATATATACTCGGTTTTGCTTGGATCCAGCTCATTCCATACGTAGATCTAGGTTCCTAGGGCTTGATTAACACGTAAAGTTTCCAACTTTACGTGTAAATAAACACCAATGAAGGTTTTAGGGCTCAAAATGCACTAAAAGAGTAGATCTAGGGCTTTCATGCAATATGGCTTCATAAAGGCAGTGGATCCGAGCTCCTAGAGCTCAATCATGCCTAGATCTAAAGGTCGATCGGCTTATCACAGACCCTAGTTCATACCCAAGCTTGGAAATGGCTCAAGAAGGACTTTAATGGAGCTCTAAGGGACTATAAGCATGAGAACAGAGGGAAACTGAGTTATACCTCAAGGAAATCTCTGAAATAACACCAAGATGCCTGGCCTCCTTCCTCTCCTCTTGATCTACTCTCCTTTCTCTCTCAAAGTCTTCAAGAAATCACACCAAGCACTTCAATTTCACAAGGAACGATGTTAGAACGATATAGGGGGCTCTGAGGGTGAATGGGGGCGAGCTTGGGGCGCATAAGGTTGGTTTAAATAGGGTGCAAACCCTTGGAATTAGGGTTTCACCAGACAGCGGGGACTCGCCGAGTCCAGAATATGGACTCGCCGAGTCGCCAACTTAAACGTGTTCCATGTCCCGGCTCTACTCGGCGAGTCGGGCCTACAACTCGCCGAGTCCAAGGCTAAAAATGCAAAATACTTAGATAAATTTACATACCAGGAACCAGGTGCTACAAATCTCCCCCACTTATTTTAGACTTCGTCCTCGAAGTCTGCTACTCGGTCCTGAAACAGCTCGGGGTAATGCTCCATCATTTCTTCCACCGGCTCCCAAGTCCACTCTGAACCCTTTCGGTGCTGCCATTGCACCTTCACTAATTCCACCCTCTTGTTCCTTAGATCCTTCGACTTCCAGTCGAGGATTGCGACTGGGCGCTCAATGTAATTCAGGCTGTCGTCAGCCTGGATATCCTCTAACGGCACCACCGCTGAATCATCCACTAGGCACTTCCGCAGCTGGGAGACATGGAAGGTGTTGTGGATCTGACTGAGCTCGGCTGGCAGATCCAGCCTATATGCCACCTTGCCCACCCGGGCCAGAACCCTGAAGGGTCCAATGTACCTGGGGCCCAATTTGCCCCGTTTCCTGAATCGGATGACACCCTTCCATGGTGACACCTTCAGGAGGACCATATCCCCGACCTGGAACTCCAGGTCTGATCGGCGCTTGTCAGCATAACTTTTCTGCCGACTCTGTGCAGTCTGAAGCCTGCTCCGAACCTACTGGATCCTCTCGGTCGTCTTGAGCACCACTTCGGTGCTCCCCATGACCCTCTGGCCTACCTCACCCCAGCATATCGGGGTCCTGCACCTCCTCTCGTACAACATCTCGAAGGGAGGTCGGTCGATACTCACGTGGTAGCTGTTGTTGTACGAAAACTCAGCTAGAGGAAGATAGATATCCCAGCTACCACCGAAGTCTAGTACGCACGCCCGCAACATATCCTCCAGAGTCTGGATGGTCCGCTCACTCTGACCATCGGTCTGCGGGTGAAAAACGGTGCTAAAATGTAGACGAGTACCCAGCTCGTCATGGAACTTCTTCCAAAACCTGGAAGTAAACCGTACATCTCTGTCTGAAATCACGGAGACTGGCACTCCGTGTCGCGCCACCACCTCTCGGATGTAGATTTTGGCCAACTTCTCTGTCGAGATACTCTCCTGGATCGGTATGAAGTGAGCGCTCTTGGTCAACCGATCCACGATGACCCATATAGAATCCACTCCCCGTGCGGTCCTGGGAAGCTTGGTGATAAAATCCATCGTGATGTCTTCCCATTTCCACAGCGGGATATCCAACGGCTGCATCTTGCCGTGTGGCCTCTGGTGCTCGGCCTTGACCTTCCTGCAGGTCAAGCACCGCTCAACATACCATGCTACATCCCGCTTCATGCAGGGCCACCAATAGTCTAGACGAAGTTCTCTATACATCTTCGTTGCCCCGGGATGAATGGAGAATCGGGATTTGTGCGCCTCCTCCATCAGAACCTGACGCACACCCCCGTGATACGGTACCCACACCCTACGGTGTAGTGTCAATAACCCTCGACTATCATAGTCGAAGGAGGAAACCTGTCCCACAATCCGCTCGCTCTTCCGATGTTCCTCCTTCATAGCCTCCTGCTGAGCCTCCCAGATCCGCTCCAAAAGCGGAGTCACTACTGTCATCCTCAGACAGATATCCCTGATCGGTGCCGCCTTTTGGCTAAGCGCATCGGCCACCACGTTGGCCTTTCCCGGATGGTAAAGGATCTCGCAGTCGTAATCCTTTACCACGTCCAACCACCGACGCTGCCTCATGTTCAGATTCGGCTGATCCATGAGGTACCTCAAGCTCTTGTGGTCCGTGTAAATCGTACATCGAACCCCATAGAGGTAATGTCGCCATATCTTGAGGGCGAACACAACAGCCCCCAACTCCAAATCATGCGTCGGGTAGTTCGCCTCGTGAGGCTTCAGCTGCCTCGACGCGTAGGCGATGGCGTGCCCTCTCTGCATCAATACTGCGCCCAAACCTGAGATGGACGCATCGCAGTACACAACAAAATCCTCCATGCCCTCTGGCAGGGCTAAGATTGGCGCCTCGCACAATCTCTGCCTCAGTGTCTCGAACGCTGCCTGCTGCTCAGGCCCCCAACGAAAGACCACAGCCTTCCTTGTTAGCCTGGTCAGGGGTAATGCTATCTTGGAGAAATCCTGGATGAATCTCCGATAGTAGCCAGCTAATCCCAGGAAACTCCGAATCTCAGATGGAGACTTCGGAACCTCCCATCTCATCACGGCCTCTACCTTGGCCGAATCTACCGAAATCCCGTTCTGGTTGACAAGGTGCCCAAGAAACTGCACCTCGCGCAACCAGAAATCACACTTGGAGAACTTGGCGTACAAGTTCTCCCTCCTCAAGGTCTCTAGAACCTCTCGCAGATGCTCCTCCTGCGTCTTGGAGTAAACCAAGATATCATCAATAAACACTATCACAGACCGGTCTAACATCGATCTGCACACGCGGTTCATGAGGTCCATGAACGCGGCATGAGCATTGGTGAGCCCGAAAGGCATCACCACAAACTCATAGTGGCCATAACGCGTCCGAAACGCCATCTTCTGCACATCCTCCTCCCTAACCCTCATCTGATGATACCCTGAACGCAAATCTATCTTGGAGAACCAAGATGCTCCCTGAAGCTGGTCAAAGAGGTCGTCAATCCTCGGGAGTGGGTAACGGTTCTTCACCGTTACCTTGTTCAGCTCCCTATAGTCTATACACATACGATGCGACCCATCCTTCTTCTTCACAAACAGAATCGGGGCTCCCCAGGGTGAACTGCTCGGTCGAATGAAACCCTTGTCTAACAACTCCTGAAGCTGTGTAGACAACTCCTGCATCTCAGGAGGAGCCAACCGATACGGTGCCTTGGCTATCGGAGCCGCACCAGGGACTAGGTCGATCCTGAACTCCACCTGTCGCTCCGGAGGTATCCCTGGCAACTCCTCGGGGAATACATCCGCGAATTCTCGTACTACGGGCACATCGCCCACCGTCGCCCTACCCGCCTCCCGGGTATCCATAACATACGCGACATAACCTGCGCAACCCTGCTGAAGGTAACGCCTAGCTCTCGCTGCTGAACATAAGGCCGGTCCTCGCTGTGGCCTCTCGCCCTGAATCACCAGCTCTCCCCCACTTGGGGTCCTGATCCGCACCAACTGCTGCGCGCAGTCGATCACTGCCCCATTAGGACTGAGCCAATCCATGCCTATAATCACCTTGTTCCCACGCAATGGAATGGGAACCAAGTCTACCAAGTAGCGCTCCTCAAATAACCTCAGCACACAATCTCGGAAGACCTCAGATGCTCGCACTGATCGGTCGTCCGCAATCTCGACATCTAGAGGGCAATCCAACATACCCGAAGACTCAGAAAACTTCTTGCTAAGCGCAAGAGAAACGAATGATCGGGTAGCGCCCGAATCAAACAGTACCTGTACTGGGATACCGTTCACATGGAACGATCCTAAACAGAGCACATATCAATAACATAAACGTCATAAAAATAAACCAGAGGGAAAGAATCATACCCGTCACTACATCGGGTGCAGCGCGTGCCTCCTCGGTAGTCAGCTGAAATGCCCGACTCCTCACCACTGGAGCCTCTGCCTTGCCCTGCCGGCCATCGGTAATCCGCAAGGTTGCTGGAGCTGGCGCCTTTACTGGCGCTGCTGCTGTCAACTGGGGGCAATTGGCCTTCTTGTGGCCCCTCTGGTTGCAGTGGAAACACAGCAACTCTGACGTCTGTAACACAGGTGCAGGGGCGGTACAATCCCTGCTGAAGTGCCCTAACTTGCCGCACTTGTAGCAGCCTGACGATCCCAACTTGCACGCTCCCTCGTGCGTCTTGCCGCATTTCCTGCAGCGGCCCCGTCCCTGTTGGCCTTTCGGCCCCGCATCTGGTCCCTTGGGCTTCTTCCCCGAAGCCCCCATAACATGCCCCTCTTCCGCCTTTCTCTTCCGAATGTGCTCCAGGTCTATCTCCCTCTCCCTTGCCCTAGCAACCATAGAGTCCAGGGTAGGGCAAGCTGAAAAACTGACATGCTCCCGAATGTCAGCTCGTAGCATGTCATGATAGCGGGTCCTCCTCATATCCTTATCACCCGCGTACTGGGGCACCAGTAACGCTCTCTCCCGGAACTTGGCGGTGATCTCCGCCACAGCCTCCGTCGTCTGTCTCATATCTAGGAACTCCCTGGCCAGCTGCTGAAGCTCGACAGCCGGCGCAAACTCTGCCCTGAACCTGGTCACGAAGTCCGACCAGGTCATAGCCTCGACAGCCGAGGCTCCCAACGAGTCACCAACGGATTCCCACCAATCCCTAGGTCGATCTCTCAAACATCCTGCTGCAAATCTCACCTTCGACCCCTCGGGGCAGAAGCTAGTCAACTGTGCAGACTCAATGTCTGCAATCCATCGCCTGGCAGCTATGGGGTCCTTCGCCCCGTGAAAATCCGGCGCACCACTGCCCCGGAAGTCCTTGAAGGACAGTGTGCGAGATCCTGACTGGCCAGATGCCATGTCGCTCCTGAATGCCCTGAGGCGATCCTCCATCAACTCCACTATCCCTTCCTTGATCGACCCGAAGATAATGGGAGTCGAATCAAGGATGCCTCTGGTGATCTCTGACGCGATGAACTCGCGTAGCCTCTCGTCTATTGGCTCGGAACCTGATCCCGAACCCGATCCCTCTCCTGAACTGCCAAATGCTGGCCTCGAGCGTAGTACCACCATTCTGCAATACATAACGACAACTGTTAGTGGTACTGATACATCTAAAGGGATCACGTTTACTGCAAGGTTCCTGGTCTCGCCTCAGCCTCCCTTAATTCAAGTACGGATCCTCTGCTTTCAGTAGTACGGGCCCATACTACCTTCCACATCTATCCGTACTTTCCTCAAGAACTGCCTCGACTCCACCAAGTCCCTACTACTACTGTTGATCTCATGCTAATCACATCCTAGGCTCGCCCTAGGAAGTCGCCAACCCACTCTCCGCCCTCAGCTGCATATGAAGTCCCTGCTTTCTTCCCCTAACTAGCTTGCGAATACTATTACATATTACTCAGACTAGATAATTCTTCGAATGAAGTATCCTACCCTACAACGGTTGGACTCAAACAAGAGCTGCGAAATAGGGCTAGACCCAACCCTCTGAAATTATTTAGTCCTTGCAATATGTATATTAACATATTCGTTTACTAGTTAGTGAAAGACAACTAGAACTCCTAAAAGCACATAGCAAGCAGCATTCGGACATTGAGTACACATAATCAAGTATGTACTACTCTGGCTATCATATCGACTGATCTGTACTAGCATACACTGCTAAGCTCATACTATCAGGCATAACCTAAACAGGCTATCCTACTACTGTCTACTCGGTACTAGCATGCAATTCTCATAAAGCTGGAACACATAAAGCAGGCACATAAGGCATCATTCCTAGATCCTTAGTCCTATTCTAGCATGCTGTTATACTGAAACTGAAACTGATAATCATAACATAAACTTGTATGGGTACTTTGGGGAAAACTTACTTGAGCTCGGCCGGTCGCGCACATCACACACCTCGTTCTTTCTCGAAACTCTTTTACCCAGTCTTTAGAAAATCGTTTCTTTATAAAAATCTTTTAATCCCTCGATTTGAGTCCAGACATCCCCCGAAGGTGTGTCCGAATCCCTCAAACCAGGGCTCTGATACCAACTTGTAACATCCCAAAATACGAGCCAAAAAAAATTTCATTTTTGAAACATATACTTAGCAAACATTAGAAATAAAACATTCACTGATCATATCATTTCATAAAAATGTCGCGTGTCCGGAAACCATTTTATAAAAACATAATAATGTCAGAGTACAAATCCCAGAATAACTCATGATGCGGAAATCAATGTGTGTGTATGATGTGCCGCTACCGCGCCAGCTCTTTCCCCTTCGACGAAGAGGTACCTGAAAACAAAACTATAAACTGTAAGCACAAAGCTTAGTGAGTTCCCCCATCATACCACCTACCATACAGTTACATAACATACATATATTGTCCGGCATATCTGGGTGCCCGACCTACCCCTTCGGTCCTCCCGACCGGATACTGTCTAGCATATCTGGGAGCTGGCCCCCCCTTCGGTCCTCTCGACCGGGTTTTGACTAGCATATCTGGGTGCTGGTCTCCCCTTCGGTCCTCTCGACCGGGTACTGTCTAACATATCTGGGAGCTGGCCTCCCCTTCGGTCCTCTCGACCGGGTACTGTCTAACATATCTGGGAGCTGGCCTCCCCTTCGGTCCTCTCGACCGGGTACTGACTAGCATATCTGGGTGCTGGTCTCCCCTTCGGTCCTATCGACCGGGTACTGGGGACTATTTCACCCCCTTACTACTACCACATAACACATTTATCACATAATCTATCTAGCATGGCTGGGCACGACCGCCCCTTCGACCCTATTGGCCGGTAATCTGGGGACTATCTCCCCCTACAGTCACTAGTACATAGCATCATGTCATTTTAGCACATAAACATATCACAGGTAGTAACAACCCTAGATGAATATCACAGAGACAATCATCAATCATGCAACTCCTACTGGTGGGCCGGCATTGTGGCCGTAGACCCACCGCTACTGGAAGGTAACTTACCTCAAAGTGGCTGCTAATCTGTGTGGGAACTGACTGACTTCTGCTGCTGCTGCTCCGGAAATCCTCCGGCTATAATTCCCACAAAAACACTCAGTCAAATACTGCTAACCGCCCTCAGGGTAAAATGACCATTTACCCTTAACTAAACCAAGAGTCAAAATCAAAGTCAACTTCCAGTTGACCCGACTCGCCGAGTTGGCTTGCCAACTCGCCGAGTCCCTATCCACTCGATTGACCATAATCTCGTCTCTACTCGTCGAGTTAGGCATTGACTCGACGAGTTCCCTTCTAAACCGATGACCACTAGTCCTTCATCCTACTCGCCGAGTTGTATGAACAACTCGCCGAGTCTGTTCTTGAGGCTCGCCGAGTCAGGGCATTGACTCGCCGAGTTCCTCCATGAGTGAGTCTGGTTTCCGACTCACTGAGTCACCCCCCCATGACTCACGACTCCACTCAGCATCACGAAAAGGGGAAAACTCGAGGACTCGCGACTCGACTCGCCGAGTTCGATGAACGACTCGCCGAGTCGGCCACATGCCACTAATATATACTCGATTTTGCTTGGATCCAGCTCATTCCATACGTAGATCTAGGTTCCTAGGGCTTGATTAACACGTAAAGTTTCCAACTTTACGTGTAAATAAACACCAATGAAGGTTTTAGGGCTCAAAATGCACTAAAAGAGTAGATCTAGGGCTTTCATGCAATATGGCTTCATAAAGGCAGTGGATCCGAGCTCCTAGAGCTCAATCATGCCTAGATCTAAAGGTTGATCGGCTTATCACAGACCCTAGTTCATACCCAAGCTTGGAAATGGCTCAAGAAGGACTTTAATGGAGCTCTAAGGGACTATAAGCATGAGAACAGAGGGAAACTGAGTTATACCTCAAGGAAATCTCTGAAATAACACCAAGATGCCTGGCCTCCTTCCTCTCCTCTTGATCTACTCTCCTTTCTCTCTCAAAGTCTTCAAGAAATCACACCAAGCACTTCAATTTCACAAGGAACGATGTTAGAACGATATAGGGGGCTCTGAGGGTGAATGGGGGCGAGCTTGGGGCGCATAAGGTTGGTTTAAATATGGTGCAAACCCTTGGAATTAGGGTTTCACCAGACAGCGGGGACTCGCCGAGTCCAGAATATGGACTCGTCGAGTCGCCAACTTAAACGTGTTCCATGTCCCGGCTCTACTCGGCGAGTCGGGCCTACAACTCGCCGAGTCCAAGGCTAAAAATGCAAAATACTTTGATAAATTTACATACCAGGAACCAGGTGCTACAGCCACCGCTGCCCAGTTCCGTTGAAGACCAAGTCGTCTCCGGACACTAGGCCTCCGTTGCTGCTGTGAACTTTTGCTATGGCCGCCTCCTCGTGTCGTTTTTCGCCTCCTCTTCAGTCCCGTCGTCAGCCACGTCCTGCCATCGCAATACCGCCATGAGTGTCGATGTTATGTCGCTTGTGGTGCTGCTGCCATCACCAAACGCCACCAGGTAGGTGGCTGGATCCATTTGCAAGCAAGAAAATGTGTGGATGTGTGTATTTCTGCTGTAGAGTGTGTTGTGTGTGTGTGTGGTTTGTTTGGCCGGAAAACCGGGAAAGGCCACCACCACCACCGCGAGGTGGTGGCTGCCACCATGTGCCACCGCCGACCACCACTAGGGTGGTTGTGTGTGTGTGTGTGTGTTTGTATTAGTGTGTGTATGTTATTAGGGTTTTGCTTTGTAATATTGTAACCGATGCGAAAATAATAAAAGAAACTCGTAACCACCACTGTGAGGTGGCTGCCGCCGCCGTGAGCCGCCATTGACCACCACTACCCGAGATGGTAGTGGGTGGTGCCCAAATAACAAAACCCTAATGGGCCTAAGAAAACCCTAATTGATCTAAGGACTTAGTTTTGGGCCTATTGGTCTATGACTGGGTTGGAAACCCTAATTAGGGTTTAGAGAACCCTAATATTGGAATTATTGGTTTGGACTTATCGGGACCCGCATTTTGGACCATTGGAGTGAAGTTGTGACTCAAGCCCGATTTCATTGTATGTTTGGACTTAATGGATTAAGTCCTTAATGAGTTAAGTATGAACACTTAACCCTACTTGTCATTTTATGTGAAAAACCCTAATTGGGTTTGGGTTCTTAATGGGCCATTTATTGGACTAAGCTACTAGGAGCCTTTGTGGGCCAATTGGGAACATATTATGGACTAAGGAAATTATTAGGCCTTAGGATAAGACCCATTAGAGAGGATTGTGCCCAATTTGGAAAATTAGGCCATAAGTGGGCCATAATTGGGCCTTGAGGACTATTAGCTATTGGGCCATCAGAATGCCCAATAATTAGACTGGACTACATGGTTGGACCTTAAGATAAGCCCATATAGAGGTTTGTGCCCAATTTGGAAAATTGGGCCATATGTTGGGCTTTGGTCCATGGTTTGACTTTTGGGCCTTTGGATTGAGCCTTGGACTGAATAAAGCTAAGTTAGGGTAAAGTAGTCTTTTATCCCAAGTATGGAGTTGTGGTTATGCATTGGAACCCAATTACTGATTGGGTGTTATTTTGATGATTGACAGCTCGGAAATCTGTCATCCAGTAGCTAGAGTTTTGTCTGCGGGACTTCAACAGTGCGAGGTGAGTCTCCTCACCATACCAACGGGTCTAAGGCACCAAGGCCGGCCCGTTTTATGATATGAGTTATGATAGTATGACATTTGCATGGAAGACTTCGAGGGGTTCCCGAGGCAGTAGACTAAGACCATGTGGGGGTTCCCTTGGCAATTAGTTATATTTGTTATGTTGTATGCTAGCTATTATGTGACATGTGGTATGCTAGATATTTCTGTGATATGTGGTGTGCTATTTGACTCTGTGTTGCTTGCATGGAAGACCTAGGGGGGTTCCCGAGGCAGTTGGATATAAGACCGTGTGGGGGTTCCCATGGCATTCCAGGCTAAGACCATGTGGGGGTTCCCATGGCAGTGATCTAAGACCATGTGGGGGTTCCCATGGCATCCGATGTAAGACCATGGAGGGTTTCCATGGCACCTTTATATGTTGTATGTATGGCTTATAGGGTTTGTATATGTGTACTGTTAATTGATTATGTGTTATGTTGATATGATATTGGTATGGAAGACCCCGGGGTGTTCTGGAGGCAGTTGGATATAATACCATGTGGGGGTTCCGATGGCTTTCCTAGTTAAGACCATGCGGGGGTTCCCATGGCAGTGGGCTAAGACCACGTGGGGGTTCCAGTGACACCCGGTGTAAGACCTTGGAGGGTTTCCATGGCTTACCTATATGTTTATATGCATGGCTTGTATAGTTGATATGATTTATGTGAGTATGTGAATAAGACCTTGGAGGATTTCCATGGCATCTTCATATGTGTATATGTATGCTTATGCGATTGTTATGGTTTATGTAGCTGTTATAGCTGATATGGATTATGTGGTTATGTGGATTGTGTGGGGTATGCTCTGGGGAACTCACTAAGCTTCGTGCTTACAGTTTTGTTTAAGGTTTTAGGTATCATCGATTTGGAAAAGAAGGGCTTGGATTGATCGCAGTGCACACACCTATGATTGCCGCAATTAATGATTTATAGGATAAACTCTGATAAATATTTTACTTAATGATGATTTGAAATGTTTGAAATAAATGGTAACAATGTTTTAGCTATATTAAAAATGAAAATTTTACCCCTGATTTTTGGGTCGTTACAGTCTGCGGAGTACGCGGGGCGTACTCGGCTCGTACACTGCGCGTACTGGCCCCGAAAGGAGTACGCTAAGCGTAAGCTTGAGTACGCCCAACGTACTCAGCTGTTTGACTTTTGGGTTGACGTTGACGGGTTTGGGCCATATTTTGGGAGTTTAAATTTAGGGCCTTGTTGGGCATTGGACTTCTGACTTTGGGCCATGGATAAAGTATGGGCTTTCTTGGAATTAGTTCCATGATGATTTTGGGCCCAATTAGGAAGTTGGGCCATATCGGGCCTTGGGATGCCATTTAGGAATTTTGGCCTTTTGAGTAAATGTGACATCTCGAAAATTATGAGATAAAAATTTCATTTTTAATTCAACCAAAACATTAATTATTTTTAATTCACCATTCAATATCCTTTTTCTAAATATTCCAAAACACTTTATAAAAACACTTATCGGACTACAATCCCAAAATCATCATACTGCGGAAACATGGGTGGATGCGTTGTGATCAAGTCGGGCTTAGTGAGCTCCTCAAAATACCATGTACCATACAAGTGACGGGCCCCGCCCACTGAGTGTAACAGGCCTCAACCTAACTCACATAACGGGCCTCGCCCAATGAGTATAACGAGCCTCGCCCTAACTCGCATAACGGGCCCTGCCCAACATTGGGCCTCGCCCGGAACAGATCTGTCAGTCAACAGGCCCCGCCTAGCATACATACAATCATATAAGAACATACAATTATCACAAAGATAAATAACATACAATACATTCATCGGGCCTCGCCCAGCATCGGGCGCTGCCCGACACAAATACAGACACATAAAAGATATCATTCATGCAAGAGTCACACAAATAACTAGCATCCTAACCATAATAAACCATGGGCCGCCATTGGTGCCTTCGACCGACCAAACTCAGTGAGGAAACTCACCTCAATCTGCTGATAAATAATGATTGCCCAGGTCGTTGCACTGGATGACATCGCGCCAATTAACAATAAATAAAAATGTCACTCAATAATCATCCTGAAACCTAAATTCCGCGGCCCACTCCATAAACCAACCTCCTAAAGGGTAAAAGACCTTTTTACCCTGTTCTCATTTGGTCCAAAACCAAGGCCCAACACAATTACGGAAAAAGCCAAAGATGGCAACCCAAGCCCAATATGGCCCAAATTCCTAATTAGGCCTAAAACTCTCATGGGACCATTACCAAAAAAGTCCTCAGCCTAACCATGGCCCAAAAAACAGAAACCCAATGGCCCAACAAGGCCCAAACTCAAAAGTCCCAATATTGCTGAAATGGGGAGTACACCCTGCGTACTCGAGAGGTACGCCCCGCGTACTCAGCCTAAAATCACAATGTATAACTAGACGATGCACAAATCCAACATTACATTGAGCGTACCACTACGTATGCCTAGCGTACCCGTCAGAAGCCTAAAACCAACAATAAGCTCTTAATAGATTAAGCCAAGATGTCCAAAACATAGATTTCGTCCCTAGACAAGGCCTTAACCAATAAAGTTGCCAACTTTATTCTCATACATGCCTTAATTGGACTCATCACTTAAAAAGGGAACTTAATAAGGGTCTTAATACTTGCATGGACCAATAACTCTCATAAAGTTTCCATTTTTATGAACAAGAGACCTTATTGGATCTTAAATCTAACATCCACTGCTTCTGGAGTAGATCAAAAGCTCACCTTTACTCCAAGGGACTTAAAAATAAAAAAGAAACACTAAAATGTAGATCCAACAAAAAAGGTCATCAAGGTATAAGCTTTTTACCTTAGAAAGCTTGCAAATGGGAAGATACTCCTGGATCTACAAGATCAAGCCACTCCTCCAAGTGTTCCTCTGATGGGTTTTGAGCACTACATCATTCCTATGGTGTACATGCAAACCCTAAAGCTTTGGATCTAGTTTGTCTAATGAACATGCAATAATCATCCAAAGCCATAAACCCTAGATCTAGCATGTGATAATCGATATTAACATAAGAATTAGGGTTTAGATCATACCTTGATTGTTATGTAGCAATAACAATCTCAAATCCTCCTTGTAATTGGCTTCTGAAAGCTTAGAGTCACAAGTGTCACTCCTCTAATGGCTCACAAACACCAAGAGCAAGAGGATGAAGAAGGAGAAGAGGAGAGGCACTCAAAAACGTCTAGAAACCCTAAGGAATTAGTTGTCCACGTTTTTGGTGCCCTAGGGGTCCTTAAATAGTGAGGCTATTAGGGTTATCTAACAAGGAAACCCTAATTTGACTGCTTAGGCCCTAAGCAGCCCATGGACTCCCTCCTTAGAGGCCTTGGACGATTTCTAATGGGTTTCCCCATAGAATTCGTCCACTCCTTTAATATGGAGTCCATTAGCCCAATATTCAACTATCACACAATTGACAGTTCCAGTCCCCTTTATTTAAATAATATCTTTTAGCCATAAAATTAATTCTTAATTAATTATTGACTAATATTAATTAAACAATATGATTTCTCCTTTAATATATTATTCTCATAATATATTAATAAATCATAATTAACTCTCTCTCTCTCTCCATAATTCGTCCTATCAAGTTGCTTTGATGAAGGCAACCCAAAAGGACCATGCACCATCGGGTCAAGTACATACCACAATAGTTATGGACTTAGACACTAATCCAACACTCTCCCACTTGGATAAGTCTAATAACTATTTTGCATATGACTTCAGATCCTGATCCGCAATCGTAGCTTTCAAAAGCCGCTGTCAACTCTGATCTTATCAGATAGCGTGTCCTTTAGATAAGGGATCATATATTCCTCCATTCTTGATATCGTATAGACTGAGACATGGATTTAAATCATTCTTTCTGTCTATGTATTGTTTCCCGATTTCCGATTTACGATGACTGACAACAGACTACAGTTGAACACATCAACTTAGTCCCGGCTTGGCCAAGCGCTTAGGGTGTCATCACTAAATCATTGAGGGGCCCACAGATATCGCTTTTATCCACTTTGGGTAAAAGGAATGGATAAACTTCGACTCAATGCTCGCTTGTTCTCACTCACCGAATCACACGCAATAATACGTTTTATAACACCAAGTTACTTGTGCGTTTACATATTATCAATGTGTAACCGACTCGCAAGATACAACTCACACATCTCGGTTTCAAGAATATAAGATATTATCGTCTCACCAATCACTCGTGATAAAATCCATGAAGCGATCCAAGTGAGTGTGGGTTTAATCCAATGCTCAAATCTTATTCATAAGCACTCATGAACGTTGCAGCAAACCTTTGCTATGTCTAATACACTTTAGACAATCCACAACCAATTCATGACAATCTTCTTTCATACCTACTCCCAAAGTATGAGCGACCGTGGAACGTTCGAATAATCTTATTATTCAGGAAGTCAAAACATGCAAAGTGAAACACAATAATAATCGAATCCAATATGGGCCCAAACTTTTGAGTATAAATAACACTCCTTTTATTTAGTCACCATATTGATTACACATTATTCATTGTATAATGTTTCGGGCAATCAACTTATTACTTGAATTACAACAACAATTGTCCTATGCTCTTAGCATGCACACTATGTTTACCTATGGTCCTTACTTTGTGAAATAGTATAATTGAATAACATTTTCAATCACACTCATTTCATAATTCCCAATCCTTACCACAAGTGTGAGAATACCAAATTCTTGCCACTTATAGTATATGTTAGATTCTAACATTTTATGCAACGGTTCTTTCGTAAAATCACAGCGCCAAAGTCACCAAGACTTTGCCTAATGAAATTACAAAGTATTCTATTGGAGATTGTTACAAGACAATTCCATAGTCATGAAGTCTCACATTCAAAGTACAATCCTTTGAACATCCTTCTTGCATAAAAGTTTCTAATCTAGACATTTATTCTCGATATCCAACTCCCAATATGGAAACATCTCCATATTTGCCATATGACAACTCATTCTAAATAGAATCTTATCTATTCATAATAATGTCAATATGGTCCATCCATGACTATACTTTCAACTGTCCACAAGCGACCAATCATTGGCGAACCTTAGATTGTCCTTGGCAGTTGTTTAATTATTTTAGTCAAAACCGGTTCTATTTCCTTTTTCCCTCTAAATGCCCTAGGCATTTGGAAATTTTAGAATGGTCAAATATTACAGCATATGCAATTGATCCTATACCCGAAGCGTATGGGATACAATTCATAATGAAAAACGTGATACTTTACCAGTTTCTTACTATAATATTGTCATAATATTTCTATTTGCCGTGTTCTCGAAATTCGAACTATGAAGAGGGATGCCGTAATCATAATCGAACTTTGAGAATGCAAATAATAAATATACCCTTGACTAAATTCAATTAAAATTTCTCGATCTAAGCTTTTAGATTGGAAACGAAGTATAACATTATCTCCTTTAATTATAGCAAAAACAACTTTTCTACCCCTGCAACTTTGCAAAGTGAAACTTTTGTTTTTCTATAATTAATATTGCCAACTTGCAATACTTATATAATAATCATGCTCCTACTAACATGATGATTATATCCATTCCAGCATAACATTTATGCTCCCACAAGCTTTGACACGTATTCAGAAACTAGCTAAACTTCTAGAAAACAATACTTATTGACTTCCAAAGTTCATATTTCCAATACGATGTGCTTCGATAAGCCTTTATCTAAGCTTCTCAAACTCATACACATTTCCTCAGACAGCTCATATGTGTGTCTAAACTAATTCAGAACTTATGTTACTAAGTCCCAAATGTTCAGACCGATTGCTAAATCTCACAATTCGAACTATGAAAAGGGATGCCGTAATCATAATCGAATTTGAGAATGCAATTTACATAATCGCTATTTTCTTAATATCTATCTTAGTGAAAGCGTTTCCTCACAATCATTTTCATGAAGGAGAGAAACCTTATGACGCTTAGATTTTATGGTGTATGTGTTCTTATCCATGTGAATTTGCTATAACCATAATCGAAAGATAATGTTTGTGACAAATTCAAACTCTTATGGACAGAACTTGTTCATTCTTAATTTATTGCCATCAAGGGTCCCACCATTGCTTCCAAGTTATTTAGCAGCTCACCTATTCCAGTCAATGTACTTTCATTGAATAAGGTGCTTGCCTTATGCATTCTATTGAGAACTCGTAGAACTCATATGCATAATCAATCAACAAGATTGGCACATAAAAAGAATTTTGTCAACATGATAGGTTACAAACCTCAAGTCGTGTGCTAGTGATCATTGGTTAGGTTTATTCTTGATTTGTTCTTGAAGCTTTTCAAGATCATTTATGCTCCCACTGACCTCTTGGCATATATGATTCTCTTGTCAAGAAACATTCCTTGACAAAACAAATATTCAAGAGTTAGTGCGAAATTCTATCAAGACTAACACTTAATTTAATTTGTTCTAGTTGGTCTTTGTCTTCTTCAAGACATCACAACTTACAAATTCCAAATGTGTATGAATAAGAAAACTTTCTCTATTCCATAATTGATAAGTGTTACAAACCTACTTAAGATGTGTCACTCAAGTCACAATCTTGGAGTACGATTCTAAGACTTGATTTTGGAACGAAGTATGACTTATCCTTTTGATTTAACCATTTCAACAATTTCCTATTCCTCTTCTTAGCCATACTAGTGCACGAAGATGTCCTTAGAGAATCAATTGTGATATGGTTCTTAATCATTAAGACGATCATAAAATCCGATACAAAAGTACTCTCCCTTCTTCTTAGATTGAAGAAACTTTTATCTTTCTGCCTTCATTGATTCTTGTTATTCGTTCTGCCATTCATTGAAACTTTCCAATGATTCAGAATTACACTTAATCTTGTAAGTATAACCACATTTACCAGACTTTTGGTAAATTATGACGAATAGTCTCTTTGTTATTTGTGGTGGACTTGACTAGTGCACAACATTGTGTTCTAGTCTTTTAGTTCTTCACTTGACTCACATACTTGTGTGATCAAGGAATTAGTCTTAATTTCCTAAGTACCAAGATTTCCATACATCACATGATTCAAATCATAAGATTCCAAGCTTCTGTCCAACTGAAACTTGGGCGATGGGAATCTTTCCTTACTTAGAGAAATTTGACACTTCCATAAACAACATAACTAAGAATCACATCCATTTATAGAAATACACAAACATCAATTTTTCACAACGATTTCATTGCAAGGATATATATAAATAAGACAAATCAAAAATTTATTTTATTCATAAAGCAGCGGAAAACACGTCCTTACAATGCAAAATCAACTGAAAAACTATGTAATCATATATTCCTAACAAATCTATCATAATTTTCTAAGCTCAAAATCTGATCTTCGAATCCATGCGATCGTGATCCATTTCTTCGTGATCAGATTCATCTTGCTCTTCCATCAAGCTTCCTCTTTTTTCTCTGATCCTGCAAAACATTCAAATGTAATCATAGCACATTATGTATTAAGAATCAATGAATAGGAACTTAATGGAGTTAGATAGTGGATATTACCTGAAGTAGAGCCATACTTCTTGACTTTCCCATCTCTTAGATTCTTCAGGTTCTCTAGGCAGCTTCGTATCCAACGCCCCTTCTCTTGGCAGCAGAAACAGGTGGCTTCTCCTGGAGCGACCACGGAAGCATGGTTGGTTGAGTTACCAGACAAATATGCTCCATTACTTTGCCAAATCATTTCTGATTCAGCAGCAATGAGCATGTAAGTTAGGTCAATGAGGGTCGCGTTAAGATCCATCATATAATACTCTCTTTTGAACTTATTATATGATTCAGGGAGTGACTTAAGAACCCAGTATACAGCCAACTCCTTTGGGAAAGTCGCACCCAACATTATCAACCTATCGATGTGTGATTTCATCCCTAGGACGTGAGCACACACGGATTTTCCATCTTCATGTTTCATCGCCAATAGGGCTTTAGTGATGTTGAACCTTTCAATTCTTCGGTCTTGTGGGTTTGGGAGAACAATGGGAGGAGGTGGAGGAAGTGAAACCAAGCTAGTCCACAATGCAAGGATCGATCTTTCACCTTCATTGTGTAACAGACTTTCACTTTGAGCAGGAAAACCTTTTCCTTGGGATTCGGGAAGACCACGGTTAGATTCAGACATCTACAAAACGGGAGAAAAATCAAGTTAGTTGATTGATTGAGTCCTTAATAAATCACCCAAATGAGATATTAAGGCTAGGACCCAACACAATACTCTACAACTTGGGAGAGGGATGTCGTAACCCAAATTGCAGAACATTTGAAGGTAAGTGAATGACGATTCACTAATTTTCCACCATGAAAAAAGAAAAAGAGATTAGATTTTAAATGTATTGAAAACTCCTAGATCCTTTGAGATTCATTGAACTTTTCAATGGCATGTTTAAATCTCGATATGCCCCTCGATTTGAGACTGGGATGCCGAGGATCACAAAACAGGGTGTGAATAACCATGCAAATATACATGGTGCCCCCAATGTTACAGTCACCTATTCGATGTGTTGGTTAACCACACACACTCCACCGAACTATGATAAACATTGAGTCACCATTTGCTACCTTTGCTTAGAACCATTTAGTGTGCCGGTTAACCACACACGCTCCACTAACGTCTTCGCAAGGGTAAAAAGTGTAATTTCATGGAATTGCATCAATTCACTTTTACCTAAAGTAACTAGGATTGGGAATTTTGTAAAAACATTTAGTTACTTCATATAGATTCATTATACTTTTAATGAGGAAAGGTTTGCCCTATCCTACCCGTTCGGCTAACGACCCTCCACCAATCAACGAAGCGGTGGGTGAGAGTGGACACCCATTAAACGGCCATTTTATAGGCCATAACCTTATACCCCCCTTATAGATCGGCTTCGTGAATGAGGCCTACTAACGGTAAGACTAGCAGTTTAAGTTATACATATATAATATTAGACCTTTAATGTTATATATAGTATAAGGGTGTATATTACACTTTTAAAATATTAGGTGGTCTAATTTAATAAATTATACTTTTAATTTAATTAAATGTAAACCATATCACTTTGGATTTATTAACTCTCTTTTAATTGTACACTTAATTAATTTAATAAAACCATAAGGGTGCAATTTGAACTTTTCAAAAATTAGGGTTTTAAAATTTAACATTTTAAAATTAAACTTTTAATTATAATTTAAATTCCAAAACTTGAGGGTAAGTCTTGAAACATTTCAAAAACAATTAGGTTTAACTATTTAAATTTTAAAACTAAAACTTTTAAAGTTCAAATTTAAACTATAAAACCTAAGGGGGTGTAAATTAAAACTTTTTCAAACTTACTAGGTTAAATATATGACTAATAATAATCCTATATTATCCAAAAATAACCAAATCCATCAATTTTGATGAAGATAACCATTCCAAACATAAAAAAATCAGTTTTACGCAAGAAAAACGAATTTTGGCAATTATCCTCAACAAAATCTGGCAGAAAATTCGAAAAATCTGGCAACTTACCCTTGGACTCGTCGAGTCCACAATGGAACTCGTCGAGTAGGACCTACTCGTCGAGTAGGACCTACTCGTCGACTCGGCGAGTCTGCCAGTCAGAAACCCAAAAAATCAATTTTTAAGCAAGCAATGAACAATTAAGCATCATATACATCAAACAAACAACCTATGCTCTGATAACACTGATGGGTTTTGAGCACTACATCATTCCTATGGTGTACATGCAAACCCTAAAGCTTTGGATCTAGTTTGTCTAATGAACATGCAATAATCATCCAAAGCCATAAACCCTAGATCTAGCATGTGATAATCGATATTAACATAAGAATTAGGGTTTAGATCATACCTTGATTGTTATGTAGCAATAACAATCTCAAATCCTCCTTGTAATTGGCTTCTGAAAGCTTAGAATCACAAGTGTCACTCCTCTAATGGCTCACAAACACCAAGAGCAAGAGGATGAAGAAGGAGAAGAGGAGAGGCACTCAAAAACGTCTAGAAACCCTAAGGAATTAGTTGTCCACGTTTTTGGTGCCCTAGGGGTCCTTAAATAGTGAGACTATTAGGGTTATCTAACAAGGAAACCCTAATTTGACTGCTTAGGCCCTAAGCAGCCCATGGACTCCCTCCTTAGAGGCCTTGGACGATTTCTAATGGGTTTTCCCATAGAATTCGTCCACTCCTTTAATATGGAGTCCATTAGCCCAATATTCAACTATCACACAATTGACAGTTCTAGTCCCTTTTATTTAAATAATATCTTTTAGCCACAAAATTAATTCTTAATTAATTATTGACTAATAGTAATTAAACAATATGATTTCTCCTTTAATATATTATTCTCATAATATATTAATAAATCATAATTAACTCTCTCTCTCTCCATAATTCATCCTATCAAGTTGCTTTGGTGAAGGCAACCTAAAAGGACCATACACCATCGGGTCAAGTACATACCAAAATAGTTATGGACTTAGACACTAATCCAACATCCTCTTCTTCTTCTTCTTCATCACAAAACACCTAAAAATCACCTTCCAATATCTAAATCACCAAAGTGCACTTAGGGTTCGAATATAGGGTTAAAAAGGGATGGAGGCTGAAGGTATTAGGGTTTGGTGAAGAGATAATGAGCTTAAATAGGATCCAAGATCCTAAATTAGAGTTTGCATGAATCTGGAGTACGCCCAACGTACTCCCATTATGCTTAGCGTACTCACTTAAATGTCGCGATCTATTTTCTTGGTACGCACAACGTACACCAATGTACGCCCCGCGTACTGACCTTAGCACTAGTACGCCCCGCGTACTGACCATAGCACTAGTACGCCCCGCGTACTCCCTATGTACGCCCCGCGTACTAGGGTTAGCCCTAAACCCTACAATCTTCCGAATGCCATAACTTCTTCGTTAGAAGTCCGTTTTCCGACGATCCTTATATCCATGAAGAGGTAACGAGAAGCGCTACATTTCTTTCAACTCATACTTGACTTAAAACTTCCCGAACAAAAATCCAATTTCCATAAAAGCCCAAACTGACACTTTACCGAAATACCCCTTGGCTCCAAAACACAAACCGAACTCCTAGATCATCTAAATTACATTACCCACACCCAAATGGGTCTAAATCTCTTTTCCTCAAAGGCCCTAAGCCTGATGATATCCGATCTTCAGTCACCACCCCGCAATAGGAAACGATTTGGAATAGGGCTCTTTCCCCCACTTAAATTATATTTCGTTCTCGAAATCACTCCTTACCACCCTCCTGGAAACCAACTCTCCGATCAAAACCTTCTAGTGCTGAACATAACACTGATCCCATAACTGTCGATCCAACACAATACTGCTAAAATTCTGAAATCCTATCACTTGCCTAACCTCCACACATATGAAACCAATCTGAAACACAATTAAAAGAGTATTGTGAAATCATCCTTTTAACCCTAAACCCTTTAATTGATGCCCTTGGCATACATATTCCTCAATCCATAACTTGCTGAAATAAGGATCTTGCACATCTCAACCAAAAGCCAACTCGGTACATAACTCATAACCGGATATCCAAGGACTTGAACTAGCATTTCACCCGAAACCTTATGATTCACGACAACCATTCACTAAACCGGGATATAAGGATCCTCAAATCACCACTGAGATTGTCGGTCCCGTACCTGGCCCAGGCTCAAGGTTCCTGAGAGTCCAACTAATAAGTCTACCCTAGCCTATGCACCACATTATGTCACACCCAGGTCACATAATCATCCTACTAAAACCATAGTCCAGTTCCTTAACCCCGCCAGTCTTCATCAGGTCTCAGATGTGTTGCCTTAATTATACGAGCCTCGCCCACGGGTCTCACCCAGTTTATACCAACAAAAGGGCCACGCCCACGGGTCTCACCCCATTGAGAGCTACACAGGCCCATCCTCGCCTCGGACCCCAATGGTCCTCTTCTCATAACAGAGAGATATTCTACGACAATATTGTCCGCCTTACCCTAGGCACGAGCTGATCCTCTTTCATACCAATGACCACCCCAACGATGGCCTACCTCAATCTAGCGAATGCTATGATCCCATCACAGACTTACAACAACTCCCACAACTGCCTGATATCCTGGTGAATGCTACGACCACCCCGTAGTCTTACAACACGTCCATACTATATGCCAACCCAGTGAATGCTATGGCCACCCCGCAGTCTTATGACACATTTATCCCGCCATGGTCACCGTCCATGGTCTTATCACACCTCTACCATCAACCTCAATCATACTGAGTCGATCCTGTATCCGACTATACCCCAATCAGGTGTTCGGGTCATGCTTCGAACCCCAAAGCCTTAATCAGACAAGAACAGGCAGAGAGGCTCTAACACCACCCTCGACCTGAGTCCATCCACATACTCGCCGTGCACCACTACTGATGTGTATTGTGCAATCCCTTAGACCAAAAGATTATCCGCCACTTGGATTCAACTACGCTCTTCCACTCCTCAGGTCTTGATGGATTTCCAATCCATCTCCCAGTCCTCAGGATTTGATGGATTTCCAATCCATCTCACAACCTTACAACTCAAACTGTCGACAACCCAAGCTTACAAATGCTAGCGTTCCATTACTAGCCAAGCTCGATGATCACACAACTCTTAAAATCCAGATGAATACTCCCCGAAATCTCAGCAAGCCCGATAACCCCAATCGATTCCCATGATACAACCCCAAACTCCAAAGCTCATGCCTACAGCTAGGTTTGTTGTTTACCTTTATATAATATTTATATCTTTTAACGTAATATATGATTTCAAAAATGGCATATATTATTATGTTTAATTAAATTTAATTTCCAATTTAATAAATAGTCTTGTACTTTCAATTGCTAAGCTTTAAAATGTTGTATTTAGTATATTTATTTTTAAAATAGTAGACTTAAAGGAAATTTTATGTTGCTATTGCGGTTTCCGTTTGCAAACCATAATATGTTTTTATCTGCTAAGCAAAATAATGCAAAAAAAAGAAACAAAAAAAAACTGACCCGTGGATGTGTGAGTTTGTTGATGTAGGTGACTTCTGTTTTTACTCCATGATATCGTTACTAAAATATATGACCTTAAACAGGATGGTAAAACTCATTTTTTTTACAGATATTGGACTTATATTGTTGCTATATATTTATTTGAAATGATTTTTTTGAATGAAGCAAGGCAAGCATGGCAGAAATCCATGGTTTTATAAAATTAA
Source organism: Lactuca virosa (assembly GCF_052849685.1). Classification (NCBI taxonomy): domain Eukaryota; kingdom Viridiplantae; phylum Streptophyta; class Magnoliopsida; order Asterales; family Asteraceae; genus Lactuca; species Lactuca virosa. The sequence continues at coordinate 288,828,081 of NC_136432.1, read as the reverse complement.
AGCAAAAGCTACAAATCTGGTATACAATTTAATCCTTATGGATGCAAAAGAGATACAAAGAGGAGGGAGTGCTAAAGTACATTGCCTACATTGCGAGCAAAATGCAAGTATGTTGTTGTTTGAATTAATTAGTAAAGGGAATCAGGGATGCAAAAATTTGTTTTCTTTTGGGATCATGATATATCATAATATGAAAAAATATAAGTATTCTACCATTTTCAGTATACAATGTAAGTTTGTTTCCTATGTAAAAAGAGTAAAGTACATTGTTTTAGATTTCACTTTTTTAAGAACATACATGAACTTGATCTCTTTTTCAACGTTATTTGATTGTTGCAGTCAATTCCATCTTTTGTAAGTAGATGGATCCAAAATATGTTGTTGTCATCAGAGATCCAGCCAATAACATTCATAAACATACGATTTTCAATTCCATCTTTTGTAACACACCAAACATGAACAAAAAAAATCTAACCCGTGCAACGCACAAGTTTCATCACTAGTTACAACTATGAGAGGTATGATGGAGTTGTTGGGATTTTAGACGGCGATGATTGGGATAATGCTAGGCACTACTATTATAGATCTTACTTCATTTATATTATGTTTATTACTTATTAACCATTTAACGTTTAACATGTTATATGTTTTTTGTTTGTTTGATTGTTTCGATGAGTATTTTTATAGACTACTTAGAGGATTATTTTTTAAATGTTACAAAGTTTTTTTCTACATCCAAGTGTTATTAGAACATTAGAAGACTTTGTTTAAACACTTTAAACACAAATTAGAGAAAGAAAATTCTCAAAAGACAAAAGATACATCATCTTCTAATTATTTCCTTAATTTTTTTTATATTGACTCTAACTCGAAACTTAATTTGGAAGACGGCATTACAACTTGTTTGTAACATTTTGGGCATGGGTTAATAAGACAGGAGGTGGAGATTTATTTGGTCGATGAAATAGTAATGAAGGTTGACAAATTTGAGATCTTAAGTTGGTAGAACTCAATGTTGGATGAGAGTCGTTATATAATACAAGTGTCAGTCGATTAGATTAATTAGTTTAGATTTAGAAGTTGTAATATCCCCTAAGATAGCACTAGCTATGATGTGCAACTAGGATTGCATTAAGCTTCACAACATGCCGATTAACGCTTTAGAAGATTTGGAGAAGATAGAAATTGGTAAGTGTTATGAAATATTAGTTTATGAATGACCATTGGATTCCCCATTTCTCTCATAACTCTCTATCATTATTTAGCATTAGTAACAAACATTTCAATGTATTTTATGAGTGTAATAATGCACCATTATAATGTGCATTCATCTTTCATCTTATTTTGGTTGTATAAATAGGGAGTCATATGTATTAGAATGTTGATGATTTCATCACAAGTATTGGAATAAAAGTTCTCTCCACTCTCATGTCTTTATTTACTCTATTATTTATCTTGTTATTTGATTATATTTTATAACACGTTATCAGCACGACTCTACCATAGAGCTTTAACTCCTTATTACTCTTGTCATTTTCAGGTATGTATTTTTTTTATAAGTTTACATGTACAATGCTTACAACTTATTTTAAGAAAAAAAATTAACTAACAATTCCTTAACATACAAGTCTTTATTTTGATTAGTATTTTCACTGTGGAAAACTATGTTATGCTAGAGAAAACTTTCTTTACTTTTCATGCCACTAACATGCTCCTGTAGCAGCAATATCGTGAGAAAGGTTTAAAAAAACCTATTCTTAATTAATCTCATGTCTTCTTGTGGGTAAACAAAACAATGAGTTACTAATGAAAAATCACCAATCAAATTGACCAGTTCTAGTGCATTCCCTAAAGTGAATGCAACATCATATAGTTATAATAGTCATGAGTCTAACTGAGGTCGTGGAGGTTATCATAATTATCATAAAAATAACAAGATTACAAGTAACCACCAAAAGTTGGAAAATAACAAAAACCCAGATCCTAATGATAATATTTGGTCAAGGCAAAAAGAAAGTTGAAAATATTTGTCACAGATGTGGAATGACCGGTCATTGGTCTTGTACATGGCGCTCTGCAAATCATTTTGTTGATATTTATCAAGTTTCTCTAAAATATAAAGAAAAATAAAATATCAAAACAAATTTTATTCAAAATGATTTTCACGAAGATCGACCATAAATGACACATTTGGATGTTGTCGAATTTCTTGCCTACCCAAAAGGGGATATATGTGGACCAATTCATCCACCATGTGGACCATTTAGATATTTTATGATTTTAGTTGACACGTCAACTAGATGGTCACACACGTGCTTGTTATCTAGCCGTAATCTCGCTTTCGCAAGATTACTTGCACAAATAATCCGCCTAAAGGCACATTTCCCCGATTACCCAATTAAGAAAATTCGACTTGACAATGCTGGAGAATTTACATCACAAGCTTTTAATGACTATTGCATGTTGATTGGGATAACTATTGAACATCCTGTTGCATATGTTCATACACAAAATGGTTTAGCTGAGTCGTTAATCAAACGCCTTCAATTAATTGCAAGACCATTACTAATGCATTCTAAACTTCATACATCGACATAGGACATGTAATTTTACATGCAACATCACTTATACGCATCAGGCCAACTAGTTACCATAAGTTCTCCCCTATTCAACTGGTTTGCGGTCAGAAACCAAATATTTCCCATCTATGGACGTTTGGATGTGCAATTTATATACCCATTTCTCCACTGCAGCGCACAAAAATTGGTCCTCAAAGAAGAATGAGAATTTATGTTGGATATGAATCTCCATCTATAGTAAAATATTTAGAACCATTAACTGGAGATTTATTTACAGCTAGATTTGACGATTTTCATTTTGAGAATCGGTTTTTCCAACATTAGAGGGATAAATAAAGAAGCTGGAAAATAAAATCTCTTGCAATGAATTATCACTCTCATTTTTAGATCCTCTTTCAAGTCAATGTGAACTTGAAAAAGATAATTCATTTACAAAATGTAGCATATCAGTTGCAAGATGCATTTACTGACCCTAAGTGAGTAACAAAGTCTCATGTACCAGTTGTAAATGCTCCAATTAGAATTGATATCCCAGAAGGAAAAAAAATACATCTGCAAATGAATCTAAGGAACGCCTGAAGCGTGGAAGACCAACCGGTTCCAAAGATAGAAATCCTCGAAAATGAAAGGGAGCAAATATAATTGATGGTCCAAAAGAGAAAACATAATCTCTTGAAAAGATTAATGAAGCTCTAGAAGAGCCCAATGACATAACAAAAGAAACCGGGGTACCTGAAAATTATGGAAATGAAGAGATCTCAATAAATTATGACATGACAGGAATAAGATGGAACCAAAATAAGACAGACGTCGAAGATAATTTTCCATATCATGTTGCGCGCAAGATTATGGAAGAAAATGAGGATCTTGAACCTAAATCTATAGAGGAATGTAGAAATAGAAAATATTGGCCAAAATGGAAAGATGCAATCAAAAAAGAGCTTAATTCTCTTACTCAACGAAATTTTTTTGGACCTGTAGTCCGTACACCAAACAGAGTAAGACCAGTGGGACACAAATGGGTATTTGTGCGCAAAAGAAACGAGAAAAATGAAGTTGTGAGATATAAAGCAAGACTTGTTGCACAAGGTTTTACCCAAAGGCCCAAAATTGATTATGAAGAAACATACTCTCCTGTGGTTGATACAATTACATTCCGTTATCTAATAAGTCTGGCAACACATGAAAAACTGGAGATGCGTCTGATGGATGTAGTTACCGCCTATTTATATGGTTCACTTGAGAATGATATTTATATGAAAATCCCAGGAGGGTTTAAGGTGCTAGAAGCACAAACTCATAATTCTCGAGAAGTATATTCGGTAAAATTAAATAAATATTTGTATAGATTGAAACAATCTGGCCGTATGCGGTTCAATTGTTTAAGTACATTTCTGTTGAAAGAGGGCTATAAAAATGATCCATTAAGCCCATGCGTATTCATAAAAAGATCCGGGTCAGAATTTGTCATAATTGATGTTATTGTAGATGATTTGAACATATGTGGAACTCCTAGAGAATTGAAAAATGTCACTTCTTGTTTGAAAGAAAATTTTGAAATGCATGATCTTGGTAAGATGAAATTTTGTTTGGGTCTTCAAATTGAACACGCAAAAATGGATTTTTTGTACATTAATATCTAGAAAAGGTGCTTAAAAGATTTTATATGAATAATAAACATTCATGAGTAACCCGAAGGTGGTAAGGCACTTAGATGCCAAAAAGGACCAATTTCAACATCATAAAAAATATAAAAATCTTCTTGTTCTTGAAGAACCATATCTTAGTGTTATTGGTGCACTAATATATCTTACTATTAATACAAGACCTGATATATCTTTTGCTATAAACTTATTAGCAAGATATAGTTCTTGCCTAACAAGAAGACATTGGAATGGAGTCAAACACATTCTTTGGTATCTTCGAGGTACAGTGGATATGAATTTATACTAATCAAATTCATCAAATGTGAAGTTAATTGGTTACGCAGATGCTGAATATTTATCTGATCCACACAAAGCTCAAACTCAAACAAGTTATTTATTCACTTATGGAGGTAAGAAAATTTCTTGACATTATGTTAAACAAACTTTAGTTGCTGCTTATTCTAACCATACAGAGATTATAACAGTTCATAAGGCAAGTCATGAATGTATTTGGTTAAGAAAGTAACTCAACACATTCGCAAGAATTGTAGTCTAACTTCTAACAGGGATGTTCCAACCATACTCTATGAAGATAATACGACTTGTATAGCTCCATTCAAGGAATGATTTATCAAAGGAAACAAAACGAAGCATATATCACCCAACTTTACTCATGATCTTCAAAAAGAGTGTGACATCACCATCCAGAAAATCCAGTCAAGTAACAACTTGTCCGATTTGTTCATTAAAGCACTTCCTATATCAATATTTGAAAATATGGTATGAAACATTTCTATGCGGTGCTTTAAGGAAATCAAGTGATGTGTTGATCAGAGGGAGTTAGAAACATATTGTACTCTTCCTGAGCTATGTTTTTCCCACTGGGTTTTCTTAGCAATGTTTTTAATGAGGCAATTCTTTCCAATATCCATTATTAATCATGTACTCTTTTTCCTTAATAAAAGGTTTTTCCCATGAGGTTTTACCTATTAAAGTTTTAACGAGGCATGATACAGTCGTCATTCAAGGGAGAGTGTTATGAAATACCATTGGATTCCCTATTTCTCTCATAACTCTCTATCATTATTTAGCATTAGTAACAACCATTTCAATGTGTTTTATGAGTGTAATAATGCACCATCATAATGTGCATTCATCTTTCATCTTATTTTGGTTGTATAAATAGTGAGTCATATGTATTAGAAAGTTGATGATTTCATCACAACTATTGGAATAAAAGTTATCTCCACTCTCATGTCTCTTTACTTTATAATTTATCTTGTTATTTAATCATATTTTATAACAGTAAGTATTTTATTATTTTGGGATGAATTCATTTGCTTTTTAAATGGTTTGATCTCATATTTAAAAAAAAACTTTCAATATCTGAAAGGACTAAAGGAGTAACAACTCAAAAAGACACATTTTTTTTAAAATTTGTTTCATCTCAAATCTATATAATAATATGAGATTATATATGCATATAAGTTGAAGTTTGTTCTTCCTTGATTTTGATTTCATGCTCCATTTTGCTTTAGGAACAGTTTTAATTCTTATTTGATATCATTAACAAGGATTATTTTGAAAATGAATATTTTATTGATCTCAAGTCTTTTAACTGTTTGTTGTACATTCACGGATTGTGTACTCTTGGAGAAGGTGATGATAACGATTTCCTTCTTTGATGAGATAACACCATGTCCGATGTGTGATGAAAATAAGTCTGCTTTAATATCAATCCTAAAGTATAAACCACTGAGAAGATGATGATTGAAGATAATATGGACATTTATTAGTAATCAATGTCCATAATAAGTCACCATTAAACAGGAGAGCAAGAAGAATTCTCATAAGTCCATAAGCTTAAATTATTACCTAAAAAGTTGCAATCTTTAGACTTTAGGTGATATATCTAATCTAACAAATGGAAATGGAATTTGTTGCAGTTTTGACAGAAAGTGTAGTTATTCAACAAAACGACTCTCCCTTTCAAACCAAGACCATTGACCATTGACCATCAATCAATCACCAATCACCAACCAACAAGTAAGAGCTTGAGCAAAGCCATTCTAATGTAGAGTCCATTTTTAGCTTGTCTAAAATAAGCAGCCCTTGGGTCCCCATCTACATCCACGGTTATCTAATAGAGTACAATTCACAAACAAAACTATTTAATTATATTATATTATATTATAAATATAAAACTAAAAAACAAATTTGACAAGAATTTGTACCTCATCAAGCCTTGGGAGAGGATGCATGACAATGGCATGTTTCTGCATGACACCCAACACATCTCTATCAATAATGTATTTCCCATGAGCTTCCTCATAAAGATCGCTTCTCTCTCCAAAACGTTCCTTCTGGATGCGAGTCTGATACACCACATCACATTTCGATGCCACTTCCTTCAAATCTGCACTTTCTTCCCATTCAACTCCCTTTAATGTTAAGTACTCTTTGATGTCCTCCTAAATTAATCCATCAACACATTCACAGCTTCTTTTTCTGATACATATAATAATATATATACATATAACAATTGCATACCTTCATCTTTACAACTTCTGGTGAGACAAAGTAGATCTTGACATCATTGTATTTGGCTAAAAGATATGCAAGAGAGCGAACTGTTCGCCCATTTGCAAGATCCCCAACAAGTCCGACTTTGATTCCATCCAGCTTTCCAATCTCTCTTTCAATGGTGTACACATCAAGAAGAGCCTGAGTAGGATGCTGACCTGGACCATCCCCAGCATTGATAACAGGAATGTTAGCTGTCATGGCTGCTCTTCTGGCAGCACCACTTTCAAAATGCCTCATTACAATTATATCCGAATACCCTTCAACCGTTCTAATAGAATCTGAATCAAAAAAAAAAAAAAAAAAAAAAGTTAAATTCAGAATGAGAGAAAGAAGATGAAAGAATGCACTACCTTCAAGTGTTTCTCCCTTTGCAGCAGAAGAGAATTCACGTGCATTTTCTGTTGTTAAAACTTCGCCACCTAAGCGCTTCATTGCTGACTCAAACGAAAGCCTGGTTCTTGTTGAAGGCTCGTAAAAGAGAGTGGCCATTAGATAACCATTTAAAAGCTGACTTCCATGTGATTGTGACTTCTTCTCAATTGTTTCCATTTCACGTGCCACTTCAAATATGGCACTCAGGGTATCTCTATCAAATTGCTGTGCCTCAATCACATCTTCAAGTTGAAATTTTTCTCCCTTCAAGAAAGTGTGGTGGCTTTGGACCTCTAGTGCTTTACATTGGATTCTATCCTTGGATAGTAGCCTTCCGTTGTTAGGACAGCTCATTGATACATGGTTCTTTTTGTTATGGAAGAAATCTGAGTTATTTGAATCACCAAAGGTCTTCCTTTGTTCAGGAGCTAGTGTGGCGCCATGTGTAGAAAACGCAGAGGAAGACATTGCCACAACACAAGTAGATATCTTATCTTATCACCACCTGAACAGAATTTGTGACCATTAACAATACATCTATAGTAGCAGCAATGAATAAACTATGTGCATAACTTAACAGTCAAAATCAGAAACAGGCTCCAAAAGTATTATGCTTTTACTAGTTCTTTTTCTTGTGACAATAAAATTGGCAAAGAGTGTTTAGGCATACAATTTTCATCCAATATGTAATTAATGTTAAAGACTAATTCAAAGCTGAAAATATTATGGAGAAGATTGGAGTGAGAACTGATTGAGCTTTAGGTAGACTTGGTAGTCATATGTTAACTTATCTCTTTTTTACGCCTATATATCAATTTCAATAATAAACGAAACCCAACAATTAAACTTATCAATCTAGAACTCAGTCGTTAGTCATTTAAGCATAACGAACTCCAAGGCACTTTAAAGTCGAAATTCAAAGGTTGAAAGCTTATGAAACTAGTAAAATTATTCTTAATATGCCATCTTTGTAGGCAGACATTATGATAATAATATTCATCAATAAACCTAAATGATAAGAAAGCTTAGAAGATAAAATCATTTGTAAAATTAAGTTTCAGAAAACTCAAAAAGATAGCAAACTGAAGAAGGAGAAGCCACCTCGGAGTCGGAGAACCTTGCTGGAGAATTATGATACTTCAACGACGGCCTAATCGACAGATTTCACGCCTCAAGCTACTTTATAGGAAGAGTTGACGATGCATGCTTAACTTCACTTAAAAAGTATCGACGACTGAATTGAATAAGGGTTTTGGCGGAAAAACAAAATAATAGATGAGATGGTTTCAAGTTTCAAGTTTCAACAACACGAGAATTTCCCTTATCACGAGGTTACTTCAGTCATCCCGTAACCCTAAACACTGGGCTTGGGCTTTCTCACAAGACCCACTTTTCTATAAACGGCAAATATCATTAAAAAAAATCCATACCTAATCTAATTTGGGTCGATATCCACTTTAAATCATTGAATATTGTAGTTTAAAATTTCCAATATCTAAAATGAAAATAAAAAATCATACTACTCTGTGAACTATGAAAGATAACCGGTTTGAAAATCAATAAACCGGAAAACGAAGTAATTACTATACTAATTAGGCTATGGGGTGTCGCAAAGTGTTTACCGGCGGTATGCCTATATGACAACCATTGTCGGCGGTAATTTATATGATCATGATTAAATGAAGATATCTCACATACCAGATAAACTCTCATTTTTTCTCTCTCTCTATATTGTAAAAAACGAAAATCTAGAGTAAAATGAGGCTCACAAAAATAAAAAACGACCTAAACTATTTATAGTCTTGGGGTTTAAAATATGAAATACCAAAAAACAAGGTCAAAATAAAAAGTTCATTTGAAAATTTTTAATATTCAACATTTCTCCCCTAAATGTTTAGACCGATGAACAAAAAAAAAAGATTTTAAACACCGATCTCCCTTAGATATTTGCACGAGGTCTTCAAAAAAACTGTCTGAGGAAACATAAAAAAATCATCGTAAAGCTAAAATTCACTAGGCAATGGTTCGGGTCTATTAGTAAAACGTGAAACCATTGGATTATAGATATTCAGTGTAAAAAGAATCATTTGGTAAAAACTTGTACCACTAGATTATTACGATGTAAATTAGGGGTGAGCAAAAGTGAGCACCCGACCAAATTGCTTGGAATCGGAACCGGAACCACCGATTCCTAAAGTATTAGAACCGGAACCGGAACCGCCTACACCGGTTCTTTAGATCTTTGAATTTCAGAATCGGTCCCGGAACCGGTTGACACCAGTTCCAACACCGGGTATCCGGTTTTAAGATACTTTTAAAATATTTTCACTAAAATGCAACCTCGCAGCATTGAGAAATGATTGAACTCAAGCCTTTTGAGTCATAGAAAAACCCTTAGCAGCCCATAAGACCTGAGGGTGTGTGCGAGAATGATCCTTTACTTTTTGTCTGTCACGTCAGCCTTTCTCTTATTTTCTTTCCCTCATTAAAACTCTTCACTAAAATGCAACGTCGTAGTACTGAGAAATGATTGAACTCAAGCCTTTTGAATCATAGAAAAACCTTTAGCAGCCCATAAGACCCCAAGGTGTGTGCGAGAATGATCCCTCACTTTTTGTCTGTCATGTTAGTCTTTCCCTTATTTTTTTTCCTCACCAACTCATGGTGTGTATGGGAATGATCTTTTACTTTTTTTGTTTTTTTTTAAATTTCATATAAATATTATATTTATTTTGTAGAGAATTAAAAACCATGAATTAAATCGTCTATAAAGTTATTATACACTTATTATTATTATTCTCATTCTGTCAGAATGTTTATTGAGTCGTATTCTGTTAGAATGAAAATGAGTGAAAAACGATGTTTGAGAACAAAAATGAATAAGAATTAGTGAGAATGCATGAAAATGACGATATTTTTGTAAGATTTAACGTATTCGCATTACTAAACAACTTATTCACTTAGTAATTCTCATAGAATAGCACTGTCCACACGTCCACACAATAACTGTCCATCCACATTATAACCTATATATATATATATATATATATATATATATATATATATATATATATATATATATATATATATATAGGGTTATTGTCACTCTGGCCCAACTATCTTTCGTATATTGGTTTAAATGGTCCCTCGTGACTATTTTTTGCTTTTAAAGGGCTTATACTTGTAAATGACCGGTTAATATGGGACTTTAACCCACAATCGAAGGTAAAAGAACTTTTTGACTTGCCAACTAAGCAGCTTACTCAGCATTGAACTGGACTCGTGTACTCATCCTCCACCTAAGCGTCCAACTAACCTTCATTAATTAGCCATTATGTCTACCAACCCTCCAACAACCCGTAGAGGACAAGGAAGAGTCGGTGGTGGGGGCATAAAGTCTGCTTCACAAATCTTTGGTGCTTAAGGTAGCATAAATCGATACCTTTTACCCTAATAAGCCAAACACGATTCCGACCAACACCCTAAAATCTATCAATGTCGGCTCCACAACCTCCCTCACCTGACTCGATAAATTCTGGAGAGTTTGTTAACCTCAGCGACCTGCATTCGATTTTTTGCGACTGTGGAGACAAGATTGCTGCCAACCAGATCGAGATGCAGACGCTCAAAGATCAGGTGGGTAAAGATTTCATTGTGTGCCGCGTTGATCACATCAGTTTGCATCACAAGTTAGAAGATCATGACAGGAAGTTAAAAGCGATTGCTCTGGTGATGGGCGGTGTCATGGTGGCAATGCTTGGGATGATGATGGTTGGGGTCAAAGTCCTTATGAAGCTTGGATAAGATGTTTTGGGTACATTATGAAGCTAGGATAGTTATGGATTTTCTGTTCTTAGTTTTTTTTTTTTTTTTTTTTTTTTTTTGTGTTTCATATCTAACGATCATGTTAAAAGACATGTGTTAATGACATGCATTTTGTTCGTATGTTAAGTTTTTTAATGGAAAAGGACCTGAGTAGCTCTCAGGCGTTTTGTATCATAGTACATTTGACCATTTTTAGTTTGGTTGTAAGATCATGCAAGAACAAGGATGATAACATATGTTGGGTTGTTGTACCCCACGTGCGTTGCACGGTGAGGGTATTTTTGTCATTTGATGCTTATAACGGTTGTAAATAACCCTGGAAGACCATTTTGTTTTCTCTTTTTCAAAGCAACTGTGATCCTTCATTTTGTTTTCTCTTTTTCAAAGGAACTGTGGAGTGAGATTCAAAAATTTCTCATGAAGATTGTGTGTGGGTGTGGAAGTCCAGCAATAATTCGTACATCGAAGACTGTCAATAACCCTGGAAGACCATTTTATGCATGTCCAAACCAGGTAATTGTATTCATATGTTTAGAACCCTAGTTTGACGATCGGTTTTTTAATGTTACCTTAATTTCTGTTTTAGGGACCACGATCAGGTTTCATTTATTGGGTGGATGAAATAAAATGCAACAATGAAGACATAATTTTAAGTGTACTCCTGAGGTCGAAGAAAAACCTGCAAGCAGAGGTGTTGAAGTTGAAGCTGCTTTTACTTTGTAGTTGGGTGTTTTTTTGGGGTTTAATCATTTATAAGTTGTAATCAAATGTACTTTAATCATTTATAAGTTATGTACTTGGATTGGTGAATTAAGAACACTATGTAGTTATGTGATGGTTCATTGATGTGTTGTTGTGTCATTACCCTTAATCTAGTCAAATAAAAGCAACTGTTAATGTTCTTGGGTTGCTTAATGTCATTACATATAATGTCTTGTGCCAATACCCTTACTTACAAGGACCACATTTTTGTCCATTAAGCACATAAATAGCACATGGCAAATAATGGGAATTGACTGCATGCTAGGTGAAAAGTAATAGGAATCCGAATGTCTTAAAGAACCAAAGCATGATAATATTACAAACCATTGTCAATGTAAACATACTAACTTCACACAAACAAGTAAATGTCAAACCAAACAAACAAGTACAACATAAAACCATTGTCAAACATACCCATAGGAAACCATCAAATTATACCTACTCATTAAGGTCTACCGGGTTTGCACTAGTTTCACCTTTCCCGTCATTGGTCTTAACCTTCTTTGCAAGTTTCTTTTTTATGATCCTCTCAGATTTTTTCCTTTTACCACCAATTTTTGGTCCACTCCTTCCTTCATAACCTATAGTTGGTCCACTCCTTCCTTCATAACCTATAGTTGGTCCACTCCTTCCTTCACCACCTCTAGTTGGTCCACTACTTCCTTCACCATCTTTACCCTTGTCAACTGTTTTCCTTTTCTTGACCTGTAGTTTCCTGCTCCTTTGCACCCTTGACCTTTCTACATGTGGCCTTTCAACTTTGGGACAAGTAACCTTGTTATGCCCTGATTGTCTACACACACTACACAAGATTATTTTCCCCGCCTTATACACAATGTGCCTTGTGTCACACCCCCAAACCAAGGATGGCGGAAACGTCCGGAGGTGGAGGACTTCATGTATAGTATCACAGCAACAAATATAATAGTGCTCAAAGTATAGACAACCAACATAAATATAATTGAAAAAGTTACATCATAGTATATGTTTACATGTTTCTGAATCAATTACATTATGTTGACAAAAATGAAATATTTGACGCCTTAGCGTTCCATCCTCAAAAGCGGCCGATTACCTGTTTACTGAATTCCTGAGAATACAAGTAATTTTGAAAAAGTGTCAACAATTAAGTTGGTGAGTTCATAAGCTTTTGAAAGTGATGCTAAAATCCTTTTCTTGTAAACGTGATGTTTGTTCGAGAAAAATCCAATATTTTCCTTATGTAATGCATTGTAGTCTTAAAAGTCAAGACCGAAATGTACAAGTATTTTACCATACTTAAAGAAATTTAAGCAAGTTTAAATCGACATAAACTCGTTAAATTTAGAAGTAAAACCCGTAAATCTTATGTTTTGTTAATACCCCATGTGAGTTATTATAACCATACTATGACTCAGACGGCCTCGTAATACGACGTTCTTCAAGCGTCGCAAGTTAAATGACACTTGTCACCCCAGACCTGCCGGTCTAGCTGTTGCATGCAGCTAAGGTGTGGGTTTGTCAGACCTAATATAGATCTATACACAACTATCACGTTCTCCCTACAAGAGACTCTGGTTACAATTTACAGGACTTTTGATTTCGTTACTTTGGAAGTAACGCGAAACGAATGTCTCACATATTTATTCATTAACAGATTTACGTGAACTGAAAACCTTAGGTAATGAGTTTGAATGAAAATGAAACTTAAACTATACCTATTATAGTTTATCAAAATGTTTGTAATGTGTAGTGACCACTTCCATGTAAGTGGAATGTGCAACGAGACATAACTTTATTTGCTATGCCTTAACATACATTAGTAGTATTGATAACGAAATCATACAATTTAATGAACACTTTTCTGTTACATCTTTACAACTCAACAACAAACACATGCAAAATATGAATTTATCAAGATTTAACACTTTGCTCAACATGTTACAAAGTGTTATGAAAGCTGTAAGTTGTAAATTCGTTTTTCCTATTTCTGCACTGATTTAGAAAAATCACAGAAAATTCATACGACATCGAAAACTAGATCTGTAAACTCTGAGAGTTTAGAAAATGTGTCTAGTTTGTTCATAAATTTTATTATGATTTTTAGAAGTCTCTAGCTGGTGTAAAAATGTCCATATTTACAGACTGGTCCGAATTCGTAGATACAGTGACAGGCAGTTTTGTAAAAATCGCCATAAATTGTAGAAAAATCGTATGGACATGTTCAAGTAGTCATTTTAAAGGTATAAACCTGAAATATTTGCATCTAATACAGTTTTGAAAACTAAAAGGTTTATGGTGTTCAAAACAGTCCGTGAATGAACATTAACTTTTCTGTTGAAAGCTGATGTTTGAGTTTAGTTATGTTCTTGGTGTTTTAACTTGCATTCTCCCCCTTAAAACTTAAGAAAAACATGAAAAGATAAGGGTATGAACTCACCTTGTGTGATTTCAGTGGATGGATGTCGAAGAAAAGAAGTGTTCAACTCAAGAACACTTAGAAGATTGCTTGAAGATTCGAAGATCTAACACAATATGATGATGTTTGTGTAAGAAACCTATGATTTGAGTAGAAAGATGTGGAATAACCATATGAAGGATAATATTACTTACCAAAATTAGATGAAGAACTTGGAAATTGGCCCTTGAATCTCGAGATTAGTGGGAGAAAGTGAGAGAGAATAGACTTTTGCTCTTTGGTGGAGAAGGAGTAAAAAGGGAGGAGAGATGAGGATTTCCAGCTTTTGTTCAAGAGTATGGCTGGAAAAATGGTGGGAAAAGGACGATGGAATGACAAGGTATGGTGGAATAGTGACTAGGGATGGTCATGGAGTAGGTATGGGAGGTAATTTGTGTCATACACTAAGGCAAAGTCAACACTTCACCTAAATATCTTACCCACTATATTTTTATTCTTAAATAAAGATTTCCCTAAAAATGTGTTTAAATTATGAATATTTAGGGTCTTATATGTTAAAATATGATTTTTGGTGAAAATCCCACGTCAAAATCATGAAAACATGCCTAAAACGAAGTCGTGGTCGAAAACCGGGAAAAGAAGCGAGATCTGCGAAGTTCCGACGTGGGAGCCGAAGGTTCGGTCTTCATGGAGTGGGAACCGAAGGTAGGTTCGGTTGGTAAGGTGAGAATCGAGAGAAGGGTTCGGTCGGACAGATTCGCAGGCGAGGAACCGAACGCGGAAGTAAGGAGGCGAAGGCGAAGGTTCGGTCCGAAGGGGGTCTCGGTTCGCTGGGTTCGGTTTCGGCTTTTGCGAGGTTCGGCTCTGAAAATTTCGGTTCTGGCAAGTTCGGTTCCTTAGCAGGTTCGGTTCAGGAGGGAGGCTTCGGTCTTCTAGGGTTTCGGCTCTAAGAGGTTTCGGCTCCCTAAGAGGGTTTTTCGTGTAAACTTCCGTTTTTGAGTAGTGTTCGACTAAATTAAGGGTCGGGATGACCCGGATGACTATAGAAAGTTGAGAGAGATTTTGAGAGAGATTTGGGAGAGATTTCACATACTCGGAGAGATTTGGGAGAGATTTCACATACTTGGAGAGATTTGGGAGAGATTTCACATTGAGAGCGATAGAGCGAGAGAGATTGGGAGAGACTTCTTTTGTGACCTTTTTGAGTGTTTGGCTTTGTAACGCAAGGTCCGTAAACCCCGTTAAGCCATGTTTAGGGATCTTACACGCCCCCGAAGGGTATGCTCTAGTGTTTTATCGTTTTGCTACATCACTTACTCCGATTAGGGTTCAAGAATCCTAAACATACGAACTTTTCAAGTGATGACTTTTTATTAAAATCGTGAGTTGTACAATAATTACATAACATAAACCCTAGTATACAAGGGTTAGTTAAGTTGACCGATTTGACTTGTTGACTTTATTTGACTTTGACTTGACTAGAATTTGACGGTTGTCACATCATCCCCCCGTTAGAAGGAATTTCGTCCCGAAATTAGCATTTTGACTGGGACTTCAAGTGTTCGCGAAGAGATGTGGGTATTTTCGTTTCATTTGATCCTCGCGTTCCCATGTGAATTCGGGTCCTCGTTTAGCGTTCCAACGGACCTTCACGATAGGAATACGACTTTGTTTTGTTCTCTTGATCTCCCGATCCATGATTTCTACCGGTTCTTCCACGAAGTGGAGACTCTCGTTAATTTCAATTTCGTCGAGTGGTATCACAAGGTTTCGTCAGATAGACATTTATTTAAGTTCGATACGTGGAAGGTAGGATGTACGTTATTAAGTTCCTGAGGTAGGCGGAGCTTGTAAGCTACCGGGCCAATCCTAGCGAGGATCTCGAATGGCCCGATGTATCTAGGGTTCAGCTTTCCTCGTTTACCGAAACGTATTAAACCCTTCCAGGGTGAGACCTTTAATAGCACGCGATCTCCAACCTGGAATTCCAAAGGCTTTCGTCTGTTATCTGCGTAACTTTTCTGTCTGTCTCTAGAAGCCTTTAATCGTGCTCGGATTTGGATAATCTTCTCTGTAGTTTCTCTTATTATCTCCGGACCAGTGAGAGTGCTATTAGGGACTTGTCCCTTAGCTAGTTGCGTGTCGCCCACTTCAGTCCATCATAGTGGTAACCTGCACTTGCGGCCATAGAGGGCTTCAAATGGTGCAACCTTGATGCTAGTGTGATAACTGTTGTTGTACGAGAATTCGACCAGTGGCAAATGGGTATCCCAAGCTTTACCAAAGTCTATCACACACACCCTAAGCATGCCTTCTAGCGTCTGAATGGTCCTCTCACTTTGCCCGTCGGTTTGTGGGTGATAAGCTGTACTCATGTCCAGCCTGGTTCCCAAGGATCTCTGAAGTGATTGCCAGAATCGCGAGGTAAATCGACTATCCCGATCTGAGATAATGGACCTAGGTACCCCATGCAATCTCACGATTTCCTTGATGTACAGCTTTGTCAGTTTCTCCATCTTGTCGGTCTCTTTCATTGGTAGAAAGTGTGCTGACTTGGTCAATCTGTCGACAATTACCCAAATGGTATCCAGTCCACCCGTGGTCTTAGGTAGCTTGGTTATGAAGTCCATGGTTATCCGTTCCCACTTCCACTCAGGTATATCAGGCTGTTGTAGTAGTCCTGAGGGTTTCTAATATTCTACCTTGACCTTGGCGCAAGTCAAACACTTGCCCACGTAAGTAGCAATCTCTGCTTTCATGTTCGGCCACCAGTATATCTTCTTGAGATCCAGATACATTTTATCTGAACCTGGGTGGATGGAGTATCTAGTCTTGTGTGCTTCGTTCATGATGATGTCTTGGAGACCACCGAACTTCGGTGTCCAGATTCGGTTCATGAGGTAACGAGCTCCGTTGTCTTTGACTTCTAGGTTTCTATCCATTCCTCTTAATGCCTCACCCATCACAGTTTCCGGTTTCAAGGCCTCCAGCTGAGCCTCCTTGATTTGTGTGGACAGGTGTGAATGGATTGTCATCGTTAATGACTTTACTCGTCGACCCGAATATTCCTTCCTGCTCAGGGCATCGACCACCACATTGGGCTTGCCCGGATGATAGCGAATCTCGCACTCGTAGTCGTTCAGCAGTTCAACCCATCTTCTCTGCCGCATGTTGAGCTCTTTTTGATTGAGAATGTGCTGAAGGCTCTTGTGATCGATAAAGACAGTGCACTTTGTTCCGTAAAGGTAGTGCCTCCAGATTTTTAGGGAGAATACTACTGCCCCCAATTCGAGATCGTGCGTGGCGTAGTTGACTTCGTGCGTTTTCAATTGCCTCGATGCGTAGGCAATGACCTTTCCTCGCTGCATTAACACACAGCCAAGCCCCTGGTTTGATGCATCACAGTAGACTACGAAATCTTCAGTCCCTTTTGGGAGAGACAAGACCGGTGCGCTGGACAGGGCTCGTTTCAACGTTTGGAATGCAGTTTCTTGCTTATCATCCCACTTAAACATCACACCTTTTTGAGTCAAGGTGGTGAGCGGTTTAGCGATCTTGGAGAAGTTTTGGATGAATCTTCGGTAGTATCCAGCAAGCCCTAAGAATTGTCGGATTTCCGTTGGTGTTGTCGGTGTAGCCCAGTTTTCGATTGCTTTGATTTTTGAGGGATCCACATGTATCCCTTTCTCGCTAACCACATGGCCAAGAAATCCCACTTCTCGGAGCCAAAATTCGCACTTTGAAAGTTTAGCATAAAGCTTCTCAGTTCTTAGAGTCTCCAATACTAGTCGCAGATGCTGGCTGTGCTCTTCTTCGCTTCGTGAATAGACCAAGATATCGTCGATGAATACGATCACGAATTTGTCTAAGAAGGGTTGACACACTCGGTTCATTAGGTCCATGAACACCGCAGGTGCGTTTGTTAGTCCGAAGGGCATCACCACAAATTCGTAATGGTCGTAGCGCGTTCTAAAAGCTGTTTTGGGAATATCATCCTCTTGAACCCGCAGTTGATGGTACCCCGACCTCAAGTCGATTTTTGAAAAGTAACTAGCTCCTTGTAGTTGGTCAAAGAGGTCGTCAATTCGGGGTAGGGGATATAGATTCTTGATGGTAAGTTTGTTTAACTCCCGATAGTCGATACACATGCGAAAGGATCCATCCTTCTTCTTCACAAATAGGACTGGTGCTCCCCAATGTGAAAAGATTGGTCTGATAAATCCTTTGCTCAGTAGTTCGTTCAGTTGACTAGATAGTTCTTGCATTTCCGCCGGTGCGAGACGGTATGGAGCTTTGGCTACGGGGGTAGCTCCTGGGACCAAATCGATTAGGAATTCGACTTGTCGTGCAAGTGGTACGCCCGGAAGGTCTTCTGGGAAGACGTCGGGAAAGTTACAGACCTCCGGGATGTCCTTGATGTCCTTCGTTTCTTGCTTCTTATCTACCACGTGGGCTAAGAAGGCGTGGTATTCCTTTCGGAGGTACTTTTGAGCCTTGACGCAAGAAATGATTTGTAGATTTGTACTGGGTTTATCGTCGTAGATAAGAAGAGTTTCGCCATTTGGCAGATTAAGGCGGACGACCCTTTCGTAACATAAAATGTCGGCACGATTTGAACTTAACCAATCCATACCAATGATGATGTTGAAACTTTTTATTGTGACTGGCATTAGATCGATTTTGGACGAATGGTTGTCTAGAGTGAGGGTACACCCTGGGTAAATATCATTAGCGCGCTCAACCTTTCCGTTTGCCATTTCTACAACGTATGAATCTTTTAACGACTGGGGATTTTGTTTAAGTAAATGTTTGAATTGGTGGCTCACGAAACTCCTTTCTGCCCCACTATCGAAAAGTACGCATGCATAAGATTTATTGAGGAGGAACGTACCGGTAACCACCGTGGGGTCCTTGACTGCTTCTCCGTGCCCTAAAGCTAGGACTCTTCCTGCACCCCCACCATTGGCGTTTCGTGCTTTTGGGCAGTTTCTTTTGAAGTGCCCTGTCTCTCCACAGCCGTAACAGGTTTGGCTTGCTCCGGTGTTGGCGACCGGGGCGGCTTGAGTGATGGATTGGGCTGGCACTTTACAGAATCGAGCAGTGTGCCCCTTCTTGTTGCAATTATTGAAGTGCATTTCCCGACAAGCACCGGTGTGGTGGAAGTTGCACTTGGGAAGGGTTCCAGAGCATTGCCTCCGTAGAGCCGGAGTGGATGGAGTAGTGGCATCATGGATGGTAACAGTTTGTTGCTTCTTTGCGATGTCTGGAACCGACTGCTTCTTTTTGTTGTTCCAGAATTTTCTTTTATTGCTCCCCCTTAGCTTGATCATGGGTGGCAGTAGCAGTACCGTGGTTGGCCCTATGGTCGACAAGTTGTTGTGCCAATTCCTTGGCACTATCAAAAGTAGTGGGTTTCGAGGCCAACACACTATCTTGAATATGGGATGATAGTGTGACAACCCGAAACTTTTTCCGTTATCCTTACTCAATTTCCGTTAATCAAATTCGGGTTTTTATTTAATGCCGTCAAATTTGATAGTTTGGGAAAGACTTTGCGTTTAAATAAATCAATTCGGATTTATTTCTGTTCACGTCAGTATTATTTTGGGACTAACGGAATATTCTAAACTTAGTGCATCAAAGGAATCAGTGTTAGGATGAATTGGTTGAAGTTCTAGTCATGAAGCAAACCGAAAACCTCCTCAAAAAGGAGTTTTCGGTCAAGATCTTTGGGTTTTCGGTCAAGGTGACCGAAAACTCCCTTATACATATATATTTCATGATCATTTTGATCATTCTTTCCCTTTACAAGTCTAAAACTCGAAAACTCTCTCAAGTATCATAAGATCTTCTTGCAAATCCTCAAAAATGTAAGTGTTTCTTTCACCTTGAATTGTTGATAGATCTTCTTAACTAGCATCGCCCTTCGATTTCATCCATTAACTTCATCTTTTGGGTTTAATCTTCAAGAACACCAAGAACACCAAGAACACACACTAGTGTTTTGGTCCAAAATCAACTCCATTAGCCTCTAAATTGTAAGTATTACTTTCCTATACTTATTATCTAGTTGAAACTCTTGTTTAAGGCCTTGAAATCATCATTTATCCAAGAACAATAAGTGTTTTCGGTCTAGTGCATCTCCTTAGACCGAAAACCCTCATTAAGGGGTTCTTATAGCCTTAGACCTTCCTAAGACTAAGCATGAACCCTAGAAACCGATCCCATTGAGCATAACCCTTGAAAACATCATTTTTACAAGATTTGATGAGTTTTCGGTTGAATCTCCTTAGACCGAGAACTCCATGACCGAAAGGTCATTGAACCGAAAACCATATGGGACGAAAATACCATTTGGACCGAAAACTCCTAGGAACATACCACTTGGACCGAAAGCTCCATTTGGTGACCATACACTCCTTTTATGCAATCATTTGTGATTGTAACACTTCCATATAAGTGTTTCCTAGACTATAAGGGTGTTATCCTTCTTAATTAGTTGAATATACACTAATTGTATACGTATATATGTCATTATATGCTAAATAGGATCCGTACGTGTGCTCAAGACTTCACTTGACACTTGGCATTCATTACCGATCTTACATTCGTATCACTCACTACAGGTGAGTTCATACCCCTACGCTTTTTCCGAGTTTTTCATGTTTTCAGGGGGGATACAAGCAAAAGTACAAGGAAACTTGTGCTCAAGTTATCTCATTTTGCATAAAATGATTATATGTTCAGCATGCTTTTAACTCAGAAAACCGTTTTACCAAACGATTAAGAAATCAACTCGTAGAAACAGTTTTAAAAACTAAAGCAAGGAACTTGTAAATCTTATCATAAAATGTGATATTTTATAAAGGATTTATACAAAACATAATCAGGATTTTCGGTATATTTACTTGTAAATTTGTTATTTTAGGATTGGAGAGACGTCCTTTGTAACACTCCACCGGATTCGTGAGTGTAGGACTAACCCTTGTAACCAGAATCTCTTGTAGGGAGAGCGTGACTATTGTGTATAGATCTATACGGGACTGACTATCCCTCACCTAAACTGCTAGCTACAGTTAGGCAGCCATGCCTGGGGTGACAAAGTCATAAAAGGATACTGGCCCCGTTACATGTCATATCTAGTTTAATGTATGGTTATAAAACTCGCAACCTAGATAACAGAGATTTACTTTTGTAATAATGAAACAGGTGAACTAACCTCAAAGTAATAACCGATTTGATTACTAGAGGGCATTAGTAATGCCCTTAGGTTCTAGTTCACTACCTTTTTATTAGTTTTATTTATGTAATAAGGCTAATACATCTCACAGAGAATAAGCAGGGTTTTTCAAGAAAACTACATCTAGCGATACAAGTATGGTAGATATTTGTACACCTCGTATCAGAATCGATAACCAACTATCAACTTTTAAGGAAAATATAGGATTTTCCTGGGATAACTCAACCTTTCACAAACAGACTGTTTATCATATAACTAATGGATAATCAAACATCTTTCATAAGAAAATATAGGATTTTCTTGGGGAACACTTTTCAAAGGATCAAAGAAAACATTTCCTTCACCAGAATTATACACTTAAGAACTCACCAGCTTTATGCTGATATTTTTAAACTGCTTGTATTCTCAGGGCAACAATAGGCAGGTACTCCTGCCAACTTTTGGAGAAGACGGAGCGTTTGGTGTCACGTCTTTTACTTTTGCTATATATACTGATATGTATAAATCATGTTTTCAAATAATGTAAATATTCTTCTTATAATGTAATGGTTGTGTTTACTACGCTTACTATGATACAACTGTTGTGATACTACGCATGACGTCAACCGCCCCCGAACGTTTCCGTCGTTCCGGTTTGGGGGTGTGACAGATAGCCCCCAGAGGTATCGTTCCACCTTCTTCTCTTCTGGAGTGACCATTGCTGGACAGAGGAGTGCTAGGTCATTGAATCAGGCAGTATAAGTTTCAAGATCTGTACCCGACATCTTGAGGTTCCAGAGTTCTTCTTCAAGTTTTTGCACTTCGCCCCTCGGGCAATACTCCTTTAGCATCAAAGCTTTCAAGTCCTCCCAGCTTATAGAGTTAGCCACTGCAGGAGTAAGTGACTTAACTCAACCATTCCACCAAGTGAGAGCTCTACCGGTGAAAGTGAATGCCGCGTACTTGACCTTGCTCGATTCGGGACAAGCACAGATTTTGAAGACTGCTTCGGTTCTCTCGAACCATTGCATTAGCGCGATGACGCCCCCGCTTCCATTGAAAGAATCGGGTTTGCCATTCGTGAAATCCTTGTAAGAACACTCTTTTGCATGCCCCGTACTGTCCCCGTGATTAGAGGGTGTAGCACCAGATCCAGAACCACCAGCACCGTTTATACCTATCTGCGACATTGCTGCCGCCACGGCTGCTGTTACTGCAACCTGGAACATCATGGAATCAAACTGTGGAGTTGGTGGTGGAGGAGGTGGTGCTGCACTGCTGGAAGGTCTTTGTCTTTTCCTTGGCGGCATGGTTCTGTCATAAATTTTTAAGGACGAAAAGTTGGTGAGTTTTCAATAGTAAGGACGAGTCGGGTGCTATTTGAGCTAAATTATCGGTATTGTATCCAAATTTTATTATATTTGCAAATCGTTTGTGTTATCAAGTTATGAGATCCAATGTCAAACATCCAATAAAATGCAAGTTAATTTCATTGATATAAGTTTAGTACATATTGCTTAAGAAAACTTGACCTCATAGGAGGTCTACATTACATCAATGTAGCAAAAAAAATTTGACATCATAACGACCCCTCGAATAGTGTAATCACTTAGACATAGGGTCGAACCTACTTGCAAGAAAAGTAGCACCAACGCATACTCGAAATCCTAGTTTTATAACAAAATGTGAGCAGTGTAAGCACTACTCGAGGCGGGTGGCATCTGGTCCACTGTGGCCTTGAGATGAGGTCAAGGCTCCCTGAAGCTCCGCAATCCGGCGTTCTGCCGCGATCACTCTCTCCTCGAGAGCTGTGTGCCTTACCTGGTACTCCCTTACCTCCGTTCGAGCGGCGGTAAGGTCCTCGATAAGTTGGTCCACGGGATAGAAGTCCCTTTCCAACTCCCTGGTACGCGCATCGGTGGCTTCCGTAACAGCGTTGAGATTCCGAACTTGATCTGCCCTTTCCCTATTCTGGTTTCCCAGATTCGTAATATGCTGGACCATGACGGTGAGGGCTCTGTCAGCCGGTCCCCCGTGGCTGAGGTCCTAGTAACCCCGTTGATCGCCATATGGTGATCGTTGGCGTTGTTGTCGGCTCCACCTCTCGATCACTGTTGCCCAACGGGGCTCATGCCCATTGTAGCCGAAACGGTTCGCAGGCACCCTGGCGATGTAAGGAGGGTTGATGACTTCCTCCTCTGGTTCCTCTTCTTCTTCTTCCTCTTCAGATTCTTCTTCTTCGTCCTCTATTTCATCTTCCTCCTCAAGTTCTTCTTCTTCGTCAACCTCTTCAGGGTCTTCTTTAGGATCCTCCTCGATCATTTCCTCGGGTTCTGCCTTGAGCCATCCAGCGTTTCCCTCATTAGGGAAGTAAGGGTCTCCAGGTAGATGGAATCCTGCCATGTCGTCTGTACGAGAATAGAGGTTTAAGAGATATGAAATGAACCTAAAATGTCGAGTTATGAAGTTACAAAATACTCCCATAGTATTTTTAAATGTTATGTTTTGGTTTTTAGCGCATTCATTATAGGGTGATGTTAGGTTTTTAGATTTGTTGCCCAGTACGACTATCCCCCGATATATGCAAGTCACTTCTCGGACAAATATAGTTGATCAGGCTATATCCATCCCAGAC
Source organism: Lactuca virosa (assembly GCF_052849685.1). Classification (NCBI taxonomy): domain Eukaryota; kingdom Viridiplantae; phylum Streptophyta; class Magnoliopsida; order Asterales; family Asteraceae; genus Lactuca; species Lactuca virosa. Next base: position 288,804,059 of record NC_136432.1, on the reverse strand, counting down.
TTGACCACATATCCCAAGGCATACTCGTAACACACAACTCCTCCTCTTTCACTTTATGTTCTACCTAGTTATGACACTATGCGAGCATGTACGAATGTACTTATACTTTTAACAAGAAACTGTTTATTTTCTAAAAGTATAGTCATTTGAAAATGTTTAATCAGAGACTTTTAGTCTCAAATGCATTTATAGTTTGTATATCTTATGTGGTTCGATATACTTAGTTCACTATAAACATTGCTCTGATACCAATCTGTCACACCCCCAAACCAAGGATGGCGGAAACGTCCGGGGGTGGAGGACTTCATGTATGGTATCACAACAACAAATATAATAGTTCTCAAAGTATAGACAACCAACATAAATATAATTGAAAAAGTTACATCATAGTATATGTTTACATGTTTCTGAATCAATTACATTATGTTGACAAAAATGAAATATTTGACGCCTTAGCGTTCCATCCTCAAAAGCGGCCGATTACCTGTTTACTGAATTCCTGAGAATACAAGTAATTTTGAAAAAGTGTCAACAATTAAGTTGGTGAGTTCATAAGCTTTTGAAAGTGATGCTAAAATCCTTTTCTTGTAAACGTGATGTTTGTTCGAGAAAAATCCAATATTTTCCTTATGTAATGCATTGTAGTCTTGCACATTGCCTATGTTCAACAATAGGAAGCACTTCCTTGACAGCCTCTAACAACCCCTACATAATAATAGTCATATTTTAAACATCATGTAACTTAATTGTGAATACATAAAAGTTATAAGTATATGACATACCTTGTGTTGATCCGACATCAATGATATACCAAAACCATCCTTTAGATGAAGGTCATCTTTTAGATTTTCCAAGAACCATTTCCAATTTGCTTTGTTTTCTACACATACAACTGCCCATGCAATTGGGAATATGTGATTATTAGCATCCCTTCGTACAGCAACAATTAGCTCTCCTGAACATAAACCCTTTAAGAAACACCCATCCAAATTTATAATTCTTCTGCAGCTCCCTCTCCACCCTTGCTTTAGGGCATCAAAACAAATGTAAAACTTGCTAAAATAAGTCTTACCATCTGGCATAGCATTGACATCCATTTTGACTGTTGATCCAGGATTTGATCTTCTTATCTCCTCACCATATGACCATAGCTTTGCATAGTGATCCACTAATGTTCCCTCAATCAACTCAATTGCATACTTCTTAGCTCTTCTACACTGTCCCATACTTACATCTATCCCAAATTTCTCTTTAACCTCATCCCTAAGGAGCCTAACACTAACATTTTATTTCTGTAAGAATTGGGTGGTGTAATGGGTACCTATCCAAGCATAGTTGACAATTGAACCTAATTTGAAGTTTCTTGCACAGTTATGCTCATTTATGAGACTCTTAATTTGGAAAGATTTTTCCTCACTCATCCAAGATGCCCACAATCTAAACTTGCAAGCACCGGAACAACATTTCACTAAAAGTCTTCTGCTATCATTTTTCTTGTAGCATAACTGATAACCATTTGCAACATCATAGTTACACAGCATGTGTTTCAGTTGTTTAGGATTCACAAATCGCATACCTAATACAGGCTTCTGTTTTTTTCCAATGAACATTGTCATTATAAATAGCTTGCTCATTAGATATTACTTCATCATCGACTACATGCTCATATAGCTCTTCATGACGAGGATTGTCAGGGGTAACTTGGTCATTTGGGCACAGTTTGCTCAAAAACTCATCATCTTTTGTCCTATTCATAGGAATACATTCATCAGGTTCATTGTCAACTTCCAAGTCAATGCCATCATCTTCCTTACCTTGCCAATCCTCCCTACTACCTTGCAGATCCTCCATATCACCTTGATCATTCTCAACTTCAATGTTAATGTCATCACCTTCCCCATCTTGCAACTCTTCCCTAGTGCCTTGCAAATCCTCCGTAACACCTTGCCAACTATGACCCAACAGATCCTCAATTTCAATTCCATCATCCATATCCATACCACCTTGCACTTCTTCACCAACTTCAATTCTATCAGACAATTCATCTAATGAACTGCATATTTCGCCTTGCTCCTCAAGGATCCATTGATGTACATTAACACCAAGATGGTCCATGTATACATTAATAACACTACCAGAAGCATATCCTACTTCGATGAAGTCCATATAGTCTATATCAGTAGCTATTAACCTCAATCCATCAGGGAACACCACATCGGGCATGCAAAAGTAAACATTGATGCATACCTCATTAGCGAATCTTTTAATGAACCCCACAAACTCGTTCTTGTCCATTCCAGCAAAATCGACATCATCGAACCTTTGTTCTGCACCATCTGAGTAACAAATAGCGGGGTACCTCGAAAAAATTCCGGCAAAATGGAGATCTATCTTCATGTAGACAGCCATAGGATTGATTATGTTGGCCGATTTCAGGGAGGAAGAGTTTAAGAAACGGATTCGTGTCAATCACGATTTGAAAAAAGTATACGAATGCAAATAGTAGCAGAATAAATGAAAGGGACAGTTGAGAGGGTTTAAACGGATATAAGTTTCATTTAGTGACATAACACGTGGCAATGACCTGGCATATTTAATCTACTTGGCATTGAGGTGGAATAAAAAAAACGTCCTAGTCGGATGGGTGTGACCGGTTGCACCCTTCAAATCTAGAAATGTGACCTTTTAAACCATAAAATGACAAGTATAAGCCCTTTAAAAGCAAAAAATAGTCACGAATGACCATTTAAACCAATATACGAAAGATAGTTGGGCCAGAGTGACAATAACCCAATATATATATATATATATATATATATATATATATATATATATATATATATATATATATATATATATATATATATAACAAAATTGCAAAAATAATCCCTGTGGTTTGTCAATTTCTTTGGGTAAGGTCTAAAAAAGAATTTATTAGCAAAAAAAGTCTCTATTTGATGGTTTTGTTGTGACTTTGGTCCCTACACAACATGGTTGTTAACTTTTGGCAAATGATGGATTTACCTCTGGGATAATTTATGTAGTTTTATATTTTTACCAAACTACAAGGACCAATTATGCAATTTTTCTTTTTTATTTTATTGAATTATTGTATATTAATTCTTTTAATTATTTTTTTAAAACTTTTTTCTTATTGTATTATTTTTTATTGGATTATTATATATTAATAAATATTATTTTCAATATATTATATTTATATATTAATAAATATTACTTTTTTATTATTAATTTTTTTAATTTTTTTAATTTCTTCATTATTGCATTAATTCTTTTTTATTGGATTATTATATATTAATAAATATTATTTTTAACATTTAATATTTATCTATTAGTAATTGTTACTTTATTGGATTATTAATTTCATTTAATTATTTTTTTTAGTTTTTTATTGTGTTAATTCTTTTTATTGGATTATTAATTTAAATTTATTATTTTTATTTATAATAAATAATATTTTTTAATTGTTTTTATTTTCTTTTAATTTATTTCTTTATTGTTTTAAATAAAAATACCAAACATTCCTAGTCAGCTCCTCCATTTGTTGTTTTTTACCACATTGCGTCGTCATATCATCTCATTAGAAATCATCGATCATTGACTACAGTCGGCCATTCTGGATGAAAACTACTCCAATCGACTATCCACACAATGTGAAATAAACCCCACAAAGAACACAGCTTCCAGCCGACCATTCATTACAGATACTGTCTGTGACAACCCGAAATTTTCATTTGTTCAAATTCTACAGTCAAGAACTTCAATTAAAAGTCAAATTCATTTATGCTAATTTTTAGCTCGATTTAAAGTCTGTTTGGGTATTTTTAAATATTTATTCGTCGAGAGAACAAACGAAAGGAAGTATTTTTTTTGGGATTATTGGGGAACAAATAAATCAAATAACACCTTAATGAGGTGCTTACGGCCAAACATGAGGGTTTGGGCCGAAAACACCCTTGACGGAGAACTCATGCTTAAGGCATGAGTTTACTCATTCCTTCCTCATTTCTTACTTCCAAACTCAAGAATACCTACTTTCTCTCTCAAGTATCATAAGAGCTACTTCTAAATCTTCCAAAAATGTAAGTGTTTCTTCTCTTGATTTGTTGATACAACACTTCATCTAGTAGTTATACATGATTTCATCCATGAAATCTTCTCTTTTTCTTAGATCTTCAAGTGTTCTTCAAGAACACCAAGAACACACACTAGTGTTTTGGGCCGAAAACACCCTTCTTTGCTTCCATATTGTAAGTATCTATCTCCTATACTTGTTATCTAGTAAGGATACTTGATTTAGGGCCTTGAAAATCGTCATTTTCCAAGAACAAAAGGAGTTTTCGGTATAGTGCATCTCCTTTGACCGAAAACCCTAAAGAAAGGTGCCTTTAAGACCTTAAAACTCACTTAAGGCTTCGGATAAAACTTAGGACCCCTATGCATGTTTGAAAGCCCTTGAAAAACACCACATGCACCAAAGATCTTGAGTTTTCGGTCTTAACCTCATGGACTGAAAACCCTAAAAACCGAGAACCATATTCGGACCGAGAACCCTTCGGACCGAGAATACCATTAGGACCGAAAGCTTCTAGGAACATACCATTTGGACCGAAAGCTCCATTTGGTGACCATACACTCCTTTTATGCAATCATTTGTAATTGTAACACTTCCATATAAGTGTTTCCTAGACTATAAGGGTGTTATCCTTCTTAATTAGTTGTATAAGCACTAATTGCATGCATATATGTGTCTTTATATGCTAAATAGGGTCCGTGTGTGCTCAAGTCTTCACTTGACACTTAGCATCTTTTTCTTCCGAGCTTACATTCGCATCACTCATTTCAGGTGAGTTCATACCTCTTAATCAACCTTTGAAATGATTTTAAATGCTTTTATGGGGGGGGGGGATACAAGTTGAACTATTAAGTTATTATATCAATTACATGTGATTAATAACTGTCAAGCAAATAGATTTTTGCATGATTAACTGTTTTATCCAGCTAAAGGTTTTCATATATTACTTTCAAATCTCTTTTTAAATTACTAAACTTTTATCAAAGTCTTTTAAACCTATATTCTTGTTAGGTTCATGTCTATATAGATATAGTTATATAAGCAGGGTTTGAAGGACTTAGGACTGATAGCCCGCTTTAATTCCTGTTCCTTGTTTGGTTGTGGACTTAGAGTATCCGGTTATCTGTCCGAGTGTCGTTGAAGTCCTAGTTATATATTATGTAAATCTGTTTAGATATTAAAACTCTTACTCCAGTTCAGCGCCTTTGGGTAGCAAAGGTACCTAGATAACCTCTCAAGTAAACTATAATAGGTATAGTTTAGAAATCAACAATAGCTTTTATGAGGAGAAACTAGCTATATCAATATTCTAAAACATATACTTTTAGTAAAAACAAACGTATATTAGAAATCAAAACACGAGATACATCCTCATGACGCGGATTTCACCGTTGTCGAGTTGGTAACCAGAGTCTCCTGGAGGGAGAGCGGGCATTGTGTGTATAGATCTATACGAGACAGACCATCCCACATCCTGACTGCTAGCTACAGTCCCGACCGACCAAGCCAAGGGGTGACAAATGTCACATTTATTTCGACGCCAGCAGGTCGTCGTGTTTACATCCGTCAATCAGTATGGTTACGTGTATCTTCACATTTACCTTATAATTCATGGCTTTAAGGTAAGTAGTACCATGGTAGTTTCTACATATAAAACTACGGTACTATAATATTTTCCCTAATACATTAACTTAGTACGTTTTGATATAAAACAATAATGTAAAACTATATTCTGATAATGATAGTAACATTTGGGAAAAATGCTCTTTTAACTCAAAACAGTCAAGTCTTGGTAGAAGACTGCTTTTAGTAGGGAAACTCATTCTCTTTAAACATAAAACAGTCGGGTCTTGGTAGAAGACTGCTTTTAGTAAAGAAACTCATTCTTTTTAAACATAAAACAGTCGAGTCTTGGTAGAAGACTGCTTTTGGTAAAGGAACTCATTCTTTTAAACATGAAATAGTCGAGTCTTGGTAGAAGACTACTTTTAATAGAAAATATAGGATTTTCTGGAAGGAATTTAAATACTCTGTAAAATTTTATCACCAATATCTAATGAGATTATTTTGAGGAAAAACATGTATTTATATCAATGTCATTAAAATACTTATGAACTCACCAGCATTAAAATGCTGATCCTCTCTTTCAAAATAACTTGTATTCTCAGGTCGCCAGTAGACAGGTACACTCCGGGAGCTTTTACGAAGTCAGCCTTGTACCGAGCTGCACCTTATGTTATTTTCTATATCTACTTTTGATGTTGTTGCTAAATGTAACCTATGTAAAAACTTATACTATTAATGCAATGGTTGTTGTACTTTGATTACTATACTGCATGTGTTGTGATACTTGACATGACGTCCTCCACCCCAGAACGTTTCCGCCGTTCCGGTTTTGGGGTGTGACAGATTGGTATCTGAGCATTGTTTATAGTGAACTCAGTATAGCAAATCATAAAAGATATACAACCTATAAATGCAATGGGATAAAAACACTCTGACCAAGAGTTATACTTTAAAATATAACCATATTTTACAGAAGTATAAATACATCCAGAATATAAAAGCCCGAACAAGTATTACAAGAAGAACAAGAATAAAAGTCTTTGGATGTTGAACATTACCATCAAACCTGGACAGTTATGTAATCGTAGCTGGAATAAATATAGCCTGATCAACTATATTTATTCGTGATGCGACTAACGTGTGTTTGGGAGTGATGGTGGTGTTGCAATGAATCTGAAACTTACCATATAGGAATGCTAGAGCCGAACATAAAATTTAAAATACTATAGGAGTATTTTATGATACTATAGACTAACAATAAACCAGAAATCATGTCCAGAAATTCTAGAATCAAACATGTAATTAAAATACTATAGGAGTATTTTAGGAACCTTAAATAACCTTGCGTGAAAACTAAAAAGACCCTTATGGACCAGTCTATGATTACAGAGTGTATGCTCCCCAAAGTTATATATAGTGAGGATCTCATAGGCTAAGAATGTGTGGTTTCGCTCTACTTCCTTTTCCTTGTTTGGATGTGGATATAGAGTAGTATCACATATTCGAAGGCCTATTAGATCTAAATTATATATGATTAGTGTACACTATGTAATTGTAGCAGGACTCGATATGGATCACCCAGTAAAATGTTTTAATAATCTCTTAAGATTCTTTAGACATTCCCATTCTCGCATAAACCCCTTTAGAAAACCTTATCCACTTCAGTAATCGGCAGAGGAGTCGATAAAGACCCAGGAGAGATTCATTGAGAAGATTTCCAAGTAGGAAATGAATGAACAGTGATGAGACTATTGAAATCGCCATGTGCCTATACCTTTTAGGGATATAAGTGGGAGATTCGCCTGAACTTCCAAGATTCCAGTCATCCATTACGAAAAGTGACGACGATCAGAGTCAGAATCAGAAGTAATACGGAGCGAAATTTCAATATGTCTACAGGAGAAGAGAACCCCATAAAAATACCCGGAGAAAACCAATGTTCATTTCAGCCAAGGGTAAGCAGTGAACAGAGAGAGCCAATGCATGAAACCCGAGAAGTGTTTCTACCTCTTTAACGTCACGCTAATAATCCATAAAATAATACAATTTAGTGAACTAGTGATTACACTACTCACACTATGTGTTAGGCAAATCGTCTTTCCTGTCGTGATTAAAATATAAATAGACCGGATCACGAAACCTCGATTGTGAGTGATTAGCCCTAAACTTCCATGAGTCTTTTTCTTGGGTAATTTTCATTCCAAAGTCCTTTCGAATCTTTTCAAAGCTGGAGAGTGAACCTCTTCAATATAAAGATAACCTAGTTGAAACGACACCCATTTTATGGCTTTCCGATGCATTTACTTCTACCCTCTTACAAAGACTGCATCATAGGGATGTAGGGCGACACTTAGAGAACCATAACTTAAAGTGCGGGAAAAATTTTATGCCTGTTATATCAAAGAAAGATACGTCTAGGGGTAACCATCGTTTCTCATCAACTTGTGTTCCTCATCGTGTAGGAAAAACCATGCCTCCGAAGAAACGTAACCAACCCGCTAGCAAGACACCGACTCTTCAGATCGATGAAGCTACATTCCAAGCTGCAGTCTCAGCAGCCGTAGCAGCTGTCATGGCTCACCTGAATGCTAACAACGCAAATGTTAGAAGGAGCACTATCGGGAATCCCAATCATAGCAATGGGCAGCAGCAACCAGAACCGGTGTGTAAAGCCACCCAAGAACTCCCATCTAATTCCCTGAAAAGAAAGTTTGAGAACGAGAAAGGGAGTACCTCGGCTCAAGGACCTTCCGAAGGGCAGCAAGCTGAGGTAAACAATACCCCTGTCAACCCACCTGTCTCGACACCAAGAAGGCCATACCTAGGAAACTTCCCCCACTGCAGCAAGTGTAACTACCATCATTATGGAGACTGTCGAGAACCCTTTTGTGTTAGGTGCAACATGAAGGGGCATACTGCTCGCAACTGCAAAACCCCGGTTGAGTTCATTACATCTACCACCAATGTTGGGACCAGTCCAATATGCCACCTATGTGGTGAAATTGGGCACATCAAAAGGGACTGCCTAACTGAAAGAAATGACAAGGACGCAGGAGGAGTTTGACCCTAATACCTAGGGGAACATCAAGGAACCCGGTAGAATTTTGGTACGCCTCTCAACCTTAAGTAGCTAATCGAAAACTTTAAATAATCAATTCTAATTGAAATTACTCCCTCGTTAAGGCAAAAGTCGCAGCACTGTTGTAAAACTTAAAAAAACCCATCAGGTAAAGCTATGATGGCTTAGTATATACGTTAAGGCCATTTATAATTAGGATTGATAGACCTCGAGTGAGTGATGCGACCTTATCTCCTGTTCCTTGTTTGGTTGTGGATTTAGGGCGGAGTCGCTCAGTCAACAGTCCTTTTTAATCTTAATTATACATGACTAGTGTATACTAGGCGATTATAGAGAGGCCTCGTGAGAAATCTATTCATGAAAAGTACATCTTTCCAAAGTATCAGGACCCTAGCGTCCAGAGTCAGTCATGTCGGTCCAAGTATTCGCGGTAGTGATACCATGGACGAACCCGAAACGCTAAGAACTTGTGTGCTCTGTTCAGCACATGGTCCTATCAATCTCCATTCCATATCATGTCGATGTTCGTTAATTTCGACCCTACCGTCAGCCATGGTTCGACTTGGTTCGACCATGCGAGAATTCCTAGTGCTGTGTAAAAAGAACTTTCACCTTATCCTAAGCGTCAAATAAAATTCATTTCGAACCTAATAGAAAACCTAATGCGAACCATCAGTCGTCTCTCTCGTTCAACCTTCAGAAGTACCCAGGAAAGGGGGTACTACGCGCTGTTACCCAACCCCATTAGACATTAAAACCAGAAGCGAAAGGCACTGCAGATGTCCCGGAAGACAATAACCGCCCGAGGCCTACTCAGTAGATCCTCCAGAAAGACCACTTGCACCACACGATCTAGTTCGTGAATCAAGAGAAAGAGCTAATGGGATTAACTTACTACTAATGAGTATATGCATTAGAGTGGTATATAAATTAGGTCAATAAGATTTAAGATGTGTGCTTCCGCCCTACTCCCTGTTCCTTGTTTGGTTGTGAGTTTGGGGTGGGGCCACACATCTGAACATCCTGTCAGTCTCCATTTTATACGACTCATATACACTGAGTAATAGTGTCTGAGCCGAGTATGAGGTCTACCACGAACCTGAAAATAAAACCCTTCATCATATACCCATAGGGAAGGAGCAGAAGTCAAGAAAACAATTGTGGGTTGAGCTACTAAAATGACTACAAATTCGAAATTTGTTGTCATCCCAGGTCAGGCCAACATGGTAGCTGACGCCCGCAGTTAGGAAAAGTAACTCAAGTCGTAAGAGTCAAAAACATTGACTACGACCATCCATTCACGCCTAATCCCACAAATTAAGCATCTCAGTAGTGGGCCAAGAAACCTGGAAAGCTGGACAGGTTAAACTCTGAGAAGAATGGATGGGGAAATCAGAGATTCGGAGTGGCAGATTCTTATGACCTCTAGCTTTAATCTGGATAGAGAAACTCGGTAACATCGGAAGAGTAGGTACCAGGGGATGCCCGCGCTACTCAAACACTTCGTTCATCCAAATACAGACGAGAAGCGCCTAGGTCGGAAAGAATTGTGATAGTGCCTCGCCATGTGAGAAAGTTACCATCGCCCTATAGACGATAGTCTACATTCACCAAAGTTAATACTAGGATGCAAAGAACCGCATGATTTCCTCCGCGACCAGGAATACTTGAGTAAAGTAGGCAGCAAGTTGCGTTAAACTTTATAACCCAGGTCATAAAGAGATTGTGGACTAGACACCAGTCTAGGTGTTAGTCGACGGGTTATACAAGATCACGCGCTCCCTACAAACTTGAGGAAGCAGATACAATGGAAAAACTAATGGAGCATGTCATAGAGATTACTAGACTACCAGGTGTTCCAAGGAATATTATCTCTAAAGATATAGTAGAACCACCTCCCGAAAAAGTCAATCACTTCAGAAAATCTCTAAGGGCGAAGCTAGCCCTGATCAGAGACTGCTATCCATGAAACAGCGAACCGAATGAGAGAATGATTCTCTCCAATTAGGGATCATACTGTGAAAACATCTATTGGACGATGATAAAAATTGAAATTATCTAAGCATCATCTGGTAAAACCCTCTATCATACTGACGTTGAGATATTCCGTTAGAAACACCTCGTGAGTCAGAAGTGCAGGTCCGTTCTGCACCGGGCTGGGGTAGATACCACGCAACCAATAAATGCCAACATATAGTCAGCACCTTCAATGATCCAGAAAACCTCTGAAAGCCAACCAGTAGGGAATACGAATCCGAGGACGACCTGAGCATCCTAAGAACCAATCGAAAGGACTACACCTCCAGTAAGAGAAAACTTTTGGAACTTCCGAATGGCGATCACGCCAAGTGATGATCTCACCATGGAAGTACATTATGTTCTAGGTACTAAAACGTTCTATTTTCCCAAGAACTTAGGACCATCAGAGATTCTTGATAAGAATTGGTCCAGCATCCGTCAGATCTCAACTACTTTAAGGATTCCATAAATTCCACCCCAATCTATCCACGTCTCAAACTTGAAAAAGTGCTTGTCCGACGAGACTCTTGTAATCCCACTCGACGAGATCGAAATTAATGAGAGCCTCAACTTCGTGGAAGAACCTGTAGAGAACATGGACCAAGAGGTCAAGCGAACAAAGCGAAGCCGTGTCCCGATAGTGAAGGTTCGCTGGAACGCCAAGCGAGGACCTGAATTCACTTGGGAGCGAGAGGATCAGATGAAACTTAAATATCCTCATCTTTTAACTTAGTGGCTTGAAACTCTAATTTCGGGACGAAATTCCCTCTAACGGGGGAATGATGTAACAACCCAAAATTTTCATTTGTTCAATTTCTACAGTCAAGAACTTCAATTAAAAGTCAAATTCATTTCTGCTAATTTTTAGCTCGGTTTAAAGTCCGTTTAGGTATTTTTAAATATTTATTCGTCGAGAGAACAAACGAAAGGAAGTATTTTTTTAGGATTATTGGGGAACAAATAAATCAAATAACACCTTAATGAGGTGCTTACGGCCAAACATGAGGGGTTTGGGCCGAAAACACCCTTGACCGAGAACTCATGCTTAAGGCATGAGTTTACTCATTCCTTCCTCATTTCTTACTTCCAAACTCAAGAACACCTACTTTCTCTCTCAAGCATCATAAGAGCTACTTCCAAATCTTCCAAAAATGTAAGTGTTTATTCTCTTGATTTGTTGATACAACACTTCATCTAGTAGTTATAAATGATTTCATCCATGAAATCTTCTCTTTTTCTTAGATCTTCAAGTGTTCTTCAAGAACACCAAGAACACACACTAGTGTTTTGGGCCGAAAACACCCTTCTTTGCTTCCATATTGTAAGTATCTATCTCCTATACTTGTTATCTAGTAAGGATACTTGATTTAGGGCCTTGAAAATCGTCATTTTCCAAGAACAAAAGGAGTTTTCGGTATAGTGCATCTCCTTTGACCGAAAACCCTAAAGAAAGGTGCCTTTAAGACCTTAAAACTCACTTAAGGCTTCGGATAAAACTTAGGACCCCTATGCATGTTTGAAAGCCCTTGAAAAACACCACATGCACCAAAGATCTTGAGTTTTCGGTCTTAACCTCATGGACCGAAAACCCTAAAAACCGAGAACCATATTCGGACCGAGAACCCTTCGGACCGAGAATACCATTAGGACCGAAAGCTTCTAGGAACATACCATTTGGACCGAAAGCTCCATTTGGTGACCATACACTCCTTTTATGCAATCATTTGTAATTGTAACACTTCCATATAAGTGTTTCCTAGACTATAAGGGTGTTATCCTTCTTAATTAGTTGTATAAGCACTAATTGCATGCATATATGTGTCTTTATATGCTAAACAGGGTCCGTGTGTGCTCAAGTCTTCACTTGACACTTAGCATCTTTTTCTTCCGAGCTTACATTCGCATCACTCATTTCAGGTGAGTTCATACCTCTTAATCAACCTTTGAAATGATTTTAAATGCTTTTATGGGGGGGGGGGGATACAAGTTGAACTATTAAGTTATTATATCAATTACATGTGATTAATAACTGTCAAGCAAATAGATTTTTGCATGATTAACTGTTTTATCCAGATAAAGGTTTTCATATATTACTTTCAAATCTCTTTTTAAATTACTAAACTTTTATCAAAGTCTTTTAAACCTATATTCTTGTTAGGTTCATGTCTATATAGATATAGTTATATAAGCAGGGTTTGAAGGACTTAGGACTGATAGCCCGCTTTAATTCCTGTTCCTTGTTTGGTTGTGGACTTAGAGTATCCGGTTATCTGTCCGAGTGTCGTTGAAGTCCTAGTTATATATTATGTAAATCTGTTTAGATATTAAAACTCTTACTCCAGTTCAGCGCCTTTGGGTAGCAAAGGTACCTAGATAACCTCTCAAGTAAACTATAATAGGTATAGTTTAGAAATCAACAATAGCTTTTATGAGGAGAAACTAGCTATATCAATATTCTAAAACATATACTTTTAGTAAAAACAAACGTATATTAGAAATCAAAACACGAGATACATCCTCATGACGCGGATTTCACCGTTGTCGAGTTGGTAACCAGAGTCTCCTGGAGGGAGAGCAGGCATTGTGTGTATAGATCTATACGGGACAGACCATCCCACATCCTGACTGCTAGCTACAGTCCCGGCCGACCAAGCCAAGGGGTGACAAATGTCACATTTATTTCGACGCCAGCAGTTTGTCGTGTTTACATCCGTCAATTAGTATGGTTACGAGTATCTTCACATTTACCTTATAATTCATGGCTTTAAGGTAAGTAGTACCATGGTAGTTTCTACATATAAAACTACGGTACTATAATATTTTCCCTCATACATTAACTTAGGACGTTTTGATATAAAACAATAATGTAAAACTATATTATGATAATGATAGTAACATTTGGGAAAAATGCTCTTTTAACTCAAAACAGTCAAGTCTTGGTAGAAGACTGCTTTTAGTAGGGAAACTCATTCTCTTTGAACATAAAACAGTCGGGTCTTGGTAGAAGACTGCTTTTAGTAAAGAAACTCATTCTCTTTAAACATAAAACAGTCGAGTCTTGGTAGAAGACTGCTTTTGGTAAAGGAACTCATTCTTTAAACATGAAACAGTCGAGTCTTGGTAGAAGACTACTTTTAATAGAAAATATAGGATTTTCTGGAAGGAATTCAAATACTCTGTAAACTTTTATCACCATTATCTAATGAGATTATTTTGAGGAAAAACATGTATTTATATCAATTTCATTAAAATACTTATGAACTCACCAGCATTAAAATGTTGATCCTCTCTTTCAAAATAACTTGTATTCTCAGGTCGCCAGTAGACAGGTACACTCCGGGAGCTTTTGCGAAGTCAGCCTTGCACCGAGCTGCACCTTATGTTATTTTCTATATCTACTTTTGATGTTGTTGCTAAATGTAACCTATGTAAAAACTTATACTATTAATGCAATGGTTGTTGTACTTTGATTACTATACTGCATGTGTTGTGATACTTGACATGATGTCCTCCACCCGAGAACGTTTCCGCCGTTCCGGTTTTGGGGTGTGACACCATTATCGATGACGAAAATGTTAGATCGAGGGTTTTTCAAACCACCATAGCCACTACATGTGGTGGCAAGGTAGTAGAACTCATTAATCGGTACTCGTTCAACCGACCACCAAGTATCGAATACTCGGATTTGGTAATTCATCTAGAAATATTTTTGTGGAAATTATATATGTCAAAATCATAAGTTTATTGAAATATATAACAAATTTAGATACATGTGAATACACAAAAAACTAAAATACACACGATGATCTCACTTCATGAATAATTACTATATATATATATATATATATATATATATATATATATATATATATATATATATATATATAGTAACAGGGTTGGAGACGACCCGATAGTGGTTTGTTGTGACTGAGTGATAGTGGTGGTGTTGTCCAAAATATGTTATCTTCCAGATATTTAAAATAAATTAGGAAAGGTAGGTTGGGAGAGATTTTTTGGTATTTTTATTTAAAACAATAAAAAATAAATACAAAGAAAATAAAAACAAGAACAAATTACTGAAATAGTCCCTGTGGTTTGGCTAAAGTTGCGCGTTTGGTCCCTATGTTTTTTTTTGCACTCGGACCATCCCCACGTTTTCTTTTTATTACCCGCCTGGTCCCTGGGTCCGTTAGTCGTCAATTCCAAACGTTAAGTCCCCCCACGTGCTTCGCACATGAGGGGTATTTTCGTCATTTTGTATACAAAATCTATTAGAACACCCTAAACCCTGATTCTCTCTAGTTTCAAATACGCCCTTTCTTTGTCTCTTTCATTTCCTCTTCTGTGAATAGTCGATCAACCCTAATGGAAAAAACCTGCAAGTGTGGTCAAGTTGGTGTGATACGAAGATCGACTACCAAGAAAAACCCTGGAAGACTTTTCTATTGTTGTACTGGGAAGGTAAGGGCAATTTCTTCTTAAGTATATCTATATATCACATAGCTTTAACACACAACAAATTACTCAAAATGCTGGGAGCAAAATGTGGTTTCATAGATTGGGTTGATGATGACAACTTTAATGGTGAAAAAACTGAAAAAAGTATCTCCCCTGATTTGCAGAAGTCATTGGATGAGCTTCAACATGAGAATAGGGCCTTGAGGCTGTTATTAGTGTTCAGTTGGGTTTTTTTTGTGTCAATTTTAATTTACAAGCTTTAATTTATGCTATCAATGTACTTATCTTTTGTTTCATCAGGGCAGTAATGTAATTGAATGACAATGTATGAATGACTAGAATTGTCTATTGGAATGCAATTTTCTTTTGGAATGGAATTGATTGTTTTATAATGGAATGGAATTTAGTGGTTTGTAATGGAATGGAATTGAGTGGTGTGTATTGGAATGCAATTGACTGTTTTATAATGGAATGGAATATGGAATTGAGTGGTTTGTACTGGAATGCAATTGACCGTTTTATAATGAAATGGAATGGAATTGACTGTTTTACAATGGAATGGAATTGAGTGGTTTGTAATGGAATGCAATTGACTGGTTTTCTATTGGAATGGAATTGAATTGAATTGAATGGTTGAATAGAATTGAATGGTATTGAATAGAATTGAATGGTATTGAATTAGAATGGAATTGAATTGAATGATTGATGGAATTGAATTGAATGATTGAATAGAATTAAATGATTGATGGAATTGAATTGATTGATTGAATAGAATTGAATTGAATGATTGAATTGAATAGAATTGAATTAAAACAAAAACATCGCAACAGATTATAGCACTAATTGTTCATACCGTAATTGAAAATAGAGATACATTATAAGTCATACCATACATAGACAACAGGTCCCAAAAGTCATACCATAATTGTTCATAACACAGACACAAAACATAATGACAAATATAACAAACACAAAAGATCATAACACCATAATTGGTTCACAATACAGACACAAAATATGATAACACAATCATAACTTAAGCAATACTTTTCCCTTTCTGCCCAGCCTTCCTTGTCCTGCTTGAAATTCCATCACATACACTTTGAGTTCCACTTTGCCTACCACCACCAACACTTTGAGCTTTCTTCCCAACATTCCCTTTCTTGCTTGAAGTACCATCACCTGCACTTTGATCTCTCTTCCTATCCTTCCCTTTCTTGATTGAAGTACCATCACCTACACTTTTAGCTTTATTCCCAGCCTTCCCTTTCTTGTTTGAACTAGCATCACATGCACTTTGACCTTTGCAGCTTCTTTTATTATGACCAAGCTTTTTGCATTTTAAACATGTCATACTCTTGTCCTTCCGCGTTTCCAGGCTAGGCATTATCGTTGATGTAATATTCTAGGTTAACCTTTGTAACTCTTTTTGAAGTATTAATGATGAAATATTTGAGTATTATGTGAATTATGTGATTTATGTGTTTGTTTTCTTAATTATTATAATTTAATGAATTAAGAATAAAATAAGCGTCAAAAGTAAAGTGTGAGATAAGCCTGATATCCTTGCATGAAGATGTAGTAGTTGAAACAAGGATTCCAGAGATATAAAGAATGCCAAAATCCGAGTTATAACGAAGAAGTTATGACCTGTCAAAGTTTCGCGACCGGACCGGCACGACGCTGAATGACGAAAAATGTGAATTTGAAATAGAGCGATATTTAGCCTTAGTGATCTAAACGAATGTCGTAGAGTTCGTTAAACCGAGAGCGTGCATAAAAAGATCGCCCAAATCTGACTTCGTATGAGGAAGTTATGATTTTTCTAAGTTTCGACTTAGCAGTATGCAGCCCGAATACTCGATTTGAGATCGAGCGGTTTTTAGCCGAAACAATCTAAATGAGAATCGAAGATCACATTATTAGTAACGCAACGATAAAAAGACAGACAAAAACGGACGCCGGATGAAGAAGTTATGAATTTATAACGGAGTTTTCCTGTCCCGGCCTACTAAAAATAAATAATAAAAATAAAGTCAAAATCAGGCGACAGAGTCTAAACGAAAGTTGTAGAGCGTAGTCTCACCTATGCGTGGATATAAAGAACGTCGAAAACGGAGTTCGTATGAGGAAGATATGAATTTCGGAAGTTTTATAAATAATTAAAATATATATTTAATTAAGAATTCCGGGTAATATCTGAAGGAGTCATCGATCCTATCCGAAGGGTACGCCCCGCGTAACCTTTAAGTACGCCCAGCTTACTTCGGTTTTGTGCGGTCCAAAGAAGAGAAGCGTAGCACCACCGAAACGTCGCCACCTGGAGGTCTGATCCGGGGTACGCCCTGCGTACCGGAGCATTACGCCCAGCGTAATGCGAGGACTCAGCCTCTATAAAAGGCATGCGAGGGCAGCCGGCTTCTTTTGCCAAAAACTCTTCTCTCTCACTCGTTTTTACCCCGTTTTGCGTGCAAGAAATATCCCGAAGCCCCAGTATCATTCCCGAGCCCCGAAGCAAGTCCCGAAGTCCCGAAGATCCAGAGAAGTAAAATTCCCGAGCCGAAGCTCTGCCCGCGAGGAGCCCAGTTTTGTGAAGATCTTCCAGATCTACCGAAGAATACCACTTCTACAAGCCGTAGTGCTGTCCGATCATCTTCTGATCAAGTGAATGTGTAGTCACTTTCTTCTAACGCATAATTATGAAGTATTTTATACGATATACGTGTTATGTGTATATTTTGTTGTTATATGTGTGAATGTATATTCACTTTCTTCTATCTCATAGATACGATTTATTCTCTATGAAATACGTGTTATGTGTATGTGTCTCATCTGTTGTTTGGAATATGTATTGAATGAGAATGCTATACAGGTTTTAAACTATGTATAAAAATATATATTTTATCTACTAATATGTTGGGTAGAACATGGGTAGATAGTTGATGTGTGATAAACAGATGAGAGGCCTCGATGTTGTTTTTGATTCAGTCATCTAGCGGAGTTTAGATGACGACCACGGACTTTTCTAGACAGTCCTGTGGAACGCTAGCAGGCTCGCCACCTGTAGGTGTTAATGAACTTGGGTGTTCATTCGCTGTACTCCATCCCCCTCATGGTTGCCTTATTTGACATATATTGCTGGGAAACCCCCGAATGCATGTGTTGTCGCCCCGATGAAATATTCTAAAACTAGGTCCCTTGTGTTAGTTGTTTTAGGGACGTAAAGTGAGAATAACGAGAATGGGTAATTGGGTTATTGTTGGTTGATGAAAATAAATTTAATTACTTATTATGGGATGAAAACCCTATATGCTCACCAGGCTCCCAAGCCTGACCCACTCAGTTTTCTTTGTATTACAGGTAGTGGCGCCAGAGCATAAGTTGGATGACTTGTCAAGTTATTTTTTATTATAGACCTGTTGCTGTAAATAATTGTTGTAAGGTCTGTATTGAAATGTTTATGCTTTTGGTCTGTTTATCGGAACATGACATCCCGAGTATTGTAATATAATGAAAAATACATTTCTTTAAGAAATGCTTTGGTAAATCTTATTTTTATCATATTTTGTTTTGGGAACAAATTCCGCAACTCTTTTAATTAAATGATTACTCTGAAATCATTTTAAAAAGCATAAATTAAACCGGTCTTTTCTGGCCGTGATTTTGGGGATGTCACAGTTGGTATCAGAGCATTAGTTTAAGCGAACTAGGAATTTGTAGGATTTCTAGACTTAAACTTAGAATGCTAAGTGATGATTGTGAGATGTGTGTCTGTTATATTTTAGACACGAGCACTAGTTTATTTTAGGAAAATTTCCTAAAATGCTTTTATGTGCTAAATGTTATATGTTTGCCATATATGATATTATTTGTTCGGATCTATGGTCTGTTGCCGACCGGATCTGGAAACCTTATGTGTGTAGGATTCTAAGCTTACGTCTACGATATTAGAACTAACATGTAATCGTTTCGGAGTGATATGGACGATTGTATTATCTATCGTGAAAGAGGATCTAAATTCACCTTATTCGGTGTGTAGATAAAAAAATGGTAAGAACCAGAAGCGGAGTTGGAAACGCAAATGAGAACAGGAATCAGCCACCAGTGATTGATCAAATACATGTTGTGGCTGCAGCACCTGAGCCAATAACAATGGCTGGTGTTCAATTGATGATTCAGACGATGTTGGATCATCAGATGGAAGAAACAAGACGTCTGCTTAGGCAGAATCGTGAAGAACCGTCAATTCAAGTGGAAGAGCCCGAAGTGAATGGAGGACACTCGGAGGGAGAAAAGTTCAGTGGAACTGTTGGTCAAGCCAACCCACCGATAGTTAGGTAAAACAATCAGGATGGAAGGAATGATGGAATGGGATGCAAGTATAAGGATTTTCTGACTTGCAAACCATCGACCTTCACTGGAAAGGAGGATCCGATCGGTGTCATGGATTGGATATCGAAAATGGAGCTAGCCTTCATGACGTGTGGTTGCAGAGGCAAGTTGCAGACCACATTCGCAGTGCGTCAATTCAGGGGTGGAGCCGTTCGCTGGTGGAACACTCTGGGGAAGACCCTAAGCCCTAATGAGCCACTGAAATTGACTTGGGCAGAATTTTTGGTGCAATTCAAGCGCAAGTTCTGCTCGGCTCAAAATCTGTTGGAGTTGGAAAACAAGTTTCTGACATTGACGAAAGGCAGCATGTCAGTTGATGAATATACTAATAACTTCACAGACAAGATGGAGTTTGATTTACGCATCGTTCCAGATGAGCTGACAAAGGTTAACCGATACGCAAAAGGACTCCCATGGGAGTACGCGGTGCCAGTACGTCAGGCACCTACTCTAGAGGCAGCTATTTGGGCTGCCAAGTCTGTTGAGGATATGATTAAGGGGAGAACCGCCAGCAAGGTCGAGGTTGGCGAAAAGAGAAAGTTTGAAGGAACTTCAAGTTCCAATAAGAAAAGTAAATTTTCAAAGTCTACTTCGAAGAAGTTTGGAGGAAAAGGAGGCGAAGTGAAATGGTGTGATAAGTGTATGAAAAAGCACTTTGGGAAATGTAGTGAGGATGTAACTTGCTACAAGTGTGGAAAAACTGGGCATTTTGCCAATGAGTGTCCGTCCAACAAAAGGATGTGTTTTGGTTGTAATGAAGAGGGGCACATTTTGAAAGACTGTCCGAAAAAGAAAGAGGCAGCAAAACCCAACATTCCACCAAAGGCGAAGGCGAGAGCCTTTCAGATGACACTGGAAGCTGCGAAGGATGAAGCTGATGTCGCTTCAGGTACCTTTCTCGTAAACGAATTGCCTGCTCAAATTTTGTTTGATTCTGGAGCCAACTACTCCTTTATATCGCATGAATTTGGTAGAAAACTAGCTTTGCCTGTTGATAGACTAGATAATGCTTTATTAGTCGAAGTTGCTAGTGGCAAGTTTGTACCTGTTAGCCATCGCATGAAAAACATCTTCATTGACTTGAATGGGAATAAGTTCCACGAGGAATTATTGCCTATAGAATTAAATGGTTTCGACATCATTCTGGGAATGGATTGGCTTAGGGCCAATGATGCCGAAATATTGTGCAGAAAGAAGATAGTAAAAGTAAAGCCGCCAGGGAAGGAGTCATTTATGGTGTATGGGGACAAACGCCGAGTAAATTCTGGAATCATTTCCCTAATGAAAGCCAGAAAGTGTTTGGCCAAGGGATGTACATCGTATCTAGCATTCGTGATTGATGCTAAGAAGGAAAAGAAGGAGGTGCAGAGTATTCCAGTGGTGTGTGATTATCCGGAAGTTTTTCCCGAAGATCTTCCTGGATTACCACCTGATAGACAAGTGGAGTTCAGAATAGACTTGTTACCAGGAACCACGCCAATAGCAAAAGCACCGTACCGATTAGCACCAACGGAGATGAAGGAGATGATGATGCAACTTCAGGAGTTATTGGACAAAGGTTTCATTAGACCTAGTTCATCACCCTGGGGAGCTCCGGTGTTATTCGTAAAGAAGAAAGACGGGAGCATGAGAATGTGCATCGATTACAGAGAGCTGAACAAGGCAACAATAAAGAATAGATATCTGTTGCCGAGGATTGATGACATGTTCGATAAACTACAAGGCTCGAGTTATTTTTCAAAGATCGACCTAAGGTCAGGATATCATCAGCTGAAAGTAAGAGAGCAGGATATCGAGAAGACTGCATTCAGAACACGATATGGACACTACGAGTTTTTGGTTATGTCGTTTGGACTAACCAATGCTCCAGCAGTATTCATGGATTTAATGAATCGGGTTTGTAATCCGTTCCTTGATAAATCTGTGATAGTGTTCATAGATGACATTCTGATTTACTCAAAAAGCCAAGAGGAGCATGGCCGACGCTTGCGAGAAGTGTTGGAAGTCTTGAAGAAGGAGAAGTTGTATGCAAAGTTCTCCAAATGTGATTTTTGGATTCGAGAAGTCCAATTCTTGGGTCACGTGGTCAACCAAGAAGGGATAATGGTTGATCCAGCAAAGATTGAAGCTGTAATGAAGTGGGAACAACCGAAAAGTCCCACGGAGATCCGAATCTTTTTAGGATTAGCCGGATATTACCGAAGGTTTATCCAAGGCTTTTCTTCGATCGCTACTCCATTAACAGCTTTGACCCACAAAGGAGCTACTTATGCTTGGAGCGAGAAGCATAAGGAAGCATTCGAGAAGCTAAAGAAGAAGCTATGTGAGGCACCGATTCTCTCTCTACCCGATGGAGTTGAAGACTTCGCTGTTTATAGCGATGCGTCTGGTGTTGGGTTGGGTTGTGTTTTGACCCAAAGAGAAAAGGTGATAGCATATGTGTCTCGACAGTTGAAGGAGCATGAAAAGAACTACCCTACTCACGATTTAGAGTTGGCAGCGGTAGTTTTTGCTTTGAAAATATGGAGGCATTACCTCTATGACACGAAGTTCAAACTTTTCACTGATCATAAGAGTCTCCAATATCTCTTTAATAAGAAGGAATTGAATATGAGGCAACGACGCCGGCTAGAATTACTCAAGGACTACGACTATGAGATACTTTACCACCCCGGTAAAGCTAATGTTGTTGCTGATGCTCTCAGTCGGAAAGTCAATGTTGAAAGAAAGAGGCCAAGCGCGTTGAGAATAGAAGTTGTCTCGACAATTGTGGAGAGTATAAAGAAAGCTCAAGGAGAAGCTTCAGAGAAGAACGACCGAAAGGAAGAACGTTTGGGTAAAACGTTAGTGTTTGGTGTAAACAGTCATGGACTGAAGGTATTCCAAGATTGGATTTGGGTACCTAAGTCGGGAGGAATAAGAGATCTTCTGATGGAAGAAGCTCACAAAACCATGTACTCGATTCATCCCGGTAGCACTAAAATGTATAGGGACCTCAAACCCTACTACTGGGGGCCGACGATGAAACTTGATATTGCAAAGTATGTGGCCGAGTGTGTGACATGTGCTAGAGTTAAGGCACAGCATCAGAAACCATATGGGAGTTTAGAACCTTTACCTGTACCTATGGGTAAATGGGAAGACATTGCCATGGATTTTGTCACTAAACTGCCCAGAACAAAGAGTGGTCACGACATGATTTGGGTGGTCGTTGATCGCTTCACTAAGAATGTGCATTTCATAGCAACCAATGAGAAATGGTCTATAGATAAGCTGGCGAATTCTTACGTGAAGGATATTATGAGGCTTCACGGTGTCTCGTTAACGATTGTATCAGATCGTGACAGCCGTTTCACCTCAAGATTTTGGAAAAGTCTACAAGAGGAATTGGGTACCAACTTGTGTTTAAGTACAACTTACCATCCACAAACTGATGGTCAGAGCGAAAGAACAATACAAACACTTGAAGATATGCTAAGAGCATGTACCCTGGAATTCCAAGGTAACTGGGATGAACATTTACCTTTGGTAGAATTTTCCTACAATAATAGTTTCCACACGAGCATAAAGATGGCACCTTATCAAGCTTTGTACGGACAGAAGTGTCATATGCCGTCTTGTTAGCTTGAGGCTGGGGAAAAGCAGTTTATGGGGCCCGAGATGGTCCATCAAACCGTTGAAAAGTTGAAAATAATTAGAGAAAGAATGTTAGCAGCTCAGGATCGTCAAAAGAGCTATGCTGACAAGAATCGAAGGCTGATGACTTTTGAAGTTGGAGATTCGGTTTTGCTTAAAGTCTCGCCGTGGAAGGGACTTATAAGATTTGGTAAAAGGGGAAAGTTGAGTCCAAGGTTTATTGGACCATTTAAAGTTCTTCAGAGGATTGGGAACCAAGCTTACAAGCTAGAACTACCAGAAGAACTGAATGGTACTTATAACACTTTCCATGTGTGTTATTTGAGTAAGTTCACGGGAGAAGTTCCCGACATGATTCCACTTTCGGAGTTGAGAATTGATGAGAACAAGAGGTTAATTGAAGAACCAGAGGCAATCGTTGACCGAAAGACTAAGAAGTTGCGACGCAAGATGGTCGAATTAGTGCTTGTCCGTTGGAAACATACGAATGGGCCAAATCTCACTTGGGAGACGGAGAGTGACATGTTGAGTCGCTATCCGCATTTGTTTGTTGATGTGTGATTCCGGGGACGGAATCATCCTAAGGGGGAGAGACTTGTAACGCTCGCGTTTCCAGGCTAGGCATTATCGTTGATGTAATAGTCTAGGTTAACCTTTGTAACTCTTTTTGAAGTATTAATGATGAAATATTTGAGTATTATGTGAATTATGTGTTTTACGTGTTTGTTTTCTTAATTATTATAATTTAATGAATTAAGAATAAAATAAGCGTCAAAAGTAAAGTGTGAGATAAGCCCGATATCCTTGCATGAAGATGTAGTAGTTGAAACAAGGATTCCGAAGATATAAAGAATGCCAAAATCCGAGTTATAACGAAGAAGTTATGACCTGTCAAAGTTTCGCGACCGGACCGGCACGACGCTAAATGACGAAAAATGTGAATTTGAAATAGAGCGATATTTAGCCTTAGTGATCTATACAAATGTCGTAGAGTTCGTTAAACTGAGAGCGTGCATAAAAAGATCGCCCAAATCTGACTTCGTATGAGGAAGTTATGATTTTTCTAAGTTTCGACTTAGCAGTATGCAGCCCGAATACTCGATTTGAGATCGAGCGGTTTTTAGCCAAAACAATCTAAACGAGAATCGAAGATCTCGTTATTAGTAGTGCAACGATAAAAAGACAGATGAAAACGGACGCCGAATGAAGAAGTTATGAATTTATAACGGAGTTTTCCTGTCCCGGCCTACTAAAAATAAATAATAAAAATAAATTCAAAATCAGCCAACGGAGTCTAAACAAAAGTTGTAGAGTGTAGTCTCACCTACGCGTGGATATAAAGAACGTCGAAAACGGAGTTCGTATGAGGAAGATATGAATTTCGGAAGTTTTATAAATAATTAAAATATATATTTAATTAAGAATTCCGGGTAATATCCGAAGGAGTCATCGATCCTATCCGAAGGGTACGCCCCGCGTAACCTTTAAGTACGCCCAGCGTACTTCGGTTTTGTGCGGTCCGAAGAAGAGATGCGTAGCACCACCGAAACGTCGCCACCTGGAGGTCTGATCCGGAGTACGCCCCGCGTACCGGAGCATTACGCCCAGCGTAATGCGAGAACTCAGCCTCTATAAAAGGCATGCGAGGGCAGCCGGCTTCTTTTGCCAAAAACTCTTCTCTCTCACTCGTTTTTACCCCGTTTTGCGTGCAAGAAATATCCCGAAGCCCCGGTATCATTCCCGAGCCCCGAAGCAAGTCCCGAAGTCCCGAAGATCCCGAGAAGTAAAATTCCCGAGCCGAAGCTCTGCCCGCGAGGAGCCCGGTTTTGTGAAGATCTTCCAGATCTACCGAAGAATACTACTTCTAAGAGCCGTAGTGCTGTCCGATCATCTTCTGATCAAGTGAGTGTGTAGTCACTTTCTTCTAACGCATAATTATGAAGTATTTTATACGATATACGTGTTATGTGTATATTTTGTTGTTATATGTGTGAATGTATATTCACTTTCTTCTATCTCATAGATACGATTTATTCTCTTTGAAATACGTGTTATGTGTATGTGTCTCATCTGTTTTTTCGAATATGTATTGAATGAGAATGCTATACAGGTTTTAAACTATGTACAAAAATATATATTTTCTATCTACTAATATGTTGGGTAGAACATGGGTAGATAGTTGATGTGTGATAAACAGATGAGAGGCCTCGATGTTTTTTTTGATTCAGTCATCTAGCGGAGTTTAGATGACGACCACGGACTTTTCTAGACAGTCCTGTGGAACGCTAGCAGGCTCGCCACCTGTAGGTGTTAATGAACTTGGGTGTTCATTCGCTGTACTCCATCCCCCTCATGGTTGCCTTATTTGACATATATTGCTGGGAAACCCCCGAATGCATGTGTTGTCGCCCCGATGAAATATTCTAAAACTAGGTCCCTTGTGTTAGTTGTTTTAGGGACGTAAAGTGAGAATAACGGGAATGGGTAATTGGGTTATTGTTGGTTGATGAAAATAAATTTAATTACTTATCGTGGGATGAAAACCCTATATGCTCACCAGGCTCCGAAGCCTGACCCACTCAGTTTTCCCTGGTCTTCCAATGGGGACATGATGATTGGGAGGAAGCAAAGTGGTTGGACATGGAAACTTTTCCCACATTCTTCTTCCATTAATTGGTTCAATCTTGAAAGAATACATTTCCTTCCAAGTTTTTAACCAGTAAGTAGAGTGAACCCATTCTTCAGGTACGCCAACATTCTGCTTATTTTTTCTCATGTCCCATATAGCAACAAGGGCATGTTTATAGGGGATACCAGTGAGTTCCCATCTTCTACAAGAACATGTGTGCTGAACTATGTCTACCACACATTGGTCCATCCATGGACCACTCACCTGATATTTTCCATTCCCACAGAACTTACCCACACACTGAGCTGCATCAGATTTGTTTCTTTCAAGCACACTTGTTGCAGTTGGAGTTAATGGTCCAACAGCCTTATCAAATACCTTTTGGACACTCACAATCCGTAACATAAGGTACTCTCTAATGTACTCAAGGCATGTGATAATTGGTTGGTCGCGTGCTTTCTTAATTTGATTATTTATGGTCTCACACAAGTTATTCAGAAGCCCATCACAATGAGCCCTACCTACAATATAAATAAAAAATTATGTGAGAAAGTGAATCATTTGGTAACAATTAACCCAAAAAAATAAAACAAACCTGTGAAGTGTGCCCTAGACCAATGTTGAGGTGGAATAGCTTTGACCCATTCGTAGCAGTCATTGTTTAGCTTTCTTAACTCTTCCATAGCATGGTTGAATTCTTGTATTGTTGTTGTACTTGCACAGTTCCACAACATGTCCTAAAACACCTTTCCCCTCCACATTTTCTTCATGTTTTCATGAATGTGTTGCAGACAAAACCTGTGTTCTGCACATGGATACAATGTACCAATTGCTTGCAACAAGCCATGTACAAAAAGTAAACAACATTAGATTTAATGTATACAATGTACAATAAGAACCAAGTCCAGTGAAATTACTTACCTTATGTTTGTCAGATATAAAGGTAAAGTTGGAATTAGCTTGCAAATCAATGTCATCACCCAAGCACCTTAAGAACCAAGTCCATGAATTTATATTCTCAGCCTCTACGACAGCATACGCCAAAGGATATGTATAATTATTTCTATCAAGACCCTAAACACAGTGAAGGAGTTAGTAATTTAAATAAAATGGAATAAAATGACACAAGATATGTGTTTACATCTTACCACTGCTGTGAGTATCATTCCAGGATAAGGCCCTTTCATAAAAGTCCCATCCAAACCATGGTAATCTCTTTTACCAGCTAGAAAACCTTTATTTAATGGCCCTAGACAGATGTAGATCCGTTTGAAAGATCTAGTCTCAGAAGCTGGTTTGGCTCACTTTTGACCTCTATCTTAACTGTTGTCCCTGGGTTTCGAGTGCGAAGTTCTTGAACATAGTCTCATAGTGTAGTATATTGCCCTGCATAATCGCCCCTTACTTGATTCAATGCTTCTGTTTTAGCCCTAAATACCTTCATCTTCGAAATATATACCTGGTATTCACGTTGAAGTTGTTCTTTTAAAGCTCGTGTAGGGACAGTAGGGTTGCTTTCAATTTGCTGCACTATTTTCTTTGCCAAAAACTTGTAGGTACAAGCTTTCACATTTCTTGTTTGTAGACATCTATGCTCTTTTTCATAGGCCTTGATCTCCCAGTCAACATCTTGTTCCCACTTGCTAGCATAAAGTACCTATTGACACTTGTTTTCTTCACTTTCTTTATTGCTTTAACTGGGCCCACATGGATCAAGTTGACCAAGGTCTGGGATAGTACCTTTATAAATAGCTCTCACTCTGTTTTTGTCATTTTTTATGAAGTCTATTTCCCTCCTTGTCTCCACAGCATGTTGTCTTATTGCATCTTTCAATTCTTCAGATGAGGTGAATTTTTGGTACACATAGAATGGATCACTAACTCTTGCTTCACTGTTTTCCATTGCCCTTCGGATTGCCTTAATTGATTTTCTTCTCCTGTTGCTCCCATCTTCATCAGATGATGACTCATTTAAGAATACCTCATTGTTTACAACCTCAATGTCATCAATTTCCCTTGTTTCTGTTTCCTTGACATTTGACCCTCCAAGATCACCCACCCACTCTATATCTTCATCAATATTTAACAAAAACTCACTCATGTCTATCTTAGGTTCATCTAGGAGGTTATCTTAGTCTACTAAGAACTCACTATCATCACTATCACCACTATCACCACTATCATCAACATCATCTCTATTGTCACTTTCATGAGTAATCCCTCCAAGTTCTTCATTTAGAATTTCATCAAATTCATCAAATATACCTTGTGTTTCATATTGGGCATCAATTTGGTCACTTTCAGTTTCTTTTGTTGGCACAACATCTGGTTTGCTTGATCCAATACAATCCCCTGTTTCAGTTTCCTTCCATTCCAAAAATAGCATTCTACTACATGAAGGTTGATCAACGATTTATTCTATCCTAACTTTACTAGGGGTAGATGACATTGTATATGTATGCAACACTGTTTTACCATGTTCAACATAAACTTCAATCAGTTTATGTTTACCCACGTATGTACCCAAATGATTAATGTCACTGTCACTAGCAAATGCAAAAAACCCAAAGTCCAAATCTGAAAAGGGTCTTTTGAAGTGGTAATAAAGCAATTTACCCTCCTCAACACAGCCTAGGGTCTCCATCATCTCATCAATATCGTGTACACAAAACTCATCAATGTCTAATAGATCAACCTATCTTTCTTTGCCCTTGACATACCTCCTTCCAGGAAACTTCGTAAACTCTCCACCATAGAATAATCTGATGGAGAAGATAGTTGGATGACCAGTTGTAAAAGAGAAAGCTTCAACTTATTAGCTTGAAATTTGTAAGTGATAAATTAAACTTTTGAAAATAAGGGGTTACCGTAATGTTTTTCAACATCTATTTCTTCCATGTTTGCTCTAATCCTCCAACCCCCCATTGTTGCTTCGATAATTCTTGCAAAATTTTGAGGAGTTAGGGTTTCTACTCGATTTTGATGAGTTACAGATTAAGTGAGAGAGAGAGTGTGTGTGTGAGAGGGAGGTGATCATAAAATGATCGGAATGAAGAAACGATTGGCATTGCATTTAGGCGCCATGTATAAAATGACGAAAATACCCTCATGTGCGAAGCACGTGGGGGGACTTAACGTTTGGAATTGACGACTAACGGACCCATGGACCAGGCGGGTAATAAAAAGAAAATGTGGGGATGGTCCGAGTGCAAAACAAAACATAGGGACCAAACGCGCAACTTTAGCCAAACCACAGGGACTATTTCAGTAATTTTTGGCGTATAGGCTGGACCTGCCAGCCGAACTCAGTCAGATTCATAGCACTTTTCACGTCTCCCAGTTACGGAAATGTTTGGTGGACGATTCGGCAGTGGTACCTTTAGAGGATATTCAGGTCGATGACAGCCTGAATTACATCGAGCGGCCTGTAGCGATCCTCGACCGGAAGTCGAAGGATCTGAGGAACAAGAGGGTCGAGCTGGTGAAGGTGCAATGACAGCACCGGAAGGGCTCGGAATGGACTTGGGAGCCGGTGGATGAGATGATGGAGCATTACCCAGAGCTTTTCCAGGAACGGGCAGCAGACTTCGAGGACGAAGTCTAAAATAAGTGGGGGAGATTTGTAGCACCTGGTTCCTGGTACGTATTTTATTTAAGTATTTTGTATTTTTGGCCTGGGACTCGGCGAGCTGAAGGCCCAAATCGTCGAGTAGAAGCGGATTTGATACGAGATTTAAATGAAGGACTCGTCGAGTCGGCTTCTAGACTCGACGAGTACACTCTGACTGGACAAAACCCTAATCTAAGGGTTTGCACCCTATTTAAGCATCTCATTTAGCCACCCTTCGTCCCTATTGCTTCCAGAACCCCCCCCCCCCCCCCATAGCAAACCCTAACTGTGTGTATGAAGATCTAAAGGCATTTGTGGTGATTTTTGGTGATTTTGATCACAAGGAAGAAGGAAGGGCCTAGAGGGATCCAGAGAAGACCAAGGGAGTTCAAGTTTGTGCATCATTTGCAATTCCCAGAAGGTATAAAGTCGATACCTTGCTTGTTCATTTGCTAGATCCCTTTTTAGGGAGATTTAGGGCTTTTATAAGCCATTCTTGGTACCAACCCTGATTGCAAGCATGGTTGGGGGTTGAGGCTTCGGATCTAGGTCCATGAAGGAGTTACAAGGCAGAAAAGGGCTGCTTTTGCACCCATGGAAGCCCCCATGCAACTTAAGAGTCTCTTTTAGAGCCTTTTAGGCTCAAAGTCCCATGCATGCACGTAAAGTTCCTAACTTTACGTGCTAGATCGAGTTTAGGGACCTAGATCTATCATTTGGACAAGAGTTGTACACCAGAAATCGAAGAAATAGACTTGGACAGTATCGACTCGGCGAGTCGTTCTTGGGACTCGGCGAGTCCGAGGTTAGACTCCCCCTTTTCTGTTATGGTTCAAAGAGACTCAGTTGAGTGTTGGAAAGGTTTTAGAGGGTCCAGGGGAGTGACCCAAACGTATTGGGATAAGCCATAGTCCTGGAGTTCATAGGACTCAGCGAGTGCATGAGCCGACTCGGCGAGTCCAAGGCAATCTCCCAACATTTGAAGATGAACTCGACGAGTTGTTCTTACAACTCGGCGAGTCTAGGACAGGACTGGTTCATAGGATGAGGATAAACTCAGCGAGTTGTTCATACAACTCGGCGAGTCGGATGAAGGATCCTTCGATGATTTATATAGAAGGAGAACTCGTCGAGTCATTGCTAAACTCGACGAGTAGAGACGTGGATGAGGACAGTAAAGGGATAGGGACTCGACGAGTTGGCGGACCAACTCGCGAGTCAGGTCAACTGGAAGTTTACTTTGACTTTGACTTTGACTTGGACTTGGTCAGGGGTAAAATGGTCATTTTACCCTAAGAATAGATATCAGACTCTGATTAAGTGTTTTGTGGGGATTATAGCCGGAGGATTTCCGGAGCAGCAACAGACAGAGATTTCCAGCGCAGATTATCAGCAGCTACTCGTTCGAGGTGAGTTACCTTCCAGTAGGGGTGGGTCTAAGGCCACAATGTCGGCCCACCAACAAGGCTATTTGGTAGATAATTGTCTTTGTGATAATTATCTTGGTATGGTTATGTGCCTTGGTCATGAGATATGCCTGTGTGATATGTTATGTGTGGTAATGGTAGTGGTAGGGATTAGTCTTTCCCTGACATCGGTCTTTAGGATTGAGGGGGTAGGTCAGTACCCAGTTATACCTGACTGTATGATTATATCTTGTTATTGTATGATAATGGTAGGGGGTGAAATAGTCCCCAATTACCGGTTGAAAGATACCGATGGTAGTTACCGGTTGAAAGATACAGATGCCAGTTACCGGTTGAAAGATACCGATGACAGATACCTGTTGAAAGATACCGATGACAGTTACCGGTTGAAAGATACGGATGATATTATATGGTATGTGGTATGATGGGGGAACTCACTAAGCTTTGTGCTTACAGTTTTAGTTTTGGTTTCAGGTACCTCTTCGTCTAAGGGGAAGGAGCCGGCGTGTCTTAGTTTTGGTTTCAGGTACCTCTTAGTTTTGGTTTCAGGTACCCTCAGGCGTGTCTGGACTCAAACCGAGGGATTAAAAGATTTTTACAAAGAAAATGGTTTCCTAAGATCTAAATTAAGGAATTTCGAGAAAGAACGAGGTGTGTGATGCGTGTTACCGGCCGAGCTCAAGTAAGTTTTCCCCAAGATACCCATACTTGATATGCTATGTTATATGATTTACGATTCTGAGAACTGCATGCTAGATTAGGGCTAAGGATCTAGGAAGGATGCCTTATATGCCTGTTGTATGAGCTGTATGCTAGGACTGTTTAGTCAGAAGTAGGATAGCCTGATTAGGTTATGCCTGGTGTGGTTACTCGATGCACGAATGATGCTTGCTTTGTGCTTAAGGGGTCCTGTCTAACTTTAACTAACTAGTGAGCGGATATGTAACAGTATTCACAAGCTAGTTAGGGAAGGGAAGTAGGGACCCTAGTGCAGCTGATGGTGGAGAGTAGGTCGGAGAGTGCCCTAGGAAAGCCTAGGATGAGATTAGTGGAAAAAGGGTATCGGTAAAGGGACTTGGTGCAGTCCAAGCAATCCTTGAGGAAAGTACTGATAGATGTGGAAGGTAGTATGGGCCCGTACTACTGGAAACAGAGGATCCGTACTCGAGTCAAGGAGGGCCGAGATGGAACCAGGAACTTGGAGAGAGTGTGAGACCTCTTGAGAGTATGTATGATCCTGACGTTTATGTGGTTATTTTCAGAATGGTGGTCACACATCATGGAGCAGGAGGATCAGCATCTGGATCAGGATCAGGTTCGGGTGCGGGATCCGAGCATGTTGACGATGGGTTGCGCGACTTCATCACGTCTGAGATTACGAGAGGCATCCTTGACGCGACCCCGGTCATTTTCGGGTCGATTAAGGAGGGGATCGTGCAGCTGATGGAGGATCGCCTTCGGGCATTCAGGAGTGATCCGACGTCTAGCCAGACGGGTACGCGCACACTGTCCTTTAAGGACTTCAGAGGGAGTGGTGCGCCGGACTTCCATGGGGTGAAGGACCCCATTGCTGCTAGGAGATGGATCACAGACATCGAGTCTACGCAGTTGACGAGCTTCAGCCCGGAAGGGTCGAAGGTCCGTTTTGCTGCAGGTTGTTTGAGGGATCGAGCCAGAGATTGGTGGGAGTTGATTGGTGATACATTGGGAGCCCCAACCATCGAGGCTATGATGTGGTCATATTTCCTGACCCGATTCAGGGCCGAGTTTGCACCAGCTGTGGAGCTTCAGCAGCTGGCCAGGGAGTTTTTGGATATGAGACAGACTACAGAGACTGTGGCGGAGATCACCACCAAGTTCCGGGAGAGGGATTTATTGGTGCCCCAATATGCAGGAGATGAGGATATGAGGAGGACCCGCTATCACGACATGTTGAGAGCCGATATCAGGGAGCACGTCAGCTTCTCGGCATGTCCGACCCTGGACTCCATGATTGCCAGGGCGTGGGAGAGGGAGATCGATCTGGAGCACCTCAGGAAGAGGAAGGCAGAGACTGTGCAGGTTATGGGGGTTTCGGGGAAGAAACCCAAGGGATTCGACTCTAGGTCGAAGGGCCAGCAGGGTCGGGACCGCTGTGCAAAGTGCGGTCGGTCACATGAGGGAGTTTGTCGCACTGGGCCGGGTTCAGGCTGCTATATGTGCGGCAAGACTGGGCATTTTGGCAGAGATTGTACTGCCCCTACCCCTGCGGTTCAGATATCAGACCTGATTTGCTTCCATTGCAATCAGAAGGGGCCATAAGAAGGCCAATTGCCCCAGATTGACGACAGATGCAGCGGCGCTGGCAGTGGCGCCAACTCCGGCGACTGCGCGGGTTATGGATGGCCGGAAGGTCAAGTCGGAGGCTCCAGTAGTACGGAGCCGAGCATTTCAGCTGACAGCCGAGGAGGCACGAGCTGCACCCGATGTGGTGACGGGTATGATTTCTTATTTACGCTTTTGTGTTATGTCGCTGTGATTTTGATATATTATGTATGTGCTTTGTTTAGGATCGTTCCATATGAACGGTATCCCAGTTCAGATGTTGTTTGATTCGGGTGCTACCCGATCTTTTGTCTCTCTTGCGCTTAGCAAGAAGTTTCCCGAGTCTTCGGGCATATTGGATTGCCCTCTAGAGGTCGAGATTGCGGACGACCGGTCAGTGCGAGCATCAGAGGTCTACCGAGATTGTGTTTTGAGGCTGTTCGAGGAACGTTACCTGGTAGACTTGGTTCCCATACCTTTGCAGGGGAACAAGGTTATTATCGGTATGGATTGGCTAAGCCCCAATGGGGCAGTGATTGACTGCGCGCAGCAGTTGGTACGGATCAGGACCCCAAGTGGGGGAGAGCTGGTGATTCAGGGCGAGAGGCCACAACAAGGACCGGCTTTATGTTCGGCAGCGAGAGCTAGGCGCTACCTTCAGCAGGGTTGCGCGGGATTCGTCGCCTATGTTATGGATACCCGGGAAACAGGTAAGGCGACGGTGGGCGATGTGCCCGTGGTACGAGAGTTTACGGATGTATTCCCTGAGGAGTTGCCTGGGATACCTCTAGAGAGGCAAGTAGAGTTCAGGATCGACCTAGTCCCTGGTGCGGCTCCGATAGCCAAGGCACCGTATCGGTTGGCTCCTCCTGAGATGCAGGAGTTGTCTATGCAGCTGCAGGGGCTGTTAGACAAGGGGTTCATTAGACCGAGCAGTTCACCCTGGGGAGCCCCGATTCTGTTTGTGAAGAAGAAGGATGGGTCGCATCGGATGTGTATAGACTATCGGGAGTTGAACAAGGTAACGGTGAAGAACCGTTACCCACTTCCGAGGATTGATGACCTCTTTGACCAGCTACAAGGAGCATCTTGGTTCTCCAAGATTGATCTGCGTTCAGAATATCATCAGATGAGGGTCAGAGAAGAGGATGTAAAGAATACTGCGTTCCGGACACGCTATGGCCACTATGAGTTTGTGGTGATGCCTTTCGGGCTCACCAATGCTCCTGCCGCATTCATGGATCTCATGAACCGCGTGTGCAGACCGATGTTGGATCGGTCTGTGATAGTTTTCATCGATGACATCTTGGTTTATTCCAAGACGCGAGAGCAGCATGAGGAGCACTTGCGGGAGGTTCTGGGAACATTCAGGAGGGAGAACTTATATGCTAAGTTCTCCAAGTGTGAGTTCTGGTTGCGCGAGGTGCAGTTTCTTGGGCACCTTGTCAACCAGAACGGGATTTCGGTTGACCCGGCCAAGGTGGAGGCCGTGATGAGGTGGGAGGTTCCGAGGTCTCCATAAGAGATTCAGAGCTTCCTGGGACTGGCAAGCTACTATTGGAGGTTCATTCAGGACTTCTCCAAGATAGTCGTGCCCCTGACCAGGCTGACGAGGAAAGCCGTGGTCTTTCGTTGGGGGCCTGAGCAGCAGGCCGCATTCGAGACATTGAGACAGAGATTGTGCGAGGCGCCAATCTTAGCCCTGTCTGAGGGCATGGAGGATTTTGTGGTATATTGCGATGCTTCCATCTCAGGATTGGGAGCGGTATTGATGCAGAGAGGGCATGTTATTGCATACGCTTCGAGGCAGCTGAAGCCTCACGAGGCGAAGTATCCGACGCATGATTTGGAGTTGGGGGTTGTTGTGTTCGCCCTCAAGATTTGGCGTCATTGCCTTTATGGGGTTCGTTGTACCATTTACACATACCACAAGAGCCTGAGGTATCTCATGGACCAGCCAAATCTGAATATGAGGCAGCGTCGGTGGCTTGATGTGGTAAAGGATTATGATTGTGAGATCCTCTACCACCCGGGGAAGGCCAATGTTGTGGCCGACGCGCTTAGCCGAAAGGCAACACCGATCAGGGATATCTGTATGAGGATGACGGTGGTGACTCCGCTGTTGGAGCGGATTCGGGAGGCCCAACAGGAGGCCATGAAGGAGGAACATCGGAAGAGCGAGCGAATCGTGGGTCAGGTTTCCTCCTTCGACTATGATAGTCGGGGATTGTTGACTTTGCACCGAAGGGTGTGGGTCCCATATCATGGAGGCGTGCGTCAGACGTTGATGGAAGAGGCGCACAAATCCAGGTTCTCTATTCATCCCGGGGCGACGAAGATGTAGAGGGATCTTCGTCTTGACTATTGGTGGCCCTGTATGAAGGGGGACGTGGCTTGGTTTGTGGAGAGGTGCCTGACCTGCAGAAAGGTCAAGGCTGAGCACCAGAGACCTCACGGCAAGGTCCAACCGTTGGATATCCCGATATGGAAATGGGAAGATATTACGATGGATTTGATCACGAAGCTTCCCAGGACCGCGCGAGGCGTAAATTTGATTTGGGTCATCGTTGATCGATTGACCAAGAGCGCCCATTTTATTCCGATTCAGGAGAGTATTTCGGCCGAAAGGTTGGCCGATATCTACATCAGGGAGGTGGTGGCGAGGCACGGGCTGCCAGTTTCGGTGATTTCAGACAGGGATGTGCGGTTCACTTCCAGGTTTTGGAAGAAGTTTCATGACGAACTGGGTACTCGTCTGCATTTTAGCACCGTCTTTCACCCGCAGACAGATGGTCACAGTGAGCGGACCATCCAGACCTTGGAGGACATGCTGCGGGTGTGTGTTCTAGACTTCGGAGGTAGTTGGAATACTTACCTTCCAATGGCAGAGTTCTCCTATAACAATAGTTATCATGCGAGCATCGACCGTCCTCCTTTCGAGATGTTGTATGAGAGGAAGTGCAGGACCCTGATATGCTGGGGAAAGGTTGGACAGAGGGTCATGGGGAGTACCGAAGTCGTACTCAAGACTACGGAGAGGATCCAGCAGGTCCGGAGCAGGCTTCAGACTGCTCAGAGTCGGCAGAAAAGTTATGCCGACAAGCGTCGGTCGGACCTGGAGTTCCAGGTCGGGGACATGGTACTCCTGAAGGTGTTGCCTTGGAAGGGAGTCATTCGATTCAGGAAGCAGGGCAAGCTGGGCCCCAGGTATATCGGACCCTTCAGGGTTATAGCCCGGGTGGGCAAGGTGGCGTATAGGCTGGACCTGCCAGCCGAACTCAGTCAGATTCATAGCACTTTTCACGTCTCCCAGTTACGGAAATGTTTGGTGGACGATTCAGCAGTGGTACCTTTAGAGGATATTCAGGTCGATGACAGCCTGAATTACATCGAGCGGCCTGTAGCGATCCTCGACCGGAAGTCGAAGGATCTGAGGAACAAGAGGGTCGAGCTGGTGAAGGTGCAATGGCAGCACCGGAAGGGCTCGGAATGGACTTGGGAGCCGGTGGATGAGATGATGGACCATTACCCATAGCTTTTCCAGGAACGGGCAGCAGACTTCGAGGACGAAGTCTAAAATAAGTGGGGGAGATTTGTAGCACCTGGTTCCTGGTATGTATTTTATTTAAGTATTTTGCATTTTTGGCCTGGGACTCGGCGAGTTGAAGGCCCAAATCGTCGAGTAGAAGCGGATTTGATACGGGATTTAAATGAAGGACTCGTCGAGTCGGCTTCTAGACTCGACGAGTACACTCTGACTGGACAAAACCCTAATCTAAGGGTTTGCACCCTATTTAAGTATCTCATTCAGCCACCCTTCGTCCCTATCGCTTCCAGAAACCCCCCCTCCCCCATAGCAAACCCTAATTGTGTGTGTGAAGATCTAAAGGCATTTGTGGTGATTTTTGGTGATTTTGATCACAAGGAAGAAGGAAGGGCCTAGAGGGATCAAGAGAAGACCAGTGGAGTTCAAGTTTGTGCATCATTTGCAGTTCCCAGAAGGTATAAAGTCGATACCTTGCTTGTTCATTTGCTAGATCCCTTTTTGGGGAGATTTAGGGCTTTTATAAGCCATTCTTGGTACCAACCCTGATTGCAAGCATGGTTGGGGGTTGAGGCTTCGGATCTAGGTCCATGAAGGAGTTACAAGGCAGAAAAGGGCTGCTTTTGCACCCATGGAAGCCCCCATGCAACTTAAGAGTCTCTTTTAGAGCCTTTTAGGCTCAAAGTCCCATGCATGCACATAAAGTTCCTAACTTTACGTACTAGATCGAGTTTAGGGACCTAGATCTATCATTTAGACAAGAGTTGTACACCAGAAATCGAAGAAATAGACTTGGACAGTATCGACTCGGCGAGTCGTTCTTGGGACTCGGCGAGTCCGAGGTTAGACTCCCCCTTTTCTGTTATGGTTCAAAGAGACTCAGTTGAGTGTTGGAAAGGTTTTAGAGGGTCCAGGGGAGTGACCCAAACGTATTGGGATAAGCCATAGTCCTGGAGTTCATAGGACTCGGCGAGTGCATGAGCCGACTCGGCGAGTCGAAGGCAATCTCCCAACATTTGAAGATGAACTCGACGAGTTGTTCTTACAACTCGGCGAGTCTAGGACAGGACTGGTGATGGGTTTTGAGCATTCTAACACTCCTAAGTGTACATGCAACCCTAAATACCTTGGATCTATGTTTTCTCTATTATACATGCAATTATGAACTTTCCAAGGTATTACCCTATCTAGCATACAATACTTGATACTTGGGTAATCAAATGGATAGAATACATACCTTTGTTTGATGTAGCTTGTCTCCATGAAGCTTGAGTGCCTAGTGCCCCAAGTGTGACACCTCAAATGGTTCACACAACACCAAATGCACATGGAATGACTTGAGAGAAATGGAACACTCCTTGAAATCGTCTAGCCCTCATATTCACACATTAGTGCACGATTTCTTGAGCCATGGAATTTTTTTATATGGTGGCTATTAGGGTTACACCATGTAACTCATAACTTTACCCATTCCTTATGCTCCATGGATTTTAACCTCCATGGAGTATCCATGGGTCACCCCATGGACTTAGTCCAACATAAGGAATCTTGGATCACAAGCCCACATATATAAGAATGAATGATTTACACAATCAACCCATATATTTAATTAGTCTCCTTTTGATCACTTAATTAATTCCAAATTAATTCTTGATCAATACTAATTAAATAACCTTATTAATATATTAGAACTTATAATATATTAACCAACCTTAAGTGTTATTTCTCTCATTATAGTCTATCCAAATGCATGATGCCATGCAACCCAAATGGACCATGCCGGGTCGGGTCAAGTCTTACCAATTATAGTTATGGACTTAGACATTAATCCAACAGTCTCCCACTTGGATAAGTCTAAAACTATTATTGCGTATGACTTTAGGAACCGATCAGCAATCGTAGCTCTCAAAAGCTTCCGTCGAACTCTGACCTTGTCGATGAACTCTGACCTTTGTCAATGACTTGTCCATTAGATAAGGGATCATATATTCCTCCATTCTAGATATCATATGGACTGAGACA
The DNA here is from genome assembly GCF_052849685.1 of Lactuca virosa. Lineage (NCBI taxonomy): Eukaryota > Viridiplantae > Streptophyta > Magnoliopsida > Asterales > Asteraceae > Lactuca > Lactuca virosa. The sequence continues at coordinate 288,765,280 of NC_136432.1, read as the reverse complement.
TGGATTATCAATCATTCTCTCTGTCCATTTGTTGTTTCCCGATTTCCGATTCATGATGACTGACTGATTGAACAAATCAAATCAGTCCTGGCTTGGCGAAGCACTCACATGTATCATCTTTAAATCATCGAGGGGCCCACATATATCGCTTTTATCCCGAAGGTAAAAGGAATGGATAAACTTCGACTCATATGGCTTGTTCTACTACTTGTTGAATCATACACAAAGGCACGTTTTATAACATCGAGTTACCGAATGCGTTTTCGTGCAATCAATGTACAACCAACTCATAGTAACAACTCATATCTCTATGTTTGAAGAATATAAGATATTATCGTCTCATGATCACTCGTGATAAAATCCATGAAGTGATTCAAATGAGCGAAGTTGAATCCAATACTCAGAACTTATGAGCACTCATGAGTGTTGCAGCACCACTTTGTCCACCAACTTGGACCTCTACAAACCAACCCATGACAGTCTTGATTCATATATACTTCCAACATATGACCGACTGTGGATGGTTTGAATAACTTAATCATTCAGGAAGAGCGACTTAGTTATTCTGGAAGTCAAAACATGCAAAGTGAAACACAAGAATAAATGAATCAAATATGGTATCAAACCCTATGAATATAAATAAACACTTTTATTTATCACCATACTGATTACTCATTATTCATTGTTTCGGTTTTATCAACTTTATACTTGAATTAAAAACACTAGTTGTCCCACGCTCCAAGCATGTACACTATGTTTTTCTTAAACAATAGCTTTGCCATACACCAAGTATGCACTCTATGTTGTCTATGATCCTTACTTTGTGAAATAAACCAATTGAACATAATTTCAATGATTCTAATTTCACACTCCCAAATCCTTATCGAAAAATGTGAGAATTTCAAATTCCTATCATTTATTGAAATCTGTTTAGATTTTAAACTTATATGCACTGACCCTCCTGTAATGAATATGTACAAAGTCACAAAGACTTGTCAACAGTCATTATAAGGTATTCCAATGGAGATCAACTCCATGGAAACTAAGTCTCATATTCAAAGTACATTGCTTTGGACATGCTTCTTGCATTAAGTTTTCTAATCTTACACAGATAACTTCCACCTATGGAGATAACTCCATATTCTCATTTTGACTATCACTTCTAAATAAGAGATGCCTCTTTTTAGAATATGTCAATATGGTCCTTCCAAAATTAGCACTATACTTCCAACTGTCCCTGAGCAACCAATCTTTGGTAAACCTCAGATTGTCCTCGACAATTGCTTAATCATTTTAGTCATATCCAATTCTAGACCTTTTCCCTTCTTAATGCCTCTGGGCATTTGGAAAAATTTAGAAATGACAAATATTATAGCACATGCAATCGATCCTGTACCCAAAGCAAATGGTACACGATTCATGATGTCTCACATAAAGACATGATTCTAGACCAGTCTTTTGCTACAATATTTTTATTTGCCATGTTTTCAAAATTTGACTATGAAGAGGGATGCCGTAATCATAATCGAATTTTGAGAACGCAATATATAGAATTTCCTTAAGTTGAACCAATCCAACATGAAATTCATATATATATTCTTGACTAAAGATGATTAAGGTCTCAATCTAAGCCTTTAGAACTGAAATGAAGTATATCCTCTCCCTTAATTATAGCAAAACAACTTTTTCAATCCCTGCAGCCTCACGAATTGAAACTTTTGTTTTCTAAAATTAACATTGCTAACTTGCAACACTAACAATAATTATCATGCTCCCACTAACATGATGATTATTAGCATAACACTTATGCTCCCACTAGCTTTGACATGTACTCAGAAATCAGCTGGACTTCTAGAAATCAATACTTTATTGACTTCCTTACCAAAGTTCAGATTTCTGATACGAGATGCTTTGATAAAACTTTATCAAAATCATACACCTTTCCTTAGATAGCATGCATGTGTGTCTAAACAATTTCAGAACTATGAAAAGGGATGCCGTAATCATAGTCTCAATTGTTTAGACCTTTTGCCATCTGCTTCAAATCTACTTGGTGGAAGTGTTTCCTCACCATCATTTTCATGAATCGGAGAGAAACCTTATGACCCTTAGATTTTATGGTGTATGTGTTCTTATCCATGTGAATCGTCAAAACCATAGTCACAAGACAAGGATAATGACAAATCCAAACTCATATGGACTGAACTTATGTAATCTTAACTTCTTGCCACCTGGCAGTACAGGGCCTGCCATTGCTTCCAAGTTGTTATGCAACCAATTGAGAACTTTCAGAACTCCTATGCAAAGCCAACTTTAACTGGAATGGGCACAGAATATGTCAACATGATAGGTTATAAACCTCAAGTCGTGTGCTAGTGAAGAACCTCAGGTTTTATTCTTGATTAGTTCTTGAAATTCTTTTTAGGATCTTTAAGACTCCCACTGTCCTCTTGACATATAAGACTATCTTGCCAAATATTCAAGAGATAGTGCGGATTCTTTATCAAGACAAACACTTCACACAATTGGCCTTAGTTGGTCTTTGTTTAATCCAAAACATCACAACTTATCAACTTCAAATGTACAAGAGTAGGACACTTTTACTCTTACATTTGACAAGTGTTATAAACCTTTCTTTAAGATATGCCACTCAACTTATAGTCTTGGAGTATGACTCTAAGACTTGTTTTGAAACGAAGTATGACTCATCTTCTTGATTTAACCATTTCAACAATTCATGACTCCTCTTCTTAGTCATAAGAATGCACTAAGATGTCCTTAGAAGACCAATTGTGATGTGGTTCTTAAATCATTAATATGATCACAAAACATGATACTAAAGTACTCTCCCATCTTTTCAGATTTGAGAAAACTTTTATCTTTCTGCCTAATTTGATTCTTCTCACTCGTTCTGCCATACATTGAGACTTTTCCAATGTTTCAGAATTATACTTAAACTTGTAAGTATAACCATATTTACTAAACTTTAGTAAATCAAATAGTCTTAACGAGCTTTGTGGTGGACATGACCAGTGCACAAGAATGTGTACTCGATCCCTTTAGTCCTTCACTTGACTCACACATCCATGTGAACAAGTAATTAGTCTTGATTTTCCAATGCTTGAAAGTTCTCATTCATCATACTATTCAACTTGCATGATTCCAAGTTTCGGTCCAATTGAAACTTGGGCGATGAGGAACTTTCCTGATTTGGTAAATTTAGACACTACCACAAATGAAAGAATCAAATCCATTTTCCAATATTGTTGTCAGTGGAATCATATAAGCAACAATTTTCCACAAATGCCATTGTAAGGATACTTCAAATAAATAAAATTAAACAATTTTCTTTTATTTTAAAACTTTGCGGAAAAACTTATCCTTACAATCCACATGGAAAATTGTTGTTATCTATTCCTTGCTCAAAATTCTGATGCGATCGAAATCCACCTTCGCGATCAGAATCAACATATACTTCCTTTAATATTTCTCTTTATTCTTTGATTCTTAAAACATCAACATGTGACCCAGTCACATCATGTAATGAGGATCTCAGAATAGAACTTAACAGAGTTAGATAATGGGCTCTACCTGATGTAGAGTCAAACTTATTGACTTTAACATCCTTAGGTAAATTTGGCAGCTTTGCAATCAACGCCCCTTCCTTTGGCAAAATAAACATATGGACCCTTTGGTAATGGGACTATCTCAAACTTAGCCTTTCTCTTTACCATTTGGTCAACCGGGTTGACTATGGCCAATCCCTTTCCATTGGGAAGAGAATGCTTTTTCTGGATTTCCAGTGTCACCATTGTCACTGTCCATAAAGTTTTTGGGAAGTTGATCTTCTAATCAAATTTGCTTTACTATCGTTCCAAATCATTGCTGATTCAGCAGCACCAAGCAAATAGATATGATCATTAAGGTTCATGTCATAGTCTGTTTCATAGTAGTCCCAAAGGAACTCACTATGTGACTTAGAAAGTGATTGAACATCCAACTTTCTCAAGACTTTGACACCCAACTCTCCCAGCTTGTCAATATGTGACTTCATCTCTAAGATGTGATCACACATAGACCTTGCTTGCCATTAGGGCTTGAGTGACCTTGAACTTGTGGGTTAGGGAGAATAATTGGAGGAGGTGGAGGAAGTAAAGTTCCAAGAGATTTGGGAAGATCATAGATGTCTGAACTAGACATCTTTTGGGAGATATTCAAGATAGTTGATCTAAAGTCCTTAATATAACACCCAATATGAAATATTAAGGCTAGGATCCAACAACCTATTTATAACTGGAAGAGGGATGCCGTAATCCGAGTTATAAAATAGTTGAAGGTAGGTAAATGACGATTTACCAATTTCCACCATGAAAAACGAAATAATGTAATTAGGTTTTTAATTGGATTTGAAACTCCTAGATCTTTTGAGATTCATTGAACTTTTCAATGGCATGTTTCAATCTCGAGTGTGCCCTTCAGGTTTTGTGACTGGGATGCCGAGGATCCCAAAACAAGGTGTGAATAACCATGCAAATATACTTGGTACCCTTAATATTTACCCCTTAATCAGTGTGCCGGTTAACCACACACGCTCCACCGATACTATGATAAATATTAAGTTACCCTTTGCCTACCTTGTTAAGTCCAGGTTAGTGTGCCGTTTAACCACACACGCTCCACTAACGACTTAAGCAAAGTGCAAAGTGTAATTTCATGGGTTAACACCAAATTCACATTTTCCTAAGTAACTAAGATTGGGTATTAATAAGAGTTTAGTTACTTAGTATTTATCATTAATACTTTTAATGAAAGGAGAACTATAGTTCTTGTCCTACCCGTTCGGCTAACGACCCTCCACCAGTCAAGGAAGCGGTGGGTGAGAGTGGACACCCATTAAACTGCCATTTTATAGGCAGTAACCTTATACCCCCCTTATAGACCGGCTTCGTGAATGAGGCCTACTAACGGTAAGACTGACTTTACTCTTATACATATATATAAATATTATTAACTTATAATATTATAAAGTATAAGGGTTGAATTTTAACTTTTAAAATTCTAAGGGCTAACTTGGAATTAAAGTATTCATAAGTGAAAACTTTTCAAATTCCAAAACTTGAGGGCAAGTTTTGAAACTATTCAAAACTAATTAATTCCATAACTTATGAGTTTAAAGTAGTTTTAATTAAAAAAAAAAAAAAAACTCTTCAAGTTCCATAACTTGAGGACAAGTTATGGAAGACTTTAAACTAATTAATAAAAAAAATAACTTTTTTTTTATTGTAACTTATGGAACTAATTAAGGTTACACTTTTTTTTTAATTTAATGAAGAAACTCTTGAACCTCCATAACTTGAGGACAAGTTATGGAGTCATAAAACCATTTAATTAGAACTAGACTCTTCATTTTGTAACCTTTGCCAACTTTTATGAGTTTTATGATTCTTAAATGTGACTTTTCATATAACTTGAGGACAAGTTACAAAAACACACTTTGGAATCAACTCTTAGATTAAAATAGATTGAAAACAACTATTTCACACAACTTTTCTATTAATCTAAGAACCTCATAAGAACAAGATAATTCAAATCATCAATCTTCAAGAAATTAGCATGAACATACAAACTAATACAAATCTTGAAATTATGACAATTATCTTAGAAATTGGATTAGCATGAACATTACCACATCAAAAACAAGTTTATAAGTCCAAAAACATCTTAGGGTAATGTTCCTAGTCCAATTCCAGTCAAAACAATCGAATATATGCATCAAACTCGATTTTTCAGCTACTTTTGCAAGTATAACAAGAAAACAAGCCTAGGCTCTGATACCACTGTTGGGTTATGAGCATTCTAACACTCCTAAGTGTACATGCAACCCTAAATACCTTGGATCTATGTTTTCTCTATTATACATGCAATTATGAACTTTCCAAGGTATTACCCTATCTAGCATACAATACTTGATACTTGGGTAATCAAATGGATAGAATACATACCTTTGTTTGATGTAGCTTGTCTCCATGAAGCTTGAGTGCCTAGTGCCCCAAGTGTGACACCTCAAATGGTTCACACAACACCAAATGCACATGGAATGACTTGAGAGAAATGGAACACTCCTTGAAATCGTCTAGCCCTCATATTCACACATTAGTGCACGATTTCTTGAGCCATGGGATTTTTTTATATGGTGGCTATTAGGGTTACACCATGTAACTCATAACTTTACCCATTCCTTATGCTCCATGGATTTTAACCTCCATGGAGTATCCATGGGTCACCCCATGGACTTAGTCCAACATAAGGAATCTTGGATCACAAGCCCACATATATAAGAATGAATGATTTACACAATCAACCCATATATTTAATTAGTCTCCTTTTGATCACTTAATTAATTCCAAATTAATTCTTGATCAATACTAATTAAATAACCTTATTAATATATTAGAACTTATAATATATTAACCAACCTTAAGTGTTATTTCTCTCATTATAGTCTATCCAAATGCATGATGCCATGCAACCCAAATGGACCATGCCGGGTCGGGTCAAGTCTTACCAATTATAGTTATGGACTTAGACATTAATCCAACAACTGGTTCATAGGATGAGGATAAACTCAGCGAGTTGTTCATACAACTCGGCGAGTCGGATGAAGGATCCTTCGATGATTTATATAGAAGGAGAACTCGTCGAGTCATTGCTAAACTCGACGGGTAGAGACGTGGATGAGGACAGTAAATGGATAGGGACTCGACGAGTTGGCGGACCAACTCGGCGAGTCAGGTCAACTGGAAGTTGACTTTGACTTTGACTTTGACTTGGACTTGGTAAGGGGTAAAATGGTCATTTTACCCTAAGAATAGATATCAGACTCTGATTAAGTGTTTTGTGGGGATTATAGCCGGAGGATTTCCGGAGCAGCAACAGACAGAGATTTCCCGCGCAGATTATCAGCAGCTACTCGTTCGAGGTGAGTTACCTTCCAGTAGGGGTGGGTCTAAGGCCACAATGTCGGCCCACCAACAAGGGTATTTGGTAGATAATTATCTTTGTGATAATTATCTTAGTATGGTTTTGTGCCTTGGTCATGAGATATGCCTGTGTGATATGTTATGTGTGTTAATGGTAGTGGTAGGGATTAGTCTTTCCCTGACATTGGTCTTTAGGATCGAGGGGGTAGGTCAGTACCCAGTTATGCCTGACTGTATGATTATATCTTGTTATTGTATGATAATGGTAGGGGTGAAATAGTTCCCAATTACCGGTTGAAAGATACCGATGGTAGTTACCGGTTGATAGATACCGATGACAGTTACCGGTTGAAAGATACCGATGACAGATACCGGTTGAAAGTTACCGATGACAGTTACCGGTTGAAAGATACGGATGATATTATATGGTATGTGATATGATGGGGGAACTCACTAAGATTTGTGCTTACAGTTTTAGTTTTGGTTTCAGGTACCTCTTCGTCTAAGGTGAAGGAGCCGGCGGTGTAGCAGCGCATCACACATTCACACATGATTTCCGCAATGAGCTTCTGGGATTGTACTCTGATTTCCATCACTTATGATGTTATGATTTTGAGACACGTCATTGTGGTTTAAACCTGATGTAGTATTGACAATGTTTTGGTAACATATTTTATGATTTGCTTAATTTAAAAATGAAATTTTTGGCCTCAAATTTTGGGATGTTACAAAGCTACTCTCTAAAATCTCGGTAGTAGAAAGAGGGAAAATGTAACACCGGTTTATCAGAAGATATCAATTGAAGACTTAATAGGAGCAAGATGGGGTTTTGGAGAAAACCCTATGCCACGACGTTGTGCATGGATAACCACGACGTGGCATGGGTTCTAAGAAACACTCATTTCTGGTAATCACCACGACGTGGCAGGTAGTGTGCCATGACATGATGACTGTTGCAGCCCAAGCCCATGAAGATTAGGGTTTCTTCCATGTATAAAGACTCTAACTCTAGGTTTAGGGTATTCCTTTCAGCCTCCATATTCCCTTTGATAAACCCTAGCCCCATTCTCTCATTCTCTTCTCCTCCTTGTCATATTTAGAGAAATTGTACCATTCTTTGGTGCTTGAAGGAAGACCATCATCTCTTGAAGCTTGAGTGTGTATCTCCAGAAGGAATCTAGCATATTGAACATCATTTAGACCTCTGTAAGTATTCATGTTCCTAACTTTGTGGATTTAGCTTTCTAGATCTAGATTTTCATGGCTTATCATGTTCCTTTCATGGTGGTGTTTGAAGTTCATGGAAGGGCTCTAAATAAAGCTTGCAACTTTAGCTACCTTGGATGTCCCTAGAGTGTTCTAGCTTATAGATTTAGAATTTGAGTACGTTTTAGAGCCATACATGAGTTAAAGGTCTTATTTTGGCATTTTGACCTAGTTGTGGTGGAGACATGCATTGGACATGCATGTCCATACATTTACGATTTTTATGACTTATCTTGGTGCAATGAAGCCCTATGTAAAGTATCATATGTTGTCTTAATGGATTAAGCTGTTAATGAAGATTTGAGGGAAGCTGTTGGTGACCATGACATGGCCAAACAATGACCATGATGTGGTGAAGTTCAGAATCAAGTTTGTTTTGTCCGGTCATGACCACGACGTGGCCAATAAGGGTCCACGACATGGTGATTTCTTGCATGCCATTTTTTTGTCCTTTCATGCCCACAACGTGGCCAACAGGTCTCCACGTCATGGTGGCTGTTAACTTAGACAACCCTTGACTTTTGACCAGTTTGACTTGGGGTCAGACTTGGAGGAATTGGGCTATTGATTGAGGATTTATCTCTTTTGATGGTAGTCGGTTTACGAGATTGAACAGTGCAAGGTGTGAATAGTGTTGTTGTACCTTTACGGCTATTCGGTCTAGGTGAGTTTCTCACTATGCCACGTATCCCATTGTATATCCTTTACATGGTAGGATAGAGGTACTACTAGAGTACAAGTATGATAGTTGATTAGGATAACTCCTTGTTATGCATGTACAGTGTAGGCCACTTGGTGTCATGGTTTGTTAGACCGGTACGGTCTTACCTGATGATCGTATGATACTGTTAGGAGTTATGTTTGGGCAGGATAACTAGGTAAGACTAGTTGCCAATGGTATGTAATATGCTAGTATACATTATGTGTTTATGTTACATGATTATGTGAGAGTAATGTTGTGAGTTTTATGTAGTTTAAGTTGGATAGCCTAAGAACTCTTGGTCTAATGCCTTATTGCGATGTTCTAGTTTGATTGTCCGCTCTCAGGTGGATCATCTGTTTGACTGGTTATTTCATCCCTGACTATATACAAATTTATGAATTGTATGAAAGACCAGGATTTGTCCCCTGAAATTTATACGGGAGACCAGGATGTAGCTTCTGCCAATGGAGGTTAGGTTGGGCCCGTTTACTCCTTGGGTGTGGCCCGTCATGTATGGTTGGGTGCTCCTGTTACATATGATTGGGCGGGGACCATTATGTATGTTTTGGCAGGGTCTGTTATGAGAATTGGGCTATGAACGTGCACTCTCTTTTGCTGGGTTCGGTACGTATGATGTATGTATGTGGATAGGAGCTTTGGTTGCTCGATGCTAGATTTGTGGATTGTATGTAGATGCATTGTATGTATGGTGGAATATGTGGTATAGTAGGGAACTCACTAAGCTTTATGCTTATAGTTATGGATTAAACATTTTGCAGGTCGTTCGTGAGAAGATCCTAGCGGGATTGTACACACGCATCGAAGATATTTGTTTCCTCGGCTTTGTAAACCTGACTCTGATAAGGTATGGTTTTCAATCATTCAAATGTTATTCAATGGTTTTGAAACAAAGGTTTTAATCGGTTAATCTATTTTATAAAGGAAAAATATATTTGAATATTTTGGGACGTTACAAGTTGGTATTGGAGCCTTGGTTTGAGAGATTCGGGCACACCTTGAGGTGGGACTAAACTCCAACTGAGGACTGAGAGATTGTCTAATAATTTTTTGAAAAAAATGTTTTTATTCAAGAAAATGATTTTCTAAATGGATATTTTAATAATTGGAGGATGTGATTCGTACAGTCGGTCGAAGCTCAAGAAGTAAGTAATTCCCAAGATACCTATATGATCTTGTATTCATGCTACGAGTTGTTATGCAAGCTAGAATGTAGGCTGTAGGTATGCTTCATAATTACATAATAGAATTGTCTGACATATGTGATGCCTTATAGCCTAGGTAACTATTTTAGGTGCTACTTGAAGTCTAGATTGATAAGGTTAACTGCTAGGTGTACGTTTTTGAGTTGTACACGATTAGGATTATATAGACTTAGAATGATTGATTTAGCCTTATGGTGGTTGTTGAGGCCAACAAAATAAATACCCTAAATATTACACACTAAAATAATGTATAGTGGTAAAGGGATCGTATCCACAGAGATTGGTTCAATTTTATAACTCTATGATTATTTTGTTGTACAAACACTTGTAAAACTAAAATACATTAAAATTGGGGAATTTTGATCTTTTTAGATGTTTAAAAGAAAACTAGAATTATACTAAGATTTGAAAACACAATTCAACAAAAGCAAAGTTTGATGTAAAATCACTAAGAGAAAGATGGTTGACTTTTGGACTTTCATTACTTGAACAATTGGTTAAATAATCATGAGAATGCCAAAGTGTAATATATATGTTTACAATCTAACTTGGCTATAGCAATTTATCAACATAACTTGTCTCAACTCTTCTTTTGTATTAAAATGATTAGAGAAGCCCATATCACATTTCCTAAATCAAAGTAAAAAAACTAATGAAGCATATAATTTTGTGAAAATCAATTTGCATTAGGTTTTAAGAGTCACCAAATCCAAAGAGTAATCTATTGCTTTCATTACCACTATGGAGAAAATATCTCCCTTTACTCTTTCGTCCATTTTTGTCCTCTAGTCTTGGCTTTTTTCACTGGTCCAAAAGTCCTAATTGAAATACCAAGTAGCCGAAAACAAGTAGATATAAGCCTAAGAGTTTCACAACCCAAAAATTCTCCAAAGATCCATCAATTTCTTAGCCCAAAAATTCCATATTTTAATCCACCAAGCTCAAGTTTTTTCCATATAATCTTCAAAGTAAGATCTAGTGATATCAATCTTCAATCCAACTCTCTTTGATAAGCTCCAGCAATCCTGAATTCCCGATCATCAGCTCGAACTTCGTTTGTCTTCAGAATCTCCCTCCACCCTTTGCTCTATTTCTCTAAATATCTGCAATAAAGCTCAAAAACAAGAAAGTACCCGATATAGATATGACATAACGAAAGGGAAAATATGCATGAAGATTAACTAAAAATAAAATAAAATATGCTAAAATAAACTAAAAAAATAAGTCAATAAAATGAAAATATCACCTTATTTCATGTTCCTTGTCTGGTTGTGGGCTTAGGGTAGAATCATTTATTTGACAGTCTATTTAATCATGCATTGTGTATAAATTGCATGCACAAGGCAACCAACGGTGTTGGTAGAGATTTCTAGCAATGCAGGAGCAAGTGGGAAGGGAAGAATCCTAGAGGGAGAGTCTAGGAAGTGTAGTTTTATGCATATGGTTAGACATATGTATGCATGTGAGGAGTTTAGTGGAGTGTTGTGAAGTGACTTGGGAGTCTTTGAATAGTCCTTGGAACAAGTATGTATAGGTATGGAAGGTAGTATTGGGTTCGTACTAGTGAAAGCACATGATCCATACTTGGTTCAGGGGGTGTTTCAGGAATACCGAGGAACTTATAAGTAGGTATGCATAGTGGGGGTTTGCACTGTGCATTGATTTTGATGTGTTCCCATTATCTTTCATATGAAGATGGCGACCTTTCATGTCAAAAATTCAAGTTTGAGTGAGAGGGATGCCTGCAACATCATAACTGCAGAGATTTCAAGATTTGTAAGAGAGGATTTGCCTGGTTTGATAATCTCTCTTAGGGAGGAGTTAATTTCCATGATGGATAAGCGCCTTAGAATTCTTCAGGCAAATTTGGAGGTCAGTCGACTCAGGACTCGGGAGATTTCCTATAGGGAGTTTGATGCTTGTGGAGCTCCTCGTTTCTTTGGGGGAAAGGAGCCTATCATCATTAGTGTTGCGTTGTTGACGTGGAGAGTATCGTTTGTGCCAGATTTTCTCTAGCATAAGCGAATTTCAGATTTACAACATGTATTCTATGTGACAGAGCTAGGGATTGGTGGTGCGAGGTTGTTCAGGGCCTCAGACCTGATGTGGTCGAGTCTATGTCATTGGATGATTTTGTCACCATATTCAAGAGGGAGTTTGTGCCATCGATTGAAGTTCAATGGTTGACTCGAGAGTATCTGTAACATTCCGTTTATTAAATAAATAAATAGATAAAACTAATAAGTGAATAGTAGCCCTAAATGTGGAATAATTTAGCAAGGCGTTGGTTTTGGGGGTTAAAAAGTCATAATTGAGAGTTTGGGGGTTAAGATGTAATTTTTGGATTTATTTGTAAAGATTTTGAAGGTTGAGGGCTATTTAGTAAATTATGGGTTTAATTTGAAAGGATTTTTGAAGACATGGGCTGGATGGTAATTATTATGACTTAAATTGAAGGGACTTGGGAGTGATGGGGGCTAAAGGGTAAATTTTGGATTTAATTTGAAAAGTTTTGGTGGAGGAGGGGCTGAACTCGAAAAAAATGAAAAATGTTGGAAAGGATCACGGGTTTAGACCCGAACCCCCTTCCTTTCCCGCTTCAAGATACTTCATCGGGTATCTTCCACCCTAACCCTAATTCGCTAAACCTCCAGCTGCAGCCACCATGTGTAGCATCTTCAGCCGCCGCCGCCCAGCCGAGATCGACCGCCACAACCGGTGCCAGTGACGCCCTGAACAACTGAGCACTCTTCTGCGACACCCACTGCCGACGAATCCGGAAGCCCCGGAGCCAAATCTCGCATGCTGTCGTCGCCGGTAACTGCAAGGATTGACGAATTCGTGGTCGCCGCTGCTTCTCCCTTCCCCCGGTGATGTGCTCCTTCGCTTTTTCTGTCATTTCCCGAGTCCCGTCGTCATCGCCACCATGCAGCTGTTCTAAATTGCTAGCGATTTCCGGCCACCGCCTGCCACCACGAGGGTGGTTGTGTTGCGTATGTGTTTCAGTGGACTTCGCACAAGTATGTGTGTTGTTGTTGCTATTTAAAGGTGTGGGTGGGCATTCCATTGGCTGGAAAACATGGACAGCAACCATGGCAGCCAACCATGGTGGCTGTCATCTTGCTGCCATCACCAGCCGCCACCTTGGGTGGCTATGAGCATATATGTGATTGTGTGAATGTGTTGTGTGTTCCGGGTTGTTTTGATGAAGTTTGGGTCAAAATTATAAGCCACCACCATCGGAAATGGTGGTTGCCGCCACCTACCGCCGTGATCCGTTGCCGACCACCACTACCTGAGGTGGCAGTGGGTGCTGCCCGGCCTAGTGGAACCCTAATGTACCTAAAAACTTAATCTTGGACTTGGTTGGCTTGTGTTTGGGTTGGAAACCCTAATTAGGGTTTAGAAAACTATAATTTTGGAAGATGTTAGTTTTGGATTGCCGGGACCCGCGTTTCGACCAGTGGATTGATGTATGACTTATGCCCAATTACACTGTATGATTGACCTAGTAGGTTGATGGACTTAAGGGATTAAGTCCTTAATGGGTTAAGTGTTTCTAATTAACCCTAATCGTCATTTCATGTGAAAACCCTAATTGTGTTGGGTTTTGAGTTGGGCCTTTTCTGTTGGGCATACATGTTTGGATTATTGAAGGGCCATCAAGGAAGAAGTATATGGACTAGAATATTGAATTGGGCATTAGTATAAGGCCCATTGGAAAGGCTTGGGCCCAATTTGGAAAATTAGGCCATAGATGGGCCATAATTGGGCCTTGATGATTATGAGATATTGGACCATCGGAATGACACGTGTTGGATCAAGAATAATGTTGGGTTTTATGTACTATGACACTCTTATGGTGCACATACAACCCTAATGCTTTGGATCTAAGTTTTCTCTAGTTATACATGCAACAAAATTATTCAAAGCATGAAACCTATAACTAGCATACAACTTTGATACTTGAAATATAAAACTAGTTTGAAGAATACCTCTTAGTTGTAACTTGTAGAATTTGGCCTTTCAAGAGCTTAGCACCTCAAGTGTGATGCCTCAAATGGTTCACAAAACACCATGAACAAGTGGAGGACTTTGAGAGAGAGGTTAGGAGCACACAAAATCGACTAGGGTTTTCCCATGGAATCATTGGCCATTTTGGTGGTGCTAGGGGTTACATTTATAGTGTAGAATTCCTAGAGTGTCAACTTGCAAACCCTAATCCACTTCCTTGGGCATTTAATCCAATAATCCATATGATAAGCCTTATGGACTAACACTTCATGGATTCTCACATAAACTTAGTCCATCACTAATCAATCATGGATCATTGGCCCAAACTATATGTATCAATGATTTACATAATCAGTCCCCTTAATTTATTTAATCTCTTTTGATCACGAAATTAATTCCAAATTAATTCTTGACCAATATTAATTAAATAATATGATTTCTCAATTAATATATTATAGTTATAATATATTAATAAATCACAAATAACCTATTTCTCAAATATCCATCTTATCAACTTGTTCCAGTGAATGCAACCCAAAATGGACCATGCTACTATCGAGTCAAGTACATACGAATTATAGTTATGGGCTTAGACACCTAATCCAACAGTCTCCCACTTGGATAAGTCTAATAACTATTATTGCAAGTACGACTCCAAAATCCGATTAGCAATCGTAGCTCTCAAAATCCGCTGTCAACTCTGATCAATAATGCATCCATTAGATAAGGGATCATATATTCCTCCATTCTAGATATCATATGGACATGAGACATGGATTATAATCATTCTCTATGTCTATGTGTTGTTTCCCGATTCCGATTTATGACAACAGACTAACTGAACAAATCAAATCAGTCCAGGCTTGGCCAAGCACTTAGGGTTGTCATCACTAAATCATCGAGGGGCCCACAGATATCGCTTTTATCCCTCTTAGGGTAAAAGGAACGGATAAACTTCAACTCATATGCTTTCTCTGTTTACTCATTAAATCACACACAACAATATGTTTTATAACACCAAGTTACTGGTGTGTTTACATATCATCAATGTGCAACCGACTTGTAAACTACAACTATATGTCTCCATTTCAAGAATATAAGATATTATCGTCTCATATTCACTCGTGATAAAATCCATGAAGTGATTCACGTGAGCGTGGGTTTAATCCAATACTCAAATCTTATTACAGGAGTACTCATGAACATTGCAACAAACTTTGCTATGTCTAAACACTTTAGACAATCTACAGACGAATTCATGACAGTCTTACCTCATTACCGACTTCCAAAGTATGATTGACTGTGGATGTTTGAACAATATTATTATTCGGGAAGTCAAAACATGTAAAGTGAAACACAAGAATAATTTAATCCAATATGGTTTCAAAACTTTTGAATATAAATAAAACACTTATTATTTAATCACCATATTAATTTTACATTATTCATTGTATAATGATTCGATTAATCAACTTAATACTTGAATTAAAACAATAGTTATCTCATGCTCCAAGCATGCACACTATGTTTACCTATGGTCCTTTCTTTGTTAAATAGACACATTTTCAATGAAACTCATTTCACAATTCCAAATCTTTATCATAAGTGTAAGATTCTAAACTATCATGCAATGATTCCGTTTGTAATGTCATGGTACCAAAGTCACAGAGACTTTGCCAATGACATTACAAAACTTTCCACTGGAGATTGATAACAAAACAATTCCAAGGAAGCGAAGTCTCAAATTCAAAGTAAATTCCTTTGAACATCCTTCTTGCATAAAAGTTTTCTAATATACACATAGATTCTTTATATCCAACTCCCATCATGGAAACATTTCCATATATATGCTATATGACCACTCGTTATTAATAGAATCATGTCTATTCATAATAATATCAATACAGTCCATCCATTACTATACTTCCAACTACAAGCGATCAATCTTTAGCGAACCTCAGATCATCCTTGACAGTTGCTTAATAGCTTTAGTCATATCTGGTTCTAGTCCTCTTAATTCCCTAGGCATTTGAAAATTAGAACACGTGAATATTATAGCATATGCAATCGATCCTATACACGAAGCATATAGGACACGATTCATAATGTCTTACATAAAGACATGATATTTGACCAGTCTTTTGCTATAATATTTCCATATATAGAATTTCCAATGTTGAAACACTTCAACATGGTATTCATATATGCTCATGACTAAGCTTGATTAATACTTCAATCTAAACTTTTAGATTTGAAATAAAGTATAAGTATCCTCTCCCGTACTATAGTGAAACAACTTTTCAAATCTTGCAACTTTGAGAATTAGGACTTTGTTTCCTATAACCAGTATTGCTAGCTTCCAACACTTCACATAATAATCACGCTCCCACTATTATGTTAAGTATAGTCTTACCAGCATAACACTTATGCTCCCACTAGCTTTGACATGTACCCAGAAATCAGCTGGACTTCCAGAAATCAATACTTATTGAATTTCTTTCAGATTTCTGATACGAGATGCTTCAATAAGCCTTTATCTAAGCTCATACACCTTTTATTAGGAAGCTTATTTGTGTGTCTAAACTATTTCAGAACTTACAACAATAAGTTCCGAATGTTCAAACTATTTGTCATTTCTTACAATTCGAACTATGAAGAGGGATGTCGTAATCTAATCGAATTTGAAAACGCAATTAACACAACTGCTATCTCCTCAAAATCTACATAGTGACAGTGTTTCCTCACAATCATTTTCATGAATTGGAGAGATACATTATGTCACTTAGATTTTATGGTGTATGTGTTCCTCTCCATGTGAATCAGTCATTTCCAACCATTATCATAGGATAAGATCTATGAAAAAATCAAACTCATATGGACTGAACCTGTTCAATCTTAATTTCTTGCCACTCGGCAGCACAAGGGACTACCATGTCTTCCAAGTTGCTGAGCAGATCACCCTTATTGATCAATGGATTTTCACTGATGAAGGCATTTTACCTTATGAAAACAATTGAGAACTCATAGAACTCACATGCATAGTCAACTTTAACTGGAATGAGCACAGAAACAAGAATATGTCAACACGATAGGTTACAAACCTCAAGTCGTGTGCTAGTGATAAACAATAGGTTTATTCTTGATTATTTCTTGAAGCTTTTCAAGGCCTTTAAGACTCCCACTGACCTCTTGACATATAAGATTCTCTTGTCAAGAAACATTCCTTGACAAACAAATATTCAAGGGTTAGTGTGGTTTCTTATCAAGATTAACACTTCACTCAATTGGTCTTAGTTGGTATTTGTCTTATCCAAGACATCACAACTTACCAATTTCAAATGTACAGGAGTAAGAAACATTTTTACTCCACATTTCATGATGTGTTATAAACCTACTTAAGACATGTCACTCAAGGCACAATCTCGGAGTATGACTCTAAGACTTGTTTTTTTGGAACGAAGTATGATTTATCTTCTTGATTTAACCATTTCAACAATTCCCGATTCCTCTTCTTAGCCATATAAGTGAACTAAGGTGTCCTTATAGGATCGATTGTGACATGGTTCCATAATCAATAGGATTATCATAAAACATGATACTAAAGTACTCTCCTTTCCTTTCAGATTAGAAAAACTTTTATCTTTCTGCCTAATTTGATTCTTCTTATTCGTTCTGCTATACCTTGAAACCTTTTTCAATGTTTCAGAATTACACTTAAACTTGTAAGCATAACCATATTTACTAAACTTTTACTAAATCATGACGAATAGTCTTTATCGATCTTTGTGGTGGACCTGACTAGTGCACAACAAAGTGTACTAGATCCCCTAGTCCTTCACTTGAATCACATCTATATGTGAACAAGGAATTAGTCTTAATTTCCCAAAGATGAAGGTTCTCATTCATCATACAATACAAGTTGCACGATTCCAAGTTTCTGTCCAATTAAAACTTGGTGATGAGAATCTTTCCTTATTTGGTAAATTTAGACACTACCACAAACGAAAGAATCAAATCCATATTGCTAAAAATAGAAACATACAAACATCAATTTTCACAAATGCCATTGCAAGGAAATATAAAATAAGATAAAATCAAAAATTTTCTTTATTTATAAAATGCGGAAAACTTGTCCTTAAAATGCAAGCACATATGAAAACTATGTTTCTAAATATTCCTAAGCAATCTATCATAACTTCCAAGTAGCAGCTCAAAAATCCCATCATCGAACCATGCGATCGAAATCCATCTCTTTGCGATCAGACTCAGTATGCTTTTCCTTTAAGCTTCCTTTCATCGATCCTAGTAAACATCAAAATGCAATCTTATCACATCATGTATTAAGAATTTAGAAATAGGAACTTAATAGAGTTAGATAGTGTACTTACCTGAAGCAGAGTCATACTTTTTGACCTTTCCTTTCCTTTCAGGTAGATACGGCAGCTTCGTATCCAATGCCCCTTCTCTTGGCAATATAAGCAAACAAATTCTTTTGGAATGGCACACGGAACAATCTCAGACTTAGTCTTTACCTTTCCATTGGGAAGAGAAGACTTTTCTGGACTTCCAATGTTTCCATTGTCAATGTCCATGGAAGTTTAGGAAGCAGATCTTCCAATCAAATTTGCTTTACCAGTGTGACAACCATCAAATTTCGGTCAAGTCAAAGTCAAACAAAGTCAACTAGTCAAACCGGTCAACTCCATTAACCCTTGTATGATAGGGTTTACGTTATGTAATCACTGTACAATTCGCTATTTTAATGAGAAAACATCATTTGGAAAGTTCATGTGTTTGATTTTCCTTAGCCTTAACAGTGGTAAACAATGAACCAAAGCGATAAAACACTATTGCACAATCATCGGGATTGTGTAGGACACTAAATCATCGCTTAACAGGGTCTATGGACCTTGCGTTGCGAAGCCGGACACTCAAAAAGATCACAAACGAAACTTCTCTCAATCTCATTCAAACCCTACTCAAGATTACTTGACGCTAATAGGATCAAAACCCATACACTACGATATAAATTGACGTTAATAGCAACATAGTATAGTACAACGTTATAACTATAATCAAATTAAATTATGATACCATATTAAAATCAAATCAAAGTATAATGCTCTAATTAAATTAAAAGAATCAAACTTGAATGCTATAATTAAACTTCAAATCAAAGTAGATTGTTATAATCAAATCATAACCTATCTTTTATAAAACTCCATTTTTATAAACTTTACATTAAATTTTATAAAACTCTATTTTTATAAACTTTACTTTAAATTTTATAAAACTCTTATATTAATTATGCAAAAGATGCTTGTGTTAGTGGGAAATTATGAAGACCACCAAAAGCAAAAAGATTATTCCCATGGTCTCCCACTCTCACCTCTCATCCACTTTCCTTTCCTTTTTCTCCCAACACATTATTCTCTTCACCACTTAAACCTTCTCTATTCTTTCTCTCACTCTCAATCTCGAAATTCATCCAAGAAATACTCATATTCCAGCCAAGAACAATCTATTATACTCAAATCTTCATCCCTCTTGAAGCATTCATCAAGGTATGTTGTTAAAAGTTTCATATTCATACAAGAAACAAATTAAATCCACCAAAATATCTAAAACTCATTTTATGCATAAACCTGATTTTTTCTCAGAATCCCATCAATAAAATAAGAAGTTCTGGAAATTTTCAGAAAATAACTTATTTTTATTGAATTACTATAATTATTGCAATAAAGTAGGGCAATAATTCACATAAAATACTTTTTCCATTCAATAAATTCTGAGAAAATTCTGGGATGACCAATATATTGATTAAAAATAATTTATGAAGTTTCATGCATTTATATTACTGTTTACTATTATTTATGATTTTATTGATTAATTAATAATGAAATATATAAAAAATACTTCCCATAGTCACAAATATCCGAAACTTATACACTGGGCTCTATATCATGTTATAAAACTATGGTTAATTTTAAAGAATTTTTGGGAATCATTTATTATTTTTCCCGAATTTTATTGTTGTTTAATCATTAAAGTATTAAATAAATACTAAAACAGTTCAGAAAAATATAAAAATTTTACAGTAATTAATATTGTATGGAATAATGATTTCCTAATAATTTCATAATTTTTCAATACTGTGTAGTAACTGGAAGGGGGAGGTGCCGGTAGCCCGAAAGTCCTGACTAGGTAAGCATTCGTATACATCCCAATCAACCGAGGGACCAATTTGCTTATCTGGGGACCAAAGGCGAGAGTTCCCAAACCTATAGGCCAAAGCGCGTCATTCACATTACTTTTGAGCCATCAAAATACCCGACCTTATCAAACGTATCCGAAAGGATACACTCCAAAATGGCCAACTCATTGGACTATTAAGTTCCCTAATGGGCCTAGAAGTGGGAAAGAAATGTGAAAACTTAGTTTTGTGGGGGCCCACGCAAGTGCTACATGTTTCACATTTAGTAACCATGGAAAGCCCAAAAGGTGCCCAACACTCCTAACCATGGCCCAACAACTGTTTTACAATTATTTTACCCAACAATGTCTAAAAAAAAACTTTATTTCCCTAATCAATTTACAAATAACTCACAAGTCCATATGCATGTTTCTCATAGTTGACATGTTCCTTGTTTGGTTGTGGACTTAGGGTAGACTCATTAGGATCAACAGTCTAATAAAATTTTAATTACACATAACTGGGGGCATGTCGAGTGAATCTTAGGAGTGGATCAGACATGGAACAAATCACAAGATTATAATCAAGTTATTCCTACTAAATTCATAAGTCTATTTATATAGACCTCTGGTATAGAGTCGTCGGCGTAGTCGTGTCGACAATCTAGAATATGGCTAAATACATAATACAAACTATAATACCCAAATTATACAAAATTTTCTGCATAAAAAAAAAATCAATAGACAAACAAACACAATGAAACTAAAAAGGGTATCAAACTATCAAGAGAAAAACACATACAATGTAGATTAAAATCCACTAATTATAACAAAATGGCTAAAAGAAAAGGTGAGGACTAAGGATTGTTAAGTCCTCTCTTCTTGTAAATAGCTTTGAAGCAAGCTTGCCTAAGCTTCTTTGTTCTTTCTGTCAATTCCATACCTGGCAATTTCTCCATCATCTTCTTGTGCCCTTCTAACGTCTCTATCTCCTCCTTTAATCCCAACTCCTAGTTTTTTTAGGTAGATGCAATATATTTTTCGTGTGAGTTCACAAAATTTACAATGAGTTAAGTTTATGTAAATATAAATCAGAAATCGTAGTAAAACAATTGATTCGATGTGGCATATGCCTAGGGCCTATGTTTATGTTATAAAGAAACTAATAATTAAAATTTTAGAAAATACCAAAACTACTTTGGTTACCAAGTGCATGCATACATGCATGAGTAATGTATAGAAGGTTATTATCGTAGTTTACCTTGGCATTTTGAATGAGGGATTGAAGGCTCTTAAGTTTTCTATGAGGCCATCTGTTTATGTTTAGCTCTCTGCATCTTTTCTTCAACAATGTTAACCCTATCCCTAGTTCCTTTGCTGCCATGATTATCGGCATCTCAAAGTACTTCGCTGTCTCTTCAAACTCCAATGGTCTCAATCTCTTTTCCACCTTCCGGCCACCGTGATCAGTGGTGGCAGCAGTAGAACTACATGTAGCCTCACCACCGGATTTACAGTCTTCACTGAAACTAACCAATGGTAAATTACCATCCTCCCAACAATCCCATAAGCTTATATCTTCAAGGGGATCCAAATCGTGAAACTCATTTCTAGAAATGATGTTTTGATCTTTGTTAAGTACTGTGGAAACGTTCTGATCGAGCACTTCATGCAATTTTTCCGACAACTCGTAATCATGATGGTCGAGCCTGTCACCACTACAAAAATCCAAAAACTCAAGATAATCAAATCCAACACGATGGAAGACTCTTTTTGATAACTACAAATCCAAACCATGTTTTGATCAATATAGACAAAATCACTTTTTTGTGCGAAAGATGGGGGTAATGAGTGACGTTTATATATACCTGAAAAGATCTTGATGATCAAAGTACGGAAACCAATCGAGGTCATATATGGGGTTTTGATGATCTGCAGGTGGATCCATTTGTGAGGGAGAAGTTAAAAGTTGCGGTAAGAATGTGATGATTTATATAAGTGAAGTGGGAGAAGTAATTAATAACAAATAAAGAGGAAATGAATATATATGGTCTTTGAGCTGTAACCTTCTTCTTCAATTCACACACATATACGTATATGTTGCCGCAAATTATGACTTATGTGCCTCATGCATTTAATACATCACATGCCTACTGCATATTCTTGACTTTGAAGCTACGTACCAGTTTCAAATTTCCCCAGTAGCACACTTTTTATTAGAAAGTACTCCAAGTCTTCACACATGAACCAGTTAGAAAGTACTCCAAGTCTTCACACACGAACCAATTAGAAAGTACTCCAAGTCTTCACACATGCAAATTATGACTTGTGTGTCGCTATAGGTAACTAATAAAACTTTATTTTTTAACCCCTTAAATATCAGTACAAGCTTCTAACCTCGACGTTTAAATTCTAAATTTCTTTTTATTACTAAAACTAGCATCGATTCAAGTATATAAACCATGAATCTTGAGAACACGGCAAAACCCAAATAAGTCTTATCATCTATGTAAAAAAAAAAAAAACTCAGCGTTTTTACTAGTAAATCTATCAGTGGCGGAGCTTGAACAATTAACTTGGGGGGGGGGGGGAGAAAATATTATAAACTGAAATTAACATTAAAAAAAACAGATTGTTTTCAACAAATAAACACCAAAAACACCTAAAAAAAGAATTACAACTCAGCCCGACAGCCTTTAATGTCTTTAAAAACAGATTATGAATGATATATTAGTAAGCAGACAACAATTTCTCTTTCAATGTTTTCATCTTTCCCATGATTATATCTAGAAAATAAATCAAAATGAAGGAACAATTGATCCAATCAAAACAAAATCAAATTCAAAATTAGAACAATAACCAATAACTCATTTAACAATAACCAAATCAATCTTTGTTGTCACTTTTCAGTTTTGTTTGAAGCTGACAAGCTGTTAAGCATAACCAAATCAATAACCAAATCTATAAGTTCATAACTTATAAATCAAATTGGCAAATCGCCAAATCGCAAATGACAGCCAAATTAAAAGGAAACTCAATAAGACAGTAGTAACGCATAAATAGGCAACAGATTGACAGAAAACAGCAGCAGCAGTGCAATACGCCAACACCAACAATCAACAATCTTACAATCAGAAAAGAAAGAACATCTGAACAGGATTTGGGTCTCGGGATTACATACCTGATTTCTGTGAAGTGTGAATGGGGACTTGGGCACTTGGCGATGGCGATTGGCGAGAGTGAGACCAGGCGACTGACTTGGCGAGACAGCGACAAACGAACAGCAGGCGAGATAGGCAGCGAATTGGGAAAATGGGGATGAATCGATTTTGATTTCTTGATACCGCTTGGTCGCTTGGAGAATTGGGAGTATTGGACCATTCTGATTAGGAATCGGGAGGGGCCAAAGCCCAAGTTTGAAGATAGCAGGCTTATAAGTATTTTATTTTGAACTACAATTCCTACTTCTAGCCCAATAATACTACGCCCCTGGAATCTATGAGGGCTAGTGTAAACATTATGGTCATATATCATTAAGATTCTATGGACTTAGAATGTGTGATTCCGCCTTATTCCCTGTTCCTTGTTTGGTTGTGGGCTTAAGGCGGGGTCACCCATCCAAAATGCCCTTGCAATCTTAATGATATACGACTAGTTTACGTCAATCGACTATAAAAGAACTTGTAGGACTTATAATGCAAATTTCGTCAAAATTTGTTGAAACATTCGTAATGATGGAACTCGCTAACTACGTTATAAAATATTCATAGTGGTAATACCAAGGATAAAACAGGGAGTATAAAAGCACACATAGAATACTCTATCATCCCAAAACAATAAACTCCTTTTAAATTGACTCAGTTCAAGTTACAATAAGAAATTTCCAAGGTCGTCATGTGACATCAGGAGGGTTGTTCCTCACCATAATCAATTTCTTGTACTACGAAACGTTTTCCACATCTTTTTCCAAACTCTTGAAGTCCCAGTCAAAATGCAAATTTCGGGACGAAATTCCCTCTAACGGGGGGATGATGTGACAACCATTAAATTTCGGTCAAGTCAAAGTCAAACAAAGTCAACAAGTTAAACCGGTCAACTCCATTAACCCTTGTATGTTAGGGTTTACGTTATGTAATCACTGTACAATTCGCTATTTTAATGACAAAACATCATTTGGAAAGTTCATGTGTTTGATTTTGTAAAACTCTTATATTAATTATGTGAAAGATACTTGTGTTAGTGGGAAATTATGAAGACCACCAAAAGCAAAAAGATTATTCCCATGGTCTCCCACTCTCACCTCTCATCCACTTTCCTTTCCTTTTTCTCCCAACACATTATTCTCTTCACCACTTAAACCTTCTCTATTCTTTCTCTCACTCTCAATCTCGAAATTCATCCAAGAAATACTCATATTCCAGCCAAGAACAATCTATTATACTCAAATCTTCATCCCTCTTGAAGCATTCATCAAGGTATGTTGTTAAAAGTTTCATATTCATACAAGAAACAAATTAAATCCACCAAAATATCTAAAACTCATTTTATGCATAAACCTGATTTTTCTCAGAATCCCATCAATAAAATAAGAAGTTCTGGAAATTTTCAGAAAATAACTTATTTTTATTGAATTACTATAATTATTGCAATAAAGTAGGGCAATAATTCACATAAAATACTTTTTGCATTCAATAAATTCTGAGAAAATTCTGGGATGACCAATATATTGATTAAACATAATTTATGAAGTTTCATGCATTTATATTACTGTTTACTATCATTTATGATTTTATTGATTAATTAATAATGAAATATATAAAAAATACTTCCCATAGTCACAAATATCCGAAACTTATACACTGGGCTCTATATCATGTTATAAAACTATGGTTAATTTTACAGAATTTGTGGGAATCATTTATTATTTTTCCCGAATTTTGTTGTTGTTTAATCATTAAAGTATTAAATAAATACTAAAACAGTTCAGAAAAATTTAAAAATTTTACAGTAATTAATATTGTATGAAATAATGATTTCCTAATAATTTCATAATTTTTCAATACTGTTTACTATTTAAAACTATTTTCCTAAGTATTTAAGCATGTAAAAATGCATTTTAATGATTATTTCATATAAACAATTGTTAAAATCTGTAAATAATTATAATTGGACAAGTTATTATTTTAATAAGAAATTATTAAAATCTGGCCTAAATTGAAAATATAAATTATTTATGCAAAGTAATTAATTCAATTTAAAATTCATTTAACAAATGAATACCTTAATATTATAATCAAAATGAATTATTGTTAATTCATCTAATATAAGAATATGTGTCTAATTATTTGTATTAGTACTTTATTCTCGTTTAGCAGTTCCTAAACCAAAACTATTAATTATATTAGGTTCTACGCCATTTTGACCCGAACCGTCTATCGTACGACACACGCATTTCGTTTTGGGACTAATGTGAGTAATCTACCCCATACTTTATAATTTTCAATACTTTTGGGGTGTATCATGTGGTTCTAATATGTTCAAACTTCATTTTATTGTTTTATCACAATTGAGACATTGTTGGGACATTTATACGTGAGTCATTAATTGTATAACTATTGTTTGTTTACGCTACATGTACTTGTAGTGCATTACCATTTTTAGTCTAATCTCCATGACTATGCCCGTATTCTTGAGGTACGTTATGGACAATAATAGCGCTATTGGGTTGACCACCCCGCCTTGGGACGCTAAGGTGAGTGAGCGCACGTGGTTGAGTGTGTATGATGATTAGATGCTCCATCCTATATATATTTATATATATATATATATATATATATATATACATATGTATATATAGGGTGAGGACTTATTGTTGTTGTAATCATTTGTTAATCAATTTTTGATTTATAAACCGTTATCTCAAATACAATTGTTTGCCGACTTCAAAACAAAACAAATTTCCAATTATAAAGGTTTCAACTTCATAATTTTCTCTACTAAAATTAGATTACTCACCAACTCTCGTAGTTGACCTGTTTTTACCCATGATGCAGATTTGAAGAATGAAGTTGATGAAAAATAGGTTGTGCCTTAGAAATCCACAAGACTATTTAAATTTGATGTAATAAATGTTGTTCGTATTTGGATTTGTGTTTGTATGTTGTGGATCTTGTTTGCATACTTAGTACTTAATTGAATCTAATCATATTATAACATAGTTGTCATGAGACTTTGAACAATATATCACGCCTCGATCGATTCCGACAAGGATCGGGGTGTGACAACCAGTGCGCCAAATCATTGCTGATTCAGCAGCAATTGGCAAATATGTAAGATCAATAAGGGTCACGTCGTGATTTGTCATATAGTAGTCTATAACAAACTGACCATACAACTCGGGAAGTGATTAAAGAACCAAGTCATCAGCCAACTTCCTCGGGAAAGCGCCACCCAACATTACCAACCTGTCAATATGCAACTTCATCTCCAAGACGTGAGCACATACAGACTTTCCATCTTCGTGTTTGCTTGCCAATAGGGCTTGAGTGACCTTGAACTTTTCAAGTCGACGAACATCTGGGTCAGGGAGAATTATTGGAGGAGGTGGAGGAAGTAAAGTATGATTTTTGGGAACATCATCTTCATGAGGAAAGCTTTTTCCAAAAGATTCGGGAAGACCATAATTGTCAGAACTAGACATCTACAAGGGAGAAATTCAAGTTTAGTTGATTTAAGTCCTTAATATAACACCCAAATGAAATATTAAGGCTAGGACCCAACACAATAATTCACAATTCGGAAGAGGGATGTCGTAATCCAATTGCAAACTATTTGTTGGTAGGTAAATGACGATTTACCAATTCCACCATGAAAACGAAAATTTTAAACGAATTAAGTTTTAAATGAAACTACTAGATCTTTTGAGATTCATTGAACTTTTCAATGGCATGTTTAATCTTGATTATGCCCTTCAAGTTGGTGACTGGGATACCGAGGATCACAAACAAGGTGTGAATAACCATGCAAATTAGCTTGGTACTCTCGGAGTCATTTATCACCTAATCAATGTGTCGGTGAACCACACACGCTCCATTGATCTATGAGAAACTACGAGCTACCCATTGCCACACTTCATTAATCCATATTAGTGTGTTGGTTAACCACACACACTCCGTTAACTGACCAATAAGGTGGAATGTGCAATTTCATGGATTAGCATCACATTCACAGTTTTTCTAAGTAAATAAGATTGGGAATTTATAAAGCATTTAGTTACTTGGTATTTCATTATACTTTTAATGGATGTTTGTGTCCTATCCTACCCGTTCGGCTAACGACCCTCCACTGGTCAAGAGTGCGGTGGGTAAGAGTGGATACCCATTCAATCGCCATTTTCTAGGAAATTTCCTTAAACACCCCTTAGAGACCAGCTTCGTGAATGAGGCCTACTAACGCTAAGACTAGCCTTTTACTTATACATATATAATATATTCAACTTTTAATTTTATATAGTATAAGAGTGTATTTTACACATTTAAAATACTAGATGGTTTAAACTATTAATAAATTAGACTTTTAATTTAATTAAAATTAAACCATATCATTATGGATTTATTAATTCTCTTTTAATTAAACACTTTAATTAATTTAATAAAGTCCATAAGGTGTAATTTGAACTACTCAAAAACATCAATGTTTTAAATATAAAAATTCAAAATTAAAACTATTTAATTAATTTTTAAGTTATGAAACCAAGAGTTGCACCTTTTGAAACCTTTCAAATTACTAGATGTTTTAGAATTCAATGTTTTATAAAAGAGACTTTTCAAATTCCAAAACTTGAGGTCAAGTTTTGTAACTCTTCAAAACCTTTTGACTCCAAAACTTGATGACAAGTTTTGTAACCCCTTTTAAAAAAACTTTTGAATTTCAAAACTTGAAGACAAGTTTTGTAACTCTTCAAAACATTTAGATAAATTTTAAACCAATAAAATAATCATATTTTCTTTTATCTTTTACCAATTTGACCTAACGCAACTCTTGTAGCAAGATAATTTCAAGTAAAACATTTACAAATAATTAGCTTTATCATATAAACTAATAGTCATCTTAAAATTTTGAAAATTATATTTTAATTGGATGAGGATGATCACTACCATATCAGAAAAACGGATTTTATGATACAAAAAAATTTGTGGTAATGATCCTAATCCAATTCTGGCCAAAAAAACCCGAAAAACTGCCAACAGTGGTATCAGAGCCATGGGTGTTTTCTGTTATATTGATGTATTGGTTAATTGGTCAAAGTTAACCCATGGTTCTGATACCACTGTTGGGTTTTATGTACTTTGACACTCCTATGGTGCATATACAACCCTAATGTTTTGGATCTAAGTTTTCTCTAGTTATACATGCAACAAAATTATTCAAAGCATGAAACCTATAACTAGCATACAACTTTGATACTTGAAATATAAAACTAGTTAGAAGAATACCTCTTAGTTGTAACTTGTAGAATTTGGCCTTTCAAGAACTTAGCACCTCAAGTGCGATGCCACAAATGGTTCACAAAACACCATGAACAAATGGAGGACTTTGAGAGAGAGGTTAGGAGCACACAAAATCGGCTAGGGTTTTCCCATGGAATCATTGGCTATTTTGGTGGTGCTAGGGGTTACATTTATAGTGTGGAATTCCTAGGGTTTCAACTTGCAAACCCTAATCCACTTCCTTGGGCATTTAATCCAATAATCCATATGATAAGCCTTATGGACTAACACTTCATGGACTCTCACATAAACTTACTCCATCACTAATCAATCATGGATCATTGGCCCAAACTATATGTATCAATGATTTACATAATCAGTCCCCTTAATTTAATTAATCTCTTTCGATCACGAAATTAATTCCAAATTAATTCTTGACCAATATTAATTAAATAATATGATTTCTCCATTAATATATTATAGTTATAATATATTAATAAATCACAAATAACCTATTTCTCAAATATCCATCCTATCAAATTGTTCCAGTGAATGCAACCCAAAATGGACCATGCTACTATCGGGTCAAGTACATACAAATTATAGTTATGGGCTTAGACACCTAATCCAACAAATAAATGGTTGGGCCTTAAGGTAAGACCATGTAGAGTTTTGGGTCCAATTTGGAAAATTGGCCATATGTTGGGCCTTGGTTGATTATTTAGCCTTTGGGCTTTAAAAGTGTGAAATTGGGCCTTTGTCTTGAATAAAGTTAGGATAGGGGTAAAACGGTCATTTTACCCTAAGTATGGATTTATGGTTATGCATTGGAAACCCAAATGGTTAATTGGGTTTTTGTTTTGATGATGACAGCTTGGGGATCTGTTAGCCAACAACCCGAGATTTATCTGCGGGACTTCAGCAGTGCGAGGTGAGTTTTCCTCGAGCAGGAGTGGGTCAAAGGCACCAATGCCGACCCGTTTATGTATGTTAGTATGTTCCGGACTAATGTACGATGTCGGGAGGGGCCCGATGTAGGTTTATATGTTTTTTGGGTTACGATCTGATGCCGGGGAAAGCCCGAGGAATGTTTGTATGCTTGATGTCTTTGTGATTCTTGCATGTGCTTGTTTATATGTTCCGGGCTTCGGTCCGAAGCCGGGGTAAGCCCGAGGAATGCTTATATGTTATGTTATATGTTTCCGGATTTCGATCTGATGCCTGGCGGGGCCCAAGGAATGTTTATATGTATTTGTTGATATGCTTACGTATACCGAGCTTTGCTCGATGTCGGGCGGGGCTCGATGCCGGATTTCGGTCCGATGTCAAGAGGGGCCCGATGTCGGATTTCAGTTTGATACCGAGCAGGGCCCGATGTAGTGGGCTAGGCCCAAGTTATGTTTATGTTATGTGCTTATGTTATATGCTTGTTGATATGTTATATGTATACCGGACTTCGGTCCGATGCCGGACTTTGGTCCGATATCGGGCGGGGCTCGATGCCGAACTACGGTCCGATGTCGGGCGGGGCCCGATGTAGTGGGCAAGGCCCAATGTATGTTATTATGTGATTAGATGTATGGTATGTGGTTGTTTGGGGAGACTCAATACATTTCGTGCTTATAGTTTTCAGTTTCGGTTTCAGGTACTTCCGCTAGTAAGGGGAAGAGCTCGGGATGACTGCATTGCACACACCACAACGTTTAGCTTGGGATGATTTACTATGATATTGGACACGTGATTTGATACAGTATTTTGATATGATGTTTTGAGATACTATCATTATTGTTCTTATGTGATGTTTTGGGTTACCATGCTATTATTTATAAATTAAAAATTGAAATTTTTGGACTGTATGTAACGCCCTTGTTTCTAGGCTAGGTATTAATATAGATGTAATAGTCTAAGTTAACCTTTGTAACTCGTTTTAACATAATAGAAATGTATTATTTGAGTATTATGTGTTTTATGCTTAATTATTGTGACTTAATTGAATTAAGGATAAAATAAGTGTTAAAGTAAAATATTAGATAAACCCAATATCTATGAAGGAAGTTGTAGTGGTCGTGACAAGGGTTCCGGATATATAAAGAATGCCG
Source organism: Lactuca virosa (assembly GCF_052849685.1). Lineage (NCBI taxonomy): Eukaryota > Viridiplantae > Streptophyta > Magnoliopsida > Asterales > Asteraceae > Lactuca > Lactuca virosa. The sequence goes on along the minus strand of NC_136432.1, from coordinate 288,734,314 downwards.
AAATCCGAGTTATAACGAAGAAGTTATGACCTGTTGAAGTTTCGCGACAGAACCGATACGACACTGCGTGACGTAAATAGTGAATCTATGATAGAGCGATATTTAGTCTTAGTGATCTAAACGAAAGTCATAGAATATGTTAAACGGAGAGCATACATAAAAAGAACGTCCAAATCTGACTTCGTATGAGGAAGTTATGATTTTTCGAAGTTTCAACTTAGCAGTATGCAGCCCAAAGTTCAAATATGAGATCCAGTGATTTCTAGCCGAAACAATCTAAACGAGAATCGAAGATCTCATCGATAGTAGTCCAACGGTAAAAAGACAGACGAAAACGGATGTCAGATGAAGAAGTTATGAATTTCTAACGGAGTTTCCCTGTCCCGACCTACTAAAAATAATATAATAAAAATTAAGTCAAAATTAGCCGACGGAGTAACGAGAGTTGTAGAGAATAATCTCACCTACGCGTGGATATAAAGAACGTCGAAAACGAAGCTCGTATGCGAGAGATATGAATTTCTGAAGTTCGGAACACAAACTTCGAGGCCTGTGTCAGAGTTCACGACGTGAACATAGTGTTCACGACGTGAACAGGTGATGGGCGCATTCCAGAGCAAGTGGACTGATGACGAACGCAATGACCTATGCCTGACCAAACTCACGACGTGAATTTTTTGAGATTCACGACGTGAATCCAAAAAATCAGCCCTATAAATAGAAATCGAAGGCTAGCCGATTTTGGTTGCTACTTTCTTACTCTCTCACTCCCGATACCCTCTCTAGCCCTCTTGAAGTACCCCCGAAGCCCCGGTATCATCCCGACACCCGAAGCCAGTCCCGAAGCTCCAAAGATCCCGAGAAGAAAAGAGTTTCCAAGCCGAAGCTCGGTGTTTGAAGATATCCCGGATTCATCGAAGAATTGCTACTTGAAGAGCCGTAGTGCTGTCCGACAATCGTCTTATCAAGTGAGTGCATAGTCTCTTTCATAAACACGATTTTAATACAAGTATTGTTTGAATGTATTAAGTATACGTTTTAAGTGAGTGTATAATCCTTTTTTTCTAACACATAGGTATGAAGTATCTTCTATAGAATACGTGTTATGTGTGTGTGTGTATATATATATATATATATATATATATATATATATATATTATCTGTGTATTTGGAGCGAGTATTGAATGAATATTTTATACAGGTTTTAAGTTGTATATGAATGTATAAGTATATTGTTATCTACTAAGATGTTGGCTAAAACATGGGTAGATTGTTGACGTATGATAAAATGATGAGAGTGTGACAACCATCAAATTTCGGTCAAGTCAATGTCAAACAAAGTCAACAAGTTAAACCGGTCAACTCCATTAACCCTTGTATGTTAGGGTTTACGTTATGTAATCACTGTACAATTCGCTATTTTAATGAGAAAACATCATTTGGAAAGTTCATGTGTTTGATATTCCTTAGCCTTAACAGTGCTAAACAACGAACCAAAGCGATAAAACACTATTGCCCAATCATCGGGATTGTGTAGGACACTAAATCATGGCTTAACGGGGTCTATGGACCTTGCGTTGCGAAGCCGGACACTCAAAAAGATCACAAACGAAACCTCTCTCAATCTCATTCAAACCCTACTCAAGATTACTTGACGCTAATAGGATCGAAACTCATACACTACGATATAAATTGACGTTAATAGCAACATAGTATAGTACAACGTTATAACTATAATCAAATTAAATTATGATACCATATTAAAATCAAATCAAAGTATAATGCTCTAATTAAATTTAAAAGAATCAAACTTGAATGCTATAATTAAACTTCAAATCAAAGTAGATTGTTATAATCAAATAATAACTCATCTTTTATAAAACTCCATTTTTATAAACTTTACATTAAATTTTATAAAACTCTATTTTTATAAACTTTACATTAAATTTTATAAAACTCTTATATTAATTATGTAAAAGATGCTTGTGTTAGTGGAAAATTATGAAGACCACCAAAAGCAAAAAGATTATTCACATGGTCTCCCACTCACACCTCCCATCCACTTTCCTTTCCTTTTTCTCCCAACACATTATTCTCTTCACCACTTAAACCTTCTCTATTCTTTTCTCTCACTCTCAATCTCGAAATTTCCTCCAAGAATACTCATATTCCATCCAAGAACAATCTATTATACTCAAATCTTCATCCCTCTTGAAGCATTCATCAAGGTATGTTGTTAAAAGTTTCATATTCATACAAGAAACAAATTAAATCCACCAAAATATCTAAAACTCATTTTATGCATAAACCTGATTTTTCTCAGAATCCCATCAATAAAATAAGAAGTTCTGGAAATTTTCAGAAAATAATTTATTTTTATTGAATTACTATAATTATTGCAATAAAGTAGGGCAATAATTCACATAAAATGATTTTTGCATTTAATAAATTCTGAGAAAATTCTGGGATGACCTGTATACTGATTAAACATGATATATGAAGTTTCATGCATTTATATTACTTTTTACTATTATTTATGATTTTATTGATTAATTAATAATGAAATATATAAAAAATACTTCCCATAGTCACAAATATCTGAAACTTATACATTGAGCTCTACATCATGTTATAAAACTATGGTTAATTTTACAGATTTTTTGAGAATCATTTACTATTTTTCCCGAATTTTGTGTTGTTTAATCATTAAAATATTAAAAAAATACTAAAACAGTTCAGAAAAATATACAAATTTTACAGTAATTCATATTGTATGAAATAATGATTTCCTAATAATTTCATAATTTTTCAATACTGTTTACTATTTAAAACTATTTTCCTAAGTATTTAAGCATGTAAAAATGCATTTTAATGATTATTTCATATAAATAATTGTTAAAATCTGTAAATAATTATAATTGGACAAGTTATTATTTTAATAAGAAATTATTAAAATCTGGCCTAAATTGAAAATATAAATTAATTATGCAAAGTAAGTAATTCAATTTAAAATTCATTTAACAAATAAATACCTTAATATTATAATCAAAATGAATTATTGTTAATTCATCTAATATAAGAATATGTGTCTAATTATTTGTATTAATACTCCATTCTCGTTTAGCAGTTCCTAAACCAAAACTATTAATTATATTAGGTTTTACGTCATTTTGACCCGAATCGTCTATCGTACGACACACGCATTTCGTTTTGGGACTAATGTGAGTAATCTACCCCATATTTTATAATTTTCAATACTTTTGGGGTGTATCATGTGGTTCTAATATGTTCCAACTTCATTTTATTGTTTTATCACAATTGAGACATTGTTGGGACATTTATACGTGAGTCATTAATTGTATAACTATTGTTTGTTTACGCTACATGTACTTGTAGTGCATTATCATTTTTAGTCTAATCTCCATGACTATGCCCGTATTCTTGAGGTACGTTATGGACAATAATAGCGCTATTGGGTTGACCACCCCGCCTTGGGACGCTAAGGTGATTGATCGCACGTGGTTGAGTGTGTATGATGATTAGATGCTCCATCCTATATATATTTATATATATACATATGTATATATAGGGTGAGGACTTATTGTTGTTGTTATCATTTGTTAATCAATTTTTGATTTATAAACCGTTATCTCAAATACAATTGTTTGCCGACTTCAAAAGAAAACAAATTTCCAATTATAAAGGTTTCAACTTCACAATTTTCTCTACTAAAATTAGATTACTCACCAACTCTCGTAGTTGACCTGTTTTTACCCATGATGCAGATTTGAAGAATGAAGTTGATGAAAAATAGGTTGTGCCTTAGAAATCCACAAGACTATTTAAATTTGATGTAATAAATGTTGTTCATATTTGGATTTGTATTTGTATGTTGTGGATCTTGTTTGCATACTTAGTACTTAATTGAATCTAATCATATTATAACATAGTTGTCATGAGACTTTGAACAATATATCATGCCTCGATCGATTCCGAAAAGGATCGGGGTGTGACAGATTGGTATCAGAGCCCTTGACTATAGGGAATTAGGTTAATTGCCTTGACCTAGTCTATAGCCTCTAGGGTCCTCTCGTATGCTAGTTTATAAAATGCACACACAAGTGCATGCAATTCGCACTTAGAAAATCCTAGGAATACCTTTGTGTGTTAATTGATCCCTTATGTGCATACGTATTACTCCTGACACTTATATGTGTGCATACACTTGTGAATATTCTCCACTTTCTCTGAAAATCACACACATACTCAAGCTGTTTAACAAAATGTATATACATATATGTATTCCTTAGAGCTCATAGGAAATTCAAAGTCATCCACTCTAGTTGGGTAGGATCATAGTAATGGACGCGTACTGGAAGGGGGAGGTGCCGGTAGCCCGAAAGTCCTGACTAGGTAAGCATTCGTATACATCCCAATCAACCGAGGGACCAGTTTGCTTATCTGGGGACCAAAGGCGAGAGTTCCCAAACCTATAGGCCAAAGCGCGTCATTCACATTACTTTTGAGCCATCAAAATACCCGACCTTATCAAACGTATCCGAAAGGATACACTCCAAAATGGCCAACTCATCGGACTATTAAGTTCCCTAATAGGCCTAGAAGTGGGAAAGAAATGTGAAAACTTAGTTTTGTGGGGGCCCACGCAAGTGCTACATGTTTCACATTTAGTAACCATGGAAAGCCCAAAAGGTGCCCAACACTCCTAACCATGGCCCAACAAGTGTTTTACAATTATTTTACCCAACAATGTCTAAAAAAAAACTTTATTTCCCTAATCAATTTACAAATAACTCACAAGTCCATATGCGTGTTTCTCATAGTTGACATGTTCCTTGTTTGGTTGTGGACTTAGGGTAGACTCATTAGGATCAACAGTCTAATAAAATTTTAATTACACATAACTGGGGGCATGTCAAGTGAATCTTAGGAGTGGATCAGACATGGAACAAATCACAAGATTATAATCAAGTTATTCCTACTAAATTCATAAGTCTATTTATATAGACATCTGGTATAGAGTCGTCAGCGTAGTCGTGTCGGCAATCTAGAATATAGCTAAATACATAATACAAACTATAATACCCAAATTATACAAATATTTCTGCATAAAAAATCAATAGACAAACACAATGAAACTAAAAAGGGTATCAATCTATCAAGAGAAAAACACATACAATGTAGATTAAAATCCACTAATTATAACAAAATGGCTAAAAGAAAAGGTAAGGACTAAGGATTGTTAAGTCCTCTCTTCTTATAAATAGCTTTGAAGCAAGCTTGCCTAAGCTTCTTTGTTCTTTCTGTCAATTCCATACCTGGCAATTTCTCCATCATCTTCTTGTGCCCTGCTAACGTCTCTACCTCCTCCTTTAATCCCAACTCCTAGTTTTTTTAGGTAGATGCAATATATTTTTCGTGTGAGTTCATAAAATTTACAATGAGTTAAGTTTATGTAAATATAAATCAGAAATCGTAGTAAAACAATTGATTCGATGTGGCATATGCTTAGGGCCTATGTTTATGTTATAAAGAAACTAATAATTAAAATTTTAAAAAATACCAAAACAACTTTGGTTACCAAGTGCATGCATACATGCATGAGTAATGTATAGAAGGTTATTATCGTAGTTTACCTTGGCATTTTGAATGAGGGATTGAAGGCTCTTAAGTTTTCTATGAGACCATCTGTTTATGTTTAGCTCTCTGCATCTTTTCTTCAACAATGTTAACCCTATCCCTAGTTCCTTTGCTGCCATGATTATCGGCATCTCAAAGTACTTCGCTATCTCTTCAAACTCCAATGGTCTCAATCTATTTGCCACCTTCCGGCCACCGTGATCAGTGGTGGCAGCACTAGAACTATCTGTAGCCTCACCACCGGATTTACAGTCTTCACTGAAACTAACCAATGGTAAATTACCATCCTCCCAACAATCCCATAAGCTTATGTCTTTAAGGGGATCCAAATCGTGAAACTCATTTCTAGAAATGATGTTTTGATCTTTGTTAAGTACTGTGGAAACGTTCTGATCGAGCACTTCATGCAATTTTTCCGACAACTCGTAATCATGATGGTCGAGCATGTCACCACTGCAAAAATCCAAAAAAAAAAAAAAAAAACCTCAAGATAATCAAATCCAACACGATGAAAGACTCTTTTTGATCACTACAAATCCAAACCATGTTTTGATCAATATAGACAAAATCACTTTTCTGTACGAAAGATGGGGTAATGAGTGACATTTATATATACCTGAAAAGATCTTGATGATCAAAGTACTGAAACCAATCGAGGTCATCTATGGGGTTTTGATGATCTGCAGGTGGATCCATTTGTGAGGGAGAAGTTAAAAGTTGCGGTAAGAATGTGATGATTTATATAAGTGAAGTGGGAGAAGTAATTAATAACAAATAAAGAGGAAATGAATATATATGGTCTTTGAACTGTAACCTTCTTCTTCAATTCACACACATATACGTATATGTTGCCGCAAATTATGACTTATGTGCCTCATGCATTTAATACATCACATGCCTACCGCATATTCTTGACTTTGAAGCTACGTACCAGTTTCAAATTTCCCCAGTAGCACACTTTTCATTAGAAAGTACTCCAAGTCTTCACACATGAACCAGTTAGAAAGTACTCCAAGTCTTCACACACGAACCAATTAGAAAGTACTCCAAGTCTTCACACATGCAAATTATGACTTGTGTGTCGCTATAGGTAACTAATAAAATTTTATTTTTTAACCCATTAAATATCAGTACAAGCTTCTAACCTCGACGTTTAAATTCTAAATTTCTTTTTATTACTAAAACTAGCATCGATTCAAGTATATAAACCATGAATCTTGAGAACACGGCAAAACCCAAATAAGTCTTATCATCTATGTAAAAAAAACTCAGGGTTTTTACTAGTAAATCTATCAGTGGCGGAGCTTGAACAATTAACTTGGGGGGGGGGGGGCGAAAATATTATAAACTGAAATTAAAATTAAAAAAAGAACAGATTGTTTTCTACAAATAAACACCAAAAACACCTAGAAAAAGAATTACAACTCAGCCCGACAGCCTTTAATGTCTTTAAAAACAGATTATGAATGATATATTAGTAAGCAGACAACAATTTCTCTTTCAATGTTTTCATCTTTCCCATGATTATATCTAGAAAAATCAAAATGAAGGAACAATTGATCCAATCAAAACAAAATCAAATTCAAAATTAGAACAATAACCAATAACTCATTTAACAATAACCAAATCAATCTTTGTTGTCACTTTTCAGTTTTGTTTGAAGCTGACAAGCTGTTAAGCATAACCAAATCTATAAGTTCATCACTTATAAATCAAATTGGCAAATCGCCAAATCGCAAATGACAGCCAAATTAAAAGGAAACTCAGTAAGACAGTAGTAACGCATAAATAGGCAACAAATTGACAGAAAACAGCAGCAGCAGTGCAATACGCCAACACCAACAATCAACAATCTTACAATCAGAAAAGAAAGAACATCTGAACAGGATTTGGGTCTCGGGATTACATAACTGATTTCTGTGAAGTGAGAATGGGGACTTGGGCACTTGGCGATGGCGATTGGCGAGAGTGAGACCAGGCGACTAACTTGGCGAGACAGCGACAAACGAACAGCAGGCGAGATAGGCAGCGAATTGGGAAAATGGGGATGAATCGATTTTGATTTCTTGATACCGCTTGGTCGCTTGGAGAATTGGGAGTATTGGACCATTCTGATTAGGAATCGGGAGGGGCCAAAGCCCAAGTTTGAAGATAGCAGGCTTATAACTATTTTATTTTGAACTACAATTCCTACTTCTAGCCCAATAATACTACTCCCCTGGAATCTATGAGGGCTAGTGTAAACATTATGGTCATATATCATTAAGATTCTATGGACTTAGAATGTGTGATTCCGCCTCATTCCCTGTTCCTTGTTTGGTTGTGGGCTTAAGGTGGGGTCACCCATCCAAAATGCCCTTGCAATCTTAATGATATACGACTAGTTTACGTCAATCTACTATAAAAGAACTTGTAGGAATTATAATGCAAATTTCGTCAAAATTTGTTGAAACATTCGTAATGATGGAACTCGCTAACTACGTTATAAAATATTCATAGTGGTAATACCAAGGATAAAACAGGGAGTATAAAAGCACACATAGAATACTCTATCATCCCAAAACAATAAACTCCTTTTAAATTGACTCAGTTCAAGTTACAATAAGAAATTTCCAAGGTCGTCATGTGACATCAGGAGGGTTGTTCCTCACCATAATCAATTTCTTGTACTACGAAACGTTTTCCACATCTTTTTCCAAACTCTTGAAGTCCCAGTCAAAATGCAAATTTCGGGACGAAATTCCCTCTAACGGGGGGATGATGTGACAACCATTAAATTTCGGTCAAGTCAAAGTCAAACAAAGTCAACAAGTTAAACCCGTCAACTCCATTAACCCTTGTATGTTAGGGTTTACGTTATGTAATCACTGTACAATTCGCTATTTTAATGAGAAAACATCATTTGGAAAGTTCATGTGTTTGATATTCCTTAGCCTTAACAGTGCTAAACAACGAACCAAAGCGATAAAACACTATTGCCCAATCATCGGGATTGTGTAGGACACTAAATCATGGCTTAACGGGGTCTAGGGACCTTGCATTGTGAAGCCGGACACTCAAAAAGATCACAAACGAAACCTCTCTCAATCTCATTCAAACCCTACTCAAGATTACTTGACGCTAATAGGATCGAAACTCATACACTACGATATAAATTGACGTTAATAGCAACATAGTATAGTACAACGTTATAACTATAATCAAATTAAATTATGATACCATATTAAAATCAAATCAAAGTATAATGCTCTAATTAAATTTAAAAGAATCAAACTTGAATGCTATAATTAAACTTCAAATCAAAGTAGATTGTTATAATCAAATAATAACTCATCTTTTATAAAACTCCATTTTTATAAACTTTACATTAAATTTTATAAAACTCTATTTTTATAAACTTTACATTAAATTTTATAAAACTCTTATATTAATTATGTAAAAGATGCTTGTGTTAGTGGGAAATTATGAAGACCACCAAAAGCAAAAAGATTATTCTCATGGTCTCCCACTCACACCTCCCATCCACTTTCCTTTCCTTTTTCTCCCAACACATTATTCTCTTCACCACTTAAACCTTCTCTATTCTTTCTCTCACTCTCAATCTCGAAATTTCCTCCAAGAATACTCATATTCCATCCAAGAACAATCTATTATACTCAAATCTTCATCCCTCTTGAAGCATTCATCAAGGTATGTTGTTAAAAGTTTCATATTCATACAAGAAACAAATTAAATCCACCAAAATATCTAAAACTCATTTTATGCATAAACCTGATTTTTCTCAGAATCCCATCAATAAAATAAGAAGTTCTGGAAATTTTCAGAAAATAATTTATTTTTATTGAATTACTATAATTATTGCAATAAAGTAGGGCAATAATTCACATAAAATACTTGTTGCATTCAATAAATTCTGAGAAAATTCTGGGATGACCTGTATACTGATTAAACATGATATATGAAGTTTCATGCATTTATATTACTTTTTACTATTATTTATGATTTTATTGATTAATTAATAATGAAATATATAAAAAATACTTCCCATAGTCACAAATATCTGAAACTTATACACTAAGCTCTACATCATGTTATAAAACTATGGTTAATTTTACAGATTTTTTGAGAATCATTTACTATTTTTCCCGAATTTTGTGTTGTTTAATCATTAAAATATTAAATAAATACTAAAACAGTTCAGAAAAATATACAAATTTTACAGTAATTCATATTGTATGAAATAATGATTTCCTAATAATTTCATAATTTTTCAATACTGTTTACTATTTAAAACTATTTTCCTAAGTATTTAAGCATGTAAAAATGCATTTTAATGATTATTTCATATAAATAATTGTTAAAATCTGTAAATAATTATAATTGGGCAAGTTATTATTTTAATAAGAAATTATTAAAATCTGGCCTAAATTGAAAATATAAATTAATTATGCAAAGTAAGTAATTCAATTTAAAATTCATTTAACAAATAAATACCTTAATATTATAATCAAAATGAATTATTGTTAATTCATCTAATATAAGAATACGTGTCTAATTATTTGTATTAATACTCCATTCTCGTTTAGCAGTTCCTAAACCAAAACTATTAATTATATTAGGTTCTACGTCATTTTGACCCGAATCGTCTATCGTACGACACACGCATTTCGTTTTGGGACTAATGTGAGTAATCTACCCCATATTTTATAATTTTCAGTACTTTTGGGGTGTATCATGTGGTTCTAATATGTTCCAACTTCATTTTATTGTTTTATCACAATTGAGACATTGTTGGGACATTTATACGTGAGTCATTAATTGTATAACTATTGTTTGTTTACGCTACATGTACTTGTAGTGCATTATCATTTTTAGTCTAATCTCCATGACTATGCCCGTATTCTTGAGGTACGTTATGGACAATAATAGCGCTATTGGGTTGACCACCCCGCCTTGGGACGCTAAGGTGATTGATCGCACGTGGTTGAGTGTGTATGATGATTAGATGCTCCATCCTATATATATTTATATATATATACATATGTATATATAGGGTGAGGACTTATTGTTGTTGTTATCATTTGTTAATCAATTTTTGATTTATAAACCGTTATCTCAAATACAATTGTTTGCCGACTTCAAAAGAAAACAAATTTCCAATTATAAAGGTTTCAACTTCACAATTTTCTCTACTAAAATTAGATTACTCACCAACTCTCGTAGTTGACCTGTTTTTACCCATGATGCAGATTTGAAGAATGAAGTTGATGAAAAATAGGTTGTGCCTTAGAAATCCACAAGACTATTTAAATTTGATGTAATAAATGTTGTTCATATTTGGATTTGTATTTGTATGTTGTGGATCTTGTTTGCATACTTAGTACTTAATTGAATCTAATCATATTATAACATAGTTGTCATGAGACTTTGAACAATATATCACGCCTCGATCGATTCCGACAAGGATCGGGGTGTGACAGAGAGGCCTCGATGTTGTTGTTGATTCAGTCATCTAGCGGAGTTTAGATGACGACCACGGACTTTTCTAGACAGTCTAGTGGAACACTGGCAGGCTTGCCACCTGTAGGTGTTAATGAACTTGGGTGTTCATTTACTGTACTCCATCCCCCACATGGTTGCCTTATTTGACATAAATTGCTGGGAAACCCCCAAAGCAGTGTTGTCGCCCCGATGAAAATCCTTACACTAGGTCCCTTGTGATAGTTGTTTTAGGGACGTAAAGTGAGGATAACGTGAATGGGTAATCGGGTTATTGTTGTTTGATGAAATTAATAAATTTATTTATTGTGGGTTGAAAATCCTATATGCTCACCAGGCTCCCAAGCCCGACCCACTCAGTTTTCTTTGTATTACAGGTAGTGGCGCGAGAGCATAAGTTGGATGACTTATCAAGATATTTTGATTATAGGCCTGTAGTGTATATAACTGTTGTAAGGCTTATAATGTGCCGTTTATGCTTTTGGTCTGTATCGGAACATGACATCCCGAGTTTTGTTATATAATGAAAATACATTTCTTTAATAAATACTTTTGGTAAATCTTATTTTATCATATTTCGTTTTGGGAACAAATTCCGCAACTCTTTTAATCAAAGGATTACTTTGAAATTATTTTAAAAGCATAAATTAAATCGGTCTTTTCTAGCCGTGAATTTGGGGATGTCACACTGTATTTTTGGGATGTTTCAGTATCTGACGCTTGAGCAGACTACGGAGACGGTGGCTGAGATCACCGCCAAGTTCTAAAGAGAGAAAAAGCAGTGCTTTGCCCTCAGTATGTGACTACAAATGAGATGAGGATGACTTGCTACCATGACATGTTGAGAACAGTGATCTGGGAGTACGTGAGTATCTCGAGTCATAAGAAACTTTTTGGTTTGGTGGAGGCAGCCTGGGAAAGAGAGTTGGAGTCGGAGAACTAACAACATAAGAAGAAACATATCATATTCATGCATCAGCAGCTGCAGTCAAGAAGGCCAGATTGATTGACTTTCTGTCAGGATATCGAGAGACTCGCGGGTTTTGCGTCGGGTGTGGTCTGGCTCATTGGAGTTGTTGGGTCGAATGTGGATAGTGAGAATTCGAATGTAGTTTGTGTTTGTAAAGTGTCAAAAGTAGTCTGGTTTCGACACTCAATCTATTTACAAGGCAATTTAGTTTCGACACTTAAATGTCTAGACCTTATAACTTTTTGTGAGTCGGTTGTAGCCAATAAATAGGGTAAGTATACAGAGTAGAAAGAACATGAGAATGTTATTGTCATTTGTACTAAAAATTATATCTTGTACTCTTCAGGCTATATTTGAGCCAAACATATCTTATTAGATCTCGTGTCCATTTACAACTTTTATTGATTCAATTGTGTTCTTAATCAACCTCTAACTCGCATCAATTGGTATCAGAGCGGGATTCACTCAATCGATTGAAGTTTTCTCTTAATTTTTCATTTTTTTAATCGCCTTTTTCGATTCAAAATCTTCCACAAATTGAATCAGGAAACTGGTGTCAATTGATTGTATTAAATAGATTTTGCACTCTATGTGTTAGATCGATTGATTTCTGATCAATCTCTGATTGATTTCTTTCTTAGATTCCTACTTGAATTAAAAATTATGTTTCTTCAAAATACATACAACAATGGAGAATTTAAGTATGAACACGAAGACTAATTTCTCTCACTTGCTCGGATCATTAACAAAGATTTCGATGTTGATTCCGGAGTATTATGAGCAATGGAATGACAGGATGCGGGATTATCTGAATGGTTTTGATGAAGATCTTATGAGATCCATAAGAAGAGGACCATTTAGTCAAGATATGTTAGTCATTGTTGGTACGTCTGTAACAGCTAAGGACATGATCACAAGAAGAGGCAAGATGCAAGAAAACGATAAGAACTGTTTGCATGAATGACATGGTGCTCTTCCACCAGTAGTTTACAATTATGTTCGAGGATGTGAAGCTACAAAGCAAATTTGGGATACACTGAAGGAGAAATATCAAAGAATAAGAGTTCAATCAAACAATGCTTGCTAGAGTTGGGAGAATTCAAGCAGAAGGAAACAGAATCAGTAGAATCATACTATGATCGATCGAATGAATTGATCTTCAAGTGTTCTCGCTATGGAGTGACACGTTCATCATTAGAGTTCAATCTCACATTTCTCATGCGTTTAAGAAAGAAATGGAGAAACATCAGCTTGATGATCAAGGCACAAGAAAGCTTTGATGGTTACTCTCTTGCAGATCAATACAATGTCTTGAAAGAACATGAAAGTGAGATTAATAACATTATTGAAGAAAGTAAATTGAATATGGGAGGACCTTTGGCATTGGTGTTGAAAGTTGCATCAAAAGAATCTGAATTCGAAGAAGAAGCTAAGGATAGTGATGAAGGATATTTGTTCAACTCTGATGATGAAGCATTTTCATATCTTTACTATATTATAAAGGATATTGAACATTTCTTGAAAATTAAGAGGTACAAATATTGCTACATAATGTACAACCATTTTAAGCTTAACGTTTCATCCAAGTGTATATAGAAAACAAAAACTAAAACACGCGAAGCCCCTATTTCTCTCTAAACCCTAGATCTCCTTCGCCAATTTCCCCAACAACGAACTACCACAAACTGGTGTTCCCTTTTCTTTTTTCGCCACCACCGACTGCTAGATCCATTTACATATCCTCTGTCAGCCACAATCTTCAATCTTTGCTACCATCTACGCCACCACTACAACCTAGAAGAGGGTCAACGGCTATCCCATCCCCTATCAAGCCTTACGAGCTCACCCAAATGTTATTCCCCTCTCTAATGGATGATCGACGCACTACAAGTGCACCTCTACCTCCAACAATGTCTGTAACCCCCTGCCGCCCCGCCTCCCTATGTCTGATACCGTTACCCTCACCCTCTGTTCCAAACTACTCCATCTCCTCTCTCTCATATACCATTGGTAACCTAAAAACACAAAAAGAACACCTATCCTGGTAGCCTAATTAGGTAATTACATGTTTGTCATTGTTAAAAGGGAATGTGTGGATTCTTTCTTTTCATAGGTATGAAGTCATAGTTAAATAACTCTATTGTACTCACAATTTGGTAACCTAAATAGATGATTACATCACTCATTTTCTCCTTTTTTCTGCTATAAACATACGTTGTTTTGGCATGGATATCAACAAATGTACAATCAACTTACATATTAGATGGTATGTTGGATTCTTTATGATCAATATGGAGCATTTTTCATCTACATGTAATCAATTGTTGCACACAGCTATGGATCAATGTAATACAGTAGGTGGATTTATAAAAGAGGATATTGGTTTAATGTTTTTATGTAACAACAAAAAAATCTCAAGCATGAATCGTCTCACTGACGAACTACAAAAGATGGAAAACAAATTTATTAGTGATGGATCTATAACTGATTGATACATGAGATTCATTATCTCTTTGGTATGCCATAGTTTGTATTTTATATTAAAAATTGAATCTTACGCTCAAAATTTTTGTTAATTTCCTACATTTTCCTTTAGGAGATATTGCCAAAATATATACATGTGTGTAGCAGAATTCATTTGTTTTGTTGGAAAAGCAATTACGGTTCTTAAAAATCCAAGTTATTCAATCCAGTTTGTGTATATATTATCTCATCAGACAAAAGACCCACAAACATTTAAAGAATCTATAAAGATGGAACATTCTTTGAATGCAACAGTAGGAGATGAACTACTGCCATAATCAGAGGCTGATAAGATTGATTCAATGCTTAAAAATTTGCGGGTATTAATTTATTCCTATAAAAAATATCTTTTATTTTTCCAGCTGAATTTGTACTTTCTTTTTTGACAGGAGGATGCTTGCTTTATTTGCTTTGATAGTTGAAATCTTGCTTCGTGTGATAGGTGGTGAGTGTGGTAATTGATGATTCATTTGGTTTTATAGGGTTTGAATTAAATGGATTGAGTTATTTAATGTAATGTTGGTGGGTTTTTTTCTACAGGAATTGCCCTAAAGCTTATTATCCTTTTTGTGTTAATCGGGTTGAGGCCTTCTAATCTAACGGTAGTTGGAATTTCGGTGAGCGAGTCCTATATTCGTTATGCATTTAGCATACATTTTGTTTTACTCATCTTTTTTCCAATTATCCCATATGCTCATTTTTCTGCAGTTCTGTTTATAGTCACTCATAAACTTTTGTGTTGTATTATTGTGAATAAGAAAGAAGTTGCATGTGGTCGTATGGTATTGTTTTATTACATTGTTTATACTTTTGAGATTAGGCTATTAGGCTATAACCTTTTCAGTAATGGCTATGTATTTGTTCAATTATTATTAAAAAGCTTCTGCAACTAAGGTAAATGACCAATGTTTGATAGATATTAAAGAAGTCCAATAGATTGGTGGATAATGTCTCAAGAAGGACTATGATTTGATGTTGGTATCTAAAATAACTTAACCATCTTTTTAATTCTCTTTTTACCACTGATTTCAGGTTGGAACCTGTGTAGTATTTGTGAGAAAAAGGCCAAGTACATGTGTTATACTTGCACACATTAAGTGTGTAAATCATGCATTAAAACCTCCAATATATTATGTGTTAGAGAGAAAGAGAAGAAAAGCTTATGCAAGGCTCGCATGAGAACCGTGATGTTAATTAAAAAACCGAAAAGTCAAGTATACTCAATTTTAAAAATTTCTTTTCTTTTTTGGGCATTTGATTATAAAAACGAATTTGCCAAGGATACTTGTAAGCATTTAGTTATCTGATATATTTTCTTATATATCCTTAGGGGTAATTTTGATTTTCAAGGGAATAAATCAATAAAACGGTACAATCTTTCTTTTTATTGAGATCACATACATGATGGCTTTTTCCTTTTGCTATTCGAAATGCATAAAAAATGACTTGTTAATTGTCTTTTTTTGTATTCATTAATTATCAGTATATTAATATAATATGTTTAAACAATTAAAAAAAATACAGTTGTGCGGAATGTCATGGACGACAAGAGGATGTTGCATCTTTTCTGTAACTTTTTTTCCCCTAAACTATCTTACTTCAAGATCGAACCCTTAAATCCATCTAAAATAACAAATGTGTTCTCATTTTCATTACTCACCCTTTTTATCGTTTTGTAACTTTTTTGGTCCCTAAACTACCAAAAGAAAACTATCCAGTCAAAAGAAAAATAATTTGAAAAATGAAATAATTCACTATTCTCTCCCTCCTAATATGGTCAGATCTATGTTAACCGGTGGGTTCTTTATGTTTCCATGTATTGTGGTGGATTACTTATTTATTTAAGACATTTCACTCATAAAGAAAGCCTAAAATTTTTGTTTTCTTCATTATAAGATGGTTGTTAATCTTCAATTCAGATAACATTTTAAAAATGTTAGAATTTAATTTTTTGATCAAAATGTGATGATTTTTTTTTATTTTGGGTTTATAGAGACATGGTCAAATACAATGAAACATTGAATATCATCTTGGGAGGGCCAAAGGCGTTGTATTTACAGTATAATTGCTATTGTTTGCTAAAAATGTTGCAAGAATCATATCTTTAAGTGAGATAAACTTAAATTAAAGCGCAATTCTTCATTTTATCGTTTTGTAACTTTTTTTGTCTCAAACACTGCTTCCGTAATCAGACATGGAGTTTAAGAAGTATCTCCTCATTGCTTCACGAGGTTGCAACAATCGCCGGTCACAATTTGTTGCTTGTGCTTGCAGAGCCATCGTCGGCTTATTTTAGTGCCGGCTATTACACGTCATGGATATTTCGTCATCCCTGTTCCAAGTCTTTGGAATTGTGTGTAAAATTTCATGAATTTTATGTAAAACTGAATGTAAAGTAGTAGATTTAGAGTTTTAAATGATGAATTTTGTGGAGGTTTGAAGTTTGTTGTTTGGAAATTAGGGTCAGTTCGTAATTTACATCCTAATTTACAGGAATAAGGTATGAACTTGAATACTTGATGTATGATGCTTTGGTTGAATTTATGAAGATTAAGTTTGATTTTGGTAGATTTTGAGATCAAAACCAAAATTAGAAGTGAGAGGCGTAAGCGAGAGAAGGAGTATGGATCTCATGCTTACCATCATCGTTCCGGATGTCGGTAACAACCGGTTCACCCTCATCGTTTACGTTTTTTTTTTATGTACAGACGATCTGTAATGGGCAACTGGAACGGTGTAGCTATTACTAGAAACGAGCATCACCAAAGAGCATGCTAAGGTGAAAATAATGGTCGCAAAAGATGAGACTCTATCCGAGATTGTGGTTGAAGGGAACAACCAACAAGTTGAGAAGATGAAGGAGTTGCAGGCTTAAGATTTCCTTTGGTATATAATTGTTTGCTAAAAATCAATGTTGTTTTTGAATAATTAATTACGTTCTAAAAATAAATAAAAGGTATAATTGTCAAATGTTTTAAAAGTCAATGTATGTATAAAAAAGAGTTGTGTAAATATCAGCGCCCTTAGGAGAATATACACATACCGAGATTAAAAAGAAAAATTCATAACTCACGCATTGGTCTTTATGAGCCATTAAATATCATCAAGTTCTTGGTTTTTTCTCTCCCATTTTTCAAATAATCTGTGACCTTCACTTGCTTTTGTTTTCATCATACCAATGCACCTTCAAATCACTACTAAAATTAAAGATTTATGACACTAACTTGAGCATAATCACATTAACATTATACTATAATTTCATTTATTATATTTTAATTACAAATTTTGAGTTATTTGAATTTAAATTTTATTTAGATTTATTTATCTTATATCATCAATTATTTTGGTCAGATCGACTTCATATTGACATATATGAATCCGCAGAATTTGAATCTATTTCTTTTGTTACGAGTAATTTAACATCTATTTATATAAATGTTACCATTACCCCAAATTAAAGAGTTGTTATATCCTTGTGCCTCTCACATACTTTAAGTTTATTTTAAATAAAAGACTTTAAAATAAATATCTAAAAAGTTGAAATGAAATAGTTACAAAAAAATATAAAATGAATGATAAATATGATTTGAAATTATGATATAGTACACATAGAAATTATAAAAAGGTGTAAGACCATCCACAATGGCTATTGCAAAACTAATTTGCAATGCCACATCACAAAAATCATATTCTATGCATACTTTGTCTTTTTTGTCTTTCACTGTTTGCAAGACTTGCAAACATTAATTGTACAAATATTTTAATAAAAAAACTTTGTTTTCTATTAATTTCTCTTTCCAAAATTTGATTTTTCTTTCCAATTAATTTCTCTTTCCAAAAGGTGGTGAGTTGGCATTCATTTGCAAGATCATACCTCTTGCACCGATGGGGGTGCTCTAAGACTACCTTCATTGGCAACCCAATCCAACCCAAATATTTATTAAAAAACTATTTTCTCTATCTTCCACAAATACAACCTAACTAACTATGAACCTTTTATCCACGTTAGCAACCCAACCCGATCCTCTATTTTATTTTTAAAAAATATATCAACATTATACTCATTTTGTAGATAATTTTATTTTATGTATTTTAATATATTTTATTTATTTTTAAAAATAATATCACTGTCTACTTTTTTATAAAATAAATGAAATATAAAAAAGAAAAAAGAGAGAGATGGTGAACTATGGTGAGCTAGGTTGCGGGGGCAATCCGCTCACACCATTTCTTTTCTTTTTAATTTATTTTTTTAAGTTTTTTGGGTGAGCTATGGTGAGCTGCTCACCAATGGGGATAGTCTAAGTCAATAAAATACATAGCATAGGTAATGACTAATGAGCCACAACCTATATCCATAATTTTAACTAAACCCCTTCAAGTTTCTCATGTTGTTATTAAGAACTAAAATTTGATAGTTGGTAGGATAGGATAAAAATAATAGTAGTTTGTTATACTAGAAACCTTGATTGTATATAAATAAATGAGTACGACTTTTTGTTCAATAAATAATGTTAAATATTAAAAGCATAGTAAAAAGATGTTTTATTTATTTTAAAAAAAGAGATGGTATATTTAAAAAAAATAGTTTAAATAAAAAAAACAAAGATGGTAACAAGATGTTTTATTTTCTATCAAATTCAAAAGCTCCCTTCTAGAGGAAGATAAATAGGATTACATTTAAAAGAATTCTTTGAGACGTTTCATTCCATAAAATATATGATTGCTTTAGGAGAGTGTGTAATTACAGTATTTTAAAATTATATATTTTGTTAATAATACGTTTAAGTATGAATATTTGTTTTTGTAGAGACAACTAAAACAAATGATAAAAATACATTCATGTGCTTTAGACTTGTAATATATACATAAAATGTGAAATTATATAATATTATTATCTTTTACATATTTTTGAAAGCAAGATATAATAATAAAAAAATTATTATACGAATGAAAAGTTATATCTTGATCTAAATTTAGCATTCCAAGTTTCATTCTAAAAATGTATATTAAAAGCATGTGTCTATGTATATTTTTAACAGATTACATTCTACATCAACAATATTAGTTATATGGAAAGATGGAGTACGTCAAATGGAAGGGTGAGTATTAGGATTGGACCAACCGAATTGGACTGTAACCGATTCTTGAAGTAGACGGATTTGAGAGAAATATATGGACAGTAGACTGGACCTATTGAGACGTACTGTGGAGAGAATGAAAAAGATCGTCAGGCCAATCTGGACTAGAACGAAATCGGTTTGAAAAATAAGACGAGTAACAAAAAAACAGGTACAAAAAAGGGTGGCCTAAGTAGGTCGAAAGCAAACTATCCAACTTCCGTAAAAAATTAACTGATCGTCGGAATGAAACTATTCGCCGCCCGATGCATCGCACGGGCACCCTACTAGTTACTCAAATAATAAGGTTAAGAAATTCTTTAAGAATCCATTTGATGGGAAGTTCAAGAATAATTATGAGGGCAAGGGTGTATCTTCAACTGGGAAATTTGTTAAGGAAACGGTAATGGTAGAGAAGAAAGAGGTGGAGAGTTCGAATGAGAATAAGAAGGAATTCAAGTTGAAGGGTGATTCTGGATATAATTGTAACTACTACAATGGTTTCAATCACTTAGCAAAACATTGTATGATAAGAAATAAAGAAGATAAGAAGGAGATAGTTAAGGACGAGGCTTACTATGTTGAGAAGATTGAGGAGATTCGATCTCGAACAAAAGGTATTTCCCTGATTGATAGATGAGATGACGAAGAGGAGTGAACTTATCAAATCTAGTCTTCAGGATCAGATGATGAGGAAATGCATCATACCATATATGGTACATTGTATGTGAAAATGAAGGAGATTGATGACGAGAGTGAGGATGATAAAGAAGAAAGAATTGTAGGCAGATGCTTTGTGTCGAAGGACGAAATCAAATCTCCTATGACTACAAAGGTACGTGATCTTCTAATCTCATTTGAAATTCCTTCATCTTCTTTTAATAATGTTTTATCTGAGTTTGATAATACATGTTCTTATCTTAATGACATGTTAATCTCCATGAGTAGTGAAACGGAAAATTCCAAAACCCTCTATTATGAAGCTAAGAATAAACTAGAAGAAAAGAAGGTTTAGTAGAATCTCTAGATTTAAGGATTACTAATCTTTTGATAGATAGAGACTCTATTTGAATGGACAATAATATGCTTGTAAAACAACGAAACATCTATTGTAATACTGCTAGAAGGTTGTATGCGAAATTAACCGAACTTCATCATTCTACTGAGATTTGTAGTGAACAACATCGAAAGCTACTTCCTTTTCTTGCTTTTAAAAGAGAACAGATAGATGAAATCATATATGACTGTGAAAGCAAGATAGCAGATTATGATAAAATCCCCAATGATTCTTATGCATATGTTATTGTAAATATTAATGAATGTTTGAATGCTGATCATCTTGTGAATAAGATCTTTAAACAAAAATGAACAAGTCAAGATTTTAAACATGACTGAGAAGTTGACACTTGGTTCTAAAAAAAATTCTCTAATATTTAAGATAATTCTGACAATATCAGTGATATTGAGGAAGAGGAATGTGTCGATTGCTCACAATTTTCTATCATTAATGATAGGGGTGGGCGAATGCATGATCGTACACATCCTCTTGCTGATATATGTTTTGAGATATTTTGATACTCTGATTTTATGGATTTGACTTAAAAACAATGGTTTATATTTTATGGTTTTATGGGAATGATTTATAAAAAAATTATCATGGTTTTTGGGATGTTACACTAACCATATGCGTTGCCTCATATATTCATGTTCGAGTGATCCATCAGATATCTCAGACTCTTGTGATCCATAGAAGTAGTACACCTAACCCCATACAAATAATGGCACCGAATGTTGAGGGCAAAAACCACAGCCCCCAACTCCAGATCATGAGTAGGGTGATTTGTCTCGTGAGGCTTCAACTACCTCGATGCGCAAGCAATCACATGACCCATCTCCATAAGCACTGCATCCAATCCAAAATCGATGCATCGTCATAACCTGCAAAGTCATCCATACCCTCGGGAAGGGTCAGAATCGGAGCCTCACACAATCTCCGCCTTAAAGTCTCAAATGTTGCCTGTTGTTCAGGCCCCCACCGAAAAGTTACATTCTTCTTCATCAATCGGGTCAAAGGGATAACAATCTTGGAGAAATCATGAATGGCCCTCCGGTAATAACCTGCTAACCCAAGGAAACTCCAAACCTCAGATGGTGACCTCGGAACCTCCCATGACATCACTGCCTCGATCTTGGCCAGATTGACCAATATACCTTTCTGGTTGACAATGTTCCCAAAGAACTGCACCTCGCACAACCAGAACTCACATTTGGAGAACATGGCATAAAGCCTTTCTATCCTTAAAGTCTCCAAAACCTCCCGCATGTAAACCAATATATCATCAATAAATACTATCACAGACCAGTCCAACATCAGTCTGTACACCCGGTTCATGAGATCCATGAACATTGTTGGTGTGTTGGTGAGCCCGAATGACATCACCATAAACTCATAAGGACCATAACGAGTCCTGAAGGTTGTCTTCTGCACATCCTCATCCTGACCCTCATCTAATGATAACATGATCTCAAATCAATCTTGGAAAACCAAGATGCACCCTGGAGCTGGTCAAATAAATCATCGATCCTCAGAAGTGGATAGCAGTTCTTCATCGTTAGCTTGTTCAACTCCCGGTAGTCAATTCACATCTTGTGCAAACCATCCTTCTTTTTCACAAACAGGGTCGGTGCTCCACACGGTGAACTGCTCGGCCTGATAAATCCCTTTTGTAACAGCTCCTACAACTGTGTAGACAATTCCTGCATCTCTGGTGGTGCTAGACGATATGGTGCCTTGGCTATCGGAGTCGTACCTGGAACCAAATCGATGCGGAATACTACCTGCCTCTCAGGAGGCACCCCCGGTAAGTCCTTGGGAAACACATTTGGAAAATCTTGAACAATAGGGACATCACCCACTGTCTTACTCTCCATAAACCGTGAATCCATTACATAATCCACAAACCCAGAGCATCCCTGCTGAAGATATTTCCTAGCCCTTATAGTTGAGCAAAAAGTTGGTACTCGCTGAGTGCCATCACCATGAATAACTAGTTCTCCCCCACTTAGGGTTCGAAATCTCACCATCTGGCGTTCACAATCAATCATAGCTCAATTATGGCTCAACCAGTCCATACCCATAATAATCTTATTCCCTCACCGAGGATGCAACCCCGATGAATACCCGAGGACGCAACCCCGATGAATACTCGGAGCACTCACAATACGGTCGTCTGCAATCTCTACCTTCATCGGGTAATCCAAGGCTTCCAGAGCATCACCAAACTTCTTGCTAAGTGCCAGAGACACGAAAGATTGGGTAGCATCCGAATCGAAAAGAACATTAGCAGTCAAACCATTGACTAAAAACATCCCAATACACGGTTAGATAAAACATAAGCATAAATAATGAAAGCATGAAAAATATATGATAAAGATACATACCAGTGAAAACATTTGGCGCTGCTTGGGCCTCCTCGGCCGTCCACTGAAAAGCTCTACTCCTCACCATGCGAGCCTATGCCTTGCCCTGATGTCTATCTGTGATCATCAATGTAGCCGGAGCGGGTGCCATCACCGCTCCTCCTAACAGCCTCGGAAAATCGTCCTTCTTGTGGCCCATCTCATTGCAATGGAAAAAATCATACCCGTTCCTTAAGAACAATCCCTGCTAAAATGACTAGTCTTGTCGTACTTGTAGTAGCCTGAATAACCTACTCGGCACACTCCATCGTGCGGTTTCCCGCACTTTATGCAACAGATCTGGCCTACCGGCCTCTAGATCGTGAGACAAAAATCTTGGGCTTCTTTACTGAGCCCTCTTCTATCTGAATCTGAGTTAGATTCTACTTCGACCGAAGCTCCAACTCAATATCCCGTTCCCATGCTCTAGCAATCATATACTTTCAAGTCCTGTAGCTCGACATGTTTACAAACTATCGGATGTCATCCCTGAGTGTGTCATGATACCTCATCTTATTCATCTCCTTGTATGCAGCATACTGTACAACCAGTAAAGCCCTCTCCCTAAACTTGGCGGTGATCTCTGCCACAGTCTTCGTTGTCTAATGAAGGTCCTGAAACTCCCATGCCAACTGATGCACCTCAATAGCAGGTTTGACCTCTGCTCTGAATCTAGTCACAAAATCAGTCCAGGTCATGGACGTCACGACCTCATCTCCTAAGGAATGAACAAACTCCTCCCACTAGTCGTGAGCTTCATCCCTCAAAAGGCAAGATGCAAACCCCACCTTCGATCCCTCAAGGCAGAAAACTCGGCTGTTGATCATTCTGCATATCTGAAATCCACCGTCTGCTGGAAATAGGGTCCTTCTTCCCGAAGAACTCTGGGAATCCGCGAGCCTTAAACTCCCGAAAGGAGAGAGTCTGTGCCCCGAATTGACCATCTGCAATCTCTGCATGAAAGGCCCCTAAGCGATCATCCAACAACTTTATGATCCCCTCCTTGATGGTACCAAACATCACAGGAGTCTCATCCAAAATACCATGAGTTATCTCTGACGTAATGAACTTGTGTATCGTCTCATCAATCGACTCAACACCATAACATGAACCATAACCTCCTCCTCGAGTGCTCACCACCATATTGGAAGGCAAACATATAAACGATCAGAACATACCCAAGGGATTCTCAAGCTACAAGTTCCTTAGGATCTTCACGAATTTCCTTGATTCGAGTATGGATCCTACGCTTCCAATACTAAGGCCCAATACTACCTTCCACATCTATCCGTACTCTCCTCAATAAACCTCTTGAACCCTCTAAGTCACTTCACCATGGCGACTCTCATGAACCATATGCTAATCAGCATAACAATCTTACTAATTCCCTCCCAGCCTCCCAGGTCTCTCCTAGTAATCCTCATCTCATTTGTTTCTGTGTTACCAAGAACCTCTACCAACTCCGTTGGTTGCCTTATGCATGTAAATTATACACAATACTGGATCAAATAGATTGTCGAATAGATGATTCTACCCTAAGCCCACAACCAATCATGGAACATGAAATAAGGCTAAATCAATCATTCAGAGGCTATATAATCCTAATCTTATATAATTTTTTTAAACATACACTTAGCAATTAACTTTGTCAATCTAGAATCCAAGTAGCACATAACATTTACTTTCTCCTAGGCTATCAGACGTCACACATATCAAGCAGATCTATCATGCATTCCAGAAGGTATCCTTAGCCCTATTCTAGCATGAATCTAACATAATAGCATACTAACACATAAAACTCATGTATGGGTATTTTGGGAATCACTTACTCGAGCTCGGCTGATTGCATGCATTTCACCCCTTTCTTTGTAAAATCTTTTTAGAACATTTGTTTTTCTTACAAACAGATTTATAGGATCCCTAGTTTGAGTTCAAACATACCCTAGAGTGTGCTGAAATCTCTCAAACCAAGGCTCTGATACTAAATTGTAACGTCCCAAAAATACTAAGTAAAAATTTTATTTTTAAAACACCCAGATCACATAAACATTTGTTTAAAACCCAATCATAGTAAAATGTATCTCTCAAACATCAGAGTAAAATCATAATAATCAATGCGGAATAAGCCTCCAAGGGATGCAGAACGATCAAGTCGGGCCCTTCCCTTTGGAACTAGAAGTACCTGAAAACATTTAAAAGATAAACTATAAGCACAAAGCTTAGTGAGTTCCCCAAAATACCATACATACATTTGCCATGGGCTACCCCCATGGTCTAATGGTCTTTTCCTGAAATGCCATGGGCTACCCCCATGGTCTTACATCCAAGTGTCATGGGCTACCTCCATGGTCTTTCCCTGAAATGCCATAGGCTACCCTCATGTTCTTTCCCTGAAATATCATAGGCTACCCCCATGGTCTTATATCCAAGTGTTATGGGCTACCCCCATGACCTTTCATATTGTTGACATGGGCTACCCCCATGGTCTTTTATGTAAGTATCACAAAGACAACTAGCATCCTACATGGTATAATGAGAAGACTCACCTCTCTCACGAAGTTAGAAAAACCATAACTCAACGTCATGAAACAGGTGCTACAACCCACCTATTGAATCACACAAGGTCACACCTTAGTCTACACTCTAGAACTAGCAATTTGACCAAAAGTCAACAAGGTCAAAAAGTCAAGGGTCAAAGTCAACGTTAACTGACTTCCACGTCGTGGAAAACGAACTCAAGCTCGATCAAAATCTCGGTCATAATCTAACCCAATCACGATCAATTCTATTTTCACGTCGTGATGGTCATGCCACCACGTCGTGATAGTGTCTGTCCAAAACAATCGATGAGCCCCCATCGTCACGTCTTGACATCCATATGGCCACGTCGGGAATACTACACTGGTCAGCTTAATGCATTAAGCCCCTAATCCCTTAAGCCACCCATTCTAACTTTCCATAGGGCTTTCTTACTCCAAGAACATTCTAAAAATCGATCCTTTATAGACATGCATGTCTTGAGCTCATGTTAGGTCAAAATGATGAAAATGGAACCAAAATTACCTGCATGGATTCAAAACCCAACCAAACTTCAGATCCAGTGCATATAACCTTCAAGGGACCTCAAGGATCCATACAATTTCCAAATTTATGGAACCTATCCATCCAAACTTTCCCAAAATGTGGAGAAAAGGGACAAAAAGCATAGATCTAGAAGCCTAATGCATAAATATTGGAACTTGATTACTCATAAAGGTCCAAGAAATGCTCAAATGAAATCTCTAAGCTTGCCAAGATGCTCTATACACCACAAAAGCCCTCTTTTTTCCTTCAAGATCCACCAAGAACACCCAAAATGAGCTCAAAAATGGAGGAGAGGGGATTAGCGTTTTCTTCAAGGGGTTAGGAAGTGATGGAGGCTGAGGGTGGAAAAAACCCTAGCTATCACTTCCTTTAAAAAGGGTCTTAAGCCGAAAAAATTAGGTTTGACCATGCCCAGATGCCACGTCGTGACCAATATAGCGGCACGTCGTGACATCTAAATGAGATACGCGTCTCATGTGGGCCATGCCATGTCGTGGTGATAACTCCACCACGTCATGTCCATCTAAAAACTTATAAATTACTTTAAAATTCACACCTCAAAGATTCGTATGTTACAATATGTTTCTATTTCTTGCATTGAATCCTATGTAGTAAGTAACGTTGGTTCCCTTACAATTAGCAGAAGCGTACGTCGTATGTCCTGTTTTGTCAACCAACCATGTGGAAAATGCAGTTGCAATAACCTAAATGGTGGAAATATACTTTGTTAGAAAGTTATTTAAGATTCCGGAAAAAAAAGTTATGTTGATATCTACTGGAATTGAAAATTCCGGAAGATGATGTTTGTAAGTCTGAAAAGACAGAAAAAATAAAGAATAAAATGATCTTCTGTTTGATGATGCTTCAGATCTCTAAAAAAAAATGTAAAACAATGACACAATAATTGTAAGATCATGTTTTAAAAAGATATAAGATTAAAGATTGTTTGTTGCACATATACTAAAACAAATATTCCAGTTGGAACAGTTTTCATATGATGATAAAGGAATAGAATGAGTCATTACATTTCATGACGGTGATGGCATGTAGGTATGAAATAAATCACAAAAATGGTTTTGCAAAATTACTTTATGAACTATAAATCTGCTATTTATTTCGGAAAAAATGGTACTTTAATAAAATATGAATAATGTTGCAAAAAAAATTTTCTTTTGAGAAAT
Source organism: Lactuca virosa (assembly GCF_052849685.1). Taxonomy (NCBI): domain Eukaryota; kingdom Viridiplantae; phylum Streptophyta; class Magnoliopsida; order Asterales; family Asteraceae; genus Lactuca; species Lactuca virosa. The sequence continues at coordinate 288,706,820 of NC_136432.1, read as the reverse complement.
TATTCATATACTGTGAAATTATGGTTAGAAAAGTAGTTTCAAATTAAAGGAATATTTAGAAAAATCATTTTTTTTATGAAATGAGTGTCATTTTGTGATAAATGTGTAAAATGTGGTCAGTGGTGTTAGTTATGACACCTCCCGTTTTTGGCAATTTAAGTGGTTAACCCTTTTTTATTTTTCAAAAAAAAATTAAACATAATAAAAGCTTGTTAAAACGCATAAAACATTATAATAAAAAGGTTATTTTTCCACTTATCTTAGAAGCTAAAATTATAATTTCATTTACTTCATACCAAACACTACTTTAATGTTTGAGTATTCACCTTAATTTTATTTACTTCAACAATAATATCAGTATCAAAACCACTGAGAACTTGCACAGAAGATTCAAAATCATTAGTCATACCCATCTTTGCCTGCAAAATTCAGATAGTATTAGCTCAATCATTAATATTAAAAAAAATTAATCCAATAATTTTTTTATAAAAAACTCCAACCAAGTCAGAACACTTCATTAAACTTATCAACCACAGAGGATATTCAAGGATAAAAAAGAGAACCGGCATCAAAATTAGGCATGGCGAAGTTCTTTTATATATATATATATATATATATATATATATATATATATATATATATATATATATATATATATATATATATATATATAGGCCCGTGCTAAGCACGGTCCATGAAGGGTGATTTGAGAATTTTTAAATTGTCATCAAAGTATATTTTCCTAATATCGAAAAAGTGCAAGCATATTGTGTTTTAGTAATACACTTTCATTTATTCTTATTACATCTTTATACTTAAAGAAATTTCAGGATACTTCCAAAAACCCACCCATACAAATAATTAAAAATATTAGACAGAGTAACGGGCATATTCTCTCTGGAATTGAGTTGTTTGCACAAAGACATGTTTGGTAGTACAATGCTATAACTAAGAATATTTTTTAAGGTACGGTGCATCAAATTCTTTTAAATATCACAACTGGCCAAAGCTTTAAATTTCCTTAATCGTGTCGTATATGAAATGGAAGCCCAACAGCAACTCACATGCATAGTAAGATACCATTTTCATTATTAACATGTCAATTTAGAGAGAAATCTTTCCTCAACGTTTAATAGTTCTACATGAGCTGTTTCAAATCATAAAATAAAATACAAAATACACATGATATATATACATAAATAATATTATGTATATTATCATCCGATATGAGTATTAAAAAAAACTAATTATTTTGCCTTTATGAGATATAGCCTTGATTTGCGCAAGGGGAGTCGTGTTGATTATGGAACTTGTTTCAGTTCTTAATGCCACAACGTACATAACTTTCATGGCTTTTAGTGAAAACCTGAATTATTAAGGCTGAAATATAATGTTATTAACAAATACTGAATCCAAATAATACTCAATTATGGAATTTGATATTGTTCTAATACATTTAGTGCTAATATTATACTGAATGTCTATACATCCTTATGTTAACCTTCAATACAAATATGATCATATAAGTTGATTGTGATGAGATTGTCACTGGAGTTGGATTTAAACATAATCCATATACAGATGAATTTGATTTTTACATATAAGATTTGATATTATGTTTTGTCCACAAAAGGATAAAATAATAGAAGATGAGTTTTAATCATCTTTACTTAAATGTAACTACTATTTTTTAAAGATCTACTGGACATTCTGGATGATTACATCAAAATATGGGTGTCTTATACATACTAATCGTAAAGATAATAAGAATTAAAAATGGAGATAAATAAATTTTTTCTCTATTTACATGTAATCCTAAAGTCAAAGTGCTCGGCATCAAAGCAATCAGGTTTAAAGAATAGGATTAACAAACTTAGTATTTCCAATGAAATGAAGCCTTCTTGTTGGGGTTGATTATCAAGTATCAACAATCATGAATGTCATCCAGGTAATTTACTGAAAAGGTAGGTCCAGTGTATCTTATTGACAGGAATTCCATGCCAAATTGATTTTTCATTCTGTTAGGACTTTAATTAGACAATCCCTACCTTTGATATGTGAAACACAATAGCATCGCAAAACATTATAACCCACTAATTTATCGATTGCTACTAAGACAAAGAAAAGAAAGAATAAGAGTTTTTTGTAACAGAAATATAATAATCAACCTCAGAAAGATAGTAAGAGTTTTTCATTAGACGTAATGCAGTTGTCATGGAAATTCTCATGGAAAGTAGAACATAAATCATTTTAAAGATGCAATTAGGTTTTTCATGATGTGACCATAACCGAACGCTTATGATATTCAATATAACGCAAACAGTAAAAACCTAAATATACAAAAATTTAGTTACAAAATAGAACAAATTTCTCAAAGTAGGTGAGGGGGAGGACCATTGGCGGTTTAGAAAAATGGAAATTAGGGCACCAGAAGCTTGGAACATAAGGGAGATTTCAGTGAAAGAAGGACTAATAACTTCTTGAAAAGAAAGGAAATTGAAAATTCTGAGGGATACAATAGAGTTGCTAATGAGATGCTTAACCTTTGTCGATCACCAACAGGATTGAAGAATGGTTTTAGACAATAAAACCCCTTAAAAGATCCTCCCAATTCCATCATGAAACTTCAACAACGACAATCCTGAAAAACAAGAAATCCCAAAACGCTAATATAGCGAAAAATATTAGATCAGCCCCATCGAGTATACACATGAAATCAACGGTGTCCACAAAAAAACCACAAACTTATTCGATGAAATTCAAACACGTTTTGAAATTATCGACCAACTGATATCCTAGAGTGATAATATGTTGTGATTGAGATTACCAATCAAATCGATCAAAGAAAGAGACACCCACAGCCTCCAACGATGACTTGTTTGTAGACAAAGAAAGAGGAAGGGAAATTCATTGCCCATGTTTGTGTCTCATTCTTTTGATACAAAACGTGATTCCTCTAACTGGCGAAAAAAAAATTGTTTTGTTGATAATGTGGTTGGAATTCTTCTTGGGGAGGAAACCCAAGTTGTGGTTAGAACAGAAGGGGAATCGGTGGACGTGGATCCGTAAATCTATAGAAGTTAAAACGGAGGAGGGCTAAAGATGTGACATTCTGGATCGTCGTTGATGTAGATGGCACCGCTCGTAAGGTAGGTTACGTGGCGTATTTGGAATCGTGTGCATTTGATTTACGCGCCCTAGGAAAAAAGGGCTTTTATATATAGTAATGATATATATATATATATATATATATATATATATATATATATATATATATATATATATAGGAGTAGGATCAAATGAGAACACCTAAAAGGTTGAGAACGCGAGAACAGATCACAACCTTGTAAATAATTAGATCTATGGCTATTATTAATTGGACCATTTATGAACATTTATAAAACTGATGTGCTAAATATGTAACTTTGAAATGGCAAGAAGGGTACAATAGAAAATCCATATAATTTAATTAAATATAAATTCCTATAATTTCTCTCTCTCTCTCTCTCTCTCTCTCTCTCTCTCTCTACTTAACTACAAAACCCTAATCTAATTATTTTGAAAAAACCGGCCGCACACCCCCACCTTCTTCACCACTGTTTGCGTTCATCGTCTTCCTCCATCCTCCATCTTCGACCATCGCACAGCCACCATCTTTGAGCACCATCTTCTACCTAGGGTTATATCAATAAAATCGAATCCTCCTGCTCATCATCTCACGCCACAACCATCTTTGAGCACCATTAAAACCTGTTCATCATCCTCATCATTTTGCACCACAACCTTAATCGTCGTATGCAACGCCGACTGAAAGCGACTATCGAAGATGTGATGAAGCCGAACAATCTCTTTGATGTTTCTCTGCCAGATCTTCAATGGAGATGATATACAGAGACCGATTGCGACAAAGATACATATACAGAGACCGATTGCGACATCAAAAGACGTGAATGCCAAGGAGTCGTCGGCGACGCAATCTAATGGGCCGATAGCAGCAAATGGTGTTCGTAATTTGGTTGGATAGCCAGATTAATTCCCGTTGTTTTCTTGTTCCCAATTTGAAGGTAACCCTAGAATTTTTAGGCTTTTGATTTTGGATTCACTGTCCCCCTTAAAGTTCAGTTTTTTTTATAGTTTCCTGCAATCAGATTACGAACACCATTTGCTGCTATCAAACCAGATTACGAACACCAGGTTTGTTTATTGGGTCAAAAGACAAGCGATATGAATTTGTTCATTGATCTATTCATCAATGAATAAGTAAAATTGGCTTAAGACGTTAAGCTCGTTTTTTAACTAACACCTTATTCATTTATGAACAGTAAATATCATAGTCTGGCTTATTATATTACATTATTTTTTTCACTCATGTCTTATTCATTTATAAATATTGGGTTTTTATGTTGATACAGATACAATAGCTTGATCAGACAAAAATATACACATAGAAAGAATGCTATAGAAAAGGGAAGTCGGGTGACACAAAAGATTAAGGCGGTCTGAGAAAAATCATCACCGGACTACCACGCCTCTGTGACCCATAGTAGATCCACAACGAATCAATCTCTTTAACTGAGGAAGCCAAAGCTGATACCATATTAGAAATTCTTTGTCTCTTAATAGTGTTTTCTATTCATTTATGACTAAATGTGTATTCATTAGTGATTAAATGTGTGTTTAAATGTATTCATAAGATTAAATGTATATTCATTAATGATTGAAGCAATTCATATTTAGATGTTTTCATTTATGGTGATGTTTCTTTAATTGTGTTTTATTCATTTATGAATATAAATTAATTCATCTATTCATTCAAGATTATTATCGGCTTCATATATGACTACAAATATATATTTATTCATGCATGATTACTAATATTCAGATAAAATGATTAATGCGTCAGTATTTTTGATGTGGTTGGTAAAAAAACTTAAAGCAAAAAAAAAAATAACGTTTTTTTTTTAAATTATGCTAAAAACGTTTTTAAAATCAGTTTATTGATTTTGTTAATTAAAAATAGATTATATAAGTTCCTAATATTTGGGTAAAAATTCTATTAATCATATTAAATCCCATGATTTTAGGAATTAATTAATTACTCATAAATTATCCATAATTAATTATATTGTAAAATTCCTTTTATGCCCTTATATGATGATTGGTTCACAACTGTTCTCGCGTTCTCAACCTTTTAGGTGTTCTCATTTGATCATTTCCCTATATATATATATATATATATATATATATATATATATATATATATATATATATAAAGCATATCTAAAAAAAACATAAACATAATCGCAAGAAAGTCTAGAAGTAATTTGCAGACAATTACCAACAACTGCAAGTATTCTCCAATTAACAAAAAGTCCAAGTAAATAAGAAAGCATTATCCTAATTGTGAGAGATAGGTATAAACACAAAACAATTAGAGATTTGAAGTGATTGACTCAAATTCACGTACTAAATTCGTGAATAGAGTTACCTAATTCACAGAACCTTGCCCCCTCTCATGTTTTGAGGTTCTATCTTAGCTATATAAACATGAACCTTCATAATCTAGAAACATAATTTTTTATTTTTATAAATGAAACTTTTTATAAATAATATGTTTCTAAAATATGTAGTAGACAATAAGGGTTGTTGTATATGATATAATCCCAATACCAAATGCTTCCAAAACCTTCCCATGTATAGAAATGATGTATCCCATATAAAAGACAAAGACATTAGTGACTACGATATTAGGGTTCTAAGAAACTTTAGATGCAAAAAAATAGTTATTAGAAGATTACTTGGGACAATGGTATACAAAGCCAGCCAATGATGTTAGGGATAGCTGCAATCATCAATGACTGCAATTTTGACCACATAGATTAAAAGTTGTGAGTTATGTATCTTGAATGTTTTGCAACTTATTGCTATATTATATAAGTGTGTAGAGTAAAAGAAAATATATATAATTTCATATTAGAAATTTGAAGAAAGAAAAGATTACCCCTTTTCAGACCAATATACTCTACAATTTGACCACTGGCTATTGCACCAACCATGACACCCACTGTAGCACCTAGTTCCTGGTATGTATCTTTTTGATTTATGTATTTTGCATTTTGGCCCGAGACTCGGCGAGTTGAAGGCCCAACTCATCGAGTAGGAGCAGGATGAGACACGGGACTTAAGTATTGGACTCGTCGAGTCGGCGTCTAGACTCGACGAGTAGAGTCTGACTGGACAAAACCCTAATTTAAGGGCTTGTACCTTATTTAATCATCTCATTCCGCCCCCATTCGTCCCTATTGCTTCCAGGAACCCTTCATAACGAACCCTAGCTGTGTGTGGAGAGATTTAAGAGCTTTTGAGTGATATTGGTGTTTTGTGGTGTCAAGGAAGAGGGGAAAAGCTTAGAGGATCGAAGGAGGACCAGAGGAGTTCGAGTTGGTGCTTCCTTTGCAGCTTCCAGAAGGTATAAAGTCTATACCTTGCTTGTTCATTTGTTAGATCCCTTTTTGGGGAGATTTAGGGCTTTTATAAGCCATATGTGGAAACCAACCATGATTGCAAGCATGGTTGGGGGTCAAACTTCGGATCTAGGACCTTTGAAGGGTCACAAGGCAGGAAGGGGTTGCTTTTGCACCCATGGAAGGCTCCATGCAACCTAAGAGCTTCTTTGGAACCTTTTTGGAGATCAAAGTCCCATGCATGCACGTAAAGTTTGTAACTTTACGTGCTAGATCGATTGTAGGAGCCTAGATCTATCTTCTGGACAGGTGTTGTACATCAGAAATCGAGAAATGAGACTTGGACAACCTCGACTCGGCGAGTGGTTCTTTGGACTCGGCGAGTCCAAGGTTTGACTCCCCTTCTCTGTTTGGGTTCGAAGGAACCCAATTGAGTGTTAGAAGGATTTTAGAGGGTCCAAAGGAGTGACCCAATGTATTGGACTTAGCCTTAGACCTGGAGTTCGTGGGACTCGACGAGTGCTAGAACAGACTCGGCGAGTCCAAGGCAATCTCCTAATAGTTGAAGATGAACTCGACGAGTTGTTCATACAACTCGGCGAGTCAAGTACAGGACTTGTTCTTCAGATGAAGATGAACTCGGCGAGTTGTTCATACAACTCGGCGATTCGGATGAAGGATCATTCGATGTTCGATTAGGAGGAGAACTCGTCGAGTCATTGCCTAACTCGACGAGTAGGGACGAGAATGAGGACAATTAGATGAATAAGGACTCGACGAGTTGGCGGCCCAACTCGGCGAGTCAGGTCAACTGGAAGTTGACTTTGGCTTGACCTTGTCTAGGTCAGGGGTAAAATAGTCATTCTACCATAAGAGTAGTTATCAGACTCTGATTGAGTGTTTTGTGGGAATCATAGCCAGAGGATTTCCGGAGCAGCAGCAGCAGACAGAGAGTTCCCGCGCAGATCAGCAGCTACAAGGTGAGTTACCTTCCAGTAAGGGTGGGTCTAAGGCACCAATGCCGGCCCACCAGTAGGTAGTTATGTTTGAGATGATTGTCTTTGTGATAATTATCTTGGTATGATAATGTGTTATGGTCATGAGATATGCCTGTGTGATATACTATGTGTGTAGAAGGGATTAGTTGTCCCTACCCAGTTATGCATGACTGTATGATTACCTCTCGTTACTGTATGCTAGTGATAGGGGGCGAAATAGTCCCCAGTTACCGGTTGAAAGATACCGATGGTGTGTACCGGTTGAAAGATACCGATGATGGTTACCGGTTGAAAGATACCGATGGCAGTTACCGGTTGAAAGATACCGATGGCAGATACCGGTTGAAAGATACCGACGGTGTTATGTGGTATGTGGTATGATGCGGGAACTCACTAAGCTTTGTGCTTACAGTTTCAGTTTTGGTTTCAGGTACCTCTTCGTCCAAGGGGAAAGAGCCGGCGGCGTAGCAGCGCATCACACACATGGGTTCCGCATCTGATTTTCTGGGATTGTACTCTGATTTTCATTGTTCCTGATGATATGTTTTTTTTTGAGACATGATTTTCTGATTTTATGAATGATGAAATAGTGACAATGTTTTGGTAACATAAATTATGATTTACTTAATTTAAAAACAAAATTTTTGGCCTCGAATTTTGGGCTGTTACAAGTTGGTATCAGAGCCCTGGTTTGAGGGATTCGGACACACCTTCGGGGGTGTCTGGACTCAAACCGAGGGACTAAAAGATTTTTACAAGGAAAATGTTTTTTTAAATCTAAGTTAAGGAATTTTGAGAAAGACAGGGTGTGTGATGTGTGCGACCGGCCGGGCTCAAGTAAGTTTTCCCCAAGATACCCATACTTTATATGTTATATGATTTATGATTCTGAGGATTGCATGCTAGAATAGGGCTAAGGATCTAGGAAGGATGCCTTATATGCCTGTTGTATGAGTTGTATGCTAGGACTATCTAGTCAGCGGTAGGATGGCCTGATTAGGTTATGCTTGAAGTGGTTACTCGATGCACGAATGCTGCTTGCTTTGTGCTATAGGGGTTCTGGCCAACCTTAATTAACTAGCGAGCGGATATGTAATAGTATCTTTAAGCTCGTTAGGGGGAGATGGTGAGGACTCCTAGTGCAGCTGATGGCGGAGAGTAGGTCAGAGGGTGCCCTAGGAAATCCTAGGATGAGATCAGTGGAAAGGGTATCGGAAAAAGGGACTCGGTGAAGTCGAAGCAATCCTTGAGGAAAGTACGGATAGATGTGGAAGGTAGTATGGGCCCGTACTACCGGAAGCAGAGGATCCGTACACGATTCAAGGAGGACCGAGATGGAACCAGGGGACTTGGAGAATGTGTGAGACCTCTCGAGAGTATGTATGATCCTGATGTTTGTATGTTTATTTTCAGTATGGTGACCACGCGACATGGGGCGGGAGTCTCGGGGTCAGGATCAGGTTCAGGCTCAGGTGAAGGATCCGAGCAGGTGGATGATGGACTACGCGAGTTCATCGCGTCGGAGATCACGAGAGGTATCCTTGAGTCGACCCCGGTCATATTCGGGTCGATCAAGGAAGGGATCATCGAGCTGATGGAGGATCGCCTCCGATCATTCAGGAGTGATTTGGCGTCTAGCCAGGCGAGTACGCGCACACTGTCCTTTAAGGACTTCAGAGGGAGTGGTGCGCCAGATTTCCATGGGGTGAAGGACCCCATTGCTGCTAGGAGATGGATCGCAGACATTGAATCTGCGTAGTTGACGAGCTTCTTCCCGGAAGGGTCGAAGGTTCGTTTCGCTGCGGGATGTTTGAGGGACCGAGCCAGAGACTGGTGGGAGTTGATTGGTGATACGTTGGGATCCCCAGCCATTGAGGCTACGACGTGGTCAGATTTTATGACCCAATTCAGGGCCGAGTTTGCACCAGCTGTGGAGCTCCAGCAGCTGGCCAGGGAGTTCTTGGATATGAGACAGACTACGGAGACTGTGGCGGAGATCACCGCCAAGTTCCGGGAGAGGGCTTTGTTGGTGCCCCAGTATGCGGGTGATGAGGACATGAGGAGGACCCGCTACCATGACATGCTACGAGCCAATATCAGGGAGCATGTCAGTTTTTCAGCCTGCCCTACCCTGGATTCCATGATTTCCACGGCAAGGGAGAGGGAGATTGATCTGGAGCACATACAGAAGAGGAAGGTAGAGGAGGGACAGACGACAGGGGCTTCGGGGAAGAAGCCCAAGGGATCCGATGTTAGGCCGAAAGGCCAGTCATGACGGGACCGCTGTGGGAAATGCGGTCGGTCACATGAGGGAGTTTGCCGCACTGGGTCGGGTTCCGGCTGCTATAATTGTGGCAAGATTGGGCATTTTGGCAGAGATTGTACTGCCCCTACTCCTGCGATTCAGACATCAGACTTGATTTGCTTTCATTGCAATCAGAGGGGCCATAAAAAGGCCAATTGCCCCAGATTGATAGCAGCAGCGGCGCCGGCAGTAGCGCCAACTCCGGCGACTGCGCGGGTTACGGATGGCCGGAAGGTCAAGACGAAGGCTCCGGTGGTGCGGAGCCGAGCATTTCAGCTGACAGCCGAGGAGGAACGCGCTGCACCCGATGTGGTGACGGGTATGATTTCTCCTCTCAAATCTTTTATGTTATGTTGTCATAATTTTGATATGTTATGTATGTGCTCTGTTTAGGATCGTTCCATGTGAACGGCATCCCAGTTCAGGTATTGATTGATTCGGGTGCTACCCGATCGTTTGTTTCTCTTGCGCTTAGCAAGAAGTTTCCTGAGTCTTCTGGCATGTTGGATTGCCCCCTTGAGGTCGAGATTGCGGACGACCGGTCAGTGCGAGCATCAGAGGTCTATCGAGGTTGTGTTTTGAGGCTGTTCGAGGAGCGTTACCTGGTAGATCTAGTTCCCATACCCTTGCGGGGGAACAAAGTTATTATTGGTATGGATTGGCTAAGCCCCAATGGGGCAGTAATTGACTGCGCGCAGCAGTTAGTGCGGATCAGGACCCCAAGTGGGGGAGAGCTGGTGGTTCAGGGCGAGAGGCCACAGCAAGGACCAGCTTTATGTTCGGCAGCGAGGGCTAGGCGCTACCTCCAGCAGGGTTGCCCAGGATATGTCGCCTATGTTATGGATACCCGAGAGGCGGGTAAGGTGACAGTGGGCGATGTACCCGTGGTGCGAGAGTTTGCGGACGTATTCCCCGATGAGTTGCCTGGGATACCTCCGGAGAGGCAGGTGGAGTTCAGGATCGACCTAGTCCCAGGTGCGGCTCCGATAGCCAAGGCACCGTATCAGTTGGCTCCTCCTGAGATGCAGGAGTTGTCTACACAGCTGCAGGAACTGTTAGACAAAGGATTCATTAGACCGAGTAGTTCACCCTGGGGAGCCCCGATTCTGTTTGTGAAGAAGAAGGACGGGTCGCACCGGATGTGTATAGATTATCGGGAGCTAAATAAGGTAACGGTAAAGAACCGTTATCCACTCCCGAGGATCGATGGCCTCTTTGACCAGCTACAGGGAGCATCTTGGTTCTCCAAGATTGATTTGCGTTCGGGGTATCATCAGATGAGGGTCAGAGAGGAGGATGTGCAGAAGACTGCTTTCCGGACGCGCTATGGCCATTATGAGTTCGTGGTGATGCCCTTCGGGCTCACCAATGCTCCTACCGCGTTCATGGATCTCATGAACCGCGTGTGCAGACCGATGTTGGATCGGTCTGTGATAGTTTTTATTGATGATATCTTGGTATATTCCAAGACGAGAGAGCAGCATGAGGAACACCTGCGGGAGGTTCTGGATACCTTGAGAAGGGAGAACTTGTATGCTAAGTTCTCCAAGTGTGAGTTCTGGTTGCGCGAGGTGCAGTTTCTCGGGCACCTTGTCAACCAGAACGGGATATCGGTGGACCCGGCCAAGGTGGAGGCCGTGATGAGATGGGAGGTTCCGAAGTCTCCATCCGAGATTCGGAGTTTCCTGGGATTAGCCGGCTACTTTCGGAGATTCATCCAGGATTTCTCCAAGATAGTCGTACCCTTGACGCGGCTGATAAAGAAGGCCATAGTCTTTCGCTGGGGGCCTGAGCAGCAGGCAGCGTTTGCGACACTGAGACAGAGATTGTGCGAGGCGCCGATCTTAGCCCTGCCAGAGGGCGTAGAGGATTTTGTTGTGTACTGCGACGTGTCTATTTCGGGTTTGGGCGCGGTTTTGATGCTGAGAGGGCATGTCATCGCCTACACTTCGAGGCAGCTGAAGCCTCACGAGGCGAACTACCCGACGCATGATTTGGAGCTGGGGGCTGTTGTGTTCGCCCTCAAGATTTGGCATCATTACCTCTATGGGGTCCGTTGTACCATTTACACGGACCACAAAAGTTTGAGGTACCTCATGGATCAGCCGAATCTAAACATGAGGCAGCGTCGGTGGTTGGACGTGGTGAAGGATTATGATTGGGAGATCCTTTACCACCCGGGGAAGGCCAATGTGGTGGCAGACGCGCTTAGCCGCAAAGCAGCTCCGATCAGGGATATCTGCATGGGGATGACCGTGGTGACTCCACTGTTGGAGCAGATTCGGGAGGCCCAGCAGGAGGCCATGAAGGAGGAACATCGGAAGAGTGAGCGGATTGTGCGGCAGGTTTCCTCCTTCGACTATGATAGCCGAGGATTATTGACATTACACCGTAGGGTGTGGGTACCGTACCTCGGGGGTGTGCGCCAGGTGCTGTCGGAGGAGGCGCACAAATCCCGATTCTCCATTCATCCCGGGGCGACGAAGATGTATAGAGATCTTTGTCTAGACTATTGGTGGCCCTGCATGAAGCGGGATGTAGCATGGTACATGGAGCGGTGCTTGACCTGCAGGAAGGTCAAGGCCGAGCACCAGAGGCCACACGACAAGATGCAGTCGTTGGATATTCCTCTATGGAAGTGGGAAGATATTACTATGGACTTCATCACCAAACTTCCCAGGACCGCGCGGGGAGTGGATTCCATTTGGGTCATCGTGGATCGGTTGACCAAGAGTGCCCACTTTATACCGATCCAGGAGAGTATCTCGGCCGAGAAGTTGGCCGACATATACATTCGAGAGGTGGTGGCTCGACACGGAGTGCCAGTCTCCGTGATTTCAGATAGGGATGTGCGGTTCACTTCCAGGTTTTGGAAGAAATTCCATGACGAGTTAGGTACTCGTCTGCACTTCAGCACCGCCTTTCACCCGCAGACGGATGGTCAGAGCGAGCAGACCATCCAGACTCTGGAGGACATGCTGCGGGCGTGCATTCTAGACTTCGTTGGTAGCTGGGATACTTACCCCCCATTGGCGGAATTCTCTTACAACAATAGCTACCACGCAAGTATCGATCGTCCTCCCTTCGAGATGCTATACGGGAGGAAGTGCAAGACCCCGATATGTTGGGGTGAGGTTGGCCAGAGAGTCATGGGGAGCACCGAAGTGGTGCTCAAGACGACAGAAAGGATTCAGCAGGTTCGGAGCAGGCTTCAGACTACCCAGAGTCGGTAGAAACGTTATTCCGATAAGCGCCGATTAGACCTGGAGTTCCAGGTCGGGGATAGGGTTCTCCTGAAGGTGTCGCCATGGAAGGGCGTAATCCGATTCAGGAAGCGGGGCAAGTTGGGCCCAAATATATTGGACCTTTCAAGGTTATAGCCCGAGTGGGCAAAGTGGCGTATAGGCTGGATCTGCCAGCCGAACTCAGTCAGATTCATAGCACCTTTCACGTCTCACAGCTGCAGAAGTGTCTGGTGGATGACTCAGCAGTGGTGCCCCTGGAGGATATTCAGGTCGATGACAGCCTGAATTACATTGAGCGACCTGTGGCGATCCTCGACCGGAAGACGAAGGATCTGAGGAACAAGAAGGTCGAGCTAGTGAAGGTGAAATGGCAGCACCGGAAGGGCTCGGAATGGACGTGGGAGCCAGTGGATGAGATGATGGAGCATTATCTAGAGCTTTTTCAGGAACAAGCAGCAGACTTCGAGGACGAAGTCTGAAATAAGTGGGGGAGATTTGTAGCACCTAGTTCCTGGTATGTATCTTTTTGATTTATGTATTTGGCATTTTAGCCTGAGACTCGGCGAGTTGAAGGCCCAACTCGTTGAGTAGGAGAGGGATGGGACGCGGGACTTAAGTATTGGACTCGTCGAGTCGGCGTCTAGACTCGACGAGTAGAGTCTGACTGGACAAAACCCTAATTTAAGGGCTTGTACCCTATTTAATCATCTCATTCCGCCCCCATTCGTCCCTATTGCTTCCAGGAACCCTTCATAGCGAACCCTAGCTGTGTGTGGAGAGATTTAAGAGCTTTTGAGTGATCTTTGTGTTTTGTGGTGTCAAGGAAGAGGGGAAAAGCTTAGAGGATCGAAGGAGGACCAGACGAGTTCGAGTTGGTGCTTCCTTTGCAGCTTCCAGAAGGTATAAAGTCTATACCTTGCTTGTTCATTTGTTAGATCCCTTTTTGGGGAGATTTAGGGCTTTTATAAGCCATATGTGGAAACCAACCATGATTGCAAGCATGGTTGGGGGTCAAACTTCGGATCCAGGACCTTTGAAGGGTCACAAGGCAGGAAGGGGTTGCTTTTGCACCCATGTGCTAGATCGATTGTAGGAGCCTAGATCTATCTTCTGGGCAGGTGTTGTACATCAGAAATCGAGAAATGAGACTTGGACAACCTCGACTCGGCGAGTGGTTCTTTGGACTCGGCGAGTCCAAGGTTTGACTCCCCTTCTCTGTTTGGGTTCGAAGGAACCCAGTTGAGTGTTAGAAGGATGTTAGAGGGTCCAAAGGAGTGACCCAACGTATTGGACTTAGCCTTAGACCTGGAGTTCATGGGACTCGACGAGTGCTAGAACAGACTCGGCGAGTCCAAGGCAATCTCCTAATAGTTGAAGATGAACTCGACGAGTTGTTCATACAACTCGGCGAGTCAAGTACAGGACTTGTTCTTCAGATGAAGATGAACTCGACTAGTTGTTCATACAACTCGGCGATTCGGATGAAGGATCATTCGATGTTCGATTAGGAGGAGAACTCGTCGAGTCATTGCCTAACTCGACGAGTAGGGACGAGAATGAGGACAATTAGATGAATAAGGACTCGACGAGTTGGCGGCCCAACTCGGCGAGTCAGGTCAACTGGAAGTTGACTTTGGCTTGACCTTGTCTAGGTCAGGGGTAAAATAGTCATTCTACCATAAGAGTAGTTATCAGACTCTGATTGAGTGTTTTGTGGGAATCATAGCCAGAGGATTTCCGGAGCAGCAGCAGCAGACAGAGAGTTCCCACGCAGATCAGCAGCTACAAGGTGAGTTACCTTCCAGTAAGGGTGGGTCTAAGGCACCAATGTCGGCCCACCAGTAGGTAGTTATGTTTGAGATGATTGTCTTTGTGATAATTATCTTGGTATGATAATGTGTTATGGTCATGAGATATGCCTGTGTGATATACTATGTGTGTAGAAGGGATTAGTTGTCCATACCCAGTTATGCATGACTGTATGATTACCTCTCGTTACTGTATGCTAGTGATAGGGGGCGAAATAGTCCCCAGTTACCGGTTGAAAGATACCGATGGTGTGTACCGGTTGAAAGATACCGATGATGGTTACCGGTTGAAAGATACCGATGGCAGTTACCGGTTGAAAGATACCGATGGCAGATACCGGTTGAAAGATACCGACGATGTTATGTGGTATGTGGTATGATGGGGGAACTCACTAAGCTTTGTGCTTACAATTTCAATTTTGGTTTCAGGTACATCTTCGTCCAAGGGGAAAGAGCCGACGGCGTAGCAGCGCATCACACACATGGGTTCCGCATCGGATTTTCTGGGATTGCACTCTGATTTTCATTGTTCTTGATGATATGTTTTTTTGAGACATGATTTTCTGATTTTATGAATGATGAAATAGTGACAATGTTTTGGTAACATAAATTATGATTTACTTAATTTAAAAACAAAATTTTTGGCCTCAAATTATGGGCTGTTACACCCACATTTTATAAAGAACCAAACAAAGAGAACTAAAATCCAATATTTCTGACAACAATCAACATCAATTGAGCTTCCAAAAAACCCTATTTGACTAAAAATGCAACAACAACATGAAAAGAAACAAAAAGAGGCAAAAAATCGAAGAAATTACTTTGAAATTCTTGAAAGTTGTTCGATGTTATATGCTCGTTGCCTCTGTTGTTGATTCAAGAACTAATCATCCTCCTATGTTCATCTCCATCGCGTATTAATGAAGAAATGAAGTTCGATTGAGCTTCAAACAAACCTTATCTAACCCAAAATGCTGAAAAAACTTAAAAAGAAACAAAAAGGGCAAGAAATCAAGGAAATTACTTTGAAATTATTGAAAATTGTTTGAAGTTATATGTCTGTTACCTCTCTGTTCATCTTTATCACGACTTTAGTTGTGTTGTTTCCTTCATTTATAACTTGCTTCCTCGAAAAACTATTGTTCATAGGAGAAGACAAATTGCGTTAGGATGTCGCTTCATCAAAAAATCGTAAAAGAAAACAAGGGCTTCATTGAACCTATTTGATGGAGGCGATTGACGGTTGCACCTACTTCAGGGGAGACATGAAATTCTAATTTATAGTGGACACGAAGGTAATCAGTGGAGGATATGAAGGGAAAAAAAAGGGAATCACAAACAATGTATTGTTCATCACCTACTCCCAAAATGCAGCAAAAACGTAAAAAGAAACAAAAAAGACAAAAATCGAGGGAATTACTTTGAAATATTTGAAAGTTGTTTGAAATTATATGTTTGTTACCTCTTTGTTCATCTTTGTCGTGATAGATTTAGCCCTAATTTTCCAGGGAAGAAAGGCAGTCAGAAGCATGGGGGAAGAGAGAGGGTCGACAGGAATTTGAAGATTGTGAGTGCAAAATAGAAGCAAAAGAGAGTAGTCAGTGTCTTCTCAGTCATCAAGTGGTGAAATAATTCCATTGGAGCGAAGAACGGTGAAGAAAATCGGAATCTATAGGTTCCCTTTTGAAGATAAACCTTGGAATCTCCCTTCAGAACTCAAACTCGTCAAAGTCTGTGTTATTTGAGGAAATAGCTTAAACAATGAAGATAGTGGTGAAGAATATGTGTGTAAAGATGTGATTGGAAGCGATGGGAAGTGGAGAAGACCAGGGACCAAAATTACAAAACCCTACTATTGTGGCTAATATCTTAATCACCAGAACTTTACT